>NC_140507.1:6980320-8194904 GCF_964339955.1 Pipistrellus hanaki | reverse complement strand
TTCTTCTAATGAAATAAGAGAACAAATTATTTCTATGAGGGCCAAGAGCATGTAGATAATTTCCCAAATTCTAGTCCTTGGGGATGGAAGGTGGCATCAATCAGGGGGAAAAGTGAATGATGAGAAATGAAGGAAGAATAATAAAATACAAAAGACAGTCAAAATGATTTTCCCCATTCTTAAACTTTATATATATCTAGCCCTGCAATAGGAAATACTCATTTAGTATTAAGGTGTCTGTCTTCTGGCTCATCTTGTCTGTCACCACATACAATGCATTTTCTATGGGAAAATAATTCCAAGGAAAATTTTACTTGGAGTCACTCTTGCAACATATCTGTGAGTAGGCAGTCAGCATTGAATTTAAGAAGAATTGTGCCCTGTACACTGAGGCACTTAAAAGCCCACATTCTATATGCCTGATGATTTAAGTTATCGGAAATCATTTTGGAAGTTACAGAGTATTAAGAATACCAGGAAGGAATTGAGCAAAACTTCTCCTCTTCTCTGAGTGTATAGCTGGGGGGGGGGGGGGAGGGGGGGGGGAGGGAAAGAGGTTCACTTATTGCATTCCCTACGTGTACTTGGTCTGCTCTAGCATTCCCATCCTAGGACTAGGAGCAGATCACGCCTCACTGGGCGGAACAAAGGAAATCTTAAAGAGCCTCTCCACAATGGGGCAAAAGGTTTTACTAGTCATTTCACCCGTCTGCACCTCAATTTCTTATCTGTAAAATAAAGGGAGTGTGGATCAGATGAATTATAAAAACCCTCCTTATCAGCTGATTCAAGGCTTCCTTTCAGGGGGGAGGGCAGTTGTTGGGTTGGGTCAGAGGCAAGGTGAATTGCTTCCCCTGCCTGTGTGCTTTTACCCAAGTGTGCCCATGGCTGAATTCTTAGGGAAGCAACCAAGAAAGAGATGAAAGATGGTTTATAGCCTGTGTCTGCAGTATGTTTTATTCATTGAATAAAGATGTCTTTTTTTTTTTTTTGAAAGACATATTAAAGGGAGAGAGAACACCCTTAAAAGGAGACCTAAACTTCGTCCCACTTGAAAGTGCAAAAGTAGCTTATGCCCCGGAACCTTTCCCATGACATAAGGCAGGAAGCTGGGCTGCGGTGAAGTAAGGAAAAAAGAAAAGACAATTTCTTTGATTTCGGGAAGGCATTATATATCTCAGTTAAATGTATTTCAGGGATTGCTGCGGAACCAAAATACAGTGGTACAGGAAATTAATTGTGGTAAAAACGTAAAGTGCTATAAAGAACTGTGTTAATTTAATTTCCCATTACTTCGTGAAACCAACAGAACATAAAATTCACAGAACAAATCATAAAGCCTGTGCTGTTCTTTACTCTCTGACTGTGAGGCTGTAGTCTCCCCTTCATATTGCTGTAGGTGTGTTTTTTTAAGTGATTATCTTTAAAGAACACTTTTTGTTTGTTTGTTTGTTTGTTTGTTTTTTGTCTATGCATGTACAAAGGGCAGCACAAATCACATCATATGTTGCTCTTGTGAATCTGGAAAAATTTTGTTCATGATTCTAAACCTAAATCAAATTTCTCAGCCTCAGCATTTTGTACAAGTGATGGGTATTTTGCCTAGAGCTGCCTGTTCTTTGAGGGGCTCCTGCCCTTTGGTTTTAGTTCTTTTTTGAAAATTTAAAGAGCACATTTTTACATTGTGTATCCAGAACACTTGGATTAAAATTCTGGTTTTGCCCTGTACTAACCTTGTGGCCCTGGTCAAGATAGTTCACTTCTTTCTGGCTCATTACTTCACCTAGAAAATGAGAGTACCAGTAATTCCTAGGAACAAGAGGATTAAGTGACCTAATGCATATAAAGGGCTCAGAACAAGATCGGATGCATACGGTATGCTTATAGAGGATGCTAATTATTATTGCTGCTTTAAATTTTCTAAGTTATCTTTTCAATAGAAATTCACGTATGTTTATGTTCTTCAACACCTAAATGCAAGGTCTCCACAGCATTATCTGCTCTTGAACTTACCTCTGTCTACTATCAAAGAGAAAAGGAGGTTCTTGCATTCAAGAGACTTTAAAGCTACTTGTTAAAATAAGGCCTCCCATCCCCCACCCAAGAAGTAGAAAAGCAGCAATTGAATGACAAAGGCTAATGTGGTGGTTCCAGTTGAGTACCCAAATGAAAAGTCCATTTGAATTCATCAAGGCAGGATATTTTTAGAGTTAGTGCAGCCCAAGTGATGAATTTAGTTTGCAAATGTGGTTCACACATTTGATTGCCAGATACAATAGAGATGCAGAGTTAAGTTTGAATCTCAGAAAAAACAACCTATGATCATTTTAGTATAAGTATTTCCTGTGCAATATCTCGGATATCCTTAGGCTACAAAATTAGTCACTGCTTTCCTGAAATAAAAAATACATTGAGTGTCCTGTAGTTTTCATTTTCTAATTCTGGCAACTCAGTTCCCACGGTGCCTTTATAAAAATGGGTATTATCTGTCTACTTCCAAAATTCAGAAAATTTTATGTAGCAATCTAAATCCTCATCTTCTTTTAAGAAATTAAAAGCTTTGGCCCTAGGTGGCAATAACAAACTGTATGTGTAGCTTCTACTCCCTTTAGGGGTACATTCTCCAGCTTCCAGTCCCTTCCACTTGTCATTGTCCTCTCATTCTTGTCACTTTCTCCTGGAGATCTGGGCTTTGGGTCCCCACTAGAGTGCCTATGTACTTTGCTCTATTTTGCTCATTCTAGCATGAATATCTTTAAGAAAGTACATCAAATTAGTGAAGACTAATGCTAATCAGTTTTCTCTGAGATCTGTGGATACCTTGCCAAGGCATTGTCTTCTGAATGGAAACATTTTCCTGGGAGAGGTGATGCACTAACACTGCCTCTTGGACTTACTACCACAGGCCCTCTTTAAAGCTTCATATCCCTTCTGAGACTCTACCTTACCAGGTCCAGTCCCAGGAATGGTAACAGGAATTTTTCAACACCCTTGCACAGTGGTTGGGCAAACTGTGGCTCGCGAGCCACATTCAGCTCTTTGGCTCCTTGAGTGTGGCTCTTCCACAAAATACCATGGCTTGGGCAAGTCTATTTTGAAGAAGTGGTGTTAGAAGTTTAAGTTTAAAAAAATTGTCTCTCAATGAAATTTCAATAGTTGTACTGTTGATATTTGGCTCTGTTGGCTAATGAGTTTGCCGACCACTGCC
The DNA here is from genome assembly GCF_964339955.1 of Pipistrellus hanaki. Classification (NCBI taxonomy): domain Eukaryota; kingdom Metazoa; phylum Chordata; class Mammalia; order Chiroptera; family Vespertilionidae; genus Pipistrellus; species Pipistrellus hanaki. The sequence goes on along the minus strand of NC_140507.1, from coordinate 8,191,696 downwards.
CTTGCAGGTAAACTTCATTAGCGATTTCTAGCTCACTGTGTATTAATGCATGGCATTCTGAAGTGGCTCAAACAAAATGGAGAATATTAATCTACATTATTAATTTCTTGAATTGGGCTTGGCTTAATAGGCGAAGACTATCACTCAGATAGTCTGTCACAGATGAAAAAGTCAGTTACCTGAATACATGTCATCCTTTTCTTGGTTTATGTAAACACAAACCATCAGAGGGTTATTTGAAAATCTCTTGAGATTCAAGGAAATTAGATGTGGTATAAGTACTGTGAACACACTGTAAGTGTAAGAAGGTAGATAATTTTCAAAGGTGAAATGCATCTAATAAAAATGTCCTTTCTTTGTCCATATATCCCTGAAGGGTGATTGTTTATATTTACACTGTGGATGGGAACAGCAGCAGAATCAGTCAGTTCATGAATTAAAAGAGTCTCTTTTCAAAACCACTCTCTGTTATCTTTTCAGTTTTATGCACCCCCAAGCCAGTATGTTCACTGAGGATGCATCTATATGTCCAAAATAGAAATTGCAAAGGGAAGGTGTCCAAGTTATTATCAGGGAGTAAATGAGCCACATATTAATATAAGTCTACAAGTCGAGATCCAGCTGCATTTTCCTTTTCTATTGTTGGGACAGAAAACAAAATTCCCTTAGTGACGTGTCCTCTGGTCAGGACTTCTCTCCTAAAAACAAATTATTCAAGAAGCATTGCTAACGGGAAGTACCATTAGCAAATAAATGCATATTTATATATTGAAAATATTAAAAATTCACAAGTCTGACATTTCACTCAAGAAAAAAAAAACACACCTTTAATTTAATCTTTAATATATCAACATTTTAAACTGAGGTAATAGGCTATTCAAATAAATGAACAAGCCCTGGCTGGTGTGGCTCCATTGTTTGTCATCTCATGCACTGAAAGGTTATTGGTTCGATTCCTAGTCAGGGCACATGCCTGGGTTGCAAGCTAGATCCCCAGTAGGGGGATCCAGGAGGCAACTGGTTTATGTTTTGCTCTCACATTGATATTTCTCTCTTTCTCTCTTCCTTCCTCTTTCTCTGAATAAATCATTAACAATATTTTTTAAAACAAAACCAATAAATGAACAAGCAATCAAATTAGCCTTAAGAACGGCAATTTGCTAGATGTGAATATTAATAAAAATCTATTTCTTCTGAATTCAATCATTATCTTTAAGACTTTGGGGGGAAAGCTCAAAATTTTGGGAAGCTATTTGAAAATTTTAGCATCATGGTTATAACTTGTTCTTAAATATTTTATGTGCATTTAAAAATATTTTACTAGTTTTTGAGGCCCCATATTTGCTGGCCACTGTTCTATTATAGGTGAGGGGGGTAGATGAGTGTCAATGGAAACAAGTCTCCTGGAGCTGCCTTAGGGAAGACTATGGTAAGCAATACACAGGAGGTTGTCAGGCAGCATCAGGGATCATTAAGCCAATAAAATGGAGACTGGAGGAAGAGGCCCTGAGAGTCAGTGCTGCCGAGACTACTTCCTGTTATGGAATCAGGTTGGAGCAGGAGACATGGGTACCGAATGGAGCCATCTGTGTAAGGATCTGTGCTATGAGCTTTGCAGGCAGAAGCCACAAGTATCCAAGTCCTCAACTGGGGCTAGTTTGTTTACGTAAGGGAGCTGAGAGAAAGTCATTGTGGCTGGAAACTAATGGTCCAGGGGGAAGAGTGGTTAGAGGAGGCTGAGAGGTACATGGGCTGGACCACAGAAGGGCATCCAGGCATACACTCCTTTCAGCCAGGATGCCCAGGTTCTCTTTCTACAACATCCCATAGCATCCTTTTACTTCCTCTTTGAAATTTCTTCAGCATCTTCCCACTGTTCGCACAATGAATGAAGTGCAATCTCTCTAGCATGGTACCTCAATGCTGGCTGCACATTAGAATCCCTGACATTTTATTTAAAATAGGAGTGCTTAGGTTTCACCTCAAACTGTCACTGACAATGATGTTTTTGATAAGGCTCCAAGTTGATGCCAAGTTACAGCCAGTGCTGAAAAACACTCATCTAAATTTATGCAATCCAAAAGAAATATAATGGGAGCTATATATATTCTAGTGGCCACATTAAAAAGGAAAAAGAAAGACTTAATTTTAATATTATTTTTTGTTTAATCCATTCTGTCCCAAATATCACTATTTTAGTATGTAATTAAGGCAAAAAATTAAGAAATGTATTAAATTCCCTTTTTTCCACACCAAGTCTTTAGAATATAGTGTGCATGTTACATTTAAAGTACATCTCAGTTCTGATGGCAAATGCTCATCAGATGTACTTGATTTATATTTGGAGTTTATAAAAATTTATGGTTAAACCAAGTACTACATTCTGATAAGTAAGTTGTTTATCATCACCTTAAAAGTTTTTCCAGTAACTTTCCAATAATTCCAAATAATTGAATATTGTTTATAATGATTAATTATATATTAATTAAAATGAAGTAAAATTGAAAGCTAAATTCCTCATTTAATAGGCAAATAAGGCAAGTGACTTCTGTACTAGAGAGTGAAGCTTTAGACTATAATTCAAATCTGTTTTCCAGCATGATTAAATAAAAGAACTTGAATTTTGAAGTCAAACATTAATTAACTTAAAGCCAGCTATGTGCTTATATGTGATTATAGACCAGTTAATGTCTACCGGCCTTAGTTTCCACATCTATAAAAGAAGGATAGTACCTTATTATCATGAGAATTAAATATGAGAACAGGTCAAGTTTCTATTGTAGTGCCTGCTAGGCTTTCAGTTAGCTAGATTTTCTTCTCCCTCATACCACACTCCACCTATCCCAGAGCCAATCCTTCAACCTAGTTAGTCTCAGTCTCTTTCTTACAAAAATAAAAGTGAAAAGACAAAGGCTTTCATGTCTGTACAACTTAGTTATGATCATTCTTCTCTCTGAATGTGCTTCATTTCTATCATTTATTTTCTTCTTTTTTCTCTAATGTCTTCTTGTCCATGAACCCCCTACCAAACAAGTTGATATGTATATTTGAAGACACTTTGGACACTGATGTGCATATCTTTTCCCATCAGATTGCATATTCTGTATCCAAGTCACTGGTTAAACACTGGTGGCCTGCAGACCAAATCTGGCCCACAGTCCTGATTTATTTTGCCGAGTGCAGTTGTTGGTCCATATAATATTGAAACGTAATTCACTTACCTTTAAGAATCAAGTAGAAATAACACTGCATTGTGTATCCAAAAGTTGCTAAGAAAGTAGACCTTTAAAGTTCTCATCACAAGAAAAAAATATATGACTATGTATGGTGACGGTGTTAGCTAGACTTGATGTGATAGTTATTTCACAGTATGTATGAGAATCAAATCATTACGTTATACACCTGAAATTCACATAATGTTTTAGGCCAGTTCTGTCTTAATTTAAACAACAACAACAACAAAAAAAATCAAGCAGACTTTAATAGAACTTAAATTTGAAGCTTCTGATGAAAAAAAGAAGTATTGTGTCTCATTATCCATTTCCACATAAGGAGGACCCGCTGAGGTGAGTTGAAGCTTTCTCTTTTAGCCAACTTGTACTCTCAAAGTATGCAGTATCCATTATTCCTTCTTGTCTTTCTGACTCTGAAGCTGGATGCCAGTTGTTATTTATCATCACTCTTATACTAGCCATTTTATTTTACCAGCTAGAGTATGAATTTATGATTTCTGGACTGTTTCCATGTTAAATCTGCCTTCTTCGGGTCCATACCCTTCTTGTCCCTCCCAAGGCAGCCGGAGTCTTTATATGCACAGAGATCTCATCATTTTTTCCTGATTCCCAGTGCTCGCTATGGACTTTTGGAGATAGGACTTGAATGTTATAGTTGATACATGAAAAGTGGGCATCATGAAATGTGTTGTTTTGACCTACAGACGTGGGTGGGCAAAAACTTCCACTTTTGGTGAAATCCCACACAATGTGATCTTCAAATGTAAAGCACAAGCCATGCTCTTATCAGTTCTAAAGAGGATTTTTGGAGAATGGCAGCAACATAGTGAATGAGCTACTTGAAGCAGAGCCCATTGCTGGACTTCTTTGTGTGCTTTTTTTTCTGATTAGTCAACATTTTTAATGGTGTTATTATGTCTAAGATCCTAACAAAGTCTTCAGAAAGCAAAAGAGCAGATATCCCTTGCCAACCTTTATCACTAGAATGAGAACACCGAAATAGAAGTTTATATGCTGTTGAGTTCTTAAGGGTCTCTTCAAGGACTTCTGGGAAAATGTTCACATTTGTACAGCCCCACTTAGAAATTTTGAAGTATGACTTTATCCTATATAATACAGAGCTGTCTTCAGATAGGGGTTGGGGAACATTTTGAGGGGATGTAAATTACTACGTATTATTTCATATTTTCAGGTTTGGGGAGTACATTTTTTGCTGTATAAATACCTTCAAGGGTCACCATGCTCCAACTTCTCATTTAATGCTTTAGAAAAGGATGTCTAGAGAGTGCTCACCAGCGGGGCCCAGTTCACCAAGCTAGGAAGTGAAAATGTCTCTATTTTACATCAAGTGTTCTCTCAGTAAAGCCCGGGAGATGCTTATTTGTTAGGACTTACTTTAGATGCAATTACATTTGGTTCATAAAGATAATTCTGCTGGCTTTTAAAAAAATGATATTAAAATATATTTAGAGAAACTAATCCTGTTGGTATAGATAATCTTGTGCTTTTTTCCCAAAGATAAAAGTACTTTTACTTCAGAAAAAATTCAAGCTAAAATATTTTATTGGGTTTATTTCTGATTATAATACATAGTCATATAAATTTTATTTAAATTATTCAAAACATATACAGAAGAATATAAATGTAATCTAAAATATTACATCCCAAAATTACTTATGTTAATAATTTGTTGCACATTGACCCAGATATCTCTGTATTCATGGCTTGTAAAATTTAACCTAAATGATATCATATATTTACATTTTAATCAGTTTTTTGCCCTTTTGTTTATTGAAACTTACCATTTTGGCCATGAATATAGAACACTATAATTTATTATGGTGTTATAAGAATGTCATAAAATAAATATACTATTCATTTTACTAATATAACATTTAAATTGTTTCTAATTTTTTATTAGACACATTAAAATAAGCATCCTTACTCATATAGTTTTAGACACCTCTTTAATTGTTTTCTTAAAATGAATCCCTAGAATTAGAATGAGTCAACCTAAGGGTATACATACACATTAAATATTTTGATATATATTATAAAAATTATCTCCACAGAAATAGTATATTTTGTGATGTCTTCACCAATAATACATTTTATCATAAATTTACTCTTTGCCAATCTAAGTGAAGAAATGTATCCTGTTGATTCAAATATCTTTACTATTTCTTTTCTAAATGTTTTGCCAGTTATAGGGAGATGTTTGCATTTTTCTTATAAATGTGTAAGAACTCGTTTTATTACATCTATCAAATAATACGTAGAATTATATAAAGTGAATATGGAGAGCAAATAGTTATTTTCTTTCATGTATTTTTTCATATGTGTTTTTTTCTAAGAAAATGAAATTAAACTTAGTGGGTCCACTAGGACTCTGCCTTGGTTCATCTATGAGATGGTCAATGACATCTATCCAGTTGTCGTGCTTCTCAGTGTTATCATTGAAGCTTTGAAAAAAAATTACTTAAATTTCTTAATAGCTGAACATCAAAAATTATAACTCAGCAGTCTAATTTGATTGGTTGAGCCGAGTTATGGCTTATTTTATGCTTCTCATCTAAGTCAGCCAAGTCATTTGTTTGAGTGGTTTATATGAGCTGGATATTTACACTGTAACCAAAGTGTGTTCTCCTTCCCTGATAGTTCAGATCCTTGACCTTTGTGAATTATCAAGGTCATAAATAGAGCAAGTATATTCTTTTATTCTTAAAACAGAATAAAGAACAATTGGAGTATTTAAACCACCCCTATGTGCTCCAATGAGTCAGTAAAATTGATGCTTTCGTGTATCTGAAACTTTTTGCGGGGTGGACAGGAGAGTCACCCACCATCTCTACTGTGCTGGAGGGCTGCCCTTTCTCTCCAGACTCTTCACTCAGAACCAGGAGGATAGACTAGTGATGAGAAGATCCCAAACTCAGCTCCATGGTTCCACAGGCATTCGGGCAAATCACTTAGCAAGCTCTCTAAATCTGTTTCCTCATCGCTAAAATCAGGATACATTAATAACTGCCCCAATAGGTTGTTGTCTGGGCTAACTAAGATGTTCACCATAGCTGACTTTTATCCAGTGCCATGTGCCAGATACTGTGGTCTAGGTGTTTTATTATTCTCACAATGCTTACACACTCAGAACTCGGTCCTCAATGAATGCAACTTTATTATTTTTACAAGCATCTTCTAGGAGGGGCAAAGATGAATCATTTTATTCTGTTCATATAACAGCTTCCACTTATGAGGAAAGTCAAGTGGATGCTGGTTAGGGTCCTGGCTGGGCCCTTGCTAGTTAAAACCTGATCACTCATTGCTGTGAGCAGCCCTGTAGCTAGTGATTGGAATCCTTACCATGGCAGACTTAGCAACAGCTGTTGGGATCTCTCTGATTTGGGCAAAAACAGGCAGTGATTTTTAAAAATCAAACAAAAATCTGTGATGGCTCAAGGTCAGCCAAACACCCCAGCCATTCTTTAACAATTTGCTAGCCCTCTATTCAATTTTCACTTGTTCTACATCATTTCTCCCCATTCCCTCCACTCCCCCACTGGGCTCCTTCCTTCTTCATGGTCATCTCACAATTCACATAGTTCCTGGGGTAGTAGATAAAAGATGGAGGCCAGTTTGATTGGTGGGGTTTTATATTTTTATTTTAATTAGTTATAAACACTTAAATGTTAGGAATTGCAAATAAAATAAAATCTAGATTTCTGGCTCTTGTTGGGAAACACACACACACACACACACACACACACACACACACACACACTAAAAACCAATCAATCAAACAAACGAAAAACTGGTGAAATGGCAACGCTGACTCAGCCCCTTGTAATTGCAAGTGGCTGATGATGCTCTGAGATGGGTCGCAGGTTCCTATCTCCCACTATGGCCAATGCTTTCTTTCCTTCATATTTACCAGCTTCATTTTTATTACTCGCCTAGCCCCTATAGACAGTGTGCTTGAGCTCTCTGCCCTACCAGGATTTGGTATTCCTCTTACAATTCATTTACTGGACTTTCTTCCGACCTTTCTCCTTCCCTCCCTACTTTTAGGATCCAGCTCTGTGTCTGCATCTTTGCCACTTCTTCTGACTTCAGTCTCTATGGAAACAGGAACAAGGCAGGGAAGTGATACATACTGGGTAGTACCAGTAGGGGGTGGGAGCATCCTGAGAGGGAAGGGGAAGGACAGTTTTTGAACAAAGAAGTGGCAGCCCTCTCCTCCTTTAAATTGTGCCAGTGCCAGCCAGACACCCTTTACCATTCCTCACCCCCTCATTCCTGTGGCACAGGACATGGCTTCTTGCTGGCCCTTGGGATATTATTGAGTGTTAGAGCGGCTAACCATATCCAGACTGTGCCCAAAGAGCTTTCTTAGCATCACCTTGGGCAATTTTGATCATTGAATGGGACCTGGGAACATGTCGTTTTTAAAAGGGATCTAGCCCAAACCGATTTGGCTCAGTGGTAGAGCGTCGGTCTGCGGACTGAAAGGTCCCAGGTTCGATTCTGGTCAAGGGCATGTACATCGGTTGTGGGCACATTCCCTGTAGGGGGTGTGCAAGAGGCAGCTGGTCAATGTTTCTCTCTCATAGACGTTTCTAGCTCTCTATCTCTCTCCCTTCCTCTCCGTAAAAAAATCAATAAAATATATTTAAAAAAATAAATAAATAAAAGGGATCCTGGTTTTCTGAGGAGTCAGTCCACATAAAGTCACTAAGAAACTCATAAAAAGTTCACTTCAGTTGTAGGAAGTATGAGGCCCAGACAAGGGAAAAATATTCTAAGAGGCTCATCCTAAGGAATAGTTATTCCATCCAGGACCCAAGATATCTACTCATGTAAACATTTATCAAAAGTACCAGAGTGTTTGTTTTTCAGTTTAATATCTAATTTAGGCTAGCTTTCATTTGAGCCAAAGGTTAAGGGAATTTTGATGTTAGAAGTTTCATTTAGAAGATTAAAAAGAAATCTAGACTTCTTGACTTTTTTTGGGGGGGGTGGCGGGGAAGGGTAATGCTAAATTCCCACCCAAAATTATTTATGTCTGTAAACTTGCCGTAATTTGAGTGCTTGGGTCAATAGTTGATTTTGGAATAGTACAACCTTTTATATAGTATATAGTTCAACTTTTATCAAGAGTAAAAGAAGTGGGCCTGGCTGGTATGGCTTAGTGTTTGAGTGTCGACCTATGAACCAGGTGGTCATGGTTCAATTCCAGGTCAGGACACATGCCAGGAGTTGCAGGCTCAATGCCCAGTGTGGGACATGCAGGAGGCAGCTGATCAATGATTCTCTCTCATCATTAATTTTTTTAAATTTCTCCCTCTCTCTCCCTTCCTCTCTGAAATACTATATATATATATATATATATATATATATATATAAATTAATGCCCCCCCCCAGGTCTGGAAAGGTTTTTTCCCCTCCTTTCATTTCATTGTACATTTTGAATTCTTTAACAGCCTTGCCCATTGTTCAGTTCTTCTTCCTGCTGAAATGACCTGCATGCAGGTTCATTTTATAGGTTCAGGCTGTGAGCAGCAGGTGTTTTCTAACCTGGCTTTGCCATGGTTGGAAGATAGATAGCCATAATCATTGGATTAAAACATGCAGGTGTGTGAACATTACCTTCAATGTTTTGTCAGAATTCCACAGAGAATCAAGAAAAGGACATTAATTTTAAGTGAATAAGTGCCATTTTACTCACAGTCTGGGAATATTGTAAGATTTGGGTATAGCTAATTTCAAGAAATCTGTGAGCTTTTGTAGAACACATACTCGATAATAAAGCCACCAAAATACTCTATGCATGTAACCAATCGAGAAATAAGCCACAATAGAGACACTCACTGGCATAATGTTCAAGCCTGGCCATAGGATTCAGTGGGATAGCTATATATTTTGCTGTCTTTGCTTTTGGGTTTCTGTATTGGCAAGCACGGATCACAAAACAGTTCTGATCATTAAGGGGAGGGCTTTTTTTGAGCGGGATGAGAAGCCTAGAAAGTGAAATCTTGGAAATCAGCTAAATGCCCTTGTGTTTTATTGGCTAGCACTTTTTATAGCTCTAATAAAGTCAGCTTCAGAAGGTCACTTCTTGAACGCAGCTATGAATATTGTAGTGTATGAGTCCTCAAATTGTTTATACACAGACCCGGTGAGGATTTTTAATAAATTCTTGGCCAAGAGAACTATTCTGATATGTATGTATATGAGTCCTGCAATGAAAAGTTGAATTGGATTCCTCTCCCTCTCTCCCCCTCCTCTCACCTCCCCCGAGGGTGGTAAATTCCATCCACACTGAACCTGCAGTTCCTATATTCTGGTTTTTCTTTTTGCATTTGACATTTGTGCAAATTGTGGGGTGTTACAGAGCTATTTACATACTTTATTTCTAACTCAACTAAAGGATTTTGTCACCTTTATATCCTACCATCATATACATATATATATATATGTATATATGTGTATATGTACTAGTATATATGTATATGAAGTTTCTTTGTGGCAAATACAGGGCCCCTACAGATAATAAATAGTCTCACCTGAATTACTTTATTTTTCAGCCAAAAATGGTTGTATAATTATCAGAAGTAGTAAATACCAAGTAGGTTTATAGAGGCAATGCAATGGGAAACTTCAGCAAAGAGACAGAAGTTAAATGTAGAAAGTACTGAGGCTTGTTGGAATAATTTTCTGACAAATGTTAGATCAAGAGTAGAATGTAGGTTAGTAATATCTGCAAGGAGAGCAATAAACTTAAAGTCAATAGTTTATAGTATATTGTGACGGGGAGTCCATATATAATTCACATCTCTTTATTCTTGCTATTGTTTTTTGGTGGGGAAATTTCACTTTACGAACTAATGCACTCAATACAATAAAACCAAACTAATATACAACATTACAGATGTGCAGCTCCTTCTACTTGATTTGTGGGATGGGGTGAATAGAATGCAGCAGTTTGGCCCAAGTTCAGTCTTCATGCCCTTGAACTCTATCTTTCAAGCTGTGGATTTGGATATCGTGCTGGTGCTCATGTTTTTATTCCTTAGTTATGAAGTTAATTACGACAAGCTCATTTTTGTCTTTAACACTGAAGATTGCCTTTGAAATACTTGTTTTCAGTTTGACTTGATTGTGGCTCGTTGTTGTTAGAGATGCAGTTTAAGAAGTGAAAGCCAGCTAGTCAGTTTCAATTGACTTTACAGTGATTTTTATAGTTTCTCTTCTTGTCTTTTATATGAAGATATATTATGGACCTTTTTATTCCTAATACTGAAAAGAAATTACAATGAAACTTTGTAAAATTGTATTATTTAAAAGAAGGTAAGCATATGAATATAAGCAACCAAACCATATTATTCTGGGGAGCATTAATACTCATTAGGGTGAGCATTTTTTGTTCTTAGCAAATACAAGTAGACACACTGCAAACACCTGTCATTTAACATTTATAACCCAATTAAAATTTTGGGGAGGTAGGGTATGGAGTTCAGATTATTTAGACATGATAAATGATACTGCAGTATTGAATTCTTATGTTGTAAGACCTATAATTTTTAAAATAATTTTCCCACTTAAAGAAACAAGAGAAAAATAATTTGGATAAACTATTTTTCATGTGTATTCACTAAATCAATGTGCATATCTTTCTGACTGTACCTTAACCAAGATAATCATGAAAATAGATACTTGTCTTTGTCTAAAAGTAGTCCCTTATTATTTTGGATTTAGGTGGTATGGGTGGGAGAGTCATACATCTTGGGTAAGAATGGGTGTGGTACAGGAAAGTGAGAGAAACCTGCTTTGAACTCTATGGAAAAAGCCTAGAGTAATTCTTAACTACATCAGGAAATAGGAAAATCACATTATATATTTCTGTGTGGCTTTTTACTCCCCCCAAAATCTGAGGACAACTTGCTGTCTAATGCAAGTTTCAAGATTCAGCAGCAAAAACTAGCTCATTCTGTCAGAGTTCATTTTACTTAGATATGTTAGTTTTAGTTGATTTTACAGTAACTGTCGATTTCACAGTTGTTATTATTGACTTTATCGGGGTGATATTGGTTAATTGGATTCTCCTGAATTTATATTTCATCCTTGACCTCCTTCCTCTGGAGTAAAAAAGAAAAAAAAAATAACATAAAGAGAGGCAGGTATACCTGTGAAATTATTTTTAGAAAAATGAGTTTGAAATATTCTTTTCCTTCAGGAGTTGCTCGAAGAGATTCTCTAACTGTGGTATAATTTTAGAGTCTCTGTGAGTTTGAGAGCTGTGGGTTGGCTATTTACTCCATTTCACTTGATTTGAGGTAGAGGGCTCTAGTCACATCTTAGGTCACAGGGACCCTTAGCTGCAGTGGGAGTTAGTTCTTTCTTCTCAGGCCCCTAGCATTTCTTCTCAAAAAGAAAAATATTCTTCTGAAGTAGGTTAAAGACATTTGTGATGGTGATTTTCTGTTATAAGTGAAGTTGTTTTTATATCTATTGGCTCGTGGGCCAAGTTATATTTCCTTATGAGTATATAGCATACCTTCGTGTACATATTATAAAGTTTCAGGATGAGTGGGAGCACATTCAACCACCAGTTTTTCATAGACAGACTTTGTATTCAGGTACCCACCTGCAATTTGAAATCCAACAGCAATTTAATGTTGTGTTTCATTCTTTCCATTCCTGATATGTCACCACAAACTCTACTTCTATTTGAAACATACATGCACAGAAATATTAGTATGCATAGTGGTTCTTTAATTGCAGCATACTTCATTAGGTTGCACACATTATTTCCACTGTATGTGGGGAAAAAAGAAAACTGGAAGGAACCAAATGGTAGTTAACTTCATATGAATTTTCATGAGTAAATATAAGCATTGGTTTGATGCTATTGGATGAGTGATCTTCGAAATGTCATTATTTTGAGGCCTAATATGACCAAAAATGCAATTACGGAGTTGGCAGGTTTAACCACCCTGAAGAATTTGTGTTAATGTGTCTGCTTATTTGAAACTTTAATCTAAATTCAGATTCTTTGCTTTTTGACATTTTCTGTTACATCTATGTTCTCTTTTTTTTTTTTAAACAATCTTCTATCTGCTGGGATGGATATATATATATATATATATATATATATATATATATATATATATACTCATTCATTCAGGGATTGTATATGGATGGGTTGACAAATACCAGGAACTATGAGGACAGAGTAGTAAAGGAGGTAAGGAGCTTGCCTTCACAGAGTTTCTATCCAAGGGGAAGGAATGGAGAGACAGAAAACAGCCAAGTAAACAAATGAGGAATCTAGTCTAGGAGAGTTTTAGATGGTGGTAAATCCTTCAAAGAAAATTAAATGGGGCAAAAAGGAGAATCTTACTTACTTTTAAAAGGTCAGCTTTCAGTATGATGGTCTGAGAAGCCTCTCTGGGGAAGGACTTCTGACCTGGCACCAGCCAGGGGAAGTCTGGAAGGAAGCGTGTTTTAGGTCCAGGAAAGACCAAGTTCAAGCGCCTCAGACAGGACTAAGCTTGAAGGTTTGTCTTGAGGACTACATCCATGAGGTGGGAAAAGGATGAAGCTCAACAGGTAGGTGGGGATTAGCTATTATCAGGCCATGTTTCATTTTTGCTGAGACTTGCTTGCATTGCTTTCAATTATTGTTAAGCATTTCCGAGATAATTTACTTATAAATAAATTATATCCTCCAAAATCTCAATTTTCCTATCATGTAGACCAATAAAGCCATTATCACATTTCAATATGTAATATTGATTTCTTCTTTAAGTTCTATCACAGGTTCTCAAATTATATCAATAAAATATCCTTGTTTTGAATTCTGACATTCCACTTAGACATACACAATTTTCCCCCCAGAATTGAGCTATCTTTTCATATCATTTCCTCCCCCTGCCTATTATTATTTCATATCTCTGAGTGGGAAGGCCAAATGATGTTGGTGATTATTTTCCTGAGGCACTGAATCTTGGAGTCATTTAATTGTCTGCATAATCAGTTGAATTTGCTTTTAGCTGTTCTGTTTTTTGAGGGCCTTGCCCTGTTAAGTATATGCACTTTCTCAAATTCTTTTTAATTTGTTTCTCTGTTGTTAACCCTCCAATGCTTTCTTATTATCACTCACCAGTTCTTGCCCCGCATACCAATTTAATATTACCTGTAGGTTTAATTACCCTGCTGTTTATTTCTCTGGCTAAACCATTAATGAAGATGTTCAGTGAGAACTGGCAGATCCTCCCACACTGATTATGCTTTGCCATTTAAATTCCATTTTGCTTTGGGAACCTTAATCCCATCAAGTTTTTTTCATTTATTGCTTTTGTGAGAGAGAAGGAGAGACATCGATTTGTTGTTACACTTATTCATGCATTTGCTGGTTGATCCTTGTATATGCCCTGACTAGTGATCGAACCGGCAACCTTGGCACATTGGGGTGATGCTTTAACTAATTGAGCTACCCAGCCAGGGCCTTAATCCCATTTTTAATAAAATATCTCTTCCTGGATCTAAAATTGGTTTGGAAACCAAATTTCATGAATCCTTAGTTTCTATTTAAAAACTTAGGTGTATAATGAATCAATATAGAGAGGTATTACTTTGTTCAGTGTTCAGGTCTTGTAGGGACATTTTGAATTGGAAATGGAAGGAGATTTTAGCTAATCACTTCAGAATTTGCTCTTTTCCTCTCTGTAGAAAGCAATACCTCCACACCCTGGCTTTGGGAGTTTCATGCTGTGTTAGGGTCATTAGATTTATTGAGGTGCTTAGGTGATCATTTCAGGAGAAAACGTTCTTGACAGATCTCAGGTCCTTTAAATCATTTGAACGCATGCCTACTGTTTCGTAGGTTCTATGATAGGAAGCTTCCTGTTTTTAAGATGTTCATTTCCACACTTGTTCAAATATATTTTAAAATCATAAATCTTGTTATGGCTCAAGGCCACTTACTTTCCATTTGTAACCACTGCAGGAAGTTACAGGGGGACTCTGTTCCCTTTCCTTGTGTGGCTCCAATATAGCATCCCAGCCCAACCAAGCCAAACTTGCAGGAGAGATGTCTGAGAAATGTGTTTTTTTGTTGTTGTTCTTTGTTTGTTTTTTGCTCCCATAACCCACCACCAAGCCTCCTATCAAAGAGGCTGAAGGGGCTGACAGGGGACCTGGAAATGGAGGATGAGGCTTCTTAGAGAGAGTTGCAGGTTCTTGAGAAGGGGCGTTGAGGGCTCTCTCCTCAGACCTTAAGAGTCTCTTTGACCCAGGTTCCCTGAGGTTGGAGAGAGGTAATTATTTAACTTTCAATGACCTTGCATGTTTTAACTAGGATCATGGACTGGGCAGTTTAATTATTGAGGAAGAACATTTTTGTAAACTATAAGTCACTTATATTTTTATCTTAAGGACTTTTATTTTCTGAGAAAGATTAGAAGTGTCATGGGGTTGAGCCAGAATAGCCTTAATTGAAAAAGAAAAGCCACAAACAGAGGACTGGGCTTAAGTGAGGTGGTGGTCACAACTAGTTTTTTTGTTTTGTTTTGTTTTGTTTTTCCATCTACACCTTGTATAGTTCTACTCTTCTGACCTAACCCGTACCATATTGCTTTTAGAGATAACTGAGAATATAAACTAAGTGATGAGATTTTCTTTTAGTGAAACCACCCAGAATCCTCTCGGAGTCCTTACACTCAGCCTTTATTTGACATCTACTTTTTGACTCTTTGCTCTGTGGAATTGAAGCCCATATCTGGCTCTGCAGATACATTCAGTAAGAAATGTAAACATCGCCAAAACTGGTTTGGCTCAGTAGATAGAGCATTGGCCCGAGGACTGAAGGATCCCAGGTTTGATTTCCGGTCAAGGCCATGTACCTTGGTTGTGCACACATCCCCAGTAGAGGATGTACAGTAGGCAGCTGATCCATGTTTCTCTCTCATTGATGTTTCTAACTATCACTCTTCACTCCTCTCTGTAGAAAGTCAATACATTAAAAAAAGAAAGAAATGTAGAAAGAGAAAGTGACGGATGATAAAGGGCCTGAGATCTTTGCCATATGAAGAATGGGTACAGGTGTAAGGGAAGTACTGAGCATGTGAAAACAAAAGATGTGAAGCGAACTTGGTACCTATCTTCATATCACATAGGCAAAGGACAGTGATTCTGCGTGTTTTAATTGAATAAAGCTAGGATCATTCTAGAGAGAGATATTATATACCAACCTGATGTACAATTAAAATGACCAGAGCTGTATTAAAATACTATAAGTGGATATTTCTGTGAGAGTTAGCTGCTATCTCTAGATGATGGACTGATCCCTGTTCTGGGGAGAATATTGGATTTCACACCTTGGATTCCTTAGCTCTCAAATTTCAGGTATTTACAGGAGGTCCTCAAAGAGGCACTGGCTAGGAATCTCAGATCACCATTGCTCTGCCGTTATCACTGTAATTTTTAGGTTAGACACCTGTGGTCACAGAAATAGCCCCGGCGGTAATAATGGTACAATCAAGACTAGTATGGAAACTGCCTTACTCAGTTGTGTTGCTGGCTTTTGTCTTGCTTTCTGATTGTGGTAACAATTGGAAACAAAGCAGAAAGCAAATGCATTGTTAATTAATAAAACATAAGGCTGAGGCTACCAAAAACATCTGTGTACCTGTGACCTGAGAAGCCTTACACCAGTAGTGGCATTGGTTTCATTTGAAAGACTTATTTCTCCACAGTTGTAAGCATATCTGCATTCAGAATATCTAAAGGTCTGAAAAGAATTTGCCATGTAAATTACCATAAAAGAAAGAAGAAACCAACGCTCACCTCAGCGAATGCTTCACCGACACACATGCTGAGGGGAGTCATGTTTGAAGGCACGGTGGCATCCTGCATCGCTTTGGGGATTTAGTTCCCAGTGTGAGACTCTAATAATCTTCTGCTTCTGCTATTTACAACAGGAGTTCATCTGTCTGCACAAAACACAGCCTTCTCTCTGGCAGCAGAAATCGGGCTTATAGGATTCATTCATTCATCCATAAGTATTTTCAAACATGAAAACATGCTGCTATTTTCACGATATTAAAACAAAACACATCTTTCTTCATCGTGCACTCCGATCCAGCTGGCACCCCATCTATCTGCTTTATAGCAGAACTTTCCACGAGCTGTCCATGCTCATGGACTTGAACTCCTTCTGCCCTGTTCTTTTTTCTTGAACTCGCTACTTTGATGATCTAAAGCAGTCTTACAGCTTTAAATGCTGACCATCCCGAATTTATGTTATCATCCCAGATCTTTCCCCTGTCAATACTGGAAAACATGAATGGTTCTTGAAAGAGATAAGCCTGGGCATACATTCTGAAATTGAGGTTAATAATTTAGATAAGTTAGAAGTGGGCTGATAGGTGGCCCAAAGATGAAATCCTCAGGTCAGATAGATGGTCTCTTAGTCTACACACTGAACTGAAATAGTAAACAACAATCAACGTGTGGTATTAGGGTCAGGAACACAGAAGCCAAAAAAAGAGTTGGTAGAACAGAGGCAAGATGCCAGGGTTTTTGTGAGAAGGAACACTAGTTAACACCCAAGCGTATTTGAGACCTTAATATCTATCTATACCAATTAGTCCTCCTGGATTAATCTTGTTCTGGAAATTTGTTTTATTCCAACAATTATTTTTTCTTGTAGAGGACTAATTGAACTACCATGCGAAGAGAAAAATAGATTTCTATACAATGTATTTTAATAAATGCTAAAAATTATATGAATAATATCTCTGCCACTGACAGTCTGGCATTACTGTAGTTTAAAGGCCACAAATACATTTAACTCTAATGAATCTTTGAAATAAATGATAGATCCTCATGGATTTCTCACATCAAAGCCAACCAGAGCCAACCATTGCAGTTCCATGAATGTAAATGTTGCCTGTAGATTACAAGTCTGTTAAGAGAATCATGATTTCCTGCTATTGAGAGCTGAAGGTAGAATGATCTAGCAAGGTGG
The DNA here is from genome assembly GCF_964339955.1 of Pipistrellus hanaki. NCBI lineage: Eukaryota > Metazoa > Chordata > Mammalia > Chiroptera > Vespertilionidae > Pipistrellus > Pipistrellus hanaki. Next base: position 8,174,437 of record NC_140507.1, on the reverse strand, counting down.
TGGTCAGTTTTCAGGACCCATTAGGTTATTAAATATCAATGAGATGCATTTATCTTCCATGACACATCAGGCATTTGGTGAAAGAAAAGCAGAACACAGTAAACAAGGAGCCACACACATGTAGCTGATGAACCACGTAAACTGTGCATCTCCTTAGTGATGGGCTTTGGAGTTGTGACAACACAGTCTTTATTAAGAGCATTCCCTGAGCATATTCAATATTTGTCTGGCACTAATCCTTATTATCAGTGAAGATACAGATATCACCAGAGGTCTGGAACTAACACATAAGAGATATCTAAAAGAATACCTATGGTAGAGAAGATACCCAAAATGGGCCATAATTTATGCAACCAGCCTAACTAAAGGTCTCAAAAATGCACAGCCAGCACCAGTGCACAGGGAAGCAGAGTTCCTGTAATAGGTTCTGTTACCTTAGACCTGAGTGAAAGAACCAGGTGTATGCTGATTTCCTTGCCTTTGATCAAAATTCATCTTCCCTTTGTCCACCAAGTAGCCAATGACCTAATTGGCAAACTACGAAAGTTCTCAGGGTCCTAGGAAAGCAGGGACTTGGAAATGTTTTGAAACAATTCTGCTTAAGAAAAAGTAAAAGGAAAAGACTTGATCTTTGCAACCTCAGGAATCTGGGGGGAAAATTTTAATTTCAGCACATGTATGAAATTATATGTTTCATGCTTTAATTTTTTTTTAATTAAGGAGGCAGTGCCATAATATTTTCAGGTTTTAGAGCTTTTTAAAGATCTTTAGTTGATCTTGTTCTCCACAGAAATGGAAGTAAATTCCACCCATCTTCCATCCCTTCCAAAAGTGCCCAAGTGACCCTTGCTAGGTGCTGGCCAGCAGTGACTTTGTGACCGAGAAGGTGATTGGTCTGAAGCTAGAAGGATGACTGGATTATTCACATCTGCCCAGGAGCTTGCAGCTCGACCAGTATTATTAATGGTCATAAAATTATGGGATCCCTTTTTTAACATCAGCCTGACCTCATGTGGCACGTATTCCCACAGTCTGACTCCTATGCTGGGAGAAGGTGAATTCCATCTTATTGGTTTGAAATTTATTGCCCATCCATTTCATTGATCAAAGGGAATAAAAGATCAAAGAAAGGATAGCCCGTTACATAAAGACACAAATCATTATTACATTCTTTAATATTTTTGACATTAACATTAATCACCCTGAATTATAGGTGGTGTTTCTTTGGATGTAACATGCAACTTCAGACACATTTCATTTTACCACTACCTTGCTGCTCACCATGTCACTTAGGCAACTTTTCTTTCACCACAGTTTTTCCTCATCTGCAACCAAACAGGAGGGGAAAGTATCATGTTTGCATCTCTGGAGGCTGTGATCACACAGCTGTGTACCTGTATCTGCTTTTGCAGCAAAATAGTTAATATTTAATAAGTGTGACTGAGCTATGTTCCTTCCACAATAAACTACCCCGACTTGAAAGGCATATAAATATTCAGGATCTGTCGAATCAAAGACAAATTTGATATTTTGGGGGGAAACTTAGAGCTGCAAATGATAATAAGAGTGTGGACTTGATTTGAGTGTAAGAAAACTGATAGATAGACGCCTTTGATGCCGAAGACATACATATCCAGGCCAAATGATGTTTTTCAAGAGTTTCTGTGGGGATTTTTCAGAGCTAAGTATGAAAAGATTCAATTATATATGTACTTTGGGGAAGATGGTTGGAAATAATTTGTTGTCTTCTGACTCAACATACATCTCTGGTTATTTATAACAAATAGGATTTGGGGGTGTGGGGTTAGATCCGTTTAGTCCTCTTTCTTTGAATGTCTGCCCTATGTGGTCGGTAGTGACTTCATATAACAAAATAGGTATTTGAAAGGCAGAGGATTTTAGAGATTATACTGCTCACCTCACTTTGTAGGCAGAATGCTTAGACATAGCAAAGATCAACTTTTATCCAAGCTCATACAGTTGGCCAGTAACAGCAGAGGCTCTGGACTATACATTTGTGACTTCCAATTAATTGATATAAAAATAAATCTCATTCTTAATTCTAAGGCATACTGATTATTTTCAAAATAGTTGTGGTTGCTTGTTTGCTTGCTTGAGCTTAAACCCAAAGGTCCTCGTTTATCAACTGTCCAACTGAGTTGAACAATCATTTATTTATATTATATACTAAGTATCTAACTGTGGGGAGTATCTTTATTTACTAAGCCCTGTGCTGGGTACTGGAACTATCACAATGATTTTAAAGGTAGCTTTTGATTTCAAGAGTCTAGCGAGATAGAAAGACTTAGGCAAGAACATAATTACAGTGTAGTATAGAATGCAGTGCTGGAAACTTGATGCAATTTGTTTGTGCATTCAAGGGAGGGAGTGTCTGTTTCTGGGGAAAGATCAAAAACTGTTTCAAGAGGAATGTAATTATTTTTAAATTGCTTTTTAAATTATAGTTGACACACAATATTATATTAGTTTTAGGTGTACAACATAGTGATTAGACATTTATATACGTACCAAGTGATCATCCAATAAGTCTAGTCCCCATCTGGCATCACACACAGTGATGACAATGTTATTGACTACATTCCCTATGAGTACTTTACATCTTCACGACTTTTTAATCACTGGCAATGTGTACTTCTCAATCCCTTTCATCTTTTTCATCCATCCTCCATCCCATCTGATGATCATCAGTTTATTCTCTGTTTCTTTGAATTTATTTCAGTGTCTTTTGTTCATTTATTTTACTTTTTAGGGTTTGCATATAAGTGAAAAAATATAGTATTTGTCTTTCTTTGTCTGACTTATTTCATTCGGCACAATACTCTCTGGGTCCATCCGTATTGTCACAAATGGCAAGATTTCGTTCTTCTTTTTTTTAACGGCTGAGTAATATTCCATTGCATAGATGCACTGCACTTAAGAAGAATGTAATTCTTGTCTGTATGAGATATTGAAGAGAAAATGTGTGTTTTTCTGACAAAAATAAAAGCCATTTAAAGTGGGAAAAATAACTGAGTATGCAAATATCAGAGATGTGAAAAAGTAAAGCATGCTCAGGACATGTGGTTGTGCCAGAGATATGAAATAATTATGCATGTGGTACAAGATGGGACTGAAGAGAAAGATCATGGCCAAATCCCAGCAAGCCTGGCTAAGAAAATTGGCAGTGGAGGCAAGGGAAAGGTTTTTTGCAGATGGAAACCATGATCTGATTTTTGTTTCAGAAATACTATTCAAAGGACAGATCTGATTAAAAGGGGCAGGAATAGGACTGGAGACAGAGAACCTATGCCTTCTTGTTGGCCCAAGAAAAAGTGGCAAGAGCTGAATGGTGAAAAAGGAAGATGATTTAGTAGAGAGCATTTAGTAGACTGAAAAACTATTTAGGAGGAATAAAAAGCTGTCATTCTGATTGAGGTGTCAAGTATGACTTTCATAATTTTGGCTTCTATAAATGGAATGCAGATGAAAAGTGACTTTGGGATTGGACACTGTGAGCTCAGTTTTGAGTATGTTGAGTCTGGCTTTGGCGTGCACCCACGAGGTTAATTTGTCAAATACCCAGATGGATCTACAGTTCTGGTTTCTGGTTGAGAACTATGGATTTGCTCTATTGGTAAAGGACTCATTAGTATACACAATGGTGTTTAACACGTTAAGCGCCCAGCCTGTTTTGTCTTCTGGATGGAAAGTACAGTGTCAGTTATTGGTGACTGACTGGGCGCTTAACGTGTTAATCTCCCAAGAGGCTGTGAACATGCAGAGGAAGCAGAAAAGAAAGGCCAAAAATGAAATTCAGTGCCACCAACATTTCTGAGACATTTAAAGGAAAAGCCATTGGTGTCTGCTAAAAAATGGAGAGCAGGCAAGTGGGTAGCAAGCGTTTCAATTAGTGGTCATTTGAGCCAGAAGCCTCTCAGGTCATGACAAGGTGCATGCTGAAAACTGTCCATCTGACTTGTCCACTAGTGGAATATTGGTGATGTCAACAGAGTCAGTTCCTGGCAAGGTAGGGCTGAGGTCTAATCCGGAGGCAAGAGAGGAGATGGGCAAAACCAAGTGCAGACAACTTGGGCCAAGGAATGGGTTTGGAGGTGTCAGATTTGTGCAGGTTTAGAGATGGGCAAAACCAAGTGCAGACAACTTGGGCCAAGGAATGGGTTTGGAGGGGTCAGATTTGTGCAGGTTTAGAGACTGAAGTGGGGAGGGGATGAATTAAAGAATGTTCCTGGGTGCCATGTCCTCAACAGCAGGGGTGGAAAGCTGCCTTCTACGAGGAAGAGAGACAGCACACATTTCCAGACTGCAGAGAAGCATGATATGGAAAAGCTTGATTCGTGGGGAAGAGTTGACCTGGGGAATACTCCATTATAGCAATATTCTGAATAGAGATTCTGACTTACCAACTGTGTAACCCTGGGCAAGTTTTATTATCTTTCTGTTCTTTAGTTTTCTCATCTTTGAAACTGCAATACTAATTATCCTAACCTTATTGAGTTATATGGATTCAATGAGATAATGCCTCTAAAATTTTCAGGTTAGTCCAACTGGTGTGGCTCAGTGGTTGAGCATCAACCTCTGAACCAGGAGCTAATGGTTCAATTCCTGATCAGGGCATGGGCCTGGGTTGTGAACTTGGTCCCCAGTAGGGGGCATACTGGAGACAGCCAATCCATGATTCTGTCTTATTGATGTTTCTAGCTCTCTTCTCCCTTCCTCTCTCAGAAAGTCAATAAAAACATTTAAAAAATAAATTACCAGTTTTGTACCTAGCACATTGCAAGTGCTTAAAAATGATGGCTAACATGAAGAACTGTATGTAGAGCTCTTTCATTTCTGTATTCTGCCAGATATTCTTTATCCCCTTCTGTAGGTCTATCTTTTCTCCATTCCCATCTCCTTCTTCCAGTTTGTAGCCCTACCCTGGCATCGTCCTAAGCCAATCCTGTGGTGGCTACTTAGAGTTGAATTGGCTTATTCTGAATGGATTGTGTCCTCTACTTAAGTTTGTACATGGGTCAAACAGAAAGCACTACTAGTTTGCTTTACCAAGCTGTACCTTTTTATCCAGTGTATTCACTCAACTAGTTTGCACAAATAATTCTAAGCCAAGCAGAGGATATACTATAGGGCTGAGACAGACCTGCCCACCCATGGGGAACAAGGAGAAGGCATCAGGAGGCAAATGAATGGGTTATTTGCCCAAATACTGACCCTGAACACAGGAAGCCTAGTCTGCCCTTTCTGAGATTGCTGATTGCTTGTTCTTCATTTCTGCCTAAGGAGGATTAGTGATGGCAGGGGACTGAGTGGAGAGAGTAAACCGTAGTTAGGTTCTAGGATGACCTTCTTATAGAGTGAACAGTTAATTTTCTTCAGCATGATGCTCAACTACATTTCTTAGCCCAGGACTCATAATTTATCAGAGTTTCTGAAAACATACTGTCATAGTCCCTTCCAGTCTTGCCTGTGAGCACATAGGTAACAAATAACAAATTCACTGCAACAAAGGCAAAGTTGTCACCTCCCAAATCATAGTGATGTGGAGAATAGCCATGTGTGGCCCCTGTCACCTCACATACAGACACTCTGACAGGTATAATGGGATTTTCCCCCCCAAAATATTTTGTTTATTTCCATGATGAAAACAAATCTTGTGATTTATTAGTCCATTTAAAACCCATTAAAGATCTACTTGCTTTGATTAAATGGCATCATTTTAAAGGTTAATCAGTGTCATTTTTTTATATTTAAAATTTAAAGGTACAGTGCTTCTTCCTTACTGAAAATTACCACCAAAAATATGAAAATAGAGCAGGCATTGAAATGAATGCTTACTTAAAGTGTGGAATAAATACAGTGTGAATCATTTCCTGGTTAGATCCTATGGGTCAGTACACCACTAATAATATACATTTTTCTCACTTCTAGCAACTACAAGGTCAGCATGAGTGTTCCCGTTTATAGTTTTCCCCATGCATCTCTCTGTTAAGCAGGCTGAAAAATACTCCCCACTCTGTCCTATTATATCCAACAGACTGGGTCCGTAGACCTCATGCCAACTGTGCTCTAGACTAATGGAAAAATACTCCTCTTTTTCTTTGTGTTTGCTTTATTACATTTATATATTACTTTATTCTTTCATATTTTCTTTATTTTTATATTACATTGATATTTAAATATTCTTCTTGTAAATCACATTGGAACAGCACAGATAATACCAAAGTCATTCTTCAACTTCACCATCCATCTAGGTCCACTCCCAGCTCTCCACTCAGCCCGGTATAGATGTAGTCATTTTGTTTTAACATAAAATCATCACACTATAAGTATTTATCAGTTCCTCATGTTCTTCAACCTCTCATAGGTCCTAGAGATGGCTTATTTTCTTTTCTTAATTTGGAATGTGTGACTTACCAAAAATATTTAGATTCAGTTTGAAGCTATGAAAAAGAAAGAAAGAAAGAAAGAAAGAAAGAAAGAAAGAAAGAAAGAAAGAAAGCCTTCACATGTAACTGAATTATGTGCAAATGTTAGAAGGTAAAGTCTGCACCTACTTAGGTGAGCTTCTTGGCTTTCCTAGGAGATAAGAGAGAGGTTGGTTTATGTTTTCTCTTGAGAACTTGACAATCTCCTCTCCTGCCATTGTCTTTTGAAGAGTCAGCTGTTAGAGTGGGCATTCCTTGCTGGTGACTATCATGATAGGAAGTCTCGAGTTGTGAGAACTAATTGTGTAATGATGTTCCCTGTTTGATTGCCTTATTTTTGCTTCCCAATGAATTACTACACCAGGGAACAAGCTTCCTCTTTTAATATGAAGAACATACAGTAGTGTTGGGCAACTTATCTTGGCTTCAACACTGGAGAGAGAAAGAAGACCCTTTAGCAAAAACCTGTGCACAGCTTGCTCTTGTGTAAGACATATTGAAAAAGCAATACCACTCTGTTAGTGCTGGGCTCAGTGGCTTTGCCACAGATAAAAGAATTCAATAAGAATTTTATTTTAAATCTAGATGAATTTAATCTGTATTCATGAATAATTATTTGGCTATGATTCCCTTGTTTACCAAGTAATTATGGTTTTAAAATCTGTTTGGGTTAGCATTTAGCATTTCTCCATCCAAGGGAATCATAACATTGATGGAATATCTATCAGCCCATTCTTATGAGCTAAAGTAATTAAAAAAATCTTTATTATTCTCTGTATGATAGTAACCTATAATAAATTTGGAATGAGTTGTTCAAATATTGACTATCAAAGCAGTGTCCTTCTGCTTCTCTGAATAAAGGCAGGGGGAAGAATTTGAAGGTTTTTATAAGGCTTTAATGAAACTCATGATTTCAGTCAGTATCATCAGACATTAAAAAAGAAACAAGTAAGAGGGTTAGTCACACCACACTCACACACACACAACCAGCCACAAAATATACAATGTGATACCAGTGTTAATCAGACCTACAGAAATAAACTTAAGATTTGAACTGCAGAAAAATGAAATTATTATAAGTTATAATATAGTACCATTTTGTTTTGATTAAATTAAATCAGGAAATACATCATTTAAAAAATGTGCCATATCTCATTACTATGTATAAATAAGCAACCATCATAAACTAATTACACAAAAATCTCTATTGTGTTTTTTTATTTTGTTTCCAAACCATGTATCATTCTATAAAGAATTAAAACACACACACAAAAAAAAAAAACAAAAAAAAAAAAACACAACCTTTGAGAAAACAAGGACATACCAGAAGACGTCTGAGATCTTAGTGTTATAATTGTATAGTTATTCTAAGATAACCATCATTCAAATCATGATGCTTTGATTTATTTGTGTTAAAAATGTTATTTGCAGCTCTTTAAAGTTTGCAAGTGAGGATGGTGGAGCAGAGATAGGGGTTCTCAGCAGGTACTGGGAGAAGAGAGTACTTTTTTTTTTCTTTTTTTTTCAGAACCACAATGTTGAAACTACGTAATTACATAGTAACTGTTGACCTTGTAATTACACTGTAAGTACCTGTAGTGACAAGATAAATGCATGGTTATTTCAGTCTTTTCAGCTATAGGGCTATCATGCAACCCTAACAATGTAAGCTACATAGTAATTTATTTGTAGAGTAAATAGTGCTTACCTACAAGTATTACTCATATATGTGCAGAACTTGCCACAAAGATTCATAGAAAAACATGGCAAACCATCGCCCTCTAAGTACTTTTATTCAAATGACACCCCCCCACCCACATACATGTATAGCGCTATGATGATTTAAGTATTTGTGGAGCATTTGGGAGTCTTCACTGCTGCCTTCTGTCTTAAAATTCCCCGATCTCCACATAAATACAGTTACAGATGAGCTATTTTTAATGATCATTACTTTGTGTTACAGTAGCATGTACTCAGATTGCTCATTAGCCAAGATCCTCCTGTCTTTGCAGGTTTTCTTCACTTTAAATAAAACTACTTTGTAAGGAATGTACACATACTAGTATGCCAACCCATATTTCAACAGGTTCTTTTAAAATATTTTTATTGATTTCAGAGAGGAAGGGAAAGAGAAAAAGCGAGATAGAAACATCAATAATGAGGGAAAACCGTTGATCAGCTGCCTCCTTTATGCCATAGTCTGGGGATTGAGCCCGAAACCCAGGCATGTGCTCTTGACTGGAACCGAACCCTGACCTCCAGGTTCATAGGTGGACTCAACCATTGAGCAATGCCAGCCTGGCTTAATAAGTTTTAAGTGATAATCTTTATATGAATTTGGAGTAGAAAGGAAATAAATAGTCATGCTTTCTAATACATAGTGCTTTAGCAATCTAAACAATAATGGTAGCTACTTATATATATTGAATGTTTATTAAGTCTAGGACACTATGATAATTACTCCTAATTTTGCCATGGTGATTTGTGGTCAGATTTCAACATGCCTAATGTTTTTATGAAAATTTTATTCAACTAGGAAGGTAGGTGACTCCTTTTTTAGTCCTTTATTTATTCTTATTCCAGATATATTTTTTAAAATTTCTCCATTGGGCCAGATACTATGCTAGGTAGTCTTTAGAGACTGATAGTGTTTATAATGTCAGAGAAAACTGAGCAGCGTACTCCTTAAAAGTAATAGTCAGCAGAGGACGTAATGGAAATAAAAGTTATCCAGTCGTGAGGGCCAAGGAGGGGCTGAGATGGGGGTGGAAAGGGCTCCCGGTTGAGGGACAGCAGTGTGCACACAACAGAACACAAAGGGGAAATGGCATGGGAAACCCAAAGCCTCCTTGTCTGGGAGTCCAAAGGTGTGAGATTGTGGAGAAGAGATCCAGCAGGCAGGCCGTGTGCCGTGAACCACCGTATGGTAGGGAGTTTGGATTGCATCCTGTGGTCCACGGAGAACCATTAGAGCATTTAAACAGGAGGGTGAGAAGTTACGTTGTGGGCAGTGGATGAGAATAAGGCAGCACTGCCTCTAGGGAGCCATGTTATGGGGGTCTCTGCAGGAATCCGGTGGAAAGGTGGTCCTGCCCAAAACACAACTCAGAACGTTGGAGGCTCCTCCTCTATTCTGCCTGCGTAGTGCTTCAGTCTGGAGTGGTTGGTGTCGCCACCTTTATTGGATAGTAGACACTTGTCCAGGCCCAGTGTAGAAGCAAGGTGGCCAGATAATGGCTCTGGAATAGTCAGTCTGCAGCTGTTCATTGGCAGAGGTTTAGCAAAAATATCATATACCTGGACCCTGAACTTAATGTGTCACACACTCATGTTTTTAAGTTCTGTGGGTTTGTGAGTTTGTCAGCCTGAAGGTGGTTTTTGGCTCAGGAGGCACACTTTGGTCTTCCCTTGTCTAAAACATTGGATCATTTAATAGATAAGCCACTGGCACTTTCTCCGCTGTGGTCCCCGCGTTGATCCATTCCCTCTGTCCAACGCACGGTTTCCACATGGCATATTTATTCCTTTTTTGACAAGGGTGTGCAAGCGAGCTCCCTAGGAGAATCTATATTTGTGAGCCGCTCCGAAGGGCTTATGGAAAGCTAAATCGGGACTGTTTTTCTTAGCACTTCAGGGTACGATCAGGAGGGGTGGGGGAAGCAAAAGGCAAACTTTTGTTTGAATTCAAATGTCATCTTTGCCTGCGCCACATTTATTTTTATTTCCTCTCTGACAAGGAATGTTAACTTTCCAGGAAAATTCAACTTCTCGAAAGAGAACAGCCAACACAAACAATTTTTTGAAGGTGTGATTTTCCTGGAGCCTGTAATTTTTATCATTTTGGGCAAGTGGTGGGTTGGGGGGAAAAAAAGTATCCATTTCCCTTACTAGGACATCAGCTTGAAGGATGCTTTGGGTGCTGGGGCCAAGGTTTTCCAGTCCTCTGCCTCTCTGGAGATTCTGATGTGAAACAAATTGGAAAACTCTATTCATGTTCTCCTTGGGCCGCATCTCCTGGGGGCCTGGGGAAGGTAGAGAAGCTTCTGCTTGCTCACAACATATTCCAGACAGATGTCATCCCTGAACACATTTGCATTGGCAGCTTTTGCTAGTGGGGCGAGGTGAATTTTCTGAAGTGCAAGCATCTTTTTCCTTTCCTAAGATGGAAAGATTTCTCTATTCAGGTAGGCTGTTCTCAAAACAGTTTTTTTTTTTAAATATTGAAAATAATAAACCGTACCCTACAAGTAGCTGAATTCCCTCTTTTTTGACCATGTCCTGTCTGTCCATAGGGCAAATCAAAGATTATATAAGATATATATTCAATTGATTTAAAGCTTACAACATAGATTTGTCTACTTCCTCTGCATTTTAAGAGAAATCTATACTGGTATTCTCTTTGCACTTTTGAATCTCAGTGGGTATCTTCTGCTTATCATATTTGTATTTTTCACAATTTGTAGCATAAACCATGGACAGGTAAAGCCGTTCATGTCTTCCACATAATGTGACAAAAGATGAAGCTGGTTTGTCGACTGTGCTTTGCAGTTTAACCCCCTCTTACTATTTCTTTTATAGTCATAAACTCTATCAATGATGGTGATTTAGAAAGTAGGTAGAAGAGGGGGAATGGGGAATATCTCAAAAATATAATTGCAATAACACTTATGATTATGTAGCACCTTGAATTCCACCCACCACTGCAGCTTTACTTATTCCCTGAACTTTTACTATTAATGATATTCAGGCTGCAAAAAAAAATATGTTGAAATGCCAGCATCATATTGGAAGACAAATTTACATTTCATTCCCAACACCATCATTTAATAAAAGTTTGATGGTGTTATGGGTACTTAATTATGCTCTGAGCAGAGCTGGAATTTAGCGCTGTTCCACATACTGAGAGGTCTTGGTGGTGGTTTATTTGAAAAGGTGCTTTGACTGAGCACTGTAGTGTAGGATACACCAAATATGCTGCTTTGAAAAGACACTTCGGAAAACGATGAGGTGCTTAAATTGCATTTCATTTCTGATACGGAGAATAAACTCTCACAATTCACTTAAGGTGATTTAATATACCAGATTACTGGATTAGCTGGCTCTGAAATACGAATTTCTCTCAGAATTGCAGCTATGTTGATGTTACTGTTACACAAACTGCATTTGTAAGTTTTTCACTGCAAGCCAAGATATATGTTTTCTGACTGTTTTTCCCCCCTCTAAGAAAACATTATTTATTTCTCCTGGGCACCGTTGGAGATAGTTTTTTGTTTTGTTTTGTTTTGTTTTTTGTTTTTTAATCACCCACCTTCTCTCTTCTCATCTCTAACACTAAGTCCTGATGATTAGATCTTTTTAAAGCTCTGTGAGAATTATGTTATCTTCCTCTGCTTAAAATTGTTCAAAGCCTCCTGCCCCAATGTTGACTAAACCTAGTCCAAAGTGCCATTTACAATTCTCCAGTCTGGCTTCTCCCCACTTTCATTTGCATATCTTCCACCCAGCCAAACTCAGTCTTCAGTTCAGCAGCCTTTTTCTCTCTTTTACTTCCTGCTGCTGCCTCTGGTGGGCCTCTCCCTCTCCACCCAGTCCCACCCGGTCACTGTTCATCTCTCAAGACTTGGCCCATATGCTACCTTCTTCAGATAGAAGTTTTTCTCCAACATTAGCTTTCTCTCCCTCATTCTTTATTTTTCTTTTTTTACTTAGACTTGCAGAAGAATTGTTCTTATTCACGTGACATTTCCCTATGAATGTGCAAGACCCTTGTTAGAGGACCTTACCCCTCCCTGAGCACTTACGCAGTGTGTCCCATGTGGTAGCCACTTAATCAGTTCCCGTGGGATGAATGGATTCACCATTGGAGCAGATCTTTGAATATGTGGAAAGTGACTGCAGGAGGCCACACCCCTCCTTTCTAAATACATTTTACTTATTGTCTGCATTTAAATGGGCTATACTCTCAAAAGTATTAGCTGTAAACTTCCCCGGTGCCTATCCATGGACTCCTCCATCATTAGGAATTCCTAATTTGTTCGAAGCATCGTTTTTCTCCATCCACTTTACACAACAATGCATTTGTCTTTTATCTTAACCACCTCATCATTTTGTAAGGTTGCATGGCTAGTAGATATTCTAAGACATAGCTCTTTGTTTTGAGAGTCAGTTTATTTTTAAGTTAATAATAATAATCATATATAAGACTAAATTTTGGGTTACAACTGAGTGAAAAGTACAGAGTTCCCACACATATGCAGTCTCCTTTCCCATATCAGAGTGGTGCATTTGTTTTGATCCATGAACCTTCATGAACATATTATTACCACCCAAAGTCCATCCATAGTTCACTTTGGGGCTCGCTCTTGGTGGTGCATGTTCTGTGCATTTTGACAAATATATAATGTATCCCCTACTATAGTACCATACAACATAGTTTCATTGCCTTAAAATCTTTGTGCTCTGCCTATCCCCACTTCCTCTCCAACCCCTGGCAACCATTAGACTTATTATTGTCTCTATAATTATGCCTTTTCCAGACTCTCCTATACTTGTAACCATCCAGTGTGAAGTGTTTTCATACTGGCTTCTTTCAGTTTGTAATGTGCATTTAAAATTCCACTATGTCTTTTCAAGACTTGATAACTCATTTATTTTTGGTGCTGAATAATATTCTATTGTCTGGATATACCACAGTTTATCCACTTACCTACTAAAGAGTATCCTGGTTACTTTCAAGTTTTGGGCAATCATGAATAAAGCTTTAGAAACATTCATAGGCAGGTTTTTTGTGTTGACATAGTTTTCAATTCTTTGGAGTAAATGTCAAGGAGTGTGAATGTTAGACCCTATGGTGAATATATATTCAATTTTGTAAGAAGCTGACAAACTGTCTTCCAAAGTGGCGGTCCCATTTTGCATTCACACTCACAGTGAATCAGGGCCCCTGCTGCTCCAAATCAAGAATTTGATATTGTCCATGTTTTGGACTTTGGCCGTTCTAATAGGTGTCTAGTGGTATCTCATTGTTTTAATTTTCAATTCCTAATGATATAGGATGTTGAATATCTGTATATATTCTTTGGTGAAGTGTCTGTTTAGGTCTTTGCTAATTTTTTTTAAATTTGGGTTGTTTAGTTTTGTATGTTGACATTTAAGAGTTCTTTGTATATTTTGGATAGCAGTCATTTATTCGATGCGTCTTTTGTAATGCTTTCTCCCATTTTGGGACTTGTCTTATTCTCTTGTTTTTGTCTTTCATAGAGCAGAGGTTTTATTTTATTTATTTTTATTTTATTTTATTTTAATAAAGTCTAGCTTATCATGGATCATGCCTTTGGTGTTATATCTAAAAGGTCATAGCCATACACAAGGTCATCTAAGTTTACTTTATGTTACCTTTTAGGGGTTTTGTGTTTCACCTTTAGCTCTATGATCATTTTGATTTTTGAAGGGAATAAGGGCTATTCCTAGATACAATTTTTTCATATAATGTCCAGTTGTTCCAGCATCATTTGTTGAAGAGACTATCTTTGCTTTATTGTATTACCTTTGTCCTTTCTTAAAGATTAATTGGTTATATTTATGTGAATTTCTTTCTTGGTTTTCTATTCTGTTCTATTGATCTAATTGTCTGTTCTTTCATTAATACCACACTGTGTTGAGTACTGTAGCTTAATAAGATTCTAAATGGTATTGCATTGATTCTATAGAGCAAGTTGGGAAGAACTGATATTTTGACAATATTGAGTGCTCTTATTCATGAATATGGAATATCTCTCCATGCATTTAGTTCTCCTTTGATATATTTTATCAGAACTTTATGGTTTTCCTCATAAAGTTCTTGTACATATTTTGTTAGATTTTTACCTAAGTATTTCATTTTGGGGATACTAATATAAATGTTATTGTGTTTCTAATTTCAATATTTACTTGTTAATTGCTGGTATATAGGAAAATAATCAAGTTTTGTATGTTAACCTTGTATCCTACAACCTTGCTATAATCTATTAGTTCCAGATGGGTTTGTTGTTGTTGTTATTTAATTCTTTTAGATTTTCTACATAATCATATCATCTGTGGAAGAAAGACAGTTTTATTTCTCTGTTTTCAATCTGTATAACTTTCTTTTTCTTATCTTATTCCATTATCTAAGATTTCTAGCACGCTGAAACCTATAGTGATGTCCCCTCATTTCTCACTTCACCTTATTTCTGATATTAGTAATTTGTGTTTTTTCTATTTTTTCCTTTGTTAGCCTGGATTGGTTTTTATTCTGCTTGATGTTCTCTGAATCTCATGGATCTGTGGTTCAGTGTCTATGGAAGATTCTGTTGTCAAGTTCTCAAGCTTAGAGTCTTTCCTGTCATGTCCAGTCTACTAACATACTCAACAATGATATTATTTGTGTTAGTATTTTTTATTTCCAATATTTTTTTCTGGTAGTTTCTTAGAATTCGTATTTATCTACTTACATTATCCACCTATTCTTGCATATTGTCTACACTTTTTATTAAAATCCTTAGCATATTAATCATTGTTTCTTAGAAAAAATTAAAATAATTCTAATAAAATTATAATAATTTGAATATTTCTGCCATGTTTGACTCTGGTTCTGATGCTTGTTCAGTCTTTTCAAACTATGTATGCCTTGTATTTTTTTGTTCAGTCTTTTCAAACTTAGTATGCCTTGTATTTTTTTGTTGATAGGCAGACGTGCCTGTAAATATGTCTTTAGTAATGTCATGGTAAGGTGTGGAGAGGGTATATATTTTGTAGCCTATGATTAGGCCTCAATATACTTGGACTGTGAATGTCACCAGTATTTCTTAGTTTCTTTCCCCCCATTAGATGCAACAGGATAGCTGGAGGGGGCTGAAATTGCATAGTTTACCTCCCTCATATGGAAGCCTAAGAGTGATATTCGCTATTTTTCTTCTCACAGATAGGTTAGGCCTTGGTAAGTCCTGCCAGGTTAAGTTCTGGTAAAATAGTTTCTCCTGAGGTCAGATTGCATTAAGAAGTACAGAATTCTCTGTTATATTTCAAAATGGTTTATTTTCCTCTTCCTTTACAAAAACCAAGGGGATTTTCCTCCTATAGTTACTGTGAGAATCTGATATAGAGTTCCTGGAGGTAAAATGCAAAAGTGTGGGGACTCCCTATAATGGGGAGTTTTTAACTGCAAGACTTGTGCATGTTGAATCTCCATTAATTTGTTAATTACAGTTCAGATCTTACTGTGACGCTGGTTTCTATGAACATTTCTGATTGTGGGTTTCTGCTCTGGTAAATTGTAATTCCCTGTATTCACCAGTCTGTCCCATTTATGAGGGCAGTGGTTTGCCCTTTGACCATGCTTCTCTGACATATCTAGGACAAGTAATTTTTTTCTGTTTTTTCAGCATTTTACTTGTTTTTAGAACAGAGTGGTGACTTCTAAGCAACTTACATGCCAGGCAGAAAACTGGCACTTGAGGATCAGTTTTTAATTTTTGCTGAGTCTGTCACTGTTTGACTCCCTATTCCTATCTGTGTGCTTAAAATGAGAGCAACACTTTTTTTTTTTTAAAGTACTTTATTTTCAGAGTTTTACAAGATTTCCCAGCCATTACAAGAGTTTGTAATCATAGGTTAATAAAAATAATCACAATCAATAATGTTAAGAAATAGAAGAATTTAGGTGACAATAATAATTTGAGCTTTCTATTTGAGGCATGTAGATTATTTCCTTTAGAATCATGATGGTAATATATATGTGTAGATTAATTATATATGACATAAGCTATTTGAGAGTAGAGATTTGTATATAAATTACTATACATCCTATAAATACTTGTTGCCTGACCAACTAATTGACTGATATAGTCTATGCTTAATGTCAACCTGGAGATAGTTCGTGGGAGCACAATACATAATCATTTCTATAAACTCTGATTATTAAAATGTTATATGATTTTATAACATGATTATTAACTTTAAAAGAAAGTTCTAAATAGCTATCAATGTTAGATGTGTTCTTTCTGTTAGAATGTACACAATTTTGCCTTTTATTTTCTAGCTCAATATGAAAGTATAGTTCTGTGGTTCTCAACCTGGGCTGAAGCAGCTGTGCAAGCCTCAGCAAACTCACTTGGAACTCAAGATACATTTTAAATATTTCAAGGAAAACAGCAACATTTGCTTAAACTACAATTATTAAGTTGTTTATGCCTAACTATTTAAATAACTGGAACTGTTATGTAACCATTTGCTGTAGGGGCACCATGAAAATATTACTGAGACACTAAGGGTACCGTGAACTGAGAAAGTATGGGACCTCTGATGTAACCCATCATCAAAATATCAATATATGGCATGTGAGTCAAGAAAGTCAAGATTGAAATTTATCCATCGCTACTAAAGCATACAGAATACTATGAAATAAAAATATGAGCCTCACTTTAGTAGAATTATGGATAATTTAGGAATATAAGTAGTAATTCCTAACATGTTGATTTTAGAAGCTCCAATTTATGTCAGTGCTTTAGGACTCAATAAGGGTGTTTATGATCCTACCAGCCATATAAACCTATTTATCTCATTATATAGCTAATACAAGTTATAACAATACTGGATTATACTGAAAAGTTTTCTTACCTAATGTTTCTACTGATCTGTAAATGAGGCACTGAATGAAAAGTCATACTTGTGATAGATTCTATAAATAGTATTTGTACATACAAACATGCATACATACCCGTGTCATGCTCAGGGGAATTCATAATGGAATGCAAGTACCAGCCACTCATGGGGTTTGAAAACCATTGAATGCTGGTTAAGGATAGTTTGTTACTAGTTCAAGATTTTTTTATTAAAAACTTAATTGGATATAGTGATTTATGCATGTGGCAATTTAGTCAATGCATATATCTCTGATCTTTAGAAGTATTCAAAAATATTTTACATACTAAAACTTTTATTATACACATCTTGGTTCTGGTTTAAACTTAGAATTCTTTTACTTCCTTTACGTTGAAATGAGAGTGCCAACCAATGTTGCCCAAAGGAAAAATAAGTTCTCATAGAAATATAATGTCAATAGAAATACCAATATGAAATACATATGTAATTTAGGCTTGATAGCTTATAAAATTATAGTAAAATGTAAAAGGTTATAGTTTATTTTAAAATCTCACATTAAAAAGTAAAAAGAAATGCATGAAATTAACTTTAGGAATACATTTTATTAAACCCAATATATTTAAAATAAGGTCATTTCAACATGTAATCAGTGAAAAATTATGTTTTTTGTGTGTTTTCATACTGAATCTTTGAAATCGAGTGTGAATTTTTTATATTCAGACATGTCAATTTGGACTAGCCATGTTTTATTTATTTTTAAATTTTTTTGATTGATTTCAGAGAGAAAGGAAGAGGAAGAGAGAGATATAAACATCAACAATGAAAGAGAATCATTAATTGGCTGCTTCCTGCAAATCAATTGAGACTACAACCTGGGCATGTGACTTTGACCAGAATAAAACCCAGGATCCTTCAGTCTACAGGCCAATGCTCTATCCACTCAGCCAAACCAGCTAGAGCTAGTCATATTTTATATGCTTAATGGCTACTATATTGAACAATACAGGGGTAAACTAGCTCTAATAGAATCACCTGTTATTGCTTGTTTAAAATGAATATTCTTATATCTTATCCCACAGTTATTATATCAGAATCTTTGAGGAAGGATCTACTGATTTGAAATTAAAAATTTTTTAAATTAAATTTAAAAGTTAAAAGATTTTCAAGCTGATTCTTCAGCATGTTAACATTTAAGAAACATCTTACTTCTAAAGCTAAGGAATACTTAATCCCTTCTCACTTCCTCTTACTAATACACACACACACACAAACACACACACACACACACACTTTGTTAATCCTAGTCAATTCCTGTCTTCCTGTAAGAGACAATGTCTTATTGTCTTTCTGTCTTATACTTATCATTGTCTTATTGTCTTATCACTTTCTTCCATCTCTCCTTTCCCAAATAGATGGTGTTGAAAAGAAGAGTATTTTTCACAGTGATAAGAAGTGACGGGAATGTAATAATTTATAAATAAAAGAAAAACTAACAAATAGTAATGGTTAGGTTAGTCTGAATTTTGAGTAATTTATAAGTCTCTTTTATATTTTTAAATGTAAATTTCAAAATGTAAATCTATACACATTTTGATATAAGAATATGTGACAGTCATTAGATAGTTCAATTGGACTGATTTTATATTTTAACACTAAAAAAATCCCTTTCTAATATAATAGGTATCATAGCCAACTGGTGGTTAAGAACCTGGAATTTGGTATCAGGTTGATCCAGGTTCAAGGTCTAGCTTCACTTTTTTTAAGAGTTAAAAAAAGAGCTTGCTTAATTAATTAAGTACAAGCTTGAAGCCAGACAGTGCAGGAGTAGGAGAGCATCACACAGAAGCAAAAGTCCCTTGGGGACTTCCTCTTCCCCACTCACCTTTGAGAGGGCACAGCTAAATGGCTGCAACCAGATCCCAATGACCTCAAGCCACTTGTAGGAGGAGCGGTATGAATGTCCCAAGACACTAGCACAAGGGACAGGGACTAGAGCTCTCAGTTTCCTGGCCCTTCAGACCCTCATTCCTACCCCGCTATCCCCCACACTGTATGGTGTGTCCTTGGACAATATGTTTAGTATTTCTTTGCCTACTTTTTCTTAGGCATAAAATGGGAACATAGAAAGTTCCAACATCATGGGTATGATTGTAACAATTGAATGGGATAGAATGAACATATGCACAGTGCTTAACATGGTAGGTGTATTAGCATGTCATTCTTTTCTTTCTTTTTTTTGCCAGCCAATGAATGAGAAAATAAATCTGAATGCTCCTTACACATGCATTTTTTAAAATGTATTTGTCAGCAGAACGGATTCAGTTGTTTTCATTGGTAGAGTTCAAATCTAAGAATCTCTGTTAGGCCAGAGCAACATTTGGGCCATGCTTAGCTGCCACTAATCCTGAAGATGGGCAATCTGTCCCTAGTCAGTTGATGGCTACTTAATGGGATTTACAATGGACACATAATTTAACAGGCACAATTTATTGGACCCCCTTTTTTTTTTTAGAATTAAAGAATTTTCAGTCAATTTTATGTGTAAGGGTAAATGAAACATTACTCAATACATCCCAAATGGGTTTGGGGCACTTAGAGAAATGGTAAAGATGGCCATAATATTTTTTCTCACAGAGGTAATTATCATAGCCACAGAGGTGACAAATGGTAATGAAAGTGAGCCAAAAAAAAATAAAAAAAATAAAAAGGGATCATTCAGTCACTCTTCTGGGGGCAGGTGCCTTTTTACACACTTCCCATTGGTGAAGCAAAATACAAGCTGAATCTTGTGTTAAATGTATTTACTTTTGCACACACACACAAAAAAAAAACCCCACAAAAAACACAAAAAAACACCACACACTGGAAACACAGACAGTGTGTTTCAATTAAAAGGAACCCTGGAGCAAAAAATGTGTTATAGTCAGGGGTAGAAGCAGAGTGTATCATTATCTGGTAGGCACAGCAGTCAAGATAATGAGCAGCTAAGAAGACTGGACAATGGAAGGTGAAGTATGACTTGTCATGAAATCGTCAATGGAATCTGAGCTCACTTTCCATTAGTCCGTGCCATGAAATTGCAGGGATGTGCTGAGCAGCTGGAGGAAAAAAAAACAACAAAACACAAAAAACTGAAATAAAAGTAGCCTGACAGTACTTAGTAATTTTAAGCCTAAATTTAATGTTTTGCCAGTGTTACCAAAAGCCTTAAATCAATGATTTCAAGGCTTAATTCCTCCTATGAGTTGATGGTCAGGATTTATCCTTTCTTGCCTTGACCTTGAAACAGAAATTGCTCAAGTATTTTTCCTTTGAGAGGATTTTATTGTTCTTTTTCTTTAGTAAGGAATGTAAGTATTGAATAGGTTTGGAATTCTGTCGCTGCTAAGGGGCAATATGATATTATATAAGTTAAAGTGAAAGATGGGCCACAGATGTATTGGGTTTGCATAAAAACTCATAGCTACTCATAGCTAGTGAGTGGGGCCCAAGTGCAAGCATCCCCAATGAATAAGAGCTAGATAGCAGATAGGCCAAAAGAATCATAAAAAAAAAGAATCAGGTTGGATTGCAAATGGAAAACTCATTAATACAAAGAATCCAAGAAGATACACTAAGAAGAAAAAAAAATCCATGTCTGGTAATAAAAGAGATCAGGGATTAGTAATTATATTGCTATTTGGTTTATCCATTTATTCACCCACCATGTATTGGATACTCACTTTTTCATGTCAGGTGTTATTTTAGGTCATGGGGACTTGTGAATGGCAGGCAAGGCCTCTGCTCTCTCATAAGGAGACAGACAAAAGATGAATAAACAAAAGAACACAATAATTTCACATAGCAATAGTGAGATGAAGAGAGGACACACCATTGTGGGAGGGTGGCTGAGGGTCCAGGGCAGCTCCTCAATGACCCCTCTGAAGAGAAATTATTTTCAATCCAGAGGGAGAGGAAGCTAGAAGAAGGCAGAACTTTTATGGATTTAAGTATCAATAGAGGAAAGATGCAGAAAGAAGCTAAGATCTTTTCTTGCCTTCTCCTTAAACCTTAAATTCAGCATTTTCCTTAAACCCACCAGGCATAGGTGTTCTGAGTTTTTACAAAAGGTCTAGTGGTATCCTCCTCGCAAAATCCTCTGGAAAATAGCTGACTGACGGAGACCTTGTAATTTTCTGGAAAGAATCTCAAGGCTTTTTCAATCCCTTTAGTCCTTATATAGGATCTCTCTGCCCTCATAATATTAGACAATTTTTGTCTATTCCTAGAGTCATATGTTGACTCTCCAGAGAGAAAACCCTTAGTCTTACCGATTCTGTATGTACCATGTGCCCAGTGCCAGGCTCAGGCTAGACACACTGTAAATGTTTCTGTGTAAAAAAGAACAGGAGAGAAAGACAAAAAGCCAAACTGTTAAGTCGTGTTCTCAAGAATCGTTCCTGCGTGTACTTCCAGGAGTTGCCACATTCAAGGTCTAGGATGGATTTCAAAAGAATTGTTAACATAAAAACATTCAAACCTGCAAAGAATTTTTTTTGTGAGTTTATTTGAGCCAAACTGTCGACAATTGCCTGGAAGCAAAACTTCAACAGATTGAGATAATGCTCCTGAGAATGGCGGGTTACATCTATATTTATACATTGCAATCAAAGGAAGGGACGTAGGTGGGTTACATGAAATCCAATGGTGATAGACTAGAGAGGCAAGAGAAAGCAAATCAGGGGAAATCCCTGGGATTGGATAAAAAGTAAAATGATAGCCAAAACAGGTTTAGCTCAGTGAATAGAGTGTCGGTCTATGGACTGAAAGGTCCCAGGTTCGATTCCGGTCAAGGACATGTACTTTGGTTGCAGGTACATCCTGGTAGGGGGTGTGCAGGAAGCAGCTGGTCAATGTTTCTCTGTCCTTCTCCCTTCCTCTCTATAAAAAAAAATCAATAAAATATACTTTTAAAAAAAGTAAAATGATAGACACCTACTTAGGTGGGTGCAGGAACAATTAACATGATAACAGTGAAGGAATTTATGGTATCTGTCCTGGCACTCAGGCACATTAGGTTGTGCCCAAAGGGGTCCAGAAAAAGGGAAGTTACCCAGACATTTCAAGGGTATGTTATCATAGATGCAAAAAGACAGGCTCAGTTAAGGTAAAGGTTGACCTTGTCAGTGAAGATACCAGCCTAGAATGTAACTACCCACCATAATTGCTTTTAGTTAAAGTTTAATTTCATATCACCCTCTGTGGTTACTTTAGGTCTCTGAATTTGTAAGACTCCATGCAGGCCTCCCCTGAGCTTGTCAGGTCAGCATGTGGCCACTTTTGTCCACAAATCTCTTGGTCATAAATAAATCCAAAGGATGCATTGATGACCAACTTTTTGGTTCGATAATGGAGTCTAATTAATCTCATCATTAAGCAGTTTCATAAGTGCTATTAGTCTAGGGAAGGAACAGGGAAGAAACTAAGAATCTTTACTCTGTTCTGAGTTGCCTTGGCTTTTATTGTTTATTTACTAATCTACTTTCTGTAACTGGTGTATTTGAATGGCAGCTAACAGTCAAGACTATTCTTATTGTTTTAGGAATGTAGAAGACAAAATGAAGGTCCATTTTGTCATTTAAATTCAAAATTCTGAAACCAAATAGGATAAGATACAGGTCTTCCCTTTTGATATATGTTTAAAATCAGCCTGTAAATAATGAAATCAGTTCTCTTAATAGCCAAACCCTCAGACAAGTGGAAGCAGATTTAATAGTGCATCTATTCACTTACAGAAAGCTTTGCGTAGCGAGGATTTTAGATTAGAATTCAACTTTCTCCCCCTATTAAATGCCAGCCTGACGAGTTGCATTAGTGACTGTGATTGTGTTTGAATGAAAATGGGGGACATCTGGCGATATCAGGAGATCAAACGCTGGGAGTCTGCGCGCTGACTCTCATCTGTTTGTCACCCAGCAGGTGTAATGGATGGCAGGCATGTGGGCTCTTTGCCCAAGTTAATGTACATAGACCTAGTGTATGGAGGGGAGAAGTTCCTTGCGCAATTTTAAAGGATCACAGCTCAAGATAGGTATGCGACGGAGGGGGGAGGTGAAGTGGGGGGTGCAGGTGGAGCGGATATTTTCCACTGCACCCATTTCTTCAGTAAAATCGCCGCTTTCTAGCCTACAGGCATTTCCCTTGTCCCGTTTTCCCAAACTTCCAGGGCCCAATTTGTTATTCAAAAATTTATGGAAAATGTATGTTAAAGTGAAAAGGGTACATTGTGCAGAAAAGGGAAGCAGCTTGTAAGCATATCATTAAGCCTGAGCCATGGGGCCCGCAGATGGCAGCTCTGCTCAGAAGCAAGAGTGGTGCCAATGCTGAACTCTAAATACATTTAAATCACATATCCTTACTTAAAAATGGAGCCTTTTGGAAGGAAAAGCAGATGATATTTAAGGACGCAAGTGGTATTCTTTTGTTCCTCATAAAATAGAGCCCTTTGCAAAAGTCGTTACCTTGGGAGTGTGCAGTAAGCCTTTCATTCTGCAAATTCCCCAGAGGACTTGGTGGCTGTTGGAGGCTCAGTTCTTAATAGGATTAACCATTGAGGTAGTACCTTCCTCAGAGAACAGCTAATAAGTATCCTTACTGTTATTGAAATCGAAAGGATTTGTTTTGATTGCTATGTTCAAATGCTAACAGCAAACCTTTGTTTTGCACATTAGAAATACTAGTAACAACAACAACAAAAAATTACCATGACATACGGGCTTCTTATTTTAATTGAAAATAAATTTAGTTCTTAGTCTGTGCCAATCTTGAATTAATTAGGAGAGGGTTAACGAAAGGGATGAAAGCATTTGCGTGCTACTTAATATAATGATTTTCTGGGAATATTTTGAATATATATTAATCATACTGATTTCCTGTTTTGAGTGTGGTTCTATTTACTCTTAATGGAGAATTTAGATTCTAAAGGGTAGAGTTCATGTTGGTGAGACTAACGCAGTAAATAAACCAGTTTGCTTTTATTCCTTATTTTGGAAGAGAGGCATTATTTTTACTAGCACCTCATACAGTTAATTCATTTTAGCTCTGAAATTGATTTTGAGGGTGTACCCTTAACTTTTACTGATGTCATTAGGTCTGACAGCAATGTGATTAAAATAGGCATTATTTGTGTTTAAGACATTTAAAACATCACCTTTTAATATTCTAATAGCTTCATCTGTTTAATGATTATACTTTTAGAAAAATCCAAAAGTATAATTATATCTACATGACATTTGGTATATGGAATACTGAATTTTCAAAATATTGTGAACACATTATTGTTAGGTTGCCGAAGGAGGATAACAAATTTATTTGATCATCTGCACACCAGGTTGCTGAGCATGGATGGCTCCAGCATCCAGTGACAGGAGTCAGCAGCTTTTAAAGGACTTTTGGCGGGCTTTTTTATGGGTGGAGACTTCTTTATGCATACCCAGATGGGAGACAGGTGTGCATAAAGAAGTCTGGGACCCCTTGCTCCTCTGGATGGCCTCCACAGAGACAGTCTTCCTCCCAATTAACAAGCTACCCACGTGGCTGTTGGAGCAGCCCATTCCTCATCTATGCACCTCCTATCAGTCTCAGTGTGCTTTCTTCTTGACTTCTCTAGTTGTAGGACTTCCATTCACCCATCTTTCTGGCAGTTCTGGATGATGGTTATTCTGTATTTTAGTTATAATCTTGATGTGGTTGTGGGAGGCAGCAAGTACAGGCCTTTACTTATGCTGCCATCTTGGTTCCTCCTTTCCTGTGGTATGTCTTTCTGATTCATATTTCTAGGTTGCAAATTTTAGTGGTTGGCTTGAAGCTTATAGTTTAATTTTCTCTCCTCAGCATAATCACATAAGTTTGAAACAGTGTTACTGCTTGAGCATAAACATGCAAATATGAATGCAGAGACTAGTTTCCTTCCTTCTACCATCATCTAGGGAAGGATTGTCCAATGGAAAGAGTATGCAAGCAAATTACAGATGTAATTTAAAATTTTTTAATAGGCATATTATTGGGAACAAAAGGAAGTTGGTGAAATTAATTTTATTAAAATGTTTTATTTAAATCAATATAGCAAACATTATTTTTCTCATATTTTTTTCTCATTATTTTTCATATATATAGTCAATATGAAATATTATTGAGATTTTTTTTCTATTTTTACACTAAATCTGTTAAATCAGGCTTTATATTGATGGTATATGTCCCTGCAGGGTTAGGTGTTCAATAGCCAATAGCCATAAAAGCCTAGGAGCTATTCTGTTGGACAGCATAGACCTAGAGCTTGAAGTACTATCTGATACATGACCACTACTCAATTAAATACCTGTCAAATAAATAAGTGAATGATACTAGTTGACTATGTCTAGTACATACAGTAGATTATTTTATTGCAGGTCCAAATGATCCTTATCAAATATCCTTATTAAGTGATAGATGTAGCTTTTATTTGGACTTAGGATATTCCATTTTTTAAAGAATGTTGAAGCTCCTAAACAATTATTTGAATAGTAAAATACAAATGGCTTGAGTATTGTGAAATTCATTCATTTGAACTTGTGGTTTCATCTTCTTTGGCTGTGTAGAATGAAACTCATATGCTCATATTTTTATGTCTGTGAAATCTTTATTTTTATTCATTAGAAAGAAGTCAATTAATTTGCATTTACTAATCTCCCATTCCTCATACTGTAATAGCATTCTCTTTATATCTAAAGGGAAAATAGTTAATATTTCTTTGAAGCCCATAAACTTAATTTCCATTAAGGGAATGGGTAGCTTGAATGAAGATAACAATATCTTGTAAGTTTTTTCCCTATTGTCTGGCTTTTTATAGGTTTGTCTATATCACTTTGTGGCAAATGTGGCAAATAAATAGTCTGGTATTTACTTATTTCTTTTTATTTGTATGATCAATGGTGGAAAAGTCCACCTAAAAGACACAACGTGAAACATTCATAAATTATTCCCTAGGTGTCAATACCTTTTAATTCATTTAAATTGCTTGTTTCATAATGCTTTTAAATAGGATATTTACACTTCTTAAATTTTCTATAAACATTAAATGAAAACTTAAAGTAATTTGATTGTATCTTAAGGGGACCCAGATTAACTGCCATCAATAATCTAGAAAGTGCCTTTCTATTATAGAGAAGGGTTTGGAATAAAAATAGATGGATGGCATCATCCTATTTATGCACAATTTTGTCTACTCAAGGTGAATTTATTTATAGAGTGATGTCTAGAAGGCTGCTTACCCAAATGTAAGCAGTGGTTATCACTATGCCCTTGAATGACTTTTGCTTTCTTTCTTTTTATTAACTATACCATTTTATTTTACAATATTTAAAAATAAATATGAAAATTTAGATCTCATAGTTATATAAAATCCCATGTGTAAAACTTAACAGCAATGTACATCTTAGAAAAAAAGAATAAAGTTTGGTTTGTTTAGTTCTGCTATAATTTAATGAATATGGTATTTAATTTCAATCAACATATAGGCTTCACATGATATATCGTAAAACAGATGAAAACCTAATAAATAATAATATTTGGTAAATGTATTACGAGAAAGCATGTATCATTTGTTACTGAATATTTAATGAATGAAATACGCTAGTTACAAATAATTTCCATTTATTCATTTGATAGATACTCATCATGCATATAATAAAATATGGGGTGAGTTGAATACTTTAGAAATTAATGCATTTTTAATAATTTTATTTCACTAATAAAAATAAACAACAATAATAATTAACATTTACTATGTTCCAGTCATTCTGTTCAGTGAATTATCTATGCAGTCTTTACAGCAGCCTTCTGAGTTAGATATTGTTATTCTCAGTATTTTACCCAAGAAAAAGCTAAGGAACGTAGAGGATTATGAAGTGTCTTAGATCACATAATTGTTGTTATCCTGTGTTAAACCCTACCATTTCAACTGTGGAGCCCAGTGATTTAATCATTACAATGCATTTAGTGTAATATGTATACTGGGCATGCCTGTTTTGTTTTACATTCCAGCAGCAGGCTTTTAAATATATAATTAACATGATAGAAAATAATAACAGAGCAAGTAGCATTTCTGTTGCCTAAAATGTACAGCTTTCTCATTATATAAAATGTTTAACTTTTAAGATGAATGTGAGATCTAGCTAAAACAAGTATCTGCCTCAAGAGCAAGTCCAGCTGCAGATCCACAGGTGAAGGTTAGTGACTTGATCAAGGGCATACAGGTGGTCCCTGAGAAGGCATAAGCCCCAGGTGCTTCTCCTGTTGAGGTTACTTTTATAATTTTGTACCAGCCCTAATTTTAAAAGTAAGTTTTAGATGGTAAATCATCTTCAAAACAATCTTGCAACTTTATTTAGTAATAAGCTTGTTAAATTGTGGCTCTTAATTGCATTTAAAACTAATATTCTGGAGAGATTAAAGGATTGGAATTGTACAAGTGAGTAAACAGACTTGATTATAAGGACACCTAATGATTACAAGGTAGAATATAATTAAGTGCTGAAGTTGTACGACATGAAGACAATAAAAGCTGCAGACTTTCTAAGGTGGAAATCAAAGAACCATATTGTTTTGCTGGGCTCTGATTATCACTTGAAAACTTGAAAAATAAAAAAAACAAAGGAAACACAGACCAAGTTTTCAAGAGGTCTTATAATGTTGTCTAGTTTGTCAGTTTGTCTTTTAAAGACACATAGTCCTGATAAGGCCATTCTGTATCTATCATTCCCTTATAGTCAGATTATTAAAGTACCATAATAAGCAAGATAGGTGGGCAAAGAAAGCTGAAATTGTGATTCACTTTTGTTGGATGCCTACTATGTGCTAGAAACATTTTCTTTCCTTATTACACAGTCCTTGTGTAGTAGGTGTTTTGCCACATTTCCATTTTTCAGACAAGAAGACTGAGGTTCAGAGGGTCTTAGGAGCGTTGCATGAGGTTTTACTTATTAGTAATAGAGACACAGTTCAAATTCACATCTGCTGTGATTTAAATCCCATACTTTCCACCGTCTTGTGACAAGCCCTTTGTCTGGAAGATACTAGCACCCAACATTTATTCTACGTTACCAGAAATCTTTGTAGAGGGCAAAAAATCTTTTCAGAGACTCCTGGTGAGGTGGAACAGAGCCCTCAGTTTGAAAGTACTGCTTGTCCCTTGAAAGAGTGTGGCCTAGAGTGTGGTAGCCCACGGTGACATGTATGGGAACTGCAGTTGGGTTTAGCCAAACTGACACCTCTCTCGCACATCAGAAAATGTCACACCCTATGGGCTTGGGAGATGCTGATTGAGGAGGGGGTTCTTCCGTACCATGTTGTTTTGGAGGTACACATTCAGTGCCCAAGATAAGAATGACAAGCAAAACTGGGAAATTAGAGCCATTTGTTTCCAGTTTTTGTCACTCCTTCTTTGTCAACCTTCTTCTATTTTCACTAACAGCGAACCCTTTGCCAACTTAAGAAATCACCCTTTGCCTTGGGCACTGCCCCAGTCTTCTGGCCAGGAGAGAAGGGAACCTAATGAATAGCAAATGCCTTAGTGTGGATTCATTTAATATTTAGGCTTTTGAGGAAAAGAGGGGATGCTTCCATTTTTCTAAAGAGTTCACCATTAGGATATGAGTCCCAAATCTGGTGGTAACATTTCAGACATATGGCATCGGGATGGTGGTAACAATGACGCTGATGGCAGGTGACGTGTATTGAAGGAGGGCTATGTGTCAGCCACTGTACTATGTGCTTTTGATGGGCTTTTATGTTTAATCTTCACAACATTTCTACAAAATATGTGCTATTACATCCAATTTTTAGATGGTGAAAGCTTATGTTAAAACCTGAGATATTTTCCCAGAGCAAGTTGTGTTGGGGTCAGTGGGACTTCCCTGATATATTCCCACCTTCTATTGATATTGGTGCTGACTCCAAGTATTTGAGTTTAGAAGTTGGCAAAAGAAATGCTCAAACTGGAGAAGCAAACTGTACGTTTTAAGATGAAGTAAATTATTTGTAAATGCAAAGAGCAACCTTAAAATCTTGCTAGACAGGTGCATTTCACCTCTTCTGCCATTCAAATGCTGTGTATTTTAGTGTTTATATTATAAACAGCATCGCATTTGAAGGATAAAAAATGGGCTTACTATTGTGGTAATTTTGTATCTTAATGGTAACTATGTGACATAGTTAAAATGACTGAACTAATTACTATGTTTTATATCACATTTTACATTCCTCTACTGAAAGAAATTTTAAAGGGTAAGGTGTGCTATTTGGCTCATTTAGCTTCTAATCCTGATGTCCCTACATTTTGAAGATGTATGGCTTTTATTTGCATTTTTATTCTTTTGTTTATTTGTTTTATGTGCTCATTTGAATCTTATCTCTTTTCTTTTTTCTTTTCAGCAGTCACATCCAGCGTTTCATTGCCTGCGCAGTCTGGGGCTTGCTCCATCCCTGGGCTGTGCTGTGGAGCCCTCCAGTAACGGGCATTGAATTGGACATCGAAGGACCACACTTCGGTGAGTGGAATCACAGCTACGATTCTGTATTTTGCTCTGCCACAAGCCATGTTTGCATTGTTGACCTAAGTGCTTTCTTTTCTACAGAACACACAAAGTGGAGCTTTCCCAGCTCTGTGTTGGAAAGCTGGATTTCCCCCCCATCTTTTTTCCCCCTTATGGACAAAAGTAATCTGTATTGTCACTTTCTCTCTCTTAAATTGGCTGTTGCCCCTGCCCCTCCCAACCCAATTGAATGACTGCAGTTCTTCAGTCAGGAGCCTGCCTCTTCTCCACCAGATGGATCCCCCTCCTGTACCCCCTCCTTATCCCCTGGACACTACACTTCATTTCCCACTTGGAAATTAAAGGGGATGGTTGTGATTAGCTGTACCATAGCATCTCCCTGTAGTCTGTAAAGACATTTTGAATGGAAAAGCTTGGACCCTTGGTCTGTGTAATGTTAATCAGTACAGGCAGAAGGCCAAAAGGAGGCCAGTGAGCTTCTCAGATGCTCCTGGTAAAATCCTTTCTGCTCTTATTACCTCTGAACTGGAATCCTCTGTGTATTTCCACATCATCTGGTGCCATATATAAAATGTCCTCTTAAGTACCTTTCTTGGGCCTCCTACATTCTCCTCCTCCTCCTCCTCCTCCTCCTCCCCCTCCTCCTCCTCCTCCTCCTCCTCCTCCTCCTCCTCCTCCTCCTCCTCCTCCTCCTCCTCCTTCTTCTTCTTCTTCTTCTTCTTCTTCTTCTTCTTCTTCTTCTTCTTCTTCTTCTTTTCCCCCCTCTCCAGACTTTTGCTTTTTAGAGCTTGCTTTTATAATCGTGCAGGTCAAATCCTACTGAAATGGGTCATGTTGGACTGGACAATGCAAAGGTTCTGTGAGGACAACTGACGCATTATGCAATTCTGATTTGGAGATGGGGCAGCTGCCTTAGCTGAAACATCTGTGACAGCACTATTTCAGTCATGTGAACAGAGAGCCCAAGGATAAGGTCTGAGAAGAGATAGAAAGCAGACTCTTAAGTGATTATGTGGATAAAGGGAAAAGGTACTGGATTAATTTTCTTCCCTTTATTAATTGCTGGAGGCCTGGTGCATGAAAATTTGTGCACTGTGGGTGGAGGAGTTCCTCAGCCCGGCCTGCCCCCTCTCACAGTCCAGGAGCCTTCAGGGGCTGTCCTACTGATGGAGCGGGCCTAAGCTGCAGTCTGGCCTTCCTCTGTGGGAGGCGACCGGGCTGATCAAGAGAAAGCACTGCCCCCAACACCCCACTGCTGCTGCCACTGCCAGCCCTCAGCCCTCACTTCTTAAGCACTAGCCCTGCTCCTCACCCATTGATGAGTGAGGGGTGATCTGGGGCCAGGTCAGCTGGGGGAGGGGCTGTGGGAGGTTGAGGCACAACAGGCCACACCCCATCCAGCCTCTGTAGAGGCATAGGGCCGGGACCAGGCTCACGCCATTGCCTGTGTGGCTGCCTCTGTAGAAGGGGCAGCAGTGGGTTGGGGACTGCACAGCCCCCTCTCCCACTGCCTCTGTGGAAGGGGCCGTGGTGCTGGACCGGCCCACACCGCTGCCTCTCCCATGCTGCTGCCTCTCCTGAATCACCAGGCCTCAGCCCTCGCAGCTGCTGTGGCTTTGTCTGGAAGGACATCCAGAAGATGTCCGGTCTATCCGTTCTAATTAGCATATTGCCCTTGTATTAGTATAGATAGCTAGCAGAAGCTTTCGGTCAAAATGAGGCAGAGAGTCAAGGGAAACGCCTAGGTAGCCAAGATTGTGGGAATGGCTCTAGGGTAGGGTGATGATGTGAACACCCTGATGAAGGGGGTGGCTTAGCACAATAATCACACAGCCTGCTCGGAATGGTCTGTGTAGAAAACTCTTATGGGGCAGACACTACCATGCCTGGATGGGAGTCTCCTTAAGTTCTGATGACAATTCAGGTAGCTGCTGCAATGAGGTACTTGTCCTGGTGCTTGGACACACAGGGGTGAGTGAATGCTGTGAGCTTCTCCAGCTCCATGCTGCTGGGGAAGAAACTGAAGTTCAGGTAGCCTATTTGAAAGCCACCTCTCCATCACAGCGAGCTGTCTGCTTTTTCCTGGCTGCCGCCATGTGGTCTGAGAGGAGAGAACCTCCTATTCGGGGCTTCTTTTTGGATTGGATTGTGCTTTGATTCTGTGAAAGGCATTTGATTTCATCACGCTCAGTACGGCTTCACTTTCTCTGAAGCATAGCTGTCCCTGGTGGCTTGGAAGTCAGGTCCAAAAAGGATTGTGCCAGGAAAGCTTGACTTGGTTAGAACGTACCTTTGACTCCAAGGTCGCTCATGCACAGGTCAGGTGCCATCCTCTCCCAGGAGACATCCCCTGGTCCCACGTTCTGTCTTGGAAACATGAGTCCATCATTGCTTTTGTTCTGAAGTAAATATCACCGCGTGCTCAGGAAATCCATTATAAATGTAGAGTTGTCAATTTTGGAAGAAACAGGAGGGCGTATGGTGAAACAGACCTAAGATTCTGGCATATCCTATGCTAGCCCATCTGTCTGCTCCAACAGCAAGTGACAGCTTAGAAAGCGGCACAGTCAGAGGAGGTGAGTTTGCCGGGGAAGGACCTGGGAGAAGGAAGCCTGCCCTGGAGGAGGTGGGCTGTGTTCTGGGTTCGAGGGTGTGTTTCCTGACCTTATAACTCAACACTTTCCACTGGCTTCCCTCCCTCTTGCTCATCACCCTAATCTTCATATCTAATCAAATCTTCCCATTCAGTTTTCTGGTATGGGAGGTCTTTGGTGCGTGGGGGTCAGGGAAACAGGCAGAGAATAATGAGAATAGCACGTCAGTGTGGGAAGAGAGAGAAGAGGCTATGTGGTCGTGGGGGAATTGCTTGGTCATAAATGCAAATGTCAGTGATCTGCCTAACATGCTGGCCTGAAATTTATTAGGGCTTCTCAGCATGATGCTCTCATTATTTTTTGTGGTCCTTCAGTTAGGCCCCACACTTTGCTAATTTACTATTGCAGCAAAATATGTTTTCCATTTTGGCTAAATAACAAGCCATTTCCTTGGGCGGGGCCTAGCTGGCACAAAGCCATCCTTGGTTAGAGGTCCTTTTTGCTACCTGTGTGGCATTCTATTTTACACGCTTTTGAACCTATTTTCAGGGAATACCTACCCGTGTTGAAAGGACTCTGCGAGCCTTCTGCCCTCTGCTGTTCATCTGAGTGTCGTCTGTCAACTTTAATAGAATATGTGACACTGGCTCTGCCCAGCAATACGAGGCTTTATACACATAAGCCGGTGTTTGCCCAGGTTTTTCGTTTTCTCCCAGCCCTTCCCTGGCTTTTCCCGTCTGCTTAGGCTTAAACCTGAAGTTTTCAATTCTGTTCTCTTTGCCCATAAGAGGCAGTGTCCCGAGGCCCACAGCTTTTCCAGCCGGGGACCTGCCTTCAACTTGCCCACAAGTCTTCTTTTGCTGAATTGGAAGTAGCATATAACATTATTCTGACGCCATGCTGGGTTCTCATTGTTCTAGGACATTCTTTTCTGCTTTCAACCAGGCCAGGATAAAATGCATGATGGGATTCTGTCTTTCACTGGCTTTTTGGTTATTTTTCATTATTTAAACAATGAAGACAAAAGAGAAAGAAACTTAAAAATCTCAGGAAAAACACCTGCTACTTGTAAAGATCGCCTTTGATAAGGGCTAAGCCAGAGCTAAGGCTTTGCGATTTCTGATATTAACATGAAACCCTATTTTAGGTAGACATTTTGGGAATGCCAACAGACTGATACGAAGTCTGTGTTTTCAGCAACACATCCTCAGGGGGTGACGTGTGGATTTAATTCCCTATCGGTAGAAAACAAGTTGCTATTTTCCACTTCCCTTCCCATTTAAAGAGTTCATAGCCATTAATATGTGCTGAATATATACGTGACCGAGTCTCTGTAAAAAATAAGATGAACACATTTTTTCCCCTCTGGTTGAAAATTCACTTCTGTGTAAGACCTGGAATTATTAGCACTGTGTTGGAAGTATTACACTGAGCTCCTTCCCCCTTTTCCTTTTGTGCAGGCATAGAAACACCCTTTCCTACTCAACAGCTAACCTTTAAGATGAGTGCATTTTGAGATTCTTTTCCCCCTTACACTACATGCCTGAGTTGCCTCTTAACATTGTGAGATTCGCTACAGGTTTTCTTTAAATATTTCACAT
Organism: Pipistrellus hanaki; assembly: GCF_964339955.1. Taxonomy (NCBI): domain Eukaryota; kingdom Metazoa; phylum Chordata; class Mammalia; order Chiroptera; family Vespertilionidae; genus Pipistrellus; species Pipistrellus hanaki. The sequence continues at coordinate 8,140,607 of NC_140507.1, read as the reverse complement.
CCTCACACATAAAGCCATGCGATATTACATATTTCACAAAACAGTTTTCTTGGGAATCTAAAGAATGAAATAGAGCTTATGGAGCCAGAATTAATATAGGATGCATGTGGTGTTTTAATAGAACAATTATGAAAGGACTGAAAAGTAGAAAGGAAAGTTGTTAATACATACCATGTACCACATTTAAATTATTTTTTCTCTTAAATATAAATCAGTCATTTAACCATAAAACAAAATTTTTTTTTTAAATTCTGTAAACCATGAGTGCAAGCAATTAAATGTGTCACTCAAGTTTGCACAGCTAAGGAGGGACAAGAACCATATGTTTTAGTCCAATCTGTTAGTCCATATACGAACCCACCGGTTGGACTTTATTAGACAAGCAAAAATGTGGGATTGATTATACTAGAGAAGAATGTATGTTTTATTATGAAGAATGTGATCTGATGAATTATAATCTGATAAACTCACTTGTTTATAAGAGAACAGTTGGATCAAATTGTGTCTCTGCCAGATAAAATTTCTAGTTACCTGCTCAGTGTTGCAGGCTCAATCCCCAGCCCTGGTAGAGGAGCATGCGGAAGGCAACCAATCAGTGTGACTCTCTCACATTATTGTTTCTCTCCTTGTGTCTGGCCCCTACCCCCGCTTCCACTCTTTCTAAAAATCAATGAAAAAAATATCCTCGAGTGAGGATTAACAATAAATAAATAAATAAACTTATCTGCTCAGATGGCTAAATTTTTTTACTAATATTTGTGAAAAAGGCTTTTAAAGTTTTTCATTCATGGGGTTTCCAAATAGCTCCCCCCACCCTTTTTTTTTCCTGATAAGAATTATCCCCCTAAAATTTGCGTTTCAGGCAACTGCTCTGGATTCCTAGAGAAGACCAGTTAGAACATTTAAATCTCAAAAGCACAGAGAAAGAATGTAAGTTTTTTCAAGAAGGGATCTTGTTTCCTAAATCCAGATTCTTTACAATATCTGCAAGGCTTTTGAGGTGAATAAAAGGGTTTGGGGGTCAGTACAAAAGCCAGGTAGCTATGCATTGCTTCTATAGCCCTAGATTCCATTCTCAGGCAAAGAGTTGTAAGACAAGTACAGGTGAGCTTAATTTCTCAGGGAATCCGATTGTGACCTGAATCTGAACAATACTCAGGAGCTGGCCCAGCCATCCAGCTACATTCTCCTCAGTTTGCTTCTGTATGTTGAGGAGATCTTCAGCTAAGATGGAAGCCCCCAGATTCCTATAGTCCAGATTTAGAGCTGCGTTTCTTAGGAATGTTTAGTAAATCCTTCCACAGTGCCTTCATATTCTGCTTCTTTGCCCCTTGGCTCATTGTATCATTTTAGCTCTGAGGAAAAGGCCTACAAAACAGATTCTATCAGTTTCTGAATATCAGCTTCTAATTTGGCGAATTTGTACCATAGAGTTACTTAAACAGCAACAAACTGAAAGGAAGAGAGAGAGAGAGAGAGAGAGAGAGAGAGAGAGAGAGAGAGAGAGAGAGAGAGAGAGAGAGAGAGAGAAAGAAGCAACCTTTCGAATCCTTTTTTCAGGTTTCAGCCAGGACAAACAGGAAATACTACTGGCAGTATTGAACAACCCCATGGACACCAGGGTGCAAAAAATACTACCTTTCCAAGACTCAGGGCCACTCCCAAAGACAAAAAGACTCAGACAGTTCCCCTGAGAGCTAGCCACTCTCAGTAGGACTCCCCACGTTTCTGACTGGTTATATTTTGGGGACCCCCAACCTGATGGTTATCAAACCACCTTATCAGGATAAAAAAAAATGAGATAAGCATTGGGTAAATAGCCATCCCTGAGAGAGAAAGGGTTGAAACTCAGTGTTTTCTGCCTACCAATCTGAATTTGGAAAAGAAAGGACAACTTGAAATTTCACCTCTGTCTCTGGAAGCACTGACTTTAGTAAGAATTCTCACCCTTTGCCAGCTTCTGCCAGTTTTCCCAGGACCCCCTCTGCAGGCTCTGAAGTAGATAGGGTGTCCCAATGGGTTTCATCCTGCTTACCAGAAACCAGAGGAGGAACACAATTTCCCATGTACCTTGTATAGTGAGATCCTGGCTGAAGGCGCATGGTGAATGGATAGGCTAATCTGTGGTCTGAAAACTGCAGCTGGAGAGCCACATGCAGCTCTTTGGCCCCTTGGGTGTGGCTCTTCCACAAAATACCATGGACTGAGCAAGTCTGTTCTGAAGAACTGGCTTTAGAAGAATTTTAAGTTTAAAATTTTTGGCTCTCAAAAGAAATTTAAATCATTGTACTGTTGATCTTTTGCTCTGTTGGCTAGTGAGTTTGCCGACCACTCAGCAAACCTAAGGTGGTTTAAACTTCTCTACTCTGCCTGCTGTAACAAGATTACCTTTGGTGCCCTGGCCTCATGATTCAGTTGGTTGGAGTTTCACCTTATATATCAAAAGGTTGAGGGTTCTATTCCTTCCTGGTCAGAGCACATACCCAGGTTGTGGGTTTGATTCCTAGTCAGGACATGTACTTAGGTTGAAAGTTTCATCCCTAAGAGTGTGTGGGAGGTAACTGATTAATGTTTCTCTCTCACATTGATCTTTCTTTCTCTCCCTTTTTCTCTCTCTCTAAAATTCAATGAACCCTAGCTGGTTTTGCTCAGTGGGTAGAGCATTGCCTTGCAGGCCAAAGGGTCCAGGGTTCCATTTCAGACAAGGGCACGTACCTCTGTTGCAGGCTTCTCCATGGCCTGGACCTTGGTCTGGGTGCATGGAGGAGGTAACGAATTGATGTATTTCTCTCACATCAGTATTTGTCTCTGTCTTTCCCTGTCTCTTTCACTCTCTCTAAAAATCAATGGAAAGATATCCTCAGATGAGGATTTAAAAAATAAAATAAAATTCAATGTTAAAAAGAAATGAATCCTTAGGTGAGGATTTAAAAACGAAGATTATCTTTGGTAAGGTGCGTATGCTTGATCATCCTTAAAACAAAATTGTATTCACCTGAGGCAGTGGTCGGCCGACTCATTAGTCCACAGAGCCAAATATCAACAGGACAATGATTGAAATATCCTTTGAGAGCTAAATTTTTTAAACTCAAACTTCTTCTAACGCCACTTCTTCAACATAGACTCGCCCAGGCTGTGGTATTTTGGGGAAGAGTCACACTCAAGGAGCCAAAGAGCTGCATGTGAGCCAGAGAGCCGCAGTTTGCCAACCACTGACCTGAGGCCTCACCCACAACCAACCAATCTAATCCTGGACCCACTCTGGTTAATGAATTGGACCCACCTGAAACCTGGTCCAGGCCCAGTTTCTAAGTAGGACCTAGTTGAGCTCTGGGCCTGTCCAGATAGAAGTGGGGCCCAGGTGAACTACAAGCCCTTCGGAGTCAGTGGGAGGGAGAAGTGCCGGTTGAAGCCTGAAGGCTGGTTCAGGATGAACAGGCGCTGAGCCAGGCACCAGGACCTGCAAGGACCTTCCCTGTGACCTCCGGGGGAGAACACAGTGAGCTCAGGGGCTCAGCAGGTACCTGTGTCCCGTTGCTCGGTGCTCCTGAGGGTTGTTGGGATTCGCTTCTGTTTCCTCTTCTGACATCAGAACTGTTCAATGATTAACGGGGGCAGACTCAACATTTCAAGACTTCATTTGAGCACAAATCTGAAAGGGGTCAGGGGTGCTCCACCAAGGAGCTCGGGGAGGGGTTGTTAGGAGAAAAGGCAAACTCAGGACGTGATTGAGGAGCTAAGCTTCCAGCCCCCTCGGCTGTGTGCGGCCCCTTGTCCTTGGTGCCTGGAGTTGGTATAGGCTTAGAATTGGGCATTTTTATAGGCTTAGAACTGGGTTTGCTTAGGTAAGCTGCCACAGCCTGGCAGCTACGTGAATCTAACAGCCTCCCTCACAATGGTTCTTTTCCAACAATGCAGGCTTTCATCGGGCAGTCATTTTTATAAGTTGAGCAGATGGTAGAGTGGCTAGAGTGCTGGTATTCTAAGTTGAGGTTTAAGCAACATGTTTTTAAAAGGCCATAAAGTATAAGTTACCAGCATTGGCTTTCTAGGCAAATTGTCAAAGATTTGTTTTCTTTTTAAATATTGTCCCCCAACTTGATGGTAAATGCATGGTGTGAAGGGTCGCCAATCACTGTCTATGGAGTGAATAGTGCTTAGGAGCTTACAAAGCTTGTCACTTTTGAACCTAATATTACACACATATTGTTTTATGCTAAGAATCATAATTGAACAGAAAAATGTATCTGGAAGGTATGTTACCTTATGAACCACTTAAAATAAGGACAGTTTGAAAACAACAAAGTGTCTACCAGCAAGAGTTTGATTAAATAATGACATCCACATGTGAAGAAGTACTATGTATCTTCTTAAAGCTGTGGTTGGCAAACTATGGCTCACAAACCACATGTGGCTTTTTGGCCCCTTGAGTGTGGCTCTTCCACAAAATACCATGGCCTGGGCAAGTCTATTTTGAAGAAATGGTGTTAGAAGAAGTTTAAGTTTAAAAAATTTGGCTCTCCAAAGAAATTTCAATCATTGTCCTGTGATATTTGGCTCTGTTGGCTAATGAGTTTGCTGACCACTGTCTTAAAACAAGATACTGTTTTTAAGGATGTATATGCAGCCTGATCCTAGTATATTTAGTTGTATTTAAAATGTGATAAATGAAACTAAGAAAAAGGAGGAAATACCAGGATATGCTGATAGTGTTTATGGAAATTTGTATTTTCTTATTTATTTTTGTGTGCATTTTTCTAACCTTACCACAATTTTATATAACCTTTAAAATTAGAAATAAGTAAAGGAGGAGATAAGTACTCAGGTATTAAAAGGTGACATTCTTTTGGCCAAATGGAGCCATCTCTTTAGCAAAGATGTGAATGTCTTATTTTTATGAGCATTTAATGTCCTCTGCAGAAGGTGGTGCTATTCCTGTAAAGTACTGTGGAGAAACTACATGAGGAGGGAAAAAATAGTCTCAGAAAACAAAAGATGCTCTATTCTCCTCCCTATCCCTTAGATCGAATTCACCTTCTTACGAACAGCCGCCATAACCTTTCTCGTTTTGTATAATTATTAATTTAAAAGATCAATTCACGGCATGTTCTTTGTGGGCCCTGTGGGAGGCTGTAGCATGTTAAATCCTATGTGGTAGAAAGAAGTTTATCTTTTCCTGCTTTCTAAAAGGTTCAATTATGTTCGAAGAACAAGTCGGATCTTTAAAAATATGAACTAAGTGATATGAAATTCAGAGGAAAGAGTTATCATCGCAGTTATCATTGTGGGCAGAACGCATGAGGGAAAGCATCAGAGAGCGGGTGGCACAGAATGGCCGTGAATAATGGCTGGGGATTTGATAAGCACACTGCAGCATAATAACACGACTGCCTATTGAGGGCCTATTACATACCAACTACTGTGCTATCATTTCACTGCTGCCACTTCAAAACATTTGCCACAGTGTTATCCACGAATTGATATCATCTCATTTTATAGATGAAGAAAGTGAGACTTGAAACAGCCTTCCCAAGGTTAAATAGCTAATGAACGATGGCAGAGGGATTCAGATTCCATTTCTCCCTTCTCCTCCATCTCTTTCTCCCCAACTTCCTCTGCCTCCTCCTCCTCTTCTTCCACTGCTGCCTCCTCCTCTTCCTTCTCCTTCTTACCGAGTCCTTATGCCAGGTGTGTAATGTTATTTAATTGTCACCTCTCCAATGTTCGGTTTCTCCTGCAAATTGGTGTGAGAGTGGCTTGCCCAGCATTACAAAGTAAATGACAAAGCTGGAACAAGGTCTGTGTGACTTAGAGCCGAGGTGTGATTAGTGACTGCTTTTAAACTTGATAGCTCTTTGAGCTTGAACACATTATTCAACCTTTTAGGGCTACAAGTCTCCACCTATCAAAGTGCTTTGTTCCTAGGCTTGTTAGGAAGTGTGCTGAAAACAGGGCTGGGCATATAGGAAAACTCTATTATTGGCTTTGTTTTAATGATGAGTGTTACTGTTATCATCAGCAGTAATAACAGCACCATTCCTCTTATTGTTATAACTATAGCATTGTTATCCCCCCAAAAAGCAAAATGAATATCAGCAGAGTGGGGAGGACCTTCAGCGAGTAATAGAACAGGGAATCAGGGAAACAGAGCAGGGAGGAAATTATCTTCCTTTCAGGTCTCTTTGATGCACGCGTCACTTCAGGAAGAGTGTCTCCATTTGATTTCCTGTGACTCTAGCAATTCTCAACCTTGATCATTTCTCTCTGTTCACAGAGAAAAGACAGCATGCTTGGACTCAGAGCTTTCACTGGCCACTACTGTCTAGTTTAAAATTAGAAAACGTCTTAAAAATGAGATTTAATAACTACTTTCTAGTCACAGCAAATGATACTTTGAAAATATGGGTCTTTTATAATTAACTTCTAAAATGGTATGTTTAAGAAATATACATTTGTCAAAATAAGTAAAAATATTAAGAAATAAGGCTGATGGTATGAGACAGTGGCCACTGGAAGGCAGTGTTGGAAATACTATTGGGCCTTAACTGGTTTGGCTCAGTGGACAGAGTGTCCACCTGTGGACGGAAGGATCCTGGGTTCCATTTTGGTCAAGGACACATACTTCAGGTGAAGGCTCCTCCCAGGCCCAGGCCCTGATCAAGGTGCAAGCAGGAGGCAACCAACATTGATATTCTCTCACATCAATATTTCTCTCCGTCTTCCCTCCTCTCTTCCACTCTGTCTAAAAATCAATGGAAAAATATCCTATGATATGTATGATTGGGAAGTGGTGTGCTACGGGACTCTGGCAAAAAACAAACATGGAGTGAGCAAACACCAGGGAAGAGCCACTGTGTTTTTGTAAATGCAGGACAGAGCATTTACAAAGAGAACTAGCGGAATAGCAGGTTGGCAAAGCTCTCATTGCCCTCATTTCACCACGGAATGGAGAAAACATGGGTGCACCAGGCATCCCTGGTTTGCAGAACTACTTCTCCTTTCTCCTCAGAGAACCTCTTCTCTAAACCAGAGCACTCGGGTGAGGGCTGCCAGTGGGTGCTTCTCTTTTGATATTTAAATTAAAGAATGGAAGCTTTTAAAACTTATTTTATATTTTAATTTTATTTTTCAGTTAAAGTCTAATTTAATAATATTTTGTATTAGTTTCAGGTGTACAGGACAATAGTTAGACAACCACGTCCTTTAAAAAGTGTTCCCCAGATATTTCTACTTCCATCTGGCACCAGCCTTGTCAGCAGAGCTCTGTTTGACACATGCTTTCCTCCACATGAATCTAAGCTCCTGGACAGCACTGTGTCTGCCTTCCTTTGGCTAACTCTCCTGGGGCCAGCCAACTGCTTGGGACATAATAGCTGTTCAATAAATATTTGCCAAATGAGGGAGTTGATTCTACCCACTGAGGGTCCTTTACTGCATTTATTTTGTATGTGTGTGATTCTGTCTAAAAATGTTGATGGAACTGGTGTAGAGTGAATGAATTCAAAATGCAATAGATGTAGGACCTTTAATGAGGTCAGCACTGTCACTATAAAAGTGTTTTAGAGACCCACCCACGTTGGATGACATATCTGTGGTATAAACTGAGATATTAAATCGATTCAAAAGGCCCAAAGTGAACGTTGATGTCACTCTTGGATAACTCTGAGGGGCTTCATGAGAGGAAATGCTACTGACCACCGAGTTTTCTTAGAGGAATAAGTCATTTTTAATCGTCAGGAGTCTTCATGATTGTCAGCAGTGGGCTGGAAAGGCATGTCAGTGGAGGCTTTGGGGAGCAGAGAGACTTAGCTGTGGCATAGTGACATCGTGGTCTTAACAGGACAGGAAGCAGGATGATGCAGGAGACAATTCTGTACTGCACTGTGTGCATACGTGTGAATGTGTGTTCCAATCTGAGGTTGTCAAGGGAAATAGTTTCAGAAGAGTTAACTAAAGGTTCTAGTCTAGCCCTATAGAGCTTCATCTTTATGTAAATCTCATTAGTTTAAATCAGGAGAGATGAAATCAGACATTTATAGGAAATTGTGCTGTTGGTGTGCTTCCTAGTTCAGGCATAGGAAATGGTACTGAGCCCTGGCTGGTGTTGCACAGTGGTCAAAACATTGGCCCCTGCATTGAAGGGTTATGGGTTGCATTCCTGGTCAAGGACACGTGCCTTGGTTGCAGGTTCTATCCCTGGCCCTGGTCCTGGCCATGCAAGGGGGGAGGGGGTAAGGGGAGGGCAAACAGCCCATGTGTCTTCCTCACATCTCTCTCGTTTTCTCTCTTCCCTTTCCCTCCCTCCCCCTTCCTTTTACTTTCTCTAAAAATCAATGAAGAAATACCCTCATTTGAGGATTAACTTAAAAACAAAGGTAATTATTTTTAAAAAATTACTTTTTGCTAAGAGATGCCACATCATACTTTTCCAAATTCACCAAACAGTGGTTTCAAGTTCAGACAACTTTGTCAAACAAAACCCTTCTCCCTCTGCTGAATAATATTTTGAAGGTGTGTCTATATGATATTCAGGATTTTGCCTCTCCCCATAAGCTCTGTGATGTGGAATTGCTTGGTAGAACAGTTTTAGTTCATTTTAAAAAATATATATTTTATTGATTTTTTACAGAGAGGAAGAGAGAGGGACAGAGAGTTAGAAACATGAATGAGAGAAAATCATCAGATCAGCTGCCTCTTGCACACCCCCTTCTGGGGATATGCCCCAACCAAAGTACATGCCCTTGACTGCAATCGAACCTGGGACCTTTCAGTCCGCAGGCCAATGCTCTATCCACTGAGCCAAACCGGTTTCAGCATCAGTTTTACTAGTTCTTTATGTATGCAAAACAGATACAGACTTTCAGAAAAAAAAATATATATTTTAGACCCAATCTTTAAATTGAATCACAACAACATCAGTAATAATAATACATTCTGGGACTTAATAATAGCCAACATATGAAGACTGCATTTTGCCATAGTCCAGATCTGCTAAGGACTCAACACCCATCATTTCATTTAATTCCCGCAGCACTCAACAAGGCACACCAGACTCCTACCTCTGTACGCTCTGAAACTTTGGTCAATCAACCAGCCTTCTCTGAATTTTTTTCTCAGATTTTACTTCCTGACTAAGCTGGAACCCAGCATTGAAATAGCAATTATTTCACAGTATACTTCAGCATTCCATTGTGTTTGCTATAAAAAGAGATCTACCTAAGTTTGCTTGATCTATTGTGTCAGGATGGGAACCCAAGCAGATATTATATGTAGATTTTAACAAGAGGGGTGCTCTCTCAGCATAGCTAATAATCATTAACTTGATTGAGTATATGATCCCTAATACAGGCTCTAAACTTCAAACTAAGCATTACATTTCTAATAATGGCTACTAATTTTATCGAGATTTTTTTTTTAATTCACCTATTTCAACATCTTTGCTTTGAAAACTCCTCCCCTTTCATTTTGAGCTCAGTGGAGGAAAGAATAAAATCACCATGGTGACAACTGCCCCGTCTTCGGAGCACATTCAAATTAATGTTGAGCTCTTGTTGAGTGCTGCAGTGTCTTGCCTGTAATTGTCTCTTAGAGTCATTCCAAGGTCAAGGGACTTTCTGTATCACTTAAGGTCACCTTTAAGGACACAGAAGAGCAATTTGAAGTTCATGATCTGGAATTGATAAATATAAACCTGATAATAAATACTTCTATCATTTTTGAACCAGGCAAATTATTGACAAGGGAACTTACATTTAAAATGTTGTAGGTGATGTTGTGACAAAGAACCTCATAAAATAAAAACATATGTAAAATATTTTTTTATTTCTCAGAATGTCTCATCAAGACATTCATTGAGTATCACTTTAGAAAGTTCCCATATATAATACAAGGGTCGAAAAAAGTAGGTTTAGAATTGTGAGTATGAGAAACACAGAGTTAATAAAACTATTGTAATAACCATTACCTGCACATATTTTTCCATACAAAAAATTGTAGGCCTATATTTCCCCACCCTTGTATTCCCCAGAAGAGTTCTGGCAATTCCTGTCAGCCACAACTGAAACTGATTCTCTTCTAATTGGGAAGGGCCTTCTCCTAAACTGTAGGAAGCAGAGATGCATGGAAACCAACCCTGGCCGCCATTGTGGGGACAGATTTCACAGTGAGACTTCCCTCAAACAATCCTTGAATGACTCTTTGGAATTCTGCATGTGCCAACAGTCATTTTTAAGCACCACAATTCTTTGCTTATGCTCTATTTCCCTCTTGCTTTTCATGTGACCTTCATCAGCTAGTTCTTTCCTCTGTACCACTGATTTCTGACTTTTCAAATTGGGGAAACAATGATTTCCTCTTTAGAGAAGCGATAGGGATTCTGGCAAAGATGAACATCTTGGTGAACGTTCAGAATTTGGGAGTTTTGACTCTCTTCCTCATGGTCCAGAAAGTCCTGGTGGTGTTTATCTTCTAACCAAAAAACCAAAACAACCTTCCTTTGTCTCCTTTTCTCACTCAGATATTTTGGAGAATTCCCAGCCAGTGTCTTCAGTTCCCTGAAGGGAAAGCATGTGAGCCAGCTGCTAAGTGCTGGAGTTTGCACGCACCTGTTTGTTTATTTTTTAAATGTAATTGGGAATATGCCTGGAAGCAGGAGTCTGTTTCTCTGGTGCACTCTAAGCAGATTTCGGCACACGGAAGACAATCACAGCCTTATATTGCACATCTATTGTGTGCAGAGTTATCTAGTTGGCATTTTTCAAGGGTGTACTAGTAATTATCAGACACGCCTGGAATACAAACTTTAAATGGGAAGATGCGGCACTAAAAAGTAACCAGGAACAATAACGAGAAGACAGCATAGTAATCATAATTTCTTATCAGGGACTATGGAGGCCTTTATCAGTGGCTTTTAATATTGGCTGTCCTAGGAAGCTTTAAATACATACATACGCACACACAGAAACATGCATGCACATGTGCGTTCATGTGCGCACGCGCGCATGCACACACACACACACACACACACAGCCTGAAGGCCAGCATTAGTGACTGATTTCATTGGTCAGGGATGGGCTGAACACACCCATGTTTTGCTAAATCTGTGTAGACTGTACTAGATCAGTGTTTCCCAAAGTGTGATATGCGTACCCCCAGGGGTATGGGAAGAGTTTGGTGGGGATATGCACTGCACCGTGCTTAGCTGTGCCTAATTCTACGTTCTCATGAGTACGAGGAGTACTCAGGGTTATGAAAATTATAGGAGGGGTACACATATGTCAAAAGTTTGGGAAACACTGTACTAGATAATTGGATCTGGGAACCATAATGCCCACCTTTCCCGCCTCACCTCAAGACATCTGTATTTGTGCTCAGATACTACAGTCAACTGTTTTCTGTCATGTCACCAAGTTCATTCCTTCTTTAGAATTTTTGTCTCTTTTATAGATACATGTTTTACCTGGATCTTTGCATGGCTATTCCCTATGGGCCACTTAGCTCCCAGTTCACGTGTCACTCCATTGTCACGCATGAACAGTGCCTCCCAGAGTTGGGCTGTGTGTCACGAGGTGGGCCATCCCTCAGGGTCCATCGTTATTGGCCATCACGTTCTTACCAGTAACTCTTGAAGTAACTGGTTGTATTTTTTCTAAGTTACTCATTGGGACCAAGAAGGCCGGGTCTTCCTCTATATTGTTCAGTGTTATATTTTTCTGGTACTAGAACAATAACTTGCAGATAGTAGGTGCCCAATAAGCATGGGTGTTCTGTGTGTGGTACATGAAGCTGAGAATCTCTCCCATAAGGCATTGGAAAAGCTCCTGTACGCTCATTAGAAACTCTCAGTAGCTGAGGTAAGGTTCAGAGTAGATTTTAGAGAACAAGAGGGTGGCCTTTGACAAAATATCAACAGGATGGTGTTTGTAAGAGGAGCAGCATCTCTTATGAGGTTGAGTAAGAAATGCTGAGAGTAGAGCACATTAGTTAGCTTGAGCAAGCTGTGACTGATATTAATCCAGTCTCACGATATAGTGACATTGTTCAAGTATTTGGAAATAGATCACAATTGATATGTAGTACAAATGTCTCTTATGTGGTCAGAACTGCTGTGGTGTGCCCACAATGTCCCTAATTCCAGTAAAACCTTTGAAAGTTATCTCTTAATTTTCAGTTAATAGTCTCAGAAAACTGAGAAGCAGCTCATAATAATAAAGATGATGATAACGGCTATAATGTTGAGTGCTTCCTTAGTGCTGGGCATTGGACCAAAGACTTATATACATTATGTCATTTTAAGACCCACAGCAAACTGATGAGGTGTTTAACATGGACAGCTTACCATCAACAAAACTGAGACACAGCAAAGGCAAGCAATGGACTGAAGCCCCACCTCGAGTGCGTGGTTGAAATGGGACTTGAGCCCAGAATCATGGACTCCAGAGCTGCTTTGTTCACCTGGAGTGCTGCATTGCTTGACTTGGACACAGTCTTGTCCCCTGTGACCCTATCCTCTAGATCAGGGGTCTTCAAACTATGGCCAGCGGGCCACATGCAGCCCCCAGGGGAGTCTGATCCTGCCTGCCAGGTTTTTTGGGCAGTGAGCGCAGCCAAGGTGTTACAGTAGGAATTAGTAGTTCATATAGTCCGGCCCTCCAGCTCTCTGAGGGACCGTGATCTGGCCCCCACTTTAAAAAGTTTGAAGACCCCTGCTCTAGACTAACTGCATCCCATCTATTTAGAATTTTAATAAAAAGTCCAAATAGTCTTCAAGTTATAATTTTGAAAACATTTAGTCTTTTATTTGGAACTTGACATAACAATTTCACAAAGGAAGAATGTTATGAATAATGAATAGGGCTCAGGTCCCCAGGCCACAGGAGCAACATAGGCAAAACAAAACACACACACACACACACACACACACACACACACACACACACACAAAACAAAACAAAACAAACCAACATTCAATTTTTGGTTTATATCCAGATTGAAAGCTGATGCCCAGTAATGGTTAATTAGAATGTTTGGATGATTCTGTATAGATGCCAGAGGAGGTTGGGGGCTCTTGCAAATAATTTAGGTGGATTGTTAATTGTTTTTATTACATATGATTTCACTTCAAAATGGATATATATTTTTTCTTTTTGTGTGGCGATATCATTCCTCTCAAAGCACACTGATAGAAGGAGTGGGCTGGCAGGAGAGTTTGAATGGAATATGCGTGCCCGAGATGTATGAAAACACAGGTGCAGTCGGTGGATTGTATGGAGCATCAGGAAATACTGTAAAGACAGAAGAAGAGGGATGAGCATAGACAGAGGTTTGAGGGGAAAAATATCTCATGGGTTAGGCTTGGTGGCCAAGCTGCTCTTGGCTAGGATCGCTATCCTGGTTTCCAGAGCCTGGAGTACTGGTCAAGGTCACACTGGAGCTGGGTGAGGAGAGGGCATGTGCTCTTCCAGGCCTCTCTGTTTCTAACTCAGGGGAAGGCGCTGCTTTCTTGTTAGTGATAGAGACTTAACAGATTACATAAAAACGGTAATGCCCTTGAATTCAGGTAGCAGTACAAAGAAAGTACAAGTTCCTGATAATCAGCTTCAGTTGATATCAAGTGCACAGGTGGGCCTATTTTCCTTTTTTTTTTTTTTTAAATGACTTATTACTGTCAGAGAAGAACAGTAATAAGCCATTCTAGCGCATTTCCCTTAAAAAAGTGATGCCACTGCTGGTTTGTCCTTAAAACAAATAGTTAATTCAGAACTAACCGAATTCTCCTTTTAAAAAAGATGGTAGTTGCTTATTTACTTCGTTTAAAAGGTTTTCTCTTTTTTTTAATTCAATCTCCCTAGCAACAGAGACATCTGTCTCTATTCTCTTAGTCATTAAAGCCAAAGAAAGTAGCTGCTTCAAAAATAATAAAGGCAATTTCTATGAATTGGGTAGCTGTTAATTGTTGCCAAGAAATCTTAGTGAGATAATGAGGCATACAGCAATTGACAAAGATCTTTTCATTGATGTACGAGCTCCCAGCTAGCCCACGGTGGTTAGCTAATATATACAGTACCATCGATGAGGCATTGTGCGGTTCGCTATGGAACACAAATAGAGGAGTGATATTTACTCTTGCTAATTTCTTTCAGAAGTACGCCTTGCTGTGATTTTTCTGATTGCTTGGTAACTAATCATACCTCGGGATTCCAGGGACTATATTTGCCCATTACCATTCATGCAGGAGAATGGCATGAAGCAATCACAATGGAGATCAATGCAACAAATAGTTGAACAGTTGTTGCTGGTGTTGAAACACAATATACTTCTCATTTGAGTTGTAGATTCTGCAAGACCACTTGAGTGAAAATACTTAAAATTGCACTCAATTATAAAATGTATATTGGCATTTGTGCTAACACTGTTTGCAGGCCCCTCATAATGCAACCCCAATCACCCTCTACAATAGCTTCCCTAGTAAACACAGAACAGCTTTTCAACACTTTCTGCTTCCACAGCAGCCAAGGAAGCAAATTCTATTAAGTCCGTATTTTTTATTATTGGCCCTCTGTTTGGCACATGCCTGGTTGCGTGAAACTATTGTTAAATGGGTAATAACAGAAAGACAGACCAAGCATGTAAAAACATTCATTTTTTATTTTTTATTTTTGAAGTCAGAAAATATAGTTCCGATATCCAGATGTGGAGTAGCTCATTACATTATCTAGTTTGAATCTGGTTTCAAAATTAGGATGTTTATAATATTTACATATGTATGAATGACTATCAAGGAAAATACAATGGGTAAGAAATGATCAATTTTAATAGAAATTTGAACAAGAATTTTGCTCTTAGCATGTGAATAGAGGGACTAATACATGTTTTTAAGTTCACAATGACATTTTTTTAGGTGTAACTGTAGGTATACATGGTTTGGTACATTATACAAGGAATTAAAGCATTGTTGGTTAGAAACTGAATGATATCTTAGAATAACAATGTAGACATAGTTAAGCAAATCTTTTCAGTTTAATGACATTTTTTTTTTTTTTACAATTTTTGAAGTTTTAAAAAATTATCTAAATACAGAAATTTCTAGTAAATGCCTATGAACATAAGTGAAGAAAAGGCATTATCCTTTATATATTACAGGTTTTGTCTGCATAATTTCACAGTTAAGATGACAAACTATTAATTTCCTTTCAAGATGCCTCTAATAAAATGAAAGTAGAAAATAATGTTTCTAACAACCACGTAGAAATACGCTTGAGTAGCTGTTGGTGACTTTTTATCGAAAGTTTAAAAAATTCAGTGTAAAGAAAATCTTGGCACTTGATATAGCATTTACAACATACTCCGAGGATCTCCCGGTTACAGTGATGGCTTTGTTGATCAAGATTTACCATGCTGTCTAGCAGCATGTCACATCACATCAGGTGGAGGTCTGGAAAGGAATATTTGTCTCAAGCAAGGGCCATACAGAGGATTTATCTCTTTCTCTAGGTGAGGAGTCAGGAAACCATGGCCCATGGACCAAGTTGACTGACCCACTGCCTGTTTTTATATGGTCTGTGAGCTAAGAATCACTTTCACATTTTTAAAAACATTTTAAAAAACATGTCTATATTGGTTTCAGAGAGAAGAAGTGAGAGGAAGAAAAGATAGAAACATCAATAATGAGAGAGAATCATCAATTGGCTGCCTCCTGCATCCCCCCTACTAGGCACTGAGCCTTCAACCTGGGCATGTACCCTGATCAGGAATTGAACTGTGACCTCATGAGCCATGCAGGCCGGGCTATTTTTAGATTTTTAAATGACTAGGAAAAAAGCAAAATAAGAAAAGTACTTGATGGCATGTGAAAAGTATATAAAATTAAAATGTCTGTGCCCATAAATGCGGTTTTTTTTGGAATACCGCACCCCCATTGGTTTGCATAGAGTCAGTGGCTGCTTTAATGCTTTAAAGGCAGTACTGAGTAGTTGTGGCAGAGCTATCCTGGGCCACAAAGCCAAAACTATTCACTATCTGGTCCTTTCTGGAGAAAGTTTTTTCAACACCTACTTTAGATTCTGATTATTTTATCAGTGTGCATTTTTTAAAAAAAATGTGACATATAAAATATTCTAATATCTAATACATGCAACTAACATTGAATAAAAACCTTGTTTGTGCCAGAAATTATAGTAAGTACTTGGTGTGGATATTGGCCTCTACATTTCTATAGCGGTTCTATGAGGTCGGTACTGTTATTCCCATTTTATAGATGAGGAGACACACAGAAAAAAGACTTACCCAAAGCTAGTCAATTGCCACGTCCTCAACTATGTGCCTTGTCTTACCAACCAGGTACAGGAAGGACCAGGAGGACTCCTTCAGCTTCTAGAGGTGTAGGGAGAGGGGTTGGATAATCTCTTACACAAAAGGCAAGTAAATTTGTCGTGATATTTGGTAAGGAATGAAAAGGTGATTTTTGTCATCTTACCCTTAGAAGAACCGACTCATAGTCATCGAAGTGCTGTGGAAATTTTTTGCAGTGGTTCTTTGAGAGCACAGCTAAAGGGTTGTTGGCTAAGTGGATTGTGAGAAATGCTCTCAATATTCTTCTAAGAGGAGGAGACACTGGTGCCTGGGCTGGAGTTCAGAGGGTAAGCATGAACAGGTGGCAGGGAGGAGGGGAGAATACCGCAGCAGGCTGTTGGCACATGACCAGTAATTGCAAACATTAAAATACTGCTAACTGGAGGGTCTATGTAAAGTGTCAAAAATAATTCTAAATGGAGACTTTCTGTTTCATCTTTATACATGACAGCAAGCGTGTCAAACCTGTGGCCGGTAGGGCACATGCCTCATTTATTTGCGACTTTGACATTCTTGCATTTCAGCTTCATTGAGGTGCAACTGATGTACAACAAACTACACCGAATGAACGCATACAGTTTGATGGGTTGTGACATAGATGCACTTCCATGAAGCCATCACCATAATCAGTTCCATCAGCGTTTTCAAAACTGTCCCCATTCCCGTTTGTCATTTGTCCCTGGATCCACCCCCATTCCCAGCAAACCACTGCTTTGCTTACTGTGACCCCAAGTGTGGCTTTTCTGGAATTTTATGTGAATGGACTCATTCAATGTCTGCCATTTTGGGGGATGCAGGGTTTGGTTTCACTCAGTGAGAGGAGATTTGCCCAGGTTATTCTATGATTCATTAGCTAGTGTTTTTATTATTGTTCTTTACAACTCTTATGGCAGAAATGAAATAGGAAACTACATCACTTGCCACTGTCTAAAATCTAACACTAATTTTTTTGTATGTTTTTACAGTCAACTGAGAGTTCACCACAAAATGCCTCTAAAATTGATCATATTTGAAGTGATTTGATAAAATATTGTTCTACTCAGATGGGTCACCTGGAGAAGACCTGGGTGAATTCACTCTGGGTTGATTTTCTTATCCCTTTGACTTAGGAAGCAAAGTCTAATCAACAAGCTAGAAAAGCTCTTGTAAACCTCGGCTTCTGTGATTTAAAATTATAAAAGGAATTGTAGTTCTTAGGGGCAAAGGAATGTCTTTGCCAAATGACATATTCTTTGGATGTACAGGAAAAAAGTATGTTAGATTTAAAACATATTTATAAATTCAACAAATATTTTGTGGTTTTAATACATGTCCATTGCTGTATTTGGTAGCAGAGATGTGGAGATGACAAAGACATGGTCCCTGCCCTGGAGGATATACAATATGAGTACATAGTTACAAAAAGGTACATTATATACATTAATTCACAAAGAACTTTATTGAGCACCTATTGTATGCCAGGCCCTGAGTTAGACCCTGTTGAAATGTCTGCTTCTCTTCAATAACAGAGGTTGCTTTCTAGTGGAAGAGACAGGTGATAGATAAGTAAGCACATAAACATGTAGGCTTAATGTAGATCAAGATAAATTTTATGCTAGAAATAAACAGGGTGATGAACTGGTCATTTAAGAAAACCATTGCATAAAAAGAAGCCATGGGCTGCTTTGCTGAGGAGCTGGGCAATGGGGCAAGAACATTACAGGAAGTACAGGGAACTTCGAGAGCAAAGACTGGTGTGGGCAGGGCTTTTCAGGGTAATGGAGCACGAAGGAAGAGTGACAAGGTGAGGAGTGACTTCAGGTGAAGGTGCAGAGATAGGCAGGGGAGGACTCTGTAAGGTTATAGCAGCCACGATCAAGAGTTGGGACTTTTAATCCTATTCAACATAGCAAGGAGACCCTGGAGGAATTTAACAGAGATAATATCTAACTTTGTGTGCTGTGTTTTAATTTTATTTTATAAACAAAGTCAAGTTAACATGATAACATCAATCAAATTCATACAATAAAATAGACAGGTCTTAAGTGTTCCGACTGCATTTTGACAGTTGTACTCAAATATATAATCACCACCCAAAAGGAGATACAGGGCGTTTCAATTTTAAAAATGTTCCCAGTGGCCTTTTCTGATTTGTTTTTAGGAAAGATCAACATAGAGAAAAGTTGCAGATCATCTTCGTATTGTGTTCTGACCTGCATTCTCATGTGCCTCTCCTTGATCATAACACATTTTAAGAGTCATCATTCCCACCCACCCCCCTCACCTTTTTTTTTTTTGTTGTGTTGTTCCCAATCTGTTTCCTACCACACACCTATTGACTGGATCACTCTTAGACTTCCCGGGTACTTTGTTTTCATAATCACTTCCTAGTGAGATTTGTTTTTGACTTATTGTACCCATCCAATGTCTACACACCTTCCCAGCCACAGCTCAAGTCCTACCTTTTCATAAAGCCTGAAGCCTATAATTAATCCATTCCAGAAATGTCTATGTTCTCCAAACATACCAACAATATTCCTCAGCTATTCCTCACTGGCTTTTTATTTATACTATCAAGTTAAAGAGTACGGAGAAATATATGGCTAGAATGAGAATGAGTCTTCTAAATATTGATAATTTAGAAAAATAATAATAATAGAGAATGGAGAGGCAGTAAATTCTATCTCAATGCAGCCTTGTTAGTTTGAAAAGGCAAGTCTTACATGGCATGTGTAAGTACTGGCCCAAACCCTTTGCTGTCTTGGTTTGGTAAAACTGCTGAAATTGTTTGTTTCTCTTTATCTCCTACTGTGAGTCCTCTTGTCTGCAACCTAGTCAACCAGTCCTGAAGGCGTACACACTCCAGAGAATGCCAGACGCCTTTCTGCGGGGCTCAGACTTCACTGTCTGTTGCCTCGTCATCTGTCTAAACGCTAACCAATGAACCAATGCATTTTTTTCTTCTTTTTTTTTTGAGAAAGTCAGATGCCCAAGGCATTGGCTTGTCAGCAGTAAGTATTTGCCTCAGCTCATCCTGTGGTGTATTGAGGTAACGGATCAGTGGCATTTGCTTGTTTTAAAGATGATTTGATCTAATGCGTTCTGGGTGGGTTGATGTGTTAAAGATTCAGGATGTCATTTGTAAAGCATTGCAGAGAAACCGAGGGTAAATGGGGTGTTGGCCAAGATTGTCTTCCTTGTGGATGCTGCCATCACAAATATTTAATTGGCACCAAGGTAAATATTCAAAGGTTAATGTAGCCTGCTGCTAATGAATAATGAGGGTGTGCAGTCTCCTCCAGCCTCGGTTGGCTCCTGGGATGGAATTACCAGGGTAGGGGGAGTCAGATGTGGAAGCCATGTCTCCTCTTTGGGTGTTCACCTAAAAGTAGCCTGCACAGGAGGAATGGGTGCCTCCTGTGATGCCTTTTGTTGTATTTTGATGCCTAAGTCACAGTCCATTGTTTGCATTTCCGTATGTTTAAGATCCAACATCACTGAGTGAGATAGTGCCTTTGGGTAGAAACATAGTATGATACCAAAGACATATATTTATTCAAAAGGGGAGTCAAATTTATTTATATTTCAAGTCCTACCTTGGGCATTTCATGGGGGCGGGGGATGAATGGTCCTTTCCAAAAGTCTTTTGCTCATAGTTTGTATTGTTATTTTTCATGTTTCTCACATACACTTGGAAAAGGACCTGGCACATAAGAAGCGCTCAATAAATATAGCCCAGGCTAGTCTCATTTTCTTGCTTTTATAGGTTATT
Source organism: Pipistrellus hanaki (assembly GCF_964339955.1). Lineage (NCBI taxonomy): Eukaryota > Metazoa > Chordata > Mammalia > Chiroptera > Vespertilionidae > Pipistrellus > Pipistrellus hanaki. The sequence continues at coordinate 8,120,506 of NC_140507.1, read as the reverse complement.
ACATACTTTTTAATTTTTCTCCCAGAGTATCTTCTCTCTGCAAATTATTTCTAATTTTCATCAGTGTTGTGGTAACATCAATATTTGAAGGATGTTACTTATAAAAATTATATCATTCCAAAATATTTCTTTTTTCTTCTTCTTAAAAATTCTTCAAGTCATAGAATCCTAACCCAAGAAAATTAATTACGCTGAAATGTATTTTATATGGCCATCGTCTGGGGAATAAATACAGAGTTACCCAATGCTATTATTTCTGCTCCAATACATTATTTTAAAAACACTTCTGAGAATTCTGACAAATAACAAGTGGCAGTAGGAATGTTTGACCGGATGGTCCCTCTGACATTTAAGTGCGAGTCACACAAATGACCTGTTAACCAGTGAGAATGTTGCAGTCAGATAACCACTCCTTTCTTGGCTTCTTGTTTCTAAGTGGGTTTTCTGCTTGTGTGTGTACTAAAGGAGAGCTGCTTCTGAGTGATCAGTAAGGGCTAGGCTTCTTTAAAGGCAATACAAGAAAGCACTGAAATGTGAGTATGTTTGAGCCACGGGCCCCAACCATGTGTCAGCCGGCTTTTGTTTCCATGGGTCACTCCTACCTCACGGTCCTCTTGCCCAGAGCTTGTCAGCCCTGTTGTCTCTGCCTGTCTTCTTATTAAAGAAGAGATTAGCAGCTGCTCGATGCATATTAGGACCCGAGGGAGACTTTATTTGAGATGAAAACAGAAAACCTTGAAAACACACTGAGAAAAAGGGAGCCCCTTTAGGAGGGAATGGTCTGTTTTAGAAACATTTTGTCTGAAAGAAGACAGTTCCTAAGACCTAGTTTTCGTGCTTGCGGAGGTCATTCTATCCATAGAGATGAACCGAAGTGAGGCACATGATTGAAAGCAACACTACCCGGATAAGCATGACTGTTTTCCATTCTTTATTAACTAAGAGGAGGTAAAGCTTCTTTCTCTGACCATGTCTTTGGGTCAGAGAAATATCTGCATGAGCACAGCCTGGAGTGCTTCTCACAACAGAATTCTAGCCGCACACCAACCTGTGGGATCAGCACCCCTGCAGCCAGAGCCAGGGGCCTAGGAGTCGGTTTCTAAGATTTCTTTTCTTTTCTTAAATATATTTTATTGATTTTTTACAGAGAGGAAGAGAGAGGGATAGAGAGTTAGAAACATAGATGAGAGAGAGACAACGATCAGCTGCCTCCCTGCACACCCCCTACTGGGGATGTGCCCGCAACCAAGGTACATCCCCTTGTCTAGACTCGAACCTGAGACCTTTCAGTCCTTAGGCCGATGCTCTATCCACCGAGCCAAACTGGTTTTGGTGGTTTCTAAGATTTCTGTGTGAGGTAATTCTTTGCCAAAAACATGTGGCTTTTGACTCTATTAACATGAAACGGTGAACAGTGTGGGATGTGGAGCCTGGTCAGTTGGCTTTGTCCCCCCAGCCCCACCACTCACTTGACTGTGACCTTGCTCAGTTCCCTGACCTCGTGGTTTGTCATCTGTAAAATGGAAGATAACAGCAGCAGATCACTTCGGGCTTCTTGGAGACTTCAGAGAGACAGTCCCCGTGAAGCAGTTGGCATAACGCCTGGCAAATATCCAATATCCAACTTGCCAGGAAGTGTGAATTGTCGTTGTGATTGTGCCAATGTAATTGTTATTGCCTTATTAAAAATAGTCATAATATCAAATTATACTGAAGCGTACCTGCGACAGACTCATAGAATAACAATAATAGCAGAACCCTGCTACACTTTTGAAGCATAGCAATTTCTACCCCTGTCGCTCTCTCCCAAAAGGAACTTTAAATGATAAAAATTAAAAGCAAAGGAGGTTTTCTGCACTGGCCTGTTCATTTCAGCGGCTGCAGGATGCTCCAAGCTAAGGCCTGTGGAAGGCTGCCTCAAGGGCTGGATAGCCATGCCTGGCTCCTGGGGAGCCCTGCTGTATTGTTCCCTGGCTGAACCATATTGCAGACCCTCCCTCAGCCTACCCCCATCCCCCATTGCCCCCTCCAGTGCCTTCCCCTTTGCAAAGGGCCATGGTCAAAACCCACGATCAGCCTTTCAACCCTCACACCTGCAGACTGAAGGCTGCCTGGCTCTGGCAATTTAAAACGCGCCCTTCACCCTTCCCTGGTAAAGATGGCTTTATGCTTTCATTGTGTAGTTTTCATTCAAGTTCCCACACTCTGGATTCTTGGCCATTAGAGGGCTTTAATTACAGCGATTTAGACAGACAGGCTGAGTGAGCAACAGCGTTTTTCCCCTGGTCATCCAGCGGAAGCTTGAGAGGTGAGGGCACAGATCCAGATGTGTGAGCCATCCCCCCTGTTCAGATGCAGTGGCACCCGAGTGCTGTGAGCAGGAGTCAGCGGTGCTGTGTCTCTTGTGGTCCCAGCACACCTGCCACGACCTCTGGCACTGGCCACAGTCTTCCGTTACCATGTTACCAATAGTCCTTTGTGACTGCCTCCAAAGATGCCGTTTCTCCCCACCTTTGTTGTTCTTGCTGGTGGACCCCATTATTTTTCTTGAGGCCACACTTTGGAAGACAAAGAGGGTCCTCTAAATGCCTCTTAATCGACGCATCGAAGACTCTGCTCCTTTTGCTTTAATAACTGAGTATTTCCCCCATTTTCATGTAAGTAAAGCATCTTTCTTATCATCTCCTCTGCTCCTGTTACATTATTTTAACACACCTTGTTCCTGAGAAGCAAATTCTCATTTCTTTTTTATTTTCTTTTTATGGCAAAAAATAGTGAGTGTTCCTTTAAAATTATGAAATGCTTCCCTAGTATATCTGTTCTAAACAGCAATCCAGAGAATTAATTCAGATTATTTTCAGACCTATTTCAAACATTTTGATGACTCAGAATCTGAATCACAGCAAACAGAACACGATCTAAATACTACAAGGTGACACAAATTTAACATGAGTAGGAAAGGATTAAAAAGGCAGTAATTGCAGTTATTCATATTTAATTAGTTTATGGTGAGAGAAGCGATGCCACAATTCTGGAGATACATGTTTAGGTCTCATTTGCATCATTTTTCAAATATATGGTCCCAGGGATATAAAAATAACTAAAATGTATGATGCTATAACCAAAATACAGAATTTTTGTCTCCCTGTTTGAAGTTTTGAATGTCCTTGTTTTGCAGTTAATGAATTCAAGATTTATATTATGTTCCCCTATTAATCAGCAGTGTTATAATTAATCTACCTTCATTCCAGTAACTTTTTTTTTTGGCTTGGTTTAGTATATACAAAGAGCATATGATGCCTGCAAAAAACTTGTGGTCTAGTTCAGGGAAGAAGATAGTGTGAAACTAATATGAAATTGCTTAGTTGTTTACTCAGTAATTACATATGGAATGCCAACTGTATCCCAGGATGGGTTCTACTACTGTTGATGTATAACTAAGTGGAGATGTGAAGAAGTAATGGATTTTATACAATATCAAGTGCTGGGGGATTGTACTTTCCAAAGATAAGGGCAACAGTAATATCCTCCATCCCACCTGGCTTTGCCTCTCCCTCATCTGAAGGTAAAGTACTAGTATATTTCCCATCCCCTAGGTTGAGGCTTGTCTTGGTGACTCTCAGGTAGCTAGTGGCCCTCTGAGGCCAGGTCAGAAAAGATCAGGCAGCTTTCACCTGAAGCTTTCAGAACATGTGTTCTCCAGATCCTCCCACTAGGGGAACGCCCTCTTGGAACAAGGGTTTCTGGTCTTCCATGCCCTGAGACCTCAAGCCCAATGGAAGGGGCCCTGTGTAGGTGCTCCAACTCTAGCCTTTGAGTCATCTCCACCCAAGAATCCAACCTAAGTGATGATGATTCCAGACCCTAGACTTATAAGTCTCCCCAGGGCAGACCCCAGATGTTGTGGAACAGAGACAGAGTAGGCTCTTGGTTGGCAAACTGTGGCTCGTGAACCACATGATGCTCTTTGGCCCCTTGAGTGTGACTCTTCCACAAAATACCATAGCCTGGGCAAGTCTATTTTGAAGAAGTGGCGTTAGAAGTTTAAGTTTAAAAAATTTGGCTCTCAAAAGAAATTTCAATCGTTGTACTGTTGATATTCCTCTGTTGATTAATGTGTTTGCCAACCACTGGTCTAGGCCTTTAGCCTTGTCCAAAGTTTTGACCCACAGAATCTGATATTATTTTATACCACTAAGGGTGTTCACTCTTGCCCACATCTAATGAGTATTGAACAAAACAGATCAGTAAAGGAGATACTACTGATATGCCTGATAATCAGAATCAACTAACAAAAGTTTCCATTTGTTGCTTACTACGTGCCAGAATTTGTAACCTATTGCTTATATAATCCTCCCAAGGACCTTGGGGTTGACACTCTTGGACATCCTATTTTGTAGACAAGGGAGTTTAAGGTGCAGGAGGTGAATAACACATTCTCATAGTAAGTGAAGGAAGAGGATCTGGAGCCTCTGTGCCTACCTGCTTGCACAGATGTTATATCTAAGAACTAAATATGCTGTGATCTAGCTCTGATGCAGGAGTTTAGAGACTGGGGGATTGTACTTTCCAAAGACATGGTGGGGTGGTTTTAGATTTTGGGAGGTTTTGGGAGGAGATAAAGTTTATACTGAGCCGGTTCAGGTGTATAAGATTTAGATAGTAAGCAGGGTAGAAGAGAAGAGGCAGGAATTTATTGTGGAGGTAACCATGGGAACAATGACAGAAGTGAGAAAAGAATAAGTGGGCGGATGCAGGACAAACCTGTGAGAGGAGAAGCTGGGAAGGAGGATGATGGAGGGGGTTGGAACAGTTCCTTTAGAGATACAGCATCTGGGGCATTTAATCTTGGAGGAGCATATATAGAATAACAGTTCAATAGAAGGTTACAGGAACAGCAATATGGAGTCTGGACACATCTGAGATGGAGGCGGTCAGAAGAATAGAATAGCTGAGATGCTTTGTAATTAGGCCCAAATAAGGATAGGCCGGCAAAAACAGTAATAAAGATTAGTTGTGAATTCAGAGAAATATCAAAGAAATAAATGGCATAGCTTTATAGCAAATTGAATGTAGGATGGAAAGAATAGGAGGTGGTAAAAATAATGTTGGAAGTTTGATAAAATATCTCTTATATTCAAATAGTGCCCTAAATAACTAATGGTACTCAAGGCCAGTAAAAGACATTGGATTAAAATTGCAATGCTCAGAAGTAGGCATTGCAAAAGTTGACAAATCTTAAATAATAATAATAATAAAAATAATAATAATAGTAATAATAAACATTATCTTGCCTTATATCTAGAAGGCACTTCAGTTTTCTATATTTGATGTGCAGCTCTAATATTTGGTGCTTACTAGAAGACTGAGTTAGGTATGTAGAACAGGTGGCTGTCCTATGTACAAAAGGATGACTAAGTTTTATAGAGTTTGAATTCCTAGTTTAAGATGTTATGGCAGGTCAGAGCTCGTCCTGATACCAGGTTCTTTGACTCATAGTCCATTTCTATTTCTATTTATAAAACTGATTTTCAAATAGATTTTGAATTTAGGTAGACATTTTTTTTTGTTCTCATAACCTGAGGACCACAAATATTTCTCAACACCCTGTGCATTTACAATACACTATGATTTCTGACAGAACCACCTTTACACGTAAACCCTCCTTATATAAATGGACTTGAGGACAGGGACCATGATCATCAGCCTCTTCATTCCTTAAAGTGTTTCCAGTACATGCCACGTGGTGGGTACTCATTTAATGATTGTAGACATGATGGAAAAGGAAAAATGCTTTGGGAATAAAAGGCTTTGGATGTGAAAGGTCATTACCACTGTACCACAACCACTGATTTATCAAGCACCTGTTTTCCTGAAGCACTGTGCTGAGTGCCCCTCAGAATAAATTACACAAATCTGCTTCTTGACCTCTAAGAACTTATTTATAATTTAATACGTATATCAGGCATAAGGGCAAATATGGAAAGGGCAGACAGTAATTGAATAACCAGCATCAAACAGATATACAAATAGGTGAGATTAAATATTTACTTTGTACATTACCTTGTAAAGGGTAATTGCATTTTAACAGCTGGTGAGTGTGTGGGAACCATTTGAGTTTTATATATAGACAATAGGATCCTATCATAATGATTACAATGTAAACTGAATTTTTGATATTTTAAGGATGAAGATGCATATAAATATGTTCTATGAGATTAATTTACATCATATTGGAAGAATAAGTGATTTACCTTGGGCAGAATCCAAATCTAGACATCTCTGGGCAATTTAGAGCAAATGGAGCTTATCTGTAGAACTCCACCATTTAAAAAATATGTATGGAATCTGAAAAAAAAATGTGTTTTTCATCAAAAGCAGGAAACAGGGTAGTTGACAACATGCATTTGTCTACTGAATGTGATAGAATATGTGATGAAATATGTTTTGTCAATAAAATAAATTGCCAAACAAAATGTAATCCTTTCTGCAATGCATTTAGTCTCCAGAATGAAATAAGCTACTTCCACAAAGTGCATTTTTCCTTTGAATTATTTTAGATTTTCTGTCTATCAAAAACTATGGAGAAAACGTGTTTTGCCAGACACGGTATTTCAAGGTATATAGAAAAAATATATTAGCAAAATGACTTGTTTGTGGAGGTCAGTAAATGTTTGTAGCATATCAACATAATTTAAATGAGTATAATTGTTCCTTTAAAAGGCTAAGTTCTCATGTTAGTGTAGGTTATATTCTTAAAAATCTTCAAGTGATACCCTCAAAGTTCTGGAGCATTTTCATAGCACCTTTTATTATACTATGTTATCACCACATCACTGAAAGAGTTAATTACATGCATAATTAGGTTCTTTTTTGTTTCATTCTCCTCCAGCTCTGTGAATTGGCCCTGTGCTCCAAGGCTCCTGAGGAATTTTAACTTACATAATTAATTAATGCAGTTTAACCCTTCAAATGGGACTCTAACACTCCACCTACTTTAACATAGTTCTAGATATCTGGTTAATAGCCTGTAATGCTACACAGTGGACAAGGTAAAGTCAAATAATTAAGTGTTATTAAGTGCAGATAAAAATATAATATTTAGAAAAGTGATCAAAGGAGTATGAGTATGGAAGGAGAGTTGAGAAGGGTAAAGTATTATACCACAAATAGCAGATGAGGCAAATGGGGAGGGTTTATTTCTTTTTCATTTGCTCTATTCTAATAAGAATACACTTCCTCACTCATGGTATCTGCTTAATATTTAAGGACTGAATGAGATAATGTCTTTAAAGCTCTTGGCTCCATGCCTGGCACTATTTCTATATTGATTTATAGTTTTCTAGTATTAAATAAATATTGTTCCATTTGGTTTTCAAACTGTCCTCTTTTCTGAATAGGAATCATTTATTTCCATTTTATGGAAGAGTTAACTGAGATTCAGAGGGTCATATAATGATGGGTCTAAAGGAGGGACCCTTATATACTGATGCGTGAGAAGGATTGTGTAGGAAGCAGCTGACATTTGGAATATATATCCTATATAAGAAGAAAATAAAAGGCAGGTACTGCATGGAGATGATGAATGTAGGCAGCGTGTTGAGTATAATGTTAAACTATATTGCCAAGGAGAAGAGCTCAATAAATTGAGAAATGACACTAGAAAAGTAATTTGGAGTCACAAATTACCTTATGTACTAAGGAATTTTTACTTCATTCTAGAGATACTGTACAGTTACTGAAAATGTTTAAGCAGAAGGCTGACATGACTCAACTTATATTTTAGAAAACTAGCTTTGGTGGACATATGAAAGGAGATTACAGAGGGAAGAGACCAGTGGGAAGACGGTGTATGTGGGTCTAGCAATGCTGTACTTTGGGTGGGACAGTGAAAGCTCAAGCTGTGGCTGTGGCAGTAGATTTAAAAAGGTGGGAGAGGAATTGAAAATATATTTGTTAAGTCTAATCAGTGAGTGGTCATTTTTGGTAGACAAGGGTATGAGAAAATGTGGGAATAACTACACAGCTAAATAGATTTTGTAAGCATTGATGCAAATAGAAATGCAAAAAGAAAAGAAAGGAAGGAAGAAAGAGAAAGCCCAACAAGTTGCTATTGGTGAAACAAACATATTTGGTATTAAATATAAGGGATCTGACCCAATAGTTTGGTGTGTTGTAACTATGGATTCTGAGTCCAGGAGAGAGGCTAGGGGAATGAATAAAAATTTGGAGGGTTATTGTCAATATTTGCTTCTGTGATTGCCCTGATGTATGAATGTAAGAATTTTAATTAATATTCAAAATAACGCATTGAAATAAAATTCCACAGATATGAAAACCTGGCTCTTTCATGTTCTTCTCAGTTGTACTAGGTAACAATTATTGAGACTGTGCCAGACTCAGTCTCAATAATTGTGCATGAATTATCTCAGTTAAGATAAAAAAATAGAGAAACTTGGAGGAATATATATTAATATTTCTATTTCCTAGTGAGAAAACAGGCTTGGAGAAATGAAATTAATTGCCCAATGTAAATAAGTATTCAAATCCTTATTTATCTCCAAAATCTTTATTCTTAAACCACACCCATAGGGAAATGTGTAGATCAGATTTATGTTTAACAAATCCAGTTCTCAGTGGTAATTCTTGCTGTCCTTTCACAGGTATATTAACCTCTTCTTTGATATGAAATTATTCACAAGTACCCATCAGAGGACTTGACTTTCAGGAGATAGCCAATGGGTACTTATTTCTGTCCTTTTTTTGTTTTCAGCCTTATCCTTCCTTCTCTCTTAACCCTTCTAGCAACCTTTCTGGGTATCATTTAGAACCCTTGGTTCTCTCTACTTTCATTGTAGACATTAATGCACCTTATTTTTTTCTTGTCTTGAGGGTAGCATTTTGAGTGTAAGCATTATCTTGTATAGAGCCTTACTTTGTACTGTGCTCTAGTTGCACTGACTCATTGATAATTCAGTGAATTCATATTATAAGTATCCACATGTTCAGAAGAGAAACATGTAGCTCAATCCACAACTTGCCCAAGTCTTCCAAAGAGTTGAGTCATAGGTGAATATATGAACCCTTATCTAAAGAAAAAAGAGGGCCAGGTGACTAGTGCTTTGTGCACAGTAGGCTCACACCCTAGTAGGAAGGAAGGAACAAAAACATTTGTTTCTATAGGCAATGCTTTGGGGGCAAGAGCATAGTTCTATTGCTGTAGGTTTATTTGCTTTTAATCAGTACTTCTGATAATAGGATTTTGCCTAATATGACTCATTTCAGAGAAGTCTTAAATAAAGGAGCTCCATGGTAATGCAAAACAAACAAACAAACAAAAACAACAATAGCCCACAAAACATCTAAAGCCAGTCTACTGGAGTGTCTCAAAGGTACATGTTCAATACTAATTTCACAAAACCAAATTCTAAACAGGGGAGTACACAACAGTATTGCAGAGCTATTCCAAAGCTTAGGAGCTAATTTGATTTTGTATAGAATGTTAAGAAACGGTTATAAATAAATTTTAATGAAAAGGCAATTAATGTGGAAACCTTCATTAATGCACAGTTGAAAAGATAAACTGGACTTCTTGCTGAGTTTTTTACTTTTTAGCTAATTGCAAAACTTTATGGTATTTTTACTGTATGTTATTGTAGAAAATGTTGAAGCATTATCTGTTTAATACAGCTAGACCTTGTGGGCAAATAGAACACTTTGAAAGGCTTTTAATTTTTTTTTTTTTAAGCAAAGAGGACAGAAGCCCCAAGAACTAATTATAAAGATACAGTTCTTATTTGATAAAATGGATGCACAGTAATAAAATGCTCACCAAGAAACAGTAATTTTGAGTCAGCTTAGAAGATTCTTGAAATGATTATTTGTTTCCTCATATTAACAAACAATGACCAATCTTGCATTCAGCAGAAAGCAGACATTTTATAAGAAAACTACAAAGGGCAGTCCTGACTATTGAACAAAACAAAACAAAACAAAAAAAATAGATATTTCTTAGGAATGTTGGTTTGCCTGAATCCAATTCCTCTAAACTCTTTTTGAATTTTTGAATTTTATTTTAATCCTCACCTGAGGATGTTTTTCCATTGATTTTTAGAGGGAGTGGAAGAGAAAGGAAAAGACAAAAAAATATTGATGTGAGAGAAACACATCAATTGGATGCCTCTTGCGCATGCCCTGACCAGGCTGGGGAGAAGCCAGCAACCTAGGTACTTGCCCTTGATGGGAATGGAACCCAGAAACCTTCAGTCTGCAGGCTGATGCTCTATCCATTGAGCCAAACTGGCTAGGGCTCCTCAAAACTCTTTAATGCATCCCTATTGTTTTTGGGTTTATTTAGGTATAGCTATATGTACTGTGCTCATTTATGAATAATATTAATAAATTATGTGTAGTAGTTCTTTGGTAACCAAGAAGAGTGAAATATAACGATTGGGCCTTGAGCAAGGTCTCCATACCAGTTTTAACTATGGATGTGTTTAAGTATTTGTCTTAATTTAATCTATGCAATTGAGTTTATATAGGGTATAACTCTTTTGTTTACTGACACATTTATCATTATTGTTATTATTAGAAAACATGGCATATTCATTAAGCTACAAAGATAAAAAGAAAACCAAAGTGACATCCTATGGTGTCAGCTCAACGAAAGATCAATGTTGTAGGCTTACAAAGCTAAAAAAAACAAAAACAAAAAAAAACCAATAGGCATCCACAGCCATTTTTGTGAATAGGAGCTTACTCAAGCCCCTTCTCCAGGCTCAGGTCTGACTTCTATCTCATGTTTGGTGTCTATATTTGTTGTTCAAATTAACAAATATACATAGTCTGCACTCACACCAAAAATGCAGGTTTTGTTATTTTAATTCATTTTCTTAAATTACAGAAATCATAAAACATAGGAATTTTGAGTGAACTGCTATACTCAAATATAACCTGTTTATAGTAGATGAGGTGTGATCATTTTTGAGAGTGTTTTATGCACCAGTATAGTAAAATTATTGAATTAACCTGTCTTTACTTCTGTTTTATTCCCTTTTGATTTTGCAATTTCCAAGTTAATAATATAAGTAATGCATTCTCTTATTTCTGCATTAGGTGAGTTAATTTGTTCACTTGGCCATATGTTTGGATGCCTTGACTTGAACTGGATATCAATTCCCTTGTCACTCTTTTCCTTATTCTGACATATTGTGAGTTTACACCAAAATACACACTGCAAGATGTATGTTAGGCTGGGACATTGAAATGATTGACAGTGAACTTGCAGGGCAAGGAGGAGGCTAATCCATATATGACACACAGAATCTGTTTTCCTGGCAACAACTTCATCTTTGTTTCTAAACATGAGAGATGAGCCAATGCACCTAAAAAGTCGTTCAGGTAAACAGTAAAGAATCCTGTTTGGCAGGGCAAGAATACCCAAGTCTTTCTCCTTTTCTCTGCCCTGTGGTAAATGAAAATAGATTCTCTCTGTCTAGATTAGTAGCTGCATTAACTCAATAAAAGGTGTGTGCAACTTTGGTGGCTTCCAATTGAATAATATTCAGTCCTTTTATATGTATGTGATAACATCTCAGAATAGTTACAATATAAACCGGGCCCTTGGGGGAAAATGTTGTGTACCTTTGGACTGTACACTGGATACTTAGACCCTTTTTTTTTGGGGGGGGGGATAGGGGTGGGAGGTGTAATTCATTGTTTTGAGAACATGTTGAATCTGATGATAGCCTTTATCAAATGTTTGGGTCTCTTATCATACAGTACTTGGTATTTCACATTACATGAAGGAAAGAGAAGCTAGGAGGCTAAGCTCGTTCAAAAAACTGCATGAGGCCTAAGAAAAGACTGCCTACTCCCAGATGGAACTCACTGAAGATTCTGTTTCTTTGCATTTTCATTATAATTAATTATTTAATATTGCCAGTTAAATATCACGAATTGAAAATGTTCCAATCTATACAATCTGGCATCATGCTGCTCTTCTGAAATTCCAGGGAGCTTTCCTAATGGGAAGATTGGGAAACTCACAGTGTGAAGGGAGCAATTAGAGCAGAGGTGTGGCATCAGGAAGTATGGGCCAAGAAGATGTAACATCATGAATATGTGGCCTCTTTCCAAATGCATCCCAGTCAAATTAGCACAGGGTAATAAGAGTGGAAGAGAAAGATGCTGCTCTTTGGAAAAATAGCATATATTTAAAGATTTTTAATTTTATGGTCTCCAAACCATATCCTGAAAGAAACGTTGCATATAAGGGAGTTGGAAGCAGCATTAGATGGGTTAGCAAAATATGCAATTTCAGAAGAGGGTGTACAGGAGTTGAGGGGTCTGGGAAACAAGGAAAGAGAACAGCCATTACCTAGAAAGAAAGTTATTGACCAGGGACTCTCAGAGTTAACCGCTGATGGATAATTTGCAAAGATGGGAAATTAATGGTATATAATCCAATTATTTTGTAGAAGAGAAGTTTTGTGAATTGCACAGGAGCTTAATATGCAGGCCATGGCAGAGCCAGGGTTCATTATCTCATGTCTGTTTCTAGACCTGCCCTGAAGGCTTAGAGTATTCACTCTTTTAAGAAGTTAAACACATAGGAAGTGTCAACCTCCTTGAACCTTATGCAAAATTCATGTAGTCTTCTATCTTACCTTATGGCATTTTAATTGTTAAAGAAATATATACTCATTGTAGAACATTTATAAAACTATAAGGGGATGTTTTCCCTTTCCCCAACCGAAGATAACCACAGCTGACTGTCTTATCCTTTGTCCCAGAAGACTGGGAATGAGTACAGAGATGGTGGGAATAAAACTCATAGAAAACTGTCAGTTTTATTCACAAGCTTTGTGGGGCATAAATAGAGTTGTGAAAAATCAGAGGGTACATCTAAGCAAGCTTGGTCCCCATTCTGTTCCTCACAAGGGTGTGACCATAGGAGTGATGAAGATATATAACCTTTGTTAGCACCAAACAAATAATCCCAAGTCTTTTATATGATTGTCCACTCCCCAAACCATGGACAAAAGAGCCACATCAGTTCACAGAAAGTCCATTTCATTTTTTCTGTTTCTTTCAAACATTTTAATTCTATCTATTCATCTATCTATCCATCTTATTATCTGGCTGTTCATCCATCCATACATCCATATGACAAGAAAGAACTGATAGTGTGTGTATCACATTGTTATGCTGCCATTTTCATTCACCTTATACTTTGACTATTTTCCTTATCAATATGGGAAGACTCTTCAAACACATGGTTTTAAATTATTGGCTTAATTATGCAGAGGCAAAGATACACCGGATTTTTTTTTTTTTTTTTTAGGAAATATCAGAAGGAGTTAATTAGCAAATTCTCATCTTAAAAATACACTTGCTGAATTATGAGGACTAAATTTACTAAACTTCCCACTGTATTATCAGGAAAATATAGTCACTAATATTTGCTAGAAAAGGCATCAGTTAATATTAACTGTGAGAATTTATAAGGAAGGAACAAATATTCTGAGGTCTCACATAAGTTATAATTCCTTATGAAAAAGTCCACATCTAAACCTTTCTTTAATTTTTTTGCTAACCTTTATTTGCTGCTTTTTAAAAAAATCTTTACCTTCTCTCTTTTCTCATGAACTCTCAACAGTATCTGTATTGTGTACTGAGTAAGTCATGTTAATGGATTCCATAGATAATTTCCAAAGGTTGAAAGGGTCTTTGACTTCAGAGAAATTGAAGCAATTTTGAAAGAAACCGAAGAGGTGTATATTAGAATCCTCTCCATACACATGAATAGCGGAGTGACATTTGAATTTGACAGAGAGAGTGAAAAGATCAAGTTGAAATGTGGCACAAGAGAAGGGAATGCGGCCTCACCCGTGCCTTCTCTGTTTGCTGAGTGGAGATATTCTGAAACTCTGAATGAGCAGTAAAGGGCATTAGCATCAAGCGAGAGCCCAGGAGGCAACCTGGGTTTGCAAATAACAAAGTCACCTGGGCTAAGCTCCAGGAAGACCTGGACGCTGATATCCAAGTTCACAGGCTTGAAAATAAGTAACTTTTGTGAAAGAATAGTGGGGAGGTGACCAAAGTTGAATTTGCACAATAAAGAAGAGATCACTGGAAGGAGACTCTGAAGGAGTAAGACTTCCTGGGCTGGTTCTGGGAGTCTAATTCAGGAGTCCGGGCTAGTCTCAGTCTATAAAACAACTTCCCAGAGGTGAGCAGCCCACTTCGGCTGCAAAATAAATCTGAGGACACTGACCTTTCATCTCCTTTAAAAGATGGACCCCTCACTGCAGGTACATGTATTTATTCTTAATAACAAGGACTTCATTTTCCCCTTAAAATTTAGAACACCCCTGGCCTCTCCAGGCCCCCTCATTTATTCACTGCTGAACACCAGGATTCAAATATCACAGTGCTGTACTCACTTGGAATAAAGAATAATTCAGAGTGAGAACTGCTCATTGAAATTCACCTCCTCAAAGGCTACATAGTCAGTGGTTGGTTGGTTATAAATAGTGTCTCTGCCTCTGGTATTGTTTGATTCTGTTAGAATAAGAACACGCTCCTGTATTATGTGGGAATCTTAAAAATAAGTTAAAAATAGAAAATAAATTATAGTGTAAGAAAAATAGCATACACATAATAGAAAAAGAGGATTTTAATGACGGAATGAGTTAAGCATGCTTTAGTAGTAATGTTTACCTATAATAAGTAGAGTTGGTTAGGAAAGTTTAGAACCATGGTTAAGAGAACTTGCATCTACAGAGTCCTAGAGTCTAGGGTTGCCAGGAAATAGCTGAGAGATCTTGAGACCCTTCTTCAGTTATAAAACTGGAATCATAATACATGTCTATCTGATAGGGTTGTTTTGGGAAATAATTAAGATACTTTTAAACCAGTTAACAAGTTGCCTCGTGCATGGTGAGCTCTCTGATATTACTTGTTCCTGCCTGAGGCCTAAAGAGACCCTATTAGGTCAGATCCTTCGAGATGCTGAAATGGGATGATACATGCAGGGGATTTAGTGAGGGGAACATCCCAGAAGGATCAAGGAGGAGAAGCAGGAGCAGTAGGACACATGCCTTCAAGACAACATGCAGGTCTGACACCTGTGAAAGAAGAGGAGTAAGGAAAGTCGATTGAGTAGGAGAAATCTCAGCTCCAGGAAAGTTTGGGGCAAGCTAATGCAGAGGCCGTGGGCCACAGGCATCTCTCGTCCCACAGGAAGGAGGCTGTGCAGTTATAGGCTGCCCACATTCCATGAGAAGCCGGGGCTCTGTGTGAATGTGCTAGTAGAATCAGAGAGACAGCAACTAGGAGGTTATGACCTGCAGCAGGTGCAAGCAGCGCCTTTCTGTGACTGCCAAGGGCCATCACTTGGGCTGGTGATTTGGTACAGTCTTCATACATCATCAATATTGATTTACTAAAGCATTCCTTCACTCTAGCATTTTGAGAGCCAATTCAGGGTATACTGTCTGAACCTCAATGTCCTCACGTATGAGAGGGATAAAATAATAAACATTACACACTTATTTCAGGACTGATTTAAAGATGTGAGCTAGTATTATGTGGAAGCATTCTGTTTCTTTTAAATAGTGCAAAATGCTTTGGCAATGTAAAAATGTATTTTCTTTAGTTATTTTATAATTCAAAGGTTTCTTTCCACTTGTCTATTCTTCCAATTAGCCTGACCTCATAAGACTTTGTTATAATTAATTTCACATGAAAACGTGTGTCAGTAGAAACAAATCAAGTCTCTCATCTTTGAAATTACAAAGAATTTAAGGTTTACCACCAGAAAGTTTTATCTGATGACTACGGTAAGTAGGCATGTCAGTGAATCAGACGCCAGTATTTAATATATGGAACCTGAAGAATTTAACACATCGAATACAAAAACCAGTTTTAGAGATATTGTAGATTGGAATGCAGGGAGATTGTTAAGCTCTGCATCAGGTGTCCATGGCCATATTGGAGGCCTCACATGGCCGTGGGCCACAGGCATCTCTCAGAATGGGGGCATAGAAGGCTCTCAGTAAGTATTTATTGAATAATTCACCGAATAAGTTAATTTCTTGCTATTTTCAAATTTATCTTCATGATCTTTTCTCATAGGAATTAGAGAACCTAAGCATAAATAGAGAGAAGAAAACATGATTCAAACCCAAATCCCTGATGTGTGTAGAAATTAGAAAGGAATGGTTCTGATACATGACAGAATCCTTACAGGTCATTTAATCCTACTTTACTGTATTGTATAGTTTTGTGTGGTTCTTAAAATTTTTTTGTTTAATATTTTTTTAAATTTTTAAAAAATATATTTATTATTGAAAGTATTACTGATGTCCTCTCCCCACAATTATCCCCTCCACCAAGCTTTCATCCCCCTTCCCCTTCCAGGCCTTCACTACATTATTGTTTTTGTCCATGGTTTATATCTGAAAGGTTTCTCAACATGGGGGAGAAAATTCTTAGTTGTCAAGAACTGTCCCAACTGTTACCAGAGAATCTAACTCCCCTGATGCTCGTGGAAGTGAAGTTCTTGTACTATCTTCAGAAAAGGAATTTTCTAAGATTCCCAGGGGAGGACAGGATGTGAAGAAGGTTCTATTTCTATGAAGTTACATTTTTTAGGCTCCAAAGTCCCCTGTCCCTTAAGCCAGTCCTGGAAAAGGTGCAGCAGAGCCAGAAGCAAGGCCAATGTCCAGAGCTTCTAGTCCATGTTGCAGCTGGGTGTGGTTCAGCATCTGGCTAATGAAAGTCTGTCAGGCCATCTGTGGAATCCAACATGGCTGTGTACCATGTGGACGCAGGGGAGTGTGTCCCTGCCACAGGATTTAAAGGATCTCAACACGCTGGAGGCAGAGAATAGCTCCTTCTTCAAGAAGTATATATATAATGTTTATTTCAGAGAGAAAAGAATAGGGAGAGAGGAGAGAGGTAAATATCAATGATGAGAGAGAATCACTGGTTGGCTGCTTCCTGCACACCCCATACTGGGGATCTAGCTTCCAACCTGCGTATATGCCCTGTCCAGAAATCAAACCTTGACCTCTTGGTTCATAGGTTGACCCTCAACTACTGAGCGTCCATGCCAGCTGTACTAGAAGTTTGTATATTTAGATTTTGTGCCCTTGAAGTGCCAACACCCATCTCAGCCACTAATTTGTCCCCAGGTATAACTGGCAGACAGTTGCCACCCTCCCATGTCACTCAGATCTTACTGGCCACACATCCAAACTGCCTCTCTCCAGTCACCTTCCCCCATTGACCAGTGTGGAACAGACTTGGAAAGTGTTCACTGCAGCTTTTGGCAAAGCTGTATAAATGGCTTGCCTGTATTATTTGATCTCTCCTTTCTTCATTTCCTGTTACATAATAGCCAGGTCATTACAACAATATCAGTACCTTGTGGGGTGTTTAGCATTATCCCTGGTCTCTACCCACTAGATGCCAGTAGCATCTTTCCCCGAAAACCCCAGCTGTGACCATCAAAGGTATCCAGAATTGTTAAGTATCCCTGGGGGGACAAAAGCATCCCCAACAGAGAGCCACTGTTCTAGACATTAGGCATCCAGAGACACCGTGGGAGTTTTAACTACATGACCAAAACCACTGGTAAAGCAAGCAGTACACTTCTAATCCTGGGACTAGGCATCTGTCCAGTTCTCTTTCGGCTACCGTGCAGTGCCAATCCTAGTCAACGTGTGATTAAATAAATCATCTCCAGGAAACTTGCTGGTATTTCATTGTGACTGTTTATATGTATTCCTTGCATTCTTCCAGTTTGTAGGCTGTTTGATATTACGTACATTTTATTGCATAGAAGACAAGGCTTGACATTTCTTCCTGTATTGGATTAAAATTGAAGTTTCTCCTGCAGGTGAAAGGGCCATGTTTTGAAGCCCCAAATTGACAGGAGAGAGTTCAACATTCTTTCTCTGAGGGACTGACTTGGACCTGCATTATGCTTTCTTTGCCCAGCTTATACTTAAATAATTTTTTTTTATCTGTACACAAAGATTTTTTATTTAAGAAAATGCCTGCCAAGTTCAGAAGACACCTCTCTAAAGTGGCGGAGAACAGAATGATCTTGTAAGGATGGCTGAGTGTAATTTCAGATAATTCTATATCGGGTTTCTGAGAACCCTTTTGGAAAGCGCTGCTGTGTATTAGTGCTGGGTCTCAAAGAAATGGAAAATTAGTATTTTCTTTCCCAGCCTACAATTTATTGATCAAAGAAAACTTATTTTTGGCTTTGTAGTGTTGTAACAATCTGAAGCATATTAATAAAGAAAGAGAGTTGCTTCTTGGGGAGATAACCTTGATGACTGTAATTTTTCTCATGAGTATCAGTGCTGCTTATGTGCCAATATATCACAAGTGAAGGGGAAGGGAGGGGAGCAGATGTTGCTTAGCAAGGGCATTGTCAAGTTCTGCCCATTTTGCTTTGTCTTCTCTCAGCCTTTTTTTTTTTTTCTTTTTTTTTTTTCTTCAAGGAATTCTCATCCTTCATTATTTATTCTGGAGAAGGACTTAAAGAAATAGTGTTATAAGAAAAGAAAGACTTTTGATAGGGAAGGTAAAAGAGCTGATAGGGCTCACCTCCTGCTAATCATTGATTTTAGCTAATACAGCAGTCACGGGATGGTTTATTTCTGTGTATTTGGATGCACACATCTATTCCAAGAGCCACTTGGCTCCCATCTTCACTCTACCTCCCATTAACTGTGTCACTGAGGAAATGACTTGTTCTCTCTCTGCCTCAGTTTCTTTATTTATAAAATGAGGATATTGGATCCTAACACAAATCCAGAGAAAACTAGTTAATATCTATAAAGTATGCAAAAATTACCTGGCACCTAATGATGTCAGTGTTTTGTTTTTGTTTGTTTGTTTTTTCCATGGGAATCAAATATTTAAAATTCATAATGAGCACTGAGCACTCTGCTAGATGTCGGTGATTTATCACAAAGAAAAACTTCAGATGTAAGCAGATACCCAAAGCAAGAAATAGGTCACATTTTTAAAAAAAAAAATTACTTTTGAGTTTGTGACTATTAAACACCTGCTTCATGGAGGCTATTGTGCTAGCCACAGAGAAGGCAGAGGTACCAGTCAGCATTTCTGTTCTCTAAGAACTCTGATGGAGGAAGGAAAATTAAATATAAGTTAATTTGACAGGTGATGTGATAAGTATAAACACAGTATGATATGTTTCCATTGAGAGATTCACATCTCAACCCAGGGATAGGGTTTGAGATAGAGAAGATTTCCAGGGGAAGTGACATGTGAGCCTAGTCTACGTTGAGTCAGGTGCTAAAACTGGGGTAGAAAGCACTGAACATTGCAGAAGGCAAAAGGGAGCCATGGAGCCTGTTGAGGAACATGGTAAGCATGGAGGGGAATGCAATGGCATGCCTAGGTCAGAAACAGCCCTATAGATCATGGTAGAATGTAGACACTACCCTGAAAGAGAAAGGAAGCCATTGGAATAGTTTCAGCAGGGAAATGACATGGTCAGAGAGTTAGGGATTTTATTGGATAAACTAGAGGTCTGGTGCACGAAATTTGTGCAGTGGGGGGATCCTCTCAGCCCAGCCTGAACCCTCTCACAATCCAGGACCACTGGCTCTTAACTGCTCACCTGCCTGCCTGCCTGATCATCTCTAACTGCCCCCCAATGGACTGATCACCCCTAGATGCCCCCCCCCAATGGCCTGGTTGCTCCTCACTGCCCCCTTCTGCTCGCCTGGTAGCACCATGCAGCCTGCTGCTCAATCGTTTGGTCATCCCTCACTAAGCCCCTTGCCAGCCTAGTCACCCCACACAGCCTGTTCAGTCATCTGTTCAGTTGTTTTGGCTGCGACAGTCACTTAGGCATATATATTTCATATATTGTAGTCTTGTTCTGGGTAGAGGGAAGGTTGGGAGAAGGCCAGACTAGAAAAGGCTGAAAGTCCAACTTTATAAACTTAGCTGAGTGATGATGAAGTTGACCCTTACCACCTCTACTGAGGTGACACAGTAGAGGTGGCTATGGAAATGGTTGCTTGTAGGACTCCAACAAAGCCACACTGCCTGTTATTCTGGAGTGGATTTGCATTGGGGACCAAGCATGTAAGTGAAGTTCTCCGTTTCTCACCATGTTGAAAGGTTATTTCCAGACTTTCAGAGGAGGAGGGAAATGCATAATGAGTTATCAGGAGTTGTTTTTATGAGACATTCATGCCATCTTATGACACTGTGAATGTAGATCCCTTACTGGCACCTCTAGATGCCCTCTTTCTAGGTTCTATGTATATGGACCTAAGTTTTTGGCACAACATGAGAGAATTTTCACATATTACTTTTGACATTGATGCAGAAGTAAGGGTAAGGACTTTAATGAATTGTTTTCTTTGGTCCTTTTTTTTTTTTTTTACATCTGAGATAGTATTTGAGCAGAGTCTGAAAGGACCATTAGAGATCATCTAATGAAATGATAACAGAAAACTTTTTATCTCAAATGCCATCAGCAAAGTCTTAATTGTGGCTGCTTGGAGAACTGTGTGACAAAGAATATGAGGCCCATATGGTGTGGTGGAAAAGTGACAAGATCAACTAAAGATGCTGATCTTGGGAGCAGCAGGGTGGAGCAGACACACATATCCATCTGTAGGACAAAAAACCCAAAATCATAGCCTTAAAGGATGTGCTAAAGATCACAGAGTTAGTTAGGAGCATGGCTGCAAAGAAAACCAGTTTACGTAGCTCCCAGTGCTGAGACACTTCATTATCTATTATATCTAATAAAAAGAGAATAGCTAATTGACCCTCACACCATTGCAACGATAGTGGTGCCCACAGCCAATAAGGAGGGAATGTGCTAATTGACTGTCCCGCCTCAAAGATATCAGTGCCCAAAGCCACAAGATGGTGGCACTCAGTCCCCTCAGACCTGCTGGGGTGCCTGCCTCCAGAGCCCCACAGTCCCCTCAGCCCCCCAGACCCCCAGCCACCCAGGGCCAGCTGAGGTTTGCACTGCTGGCAGTGGCAGCAGCAGAGATGTGATGGAGCATCGCCTTCCCCTGATCACCGGGTCACCTCCCACCCCCAAGGGCTCTTGGACTGTGAGAGGGGGCATGCCGGGCTGAGGCACGCCCCCTCCAGTGCATGAATTTTCATGCACCTGGCCTCTTGTGTGTGTGTGTGTGTGTGTGTGTGTGTGTGTGTGTATGGCTAATATGCTAAGTGTCCCTCTTACCATCAGACCGGTCGCTTTGATGCTATGATGTGCACTGACCACCAGGGGGCAGACACTCAATGCAGGAGATGCTGAGCTGCAGTGACATGGCAGTAGTGGTTGTAGGGTAGGTCACCCTGAAACCAGAGAGGAGGGAGCCTGATTCATCACAGGGCTGCACGATTCCACTTTTGGCTATGAGTTATGTTGTTGCTGGGGCACTGACAGCCCCAAATCTGGTTAACTGCACACTTGCATTTGTTTCCACAACCTGTTTGATAGCAACATTGCAGAGTGCCTTCTCCCACTCCAGAACCCCGTGGGGGATGTCACTGGTTTCAGCCCGATCCCTGCAGACCCAGTGGAGGGACCCCACCTGCCAGTGGGACCTGGCAGATGCCCTTTGAGCCATGGTGCCACCCCTGGTGTGGCCTGCCAGGGAGGGACCGTATGTGGTTGTTTCTGGGGTGTGTCTGGCCTGTCTTGCCAGGTCCTGCCCCCACTGGCCACTTTCTAATTAATTTCCTTTCAATGTACATAAATCCAATCTGTGCACTGGGTCACTAGTTTTCTCATTAAATATTTGCCTTGGGTGACTATATATCCAGATCATATTTGCTGGTTTTATATTTTTGTTTCTTGTGTTATATTTTTAGCTTTTCACAATGCAAGCAAGGACCCTCTTTTCATGGTGAGGATCTTCCAGGGGGAGGCAGGTAATAAATAAATGAATACATAAGATAAAATCGACAGCAGTTGAAGATTATATAAATGATGAGTCTGGGTGTGGTGATGTAAAACAAATAAAACATGACAGCGGGTGGCCAGTCAGGAGAGTTGCTTCAGAAAAGAGGACTTTTTTTTTTTGGCTGAAACTTGTATAAGAAGAGTCAGTGAGGCCAAGATCTGACGGAGGAATACACCAGTCAGTACAAATACCAAGTGCAAAGACACTCAAGCTAAAAGTAGCTTCAGAGTTTGAGGAACAGAAAGGAGGCCTGCAGGGCGAGGGCATCGTGAGTGAGTAGGACAGTGGTACTTGGGAAGATGGGGGAGCGTGGTGGGGGCCAGGTGATGTTTCTCCATTTCTCAGGGAAGCAATTCTTAGGGTGCTGCTCAGTAGCCCCAGACAGTCACAAAGTGAAGGGCTAGACCCTTGGTCTCACTTTCTTAGTGCAGTTTCTTTGAAAGTCCCTATGAATACATAGCCCTTTCTTTCTTTTTATAGGAAACTCCTTGATTATAACTGCCAAGATCAAACAGCTGATAGGATCAAACACTTGGCTCTATACAGATTAGAGTGGAAAATAGGAACCTGGAATATGTGTGTTTCCTTCAGGTGACCTTAGTAAAACATTCATGGGGTGCTGACAAGTACTTTGAATTTATACAATGGGGAACACAGTTTAAATACTTTGATATATTGCAGGCAGCTCCTGGAGAATCTCAAAAAAAGATTGTGAAGCTCATTTAAATCTTGTACCAACCCTGTGAGAATTGGTGGGAAATAGCTACAGCTATTTTTCTTGCGGATGAATAGAATGAGGCATAGAGATTAAATTACTTGATTTTAGATTTCTTCCCATAGTCTTGCATTCACCCTAATAGATACATTCCACACATGCTAATTTATAAATAAATCTATGGTTGAAATCTAAATGGTGGTAAAGCATCATTAGAATCTTTGATTTTTGAGTCCTAAGGTCCAAATTGGTATATTAATCTTACTAATTATGAGAAGCAAATAAAATGAATCTTTTAAGATTCATGTACTTGAGCAAGATGCTGAGCCTGCTGAACTTTATTTTACTTGGCAATTTGCTCCTAGATATTTTTTGCTAGCGTGTGTGTAATGGTCAAGTTCAGGCTGCCCCATTTAATATTTGCATAGATTCCATTAACTGCCTTGTCCTTTCCCTTCCCTTACTTTCTACCCCATCCTCGCCCTCCCCAGGCCGATTTACCTGTTCTGTGTGACAGCTTATGAGCTTAATAAATCCAGGCAAATGTATAAATGGATGTTAATGGTCCACACTCCCCTTCAGCATAGCATGTATACACTTTAATGGTGACCTTTGATGGTTAATACCTAACTCAAAGGAATGACTAATGGCAGAATTAGGAAGCCAAGTAGATTTGGAGGTCAGCATTGTAGCTAATTGAAAGTAATACATTTGGGAAAAGTCAAGGACTTTGCGTGCCCCTCAAATCATCAAGATATACCTACTCCCTGAGCTACCTCTCATCCTAAAAGGTGGGTCTCATTATAGAGGATTTCATGGAAATCAAGTGCTGTTTCTAATGTGAATATATTGAGGGGTGAGCTGCACCTAGAATGTTTCTCAACAGGTGGACTAAAATATATATTGATGAGCAAAGTAGCGCCTTGAAAAGATGTGAACTACAGGAAGAATACAATAATGTGGAATCATTTCTTTCTCCACTTCCTAGAAAATATTTATCTTTTGGGTTTGAGTCTTTTGTTCCCATCATATTTTTTTCTATGAGCAGGTCATATTTTGGTTGATTTTTCTACTCTCTTGTTCATCTGTGATTTCAGAGCCTATTTCAAGTTGTAATAAGCCAGTGATATTACTACTCATTACTATATTACTCATAAGGGAGGAGTGCAGAATAAATGGACCCTGACATCCTTTTTTAGAGTATCCCCTGGTGTGTAGCACCAGGTATATATCCACGGATACACTTGGGTGTGTGTAGAACAAGCCATTCTAAAGAGATACCTCGCAGTCTACTTTAAAACAAAATCTATTTAATTAACTAAGCTAAAAATACATTGCATTTTATGATCTCCCAGTGCAGTTTTTTTTTTTCTTCCTCACAGGAAGTCAAATGAATCTTAAATTCTGCTTTCTATATATATAAAGGTAAATGCAGGTACATGCAGAGGAAACGATTCTCCCAAAAGTACAGCAAATGAAAATATATGTGTATATCTAGTTTTACCACCTGCCCGAGCTTTTAACATCAGTGATGCATTTTTTAATTCTTCTCAATAGGTAGATTGTGAGATCATATAATTCTAAATAAATCTTGGCTGAATCCTAAATTTTTAAGAGTTTTTTTTTCCAATTGCAATCAGTAGAAAGATGTATTCTGGGCCTTGATAGATATTCTGGACCATTGGTGTCTGCGTAGATAACGGCTTTATAGGCCATCACTGTCGCTTGCCTGGGAATAGCTCCAGTCTAGGAGTCCAGGGTGTGTGTTTACTAAGAACATTCACTTCATGGACGTGGGCTCTTCCCTTTTACACGACCTAAGATTTTTCATCTAAAAACCAAAGGTTAGCTAAAAGCTTATTTCAAGGGTAACTCTCATCTATAAAGTTCTATGATTCCAAGCAATAAAAACAAAAACAATAAAAGTAAGGGGAGAAGGAGATTTTGCCATGTGCCATTCTGAGGTCTGTCTCCCCTGTATGAAGCTGTATCTCTCCCAACAATATGTCTGTTGTTTTAGTGTATGTCCGACTTGGGAGATAATTATTTATATAGTTGCTGTATTCCCCCTCCTAGATTGCAGGTTAAAACTGATATAAAATAGGGTTTTATATAAAACGTTGCCCATGGTAAGCATTCAACACAGGGCTCTACTGGATGGCCGCCTCTCATGTACTGTTCTTGTGTGGCTTACGGAAATGGGCGTCATCGCTTTATTTTTAATTTCTGATATGTCATTTTCATCCTTGGGTAAAACTTTTCAGAACATCTGTTATGAGCAGAACACTCTCCTAGATGCTGTGAGGGTTATGAAAACACCATCTCCTATCCCAGGAGGTTTTTAATCGAGTGGTAGTACACAGACACCAGCAAATGAGAGAGTCGCCAATGTCAGGGGTCTTGGCAAGAGCCACAAAAGACAGTTCGGTTCCCCACTGGCTGCACATACAATTTCTAGTGCTATTATTATTTTCATTATCTTCAGAATCTAAGGTAGCTAAATGTGACAAACAACAGGAACATTCTATAGTGATTAAATGATGGTGTGGCTTCTTCACTGGTGTAGGGACTTGCTGGTCAGTGGTGCTTTGAAAAATATGTATTGTTTCCTCACAGTGGAACGAGGTATCTATATTGCTTCTGGCACAACATGCAGTGTTTCCTGGAACAGTCATAACCTGGGAACTTTGGTGAAAGCCAAGCTCATGCTGGGCCAACTCAGAAACTCTGGGGGTTAAGTCCAGGAATGTGTGATTCTGATATGCCCTAAAGAGAATAGAGACCTGGAGGATGTACCTGGGGAGGAATGTGTGATAGTGAGATGCCAAAGACAAAAGTGAGCCCTGGTCAGTGTGGCTTAGTTGATTGGGCGTCATCCCTTGCACCAAGAGGTCACCAGGCACAACTCTACTTATAGTAAGCAAAATGGCCCAGTAAGATTAAGACCCTTGCTTAGGATCACAGAGCTAGGAAGCAACAGAGCAGGATTTACCTCTCTCTCAACCACTGCATGAAGAGATCATGGGATAGAATGTATTTCTAATTACAAATATATCCATAAAAAGTATGTAACTCTGCCATCTGAATTTATACTTCATCTTAAACCTGTGCTGTTCCTGTCCCGACTTCTCATGATTTGGAGAAAAGCGATCAGGTGATTGGGTTCAGAGCAACCTCTAAAATGTCACATGTAAATTCAGAGATGCTGGGAATTCTAACCTATCCATATAAGCAACTTGAGCTACTCCTGAAAGATGGCAAACCAGCACCTACCCTGTTTCCCTGAAAATAAGACAGTGTCTTATATTAATTTTTGCTCCCAAAGATGTGCTAGGTCTTATTTTCAGGGGATGTCTTATTTTTCCATGAAGAAGAATACAGTACATATTTATTGTTAAATGAAAATAAAGGAAATTTATTACCTGTATATGGTACGGTAGTACGATAGCTGTCAACACAAACCAGACAAACTGTGAATCCTACAGTATCAAGAATTTACTCATTTATTCAATGACAATCATGTCATCATCTTCTGGAACATCATCATAACAATCCAATTCCTGAATTTCCTGGTGAATTTCTCGTGACTCCATTTCTTTCAGAATCAGTGGACCAAATCTCTCATGTTTAGCCTAAAGGGAGGGGGGACGCCTTATATTTCACTCAGAAGGAAACCTGTAAGTAGGTCTTATTTTCGGAGGATATCTTATTTTCAGGGAAACACTGTACATGTGAGGATATGAGCACAGGTTTAGGGAATGGAATGATATAAATAGATGATCAGGCAAATTTCAGGGCAGCAGCGACTGGGGAAGAAGGAGGTGTCTCTACCAACTGGCACAAACCTGATCCTACATCCTCCTTCTCCGACTTCCAGATTCTTCTTCCTCTTTTCACATAGTTCACTCAGCTTGCTCTTCTTTACCTTTTGCCCTCTCTTTAAATGTCCTTTGTGTTAATTTTGTCTTCTTGTTAAATGGCATAAATAAAACCAGAAAACATTCACAGTATGCATATTTTCCCAATTGCAAATTCTTTTTTATCCATGGAAGATGGAAGAATTGTAAGTTAGAAAATAAACAATGGGAAACACATTCATTTCTAGTAGTAAGACTGCTGGTGAATTAATAATAAGTAATAAAATCCAATATATTGTAATGATGTTACCTTATAGAACTGCTTGAAATGCTTGAAATGTATGTATATATATGTATATATATATATATTACATATATGTGTAATATATATATATAAATATATATATATATTTATATATAAATATATATTTAATTACTAAGATAAGCCACATGCATTTTATTTTACCTTGAAAAAACTGTATCAAGGAAAAAAGCCCCAAAGATTACCACTTAAAATTTCAGTTATGCCATTAGGGAAGGTTTTAGGCAGCCAAGTGTCTTTGGAATTTTGGGCTTATTAAGGTTAAGTGTGTAAGATCAACTTCTGTGCATGGTTATGGCTCCAGACTGTTGTACTATGATTTGAGTTGTATTTTCATACATAGTCATTCTGACAGTCTCCAAAATCAGAGCATTTTAGTGGAACCATAAATGCACTCGATACAGAAGTGAATTCATGGGGGCATTTTCTTCTCCTGTCTTTCCACCTAATTGAAAACTACCCTGGGACCTGAAGCTGCCCCAGCAGGGTCTCATGAGGCCACCAGGGAGGCATCTTTGGCTAAGAAAGATCAGTAATATTGATCTGGGTTGAGAATAAGAATTTGGTTAGTTTAGCAGAAGCAGAAATATTTCTCAAATTTATACCTTCTGTAAAAATGGTCCCTTTCAAAAACCAGACTCTCAGGGAGAATGAGGGGTTTGCAGAAGGAGTAAAGGCAATTGTCTACAAGAGATTCAAAGGCAGTTTATGTGTAGCTTTTCGAACGCCAAATAGTTTCAGTGAAAACAGCACTGCTTTTATTGCCTTTCTTTAAATATGCAAGTTATTAATACATTTTCAAATGAGTGGTTTGGAAATGTTTATGCCATTCTAACTGAGTCAGTAGTACATCTATCTCTACCTGCAAGAGCCACTTGATGCATTCATTTCAGTACAATGTAAGTGTCACTTAAAAAGCCATTAAAACACAACCTTGAAATTAACATGGTGACCCTATAAGGAAATAGTACATGAGTTGAAAAGGAATGGTTGTGAAAGGAGAGTCCTGCCTTTAGAATGCGGGGGGCGGGGGGAGGAAGGAAGGAAGGAAGGAAGGAAGGAAGGAAGGAAGGAAGGAAGGAAGGAAGGAAGGAAGGAAGGAAGGAAGGAAGGAAGGAAGGAAGGAAGGAAGGAAGGGAGGAAAAAACAGAAAGAAAGGAAGGGAGTCTGTAATTAATAATTAATGAGTCTCTGGTCTTAGAGCTGCTCATATTCACTTGCATTAATGTTGTAAAATACTGGATGGTGTGAACACATTAAAATATTCATTTTAGTGATTTTTGTTAAACAAAGCAATAGCATATCCCAAACTTCTTCATGAGGTGCCTCATCGGCAGTTGACCTTTTTTTTTTTTTTATATCAAAATCCTGAGCTGCCACTGCCTGGAGCTCTCTAAAACACTGATAGGACCACAAACCCCTCTTCAACCCTCCAGTGTCTCAGCACCCTCACTTGAGGCCCCACTGCGCAGGGTCTTTCACGGTGTTCTAGCAAAGCAGTTAATGCTGACGGTACAGTGTATGATAGGGAGTACAAATATTACTTTTGGAATCTGGAACGAATTACAGAGCCTTTTTGTCTCTTCAGGAGCAACAGTTGCTATTACAGGGAGTTGCTTTACAGGGTGAATGAAATGACCTAGGCAAATATGCTTGGCACAGTGCCATCATTAAGAAAAAGGTCAGGCCCAGCAGTGTGGCTCAGTTGATTGAGCATCGTCCATGCACCAAGAGGTCGCTGGTTCCATTTATGATCAGGGCACATGACCACTGGTTGTGGGCTCAATTCTCAGAAGAGGGAGCCAATCAATGATTCTCTTATCAATGTTTCTATCTCTCTCCTTCCTCTCTCTATAAAAAAAAATACATATATATTTACAATTTTTTAAATTAAGGTTTAGTTCAAAAATTATATTTTTCAGCATGGCTTACAAGCCCCACCATGAACTGGCCCCAGTGTACTATAGAAGGTTATTTCTTACCATTTCCTTTCCCATCTTTCCCTCACCTCTTCCTTTATGTTCTGGGCCAGGGGAGTCTAAAACTTGAGTGTTCATCACAAATATCCTGGGGGGCTTGTTAGACACTGATTGTTGGGTTCCACACTCAGAGTTTTTGAATCAGCAGCAATGGGAATGGGGCTCAGAAGTCAGCATTTTGCCGAGTTCACAGATGTTGATATTGCTGGCCTATGGGCCATACTCTAAGAACCGCCAGTGAAGGCGACTATTTCTTTGAAAATGCCACTCTTCCTTCTATCACCTGGAAACTGACACCAAGGTCCTGCCCACAGGCACCTCACCCAAGCCCTTGCTGATCTGTGCAGCCAAAATTGGCAGTTGTGTCTTTTGAACTTCTGCAAGCATTAATTTCCATGCTCTTCTATTGCACTGTTCACCTTGCATTGTAATTGCTCACATTGCACTATAATTGTTCACTTTGCATGTTACATGTTTATCTATCCACCCGTGCCATGTGCTCTTCCAATGGTAGAGGCCATTTCATCTTCAATTTTGTAATGTTAGGGTCATAGGTGCTGCCTGGCCCATGTAGTTGCTATCTAAACTCTGCTTGTGTGAATGAACAGCCAGACCTGTATCTCATGCCCTTTGTTCATCCCTTTATCTTTGTAAGATTAGTTTCCTCCAGAAATACTGTTATTTATTGACATTGATTGTGAATCCTGGTCTGTTTTTCAAGACTCTGTGATAGTATTTTCTAAGTCTTAAAAAACCTACTTCTCTAACTTGCTAGAATAGGCAGTCCTTCCCCTAGGCACTCATTGTTCATAAGTTTTGTTTTGGTCCCCCTCCATTTGACTGACTGAGTTTTGTTAGAGCTGCAGCTTTGCTATATTGATCTCAGTGTCCCCAGAATCTACTCAAGTGACTGGGACTGTGGAGACTCATGGGGAATGTGTGTGGAATGAGGGGATGCTGAGAGAGTGTGCACCAGGCCAGGGAAGCCTCGTCTGAGAAGTTAGCTGAATTCAGCCTGGTGTCTCCATCTCTCCACTCCCTTCCTGAGAATATCCTTCAGAATCCCAATTTTCATCTCTTCCATGGGCTAGATGAGAGATAGATAGTTCATAGAAAGCTACCACCATAGCTCAAGCAAGATATAATGAAACTCTAAAATAAGCAATTGTGTGAGAGTGAGGTGCAGGCCCGTTGGGAAATGCATCATGGAGGAAGCCATTTCTAAACTGACCCATTTGAATATCTAGCCATATCCTTTAGAGTGAAAGTGACCTGTGTTTGAATCCCAACTTTTCCACCGATCTTGTGCTGTAGCTTTCTAAACATTGCTTTCTCAATCTGTAAAATGGGAATAAAACATTTTTGTGGATATTAAATGAGATGATACATGTAAAAAAACAACTTGCACAGTGGTTGGAATATAGGAAGTGTGCAAGATTCAGAGTTACATGGAGGCAGCTGTGATAAACTGTTAGTGCATAATGGGTCCAGGCTGTGTCATATAAACACATGGTAAGTGATTCTGTTCTTTATCCAAAAAGAATTTACAGAATCGCCAGATGGGAAATGCTCACCACACCTGAAGAAGCCTTTGATTACATTTTACCTAGTTTCATTACTAAGGAAATCATTCAGTGCAGGTTTTCACAAGGTGGGAGTTTATAAAAGGCAGTGACCAGGGATGGAGTGTGTGGCTGGCAACATTTATGCTCCATAGCCATATAGTAGTTTTGTGTGTGTGTGTGGGGGGGGGGAGTAGAACTTAAGAATTAGTTGAAATGTGGAAAATAAACAAAAGATTGGCTCCCCACTCTCACTCCCTGAGTAGTGACAGTGACTCAGAGAACGTCTTCTGTGGCCTGTGTTTATTGCCACCTTCCTCGGTTAAACACGCACTCCCAATGCTAGTGCCATCCACTTATTTGCTCAGATAAGAAAATGTGTCACTTGAAACGATCTTTTGATTGTTTCTTTTCCTCTGGCTTCTTTCCAGGGCTTTTGTAGCAAATGTTAAATGCTGTTTAAGAAATGTTTTTCTTCTCACGGAACAGGTTAGCCTGGGTGTCGGTTAACCGTTGCATTTTGAACTTCCCACTCGGTAACTGGCAGCCCGTAATTAAGCATAACTTGAACTCTGACCATGTCATCATGTAGTTTTGTAGCCTGTCACCATGTTCCTGTTGAATATTTTCTGTGAAAATAGCATACAACGGAATGCTTCCTGGCTTAGCCATGGCTCGTCGCGGGTAGGTTAATACATTCAATGATAGGTTGGAAGCGTGCAAGTCTTACCGTATATAAACATTTTTATTTCTTCTTGAAAGCACAGTTTCTGTATAATACATCATCTTTGTGTTTTTCTTGACACTGGAGCTCGAATCAGGGAGCAGAAGATGAAGGCAATGGCCCATATTGAGGCACCTAAAGGCTGTAGGCCCAGGGCTGTCCCTCCCACCTGTCTGTGTCAGCACTCCTGTGCCCTAACCTGTGAGAGAGCGTGCGGCTCTGACATGGGGATCAGTCTTAGATACCACTGGGGCTCCTGATTGCAATCTCATCCACCTTACACTCTCTGTGGGTCACAGGCCAGCCAGCTGCTTCCTTAGCCCCTCTCCCACCCCCATCACCCAGACCTTCCAGGGAAGCATTTCCAAGTTCTGAATCAACAGAGAAATAAAAAGAGGGTGAGGAAGATGAGATCAAAATATCACCCCGTTGATACAAATAATAACACCCCAAAACTGTCGACAGTGCACGGACAGGGAAGAAGGTGCTCTGCCGGGCATAGGCTAGTCTCGGAACCCCATCGGCATGCCTGAACGGGAAGAAGTATTTCACCTCTGGCTCTCTTTTAAAGCTCTTAGTGGTTTCTTTGTTTTGTTGTTGTTTTTTACTTGGTTAGTGATGTCTAACTTATGAAAATGGAAGTCAGAAATCTTCCGCAGCTGGAAAAAATGTTATATATGTGTACACCGAAGCAACCACCCCCTGACCCACCCCTCAGATTTAAGCACGTGTGCCGAATTCCAGAAGGCCCCCTCTAAAGTGCATACAGTTTGAGCAGGCCCTTTCATATCTTATGAACTTGAGGGACAGAGTAGCATTTATGCATCTCATCAGAAGCTTGAGAGAGAGAGAGAGGGAGGGAGGAAGGGAGAGAAAGAGAGAGAGAGAGACAAAGGAGAGAGAGAGAGAGAGAGAGAGAGAGAGAGAGAGAGAGAGAGAGAGAGAGAGAGAGAGAGAAGAAAGGGTCTGAACTATGGCTGAGCAATTTCTGCCTTTCAAATTTACCAAGCTGATTAAACCCCTGCAGGCTCCCTGGGGGGGAAAAATGAGGGGGGCCTCCACATGGGCCAGGTGTGCTATGCTAATAGTAATAGATCACCCAATACCAGGGAGTGGAGAAGTCCTCTCCCACCTGCATGAGGTATGGGAACCCCTGGGGGTAGACGATGGTATAACAATATCAGAAAAGATCCCAGGACCAACGTGACAAGGCTTCCAGAAGCATCAATTTTAACTCAACCAGTGGGAAGAATTATTATTTTAATAGTTACACAGATATGGATATTTATGGAACGGAGTATAAAATCCCCATGAATTTTTAAAACAAAGCATAATCCTTTAAAGCTCTCCCAGGCTTGCTTTGGGCTGCTTTGGGCTGTGCCCCCAGATCCCCCAGGGGTAAGTGTTCATTCCTCTCTGCCGAGGGTACCTTCAGTGGAAAAAGTCTGGAGGCTCTCCTAGGACACTGAGCTTGTCACATAAAACCTTTTGTAAAATACCAGCATGAATTTGGCGATGTTAGTACAGTGAAAAGGAAGGAAGAGAGGGATTCAGAATCAGAAGAGAGACAGTCATTAGAGAGGCACATGGTTGAAGAGGTAGACACATAGCACAGCAGCAAAAGGATAGGATAAAGGACAGGTAAGAGGGTGGGGGCGGGAAGGGAAGGATGGAGAATGAGAGAGACCTTAGAGTCTAAAGACAGTGGCTAAGATGACCAGGGAAGCAGGAAGGAGTGGAAGTCAGTGGGGAGGCAGATATATGCATCCTTGACTATCTGCTGCTCTCTGGTTCAGGTACCATGCCACACAACCCCAACTGGCTCAGTTAGTGATGCTCTCTGACTGAGGTACATCTGCCATGGGGTTTTGCTAACAGGGAGTCAGTGTTCACTTGAGGTGATAGTTTATGTTCAATCATACCTGAATCACTCCATAGAACTCCACAGAACAGAATAGAATCCTAGGATTGGATAGGATAGGATAGGATAGGATAGGATAGGATAGGATGGTGCAGTGTGGTGTGGAATCAGGATCTCATCTAGTAGGCCATGCTGCCATAGATTTAAACTCAATTAAAAATGATACCTTCCTGCCAGGTATTAATTTCTGCAAATTCAGGGGATTTTAGCAAACTTAAGGATGGGTGCCTCACTTAAAGGTACTCAAATTGAAAACAAATAATAAACCAACAAAACAAACTTGTTCGCTAGCCAATTCAGCCCCCCTTTTGAATTCGGTATGCAGGACTTCAGTTTTGTATCCCTGTTACCTCTCAGAGACCTAAGCTCCTCCCTGTAATCTCAACATAAATGTTCTCATTTAATTCTTTCAACATTTCAGGGGAAAACATGCTAGCATTCACATTTTCTACGAAGAAAAATGAAGCCCCAGCATTTATGGACTATTTCCAAGGCCACAAGTAAAACTCAAGAGCTAATTTGAACCAAAGGTGGTTCTTGTGATTTCAGGAGCTTTCTATTGTGGCAGCCACTTCAGAGCTTCCAAAAAACTCTAAAGAATGTTCACTACAGACCACGGAGCTGTGGAAACCCATGCTCCGGCAGGGAATGGTGGTTTGCAGAATATTTATCCATAGAATGGTTATCAAACATAAGAGTGCTGCTTAACAAAATGCAGCGACAACTCTGCTATGTTAAATAACATGTTTCCAAATAAACTAACAGCAAAGCTGGGGCTCTTGAAAGTCAAGGGAAGAAATGACTATCGATGTGGAAAAAATAATTGCTTTAATAGAAACATTTTAATATGACACTTGAGAAGAAACTGTCATTGCTGTGGTCAAAGACTCATTAAAAGCCAAATATTGGACAGCTTTTTCACTATTATCTTGGTGATATTACTGTATATAATTTTGATTTTTTCCCCCTCATATATGTATAAAATCAATAAAACATTGGAAGGAGAAAAGAGAAAAATTAGTGGAGGTGAGTGACGTTTCTAACTAGGTGATTGTTCCTAGCCGTGGTCAGCAAACTGTGGCTCTCGAGCCACATGTGGCTCTCTGGCGCATTGAGTGTAGCTCTTTCACAAAATACCAGGGCCTGGGTGAGTCTATTTTGAAGAAGTGGCAGTAGAAGAAGTTTAAGTTTAAAAAATTTGGCTCTCAAAAGAAATTTCAATCATTGTACTGTTGGTATTTGGCTCTGTTGAGGAATGAGTTTGCCGACCACTGGTTCATAGCAATTCATTTGCAGCAGTAGATTTTTACAACATGCACGTGTTACCTTCTCCTTGTTTCATTTTTAAAAGAACTTGGTCATGGATGTTCATTTCCTCCAGCAAGTGGAGAGTTTACAGAATGCCTGGAAAAGTGGGATTAGACTCTAGGCCAAGCCTGGTTGACTATATATATTTCTTTTCTTTAGAAATTAGCATCCTACCATTACTCAGCTTTCTCTAACCTGCCTTCCCCACTGTTTTATCAGGCAAACACGGCTTTCATTGGCTAGGACTGTCCCCACCGTGGCTAAGGACATTCTGTCTTTGCAGTACACAGTTCCTCTCACTGAGTCTAGGCTTTCCTTAGCTAGAATGAAAGCATAACAGCACAATGCAAATAGCCAGAGAGGCCTCCCTAATGACTTTCAAACACCCGCACAAAAAATCACCTCTCTCCTGCTCGGGAGGTCGCCGAGGAATCCTTGCTGTCCCCTCACACTTGTGAGCCATTCCGTCGCTAACGATGGTGTATTAAACCGGTGGACTTATTCATCAACACAAAATACGGCGGAGTACATTTTCAAGTGTGCGCGGTGAATTGCATACCCAGCGCACATTATCGCCATCAGAGCTGTGCTGGGGGAATTTAGCTAAAACTGTTTAGAGGCATCCCATAATAGTTGCCCGTAATTGTTTCAAAATTGGTTTTCTGGGGCTTGGCGCGCAGTTTTTATTATTGTTGTTATTTATTAATCTCATTCTATGACTGTCACAACCGATCCCGGTTTTGCTACCGCTTTCAAAAGGGGGACACTACACCATTTATTTCATCAAGTGGTTTCAGCACTGCACTTCACCTCTTAGTACATTGAGCCCTTCCACATTGTACGGCTATGAATGGAATTCCTGACATTGGGCATAGAATCATAGGCCCAGTGAGAACAAGTGTGGGCCAATAAATAGAAGAGGTTGTTCTATCTCATTTTTAAAAGACATATTCTTTTTTCAATTCATTTTGCAAATCTCTACATTCTTAGTTCTTAAAAGATAAGGAAACAAATAGCATGTATTTTGACAATTCTTGCAGAGGCGTATAATGAACTTGGTTACTTATCCTGATTTATTGAGAGTACTATAAAGAGCAAGGGAAAGAAGTCGATTTTATTTTCAGTAGTACATTAGTACCTAAGGATTTTCCATTTTTAATGAGACAGGAAACAGAGTAGCTCCCAGCTCCAGATCCCACCTAACTCATTAATATATTACACAAATATGGGCGACCTCTAAGTTCTGTTTTTAATGAGAGAGGGTGATTAACCTTTACATGCATTCATTACTTACATTTTAGGTTTAAAAAGCTTGCCATCAAATCAATATTTTCTAAACTTAGTCTTTTAGGTGTCTCTTGGATATTTCTCATGTCCTCATATCAACCCAGTGAGGCTATTATTCTGTGATTTGTGGTTCTCTCTCCTCACTGAGGTCTGAACCCTTCTGACTGGACCAGTCAGCATGTTGCTGCCACTACCTTGGTTCTCAGTATACCGAGTCCCACATCTCAGTTCGAAGTCACTTTTTGACATTGACACTCATAAAATGGACCAAAAGTAATAGAAGCGTTACTAGGTTGGTTTATTGGCACGGGTTGTGAATAAGTCAGTGGAAAAAACAACAAGGAAACACAATATTCCAGAACTTTCGGGGCAGTAGCCTTGTTAAATCTCTTTACTCATTCTTTTTTGCTAGTTCTTATCCAAATTTCTTTCCATACCTGCCCTTGGAATGGAGTTAATTGCATCACATGGTGTCCTACCTCTACTTCTTCTTTAGTTCCATTTTGTCTTTTTTTTTTTTTAATTTTTATTGCAATATCCTTAAAATGGGGAGAGGTCCTGCTACTGAGATGGCCCAGGAGGGGTACCTGCTCAGTGTAGCCTCAGCATGTTCTTTCTACATTTGATCAAATTCCCATTGCATTCTCAGCTCACACTGTTCTCTTATTCCATGGTGTCTTTCATCCCAGGGAGTTGGATATTTTGTATGTTTCTGTCAATTCTCTAACTGTTCATCTTCTTGGCTGCTATAACAAAATGTCACAAGGTTAACAGATAATTGTTCCTCACTGTTTTACAGGCTGGGAAATCCAGGTGCTAGCTGACTCGGTTCTTAGTGAGGGCTCTCTCCCTGGCTTGCAGTGGGCTGTCTTCTCTCTCTGTCCTCATTTGGCAGATAAAAACCAATCTATCATCCTCTTCTTATAAAATCACTAATCCCTTTCAAGGGACATATCCTCTTGATTTCATATAATCCTCATTACGTCCCAGGGCCTATCTTCAAATACTGTCACATTGGGGGGTCAGGGCTTTCACACATGAATTGGGGAAGGAGTGGCACAGCCCAGTCCACAACACCAATCCTCTATCTTTTTTATGTGTGTTCAGTGACCTTGACCTCTCCATCCCCACCTTTCAACATAATTACTTTTCAAAGTAAGTTTTATATCAGCACTGTAAGTAGAAGATTAATATCATTTGTCATACATAAAAGGTGAATTTATAATTATAAAAATATGGGGGGGGGGCGGGATTTGAACCCTTTTCTGGTTCACATATACTGCACTTGGAGAATATGAGTGAAGAAATAAAACATGTGCTCAGCCAGAAAAGCTCAGTGGTTGAGCATCAACCTATGAACCAGGAGTTCACTGTTTGATTCCCAATCAGGGCAAGTGCCCAGGTTTCAGACTCAATCCGCAGTGGGGGGTGTGCAGGAGGCAGCTGATAGATGATTCTCTCTCATCATTGATGTTCTATCTCTTTCTCCCTCTCCCTTCTTACCTAAAATTAATAACAAATATATTTTTTAAAAAAGAAGAAATAAAATATGTGCCAGCTCTAAATTTAGGAATCTCTCCAGATGTGCCAGATGTTCCATTACTGGTAAAGCTGAAGAGTTTATTCAAGCCTTGAGTATTCTGTATATCTATACTAATGACCTTAATCTGCTTTCGAATATATCTAGAGTTGGGGAAATGAGGAACAAAATGTGGATTCTATTAATTCCATTACTTCTCCTTTCTGAGCCCAGATTTAGAGTTGTGAGTAATATATATTTGTTTCTTGATGCGAGCTGTACTGGCTACTGGCTTGTTAACTTTAATTGGTGGAACTGTGATCATTTAGGCTATTAACAGAAACTAGTCATGTGTTTTCAAAGAAACTGGTATAAATTAGAATCTTTCATTAAAGACCAATCAGCCATTTTCACATTTCAAAATTTGACGCCCTTGCTTTCTTAATGGAGTAGCAAACTGACCAGAAAATTCATCCAATCCATTTTCTAAGTGTAAGAGTCAAGAAAATAAAAATCTATCTATATTAATGCCTTAAAATATTTATATAATCAATTCTGGCATAACTACTTTCAGAGTCAGATTATAAAGTGATTTAGCCAATGTTGCTTGAAAGTTAGGCAGAGAGAAGGAGCCGGAGAGTCAGCCTCATTATCGGCTGTTCAGATCGGATCTCTAATGTTTGCTTTCAAAGATTTAGAAAGGAATCAAAGACATGTTTACCTAAAAAGGAATCAAAGAGGCATCTAGCTGTAGGTGAAATGGCATATCTTGATTTTCTAAGAGCCAGATAGACCACTTGATTATAATGAAAAAAAAATCATGAATTTTTAAAAAATTGACTCAAAACAAGTTAAGGAAGCCCAGGAGTGACCCAGGAATGGAATGCTCGAGAAGGAATTCAGTGACTTCCTGAAGTGAATTGGCATTTAACTGAACTCTGATGTTGAGCAAGGCCTTGGTTTTTACTGAGCCTCAGTTTTGCACCTCTATAATGGGTACAATAATGACAATTATTTCACTGCTCATACATGGGTATTTGGAAGGTCACTGAGATATCTGTGTGATTGTGTTTTGAACACTGTATGCTATTCATTTATATAGTACTAATGTGAGGCCTGGTGATTTTCACTCCTTTTTTGTTCTTGTCCCTGAGGGAAAGCTGAGTGGTGGGCTGGCAAGACCCACCCAATGAAAAGACCTAGGTGCTGCTCTCATGGCCACTGAAGCTATTGCAAAATAATAATAATAATAATAATAATAATAATAATAATAATAATATCAGAGAAGTAGGAGTTCATGCACATGCCAATCCAGGAATTGTATGTGTGTGGCCAAATTTCAGTGATACATTCACTTTTATTTTTTAATCACTTCTATTTTATGCAGTCTGCCTCTTTAAAAAAATAAGAATTTAGGCATAAAACCCCAAACTTCAAACAAATTCATGGACTTCTGGGCATAGACCTTCCTTGTTTGTCTGTAATGATCTTGGTAAAATCAATCTTTGGAGGCTTTCACACACACACACACACACACACACACACACACACAGGAGAATATTCCCTGGGTAAAGTCAGTCACCAACTAATGGTTGTGTATTATTTTTGTCATACAGAAAGTTTTATTATCATGTTGTATATAATTCATATATGTATATTATGTACTTTTTATGTCTTTACATATTCTCAAAATATTTAAATATTTAATGCAACTGACAAAATGAACATGCACAACAGAAGATACAAAAAGGGGGGATGGGGTTCAGGACAAGGGAAATGTAAATAAAACTGAAAAGTTAAAACCAGGGATTGTAAAGACCTCATATATGCCATTTCTTGCTTTTTTAATAGTTGGTTCTCTATTTCTATTACTGATTAGCGAAAGATGCTAGTCATTTTAATATATATTTTTACATTGTATTCTAGTACTAGAACCATGAAAAGGTGATGGCACTTATTTTTATAGAGGTTGTGAGACTTAAGTTTCTCAGCTCAAAAGTGGCAAAATTCTACACTGAATACAATGCTAATTTCTATGCTGATTTGACATTTGACTCATACAATACTACACGATATCTGATTACTACCATGTTTCCCCGAAAATAAGACATCCTCCAAAAAAAGACCTACCGGTACTTACAGGTTTCCTTCTGAGTGAAATATAAGGCATCCCAAAAAAAATAAGGCCCCCCCAGGCTAAACATGAGAGATTTGGTCCACTGATTCTGAAAGAAATGGAGTCACAAGAAATTCACCAGGAAATTCAGGAATTGGGTTGTTATGATGATGTTCCAGAAGATGATGACATGATTGTCATTGAATAAATGAGTAAATTCTTGATACTGTAGGATTCAGTTTGTCTGGTTTGTGTTGACAACTACCGTACTACCGTACCATATTACAGTTAATAAATTTCCTTTATTTTAATTTAACAATAAATGTGTACTGTATTCTTCTTCGTGGAAAAATAAGACATCCCCTGAAAATAAGACCTAGCGCATCTTTGGGAGCAAAAATTAATATAAGACACTGTCTTAGGGGAAACGGTATTAAGCAATTCATTATCTGCCTTCTTCATTCCTCAGCTAAGACTTGCCCCTTATAAGAAGCTGGGGCTAAATATTTCATATTAATGAATTATCAGATTGTGCCTGAGATATGTAATGTTCAATATTATTAGTTGGAGAATATTTATTATTCTTATAAATTAAAAAAACTTTTTATATATTCTTATATAGGGTGGGGATGCTCAAAGCATGGTGACAGAATGGCATTAAGGCTATTGTTAATCAGAAGGATGGTCCCAGGCATAGCTTGCTGATACTTGAGGAATCAGGTGACTGAGAAGAGAGGGTGACACCAGATGGGAGAAGGCTATATATGGGGATTGGAATTCTTTTAAAATATTTATTATCAGTGACATAATAAAGAACAAAGATAAACTTACAAACACGATTAAATTATGCAACCTCTATTCTACATTTACCATTAAAATCAGATGAATTATAGAGGGCATTAGGGAATGGTGGGATATAGAATTTGGCAACAATATCCTATAGTATTAAATTTTTAAATTGATTTTAGAGAGAAATAGATATATCAATTTATTGTTCCATTCATTTATGCTTTCAATGGTTGCTTCTTGTATGTGCCCTGACCAGGCATCAAACCCACAACCTTGGTGTATTCGGGAGATGCTCTAACCAACGGAGCTACCATCCAAGGTTCCTTTTGTATTAACATTGAGATCTACTCTGTTTTCTGCCTCCTTCTATGTAGTGTCCTTTGTAAATTCTTCCCCTCAGTTGATTCAGACTGCCTTTGGAACTCATACCCACCAGATTTCACCCATGTGGAAATGTGATCAGGAAGAAAGGGAGACCACACACTGAGATTCGCTTCATGCATATGCAGCTCTACTTTTATTGTATATTAGTCAATGGAAATTAATTGCTAATTATCCAAACATTTCTATGATAATATTTCAAGCTCTCTTGTAGCAGATGTGACCTAAACTATATTTGGAAGAGAGTAGATGGTATTATCTTTTTTGATGGGAGTGATAGCATAGGGCTGTAAATTTTTTTGTTCACTGTTTTTTGTTTGTTTGTTTGTTTTTTAGAAAGAAAAATGGCTATCATTCTTCCTCAACATTTGCTAAATATTCATACTGGACAGAGTAATTGTGCATTGACTAAATTAGCAAACATACAACTCTGTCAATTTTGAAAATTTGGGAATCAAAATGAAACAGGTTGTGGATAATATATTCCGTTATATGCTTAGACATATAGATTGTTTGAATATCCATCACCACACTGCATTTGTAGCCATTGGTAAGGACATACTTTCTCTTATTTTAGATCCTTCCATGCTGAATTATTCTTTTTTCATTCCATTAGATATCTGTCTTTCATTGTCTTAACATTGCTTTATAAGTTCCTCTTTATGAATTCTAATAATATACTAGATAGAGCACTGGTTATTTTTAGCATTTCTTTATATTTATATTTTGATCAAATTTGAGTTTAGCTCTAGTTAAAACAGATAATTTCCTCTTTTTTTAAAAAAAATAATTTGAGACAGATATATCGTGAAAACAAAAGGAATTTGATGGCTATGGTGTCAAAGCTTAATTGTGACAATAGGTATTTGTGCATCATGCCAAGTCTTTAATAAGGAGTAGTCACTTTTGTGTAATTGTGATCAATGACAAGCAGTGAAAATATCTTTATAAAGTGGCAAATGGGGTGGGAGGACGGGGGACTGGGGATGAAGGAAGCAGTGTGACATTACCCATAGCTCCTTACATGCAGGCACATCTGAAATGCAGGAGTCAAGTTAGTGCTAAAAAACTGAAACTGCGGTGAGGCTGTTGCTGTGGGTATGAATGTACAAGTGTTTATCTATACTAATAAAAGAGTAATATGCTAATTAGTCCAGGAGACCTTCTGGAGACTTTCTAGACAAAGCCATGGTGGTGGAGCCAGGCAAAGGTGGTTAGGGGCAATCAGCTCAGCAGGGAAGAGCAGTGGGGGCAATCAGGCCATCAGGGGAAAAAAGTTAGGGGGATCAGGCTGGCAGGGGAGGGCAGTTGGCAGTGATCAGCCTGGCAAGAGGGGCAGTTGGGGTGATCAGCCAGCAGGCAGAATGGTTAGGGGCAATCAGGCAGGTAGGCAGAGTAGTTAGGGTTGATCAAGCAGGCAGACAGAGTGGTTAGAAGCCAGTAGTCCCGGATTGCTAGAGGAATGTCTGACTGTGGGATTGGGCCTAAACTGGCAGTCAGACATCCCCTGTAGTGGAGAGAGTGCAGGCTGGGCTGATGGATCCCTCCACCACCAAGCAGGGATTTCATGTACTGGGCCTCTAGTACTAGTTTAAGATGTTTCAGGTATTCTAAGCTTGTTAGGAGTTGTTTCTCCTGCTAGAGACTTGTCTGTGTCTATCCTCACTACTACCCCATCTCTTCCTACCTTTGCACATGTACTTGCCACATCATTATTCCTTGTCTCCCTCCATCTTGAGGACTGTTTTCTCTGCTTTATTCAATATCCTATACTTTCTAAGTGACCAGCTCTTAACTTTTATGCCTGTTTTTAAGCTGGCAAATCTGAGTGACCTATGCTGCTGTAAGTCTGTAGAGGAAGGTCAGAGGGACATTCAGGAGCCCCAACAGTGAGAAGAGCTGGGTCCTGTGGTGGCCGGGATGCCTGCTTTAGACTCCACAATCCTTTAAGCACTATCTACACCAACCATGTCAAACTCGCGGTCTACAAGCCATATGCCTCATTTATTTGGCTTGTGTTCTCCTTTGAGTTTGACATGCTTGGTCTAGACTGTTGGCTGACATTGCAAACATTAGTTATTGGCATCCACTACCCTCACATTGTGGACCAGAGCAATCCAAGTCAGTGCCATCCTCCAGTGCTTAGGGCACTGGGACAAACTATTTTTAAAAATATATTTTTACTGATTTCAGAGAGGAAGGGAGAGGGAGAGAGATAAAAACATTAGTGATGAGAGAACATTGATTGACTCCTCTTGCCTACCCTCCACTGGGGATCAAGCCTGCAACCCAGGTATGTGCCTTGACTGGAAATTGAACTGTGACCTTCAGGTTTATAGGTCGGTCGATGCTCAACCACCGAGCCACACAGACTGGGATGGAAAATTATTTACTGATGAGCTTGACAAGGTTTATCTATGACCATGGATACATCCAATGGCGACAGTAGCTCTAAAACCCTTTGTTGGCAATCATGCAAAAGAGAAACACAGTTTGTGGGTTTTCTTAATTGTGTTTGCTTTACCTGGATTCAACCTTAGCAATAGTGGGGGATCTTCAGTAGGCTTTCTGTGCACTCCTGCCAGATGTAGAAATGCGTGCATTTTACCTCCTGTATTACCATTCTGTTCACTCTGATTTTTTCCTTTGTGAATGCTGTTGTCTGGAACTAGAAGTCATTGTCTCATACATCTTGGGGTACAGGAAGAACATTCCTCCCCACCCCTTCCGCCCCTCCACACACACTTCTTTAACAGTGAAGTCTTTCCAGTATGAATATTCACCGCGAGGGGGAAAACCACACCACAAGCGCGGTGGGTGCTAGCAGCAGATTTTGAGTAGGCCTTATCCGCCGAGTGCAAGTCTGGAGACTTGCTGACATTTCGGAAAGAGTTTTTAGAACAAAAATGTCAGATGATGCGAGCTTCACATCACGCGAGAGTGACTTGTGCAGCGGATGCTAACGAAG
Organism: Pipistrellus hanaki; assembly: GCF_964339955.1. NCBI lineage: Eukaryota > Metazoa > Chordata > Mammalia > Chiroptera > Vespertilionidae > Pipistrellus > Pipistrellus hanaki. The sequence continues at coordinate 8,077,060 of NC_140507.1, read as the reverse complement.
CCTATTCTTACAAAACCACGTGAGGATGGATGACCACTGCGCTTCGAAAGGCACTAAATATACCCACATACATATCCAACGCCTCACACTCCGCACATGCTTCGCTGCTCCATGGGGCTTATATGCGGGCCCTAGTTGACCGACCCCTTTGTAGGACACAGAGGAGCTGGAAACTGGAGTTATTTTTGTGAAGGAGCCAGGGTGATGGGACGTCATTGCATGTTCCAACTTTGGCCCAATGGCTCCGCCACCCTCCTGCGACCGCTCGGCAAGGCAGCTGTGCTGTATTCACATTGAAATGAAGGGATTTTTTTTTAAAACCCAAGCAGCTGTATTATTCAGACTTAAAATACAAGCTTAGCTTCCCCAAATGGGTGTGACGTAAACATCTCATTAAATATTTTTAATTTTGAGAAGAAGAAAAAAACAACAACTGTCAGTGGCTGTGACTATGGTGGTGGTGGCAGCGGTTTGCATGTGTGTGAGCTCCTGAGAGCCATCTCTGCCTTAGAGTGCTCTTCCTAGGAGCGCATCTCTAAGGAGTCAAACCCAGGCTGCAGGTGGGTAGAGATTCGGGAACAAGGTGTGCCCATTCTGGCTGGCAGATAACGTGTTGTTTTTTGTTGTTTTTTTGAAATGGGTTTTTATTTATTTGCTAGAGAAAGAGAAACATCAATGTGAGAGAGAAACATTGATCAATTGCCTCCTGCACACACCCCAACCAGGAATGAACCTGCAGCCCGGGTATGTGCCCTGACCTGGAATCGAACAGGTGACCCTTGGGTGCACAGGGCAGTGCTCAGCCATCTGAGCCACACTGGCCAGGGCTGTTTGATATGTTTGATTAGGTGAACTATTGTCTCAGAAGAAAACCCAGATGCATTGTTTGGTCCCTCTTTGTTTTCTTAAGTTACAATTTCCAATAAGTGAAACCTGAAAAGGGTAAAAAGTTTTTTTCTTTAAGATTTCTTTTGTTTTATTTTGTTTTTCTCTCAATTTATTGGGTAGTGTTGGGTTCTGGCCATGTTTGTAAAACAGTTAACATTCCCAGGACCAGTGACTCAAATTCCACAGACCAAGAGATGGACGGGATTCATTAAGATCTCATCTCTTTCCCTCTTTCTTTGGGAGAAAATTGGTTATTAGTCCCCACCCACCCTGCTCCATATTGTTAATTAAATCAAAATGGCAGAGATGACTTTTTAGCTTCAATTGTTTGTTAGGAAAGCATTGCCACTCAGGGTATGTGGTAGTTTCCTTGTGCTGCTGTAACAGATTATCACAAGTTTTGTGGGTGAAAACAACACAGATTTGATCTCTTACAAATCTGGAGGTTAGAAATCCAAAATGGAGTCCGGTGGGGCTGACTGCAAGTGTCCGCAGGGCTGTTTCCTCCTGGAGGCTCCAAGGGAGAATTCTTTGATTTCCAGGTGCTGTGGCATTCTTTGCCCTGTGGCCACTTCTCTCCCACCTCTGTTTCTGCCACTTCAGCTTCATATCTTCTCTAGAATCTCCCTCTGCCTTTCTCTTGGAAGGACCTTGTGATAATCTCTCCGTCTGGAGAGCCTTAACTTAACCACATCTGTAAAGTGCCTTTCACTGGTAAGGTAGCTTATCCCTTAAATCCAGGGAGTTCAGGCATGGCCATCTTTGCCAGTCTTTGTGCTCCCTCCCTCAAGGTATGACCTTAAGAGGGAGCTGGATCTGACTTTGTCAATTGCCAACTACTTACCTTTGGGAAAGTTTTTCAATTTCCCACCCATAAACAGGAATAATACTGCCAACTCTACAGAAGAAGTATAAAATTCAATAGGTGCTCCACCAATTTAATTCTTACCCAAGCTCTAGGAACTAGAAGGAGTGGGACATTCTAAAGGTTTAATCCAGCCAAGTTATGAATGGCTAGTCTTTTAGTTAATGTTCCAACAGTGGAATTAATAGATAAAGAAGTATTAAGCACATGGGGGACAGGGAGTGGCAGTTAAGTCATTCTCATTTTTTAAAATATGTTTATGAACCAGGTCATTTTCTTACTGTACCTGCCAATATTGGGTCAGGTACACTAGTGATTTTTGACAGATTCTTTCTGTCATCCAGCTGCCTTGTGTCACTGGATGCCAACAGGACTGAAAATCCTGACTGGTTCGGCCACTGTTGAGAACAATTGCCATTTGAATTTGATTTGCTCATCTTCCGGAAGACAGTCAAAGCTGCTCTTCATAGGCTGAGCTGACAATGGGTACCCCTTGTACTCTTTATGGCTCATTCGCCTATTATGATGATGATGTCATTATTCACATTATTGCTCTTATTATTATTATTATTATTATTATTATTATTATTATCATCAGGTGACCTCTGTCCTGGGGTGGAACTCCCTGTGACAGATGGGAGCTTAATTTATCGGACTGTTTTATGCTGCACAATTCCCCTGCCATTCTGAGTTCATATTGAGACGAGCTGCTTTTCGGACAAAGGCAGTCTGATCAAAGTTTGTCCGTGTTCTTGGTAGCTGTAAATCACAAAAGCTCTCTGCCAGTCCTGCTGGGACCCAATTGTTTATGGAGCTGACAATTTGGGCTAACTCGCCTTGTTATGAATGCCACTATTACAATGAAAGCTTTGGTGGCTTGAATGGTAAGGCAACAGGAGTTCCGGTTGGTCAGAAATTTCATTCATTAAGAGTTAATTCACATTGGTGCCCCAGGTCATCTCTTAATGCCCCAAGAGAGTTGAGGAGATTTGTGAATAATGTTCTATTTCAATATTCTTCTCTGTCCTCATTTGGGAGATCCATTGATAACTTTAGTTCTGAGGTTCTATGTAATACATGTTTGATTTTTAATAGTTTGGGCACAGCCTTCATTCTGAGTCCAATTGGACATCCTTTGCCAACTTCTGTGGGGAGTAGAAATGAAATAAAAGACTTGGGCTCTCTGTGTAAAGTGCTTGTAATAAGGGGACCGATCCAAGTAAAATCTGTATTTACCAATGTAGATGACAGAGAAATAAGTATCAACAAAGTCCAGCTTGACTGTCTTGAGCCTAAAACTGACCTGGAGTGCCATTTTAGTGACATGACATCTATATTCCCTTATAATCTTCACGGACTCTTGAGTCACATGGATTTTATATCAAATCTCTGATTCCTGATTTTAAGACATCTCAGAAGAGTACTTAAAAGAAAGGAAACTACTGAAACCTAAAAGAAATTAAATTTGTCTGAAAATTCAAAAAACAAAAAATGGTCAACACAAAGAACAGATAAATAGGAAAATGGAACAGTCATGATTGGACATAAAATATAGGCTATTTTTAAAAAATATATTTTATTGATTCTTTACAGAGAGGAAGGGAGAGAGATGGAGAGCCAGAAACATCAATGAGATCAGTTGCTTCCTGCACACCTTCCACCGGGGATGTGCCCGCAACCAATGCATATGCCCTTGACCAGAATCAAACCCGGGATCTGATTTCAGTCTGCAGGCTGACGCTCTAGCCATTGAGCCAAACAAGTTTTGGCAAATATAGGTTATTTTTTATTACTAGAGGCCCGGTGTACAAAATTAGTGCATGGGTAGGTCCCTAGGCCTGGCTAGCAACCAGGGTGGATCAATGCTTTCTGGCTGCCAACTGGGGCCTACCTTCCCTGGCTACCAACTGCCAGCCAAGGCCTTCCTTCATTCTTCACCACCCCCTGGTGGTCAACGAATGTCACAGTGACTGATTGATCTCCCAGTCTAACTGCCATGGGAACAATTTGCATATTAGGCATATATGCAATATATATGCCTAATATGCACCACTGACCAAATATATATATATATATATTTGGTCAGTGGTGGTAGATTTGTGGCAACATAAGGACTGGAGAAATTGTTAGGGGCAGAAATAGAATAGTGGGACCAGCTATAATTATAAGAAATATTAATCATGCCCTGTTAACCATGACGGTTCTGTTGTAATTAGAGAAAGCACACATTCTAACCTGGCTGGGAGTTGTATGCCCTGGGACATGGGAGCTAACATCAAAATGCAATCCATCCTCCCGTTCCTAGAACTGCCTATCAACATGGAAATATTTACAACCTTGTGGCTGAGAAATCTAGTTCTGGAGGCACCTGCTCTTTACAATCCCCAGCCCCTATTGCCTGTAATCTGGTTCCAGGGGTGCCGAGACACCTGCATTATGTGACTCCTGACCCCCAGCTCACATACCTTGTAACCTGTAATGATTATACCGTGCCTACTTTCCCATGCTTGCAGTCCCTGCTTTCCCATGTAATCTGTGTCCTTCTACCTAATATAAGCAGCTGGCTTATGGTGGGGACAGAGCAGATCTTTGTGGATGACCTGCTGCTCTCCCATACTGCCGGCAGTATTGGAACGAATGATCAAATGATAGTGTCTCTGATTCATTGGCTCAATTAGTGACAGGCAGCCTGGACCCCTTGGTTGTCCAGTTACAAAACCAACCCATTTTCAGTGACACATCATTCGAAATAGAAGTTTTTCACTTAGTATGGGTTTGACAGGTTCTAAGAATAACATCTGTATTTCAAATATAAAAGCACGACTTACGACTCACCTTTTCCTAAAACACGTGCTTCCAAGGCTTTAGCTGTACATCGAATTATTCTTTTTCCTTTCTCCTTTATTAAAATAGTCTTTAAACTAGGCATCTCGCTTCAAAGATTAGATCTTATAGGAAAACATAACATATTGTATTTAAATATGCTAATCTCTTAGAGGAAATGAAAGATCTGAGCCTGCTCATTAAGAAATAAATTAATTCATCACCAGCGCATTCATCATCAATCATCATCCAGTTGTGTCCAGTTTTCAATTAAGTTTTTCCAAACTGCTTTGTGCCTTTACCAAAAGAACTGATTATCTCTGATGACGATTTTCTGTGGATATTCGGATGTTGATGGCAGTTGAATTGGCATAAACACGCTGAATGTCTTTTTTATTCAAGTAGTAGTTAAGCAGTGGCGGTTCAGTGCAAACAAATACATTATGATGACAAGTAAAAATTCTTATTTGTTTAAAAATTCTTATTTGTTTAAAATAATTTTAGTGGCCAGATCTCCAGATTGACAGGGAACGTTTTACATGGGCAAAGCTACCATTAATGTACACATCTATTAGCTGTTATATATGCATCATCCATTCATTCATCAGTGCATCATTTATTGAAACAACATTTATTAACCACTATCTGTTTCTAGGACTGTGCTAGGCACTGAGAATATAAATCAGTAAATGTAACTGACATGGTTCCTGTCCTGGTGGCACTTCCAGTTCATTTTATTGGAGTTTTCTTGTTCTGGGCTGCAGTTTTACTAGATAGCACGCTGTCAATCCCAATCACGTGACTTTACACTGTCCCCCCTTGGGTTGTTCTGTACAGTGAACTCCAAAGGCCATGATGACTTTACCGATGAACCTCCAGGTACACGCCGGCCTCCTTACTCATGGAGTGAATGAGTAGTCCATACCAGAGGAGGCCGATTTCAGACTATCTCTTTAAGGTTTCCATGCAGAATGAGGATGTATGAAAATGACTCACCATGCCCGCCACTTATCTCTAGATTCCTATAACATGAAGATGATCACAATCTGCCATCGTGCTGTTAAAATGATGCATCACCCTCCCAGTACTCTGAAATGATCGAGTATTATTGCAGCCTCTTACAAGTTGGGCACTGAGATAATTTGGCTAGTGTTGGGGAAAGAATGTTCCACAACCCCTGTGGCTCTCCCTTCATTGAATAAATATGGCATGCTGCTGCTTTTGTTCTCCGTGTGCATGGAAGAGCAATTAAATGTGTCAAAAAAGAAAAATCACAAAAACGCGCAGACTTTTTTCCCCCCTATGAAAATTGCAAGACTCCATTCAATCTGCCTTCAAATTATTGTTCAACAATGCAGGATGTTGTTATCTTTGAAATATTAGATAACTTGTGGTGGGCATTACATTTCTTATTGTGGTTTCATGATTTCTGTGTCTACTAAGGACTCCACTATGGTCTTATATATATGCTTTCAAAATGTCATTGGGCTACCAGGATTTACATAGATAGTTTGATGTATTTTTTTAATTCAGATAGTTTAAATGAACCATTAAAAAAAATGCAAATGTCTGTATATTTCAATTAAGAGGAAGAATGGTAAATATGGCCAGACTTCTGTAATTCTTGCTTTCTAGTCAGTTATTTCTCTTATTCAAGTATATTCTTAGAAAGATAATAAAATCATTGTGATGAGAAAGGAATCAATGATTTTTTTCTATTGTGACTGATCAGAGGAATGAAAGGGAAACAAGGGTTTTCTTTGTCCATTTTGTTTGTGGATGTATTCTAAGCAACTCAGTTAATTCAGTATTCTGTAAAATAGTAAGTGTTCAATAAATGGGTGAATTGAATGATTTAATGGACTGAATCTCTTAACAAGAAAACTTATTATTACTAACCTTAAGAAGGATCATTCTCCCTGGTACATTTTAAGTTAGTTCACTAATTTCCCTATGTAATTTAAATGAGAACTAGCTTATTATTTTAATACAAAAATGAATGTTTTTATTTTAGGCAGTTAAACTGTATCTATTGATTTTCCCTATCTGCTGATAGTAAGCCTTGAGGCCCTGTGTTCTTACTCATATATCTAATGTCCACAAGGGTGTGGCCCAAATTAGATCTTCAATTATTATTTATCTAGTAAATTTTCCATCTAGAAAAAGGACCTTGTGTGTTCCTTAAAAAAAGAGTGCACATTCCAAAATAGGATATCAATTCTTTTTTTACATTGTATTATTGAGATATTTTTTAAAAACAATAAATGCTGCCTAAAATCTGGAACAAATACACAGAGTACCGACAGTGCTGTTGAACAATAAACTTCACAGCTCAAGATTTGCTGAAAGATAGGGTTTATTGCCCCACATGCTAGCCAGGTTCAGGGATTCAGTCTAACTCAGGCACACAGGGCTAGGTGGGGAAGAAAGCATGTTCACCATCCTGCAGCTGGGGGGCTCTTTTATACATTACGTTTAGGGAAGAAAGATGTAAGTTGTTTCAAAAGAACCTACATTCCCTGCAGATAAGGAGCTGGGAGAAGGTGAAGAGAGGCTAATTCTGGGATCGATGTGTTGTCTGTAAGGAAGAAGCATTTGCCCCTTTCGATTGTAAGAGTGTGGGCAGCAGTCCGGGGAAGTCCTGCCTAAGTCAGATGCAGTGGGCATGATGGCTGTTCCCTCTAGAAAGTCCCTGAAAATTGTCACCTGGAAGTCAATTCCCAGTTTCCACACACATTCAGGGATGTTACCAGCCTTTGGTTAATGTAGGCCTATAGCTGTTAACTAATTAACCCTGCCTGTCTCTTCCCCCTTCCCTCCAGCCTGCGGTAACTTAATCTAGCACATCTCGGAAGTTTCTCCTTCTTAGCCCACCAACACAAACCTGATTTTTGGTCCCCTCCGCAGATCACACAGGCTTCTCAATACTCTGCCTTCATCAGGCTTCCCCTCTGAGTGGATAACCTGCCCTGCTCACTCAGTGACTTTCCTCCTGGTCCCACAAGCTAGTTTCCAATATTTATTGAAGATGTAACTCAGTTAGATCCTCTATCAGAAAACCTTCCTTACCCCTTCTTCCAGCATTCCTCCAGCTGCCCTTCCACATTTTTGTTTCTACCCGTAGCCATCTTGCTAACTGTGGGGACTTTGGTGATATACTGTTTTATTCAACGCCACGGCTCCAGTGCCTACTGGAGAGCATGGCATTAAGGGGGCATCGCCATTGCTATATGGAAGGAAGGAAAGAAGGGAGGGAAGAAGGAAAGAGAGATGAAAACACCCAAAGAAAGCTCTTTATTGCCCATTCAATAGAAGTCACCTTTATGGCAGAACAGCCACAAGTTAGAAAAAGGAGGGGCAAATAGAGGATTTAAAAAGATTACCGTAGGTGTTATGAATGTTTCTCTATTAAAACTACACTATGTGTTTCCTTCCCTCTTTCCTGCTCATTTGATTGTATCTGTTCCCCTTTCCTTGGGCAACCCCACCATGAATTGCAATGCATTTTAATGGTCACCTATGTTGATGAACTAGTGGTGAAATATTAATTTCCACTTGTATTAAGATTGTTATAATCTTGTTTCTGAGAGTTCAGAAACAAAATCATCATGGTAGGGGAAAAATGAATCATTGTTGTATAGAAAGCTTAAAAAAATGTATTCCTAAATATTTACCTTGGGGTCAGTTACATTTAATTAGGTTATCATCATGTATTTGCAACACATCTTAAGTGCCAGAACAGTGTTCTGGTCTTAGAATAAAAAGTTTTTTATGAATTCACTTCTTCAAATTTTCACAACAATAGTTAATATTTACATAGTGCTTACTGTGCCAGCAGCTCTTCCAAGTGCTTTACCTTATCAACTCATTTAATTTTCACAGTCACCTGATTAAATATAGCTTCTGTCTTTTGTAGATGAGGAAACCGAGACCTAGAGCAGTGGTCGGCAAATTCATTAGTCAACAGAGCCAAATATCAACATTACAATGATTGAAATTTCTTTTGAGAGCCAAATTTTTTAAACTTAAACTTCTTCTAATGCCACTTCTTCAAAATAAACTTGACCAGGTTGTGGTATTTTGTGGAAGAGCCACACTCAAGGGGCTGAAGAGCCACATGTGGCTTGAGAGCCGCAGTTTGCTGACCACTGCTCTAGAGTCTGACATCTCACATGAGGTTTAGTTGAAACTCTAACTCAGGTAGTTCAGATTGCAGGCTAATCCTGTCAAGCCTCAGAGGATTTTTAACCTGGAGCCTGGATAATGTAGAAGCTGGTTCATGGCAGTGGTTACAAGCTGAATTATATTTAATATCGTAAGCCAGTCTAGCATGATTAAGTTTTCATTTTCAAGAAAATGATGGGATGAGCCTGGCTATGATTTCATGTAATCCTCATAGCAGTCTTAGGAGAATGGTAGTAATCTTCCCCAAAACTCACTTCAGAGGAACTCAGAGAACATCAGGTGAGGGAACCAGGGCTACAACCCAGATGTCCTTGGAGTTTTTCCTGGCTTATTCTACAAATCTATGGATTTAAAGTTGATTTCAGTAAATCTCTCCTCTAGTAGGGATTACTAAATATTAGTAACATTTTTATTCCTAGAAAGCAGATTGGGAAGACATGGAACAATAAAGGGGGTCAATTAAAAATGAAAAGCAAGGGAATTTCTCAAACATTTTATTTTTCATTTGAGGATATTTTATCAATATACCCTCTTTCAACAAGGTGTCCATTGAATAAAGTGACGGGGACCGCTGGGTAGAGAATTAGTTGACTATACTATGCTTTTTAACTCTTAAGATCTTTTTTTTACCTACACACCCTTTTCTGACACCAAGTCTGTGGGTTTTACATAGGAAGCAGTTCTTCAAGTCTCTGTGGACACCAACTGGGCATCTTCCGCCAGATAATTCAATTCTGACACCGACCACCTGGATTCAGCACAAATTAGGAGCTCATTCGCATACGATTGATGCTCATGGCAATTCGGGGGCCTTCTTACCTTCTTACTGACCAGCTATCAATTAGGAGATTTGCACAAGCCCCTCCGCAGTATCCATTATTTGCTAAAACAGCTCATAGAACCCAGGAAAAGGGTTTGACAGCTATGACTAGTTTATTATGGAGGCGAAAGCTAAAGAACACCCACACGAAAGAGATTTGTCAAAAAAGGAGTGGAAGAGAGTGCAGACCTGCTGTGTCTCTTCAGCACCAAACCAGCAGCTCTCCAGCCCCTGCCGTTTAGGGTTTTGGTGGAGATTCCATTCCAATGATGAAGTCATTGGCCTTTGGGGATTGCACTCAATGTCCAACCCCTCTCTGACCTGAGGTCTGGGAGTGGGGTTGCTAGTTCCAACCCTTTAATGTCATTGTCAGGTCCTCTGGCAACCAGCCCCCCACACTCCCATCCTTGAGGACTTTCCAAAAGTCACCTCAGTAGCATAAACTGAGGTGTGCCAGGAACCAAAGGCGAAGACCAAGTGTATAATCACAGCAGCATGCCGGCATTTAGCATTATGATTTCCGAGGATGATATGGGAGCACGGAGAGGAGCACTCGTGCAGCTGCCGCTGAATCACCATCCTCACAGGCCAGCAGCAGCCATGTGGGCCCTCCTTGTTTGCAGCCTATATATATATATATATATATATATATATATATATATATATATATATGGCTATTTTCTTCTTTAAAAATGTCCCTAAAACCCTGTGTTAATGCGTGGTTTTCCACTCGGTGGGAGGTCAATAAATCCCTGTTGACTCTCTCTCCATTCAGCAGCTCCGAGTAAAAAGGAGAGAAGCCTTGTCCACCCAGGCATTGCATCCACTCTGGCTTTTTCTCATGCTCCATTTAGATGCCTAATAGTTAAGCCAGCGTAGTGTACGGGGCTCAATCCTGAGCCACTGGCAGACGCACTTGTATACAACATTTGCTACCTTCTGTCGGGGAAATAATCACCTCAGAGAAGCAAGGCTCTATACATGCTTTCCAGCTGCTGTGATTTCTTCTACTTATTTATGTGCCGTGCACCCTGTTTTTCTATTATTTTTTCTCCACAAGGAGATTTGCATGGAATGGGGCAGCAATTTTATTCTGCAGTTTATTCGCTTTTAGAAACAGAAGAGTATAGGTTGGGCTGACACATAGCCAGGCTTCAAATATCATTAGAATAGTAATTGTGTGTACACATACCCACATGGTTCAGAACTGCTTGTGAATTTGTCTTGAGATTTATGTCATGAAAGACTTTATAATGTGAAAGCTGTTAGGAGGGAGAGTTCTTGGACTCTCAAATAAGGAATGAAATCAGCGTTCAGTTTTATGGGTCCAAACCGGGGGGTACAGTTTTAATATAGATCCACAGTTCTGCAGCTCTTCCCTAGTGTTTAACCGAAGGGAAACCTCTCAAGCATAGTCCATGGGAAGGATATGCATGCAGGCATTTCTGAAAAAGTACTGACAAAAAAAGTGTCCTAGTTACCCGAGATTGGTTTGCCTCCTCTAGGGAATGTTTATGGCTTTGATACATTAGGATTGTAATTATTTTGAATGATCAGGATACACACACACATACACACACACGCACACTAGGGGCCCTTTGCAGGAAGATTCTTGCAAGTGGCCATGGCAGCCACCTGCCCTGCCCCACCCCTGCCACTTTCCCTCTGGCAGCCGCCTTGCTTTCCACTTTTTCTCCCTCTTCCTTCTATGCTGTCTTCAGTCATCACTCCTTCCTCCCTCAGCATATGAAAATTAACCATCATCTTTGTTTAGTTTATTTGCATACCCACTCTGATTGGCTGTGGGCATAGGATTGGGTGTGGGTGTAGCAAAGGTACAGTCAATTACCATTTTTCTCTTTTATTATATATATATTTAATATATACATGGTTGTGATATAGTTGTTTTTTTAATTCATTGAAGTTTGTATCAGTTTGACTTTATAAAGATAAAAGGTCTTTAATCCTCCTACCCAATCTGTAAAAAAATCAAAAAACAATGCCTGTCATAATTAATGCAATTATCAGATATGCCAGAAACTCAACACATTTTCTAATATTCACCTTTCCCTGTTTTTAAATCTATATGTTTTCACCTTTAAGTTAAAAACATCGCCAAATAGAGTTTACACGTCTGCTATAGAAACTGTAACAAATTCAGTGTAACGTGAAATCAATAAAGGCTGCTTTCAGCTGGTGAAATACAAGGGCACGCTCTCTTTGTGCACAGAATGAGACTGAACACCAATTTTCTTCCGGAGATGAATATTTCTGTTTATGATGTCCGGACCAGACATAGCCTGCCAATAATCAATTGATCTAAAGCTAAATGATAAAGATGGCAAGTGAATCCGTTCTTGTGTTTAGCTATTGAAGAATAGGGCCTTTGTTTTGTAGGTGAAAATTGCACTTATTGAAGCGATTGAGTTTGAAAAGTGTATTTAAAATCTTGTGAGCGTTTTCCATGGGCTGAGAATATTTATCCTTTTGTAGTGTACTGGGTAGGTCATGAGCCATACAGGTAATTAGAGAATTGATGGTCCCTCTCAATTGCCTTGTTGAGTCATGCAAAGTAGGCCTGAGTCTGGCATGTGAAAAGCAGAAACATGTCAAAATACAAAAAATTTCCCTATTTCTTTCATCAAAATCACACATTAAAAAAAATTAAACTAAAGCATAGGCTAGATAGAACATGATTATGGATTTGAGACTGTGGTGGCATTTTAATCCTAAGGAAAATCCTGTATTTTAGTTTTAAAATGTTCTATTTTTTTTTTTTTTTTTTTTTTTTTGTGGCAGACACCATCTGATTCTGTCATTGGTGTATCAGAATGCGGCATTTTAATCACTGTCATTTGATCTATTATCATGTTCAGACTAGTCCACTATTATCTTCTTTCATTGTGTCCTTTAATAGATGGGTGACCTTTTGTAAGTTACTTAGCTTTGCGGTTCCTAAATTGCTTTATTTATAAAATGGGCAGAAATTAGAACCTAATCTGTAGATTTGCCCTCAGATCCAAATGCAATTAGAAGGGTGTTGGCCACCCAGAAAGTGCTGAATAGATAGAAGCTACTTTTGGGAAGAATTCCAACTTTGTTTGCCTTATGAAAGCATAAAAGTCATGGGCATTCCCTTGTTGTTTTTCATGGTTTCTTTTAGATGAACCCAATTCTGTCCTAACCATCTATAATAGATCGCAATGCTTCTTTGGTATTCCTTATGAAGTGGCAAAAAAACATAATGCGTTGTGGAATAAGGTACATTTTGTAGATTCAAGATTAAAACTTCACTAAAATGTATATAGATTCTGCTCATCAAGAGGGCTGGTATAAGAGGTGGAACAAAGTGTTCACGTATTCAGGGACCTGCCCTGGGTAACATGTTTAAAAGATCATTATGGTTTATGGAGCAAACATTTCCAAACTATGTTCTGAGGCATAATGTGTCAAAAAGATAATAAGTTCCCCCCCACCCCCTGTTGGTTTCATGGTCAAATAATATTGAGAACGTTCATGAAACAATCAGGACCCTGAGATTCAAGATTTCTCAGGACCTTAGGTGCCCTAACGTGCATGGGTAGTAATTCAAGAAGGGGTGGTAGCAGTTTTTAAACTTGCCCTGAACCCCTTTTCGAAAGAAACCTAGAGCATCTTGGGCTCACTATCCTGAACAACAAGATTTGATAAGTGTTGCTCTAAGTCGCTACCCACAGAATTGTGCCTTTCCAGTGCTATGCCACAGTGCCCTGGCAGTGTGCAGTTTCCCAGTTAACTACTAAAATTTGAGAATGATTTACAAAACAACAACAACAAATCAAACCAACTCAAGGAGACCCCTGTAACTCAGACTCTGTCACTCATTTGCATTTCAGTGCATTTCCTGCTGAATGACAAGCAGGAGGCCTCAGGAAGCTGGCCGGGTTTTGCTGCACACGTGTGCTCATGCAGCGTGTGGGGAAAACGACAATATGTCTGAGTAGCACTGGACTCTTCAGCCTCTTTCCTTTCTCCTAAATGATTCCCGGGGCCCTGCATCCTACTAACCGCTTCATTGTCGCTCTTGAATTGTCTGGGTATCGCTATAACAAAGCACTTAGGTTTTATGACTTTCAGATGTCTTGTTAGTGGGCAAATGAAGTGATGGGACAAGTGGGTTTTGTCTAGTTGCTAAGGAATAAAAATAACAAGCGCCTGTATTACTTTCCTGACAATCTATTTATACATTTCTGGAGGAGGAGGAGGCTGCAGAGAAAATATGCATGTTTTGGTCATACCTGAGATTTGTCAAATGAAATGACTTATTGCTGGCCCCTGCCATCACTACTTATGTAGCATGGACAGATACTGCCCCTACACTGAGCTTCAGGCTCAGTGCTTACGGCCATTGGAGAAATGAGGTCTGGTAAAGGCTGTTCTGCTCCCCTGCTTTTTGCCCTTGCAAACACTGAACTGCATATGGGATTTGAAAATATTGCACCGTTATCACCTCCAACACACAGGATAGGAGAAAAGAGCAGACCTTTTCTTTTCTTTTTTTCTAGTGTTTGCCCCACAAGGGTTTTGTTATTGTTGTTGTAGTTTGTTTTTGTTTTATTTTAAAGTGGAAAGTAACCCATTAAGTCTTCCAGTGAAAGCTGTGACAGTTTGTTTGTGTGTGTGTGTGTGTGTGTGTGTGTGTTTTCATTTGTCATTGCTCTTCCTAGCTCCAAGCTGAACTTAATCTTCAAGTCAGAGAGCACCCCTTCAGTTCCCTTGCCCCACAGAGCTAGGCCCCCACACTACTGGAGATTGTGGAGAGCCAACAGAGCATTATGGGTACTGGCATGCAAACGAGCCATTCCAGTCAGGTAACTCACTTGCTGAGAAAGTCAAAGGGAGCAAAATACGACTTTTTTGGTTACACACCTGGCCCCATCAAACCTTTATCCAGAATCAAATAACACTTTCAAAAGTGTCTGGACTGTGAGAATTTTGAGTCCAAATGGCTATATTTGACACCTCTTGGTGTCTGAAATATTTAGGTTGTATATTCATAGCTGTACTTTAAGGGGATTAAAGCTAAAGGTAAGGTAGAGGAAATGGTAAATTATGGTGATCTGTTAATTATAGATGAATATACTGTGGTATTTCCAACTTCTGAAAACCCACACTTGTTTTTTATTTTTTGTTTTGTTTTGTTTTTTATGAACTAAGCATTGCCATTTGTTTTCGTGCAGGTGTGATTCATAATATCCCAGCATCTGAGTTAATAAAGAAGTTCTGTAGGCTCAAATGCTGTTGGTGCTGTGATAATTTGGCAATCTGTTACAGTAGGAAAAATATCTCATAGAGTAGCCCCAGCGGTCCCATTTGCTTTGTGCAAAGAATGCCTTCCACCTGCTATTGTTCTCCAGTGTTTAGGTTTCAAAAGCCTCTCCTTGTTGAAGACAAAAAGATCCCGCGTGGTACCCAGATAGAGTAAGTCAAAGTGAAATGAGGGTGGCTTGCTTATTGATGCCACCCCTCATTTAGAGTGAGCTCCTTTCCTGCTCACCAGGTAATAAATTACATTTTTTTCAGGGTACTCAAACATATAACATCATGAGGGCATAAAAAGAATGTGTGCTCAAATAGCCAAAGATGTCATAATAAAAGATCCTGGAAACTTTGCATAAGTGGAGGGTCTTTTACAGTCACTAGGGACTTTTAGGTTTGCAAGGACCCTCCTGATGTCTGGGATGAAAAAGGCAGTTTAGGGAGGAAAATATTTTTATATCGATGTGAACATGAAAGCCTGGAGTTGTAAATTGTTTATTACCATATTAAATCCTATGGACTATGCTGTAGAATTACTACTTAGAAATTAAAATGAATTATAAAATTAATTGTTGAGTTTGTTTTGGAGATAAGATTTTTTATAATCTATCTTAAAAGTTTTATCAGTAGGACTGTCTTCTTGTTGCTCATGTAATTTATACTTTTGTCCTACAATATCAAGATATGGGGGCAGCTAAGTGACATATAAATGAATCGAATTCTGTAATGAAATAACAGTTTAATTAGTCATTTATGATGTACAATCAGAAAGGAGAAAAATTTGGCAGAAAATCTGACACTATCATTACTCTCCTTTTGTAATATTTTTCCCCAATAGCGGCATGAATCAAGTCATTTTGTGAACCCCAACCTCCATTCTATATATTTCTTTTACTTTAAAACTTTGTATCATGGCTTTGACTGAAATAACTGACATGTAAAATTCAGTATATATTTGCTCTTAATTTCTTCTTGCTGCTAATCATTTTATTTGGAAAACAGAGATAAAGAAAACTGTATAAAACCAATATACAGCTTGATAAGTTCTCATAAAGCAGCACCCACTTACGA
The DNA here is from genome assembly GCF_964339955.1 of Pipistrellus hanaki. Lineage (NCBI taxonomy): Eukaryota > Metazoa > Chordata > Mammalia > Chiroptera > Vespertilionidae > Pipistrellus > Pipistrellus hanaki. Next base: position 8,061,110 of record NC_140507.1, on the reverse strand, counting down.
CCAGTCAGGTCAGGAAATAGAATTTGGCCAGCCCATTACCACTCCTCCCCAGGAGTCCTACACAGGTCACATCCCATCACAAGTTTTTTGTTTTTTTTTTAATCCTGCCATCCCTCAAAAAGTAATCACTAATTGGATTTTATGTTACCACGTTCTTGCTTTTCTTCCTCACCCAGGGATGCATTTCTCCATATCATCTTTGAAACTTATCTGTTTGGGGCTATTTTTAAGTCTCTTTAATGCACAATTTCTCCCTGTATCTCTTATTTCCCATACTATTTATTGATGAAGACATCGGGTGGCTTCTTTGTTTTTAAATCAGGATTTCAACTTTAAAAAAGGCGAAGTGTCCAGATGGCCAGTGATCTTCTTTCTAGGAAGTGCTCAGTCATTATTCAGTTCGTTTCTGGTCCTGCCTCCACATCACTCCCTCTCCCTCCTCCAGGGCACTTCCGGTCTGCTTGGATAGGCAAGCACATCTGGACTCAAACTTGGCCATTGTGGCACCCCTCAATGATGGGTTCTGAATCCCTAAGGACAGGCTGGGGGCATGCACACCTCACTCTCAGAGGAGAGGAAAGGTAGAGCAGGAAGGCATTTCTCTGCCATTATTCACTGTGGCTCCTTTGAGATGCAAACAGACTCAGAATTTGTCATTCAGAAAGTCAAGTGGACCATGCAAGGCAGGGAAGGGGGAGGTTGATGCAGATGGATGGACATCTCTACATGGTCTGGATTCCATGTCTCAAGAGATAATTGGGAGCAGTAAGTTCTATTTTAGCTTCTTTTCTGTGCCAGGCTCGTTTACAGCTTTTAATACTTTCCTACAGCAATATGAGTTAAGAGTTAATACCCTAGGATTGTAGATGAGCAAACAAAAGTTCTTCCTTACCACCTTCTAACTAGTCTCCTTATTTCCAAGTGCAATCTTTAAAACCTCTAATCAGCCCAGCTGGTGTAGCTCAGTGTTTGAAGGTCTGCCTATGAACTAGGAGGTCACAGTTTGATTCTGATCAGGGAACATGCCTGGGTTTCAGGCTCAATCTCCAGTAGTGTGTGTGCAGGAGGCAGCTGATCAATGATTTTTTCTCATCATTGGCATTTCTATCTCTCCCTCTCCTTTACCCTCTATAAAATCAACATTATATATATATATATATATATATATATATATATATATATATATATATATATATATAAACTTAAATCAGACAGTACAATTCTGTTATATTTTACACTTAGAGTAAAACCCAGATTTCTGCCTGTGAGTGTGGGGCAACAGGATGGAGGGCTGACACCTGTGTATTTCATTGCTCTCACCTGTCCCCTACAGGGTCCCTGTGCTCCAGGCACAGGGTCCTTGCAGCTTCTCTGATACAAGCAAGGTCAGGAGGCTGTAGCTTCAGAATTTTTAAGCTTCATATTTTCTCTCTTAAAAATAGTGAACATGCAAAACTGGTCTTGGGATCTTTTCACTTGCCTTTTCCTGCTTCTGGAACATTTTCCATCACTGCTAGCGTTTGCTTGGCTGGGGGGTACATGTCTTTCAGGAGCTGAATTGTCACTTCCTCAGAGAACGTCCCTGCCCACTCAATCTGTATTAACTTTTCCCTGTAATTATCTCCTTTACTTACTCTTTTTTTCCTTTCTGGCACTTGTCAATAATCCAAAGATACATGTATTTGTTTAACGTTTAGCTCTTCTACCTGAGGGTGAGGTATTTCTGTTTTGTGTACTGCAGTGTTCTCTGTGCCTAGTTATTCCAGGGTCTGGAATACCACTGATGCTCAGTGAATATTGGTTGGAATGTAAAATTGAAATGAGGCTCAGAGAGGTTAAGTATCTTGTCCAGAGCCACACAGTTAGTAAGTATCAAAGCTGGAGATTTGAACCAGTAAACCAGTATTCTTCCAATATTAATTGGATTTTTCTAAACTGTGGTCCTTAAACACCAGTGTCTGATAAATCTTAATGGATGTCCTAAGAATAAAAAAAACAAAAACAAAATCCTATGTTCAAATAAATTGTGGATATGACACAATTCTTTAAAGAAAATTGAACTTTTTTTTTTTTTTTTTTTTTTTTTTTTTTTTTTTTTTTTTTTTTTTTTTTTTTACCTCAGGACATGCAAGAGACTATAATGTGCAAATATGCACTTGGCTTTCCAAGAAACATATGATCTCCCACCACTGTTTGGCTGAGATTTACTCCTTCCCATTAAAAAGGTATCTTAGGCCTTGCCCCTTCTTAGAAAGTGGGTAAATGGAAATATATATCAGCAAATTAAGACTAAATATTCCAGGAGTGTTTTGTTTTGTTTTAAGTGTTATGCTTTCTGCACTCTCTCTCTTTTTCTCTCTGAATATTGGACTGTTTTATCTTAAAAAACCAAGCTTAGAAAGTAGAAATTAAAGAAAGTAAAGTGGCTGATAATTTGGTTTATTGTGGAGAAGATATGGGAGAGATGTATTTTGAGAAATAACAAATAACAAATAAGATAATATAAACTAAAGAAAATTAAGTGGCTGGCAACGGTTCTTTTTCCACTTCAGCATGTTATTCCGAATGATTGAGAGGGATCTTAAATGCTGACTTCCCTTAATGGAGAAAGTATGAAATTACGAGATAACCGATGTAATCACACCTTAATCTTGTTAAATAGAAACAGTGAGATCTACATTCAAATTTCACATATGGTCAATCTTGCAAGAGCGGGAGAAAGAGCCCGAGCACGATTCGGAATTTTAAATAGTCTATTATACCTCTCCAAAGCCCACTGACTTCTTCATGAGAACTATGTCCCTGAGATCGGGGGAGGGAACCCTAAGCAAGCAGGGGTTTTTTTGTTTGTTTGTTGTTTGTTTTTGTTTTGTAATGGAAAGAAAAAATAGTTTATTTCCGGAAGCCTGACACTCACGGCCAATGCAGCCTAAAGAAAGTAGAGTGAGGTTCAGAGGAAGGTGGAACCCTGTGTGGAGAACACAGGCTTCAGCTCTGTCTTGCCAAGGCAGTATAGCAGTCTGTGGCGCAGCACGGCTTTTAGAAATAGTAGCTAAGGTGAAGCATTTGCAGCCAATGAGCTAATGCTGGCTCATTACCTGCAAATGTTAATGAGTGATGTGCAAATGAAACCCTTGTCATGAAGTCACATTTAGGGGAGTTTCAAGGGAAGAGTTGCCCACATTTGACTTGAAAGAAAGGTATCGCTTGATTCAGTGGAACCATTAAGCTAAACCCATCTTGACTTTGGGGTGGCCCTTCTAAATATGAATATGCACCACTCTCAGATACAATACAGTCATACCAGAAATGGGCATGACTTAAAACAAAATATTCTGGCCCTAGCTGCTTTGGCTCACTGGATAGAGTGTTGGCCTGTGGACTGAAGGGTCCTGGGTTTGATTTCCAGTCAGGGCACATGCCCAGGTTTCAGGCTCAATCCACAGTATGGTGAGTGCAGGAGTCAGCCAATGGATGATTCTCTCTATAGATGTTTCTATCTCTCCCTCTCTCTTCCTCTCTGAAATCAATAAAAATATATTTTAAAAATTAAAAAATTAATAAGATCAATAAAAATATATTAAAAAACAAATTCTTCTGGAAAGAGGAAAATTGTGAATCATAATAATGGAGGAATAAAAGATAATTCCTCTGTAAATTATATGGGTTTTCTGCTCTATGTGTCACATGCCTGTGCACTGGGCTTTGACACTGGCACCAGCAACTGGGAGAGGTATTTTCAAACAGTGCTTCCCTGAGGATTTCTGATTATGGTAACCACAGGCTATGCTACTGATGCTCCCGACTACATTACAGGGAAGATTTGGCTATTTCATTCATTCCAGCAAGCTGCTGCTTCCCAGCAAGTCACTTGTCTCTGGAGTATTTGACTGAATCTATAATAAGACAAAACAAAGCTATTTTGAAGGTTTCAGTAGACACAGCTTCCATAGCCAAGTCCTCTGGATACCTGGAGGGAAAGAAAGATGAGAAGAAGGTGCAGCCTCTGAATCCTCTGTGAGCCGGATGCTCATACCATACCCGCCCCCTTAAGCCTTCCACCTGCTGGGAACTCTCCGGGTTCTCTGCCATTGTGCATCCAACACCCTTTGTTTCAGTGTGCACCTGCAGTTGCATTAAGAATGCTAGAAAAGGCCAAGACCGGTTTGGCTCAATGGATAGAGCGTCGGCTTGGGGACTGAAGGGTCCCGGGTTCGATTCCGGTCAAGGGCACGTACCTTGGTTGCGGGCATATCCCCAGTAGGGGGTGTGCAAGAGGCAGCTGATGGATGACTCTCTCTCATCGATGTTTCTAACTCTCTATCTCTCTCCCTTCCTCTCTGTACAAAAATCAATAATATATATATATATATATATATATATATATATATATATATATATATATAAAAGAATGCTAGAAAAGTAAATCCTGTTTTAGTTTCCTCCATATCAGGAAACTGTGTGTCCAAGCCTATAAAGTATTCCAGGTTAAAATAAGGACCTCTGTCATCTCGGTTGTGAATGGGGCAGGGGGGCAGGGTGGGAATAAAAAGGTACTGGGCCCAGCATTAGTGGTCAAGCATTCACCCATGAACCAGAAGATCATAGTTTGATTCCCAGTCAGGGCACATGCCTTGGTTTCAGGCTTGATCCCCAGTGGGGGGTGAGAGAGCATATGGGAGGCAGCCAAACAATGATTTGCTCTCATAATTGATATTTCTATCTTTCTCCCTCTCCCTTCCTCTCTGAAATCAATAATTTTTAAAAATTTTTTATTTTAAAGGCATTGGGACAAGCAGCCAACAATATGAGATTTTCAGATGTCTTCCTTCATCCATCCAGGAGTATACTCTGGGGTAGATTTAGGTGAGCTGCTTTAGCCCTCAGACCCTTAGTCGTCTGTCAAATGGAATTGTTGGGACTTCCCGTTTTATGATAAAAGAACATTAGAGATTATCTGTGTTCACCAGAGATGTAACTGTAAAAGGCATGTAGCCAAGTAGGAAATATAAGACCAGTTTTTGAATTGAATGAATGTACTCTGACATTCTTACTATTGTGCTCTGAGGGTGAAATATCCTATTGCTTTTAAGCATACATAAGGTGACCTCATTTACTATTGGAACATTTTTTTAAGTATTTTGAAATATGAGGGTAAGCACCGGAGAAAGAATAATTCAATCTAGATATAAAAGACTCTTTCTTTTTAAAGCTTCATTAACTGATAATTATTTGCGTACAAAACAATGCCCTTACTGTTTGATAAATGGATATTAGCCACATGTCACGCTGATAAAAGTCATGAACAGAGCTTGGCCCATCTGCGTTTAGGGGAATGTAGTTATTTTGATGCTAATGGATTATGTTCATTTGGGGGAGATAGAGATCTCCAATGACTCAGCAGGACCAACTTAAATTAGATTTGTCCATCCTTGCTTTGATTATTAGAATGTCTGAATATCTGATACCAGTTTTATATTACAATGTGTGCTTCATAGAATTTATCTATCATGACCTAAGGATTTCTGTAGTAGGAAAATTTGATTGATCATAAAAATCTCATGATTATGTTTTTATTTGAAAGGGTAGCATTGTGGTTTCCACCCCTCCCCAAATGTATTCTCAGAGTCAGCAATATGAAATAGCTTATTAAAATCTCTTTACAATGTATGCTCTTTTGGAATGTGTTATTGAATATTAGTTCTTTGTAGCTATTAGCTTCTTATAATGAAGAATTGTATTACTCAGGGTAGGCTAACAGCTGTAATAAATTACTTCCAAATCTCAGTGCTTTACCACCATAAGCGGTGATGTCTTGCTCATATCATGCAGTGCAATGCAGGTCTGTGGGAGCAGGGGTGTGAGGGGGACGGACTCTGCCCATCAGTTATACAGGGACCCAGCCCCCTCTGTATTGTGGCTTCAATCCTTTCTAGGTTGTTGGGGTCTTTATCCTGCAGGTGGCTGGAAGAAGGATTATAAATGGGAGGCTTTCTTTCATTTGTTCAGCTTGAAAATGGTGGCCTCATTTCTCTTCAGGGGCCATTGATCAGATCTCTGACATGAACTTCAAGTGGGGGGAAGAGCCTGTAGTCTGGCAGAGTGACCACTAAGAAGAGAGAGCATGGATACAAATGAGCATTCACTGTCTCTTCCAAGAGACTTAGATGCCAAGTTGAAGTCAATTAATGATAGGTTTGGTGAACCCAATGCATGGAAGCCTTATGCTGGGCATGACATTTTTTTTCTCCTATGACATTAGTGATGATAATAAGGTGAATGAATAACCACATTGTCAATAAGAAATGGAATATGACCATGCAATAGGGTTGAGCATGTGCAAATACTATTTGGGATAATAAATACTAAATACTAATAATTTTGGAGAATTTGGAAATTTTTCTGATGTGATGGTATTGGCATTGTGCTACAGGTCAATCATCAGAATTCTGGACTGAGTCTGCATTTGCTTGCTACAAAATTATAAATTAAATTGTCTGAACCTCACTTAATTTTCACTGGTAACTAGACAAAATGCTTGTTCTTAATAATGTTATATCATTCCTCTGAATAATTTCACATCTTCTGTAAGTGCAGGGTACAGGGGTTCAAAGCCCAGTCACTCCTGTATGCCTCAGGCAGACTGGGAGCTCTTTAAAGAGGGAGGTACTTTATTTTTGCATCTCTGAGCCTGTCACCAGGCCTGGCACTTAGTGGTTCTTCAGCAAACAGCCATTGACTGAATGAATGCACATCCCTCTTACAAGGATCAGGGGGATTACAAGGTCAGGTGACTGATAGGTGTGAAGAATTACAAAGGGGATTACAAGGTCACCTGACTGAAGTTTAAGAATTACCATTTTAGAGCCACACCTTGAGTAGAGTGGGGGGAAAAATAGCTAGTCATCATAACGGAAGGGCAGCTAAGCACATGGCTGCTTGGGGCACTTATACATCAGAACAGCCTGAAGCAGCCTTTATCCAGGAACGTGGATCTGCCCTTTTCCAGTGTAAGCACATGCATGATGTCCAGTGATGCCGCACATAGGTGTTCTGAAAAATCTGCATCGACCCTCCAGTTAGTGGTAGCTTCATTTGCTTCCTGGGCATACGGTTGAATTGTTTATATTTATCTGAAACAAAAAATGTGTCTTCTTCAAGCAGTGTTTGCTATCATATCTCACGCAAGGTCCAACATCTCTTCATGTATTCTGTGCCTGCATTCTAACTCTTCTCCACATCCCACTGTGTTTGCCGGCTGCCTCTCCTACAATTGTCCATGTGACTTTCCTCATCTATTCATATCATTCCCTTTCCCCAAAGTTCAGCTCTTTGTTTTTAAGACCCGTGGAAGCTTCATTCCAGAACTTTTGTGGTCAGCAAGCTTCCCGAGAAATTTACATCCTAGGAATTTTTCTCTTCATTCAAAGAACCACATGCTTACTTCTGACATGTGCAGAACATTTTTTGAATTATGTTTAACAGAATCAAACCTTAATTTTTTTTTTTTTTTTTTTATGAGATTTGGGCTTTGTTTTCCCAGTGTTAAGGTTACTGATGGAAGGGACATTTCTTCTTTGCGTTTCTTCTTTGACCGTAGTAAGTGTGCTACAAGCAGGTGTTCATATTTGAAAATGGTGCCTGTGGTTAATAATAACAATACAATGATACTTGGGAAGGGAAGTGTCTGTGCATGGGGGTGCAGTGCTTCCTTAGGAGTCAGAAGAATTGGGTTTAAATTGCAGTCCGCTCCCTCGGTGGCAGTGTGAGCCAGGGCAGTCTATGCCAATCCTTCATGTTTCGATGTTCTCATCTGTAAAATGGGATGGTTATAGTTTGGGGAAGAAAAACATGAAAATAAAATCCCTCTCAAGGTCATGCTTCATCATAAATACCCATTCGACGGGAGCTGGTATCACCCTGATGTGTGTTTTGTAGACACTAGCATTAGACTCCTTGTGTTCACGTCCCAACTCTTCCACTTGTGGGTGGCCTCCTGCCCTGGGAGTCACATTCAGTCCTTGAGCCTCCACTTCCCTCCCTGCAAAATATAAAGAGTGGTCAGTCCGCCTGTCCTCATAGTGCCATTTAGAGGAATGAGACCTCACAGGACACACTCAGCCAGTGCATAGGCCATAGTGAGCACCCCATCAATATTAGCAGCTATGCCAATTGAAAATTTCACTTACCCATATTTGCATTGTCATGGAGGAAATGTTATCCTTTCTAATATATATATATATATATATATATATATATATATATAATTTCTTTCAAAAAGAAAATCCAATTAGGACCCATATCCCTCCCCTCTTTGACCCTTCCTCTCAGTAAAATAAAAGTGTTGGAGGTAATGTGGAATGTGTTTGAGGCTTTCTGGGTTTGTTTTGTGTACTTGCACTTTTGTGCAATAGCCTTGCCGAGCGATTGGTATGACTGATATGTAGCTGACGCTTAGCACAGCCCTGGGCAGAGGAGAGCAACTACAATGGTGGAAAGTATGAGGTGATGCAGCAGGACACGGCAGACCCACCCTCCTTCTGAGCTGTCTGTCCTGATGCCCCCTCCAGCGTTCCTGCCCCCCACCCGCCTGCTGCAGGCCTCACACACTCTCCTGCTGGCATCACAAGAGTGCACGTATAGAATGGAGCGTTTACATGGAATCTGATTTCCTCTACCTGGAGAGTAGTCTGCGCTGTTTTTAAGAAGGGATAAAGACACCAGAGAAGTCCTTGTAGGAGGATTAACAAATATGATTCTTTTCAATTCCTTCTCAGGGGAAAAAGGTACAATCAAGTTGTAACTCCTATTCCAACCTAGTTAAGTCTCATTGGTTTGCAGGTCGGTTGCAAAATCGGATTTGGTTGAATCTCACATGCAGCATGGCAACCTACTGCATACTAGTAAATGCAAGTGTGATGGCGGGCACGTGAGTGTGTGTGTGTGTGTGTGTGTGTGCTTGCATGAAGTTTCTTATAAGAAGAAACATTGTTTAGGTCGAATTGAATATGTAAACTTTCTGGGATAATGACATGCCTCTGATAATATATTGACTAAAATCACCATTCCTATCCACAGTTTCCCCTAGCCCATCTCTCGCCAGCTCAGTTGTCTGAGCCACAGGGCATTTTAGCTTCCATCGGATACTTTCACTGGGGATTTTATAGCAAGACACAAAAATCACTGGCATAATATTAGGTTAGCTTTTTGGGTTTTGTTCTTGTTTAATTTATTCTAGAAAGCATCGACCTCTAATCTTTCCTTTGTTTTCTGTTGAAACCACTTCAGTTAGACATTGCTTCTAACCACTTTACCCAAACAGCCCTTGGCGAGGTTAACCACAGACCAAAATGGCTAAGTCCAGGAGTATATTTTCATGTGACTGACCCACTCCTATGCTTGTTAAGACTTTCTTCAGTTGGCTTTTTAGGTACCATTTTTTCTTGGTCCCATGCCACCCCAGTTTCTCCTCAGTATCCTTTGCTGGTTGCTGGCCCGTCCCCTTGCCCTCCACAGATTTTTTTCTGGGCCCCCCCAGTCTTCTCTCTATATACTCACTACCTGGATGACCTCATTCCAGCCCCAGCTTTTAAGCCATCTCAAAGCCAAGGCCTGTTGCCCCCTTGACTCTGTTCCAGTCACCCTAGCCTCTGTGCCTGCCTTGAAAATTTCAAATAGGCCTCTACTTTTGAACTTGCTGTTCACTGTAACTAGAAAATTATTCTCCCCGGGAGCTGCCTAGCTCACTCTATCCATTTCTACAAGCCTTAATGGTCATTGGATCAGTCATACCCTCTCTGACCTGCCTCTGTGTGTGATCTCCACAAACATAACCAATGCCTCGAATGCTTTTTAGAGTCATTACACCAGGCAGGGGCCCAACAGAAACAGATGGCACACTCCAAAGGGTTTCAAAGAAGAGGTCAATAAAGGGAATGTGCCTGAAGGTTTAGGCAGGGTTAAGAGAGTCAATAAGGAATGAAACCTGGGATAGCCATTGCCACCCCAGGCCAAAGGGGATAGGAGCTGTGAAGGAGGGACTGTTAGCAGGGGTGTGGCAGAAGAATGCAGCCACCAGAGGACCATGGCCTCTCCGAGGAACAGAGGGAGACCTGGAAGGTAAAATGGGAAGCAGAACCCTGGGCTGCCCCTTCATTGGCCCACTGCACCCTTGCTGTGTCCCCCATTGGCTGAATCCAATAGGATTCTACAGGGCCGTGAGGCTGTCTCTAGAGTTGAGTTTGTTAGCAACCAGAACAGGGTGGAGAAGAGTAGAGAAATGATCAAGAGAGTGAACACAGGCAAACTAGCAGAGGATCTTTAAACTGGCTCATTTTCACGTGACACTTGGAATTGTGATGTCATAGCCCCAGGGATCATTGCAAAATCAGCATGAAATGCCCTGAACTCCTTTTTGATAGGCAAACTCTACAGCATCCAAAGTAACCTTGGCTGAAGTCACACCAAGCCCATGTGTCTTCTCCAAACAGCTAGCATGATGTTGAAAATATTTAACAATAGCATGAAAGAGGCACTCAGAAATGAGCATAGTAGTGAAACAAATGGGAATAGCCTACTGAACTGGAATATATAGTGAACTGTTCAATAGAGTATTTCCAACAGATACTGGGATTTACATATCGAAAGGGGAGATCTTTTCTGAGGGCATTTGGGGAAAACTTGTCTGACATCCCAGAATCTATGTGATCTATGGAACATATGCTCTGTGCTGGGCTATAGAGAGAGCATCTCATTTCAGCAACTAACAACCATACCAGTGGGCTCTTGTCATTTTCTCTGTTGATGGGTTTCGATCCTGAGCTCAGTGAAGGATAGTTTTGCCTAAGACCACGCACCTAGCAGGAGTGGTGCTGGGACCCATGCAGTCCAGATGGGGACTTTTGATCCAAAACCCTAGCTCTGGACTAGTCTTACTATTCGGACTGCCTCCCAGATGGGATGGTGGTGGTTCCAGAGCAGAAACTATTCATATTTTGTGCTTTCATTTTTGGTTTTTGATGATGTTTTAAGAGAAATCCCTAGGAAAATATCCCTTTATTTACTACATGATTTTCTCTCTCAAAAAGTAATTTGGATTCTTTCACAGATTTGAACAACATCTAGAGCAGGGTCAAAGGGATATTTGTTTCTCTTCCTCACCACATCCATTGTCCCCACCTAAATATGCATGCTAACTATTAAAATAGATTACCTTCTGGCTTGTAGTGTGGGGCCCAGGATTCTAAAAGTGTGACTATTTATAGCAGGTGACATACCACTGCTCTGGCAGAGGTATCTGTGAGGTGTGGCTGTCAGAATCTGTGTAGCACCTACAGGAAGCAATGGACAAACCTGAATTTTATCTTCTTTTCTCTCTGCTTTCCCATACCGGAGGATAGAATAGAAAAGAGAAATTATGCATGCAAGTGTTGTTGTTTTTTTGTTTGTTTGTTTGTTTTGCAATGATTATTTTGAATCCTTAAATCCTGACCCATACCTGTTGGTGGTCCCAGATGAGCAAGGCTACCTGTGTGGATAATTGGAAGGGCCTCTGGATACCGTTTTCCCCCCCAGTCACAGCTTATAATGGCTTCACAAAAATGAACAAACTTTGTGGGATGGAGGAAGCAAAGATAATTATTATCACCAGGAGCATGTTGGAACCTGGTTGTGGGTTTTTTCTTTCTTTTATTTTTTGTGTGGTTTGTGCACATCACTCCTGTCTACCTCAGTTAATAAAGGAAGGGTAAAGACTCTTTCTTTAGTGTTTTAATACAGTTTTGAGCTTCCCAAGACAGAATTTCTCATTTGTTTTAAGATGATGTTTTGTGTGTGTATGGGATGTGTGTTCGTATGGTGTGTGTGTGTGTGTTATACTAAACTTGTCCAAATAATAAATAGTGCCCTAGGTAAGTTGCAGGCTGTATACGTAAGAAAAAGTAATATTTCATTGGGAACTTTTCAGGTAAAGTAGAATTCAATTTTGTTTTGAAAGGCTATGATGAATGTTAACCACTTGCTTGCTGAAACTCATTTTCAGACATATTTTAATCGCTGTTAATGCATCACAGGTGATTTTTAAAACAGAAAATGTATAATAAGGTAGAAAATTTGTTCTTAATAACATTTGAGGGAATCAAGTGTGTTCTTGATTTCCTTCCTCCACCCCCTTGAAAGGAAGATAAGGCTGAGCAGTTTGCATGAACTATGGTTTTGTAGATTTTTTTTTTCTTTGTTGCTAGAGTTCTGCCACTGAGAAAATTGTTTCCCTGGTTTTCTCATAATGAAACGCTGTGTGTTTTATTCAAAACAACAATAATGGAAACATATCCTGCGTGTAATATGTCTAAACACCCACAAATAAACAGTGATTGAGATCAATGCCACCTTCAACTAGGGCTTATTCTTACGCCCTTACAGAGGCATGAAGATTTAATTTTCTCTGTCACATGGAGCCAATGCCTCCTCCAGATGGGCGCATTTGTTTTGGTGTTCTCCCCAGAGTCCTCACTCCCCACACTGCTGTTTTGGCATATTATTAGTTCTGTTAAATACAGACCTTGTTTCAGGAAATACTGCAGAGTGATGGCTAGTAGGTAGAACTAACACGTGACAAAGTTTCATTGTAATCAGTGTAAATATGTATTGTAGATGCCACGTTATGTAGTTTTAAGATGGTGTGCTGAAATATTTTTGTTCTTTAAAAATTTTTTAAAGCATTTGTTCATTTTTTTTTTGAGAAATAGAACCCTTTTATCTTAGATTCTGAATATGCCCTGAAGCATGTTAAGCATCAGTAAATTTATTTTCAGATGGACAGTGACATGGCAGTTTGCTTTTCAAGTTATAAGTGACATAAAGCCAAGGTAACTTATGTGATTTAAAGCTAATATTTAAAGCTCCAACACTGATTACTCATTTCTGTTTAACATGTTGTTGCATTCTTAGGCTTCTGGGCTTGAAATGTGTCTCTTTTTGTTGTTCCTTTCCTCTACCTCACAACCAATTAATTGCCAATTTTGTATTTTCTACTTTTTCAATTTTTCATCTCGTCATCTTTTTTTGGGGGAGAGGGAGGATTCTGACTGTTATTAACCTGATAAAAGGGCCCTTGTTTCCTAGCCCTCACTTGTTTTTCCATTGATCCCCCCCCCCCACCCCCGTCATTCTCTGTACTTAGTTCATTCTTTGTGACTAAATACAGCTCTTTACCATTGTGGAGTCACCCTTGAGCCACTGGCCACGTGAGGTCACCCCTTCTCTCTCCTCCAAGCTCGCTGAGCTTTCTGTATCATTTTATTATTCCACCTGACTGGGCTGTGCATTACAACAACTTTATTAAAATTGACACCACTTATTAAATTGTATCATTTAGGACACTGCACTAGAAGGTTCACAATTGCAATCTCACTTACTCCTCTAGCGTTTTTGAAAGATAGGAGCAAAGACAGCTCCAAGATCCACATTACCCTTTGCTCTCACCGTGGCCAAGGTGTCCTGTTGCAGGCCATGCTTATCTTTCTTCAAAACCTTGGTACTTGGGAGTGGCCTCACTTACAACCATTTGTCTGGTGGCTTCTCTTCTGGGTCAGATTTTCTGTTCTCTGAAGCTGGACCTCACTCTCACAACTATGGAAGTTGTCTTACAGATAGTTCTATATTTTCTCAAAACTATAAAAACTGATATCAATTTAATAACTAGGGAAACAGAACTCTGCCAGTTTGGAAAAGAATGTGGGAGGGAATGATGTTTAAAAATAGGCACTCTATCCAGATTCCCCGTTCAGTTCAAAGTTGATCTACAAGGGGGACCTGGATAGATGGTCTATTTTTAATGCCATCTCCTCCCACTTTTACAGGCTGTAGGTCTCTCTATATAAGAATGGTAGCTGGGAAGATGTAAAGAGAAACTGCAATGTCAAAGCTTTTCCAAATTCCTGGTGTTGACCCAGGGCCACCGGCTCTTCAGTTAATCACATTAATGATGCTTTTAGTTATCAAAATAACAACTAGGTATACTCCAGCCAGGGGGAGTGGAGAGAGAAAGGAAATAAATTCATTCCACATATAGAGCCAGAGGGCTCATTTCCCTGTTTTACTTTACCTGACAACCTACAAGATTTAATGGATGGTGTTAGTGCTGAATGGGTAGACATGCTACAGTCTAGTAGTAACTTTTGAGATATGGATAAATATAAGTCCTAAAATATTAGAGTACAGGAGAGTCACTACAAATAAGGAAAGTAGGTAGTTACACCAAAATCCCAAACCTACCTCTTTGTCTCTCCTAGAATGGACAAGGGTCGCCCAGTCGTTTGAATCCCAAAATGTCATATTGCGGCTGCATTTCAGTCCCTGGCCGTTGATTAGCTGGGAAGCAGGGAGTATTGTTCTTTGTAGACCTTTCCTTATTTATTTGTGTGTATTCCACTGTAGATTCTCTGTCCATATTTATCAACTGATGTGGGGACAGGGAAGAGAAGTACAATAGATGAAGGAGAAGTGACAGGCTTTACCCGAGGGACCAGGGTGGGTGTCAAGGCTCAGAGAAAGGTTCAAGCCTGCCGAGAGGAGTATGTGATGTGAGAGAGGATAAGGGACAGGCAGCCACCAGTGCTGTGTCAGGGGAAGTAGCTGCAATGTGATGGGAAAGATGACAGTGACCCGGGAAAGAACAGAAGTTAGTTGTGGTGTCAAAAAGCCCCACAGGTGAATGTGTATTACTGCTCATTCACTTTGCCTGGATACCAAGTAAGGTCTATTTAATTAAATGACTGTCTCAGAATACTTATTGGAAAAATTAACCACAGCAGATCCTTACAGTCCCATCCCAAAGGCTCAAAGCCCCAGTCTCAGGCCTGAATCCATCGGCTCCTCCCTGTGAGCAGGAACAGGAGCAGTGACTACATCCTTACTCCCTACAGCAATATCATCCTTAACTCCCTACAGCAGTATCATCCTTACACCTTACGGCAGCCATAACTCTGCCTTGTAAGTTGGCCCTCTCAGTGACTCATGGTGAATGGGAAACATTTCATTTGGAGGCGAATCAAACATATGATTTCTGAAATCCACTTGGCAAGTGAGGGAGATGGTTAATATAAGCTCATCACCCTGCAGTGCCGCTTCTCTGCAACCACAGGAGGTGGCTTTTTAAAGTCATGGGTGGCCTGGCTAGTGTGGCTCAGCAGTAGAGCGCCAATCCAGGAACCAAGTGGTCACAGTTAGATTTCTGATTAGGGCACATGCCTTGTTACAGACTGAGCCCTGCTGGAGGCCGTGCAGGAGTCAGCCAATTGATGACTTCCTCTTTCATCGAAGTTTCTATCTCTTTGCCCCTCTCTCTAAAATAAATAAATAAAATAAAAAATCAATAAAAATATATTTTAAAATTATGGGTCATGTGTTGCAGAGGAGGCATGGCTATGGGTGTAAGTCTCCTGCCACAGTGGAACTCCCCAACTGATGCATACACCTTTTTGCATGTCAAGGCTGCACCCTCAGACTTTAGACTGGGAACACATCTGTCTTCGATCTGCAACCCTATCTCGCAGCATCCATTTCCTCCAGCTTTAGGAAAGCAGCTCCAGGATGGGGGTGAAGGAAGGGAGTTTCTCTTCCTCCCCGGAGCCCTGGGTCCATCCCTGGGCATTAGTGCCAGCTCCCAGTGGGCGAGCAGGGCGCGTCAGCACACACAGCGGGTCGAAGCCAGAATGTCCTGCGGAGACTCATCATCAAACGGCGGAATACTGTTTTATCGATCCCTTCCACGCGGGCTCCCACCGTCGTGTTAAGCCTGTGGCGAGTACAACCTTTACAAAACGAGATCTGGAGATATGACTTACTTTCTAACTCGATTGTGGACTTAAAAAAAAAAAAAAAGCCCAAAACACACGGATAAAAGGGTGTTTTGTAGGAATGGCGTGGTGTTGGCATTTCAGAGCGTAAATGATAAAAATAAAATCAAAGGCAAGTATCTCAACAGAGGGAAAAAGTCACATTGAGACGTGTACACAAGCATATAAAATATGTCCACAGTCTTCCCATTGGCGCGGAAATAACTCAGCTTGACCATGTTTTATTGTATAATCCAACTGTTCCTTGTTACTTTAACAAAGACAGTGTTCTCAGCACTTATTTTTGGAAATTAGATGTTCATTTTCATCTCAGACTTTATGAACATAGAGTGTAATTTAGGAGATGTTCCATTCATTTACATAGAGAGCAATAGGTTGATTTCCCCCCCAAAAAAAACATTGATGATTCATAAGCTATTGCATTTTATGATTCTTTCCCCTCAATATGGAGTTAAGGAGAAAAAGCAGTGCAGAGAGCCGCATGGAGTGTTTTTTAATTGGCGCTGCTGCCCCTCTAAGAGAATGGGAAAAAGCTTATACTTCGTTTGCATGATTTTTGATTTTACCTTTGTTTATTACAACGCAGAATTAAGGGGGGAAAGAATTGACCAGGAGGTACCTTTTAAAAAGGCTTTTCCTTTTATTGTGCGCACTAATGGGATGAGAGAGAAGTAAAAGACAGATTTATTTTTGTGTTTAATCAAGTCCAGTAATTATTGCATTGTGGTTACTGCTTTGAGCATTACATTTTCGGTAAGTAATTTATCAGCTGCATTCTTTCTATTTTTTTTTTTCTTGGAGGGGATTAACAGTTGCTATAGGATTTATACACTGCAGGCATTTTTCCCCCCCTTTAGTAAATAAGGCTTCCTGAGGCCTCCCTGAACTTCCCGTTCTATGCTTATAACTTAAGTTTTAACTTATTTTGGTTCTTGCCCTGACTTAGTTAAGAATCTCTGTGTGGCTGGTAGGAGAAGTGGAAAAGACAGGAAGTTGGTGGTTAAGGAGGGGAGCAATGTACCCCAATTTTTCCGCAGAGTTTAGCATTGAATGTCTCAGGGCACACCAGGAGAAATGGTCCTTGAGGTTGGGCACAGGGTTTGAGCTGGAATACCCTGACAGCAGCTCCACTTTGAAAGATTGAAAGTGATACAGATGACGTGTTTTCCCAGATGGAGAACAGAAGTGAAGCATGAGACGTGAGGGATAGTCACATAAGCGGGACTTGGGAAAGTGGACAGGGGGCTGACTCAGGCCAAGGCCCAGTCACCTCAAAACCATTGGACTAGATTCTTCCACTGTTTTCCTGCTCACCTTTCCCTGTCCCAGCTCTTTGTGGATCATACACATTCTCCTCTATTCCTTCCTTTCCTCTGCTCTCTATTCTCCCTGGAGACGTACATCACCCAAGCCTTATAGGCTCCTTACCTGGAGGCTGGTTGAGATTTGCCTGCTGTAGGTTCTTTGCTGCCTCTGTCCTCATGTTTCTGAGTTGCCTATGGAGAGTCTTCAAGCTGATCACCAAGAAGACCTGCCGGAAATAGCCTGGCCTGTATGTGACCAATGGCTTCCCTAAAGGTTTGGTGGGCAGTTTGGGGACAGCAACCATGGCATCTTAGAACTCCCAACAGCAAGAACGCTGAACTGGTTGGCCTGATTTTCTCTGAAATGAGATCTTAATGTTGTTCATGAAGCAAATCTAGCAGCAGCCCTTTACCCCTCTCTTCCTTATCATCACTAGTGTTCCTTCCTTCTTCCCAGTTTCCCTTTCTCCATTTCTCCTTCCTTTTCTTCATTCTTTTTTTTTTTAAATCAATACTAGTGTTTACATTTTAAACGGTTTTCTTTTGGTTCTGCTTTTTAATAAGAAACAGCTTGTTTGTGTTGTGTGTGTGTGTGTGTGTGTGTGTGTGTGTGTGTGTGTGTGTTCCTTTATATATCCTACCTTTAGGTCAATATGGGAACAGAAATACTGTTGTGCAAAGCAGAAAAGATATAACTGAGCCTTCATCTCAACATAGATATAAGAAATATTACTGCATCAAATGGAAAATATCTAAACTACTACCTTTGCAGATAATTATATTAAAAGAAATATTAAACTTCTATATAGCCAATTCTATGCCTAATGAAATTGTGAGGTATGTTGTTTTCAGTGCAGTGATGGATGAACATGTTAAAGTAATTTTTAAAATTTAAAACAGTACTTACAACAGAATGCAGCTCTGACACTTTTGTTTTGTTATAAAACTTAAGAAATCAACATATTACATTTTGTCTGCAATCTTAGATTTCTTCCAAAGGAATTTCGAATTAAATACTTCTCTTTACTCTTGAAGTCCAGGCACTCTGTGTGGGTAGTGTCTGTTTATTTCTACAAAAGAGCACAGTCATTTTTAAGTAGCAGAACCTATTTGAGATTTTATCCATAATACAAATTAAACTAAGGGAGATTTTGCAATTTTTGATAAATAATCCTATTAAATTCATATGTAGATGCAATTTATTTGCTTATCAGAATTTAAATACAGTAAAATACATTTTAGTAAACATTTTAACACTTGCTATTTGGATGTTTGGATAGAAAACAATATTGATAATATTGATTTAAAATTTTAAAAATGTGCATGTGGGAAAGTTCCACTAATATCCATATATTCCTAATGATTTTTTTCTAAGTTTAATTATTCTTCATATAGCTTGCTACAGAAGTTCATGCATCCATTAAACATTATGTAAATATTTCTTATTTTCTTGAAAAAAATTTGTTGTTTTTTTTAAGTATTTTGAATCCTGTTGGATTTTAATTTGGTACTTCATTCTTCCATTTTTCTTCCATTTTCTAATACATAATCTATGACTAACAGTGCATAGAAAAAAATACTTAAAAATAACTTTAGAACTCGTTCTAAAATATTTCCTAACCTTTTTATGATCTTTGTTGTTTTCACAACTTTAGAAAATTTCTAAATTAAAAAAATATCCATAACTTTTAATTTTTCAGTTTTACTTTATCCCCACATAAATTGTCAGAGAAGTAAGTTCTTAATTTTTAAGAGGAAGTATGGAAATATAGGGAGCTTCCATACAAGTCTACCAGGCTCCTATGTTTATAGCATTTAGATCTACAGTAATTCATGATTCCACCCCTTCTCTATTGCCTTTATAAGAAAATTCTCCCAGATTAAAAAAACAACAACAAAAGAATCTTATTTAGGAAGAGCTTGTGTAATGTGTACCTTTTCCATTCATATGAATACATTTAAAAATATTTACACCTAAACATTTTTTTTACCTATTTTTATTGACTTCATAGAAGAAGGGAGAGGGAGAGAGAGATATATATAGAAATATCAGTGATGAGAGAGGGTATTTGACCAGCTACCTCCTGCATGCCTTCCAATGGGGATCGAGTCCTCAACCAGGACGTGTGCCCGGACCAGGAACCGAATGATGACCTCCTGGTTCATAGGTCAATGCTCAACCATTAAGTCAAGCTAATTTTTTTTTTTACATTGTGTTTAAATTCAAGAAAAGATGCTGATAGTAAACTGTTTCTGTGTTTTTAAAAAACTTATCTCCCATTTGGTCTTCATATCTGTCCTTCTGCCTCTCCGGCAAATTAAAGCAAGGGGAACGGACATCACTTACACAGTTTAGATAAGGCTGCACTTAAAGGCCCATTATGCTATTTTTTAAAAATATATATTTTATTGATTTTCTACAGAGAGGAAGGGAGAGAGATAGAGAGTTAGAAACATCGATGAGAGAGAGTCATCGATCAGCTGCCTCTTGTATATCCCCACCAGGGATATGCCTGCAACCAAGGTACATGCCCTTGACCGGAATCGAACCTGGGACCCTTCAGTCCCCAAGCTGACGCTCTATCCATTGAGCCAAACCGGTCTCGGCCCATTATGCTATTTTTCACTGTGATTTGCTGTGAATAATTCCTCATTGTCATCTACGTATAGCTCACATTCACAGGCATGATTAGAAGGGATGGTACAGAAGTCAAGTGTGAAAGTGATGCTGTTTTGATGGTGCATTCAGGGCAGTAGAAATGATATTTATATTGGCCATGACTCTACCACTTACTCAACATAAATTTTTTAGGAAACCATCTCCTCTCAGTTTTCCTGGTGTGACAATCTGAGAGGTGTAATACTTACTCATAAAACAGATGTTTAAAATGAAGTTGCCCTGTGAGCCACCAATGTATTTACATTGTAAAGACTTAATAACATGTTGTTAAACATCTTCCTTGTCAGCTAAATGACACATCCACTGTCTTCCTTCATTTTGATAATTTGTGAGGCTCTGCCATTGTCTTTGAATTCCATACCCAGTGTCAGGCCGGTGCCCCACACTCAGCAAATATTTGCTAAATACATTTAAGACCTTTAGGTTTCCTGTTATTTACAGATTCAGCTGCTTGTTTCTCCAGTTTGGAAATGTTCTTTCTTCCTCTTAGAAATAAGATATCAGCTACCTATTTAAAAGGCTTTTGCCAGCCTTTAGAGTCTGTGATTCCATAACATGTATTTTATATGTAAGTGGCTCGTAGCCAAGCAGGCTAACTTGCAAAATCAGCAATAGGAACCACCTGAACCATAAAGAAAAATGGCCACGTACTGAATTTTAAAGACCCAAATCAGCTATGGGTTTTAGAGGTGGAAATGTACTAATATAACTAATTTACAACAGCTAGTATAGTCAATTAATTGTTAAATGCCCATCTCATTTTACACATTCAAGGTAATTTTACAATTTTCTTTCTGACTTGTGAAGGAACAAAGCTTTCTCACATTCATGATTTTGCCCAGAAATACACATGCCTTTGAAATCTCCATATTCAGGAAGAAAGGTTTATTTTAGGTCCATTTCTGGCCACTCGATCTGTGTACACAAAACTCACCCAAGAGTTTTGTGTACACAGATTAGTTGGTGTTGTCAAGAATTATACTAAGTCCTGTTGTTGAAATCATATCCTTGGAAGACATCTGCGAAAATGAAATCTTGGCTCTGAACATAGTTTTGAGTCAGAAAACAGGGAAGACAGAGCAAGGTGACAAAGTTGACGTTGTTATGACCCAGAATAGGCAATTGCCTTTCAGCTTCTGGTGACCTTAGTGCGGAAACCAAGGGATATAGTTTCCCTCTGGCTGAGGGAATATTGTTAAATATAGACACGAGTTAGATTTACATAGCACCTGACATTAAGTAAAGTAGAAAGTGCAAGAAACACTGAAAATGCCAATTGCCAATAGTATATGCATGAACATAGTGGTGGTAACAAGCTATTAAAGTATTACTATTATTATTATTATTATTACTTGGTTGAGGGTGGAGAGAAGCACCTCATTTCTACCAGGTTTGGTAACTATGGGAGCACTTCAGGGGCCCTCCCTAGTAGTCACTGTGACCAATGTGCAGTGCTTGGGGTCACTGTGTGTCTGACATGTATGTGTGTTTATTACTCTTCAGCATTAGCAATGCAGCTCTGAACTGACCACTAAGTCAACCCATCTCCCTTCCTTATGTTCTCAGCCCACGTGTGGTTTCTAACATGACACCAGTTGTTGCACAGCCCTCACCTTATCTTCTGGGTTCTTTTGCCAAATGCTGAGTTCAGAAGGGTCCAGCTTGGTCTAGGGCAGTGTTTCCCAACCTTCTCTCATGATGAGAATCACCTGGTGGAGTTGTTAAAACACAGATTCCTGAATCCCAACTAAGAAGTGCTAAACTAGAATTTTTGGGAATATATAGGTAAAATTGTATACTTAACTAGTGCTCTAAGACAGATTTTATATACAGAGCACTAAGTTAGGTATGCAATTTTACCTATATGTTCTCAAAAATTCTAGTTTAGCACTTCTTAGTTGGGATTCAGGAATCTGTGTTTTAACAACTCCACCAGGTGATTCTCATCATGAGAGAAGGTTGGGAAACACTGGTCTAGGGCAGTGTTTCCCAAGCTTCTCTCATGATGAGAATCACCTGGTGGTGAGCAACTTAGTGCTCTGTATATAACATCTGTGTTAAAGCACTAGTTAAGTATACAATTTTACCTATATGTTCCCAAAAATTCTAGTTTAGCACTTCTTAGTTGGGATTCAGGAATCTGTGTTTTAACAACTCCACCAGGTGATTCTCATCATGAGAGAAGGTTGGGAAACACTGGTCTAGGGTACAGGCTTAGAGACAAAGCTGAAATTCAGTCTGGTCCTCTCTGAAATCAATAAAAATAAATAAATAAAAAGTTAAAGAAATAACGAACAGTAGTTTTCATATTTTCTTCCCCCTATCCCAGTGATTCTTTTTGCCCTCCCACCTGAAGCATTCAGTCCCTGTGGAGGCCACTGTTTTAAATCATCGGGAAAATAGTAGGTATAATTGACCCAGTCATTGCTTGTTTAGCAAGGCTGCAGACTGAATTGTAGACTTCAGCTGCTTTCCTCATTCTGTTTGGATAAAACTGTATGTCCACTGTCTACTGCAGCCCTCTACACAGGGTTCAGAGCACATATTTCTGCTGGCAGGTTGTTAGGTTAATGTAGAAGCAAGCAAAAGGGATGCTAAGTCCTCCTGAGGTTTTATCCAATCTGAATATTATTGACAGTCTGCAGCTCTTTGTAAAAATAATAGCTGACATTTGTGTAGTACCCAACAGTCAGTCGGCAAATCTCTATTTAATGCTCCCTATCTTCCCTGCCTGTAAGACAGGTACACTCAACCTGCTGATTTCATAGAGAAGGAACTGAATCTTCCTCATTTTATGAACTAGCATCTAATCCTAATTAATGCCCACGGAAACTATATTGAGGATGTACCTTGTAGTCTTAACTTTTTGCCCCCATGGATTATTGAAACTTTCAGATATCCTAATATATAAAGAGCCAGGATCCATAATGTCCAAAATGACTGAATGGACGACCCAACCAGGCTGCATGAGCGGAAGGCTTGGGTGGGTGGGGACTGGCGAGATGGCTGAATTGCTGACCTCTTTGTCCCTCCTGGGTCACAGATGCCGCAGCAACCCAGCCCTGACTGCCACCGGCAAGATGGGTGCAATGTGAATGTTTGGGGGGCCCTGCCTTTACCCCATGATCACCCCAAGAGGGAGGAGGCCCAGGTTACCTGGCCAGTAGCATTGGGTGGGGCCTCCCTCTGTGGGGCAATCAACCATGGGGCTCCTGGACTAGAGAGGGTGCAGGCCAGATGGGAGGACCCCCCACCCTCACCCCCACCCCAGGCCCCTGAGTGCACAAATTTCATGCACTGGGCCTCTAGTAAGGATTATAATCAGAAGGCATTCCTTTGATTTTTCTTAGTATGATAGCAAACGTCACAAAGCAATATATTTCCCTTTGTGAGTTAGCTCTGTTTCCCTTCCCCCTCTTTCCCTTTGTGTTACATGAATGAAGCTTTGGTGGCAGGGGTGTGATCATTAGGTTCCTTTTGTTTTGTTTTGTTTTTGTTTTTGTTTTTTTGTTTTTTCTCACTATCACCCATTTCACATACCACTCTCCCTCCTGCATCTTGAACCTAAGAACCTAGTCGACATGGAGATTTTAGTGTGCTGGAATGATCTTGTAAATTGCCAAAATAAATTAAATTTATATCTTCCCCAGTGATTCTCATCCTTAACTGAAATCCTGAGCTAATATGTACATTAGTATGTATACGAAAATACTTGGAATTTTGGGAGGGAGGTGTTTCTGATTCACCAGATTGTCAGAAGCTCCATCTGGTCACTGTTTTAGGCTTCTCGCTCTTCCACGAGATTCCTCTATGCTCAGCCCTGTGCCAGCTTTGTGAGCTGGGACCCCAGGAAGCTCACAGGATGGGCTAGGATATTATCTAGTTTCATATCTGGAAGATGATTTGTTGGCTGCTGTTGTTTAGAAAATGACATTGTTAAATTAACCACCACCTCCAGGCTCCTTTCATGCCCCTCAGAAACCTTCACCGTGTCTCTGAGGAGCAGGGGGAAACACCTGCCCCGCTCCAGATGGGAGGGGTTTTGTGACTGGAGCACCTATGTCCTCAGCCACGCTTTGTGCCCATAGAGCTGCTCCCTCTGCTCCCATGGAAGCTGCATGGTCTGCAGTGAACACCCGCAGCCCCTGTGGAGGCGGCAGGGGACTTTTCAGCGGAACACTGGTGATGCCTGGCTCTTTCCTCTCTTATGGTTTAGGGCATTTCTAATTTGGGGTGAGGAGATAAAACACTGAACCCGGCGGAACGCAGCAAATGTCCTAGAGTGTGGCTTTTATGATTACAAGCTCAATCAACTCTTTTAAAGATTTGCTTTTCTCCCCTGAATTTCCCTTTGAAAGCCTATTTGAGGAAGAATCTTTACTTCATTGAACAATAGTTACTAAAATATTTCAACAAAGAGAACACAAGACAAAGAATGTTAACTCTGAGTTCACTTAGGTTGATTCTCATATACTGCATTTGAAAGACTGTCTCTCCCCTTTGACACTTGGACTTCGATTGGAGTTTTGGGGGTGAAGACTGAAAAAGGGGTGCAGGCGTGATTTCTAGTGCAAAACACATAACAGCCGCTCTTCAGCCCGCCTTCCTTCTGCGAGGCTTGCTGAGGCAGAAGAGGAATCAGGTGGGAGAGCAGAGCTGCGAAAATGGGTCGGAGTTAGAGCATGCCTGGAGGAGTTGAGCTGGGCTCCCTTTGGGAGACCAAATTTGGAAACAGCCCTTGGGACGCTGTGCCGTTGGCTTCCCTGTCAGTCACCACAAAAAGCTTGGGTCTGCACAGGCTGACATACGGAATGTGGGGCAGGCCCCGTGTCCTGCGTGGGGAAGCAACCTGCAGAAAAAGGAAATGTGAAGTCTAAGGGATGATCTCACCCCCCGGAGAGAGATGAAGTTACAGAATTAAATAGATCCAGAGGGGAAAGTCCAGTTGTGTGACAGGAAATCAGAGTTGTAAATGGGAGCTGCGCAGAGGGGCCAACCCACCTCGTACACAAGGGATTATTTCTTTGTGAGGTGGAGTGTTTGCCTCATTCTCGGGCATCACATTCCCTTTGAAAAATTGCAGGAGACTTCCCCACGTGTCTTTTTGCCAAACAAACCTTCTTTCCCTCCCTGTAATGGCTTCACACACTTTGTTGTCATTCAGTCGGGTTTGATTAGTTTCTTAGCTTTGTACGTGACGTTAGCACAGAGATGTGCTGAGAAGAAACCTAAGTGGCCTTAAGAGAACCATCCTAATGCTTTGATATCTCTGTTCTGCAAGATGTCAAAATGCTACTCCGTCCTGCATCCATTCCAGAGGTTCTGTGAGAATCAACTCCTCTTAGTTGAGGGCTTTCTGACTTAACAGAACACGTCAGAATTAGTGACCTGCTTTAAAGTGAATGACCAAGGGGACAGACTGACAGACGACAGTGGCTCATGTTGTAGGTACAACATCAGAGGGCGACCTCCTTCCTCTCCTGTTGAACAGCACTGGCCGGATAGCAGTCTCTTGCGGGCCCAGGAGGGGCAGAAACATTTTGTATTTGGAGATCTTAGCTGGTTTGGGGGGGTGGGGATTTGGTTGTACCTGGAATCTTAGCTTTTCCACGACAGAGGTTAGCAGCCTGCAGTGATATCAGATGAACCAAAGTAGTGTTTTGGGATCTTTCCCGTTTGTTTACCCTGAACCTGCAGGAAAGAGGCCAGACCTGAGTGTTCCCTGGGTCTGTCTCTCTCTTCCTCAGGCTGAGATAGGACAGTCCCATCAGCATCAGGGAGGGAGGGCTCCTCTTCCCTCCCTCCTCCACCATCCTGCTGCCCTCCTCTCTCCCCGGTTAGCTGATGAAAGTGAAATTGCAAAGTTAGCCGAGTGGATTTCTCATTCAATCTGCTCTCCCAGGAATCTGGCCCTTTGGAACCCCCAGCCAGCCCTGCTCTCCATTCCATTAAAAAGGGGTGGAGGGGTGGGAATTGCCGCTCGCCATTGCTCTTAATTTTTTCAAGAACAGGGGAAATGCATCCTGTCTTGAATGAAACACCGAGCCATAGCTTTGAGGCTGTGTCGCATTTTGCCCCCCTGGCGGAGGCTGTTGTGTTTTGTGAGAGCAGAGCGCGGGCTTGTTATTAGAATGTGATGGAAGGCAGGTGTTCGAGCTGATTAGTCACTAATCTCGCATCTCTGGGAGTTTGGCTCCAATCTTCTGTTCATCAGAATCATTCTGCCGCGTTAATTTATTCATGCCAGCTCTAAGAAGCTTGTCAAATCAACTTGGTGGTCTCCGCTGGGTCCCCGATGCACTATAGCCCTGGTCACAAACCTACCCTAGGACACGCCATTTCAGCGTAATTGGCCATCAGACAGCCCTACGATTAAGCAGATTGGAGATTGAAATAGCCTCTCACCTATGAGAGAGCGGTCTCACTAGGCCCGCGGTGTTCTCCAGCCCAGGCCACTCACAAAAGGCTGCCTAACTCCTCCAGCTCTTGTGTGGCTCGTGATTGATGAGACGGTACTTCTTTTCCCCTTAATATTTTTAACCTCTCAACACCCCCAATTTGCCACTTAACTTTATATTTCCCTTTTTTAGACTCCATCTCGAGTCTTCACTAGTGAATCTTAATGACTGCTAAAATGATAGGAAACCCTTCACTTCATATAAAAGGGAAATAGACCACTTCCCCCATTTGTCCTGCTGCTCTTTCAAACACTTTGACAACTAGCTGTAAAGCCACAAAGGAAGGAGTATGACAAGGTTTTTAATTTTGGAGAAGTAATGGGATCGGCGCTCTATGCCTTGAAACCACTGTTTCCCAGGAAAAGAATTCAGCACAGCCAGAAGGGGGTCTGGAGGAGGCTGTGAAAGCCAAATTTTCACCCCCTCTGAACATCGTTTCATCTGTCTGGGAGGTTTTAAAAATTTTAGAAAGAATGTATTTTGGAAACGTGAAATCCAGTGACAGGTAAGGTGATAAACACTGTTCGGCATGTTTTCTCCTGGTCCTTCCAGTACCTGAAACAAGCACATGGGGTTTGTGGCTTGGATCAAGTGCAAATGACCCCAAGACCCATGATGTCTTTGTTCTGCTGAGGTTTACGTATTTGCTTTTTGGTGTCAAGGCTTATTTGTGTTACTCTCCACTCATCTTCACCTATGAAGTAATTCCCATCGATAGATATAGATAGAGTTTGTTTAGATCGTTATTTCTCCCCTGGGCAAATGACCACAGTAAGGAAGTGTTGCTGTTCAGTTTCCTAGGCAGCTCTGAAGGGAAATATATGAACCCAGTTCCCCCCTCTGAGGGCAGGTGGACATCAAAGAAAAAGTCAGTCACTCCAGATGGGGAGGTGGCAGGTGTAATGAGCCATGGAACTCACTTAGGTGGCTTGTTGTGGGCAAGACAACTCATTTCCACACCCACCAAATCTTAAAAGGCTTTTGTCAGTGCTGTGTGAGTCCAGATGGTTTCCTCACCACAGGCCTGTCTTCAGGCTGTGTCTAGTGCGGTGTAGGCAAGTGGAAGGAATTGGGGAGCTTACAATTGCCCATGTCCAGCTAGCAGGTCAAACAGCAGTCACGCCTTCTCCATGACCTTCCTCAACAGAAAGCCACTTGCTACAGCTTGAGACAGGGGGCCAATAGAATCAGCAGTCCAAAAACAAACACGTGAGGCTCTTTTACTAGAAAATTACTTTATAAATGACTGTGCTGTATAGAATCACTCCGTCTGAAGGAGATGTTAGGTTGTTTCCCATTTATATTTACCACACAGCGAGGGAGGAGAGTTTGTGCAGTTGCCACTGTGTGAATATAGTTTCCTGAAGCCACAGGATATAATTAAGGGATCGATATACGCTTTTTAACTTCATGCTATAATCTTCACATTTCCAAATCACAGCAGCATTAGATAAGCAGGATTATTAATGGTATATAGTATTCTACCACATGTAAGTACAAATTTTAAATACCCAGTTCTCCTATGTGGAAGCATACGCACCTTTTCCTTTGCTGTTAAAAATAAATCTTGCTAGGTACCTTGGGGTATATCTTGTCATTCATGATTTAGGCTATTTGCTTAGCATACATTGTTAACATTAGAATCAGGTGAGACATAATAGTCCTACCGGAGTTTGAAATTAAAAGAGGATGATTGGAAATGAACTAAAAACTTGCAATATGGCACCCTGAAATCAAACTTTATCCAAATTCTTTAAGGCAGGCTGGCTTGGAATATCTGGCATTTGCATAATTGTAACAAGTTTTCTTGGCATGTCTTTGTTTTCTTCTTTGTTTGGCTAATTGAACTGGAACATCTCTATTAAACAGATCTTGGAGTGGGAGGTTGTGTGCAGCCCTACAGGGTTACTTTGGATGGTCACAGCCTTCCATCAACAAAGGCATAAGCAGCAAATAAGGATAATGATGGTTTCTCCAATCGGACATGTGCATTATGAAATTTAGGATTTTTAAGGTATGGCATATGAGTATCAAGGATGAGAAAATACTTTCAGCATAGGACCAGGGTTGTTCCTAGCACTCTGGTTAAGGATAACGTTCTCTCTACCTTTCATCAAAACTCCATGCCTCTGGCTGTGTCCATTTAGATAGGGTGATGGCACAGGGGTAGCAAGAGAGTCATGAGATGTCTATGGGGGAATATTTACATTATTGTATGTCTGGAATTGTTTTAATTGTCTTTATGAAAGTCTTTATCATTGAGCCAGGTTGGAGTCTGTATTTTGCTTGATTCTTGAGTGTGATGTAAGTCATATGACAACAAAACCTCTGAGGATTTATCTAGGTAATTTGCTTTCCCTTTAGTGCTTTATTCCAGGTTTCTAAGAATCATGGCATCAGGGGAAAAAGAGCCAGGTAGCCTAATACAGTGTAAGATGAGAATATATAAGTATTTTTAAGACTTTCTGTTTCCCACATTCTCTCAGCATCAGTGTGAAGAGGACCCATTTCACTGACTCCTACCAACCTGGATGTGTTCCTTGTTGGAAAATTTCTAATTAAGCAGATGGGCAACACGATCTCTTTTGTATTATTATTGGAAATTGAACATTTTTGCATGACCATCTTAATTTCTGTTTTACATGAGTTTTTCAAATTACTTTTCTTACCTTTTATTGTGTAACTGGCAAATATTTTTTTGTTTTGCTTTATTTTGTGTTTTGTACATGAATTTGTACATAATTGTACATGAATAAATAAGTGGTGCTAGAAAAATATATATGTAATTTGGTGAAGGATTAATTTATTGACTGAAAATTTAGGATTCTTTCTGGAATGCTTTGTTCAGTATTCCATTTCTTCCTGAAGACAGCCATCCATGCACTTCCATGCACTTGGAGTAGATAGGTTTATTCTAAGTCTCCAAGATTCCCATCCCCTTGCTTACACATCCTGTAATAACCCCCTGTTGTTGAGTGTGGGTGGAGCCTGTGAAACAATGGGATTTAACTGCTGTGTTTAATTTACCTTCTACGACAAATGTGAGAGATTTGTCAGATGGAATTAAAGTCCCCAGTATATTGACTTTAAATTACTGTAAGGGAGATTACCTTGGGTGAAAAAGTTTTAAAAAAAATCTCAAGAGTAGAGCAATGCTCCAGCTGCCCTGAAGGGCCAAACACAGTGCCCAGTTGTAAAGAGAGCCATGTGTCCAGAAACTGTGTAGCCCCTGGGAGCTGAGGGCCCCAGCTCTACAACTACAAGGAACTGAACTCTGCCAAGAATCAGTGAACTTGGAGAGGACCCCAAGCTTTAGATGAGATTTCAGGTCCAAACACAACCTTGACTCTAGCCTTGTGAGACCCTGAGCAGAGAACCCAGATGAGCAATGCCCAGACTCTTGATCCATAAAAGCTGAAATAGTAAATGCTTTGTTTTAAGCGGCTCAGTTTGTGGTAACTTGTTCCATAGCCATAGAAAACTAATACACTTGTCATCCCCAATTCTCCCTTGAGCAATCCCTTAGTAACAAATTAAATTCAAACACCTGGAACTAACTCATAATAGTTCCTTGCTACAATTTTTCTCTTATACCTCCCTGTACCCCCTCTTTTCCTCTGGTTTCATCATACTGTTGTCTGTGTCTTTTTATTATTTTGTGTGTGTTTTTACTTTTGAGTTCTTTTTTAAATGTAATGTTTTCTGTGGTGTGTGTGTGTGTGTGTGTGTGCGTGTGTGTGTGGTGTGTCTAGACATAGAAAAATAAAAAAACAACCACAGGAATATAGAAGTTCAGGGAAAGGAACCTTGTTGTTCAAATAGAATTCTTCTGTCTGTATTTCTTGTTAATCAGTTCATATTTTAGGGTGAAGTTTTTGTAAGCTTGTGGGCATCCTTATATTAATTTTGTTGTAATCTTTCCTTAGAAAAATAGCATGTATATTAGTAACAAGAAAATGATCTTTATAATAATGGGGAAATAGCTAAAGTCAACACAGGGTAGGCAAAGCACAAGATATGGCACACTGGGACACGATGGTGTGTGGTACTAGGAAAGAAATGCCACAATGGCAATCATCTATATAGTATCTCCAAGACTTGGAAATGCATGTCCAAGGGGGTCGGAAAGGCAGTTGATTTAGGTGTGCTTATAAAGAGAAGTGAGTGAGGCTCAATGCATGTGAAAAGTTCTTCTACCTCCTACTACTTGAATTCTGATTTATTCACACAGAAATAACATGACAGTGCAGCAGGGACAGGGAGGCTGATCTTACTGACACACTGACATGTCCCCGGATCCATTTGCAACATCTGTACATGGCTTCTCAGGAATAATTTTATTCTCAAGAAACATTCCAGGGTAACCCACAATGTTAAAGCTGGATGGTATGATTTTATATTCATCATTCAGGTGCAACTTACATGTTTCAAAGCTGGTGCTCACTTCTCCCCTCCTTCCTCTCATCTTAGTGCAGGCAGATGGCCTTTCAGCTAAGTCCAGATTGACACCCTGGGCCTGTTCAACACAAGTCATGCACAGAGCTGCTACCCATGGATTGGTGTTGGGAAAGGACATACATGAAACATTCTGTTTTTTCTCATGCCTCTTGTTACTCCGTGTGACAAACTGAGGTCTAGATAGGAGAAGAAAATTCCCCACATATGGCCAACCAGGGGCAGAGCAAGGAGTGGAAACTGATTCTCCAAACTTGTAACACAGTATATACTTGTCAGAACAAACATCATGGACAGTGAGGTCTTCTGTCATATCACGGAGCTCAGATAACGAAGGAGAAACCCAGTTCTTTTTTGTTGTGACAGTTTCCATGGTGGTTGGGGATCACACTATACTAACCCTTTGCTGGGAGGTAACAGAGATACATTCCTTGTGACCATCTATGAATATGAAGCTTTTTCATTAAAAAATACATTTTTATTGATTTTTAGAGTGATGGGAAGGGAGATAGATAGATAGATAGATAGATAGATAGATAGAAAGAAAGAAAGAAAGAAAGAAAGAAAGAAAGAAAGAAGAAAGAAAAAGAAAGATAGAAAGAAAGAAAGAAAGAAAGAAAGAAAGAAAGAAAGAAAGAAAGAAAGAAAGAAATATCGATGACAGAGAAATACCATTGATCAGCTGCCTCCTGCATGGCCTTCACTGGGTATCAAGCCTATAACTCGGGCATGTGCCCTGAGCAGGAATGGAACCAGCAACCTCTTGGTTCCTGGGTTAATGCTCAACCACTGGGCCACACCAGCCAGGCCATGCAGCTTTTTCATGAAAGTGATAATAGATGATGATGATGCTCTTTGTACCTGTCTGGTATTTTGGGAGGTTGAGGAAGAAAGGAACGGAGGGAAGGAGGGAGGGAGGGAGGGAGGGAGGGAGGGAGGGAGGGAGGGAGGGAGGGAGGGAGGGAGGGAGGAAAAACTACTAAAGGATATAAATACCTGTAATGGATGTGAATGGGAAGGTAGCTCAGCTCAAGGGTCTATGGTATATGTGAGAACTAGTTCTCCTTCTGGGCAAGTTTGAGGTCAGCAATAAGGAGTGCCTGTATATGGATCTGTGCCACTACCTCAGTGCAGAAGCAGAGCCAGAGCACTTTGCTCTCAGAGGGGACAGTCCTGCCGATGCGGGGAGGAGGGTGGAAAACACCTAATACATCTCGTTCACAAAATGTGCCATCTGAGTGTCAGTGCCTATGGCTCGTAAATCCATTATGGCTCGTGCGCTGCAGCTGCAGCCAGGAAAGACAGACAGCAGCACACACATTTGTTCCTGACACCTTGGGGTACATTTTCAGTGCTGCGCCCCTGGGAAATCACTGTAGGTGTGCAATTCCTGAGACTGTTAAAGAGGAAGTGTGAATCTTATTCCCCATGCGCACCCGGGAAACCCAGACAGAAGATATTTTTGTTTTCTCAAGCATTTCCACTCGCTTTAAGCAGAATCTGTGAGTTCTTTCCTTTGTACCCAGCCCCAGGAATCTGTCTACCCCACAGTTTATGCTAGATGGAAAGTGGATGGGGAGAAACCAAAAGCATTCTTCTCAACATGTCAGAACGTCTGCACTTTTACATATACATTCCTCTACCCTTAGTCAGTTTCTGGAACACAGGGTATCTATAATGATCTTTTGAAGTTCATACTGTCTTTTGAACCTACTACTGTTTCTATTTGAAGTATTATAGACCACTAGAGGCCCGGTGCACAAAGTCATGCATTGGTGAGGTCCCTGTGAATGGCCTGCAGGAATCAGGCCAAAACCCACAGTCCAACACCGCCTGCAGCTCCTACCTGCTGCTCCAGCTCATCCCAGTCCAACTGTGCCTGCTGTGGGCTTGTGCCCAATCAGTCCCCATTGATTGGGGAAGGCTCGCACTGCTGCAGCAATGCTTGCCGCTTGTGAGTCCAGTGTCTGGCACCCTCCTGAGGATAGTGGCCTGCAGGATCAAGCTAAAATAGGCTCTCCAACATCCTCAAAGGGTCCCAGATTGCAATAGCCCAGCAAAGGGACCCCACCCATGCACGATTGGGCTGGAGAGGGACCAAGGGAGTGCTACAGGGCACGTCCGGCCCATCTTGCTCAGTCTTGATCAGCCAGACCCCAGCAGCAAGCTAACCTACTGGTTGGAGCATCTGACCCCTGGTGGTCAGTGCACATCATAGTGAGAGGTTGAGCAGCAGTAGCACATCATTAGCATATTACACTTTGATTGGTTGAACAGTCAACCAGTCACTGGATGACCAGACACTTAGGCTATTAGGCTTTTATTATATAGGATGAGGATGATAGCATGATTTTGATCTTCCTGGTCAGTTTTTGATGACCATGGTGACAATGAAGATAATGACTTAGGTTTACTGAGGGCTTACTGTTTGTATGTAAGGGCCCTTTAAGAAACTTCACAACTAATACATTTATTTAGACCTTATTTAACAGGAGTTGTGCAGTGTGCTTTACAGACACCCTTCTTTTCCTAGCAATCATTGTTTCTAGTTTTTTGGTGTGTGTGTGTGTGTGTGTGTGTGTGTGTGTGTGTGTGTGTCTGTTTGTTTTATTGAGTGGGGAAACCGAGTCTCTCAAAGGTGAGGCACTTCGCCCAAGATTACTGGCAAAGCAAGGAGCGAGCCACAGGTCTATCTCATTTGAAGCCCAAGTTCTCTGCGTGCCATCTCCAGAGCAGAGCAGATCCCTACAGAGGATGCCTCCTCACTGTTGTGCCAAGTGAGAAGGTTGTACCAGGTGCCACCTCAGTGGTGATGAAGCCACAGCAGCCCCGACACTCTTTGCTGAAGGTGGGCACAGGATGCCAAAGCCATGGGATACACAGCTTCCCTGGTGATCCCGCAAACCGTTCTGTGCCGGTGATACATTAGAAAACACATCAGAATCCTGCAAATCACAGCCGACCAACTCCTCAGAAATAATAGAAGGTGACATGTGGAGCCGGCTACCTTTGCTCTTCCCAAAGCCTCTGACTCTCCCCTGGTTTGACATGACCCACTTTAGGCAAGATCTCCACTAATGAACACCTAAGCCACTTTCTGGTGTCTAAATGTACGTGAGAGCTCACCTAATGCAAAAATTAACCCATCTTTATTACTAGAACTGGAGACTATTAAGGTAGCACGCCCCATTACCAAATTATAAGTTTGGGAGAGATTTGCATGGGAGGCACCTGGGACTTTATGAAGGCTGCTCCCCTCCCTGTGAAATTGGGTTTGGAGGCAAGAATTAATGAAGGTGAGGAGGGACAGGGGGATGGGACAGGGAGCAGCTCTTGAAGGTCACACACTCTAACGTAGGGTCCCCGGACAAACTCGGTGTAGCAGGCATCGTCCTCCCTGGGAGGTACTGACATTTGCAACACGAGGTGTAAAAATAGGATCGCTCCACAAATGTTAGCTGCGATAAGCACTTCCTCTGCAGTTCCTCATGAATCCCCACAAAACCCCTGAAGATGAATGTTGTTCTGTCTCCATTATGCAAAGGGGGGCACTGAGCTTAAGTCTTGGGTTTTAAATTACACCGATGTTTACCTAGAGACCGAGGCATGAGGTCGAAACACTGGGCTCTTCACCTACTGTACTGTGCTGCCATGGCTTCTTTCCTAAAAGGGGTTAACCATTGTAAAAAATACCAGCTAGCCTCTGTGAGCTTAGGATATACCAGTATTTATGCTGATCCTGAAATTATAAAAATAGAATAAATGCCGAGAGCAGCTGGTGGGATGTACGGAGGGCGTCGGTAAAACAATCTCAGTGGGAAATGTCTCCCCAACACAGAAGAGAGCCGCTACTCCAGCTCCTGGAGTGATTTATGAGCTGGGTCCTTGTGCTAACATTTGCATTTTAAGGGGGTGCTTTTCACGTCTTATCTGGGAGTGGTGACATATTAAGCCATTATCAGCCGTTAATAGCTTAAATGAATGTGTCCAATTAGTTCTCAGTCACTTGCAAGAGACCTGAGGGAACTGGTCTTTCAGGCAGAAAGGGTGGAAGTGTTTATTGAGCATATATTATGAGGCAGCAATAAAGGTAGTTCAGGGATCCGCCAATAATTTCTCGAAAGGGACAAATGTCTTAGACTTTGTGGGCAAAGCGATCTCTGTTGCAAGTGCTTCATTCAGCATTTGGGGCTTGAAAGTAGCTATAGACAGCATGTACTAGGAAAAGAAGAATGTGTTTTTATAAACCTTCAGTCACAAAATTAGGTCGCAGACTGCTTTTTGAAACTGTGAGCTCCTATAAGCAATAGGTTATTAATTATTCTTTTATACAAGAATGGATATTTTAATACTAAAATATGATTTCCTAAAACAAAAAAGATGATCTTTTAAAATTGAATAAAGAGTAAATTTAACTTCATAAAGTACTCTCTATATTTTATTTGATTTCTATAGTTTAATTTACAGACCTGTATGTAGATACCAAATTCTTTTAATCATTGTCAATTTTTTATTGTAAAATGTTTAAATATATTAAAAATAAACTGAATAGTCTAGTAACTCCCCATATATGCATTACCCAACTTCAACACATATTAACATTCTATCATATCATTTATACCTCTATTCACTTCCCATCCCTTCCATACAATTATTATTTGTGTGCAGGTTTTAATGTTTTGTGTATATATAATCTATATATAAAAGTGTATAAATATTACTGTGAAATTCTGTAGCTCCCTGACTATGTAACTCACACACCCTCATGTCTATAGTTATGTAGTTCATCAAGTGGTTCATTGATTCTGGGTGCTGAAGCCAAGGTTGACAGTCCATTCAGTGAGATCCCACCTGAAGTCACTGGAATGGGGCAGTTGCTTTTTGTCTACTGTTCTACTGCAGATGGGCATTATCATGACCAATTTACATGAAGTCCGAGAGATTAAGTGATGGACAGAGGCACACAATGAATGATCAGTGGTAAAACCAGGTCTCAAACCCGCGCACATCTCATTCCAAAGCATGGCTGCTTCTACACATGGTTTCCCAGAAGTCGTAGGTGGCCTCCCACTGTCTCTGATGGCAGTAGGTCAGTGAGGGAACTCACCTGATCCACATGACTGGTTTCTGGAACAGAACCTAGCAGGTAGTATTTGTTCAATTACCATTTGTTCAAAGAATGGGGGAAGGGGAAAGTCTTTAGAGGTTGCAAAAATGAATTAGGAGGGTCGCTGACCTGAAATTTTTGCCTGATGCTGATAGAACTCAGTATATTGATCATTTGTGAGCAAAACCTGCTCCTCAGAGTGAAATGTGCTTCCCCTGCAGAATCAGCCAGTACAGAACATCAGAAAATAGAGGAGAATAAGGAAAAACTGTGTCCAGGGCTTCTCTGGCAACTAGTTCAGTTTTGGGTGCGCTGAAAGAATAGAGAAATATGTGTTCATGTGGTCACAAACCTGGCCAACTCCCCTCTATCCCCCCAATCTGGACACCTTTAAAACAGTGCCATTCACTTGGGCATCCTATTTCTACATCCTCTTTTATAAAAGGGACTTACCTTAAGTACTTGGTTCCTTCTAGAGTAGGAGAGAGAAAGAGAGAGAGAAATGAGAGAGAGAGATAGGGACAGAGATAGAGGTGGAGATAAAGACAGAGAAGCAAGAAAGAAGAAAGAAGACAGGAGAAAGGGGAACAAAAGAAAGACTGAGGGGAGATGGAGACCTGACTTAGTTTGAGGGGGAGATTTATTTGTATCGGAATATTCTCTGATGGGTTAAATTGTTATTGCTGTGGCGCTAATCCACCGGAGACAGAAAATGCAACTGCAGGGGCCAGGCTGGTAAGAGCAGCAGGTGATGTGAGCTGAGTGCGGATGTGGGAAGCCATAAAGCACACACATCCTCTAAGGAACAGTAGCTCCTCAACCGCAGTCCTGCAATCCGCCACGGAGGCCCAGTGCTGTGTGCATCTCGCTCTCAGGAAGAAAACAAATCGCCTCATGTTTATGTGGGACATCCTGCTGCCTGAGAACTGGCCAAAAATCTGTGTCTTCAAAAAGTGCCTACCTACCTGTGTGTGCGGTTTACAGGGCCACCATTGCATGGCCAAAGGAAGGCCCATGGACAGGAGATTTTAGCCCATGAGCAGCCCTTTGAACACTTCCAATCTGGTGCAACTGAGTAAAGCTAAAGTGGCAGAGCGAGGACCAGAACCTATGGGGCTTCTCTTTCCACAGTTTCTTTAAAAAAAACATACAAACAAGCAGAAACTGGTTTGGCTCAGTGGGTAGAGCATTGGCCCGTGGACTGAAAGATCCCAGGTTCGATTCCAGTTAAGGGCATGTACCTTGGTTGCGGGCACATCCCCACCCCAGTAGGGTGTGCGCAAGAGGCAGCTGATCAGTGTTTCTCTCTCTATATCCCTTTTCATTCCACTCTGTGAAAAATCAATAAAATATATTTTTTAAAAATAGAAAAAAACCCCACATACAAACAAGCAAATATTTGGTAGCCAGAGTTTGCTAAAAGAGTGCAGGGAGGAGATCAGAAACACCATCTCATTCTGGGGACTGCCTCTTTGCAAGAAAGATCACCCCCCACATTTCCAATAGGTGGGGGCTGGCATGTAACTCCCTGTCCCATCTCAGCTGTGGCATTGATCCTCCGCCACCAGCCTTGTAGCATGCACAGTTGAATTGCTTTTCCCTGAGGGAAGCAATGCCTCCAGGTGTGCTAATAATAAAATTAATAGCTTAGAGAAACTGCTTGCTACAGCAGCAGCGGCAGGAGAAAGGGAGGATCGATTTCAGTGTTTAACTGTCCTAATTCCATGGTGTACACCCCACCTCAGCCCCTGGTGAGCCGTGCCGGGTCTCACGGTTAATCAATAGATGCCTGATTTAAAACAAAGAACCGGTCTCAAGATTAGAAGTCTCTGTGAATAAAAAGGTGTATGGTAAAACTGTCAACATCCTTTCAATTCTCATCTTAGCACTGACGTGAAGGGCAGTCACTGGCTGATATGAAAGAGAAATCAAGTGCATTGTATCGCCTTCTGCCTAGAAACAAAAGAGAGAGACTGTCTAGGCACCAGTGCTGCTGATGGCATCACATAAATAAGAATTTATTGAGTTGCTCCGTGTTTAAAGGACTGTGCACATAAAGACGTGTGAATACTTCCAGTTGCTCTGAGAGTATGTCTCTGCTTTAATCAGCCTGCTATCTGGTGATTCAATTTATACCTGCTATAGTTGGCTTTCTCATCTTCCTGGAGAGAAGGATCAAATCCATGGTCAACTTCTTAGACACTTATTTGAGTTACCCATGTTCGTTTAGTTTGCCAGGCCCAGAACATCCAGAGGTTTCTATTCCATATTTCTCAGTCACCTCATGCACCAGATCTGCCTTCCACTGCTCTGCCCATAACTGGACAGACACCGCCTTTCATCTTCAGGCGGGGGGTGAGCTCTCTCCTTCTGTGTCATCATTCTCGGCATCTGCTATTGTTTCTTCTGGCCTGTCCAATGCTTCTAAGCTCTGCCATTTCCCTTGATTCCCACTCTCTTCCTTTTCTGAAATACGCTCATTGAGGTGGCAAGGAGTTTCTTACCCACCTTTGATATGTTTTCTAAAGGGCTCTCAGTAAATCCTTAAATTAGAATATGAGCTCCTAGAAAAATAAGGGACTGCATTTTTTCCTTTTCTATTTTAAATGCCAACTGTTTTTTTTTATTATTATTATTATTATTATTATTATTATTATTATTATGCACCCTGAAAAATAGCCCCATCTCTACATGGTCCATGGTGTGCACATTGTCCTTGGGGTGACCTACACGTTTCCTACCTATGCACCACCAAGAAGGACTAGTGGCAGGCTGAGCTTGGGACTTGGAGGCACTTCTTAGCATGGCTCGTTTAAATCAATAGACGCTCCATTTCCCCCCCTCACTGCCTCCTCCAATGATGAGCCAACCAAAGGAAAAGGCTGGATCTTTTCACTAATTCAAAGAGAGTAAAGCAGAAATGTGTCCCCACAACCTTTGTGTGTGTGTGTGTGTGTGTGTGTGTGTGTGTGTGTGTGAGTGTGTGAATTTTTAAAGGCAAAGTATTTCATTTGAAACTCAAAAAAGGCATTGAGTTTATTTGTGTGGTGGTTTTTTATTATTCTTTTACAGCAGTGGTGGGAGCTGATTTCCAGTATGGGCTTTTTTCAGCTCATTTTCCCAGTGTGAGAGACCGTTTCATATCAGTTCAGCATAAGTGAAACCTTTCACTTAACCCTTATTTTTGTCACTATCTTATTGCATTAAGTTCTCTCTCTCTCTCTCTCTCTCTCTCTCTCTCTCTCTCTCTCTCTCTCTCTCTCTCTCTCCACATCTCACTCCCTTCTTTCTTCCCTCCCACCCTGTTACCTCCCCCCTTCCTCCCTAGCCCGCCCCCCACCCTTTCTCCTTCTTCTATGTACATAAAGGGCCCAAAGGCAATGATAGAGCAACTTTTATAAAATTTTCTCTTTGAGAAAAGTGTTTTCCAATTTTGGATAAGGAGTGGGAGTGAGGAAGCATTAGAAAAAAATGGAGTTGCAAGAATAACTCTTCCATAAATATATAGGATCTTGTGGAGATTGAAATCTCCTTTTTGTTGAATGTATCTAATTAAAATTTGTATCTCCAGTGATGCCAAGCATGGAGGGCACCGCATGAGAATGAGGGTGTGGGGTATCTCAGTGTAGCAGCCATGACTCAATGTCGCCTAAGGTTTAGAGATTTCCAATTATACACTTCCTTTTAAGACTTCAAAGATTGGTAAAATGAAAAGATAATTCATTTGTTGGATTACAGAACCCATTTCATTTATACACACTGAGGCCCAAGTGGGAACATTGTGTCCCAAAGGAATTTCAAGACAAAAGAGAAAGTCCAGGGAAGGAGGATAGAGTGAGGAAGGGGAAAAGAACATTGTACCCAGCATGCCATGAAACTGCCTGCCAAATTCAATTCTTCCTTGCCAGCACTTTTCACTTTCTTTTGTTTTTCCCCCCCTTTTATGATAGGAGTCAGAATGAAATCAGGATTTCCCTATCAAAAGTACTTCCTTTCTAACCAGATTTGTTAGAAAGTATGGCTTAAAATGAGAAATGCTTGTATGTTAATGAGACTAGAGTCATACCCCTCCCCCAATAACATAATATTCAACTAATGGTAACACTGTGATTGTATGCCAAGCATTTGATTGGAATTATATTGCCTTTTAAAGATGTAATGCTAGGTAAATGAACAAGAAAAGGAAAAGTCCAACTTTAATGACCTTCATTTTACACCCTGAAAATGCATGGTAATAGCCAGAAAATAGAGAAGTTCTAGTGAGCTAAGATTCATAAATATTAAATGCAATAGAGGAAAAATCACAGATTTTTAAGAAATTAACTTGAACAAATGGTGATTTTAGTTTTGATGTCATTTTGAGTAATGGTCATTAGCACAGTGGATTGCAATGGGTAGGAGCCAACTGTATGGAAAGAATGCCTTCTGATTAACTTGGGGGTTTTTTTTCCTGATGTTTCAGCCAGTTGACAACTGTACTGTATATCTCTTCATTTTGTGCCTGTGATTGGCTCCAAGGGTGCTTTGTTTAGAGATGCGTGTGTGCTCTATTTTCATGATTAGGCTTTTTTATGATTAGTTCCCATTTTCTTTTTTTGTTTTAACTTTTACTCAGAATAATATGCAAGTGCCTTGGAGAACTGATTGGCTGACTGAAATAATTGAGTTCAGATGCAGTTTCTTCCCTCTCTACCATTTCCAGTCCCCGCTCTGTTCTGGGTTGTTTCTGACTGCCTGGAGACCAGGCTCTCAGAGTTGCTGGGTAGCGTTTTTCTTACAGTGAACTGGTTTCTTACACAACCCAAAGATAATTGACTTGAAGGCAGTTGGAAGCACAATGAGGAGCCTTTTGGTATCCCTCCAACAGATACACTTATGCGTGCCCCACTGTCATTCTTGAATAAAGCAGTTAAAGACAGAGCTGTTGTGTGCTTTTCATGGGAAGACATTCATACAGCAAAACTCCCTGAACAATAACAGTAAAGAGGTCTTGGGTTTCCCAAATTTCTCCTCTCTTTACAACTGTCATAGCCTTCTTCAACTCTCTCAGATCCTTTTGAGTTCTCCCTCTGGATCTTTCTCCTGCTGCATCTAATGGTCTCATTCCTACTTTCCCCTCAGATCTCTCTTCACTGCTTCTTCTTCTTTCTCCTTACCTCTTTTCTGGACATAGGCAGTTTTCCTCCCAAACCATTCATCTTGATCCTCAGAGAACATATCTTCCCCAGGATTCCTTTCTCTTTTGCTGAAGACTAACAGTGATTAATTATATTGCTCATTATACTGAAGTTACCTTGTGTTTATGTTTTGGTATCTGATGATTTGGATAATCATGTCCACAGTAGCATCTGTTATCTAGCTCCCCTCCTCAAAATCCTACTCTTCGACAAGCATATTTCAGGAAATAACTCCACTATCCTCTCAGACATTCATGCATGGTTCCCAGCTTCCTGACTTTGGTTCAGAATATTCCTGAAGTGGAACTTGCACTCAAGAATCACCTTGTTGAATGAGGTTGAAGCTAACCTCTGGACTTAGTCTGAAATTGTGTTCTCGCTCTACTGACCCCCTTTCCCTCTCCCTTGCATCCTGACAGAAGAGCTTCCTTCATAAACACCTCACATGAATTCTCCCCTCAGTCTCTGCTCCCAGGAATCTTGAACAAACCCTGTGTGGTTGTTTTTGTATCTTATGAATGAGGAACCTGAAATATGGTGGTTTTAGTTAATTTTCTAAATAACACACACATCATGTAAAGGGAGAATTTGGGATTTGAATCTGCATCATTCCAATTTAACTCTCATTTTCTTTTCACCATACACTATCCAGTGCTTCTTGAGTCATTTTTTTTCCAAGTGCAGCCTTGACATATCACTTCTCTACTTGAAATCCCGAGGGACTGCCTGTTCCCTACATTTCTAGCCTTGCCATTCAGCACCCTCACAATCCATAGGGCTAACATGACTTCTTAGTCTTGAGGCCCATTGCATCACTTCTGTTGCCCTTTCTTCCCTACTTTGTAGGACCATTTCATGTTCTTAAGATACTGCTCCTGCTGCTCAAACCCTGTGCCTCTCTTCTTCACAACGCAGATTCTCTCTGAAACACCCTTCTTGCTCTCTACCTTTCATGGCACATCTAGAAGAGACTCCATACTTTCTTTTGACAAAGGAGCTTAATTATCTCCACTTTCACAATCAGGTCCTCATCTCTCTGGACTGAAGCAATCGTGTTGTTCCTCAAACTACTGTAGAAATTCACAACTTTCTTTCATATCAGCTTGGACAGGAATGAGGCAAAGTCCTCTGAATTTGAAAAAAAAGTTGGACAGTAAAGGCTCTCATAAAAAAAGGTTAGAGAGTAGTGATTTTAATAGAGCCCTCCTTGGGTTAGGCTATGTCATGTTATGATAATGGGGCTGTAACAAAATGTTATTGGTAGTTATCTTGGTTTTTTTTTTTAATGATTATGGAGTTTTTTTCACATTTTTATACTTTCTCCTATTTTCTAAAATGTATAAAAGAAAATTGTTGCTTTTGTAGGCGAATGAAATCTTGCATAAAAAGGGAAAGAAAGGAAGACAAAAATAAATAAATAAGAAAAAAGGAAAGTTTAAAAGGAGTGCGGAAATGTGGACAAAAAAGAAGAATTTGGTTGAGTTATAAAAAATGTGAAGAGTTATAAAATCTAGAAAAAGACAATCTTGCATTCATAGATACTAATAGGGATAGGTTTACATGTGCAATAGGAAGAATGAGTGGATTGTGTAAATTTTTGCATCTCAGTGTCTCTGCTGTGGGTGTTATGTACTTTGTGCATTTTTGTTTCTGTTAGGGATTATTATAAGTCTTGAGAAAGAAGAAAAAAATATGATTGCCTAGAACAGAAAGAAATAAGTAATGGCCTGAAATGGTGAGGTTTGGAGGGAGGGAGAAAGGAGGGTGCAATA
This sequence comes from Pipistrellus hanaki, assembly GCF_964339955.1. Lineage (NCBI taxonomy): Eukaryota > Metazoa > Chordata > Mammalia > Chiroptera > Vespertilionidae > Pipistrellus > Pipistrellus hanaki. Next base: position 8,018,300 of record NC_140507.1, on the reverse strand, counting down.
AATTAGATATTAGAAAATAAAATGAATAGTATGGTCACTTAGACAACAGAATAATTTCCCAAAGAAAGTCCAGTAATTGAAGCAATTGCATCCAAGCTGTTCAGGATAAGCAGAGATAAATCAGTGAGAAGATTAATGTGGACAAACCACAGTGGAGCGAGATGAACTTGAGGTGAGGAATTTCGATAGGCTCTTCAGATGAAATGCAGGCACAGATTTTCTGGAGCAGATGCCAGAAGATTCTTGCCCCTCACTGCAGGAATTAGAAATGCATAGACATCCTCAGTGGAATTCTGTTTAGGATTGCCAGTCTTGAATTCTGGGACTTAGGGAGGCCACATTTGCAGCACCGGGCACCATATGCTGCAGTGGTAGAACTGAAGGTGATGCCAGGGCTAGGGAGGCTTGGTGTCCTTGTCTGAGGACATCAGTTCTGAGAGAATAGAGTAATACTATGTTGACTTCAGATCAGAGTCCTGTTTGCCAAGAGCTTTCTTCAAAAGCTCAAAATTTCAGTCTGTTTTCTGTGCTCTCACGGTGGGCCATGGGTGTCACTTCTCCATAGGGGGGATCTTTGTCGTATTGCACATGAATAGGACAGTGTCTAAATTCATATGCCTCAGGGAGGCAGCACAGGTGAATGAGCCAAAGCCAAAGCAGCACAGAGACGATATGGGCACGGCTACAGAGCCCCCGCCAACTGCTCTCTTGAGCAATACAAGCCTGGTGGAAGCAGATCTTCTGATATGAAACTGAGCTAGAAATCTAAATTTTATCTGTGTTACAAAAGAATCATTTTTAAGTATTGGCAAGAAACTTAGTTTTTTATCATTTCTTTTGTAGACCATGTAAAACACATCTGCAAACCAAAGGAGGTCCCCAGACTGGTGGTTTGCAGTCAGCAGTGGGGTTGGACCATTGGTGGCCCACAGGGGCTGCCAGTAATCCAGTCTCCTCTGCACCTGGTATTCTTTTCCAACACTAGCCACACGTCTTTACAGTAAAATGAAAGCACGCATGAGAGAGCTTTGAAGTATGTAAAGGGCTACATGAGTAACTACAGAGGGGGGTACTTACATCTTCCATTGCATTTAAAAAGGAAGTAATGCCATTTTTAAATATCAAATAAATTTATGAGAGATGTGCAATCCAGGAAGTGTGTGTTGTGGGTGTGTTTGTGGGAGGGGGGAAAAGACACAGAAACAAAGAGAAAGAAAGGTTTGATATAGACATTCTTTATTAGTTCTTGCTGGCCATTTTATATTCTCTCTGATTCTCATGACAAGTAAACATTTATTCTTTGAAATGATATGATTGTCTAAGAAAAATGGACATAGCTTAATGTCTGCGTTAGTCATTTTAACCTAAGAGTAGATGGCTTTAGAAGCTGGGAGTAAAACACTCTGAGCTACCACATCCTGGGGAGAAAGCAATTGAATGGTCTCATAAATTTGAACTGCTAACCTAGACGCGAGAAATGCTATAAAACAAATAAGTCAGGCATGCACCAAAGAATGTAGAACCACGTGGACATAATTAATGTTTTCATAAGGCATTGAGAATGCAGATATTACCTTAGGATTTAAATTACAGGTCCATTTATTTTGGTATAATGGCATGAATTAGAGCTCTCTTAATGGTTTTCATTTAAGAAGATGTAAAGTTACAAGGATACTACTAAGCCTCACATAACTTTTCTTTCTCTCAATAGGAACTGTGCAGTTTAAGCTAAGTTATTGAGAACTTTTCCATTTTACCATGTCTAGGTTTATCTCTGTTCTTGAGAGCTCTCTTGGCCCATAAGCCTTGTTCCAGATAGCAAAGGGTGTATCAAATCATGTCAACATTTAGTGGAACACGGTGCCTCTTTCTTAAATTTTGGGAACCATTTTGCTTTGCTTTTTTGTGCTACTCAAGTCAGTGGTCAGAATGAGAATAAAGTTGCCCTATGGACATTTTTTTCACCCTTAGGTAGGATGGAATCATGAACACAGGAGTGGACAAAAGCAGTTTATAATACTAAACTAGAGGCCAGGTGCATGTAATTTCTGCAAAGGGGGAGGGGGTCCCTCAGCCTGGCCTGTACCATCTCTAATCCAGGATATCCCTCTCGCAATCTAGGACCACTGGCTGCTAACTGCTTAGCTTCCTGCCTCCCTGATTGCCCCTAACTAATCTGCCTGCTTGCCTGATCATCTCTAACCACCTCTGCCTACCTATCTGATTTCTCTTAACCCCTCTGCCTGCCTGCCTAATCTCCCCTAACCACCTCTGCCTGCCTGCCTAATCTCCCCTAACCACCTCTGCCTGCCTGCCTAATCTCCCCTAACCACCTCTGCCTGCCTGCCTAATCTCCCCTAACCACCTCTGCCTGCCAGCCTGATCACGCTGCTTTCCCTTGCCAGCCTGATTGCCCCTAACCTTGCCAGCCAGATTGCCCTCTGCCTCTCCTGTCACCATGGCTTTGTCTGGAAGGACATCTGGAAGAGGTATGGTCTATTCAGTCTAATTAGCATATTTCCCTTTTATTAGTAGAGATAATACAATAGTTAATAAATAATGATGCAAAAATAAACAGGTCTGTGTGCTCACAACTGTCAATCTACTTTTGCCCATCCTGTGCAGTAGCTTCTAACTTTCTAGGTGAGTCAACTGGAAGAATCAGCCAGCTGCACCCTTTCTACATGGTTTTCTTCATCACTCTTCATCTTTCTTGCTTTTTGGTCTTAGTACACAGTAGCACTACTTAGGCATCTTGGACACATCCCTTTGGTTCTTCAAGTTTCATTTTACTTATGCAGAAAATGAGAACAATATCAGCACCTACTTCATAGCACTATTTTTTTTTTATCCTCACCCAAGTATATTTTTCCATTGATTTTTAGAGAGAGTAGAAGAGAAAGACAGAGAGAAATATTGATGTGAGAAAAACACATCGACTGATTGCCTCCTGCACATGACCTGACCAGGGCTCAGACCAGGGAGGAGCCTTCAACCTAACAGAGTTATGTGCCTTGACTGGAATCAAACCCAGGGTCCTTTGGTCTGCAGGCTGACTCTCTATCAACTGAGCCAAACTGGCCAGTGCCATATTATGAGGGGGAGGGGGGAATGAGAGAACCCGTGTGAAAAGATTTTTGATTTCCTGGCATATGAGAAGCACTCTATAACTGTTAGCTATTCTTAGTAATATTGTTATTCCTCAACTTATATTGACAGAGTGATTAAAGTTTCTAATTTAAGGCAGCTAATGATTCATTTTTAAACTATTTCCTACTCTTTCTAAAACCACTTTTTTTCTCTCACATAATTTACCCAAATCTGTTGAAGTGCCAGAAATATCACATTCCTCAGAGTCCAGAGGTAATCTCAATTGAGAAAGAGGGGGGTGGGAGAGAGGGAGAAGATCTGGTTTTCTGAGTATTGCCTGATAGTACTAATAAGGCTCACTAAATATATTCTTCTCTTATTCAACTGTATTGGCTCTCAATTGCCACTGAGTTAATATGACATTTAATCATATGCATTTAAACTTTGTCCTTTGTATTTTGCTTACCTGGTATTGTGTAAATATAGGAGTAGGAAGTTAATATCTTAAACTCCATGCAGTGAGTAAAAGAGTGCTATAAATGTAATAGACTCAAATAAAATCAGTGGCTAAATTTCTTTAAAATATTGCATATATTATTCCATTTATCTCACATGACAACTCCATAAAATAGGCATTATTGTTTCTGTTATTCCTATTTTATGCCTTAGGGAAACTGAGGTTTAGAGATTTAACTTAATTGGAGATCACTTAGCCAATAGTTGTTGACATAGGACTTGGAATTGAAACTATTAAGACCAGAGTTCATATCTACTCTGCTCCTTTTCCTTCTGATGGGGAGCTGAAGGAATGCATGCATGAAAGAACACAATCGTATTCTACAAGGCAGATCTAAGTATTAGAATATTTGTCCTACCTAAAAAGGGATTCATTTTTCTTTCCTTGAATTAATATTCATCCTTGAATTGACAAATCTATTTACAGCTTTGTTACCTTTTTAAATTCCTGCCTCTACACACTTTTTCTATGACATTTAAGCAATATTGTTCACACTTCAATTATGTTTTCCAACAGCATATTGAGCAAATAAATACCATGAACAAAATTGTTTGCTAGGCACTATGGGAGAAAAAAAATATAAATGAGAATGCATTAGCTTCCCTTCAGGAGATTGCCACTTAACAAACCCAGATAAGCAAATAATGATAAAACCCAGGGGACTGTGTTGAGTACTGGATATACAAACTCCTGTGAGGACTCAGCGAAAGGCAGAGACGCGAGACGCGGAGGAGAGACCTAGGATGCCTTTTGCTCTTGGAAGAACTTTCAGGTTCAACTTCTGTTTTTCATTTGAAATAATCTCTTGTCACCTGATTTATTTCTTCTTCTTCAAAAAAAAATCTCTTTCCCACAATTCTGCTTTTCTTAGCATGGTGACTGTTGAGTCTAACTTGGCATTATAATCAACCTACTAAACTTTTATGAACATTACAATATTATACCATTCAATCAATGGGATAACATATGTGATTATAAATTCTACATTGAGTTAACTTTGAGGATAAAATTCTGTAAAACATTATAAACATTTTTATAGGAGTTGATAAAATTAGATGGTTTGATCATCATCCATTGTTGAGATATCCATGTGGACTCAGAATAATTATTTATAGTGCATTTAGGTATAACAGATACCATAGCTCATAATATAATATGACTTTCCCTGGAAATACATTTATCATTTACAGTGCTATGTTAAAGTGTGCTTGGTTTGGGATCGTATTCTCCTCACTCTCGCACCAGTATGATAACCCAACAAGAACTATTTTATTCAGCCAGTGCTCAGTTGATATTTTACTCAGATCACAAAGATTGTACTCCCTGGACAATGAGTGTTCCCCTACATATAATGCCTTGCAAGAAAATTATTATTAGCAGCCCTGTGCATAGACTGCATGGGGATGATGACTATAAGAGTATAGGGTTGTTGTTGTTTTTTTTTGTTTGTTTGTTTCTCTTCTTAGTAACACTAATGATAGCTGACATTAGGTTGATTATATATCAGAAATAAAATGTCACTTATATGAAATAGTGACTGATTATATGCTTACTATTTGCTATCTCTTTGCTCCAAACTTTGCATGCTTTATCTCATTTTCCCCTTAACTACCCCACAAGGTCGATTTTACTATTAATCCCATTTTACAGATAATGAAATTGAGAGTTATGGAAGTGATGTCTCCAAAGCCCGCATTTCTAATCTTTAAATGTCTAGTACCTGCACACCAGACCCCTTCTTTCCAATAGTTTCAGATACCTACATCTCATGGGAACCCCAAGTTCTGTTGACCTGAACACAGAAGAAAAGATTGCTTTTTAGCTTTTTGGCTTTGTAGCCAGGCTGAAAATAGAAATTACTCTTCAAGTGGAGTGCATGAGAGAGAAGAGAAACAGCTCAGCTAAAAGGCTGTGGTTGAAAAGCTTCCGCAGATCAACAAACCTGCGGCTGCAGCTTCAGGTGAAAAGACTCCTCTCTCCCCAAAAGCAGCCCAGCCCGCTGCAGCAGCCAGGCATTCTCCGAGTCCCTCGTTCATTAGTAGTCAAGGTTTTCATTGTGCTCAGCAAAACAGTCACAGAAAATAAATGTGCCTCACAGATGGGCCCATAGAAAATCTACTTGATGCATTCTTGAAAATTCACAGCTAAATGGCTTTGAAGAGATGGGGGTTATTGTGTCCATGATTAAAATGAGGCATGGCATGCATCTCTCAGACACACTTTCCCTGTAGAGCTTTTCTAAGACTGAGAAGATACACAGTGGTAGCTGCCCTGTGGCTCATGGATGTTCCATGTCTTACCGAACCATTCCCTGTTGAACTATTATACATTTCAAATGCATTCACTGTACAGAGTTAAACTTGAAGATCTGTATTAAAAACATCTGCTTCATAGTATATGAGCTGAAGCTTTTAAGGATTTTTTTCAGCGCACATCTTCAAACAATAGAGATCAATATTTTTCAATTAGATCAATATTTCATTGGACCACCTATACCACCCACAACCAGAATTTTCCAATGCAATTTGGGTTGTCAAAAATGCCCTTTAACTTCTATGGACACAAGAGTAGAAATCAGGAATCATCATTACTTTTAACAAGTATCCCAGCCTATTCCTGTGACTAGTACACATATTTTATGTGAATCTGGGTAGTACAATTTAAATACATTGAAATAATATATATATAGTATGTACACAATTTGAAACAACGTGATTCCCTCAACTTATAAATATTACAGTTGGGATTTGCAATTTTAAAACTGGTAGGCCAGATGAATTAATTATAAATTTTACTATCAGCAATGCTAAGTTAGTTGGTAATTTCAAATACCTGTTTTTAGTATCATTGACCCACATTGATTTTTTTTTTTACTTACAAATAATTTTGGTAATTATTTTTATGTCATTGCTATGCTACTGTTGCTATGTTTTGAATATTATAACCACGACATCTAAATGCTCATTATATAGTACCATGTGTACCGGTTGATAATGCAGATTTTGTAATAAAAGAAAACATGATAATTTCAAGAGAAACATCAAAAGTACTTTATTCAAAGTAATGTCCATCACTAGCCACACATTTCCCCCATATTTTAGGTTATTTGTGGATACCATCCCAATAGAACTTTTCTTGTTTTGAGGCAAACCATTCAGAGACCCAATTTTCTACTTCTTCATACGTTTTCAAGTGCTGCTCAGAAAGTGCATGTGCCATCGATCAGAACAAGTGATCATCTGAAGGAGCAAGGTCTGGTGAATACAGCTAGTGGGTTAATACTTCCCAGGCAAGATCTTTTAACGTGTCTTTAACTGGTTTTGAAGTGTGTGATGGTGCGTTATCATGAAGCAAAATTATTTTGCCATGTCTTCTGGCACATTCTGGTCATTTCATGATCAAAGTGTGGTTAAAATCAATTATTTTTTGTTGGTAGGGATCAGTATTAATTGTTTCACCTGGTTTTAGAAGCTCATAATACATCACACCTTCCTGATCCCAACAAACGCAGAGCATTGTCTTCTTTCTTTACAAAGCGATTTGGCTTTGCAGTCAATGTTGATGGTTGACCTGGATTAACCCATGATTTTGTGCATTTGGGACTCTCAAAATAAATCCACTTTTCATCGCCAGTCACGATTCGATGCAAAAACAACTTTCTTTTGTGCCAATGTAGCAACATTTTACTGATGATTTTTTGGTTTTCCTTTTGTCTTTCGTTCAATTGATGTGGCACCCATTTTCCTTCCTTTAAATCTTTCCCATTGCTTGTAAATGATTGGAAATTGTTTGTTGAGCAATGTTTAATCTTTCTGCAAGTTGTTTTTGAGTCTGACACATCTTCATCCAATAATGCTTGTAATTATTGGTCTTCAAACTTTTTCGGTTGACCTGGATGTTATTTGTTTTTAACATTGAAACCATCACTTTTAAAGCATTTAAACCAGCATTCACAAGTATCTTGAGATGGAGCATGTTCACCATAAGCTTCCAAAGTATATGATAACTTTCAACAGTATTTTTCTTCAAAATAATGAATTAAAACTTCCAGCAAATGCTCTTTTTTTGGCATGAAATTCAACATTTTTAAGCATAAAAATATCTATGATGTTAACACATAAAATTTGACATATGAAGTTTTGAAGCTTGCTGTCAATACAACAAAATAGTATATATATCAAATTGCATATATATCAACATATGTATAAAGCAATCTATTGAGAAAAATCCACATTAGTAACTGGTACATATGATAATACTGTCACTTATGTAAAAAATGCTCCTTAAAATCACTAATATTTAAAAGGAAGTTGTGATGACAGTTTTGTAAAGAAGATGTAACAGCCACCAATATACCCTAGATTGCTAATTTTGGAGAGTGGCCTCTATAAAACATTAGAAATGATAGTAAGAAAATTAAAAGTGGAAATAAAACAAACATGCTACTAATGGGTACAGTCCTGTATTCCTAAGGAAAACGTGCTCTTGAATTGTTTAAGTGTTGAATTATGTGGGGTCTTCAAGAATTGTGGTTTGCATCAAAATGACCTATGGATGAATTAGAGTTGGAAAACCACTGCAAAATTGGTGACCGATTTCTTGACAAGTTGGCCACTGTAGGTTATTTTCAATAAGGATTGTTTGAACAGAAGTGGAATAACAGCCCTGCTATTCTAGCAAATCAACATCAGAATAACGAGATGCAGGACTATGATGATCAACTCAGGAGGAACATGCCTGTTGGTCTCAGAGGAGCCATTCATATTATAGTCTGTGTGGATGGCATGTCTAAAGTTGGGTGAGCCTGTGGCCCCGAAGCAGTAGTGTGCTCATAAATGCTTAACTATGGACTCTGGTATTGAGGGAGCCCTGACTTGGGGTATTTGCCAGGTTTTTATGATGCAAATACTCCCACCATGACCAATTTCAAACTACCAATGTGATGTGATGTCAGTCAGCTAACCTAATTCCTAAAAAGTTAACAATCAGCATTTCTATGCTTGAGCTATCGGGCTGCAACATACCATTGCCTGAGGGATATATAGGTATAAGAAAACTTTTCTGACAATCCTTAATTATCCAGAAGCATTTACCTTTCTGTAGTGCTATTGTAAATAATATTTTGAAATTGAAATTATTGTGTAATTCTAATTTAAAATTATAATCATTATAACTATAATCAGAATTATAAAATTAAAACCAAAATGATCATTTGAGTTATAATTCAGAATGTTCCCCCATTTCATATATTTAAGAGGCACAAAATATGATTCTCATTCTTTTCTCATTCATTGTCTATACATCAGTATCACTGTCACAGTCTTCTATTTGGATATGTAACCATTATTCTCCTGCTCTCTTTATTCCTCTAAGAGCAGAGGAAAAAATGTGCACAGGGCTTCCAATTAAGTAGACCTGACGTTCTGACTTGATTAGCAGTGATGGACCCAGAGGTTGGATTGGTGACTAGCATTAGGTATGGTGTAACTTGCAGCAGAGGAAGGAAGACTAAGGGGCCCAGTGATTGCTTAAGATAGATGAACTGAAGTCGACGTAGCAGCAGACAGATTCACCTTATCATACAGTTGTAGATGCTAGCCAGGAGGGCCTTCTCCATGTGTCCCTGTCCTAGATCCACAGCAGTGTATTTTCTTCTTTTTTCCCCTTTCATGCCATGTCCCTTTCCTTGCTGATCTCCTGACCTTGCTTTTGATTGCCTTCCATCCCTTCAGAATATATTTCTTTCTGCTCCTTTCTTGGATTATTTATACATTCCTCTCTAGGAATGCCTCATCTTCTGCAATAAGATGGCACAGAGCAAGGTGCCTGCTGTGTTCACAAATTCCTTTTCTTCATTCCATCTCCTCATGCATCTCTTACTGCCCTTCAAGGCACAAGTTAAAATAGTACCTCCTTGCCGCCTCTTAATCACTCTAGGTTTTTCTTATCACTCTAGGTTTTTATGATCTCACCTTGCTCAGGGCTTACTCAACAGTGGTTCACAACTCTAATTTTGTGTAGAAATAACTTGACAAGTTTATTGAAAACAATGTTTAGGGGCCACTAAGTATTTACAATGAATTTGTCTCTGGTCAGGTATTGGCAGTGGTATGTTTTCCAAAAGTGCATGAGGTGACCCTAATACAGAGCCCGAGTTGAGAACCATTATTCTATGCTATGATATTCTCTCTTTTCCCCACAAGTCAAAAGCAGTCCAGGTTCCATAAAGAACATAAAAATAAGGATGAAACTTCAGTGGACAAGAGCTTGTGCGTTCAATGGTGAAGGCAAACAGCTCCAGGGCAGCAATTTGCCAGAAGGGGAATCATTGGACTAAATTGGGGAAGAGTAGGAAATCTCAGCAGCCACTTCTAGGAATCTAGAGTAATCTTAGAACTAAAATCCATTATAGGGGAATGTATTCCAGTGCCTCACATTGTTAAGTAAGAAACTGAAGCCTCAAGAGACTTTCCCGGTGTGCCAAGTGACTTTCCAAGATCAGGCATGCTATAGTTGAAGGGCCAAAGGATGAGCTGATATTTTTAGAATGCATGCACTGGGCCAAACCATTCTATATGCATTAACTTCTTCTCTCCATATATCAATGCTTCTTTATTATTACTTAGTGTAGTCTGTGGTATAGACATACCACAGTTGGTTTATCTGCAATCTCTTTTTTAATCACTTTATTGATGTAAAATTTAGAAGTCGTAAAATTCATCTGGTCAAATAAAGTGTGCAATTCAGTGATATCTACAGAGTATATCTATGGAGTGACATCATACTCTAATTTTAGAGCATTTTTTATCACCTGAAAAAGAAAGCTCATGCTCATTAACCCGCACAACAATCATAGGTCCAATGTTACTCTTCTTGACAATGGGACTAAGACAGAGACTAAGCAACTTGCTCAATGTCACCTATCTAGTTAAGGATAGAGCCAGAATGGAATGTGGCTTTGGTCATATTCCAAAATCCCCACTCAGAACTAGATCCAGTCCAGTGTTTCTTTTTCCAGCTCTGCAGAGGACTATAGATCATTGATGGGGAAATGATTTCACTCACTGGGATAAAGGAACACAGGCAAGTCTCATGGTCTCTCAGTCTGCACTTTAGGCTTGCCTGGCCCACTGGAGTCATTTTGTAGATTCTGCTGTGTGTCCTTTTGCAAGACTCCTACTTACATTCTACACTCAGCATCTGCCCAATACTTGGTTTTCCCTTCTACACTACAATATCTGTGAGTCTATGAATTATGCATGTTTGTTTCCCTCTCATGCCCAATGCTATACTTAGCTTATCTACTATGTCTTCATAGATATTTGGAACAAATGAATACTTTCTGGTCATGTTGTAGTACAGCATCTAGATGGCAGGCATTCTAGGATTTTCATTATTAAAAATTTACTAGTGGGAAAGTCCTAAAATGACATATGCATGATATCATTGATAAAAGAAAAATATAGTTTGTTTTTACCCAACGAATGCATTTTCTGGTAACTTATTATTACTCAATTTTGTCATTTAACAGATGCATAACATATACAATTGGAGTTATCCTAGTTTAGGTTCCTTCTGAAAAATACTGACCCTCCTGTGGTGAAGGTTTTGCCAGGACTTCTTAATGAGTTTCTGAGGAAGAACCCTGAGTTCTGAATGTGTTTTACTCATTATCAGACCTTCTTATTGTGATTAGAAAAATAGGTAGCCCAAGTCACAAATTCCAGTGGGATCCTTTGGAGTTTTAATTACACAGCACTGCCACCTAGCATCCAAGGCACAGGCTTTTTTAATTAAAAAAAATACATGGAGGTTTCTCTGTATTTAAAATATTATTAAGGGGATCAGTCTGCAATCCTTTAAGAAGCAGGAACTGAGATTCCTTCCGGAAGTGTTTGTGACAGCCTCCCACCAATGCTGTTTACTTGAAAGCTCTTGCCATAGAGAGTGAATTGGTGTCAATGGAGAGAGGGGCTTCGAAATCTGCTGAGGAGTTTCAAATGTCAGAGCTGCATATTCATGAGCTGCAGGCACCTGTGGCCCGCTGTCTTCCTGCAAATTCCTTGCAAAGCAGTCTTGGAAGGGCACTGGAGGCACTTCCCAAAGGGCTTTGCTATTTATTTGCATACAAGTAAATACCTAAAGGAAATAATGGAGAGGAGGAAGGAACACAAGCAAAATTATTTTTGGGGGGTTAGGAACCCTCCTTCCTCCCTCAGGAGAATGCCAGCTCAAGCCCACACTGCCCTGAGATTTTTGATGCTGGTTAAGAATCTGGGCCCCTTTGATTGACAGTGGGGTAAGCAGATTTCCCTGCCAGCCAGGGGAGCCCTAGAAGCCAGCTTTGGGAAGAAAAAGGCATTGGTCATCTTTGCCATTTTTGTTGGGTGTCCCACAATGCAACGGACTGTGTGAAAGCAGGATCCTATCCTCAGTCTTTGTTCCCCAACTGTGTTTTAAAAAACACATCAAAACAAATCAATAGTATTTAAAAAGGGGGGGGGGGGGGACATTGCACTTAGATTGATGCTTTACATAATAAGCCCTTTATGAGATGTAATGCCAACTGTTAATCAATAGACATGCCGGAACTGCCTGGAATACAACCTTGTAGAGTTTTTTTTAAAAAATTAATCTTTATTACAAATATTGACTTGTTGGGACTTGCTGGGACCGCTCCTGGCTCTGCTCTTTATCCTAATTAGGAGGTTACGCTACACTGCTTAGGCTGCAGATAATGATGTAATGATTATTGTCTTAAAACCTGAGAATCAATAAAAGATACTATCAGACAGTGCTAAGTGTCACGATTATGAAAAGTACTTGCGATTTTAAAAGGTTTACAGGAGCAAGATTTCTTTCTGTCTTAGACTTTTTCCCCCCTATTTGCTTATTTCTACAGTTTTCTCAGGATTGGGTAGGTTAAGAAAGTTTCTTTTCCCAAAAGGGTTTTCTCCTGTCATTGTTTATTAAAACACAGTCTTTCCACGGTTGTGGTTGTCATCTTCCTTGATGCCATTGTTTAAAAAGGTCCCCTCTCCCTTATACTCCTCATCCTAGAAGGCATCTGTGCCTTGAAGGTGGCAGAAGTTCTAGGATGAAAGGAAAAATAAAGAATTAAAGAATGCCACCAATTGAATGACACACAGGAAGGACAGTAATTGAAGAAAAGCAAGAGAACAGGTGGTTGCTTTTCCGAGAGTCTAAAAATACAAGAGTTGGGAAGAATGTAATAATAACACTAAGAATAGTAGCACTTCAGGTGCATATAGCACTTTCTTATAGGAACTGAACGTTTTTCTACATTATTTGTGTGTGGAAACTCAATACTAGAGCCCTAGGAGGATTGTACTAAAGTTGTCACTATTTTACAGATGATGCAGTTGAGGCACGGGGTGTTTAATTCACTACTCCGAAGGCACATAGGGAGTGGCCCGCGCAAGGATGATGTCTCCTCATTTTGCCATTGAGAGTTTTGGGTGGAGCTCAGCAAATGTACATGTCTTAGCTCAGGGCATCAGCCAGTATCCCAGGTTGACATCGATTGCAAATCTGGATCCCTTCTTGATCCCTGAGGGTGTTCAGACCAGGAGTGGCAGGAGTCACCCTGGCACCTGTGTCCCCAGTCTCCTCATGGCCAGCTCTTTATGGAGCCATTGTACCTGTGGAAATTAGGGAAGGGTGGTAAGGGGAGGGAGCCCCACTGTTGAGCTCCATGTTTGTGAATAAGGCAAATGTTTTCCTTCTGTTGCCTCTTTAGAGACAATTAAGCATTAGCTTTTGTCAGATGCTAAATTATGAGCGAATTTAGTTTAAAGCATGTGAACCATGCACCCTTTGAAATTTGCCTGAAAAGCCTCATTATAAAACTAATGCTATGAAAAAGCACTCCCTTTCAGATTAGGGGAAGCACCTGAATAGTTTTCATAAGTGGCTGCGCATAGTTTGAAAGCATTCTAGTGTTGCCTGAAACGCTTTCCACACACCTTTTAACTAGGAAATTTCACATTCAGCATATCTGTAGCTCTACAAGACTTTCAATAATATTTAAATTGGTTAACTGTATTTCTTTTATATCTGTTTTAATGCTTTTATTGATTTGGGGTAGATAAACTTGATTGTGCATGAAATCTTGTTTTTCCGCACTAAGGAGATAGGATTTGAGTGTGTACTAAGAGAACCATCCCTCCAAATCAGGCCAGAACTTGGAAGTGCAAGCGTTTGGCTCAGGTGGTTATTTACAGAGACCTCTGGACTGGACTGGAGCTAATTCCAGTGTGTGTTTCCCCCACATCAAGGGTGCAGAAGAGGATAGCATTTCTTTATTATAGCTCGTGAAAGAAAGACTCAATATAAGAAAAAGAAATGCTTCTCTTAAAAGAAAAAGGCACAGGTCTTTTTTGGTGGTTTATAGACACTGTGATTCTTATGGCCAATAGTGTTAGATTCTTTCATTTTAATCACAAGACAGCTAAGAGTCAATTTTTGGACATTTCAGCTTCAGTGTGCAAGGATATAATAGGAAGTATAATTTTTTAAAAAATGAAAAGATGATGTATTTTAAAGCCAAACCAAATGCATCGCTCACTTTACTTTACTGACACATATAAATCCAATTACTATGTCACAAATACGAACTGATGTGAGACCCATGAAGCCCTGAGCTGCACCAAGGGCACCTCAGAGAGTCTCTGCATCACCTTTAGATAGAGCAGGTGATACACAGTAGGGCCATGCCAGCTCTACAGGGCTGGGTTCAATTCTCAACCCTGCCAGGTGTTAGCCTCCTTACGCTGGGCAAAGGATACCACCTCTTGGGTCCTCAGTGTCTACACCTGAAAAATGGAAATAAAAATACAGGAACCAAGTAATAAGCCATTGCTCTTTATTGAACACCTACTGTGCATAACAGACTTACAAGGACTTGGGGATGTCGCCTCTACCTGGATGGCATGATTGCTAGGGCTTACAGCCTAGTTGTGGGCAAGAATTGTAAAGGCATGTGATAGCTAGCGGTGCCTATAATGAATACTGTGGTTCATCCATGGCCATATATGGAAAGTGAAAATCAAAGTGATGAGAAGAATGTTCTGGAGTTATGATGCCGAAGTGATATATTTTGTGCGTATGCCTAAGACTGAGCTAATAAGGGGAGAACTGAAAATAGAGCCACCCTTGCATTTGTGTGTAAAAGTGAAGAGAGATGAGGAGATGAGGGTTCCTGGTGCTGCTTTCTATTAGATTCCTTAGAGATCAAGTCTTCCTCTTCAATCCCTGTGCTAGCACCCTTAAAGAACGCAAGGAAGAACAAATACCTGCAATTAGCAAGCAGTTTCAACATTAGAAAAACTGTTCATCGACATTCACACATTTAATTTTAGCAACAATGCTAAGCAACACTGTGAAATCAAGTAAAACACTGGTTTTTGCATGTGAGGAGAGGTGGGTTCCTTCTAGGCCAGGCAACCTGTGATTGGTGGGAGGCAGAAAAGCAGGTTTCCAGGAATCCTGCGCTCGAGAGCTGGCTTCTTCTCTGCATCTAAATTCTGTCCTTTTGGTTTAACTTCAGAATAAGTGTACTCATTACAGAAGCACATATTCCACATGACTAGGTATTGTAGGCAGGTTCAGGGTGACCAGCACCTCTAGAGTGCTATTTGAAACTCTGGTAAGGACACAAACACAATGGTTTATTGAAATTCATATTTAAGGGAGATTTTGGTGCATAGCTCAGCTCGAGAGTGTATTGGGTTACTTAGTAAGTAAGCACTATTTATTTCAACATTAAACCTCACTAAAAACTGTTTTCTGAGGAAGAATTAGGCCCCGCATAAAGAAACCTTTTCCCAGTTGCCACCAGAGATGGGCTTGCAGCATTTCAAGCACTGTCTTAATTTGGATTTTTATTTTTAAACAAAAGGCCAGAGTTATCTGTCTATACAGGTGATGGTCAAACAAATGAGCGTGCCCTGAATTGGCAATAGAGAATATGGATATACCAGGCCCTCCTATCTGAAGATCATTTTAAACTCTTACAAATTGTTATCCAAACCAGAAATCACAAGCAAAAATATTTAAGAAGACTCAATGAAGGGCATTGATTCTCTAAAATTTGCTTTCTGGATAATTGTACAGTTTAGGCTCCTTGCAGAATCGCTTTTGCCAAATTGTGTTTTGTCAAGACGCTAGCAGACTACACTGACGGAAACACTGAGAAACAGTGGGAGAAAATGCACTGTTGTGTACAGCAATGACTCCTTGGGAGATGTCTATCCCAGCGAACCCTCTTCCTCTTTATAAAGCTCCATCACTGTCTGGAAGCATGGACTGCTTTTACCGTCTGAAGATGGTGTGTGTCCCTTGCTTTGGCTGCGAGAGAATGCAGACTTCCAACAAATCCACGGCCTGCCTGAAGCCTTTAAACAGGACATTGTACTCCTGTTTGCAAATATCACCCTCATACTTTCAGTTATTTATTTTCTACGCTTGTATTTGTTTAGTTTTAACTCCCTGGATATTTATTTTACTCTCAAATTATTCTGAAAGCTGACTCAAAAAAATTTTTTTTTTGTAAAACAATGTGGGCAATGAGATATATGGACACATATACACACACAAGTTATATACAGTTGATCTCTCTCCTCTCTTTGCATGGACCCTTATTCCATGTGTTTTATAATAATATATAAAGTCTGAGTATAGTTTAGGTGAGGGACAAAGGCTACACATTAGCAAGAAAATAGTCTTTGAGTAGGACTTTTAATGATTTTAAAACCTGGCTGCATGTCAGAATCACCAGTATTATAAAACTAGAAACTATTATTCTGATATTTTAATTTTGGGTGGGGCCCTGGCATGTTCATTTTACAAAGCTTGTCAAGTAATTCGGATATAAAGCCAGATGGCAAACCACTGACAAATGTGTTCCATGAGGAAGAACCTGTTAGAAGAAGAAAATGTATAAAGAAATGTAACGTGAATTAGTTCAAAAGCAGGATACTGGCTTCCCTGGACTGAGAGAACATTGCCTACATTTTTCCGAACATGTGCTAAGGTCCCACAATATACAGAACTCTCTGGTAGATAATAGCAGAACAGGTCCCAGTCACCTGGTGTCACGGGGCAGATTGAATAACGTCTCTCCTTTATTACATTATCACCTTGCTCATCCCGAAGCATATGCTGAAAACCTGCTCCAGCCAAGAGTACGTTGCTATGTGCAGGAGCTATAAAATAACCGAAGATATTGTCCTTCCAGTCAAGGAGAATCCGCTACTTGGACAGATAATACATGTACATAAAGAAGATAATTAACAATGCCAGGTAGCATATGCTAAGTGCCAGATCAGCGACAGCAACAATAACCGCTCTGTGAGTTCAGCGCGTGGGCTGCGAGGTTGCAAGCCTGAGAGCGAAGGCGGGATGCAAAAGCCTGACCTTGCTGTTTGTGGAGGAATTAGATAAATATTTTCCTACAAGTCAGTGTAACTGCAGTTAGCTGTCTGCCCGTGCAGATGCACTCAAACACTTTAAAAAAAAAAACAGAAGGCCATGTGATTGCATGTGTAACTATGGGTTTTAGCAAAATAATCCCCCCCCACCCCTTTCTCTTTGTTATTAAATGTATTTATAGCAATGCCTGAAACTAGCAAGCAGGAATCCAGTCAGAAATCTATGGTTTAGGGAGGCCGAAAGCCCTCACCTGTTTATGAAATTACATCTATTTGTGAAGGGGGGTCAGCATTTCCACCAGGATTGCAACCCCCTCCTTTGGGTGACTGTTTCTCAGAGCTTTTATTACACCTCAGGCTAAAAGCAAAATTTGCTTTGTTACAATTATTTGAGAGTGAAATTGTGTTTAACAATTTTCCATTAAAAAAAATAACAAAAACGCTTGTTAAACATGTAATGTAGTCACTTAATATGCTAAGTAAGTACTTCATTTCATTTCCCCCCTAAGTATAAGAAGCATTTAGAAGGAGTTGTTTTTAGAGTGACTCAACAGAAAAGGTCTCCACTGAGATTGAAAGCTAGCATCAATGACTATGAGAAGGAAGCATGATTTCTTAAAAAAAAAAAAATAAAATCTTATTTTACCCCACAGAACACAGTCTGACATGAGGGACATGATTTAGAAAGTGATCTGAAAATTTATAAACAATTATATCAGAAAGTGAAATAGTACTTAAAAAAAAAAAAAAAACCTTATGATTTTTATGTGAGCCTGGCTAAAAAATCCATGAGAACATTCTTGAGAGCCCAGGTGCTTTCTGTCAAGCAAGTAAAGAGCACTTTAAAATATCTGACAGGACGCGGGACAGAGAAAAGAGCTGGCCTAACTGTAGTAAGTGGAGAGTTGGAAATAACGCAGGAGGTGAGCTCCCTGGAGTAGCTAAGTCCAGCTCTGTCTGTGTGTTTCCAGATAAAACTCGAGGACTTCAGTTCCTAATAAGGCCTCACACCCAGGCTAAGGGCAAACAAATCCAATTTTCAAAATTCTTTTTCAAACAGAAGTTTCTTTGCTCTTTTCCTCTAGCTTTTGGATCATCCTTCATTTTTCTTCCTCTCCTCTCTAACTCCCGGAGCTGAGGGACTTCATTATGGTAACAGTGAAGAACATGTCCTTGAGGCGGGGAAGTTTTTGAAGGCTCAACAACTGAGGCTTTTTTGTCATCATTTTTTAAAGGCCAGGCTACACTTTGTTTCATCAAGACAGTGCTATGCACAGGCAGAATAAAGCCACAGACTACTTTGAAGCGAAAATCAGCAATAACACAACCCTTAGAAGTCAGAATACTTGAAAAGAACAACTTGTTTTTAAAAATTAGATTTATTGGGATGACATTGGTTAATAAAAGTATATAGGTGTTGTAATTTTTTAAATTTCTTTATTGGTTAAGGTGTAAAAGTATATATATAGTTTTAAGTGTGCAGTTCTTCAATATATCATCTACACACGGCATTGGGTATTTACCACCCAAAAGTCAAATCTTCCATCACTGTGTATTTGACCCTCTTTTTTTTTTACTGCCTCCCCTCACCCTCCTTCCCCTCTGATAACCGCCATACTGTTTTCTGTCTGGGAGTTTTTGTTTGTTTGTCTTGTTTGTTTATTTGTTGCTTTCAGTTTTATACCCCACGCATGAGTGAAATTCTATGGTTCTTGCCTTTTTTGTCTGACTTATTTCACTTGGCATCAAGATCCATCTCTGTTGTTGCAAATGGTAGTACATCTTTTTTATGGCTGAGTAGTATTCCATTGTATATGTGTACCAGATTTTTACCCATCATGACACATCACAGTTGTGGGCTCTTGTGAAAGAGTTATTCCATGAACATAGCAGGGAAGGTTGATGAAAGTTGGCAGAAGTTGGTCCCTGATACATTTCAAAACAAATAAGTGTTTGAAGACTTGGGTCACAATGTCTAAAACCTAAGCTCGGATAGCTTCTACTGAGGGCTTCTCCCTTTGGCTTGCAGATCGCCAACCCTGGTTACCGGGCTGTGCAGCCCCATCCAAGGCTTCCCTGTGCCTCAGGTGTTGGCTGGGCAGCTGCCATCCAAAGCTTGCCTGTGCCTTGGGCCAGTCCTGGGCAGTTGGGGGACTGAGGGGACTGGGGCACTCCAGTGGCAGGTGCATGGGCCCAACTTTGCCATATGCCTGCTATCCCTGCAAGGCTGAGGGGACTAGGTGCTGCTTTCTTGTGGCTATGGGCACCACCATCTTTGAGGGTGTGGCAGTCAATTAGCATTTTTAAGATGGGGCAGGGCTCAAATCCAGTGCACATGTAAAAGTTTTGGCATTTAATGGAAGAATTTTCCCCCCCACCCCAATGTGATAAGAGAGCAGGAAAAAAATGGATGCAGACATGTGGGTTTCTAGATTTGGGGTAAAGTTCCCATATCACAGTTTCTAGAGATTCTTAAAGAGAATAATGCAATGCCCAACTGGTATGGCTTAGTGGTTAAGTGTCAACCTATGAGCCAGGAGGTCATTGGTTCAATTCCCAATCAGGGCAAATGCCCATGTTGCTGCTCAATTTCCATTAGGGACCTGCAGGAGGCTAGTGATGAATGTTTCTCATTGATATTTATGTCTCTCTATCCCTCACCCTTTTTTTCCCTCTAAAATCAATAAACACACACATGAACACCCACATATAAAGAGGATGAGGTAAGATTATCAGATGAAAGGAAGGGGGGGCATATGAACATGCTTGCCATCATTGCTGAGATAGAGCATGGCAAAAACATGTAGTAAAATTTCTGTGCCATCTCAGGTCATGTCTTTTGGATTTACACCTTCTGTCTGGTTGTATAAGTCCCATCACTATTACTCTGCATGGATGCAGTCGGGGTGGGGACAACCTGATGGCTGGTTGGAGTTCATCCAGGGTTTTGCCAAATAATTTGAGGGGAAGGGACGTGAACATTTTCTAAAGATGACTCTCTGTGGAGCGGGAAAATGAATGAATACTGCAGGGGACTACAGAAGAAGAAAAATGGCTCCTTGGCAATGAGCTCAAGGAATTATTGTAGAGAGCAGAAGGGACTGGAGATTGTGTTCAGATGCTGGGATAGCTGAAGGTGTGAGTTTGAAGGCTGAATTGCTAGTTTCATTTAGTCACCTGGTCTGGACAGTCCATATTTCTCCCAGGCTCGTTCTAACCTGCAGATTTTTCTCCATTTCCATTCTCGCCTGAGCCCGTTACATTAATCAACTACAGTTATCCTCCGCACACATTCCATGCCTTCTGCCTCCCCTCTGCCTCTCACCTTGTTCCTAAGCCAGTCTTTTTGCACTGATACCTGATCGATCTCCAGCACACAGCATCCCTGCTCAGGGCCTTTGTGCTGTGTCTTGGGCACTTCCACAAAAACCTACACCTTGGCATTCAAGGCTTTCTGTTGTTTTGTCATACTTAACACATTGAATTATTTTCCGGTTACTCCTTGACAGGAGTTAACTTTGAACCCACACTGTCTTCTTATCCACACCCCTCCCCCATGACCTTGCCTAGGATGCCTTCCTCTTTCTTTCCATCAGTGAAAATTGTCGATGTGATGTTAATCTAAATCTTTTTACTGTTATTTATTTTTTACTGAAGATTTAGTTAAATGCCCAAGCACCTGTTGTCTGCCAAGGACTTATATCATCCTGCACATCTTCTCTTAATGTTCTGGTGATTGCATCAGAAGTATTCACATTTAAAGCTTATGGATACTTTTCTTTTTACAATACACTTGACTGATAAACAATAATCATGATAATAACCATAATAATAAAGATGACGTCAATTTTCTGAATATGGGGGAAAAACTCCTATATGATTTACCTGCAACTGCTTTAGAACATGTTAACCTAGCTCACACACAGTGGGATATTCATTATATTGAAAGTAAAACAATACTAATGTTTTGGGTGCTTGGAACTACTAATGATAATAAAATGCATTTTAACATTTGATTCAGTGTTTCATTTCCCGATGAATTCATCTCCAGGATGGATCTGCTTCCTATGAAGCAATAGGAATACTTTTGATCTCCACAGCCTAACCCTCAAGGAAGGGAGAAGCAGGAGAGATCAGGTGATCTAGGGTTTCCCTCCCATTAGGACACAAACACACTAAGAGAGCCCCAAGTATTCTGAATGGAGAAGAGGCCCCTCACTCCTGAGTCACCGTGGACTCCTCCCTCCTTAGGTGCTGGCTTTTAGTTGGACTTTAGGTGGGGCTGTGAGTAGTGATTCTCAGAGCCTCCCAGGGGACAGAGAGCCCCTTTCCAGGGCGGAAGGGCTCTCTTGCACTTGTATGCACCCAGAGTGCCATCCTGTGGCCAACATCGCGTTGTATTTATTTGTGTCCTCCTAACTGCCTGTTGTATTTTTAAGGAGCTTCATGGGAAGCAAATGTCAACTTTATCCAGGGTTCTGAAAAGTCTCACCAAAAGGGGAGGGGAAAAACAAACACTGAAAAATGCAGGGGTATACCTATATTCTTACCAAATCGGTTCCAACTATAGTTCTCCAATTATAGCCAGCACCAGGATAGAACCGCTGCTGGCTCTATCCTGGTGCCAGATTCTTAGTTGCCATTTTCATTCCTCAGCTGGTTTCCTCGGTTTCTGCCCCTCTCCTCCCTCACATGTACATGAGCAATGTTGTTGGCCTTTGTCTTCATCCCAAAATGGGTGCTTAAATGCTAATCTGTGTAATGTCAAGAGATTAGGGAACTTAATTTAAGGAAATCTGCCATTTCACACTTGAGCAAATCTCAGTGAAATGGGACAATGCCAACCAAGGATGCACTTGACCCGTTTCCACAACCTGAAGCCTGCCAAACCACAGGAAGGAACTCTGACCTATGATTTTAATCCCATTCCTTAGTTCTAGGGAGGGTGCACGCAGGTCTCTTTCCCTCCAGACACAGGGAGTATAAAATGACCCAAGCTCCCTGGAGGGCAGCTTGGCACTGTATACATAAAGCAAAACAAACCATAATTTAAAATGTTGGTGTATGCTGACCCAGGCAGCCTTTTTATAGTAATACATCTTCAGGGAATGAAAAGCATGGCATAGGAAAAACAGCATATGTTTGTATTTTTTACAGTAACTTAATTTTAAAAATTATCTATTAATAGGAGACTGCTTCAATAAGCTATGGAGCATCATACAATGAAAACACCAAATAGCCATTGAAGATGATGTTTTAGGAGAAGGAATATTTAACGACTAAGAAAAATAATTCTCAATATGTTAAGCACAACAAGCAAATTATAAAATTGTATTTTGGGTCTTTCAAAGGACACAGGAAGGATCAAAGGATAGCCCAAGTTCATCCCCAACCTGAAGAAGAAACCAGCAGAGGGAGACAGATAATGGAGATCAAAATAGCAGCTTCCTGATAATAGTTCTTGTCCCCCCTGGCATTTCCCTCCTCCAATGAAAAGCAGGCTCTGGGGCCCAAGTAGATTGGAGGCCGCCAGGCCTCCCTGCATGGCTGGAGGAAGCTTACTGTGTGCACTTCCTTTCCCACTGTCACTAAGCAGGCAAGTTACTCCACACAGGGACAAGTAATCTTGGCATTGGCAATGCAAGTTTCTTTTTATGGAAAGAGAGGAGTAGTGACATAGGCTCCCCGTTTAATACTCTACAGCTTTTGACTGCTTCTTAATTAGTTTAGGATTCAAGAGGAGAAGAGAGTGTTGTTATTACTGGTACCTCTATAAACCCTAATAAATAAGTTCAGTGGGCTATGTATACCCAAATTTTGTATTAGTGTATTACTATAAGTGTATAGGTAAAAGTATTCATATAGCCATGCAGAATATTTTCTACAATGAGCAGTCACTGGTTTTTATAAATTTTATGCATCTATTATATGAAATATATAAATGGATATATACTTAAATGTAGATTTATAGTATATATAATATATAAAAGAATATAGTATACACTTGTGTTTCTAACAAAAATCTTTAGTCTATTAGATTTTATTTTTATATTATGGTACCAAGTATATATTAAGTATCCATATATTTAAAAAGAAAAGTAAAAGGCATAATTATTAAGTTAAATTTGACAAGTTAAATTTATTCTAACTGTCCAACAAAGGAAGTAGACTTGGAGGTTTATCTCCTTATTTGTAAGATTATTTTTTTGTTTTCATTATTGACAGTATTACAGATGTACCCCACCTACACTCTCTGCCTTCTTCCACTCACCCTCTCTGCCTTCTCCCACCCAGCCCCTTCAGAGTTCTTTAGAACAAGAAACACCAATTTTGTGTGGTATCACAAGGCACCCCTTCTCCATTAGGTGGGGAAAGAAATCAGAAGAGATTTCTGATTTGCCTACAAACCCATGAACAGTGGGAACTCTTCTGCTTATGTGTGTGTATAGATGATGGTGAGGTCATCTTGTAGTGCTGGCACGAGATGTGAAAGGAGCAGAAGGGGGAGGGCACCTGTAGGTAGGAATGCTTGAAAGGCAGGAATGTAGTGATTCCTATTTCTGGATTCCCAAGAGAACCCCCTTCTAGAATCTCCTTGGGCCCACCACTGTTTGTCCAGTCATGTGTACATCATTTATTTTGACAAGTTTATGGAACTGCTTCACTGAAAGAGCTTCTTATCAAGACATCATTTCAGAGATGAACCAGTTCTATTGAAATATCATCAATACATATCTTGTATTATGTATTAGGCACCATGCCCTGACTTATTTACCCTCCCTAACAACAATTCAAGAGCTAAATAAAGTATGCGCTTATTATAGATGAGGAAGCTCTGACACGGGTTTAAGGAATTGCTCCAGGTCATCCAGGAAGTGAGTAACAGCGCTAAATTCAAGCCTGTGCAATTGGACTCCCAGGTTCATGCCCTCAGACAGCCTCCCAGCCTGCACAGCCCGATTCTGCCCAGTGTGACGTGGACTTTCTGAAGTCATCTGGCCATTTGAGGATGAAAGGGTACTTTGGTTTAATAGATTGAACCTTTTGGGGAAACACTATCAAAGTATAAGGGTGGGAAATGATTTTTATTAAAAAGAATTAAAACAATATCCGAGCCATCTAGAACACATTTGTATTGGAGGGAAAAAAATAGCACATGATTGCTACTTGAAATAAAAACCCCAAAGCAATATGTAATCACATGAGAAAATAAGATGAGGTTGCCAGCCAATTCATACGATCCCTCTTCTTACCAGCCCCCTCACCCGCCCCCAGTGATTCTCAGTTTATCTGCTGGTTAAAAAAGTACAAGCCCCTGGGACAAATCATTTCATTTCATAGCCTTCCTTTCTTCTCCTTTGAATTTAAATTTGAAAATGTGAAGCCTGAGAAATCCTAGAATATTCTTTCAAACAGGAAATTTAATTTAGGGGGTAGCATGGAAGATGGCTGTAGAAGTTTTAATGGTTTCCTTTTCTTTTTGAAGGAAAATGGAATTAAATATCGGTAGTTATTCGATATGCTTTTAAATGTAGATTCTAAGTCCATCCCATCATAGGAACATCCAGATGTAGCAAGCATCAATGTGCCAATTGAAATGGTGAAATGCTTAAAAAATCACGAGAAACTTCATTTCCAAAACCAGATGACAAATACAAGATGTTGGCAGTATGTCTAAAAGAAAGCATAGCATGCAGAGGGCCATCTAAAAATACTGTAAACAAGAACAGAAAGACAACTTATGTTTCACTTTCAGAAATGTTGTAGATTTCAAAATAGCGCCCCCTACTTCTTTTTTCCCTTTACATTGGACACATTTTCACTTTTATGAGTTTCTTGTTTTATTACTGCTTGTGGCATTCTTTGTAAATTTTATTTTAGTTTATAATTTTTAAAAATATTTTTTTATTGATTTCAGAGAGGAAGAAAGAAGGAAAGAGAGAAACATCAATGATAAGAGAGAGTCATTGGTCTGCTGCCCCTTGCATGCCCTACACTGGGCATCAAGCCCACAACCCAGGCACATGCCCTGACTGAGAATCAAACTGTGACCTCCTGATCCATAGGTCAGTGCTCAATCACTGAGCCATCTCTACTGGGTAGTTTTATAGGTTTGTTTTTTTTTAAATCATCCTAAGATGTAAAGGTGCCCTATAAATAAATTTCTCTATCGTGATATCACATTGGGCTTCTGGAAGTAAGCACACAATGGGTTATTCACTTTTGTCTCTTTGATAATATCCCCACAGCCACAGAGCAAGAGACTGGCTGAGAGTAGTGGATTTTAAACTGTGTAATAGCATGTGCATCAGAATCCCCTGGAAGGTTCCAGAAAACACAGATTCCTAGGTTCCTTCCCCATATCCTCTGATTTAGTAGGTGTGGGGAGACCCCTGAAGATTTGCCTTTCTAACAAGATCTCTTGTGATGTCCCTGCTGATGGCACCTGGACCACAGTGAAAACAGATGTTCTTCTAGAAGCAGAAGAAGCAACCAATCACCTGTTGCTTCCATGCCTTATCATGAATTTGAGTGTCAGCAAAACCTGCACTGATGCGATGTGAGCTTTGGTGGGAATGGAGGGCTGCAAACAGTTTTAGCAGGACATTGACAAACTTAGCTGCATGCATAGATTGATGGAGTAAATGAGGGAGTGAGTAAAATATGGATTTGGAGGAAAGAGATTTGAAAACCCAATATATATCATAAAGCATTTCAAAGCTCTGGACGGAAACATAAATTTGAAAATGCCTGATATGCATATGTATGTGCTAGCTGAAATGAAAGCAAAAAGTTAGCTCCACAAAGCTATTCTGGCCATCCATGAATTAAATCAGTCAGAGTGACTAGGCCACTAGCCACTTGTGGGGAAATGCCCACATATCTTTATAATTAGAGCTGAGTGTGGACTGCTCACATGCTGTTGATCCTTGGCAAAGGACAGTGATGAAACCCATTTATATTCTTGCGAATGCATACGATACAATGCAAACTGGGAAGGAAAGTTTTTAAAATTTACTGGAGTGACTATAAAATATATAGCCCCTTCATCCATATCTTTAGGTCATATCCAGATTTGAAATGTTGTTGAAATAAATCCAGGAAAAGAGCAAATGAAATACAATGTATGGAGTCCCAATGCTCAGGAGTTTGGAAGAAATCGGAAAGGGCTGCCTATAAATAAGGGAGAGGGTGGTAAATTACGGTAGCTGGCTTTGCCATTTAGCTAATGAGCATTGCTGATATTTGGAAAGAGTGTTCTCACCTTTCACCAATGCATATCCCAATCTCTCTCTCCCTCTCTCTTCCCTTATATTCCACAAGCGTTTTCTTACATATGCTCTGTGCCAGACACTGACCGTGCTGGGTAAGCTTTAGGATGCAGCACTGAATAAAACAGGTTTGTCTTTACTTTCATGGATCTTTGCAGTCTATTATATAAAAAAAGACAGATATTGAGGAAATAATTTAAACTAGAAAACATACTATGAAGTAGTATGTGAAAGCATATGGCAGATTATCTCTATCAAGGCATCAGGACAGGTTTCTCTGGGTAAGTGATGTTTGGATTGGCTGTGCTTTCAAGGGTGGAGACTTGACCTTGTTTTTATCCCCTGCTCCTAGAACGCTGCCTGGACCAAGGTGTGTCCTCAGTAAATATGTGCTGAGTTACTAGTTCTGAGCTCTGAGTGTGAACAGAGCTGGGTAAGTGAAGATTTAAGTCAGGGGTCTTCAAACTACGGCCCGCAGGCCACATGCAGCCCCCAGGGGAGTCTGATCCTGCCCACCAGGTTTTTTGGGCAGTGAGCGCAGCCAAGGTGTTACAGTAGGAATTAGTAGTTCATATAGTCCGGCCCTCCAGCTCTCTGAGGGACCGTGATCTGGCCCCCACTTTAAAAAGTTTGAGGACCCCTGATTTAAGTGGTAATGTGGAGCATTTCAGGAGGGTGGCATGTGATATTGTGTTCAAATAAAGCTTAAAGCGTATGGATCTTGGCTGTCCAATATGGTACCACTAGCCACATGGAATATGGTCATCCAAATTGAGGTACACTGTAAGTATAAAACACACAACAGGTTTTAAAAACTTCATATGAAAAAAAGCATGTAAAATTGCCCATTAATACATTCTAAAATACTGATTACATATTGAAATTATTGTGTTTTGGATATGTTGGGCTACATCAAATATACTGTTAACAGTAATGCCATCTATGGCTCCCATTATATTTCTATTGCATGGCAGTTGCATATAGCAACCATACATGTGGTTTTATTTGATGGAAGTCTCACGCAAGGGTAGTCAGACCTCTGTTGGAAAACTTTGCTCCCTGATCTGAAATACGAGACCATTCTATCACTGATTTCTACATGGTGGTGGGTCCCTATACGGAGAGAAACATGCTTCTTGCTGAAATGTTGTGCTAAAAACTTACTGCTTTGACCTATTATTTGATTGTTATATTGTGCCTCTCAGTACAAAAAATTTTACTATATAAGAAAGCTGCTGAGTGAATAGATTTAGTGAGAAGCTTCTAAGAAACTTGATAATGGATATAAATGCCAACCATATTCTTTCCTGAGTCTCATTCCTCTTTTTTTGTTTGTTTGTTTTTGCTTGAGGGGTTTTGTTGTGTGGAGGGTTTTATTTGGACGACTATAATATATGGAGTCAAATTCTTCTCTCTTTTGATAAAAAAATAAACTACAAGAAATGGAAGTAGAGTGCAACCATTCTCTGTAGATGCAACTTCAATTTGTAGATGTTTAAAATTCCTGAATTGGAAACAGTGCTAATGATCAGGGTTTTTACATTCTGAATACATCCAAAGGGATTGTGTTGTCTGTAAAAGAAAGGAATGTGCTGTAAAAGTTGGTCCTAAGGTCCAGCATGGTGTCCATAATAAGCAGTAGAAGTAGGAAAGGTGGCAGAATGTTTGCAATTGCTTTCAACTGGGGAAGGAGAGGCTCTTAGGCTTCAAATAAGTAACTAAATTCAAGTAGAGTGATAGCCCACAAAGCTATAAAAACGAACAACAAAACAACACTATCCCATAGGGAAATCTGTGAACCGAAACCTTAAGAGTAGAAATGTAGGATCAAAACAACTAACATTCATACTAATGCCTAATGCTATGTATCCACCATACTTTTAGATGACCTTTTTATTGTCTCATTCTGTCCTTTATTCACTTGGAATTAAAAGTAGCCAGAAGTAATATTTCATTCAATTTTTTAAAATGAAGAGTGGGCACACATTAAGATAAACTGTTTTCAGATAAACCAATTTGGACAAGTATGATACTCAGTTTGCTTTCCACACAGATGCCAAAAAATGGCCAAGTGTCTGAGCCCAGGTGTCTTAATAAAAGATAAAGGACATCACATCTCTCTGACCCTATGAATTTCACCTATGAGGTTTTTTGTTTGTTTGTTTGTTTAAGATAATCAAATTGACTTTGGACTGCAGTTGAGTAAGGCAGGTATACTTCTTTGACCTTTGCGTAAATTTTTTAAAAATAGTTTTTACTGCTAATTTGTTTAGCAAACCCTTTTTATTTTATCAATATTTCTAAACATTTTTATTGGTTTCAAAGAGAAAGGGAGAGGGAGAGAGAGATAGAAACATCAATGATGAGAGATAATCATTAATCAGCCGCCTCCTGCATGCCCCACATCTGGGATAAATTCTGCAACTCAGGCATGTGTCCTGACCTGGAATTGATTCATAAGTCGATGCTCAACCACTGAACCACCCTGGCTATGTCTTTGTGTAAATTTTAAAATGTGTTTTATTGATTTTTTTTTTTTTAGAGAGGAAGGGAGAGGGATAGAAAGTTAGAAACATAAATGAGAGAGAAACATTGATCAGCTGCCTTCTGCACACGTCCCACTGGGGATGTGCCTGCAACCAAGGTACATGCCCTTGACCGGAATCGAACCTGGGACCTTTCAGTCCGCAGATTGACACTCTATCTACTGAGCCAAACAGGTTAGGGCTATTTGTGTGAATTTTTGAGATTTTGTGGGTTAGTCTTACTTTGGGTATGATGTTGTTTTGATATGCAAACTTATAGCTTTATAATTTTAACTCAATTTTATTAAAGGCATAAAGGATAAAACATATTTATGAAATATGTGTTGAATGTCTACTCTGTGCCAAAGCAAGTCTCAGATTAGCATCTTTAAGAGAGGTAGCATCATCCACACTTGAAACACAGAAAAATCCGTAGCAGAGATTACTCAGGAAAACTAAACAAGGTAGAGAAATGTATTCAGGGCCAAGGTCGGGCCTTTCTGGGGCACCTAGTGGATGGAGTTCTCCTGGCATCTGCTCAAATAAGAGTTCAAAAGGTTAATTTGCTCTATGCTTCTGAAACCCAAAACAGAAAATTTTAGAAGACTATGAAATATCCCCTCTGAGGTTAAGGGAAATTTTGCAGAAACTAGGAAAGCTCTATAGTGGAAGTGCCAAAGGTGATAAAGAAAGATATTGAGGAAGAGAAGATGCTGAGCCCAAAACTTGGAGAAATATTAGTCTTCGCTACAGCTCAACAAGTCTGATGCCATCTAGCTGTGTTTGTTAACATAGGCCAGACACTGTTGTAAAATAGCTACAAGAAAGCATTTCTTTCTCAGTAACAGTATTAGGCAGGTGAAAAGCAGTGGGTAGTTCTCTTGCACACTGTCCACTGGGGAAGATCTCTGCTATCTTCAATGTATTTCTTTTAAGGTCATCTACATTTTGGCCAGTTGTACAGGGAAAGGAGTATGGGTAAAACATCTAGAAGGTTTTTGGCTGTGTCTGGAAATGATTCACTTCATTTCTGTTTTCCCATTGGTAGATCTGTTCTATAACTATAGCTAACCAAAGGCTGTGAAAAAATAATCTAGATGTCCACTGAGACAGAAGAGGAGAACTGGGAGTTAGGTCAGCAACTAGTGATCACCACTAGATTGGTTTAACTGAACATTGACCTTATGTACTCTAAATACAGATTTCTCCTTAGATAACTTTTCAGTAGAGTTAACACAATGTCCTATATCAAGCCAACACTTGTAACATTTCAGGTTTTATAAATATACTTTTATTGATTTTATAGAGGAAATGAGAGGGAGAGAGAAATAGAGACCTCAGTGATGAGAAAGAATCATTGATTGGCTGCCTTCTGCACACCCCACACTGGTGATTGAACCTGCAATCTGGTCATATCCCCACCTGGGAATCAAACCATAGGTTCATAGGTTGACAGCCACTGAGCCATACCTGCTGGGCTAACATTTCAGATTTTTTTTTTTTAGAGTATCTTACATGTGTTCAGTTGGAGGTTGGCTTCTGAACTCATATGTAACTCCCTGGGTAGAATTTCAACTAAATATAATTTTACATCATCTTATTCATATTGTGACCATGCAAGTAATATGATCAATCTAAAGACTATGTTTTTGGCCAAAACCTGTTTGGCTCAGTGGATAGAGCATTGGCCTGCAGACTGAAAGGTCCCAAGTTCGATTCCAGTCAAGAGCATGAGCCTTGGTTGCGGGCACATCCCCAGTGGGGGGTGTGCAGGAGGCAGCTGATCAATGTTTATCTCTCATCGATGTCTCTAACTCTCTATCTCTCTTTCCCTTCCTCTCTGTAAAAAAATCAATAAAATATATTTTTTAAAAAGACTATGTTTTTGGAGTCACATAAGCCTAGGTTTAGGTTCTTGTTCTTGACTTCATAGTTTTGTATGCTAGGGTAGGTGTCTAAACCTATTTGAGTCTTAGAATTAACATTTTAATGAGGAAAAAACAAAAAACAAAAACAAAAAAAAACGCTTGCCTCCAAAAGTTGTCCAAAGCATTAAATGATTTTTTTAATATAGAAATAATTTTAAAAATTAAAATCTTAGCACTGAGTCTCAATTTTTTCATGTTAAAAAAGATGTCAATACCTATTTCTTAAGTAATTTGGTTTCAAAACCAAGAATGGAGGTTGAGTTTTCTTAAATGTGTTACCATCAATGAAGACAGTGATATTTTATCCTTCATTCATTAAAATTATTAATGTATTGATAAAGAGGTATACCCCACAGATTCTGCCCATTATCCAGTATCTATGCTTAGTGCATAGTTGGTGCAGAATAAATAATGTCAACTATCTGACAGTCCTGGAATCAATACCCTAGTTTAACAACCTAAATTTGTCACAAGCTAAAACTCTGAAGAGTCTGCTATGGCAGTGACATACACTTTTTCTACCTCATATGGAAACTTACGAGGGAAAAGAACTTGGATCCACACATTTAAAGCTTGCCTGCTAAGTCAATTAAAAATAAAGTAGGTAGATCCTTTCATGGTTTTCCTTACTCAGATATATTTAGTATAAGTTGCTTGACTGACATGAGAAAAAGAAAAGCCATTCTCTACAATAACTATTGAGCAGTGAAGGGTTTACACTTCTAGAGATCAGCTGGCATAGTGAATATGGACTTAAGAGCTTCCAAGGATCACAGTACCATGTGCAGAAACAAGGAGAGAAAGGGTGAAAGGAGGGAAAGGGCAGTTTCAGGAATAGCTTCCTTCTTCAGACCTTTCCCACCTAAGAGCTGCCTTATTCAAAGTTTTCCAACAAAGCTCAAGAAGAAAGCCATTTGTGTCAGAAACATCTCTGGTGCTGAGTACAAAGAGAAAGTCTCTCTTCCTCACTATGCTCCACCTGGAAATGAAATGGGAACTCTATAATGAGTTATGCCAAAAGCATTCCTTCATCCAGCTAGCCTGACTCCCACATAGAGTAAATTCTATCTGGGTCAGCCAACTATTTAGCCCTTGTCTTATGTTTCTTCATTTTATCTTAAGCACTCTTCAAGGATTTACTGGACTTGGGAAATGTAAGGCTCTTCCTCTTATAGCAGTTGCATTAAAAGCGGGAGGGAGGGAGGGAGAGAGGGAGGGAGGGAGGGAGAAAGAGAGAGAGAGAGAGAGAGAGAGAGAGAGAGAGAGAGAGAGAGAGAGAGAGAGAGAGAGAGAGAACCCAATAAATAGGGAAAAAAGAACTGGACTATTAGAGTAATGGCTGCTGCTGATGAAGTAATAAAAGCGGAAGTCTGATAGGAAGTAAAGAATGAGTGTTGCATTTAGATAAAATGATCCAGGAAGGTCCTCCTGGGTAAGGGCACCAGGACCTGAATGGTAAGGACTCGAGGAGGCATGTCCTTGGCTAGATCAAGGAACAGAAAGAAGAACATTATGTTGAGAGTACAGTCAATATGGCTAAAGGTGTGAGAGCAGAAGATGTCAGATCAATTCGTTCCTCATAGGTCATAGGAACTAGTTTAAATGTTATCAGAAGTGTAATAAAAATATTTGTACCTAACTATTCACTTATTTTTATTCCATGTGGTTAAATATTCTGTAATATTGAAAGTTCTTTTTCTAGTGTTTTAAGCTCTATAGTCAAACCCTTGGTCCCTAAGACTGTCAAATTGCAAGAGAAATGGAGAAACATAAAAAGAATTTTAATAAGATTTATTGACACTTGCAAATTGCAAGCTCTTGAGTGGAAAACTTTATTTCTTTGTAATACCTTTACATTTAGTATAGAATAAAGAGTAAAGTCTTTTTTTTTTCCTAGATGACTATAATGAGGACTTTTATTTAATGTATCAGAAATTATACCATTATAAAGGTCCTATTTCCAAAGAGTGATTGCTAAAATGCATGTTCTTCCTTTAAGGCATGTTTCTCATTTAAAAGCACTTAGCTTGGCAGGAATGAATGAAATGGTTAAGGGAATTGGTGCTAATTAGGAATGAGGAGCTCACTAGATACTCTAGTTTCCTTTTTCTTCTTGGCATGCTTTCTATGAGTTTTATGCACACCATTGGTCTTTATTATAAAGTCTTTACTGTTTTTCAAAAACATATTTCAATTATATGTTGCTTTGATCTTTACAGCTACATTTATTTGCTGTTTGTCTACTTAGGAGAAGTAAAAGTTTTGAAAGAACAAGAAATGTTGGGCCATTTTATTAAGGCATAACATATCCAATAAGAAACTTAAAAAAAAAGCACACACACACACACACACAACACAAAACATGGTGGCGGTGGTGTAAAAGAAACAACAGTTCTGAGGTCTGTGTGTTTGAAAGTTGAGATTTGGCATGCTTTCAGTTTCATTTTTACTTTGTGCTCTGCTGGTTCTTCCTTAGGTACACTTGAGGCCAGTGGGACACATGCTACATTCCTTTTTTATCCCTCCAAGAATTTTTTGGAACTCAAGATTATTAAGGAGATGTTAGGAAGCAATGAGTTTTTGATGGTGGCTCCCAGACTGTCTTGGGGAACTTGATGAGGCTGTGATTGCTGTTGTGTTGCTGCTCTTTATTCCCATTCATTAGGCATTGTTTGGGCCTTAGCATTGGCTTTGGCTATCAGCTTTTGGATGTGATCCGCTAAGTGATCAAGTGCCTTTGGTGATGTTTCCTGGAGGCAGCCCACTCCCATTGCATAAGATGCAAGTGAATGAGCTAGATATTTTCTATCTGATTTTTGGTATTTCTATAGTCCCTGGCTACACATGAAAACGGGCATGTAGGCTTAGGATCCCTTAATGCAAGGTGACATTAAAACCTCAAGGGATAGTGAAAGCTCTCCAGTTGTTACCTCCCATGGGGAATGAAATCTATTGGTCAAGTCATGCTTCATCCTGAGTAGCTGATCCAAAGCAAAGAAGCAGGGGTAGAAGGGATGGGCACTTCCCCAGACAGAGCCATGGACATAGTGGAAACTGTGAGTTTCATCTTTTGGGATTTAGTGGTTATAAAGGTAATATTATAGATGTTTATAGGAGATGTCATTAGTACTAAAATTATTGTATTAATCTCAAAGTATAATGTAAGGACCTTTAGTAATATGAATACTGAAGAATCAGTGCAATTTATTCTCTTTCCTTTTCACCTTTTCCTGCACAGTATTAAAGAAGGTCTTTTGTTTGTCTGCTTCAAATATGTGGAGATACAAGTAAACAGTAAGAAGATGATATATTTACATTTCATTTATTTAGTGAAAAATTATCTATGAAGGGAAGGGAAAAATAGGGGAAGAGAAAAACTACAGATAGAAGGAATGACATTTTGGAGGACTTTGGGAAAATAGAAAGTAGAGTAACTGCTACATGGTGTGGAATTTGGGGAAGGCCAGGGGTTTTAGGAAAGTTTACTGTGTGAAAACATAAGGCAGCTTGCTGAATATTGTGCCATGCACTTTTACATCAATTTCTTTGTATATGCCAACATTTCAGTAAAGGCATCTACATTTTTCTTCAACACTCTTGGAGCTAAAATTGTGCTGCTTTCTCATGCATCAGCATGCTGAGATGGGATCTTTCTATTTGACAGGCATATAGATCAAGATTTTGATGGAAGAGCTTAAAGTACTATATCAATAAATTAGGTTATCCAGGTAAAATAGAATATGTAAAGACTATAATGTAACTTTCCCATATTACACCGCCATACAATAAGATCTTTCTCTATCTAGGGCTAGACAAAGTCAGCTTTACAGTTGTGAATACGGGAATCAAATTTATTCTTGTGTTATTATTTATTTATTAATTATTGTATTACTTGTCTTTATTATTAACCTACTTTTCCCCTTCTCTGAAGATTGCTTTATGCTGGTATGTTTCAGTGTATTCTATTAGAAGGTAGCATTAAAATTTAGTAATTCATTCTCCTCTTTGTGGACAGCCAGTTGTTTCCAAAAGCTTTTTTTATGAACAGTATTGCAACAGTACCCAGTTAACTAAACTTTTTGGTATATGCTAATTTTTATTTTTTTGCTTGCACAAGAAATGATGAGAAATAAATTGTTTGGAAAGAGAAGAGTCAGATAAGTGATGTCTAATGTCTTCTGGAACTGAAATGCCAAATTAATTGAGGCAAAGCAAAGAAAGAATCCAGCTATCTAGAAAAAAAATGAAGAGCTTCAGCATAGAAAAGTTTAAAAATTAAGCCAGGAAAACTTAGAAAAGCATTACAAGAAGAATCAAGAAAGGGCTCCCAATCCTGGCCTGGTGTCTCAGTTGGTGGGAGGATCATCCCATACACTGAAAGGTTGCAGGTTTGATCCCCACTCATGGCATGTATAAGAGGCAACCGATCAATGTGTCTCTCTCTCTCTTCTACTCTCTCTAAAATCCATAAACAAATCCTCGGGTAAAGATTTAAAAAAAAGAAAAAGAAGGGGTTCCCTGAAGTCTACACTATAAATGGAGCAGTGATATGTAATGTTATAAGTGAAATAGATGTGTACTTGGTTCACATATATACAAAGTAATGTAGTAATCAAAACATGTCAAGAATGAGAAAAAAAGAAGCTAGAGAAGATCCAAATAAGGGTAATAGTTAAGTTCCATGAGACTCAAATTTTGTATGAGAATGGATTCCAAGGATTATACTATCATACTTTAAAAAGTTGAAGACTAATAGCTTATATGGTTAAAGTTAAGAAGTCATAAAACCAAGGGGGGGAGCAGGCGGTGTAAAAAGAGACATTTATCTATTTGCTTTCCATATTTCATATAGCAAGAAACAAAGAGCAGACTTTGAAACACCCTTTGAAACTTGATACTGGTGGTTTTAAGGAAAGAAAGGGGAAATAACAGTCTTTTACTAACAACAATTTGAAGATAGTATGTTTTGTTTGTTTTTTGTATGTAAAATGTGCTTTTTTTTCATGTGCATGATGCATTGTCCATATGAGCTAGGAATGTGTTCAGCTATAAGTAAAAATAATAATAAAAAATGTGTAAAGGCTTGATTAGGCAACAAGAATGTTCTAGAATAGTGGTTCTTAAACCTAAAGTGGGCACTGGAATCACCGGAAGGGCTTGTCAAACACAGAGTGCCAGATCCTAGCCCCAGTGTTTCTGTTACAATAAGCCAGAGAGAGCAATGATAATTTGTGTTTCTAACAAATACATAGGTGCTAGTGATGATACTGGTCCAGGGACCAAGCCTCCAGAAGCACTGAGCTAGAATTGTAGTAGACTGAGGTCCAAAATGTAGTAAATGTCAGCAGGGTCAAGCAGGTTATGGACATGATGAACTAGAATTGTCATTCAACAGAAAAACTGAAAACCAGAGATGTGGGGACACAAGCCCCTGCTGACAGGGACAGCAGTCCACACACTTCTGCAGATCGTATGCTCTGGCTTCAGTGCTGCTGATTTCTAAAGGACAGCTGGAAATACACATTTCCTGTATAATTTCTCCATTTGCATATGCTGAACACTAACTAAAATATGATTTACATAATATGTGAGTCAAGTAAATGTGTCTTCACACTGGATGTGGCCAT
Organism: Pipistrellus hanaki; assembly: GCF_964339955.1. Taxonomy (NCBI): domain Eukaryota; kingdom Metazoa; phylum Chordata; class Mammalia; order Chiroptera; family Vespertilionidae; genus Pipistrellus; species Pipistrellus hanaki. The sequence continues at coordinate 7,981,890 of NC_140507.1, read as the reverse complement.
ATGGGTCACCTGTTTATTATTTTTTAAACATGCTTTTATTGACTTTAGAGAGAGAAGAATAGAGAGAGAGAGGGAAACATCAATGATGAGAGAGAACTCGATGCCTTCTATACACTCCCCCTCCTGGGAATGGAGCCTGAAACCTGGGCATGTACCCTGACTTGGAATAAAACCAGTGACAGTTCATGGGTTGATACTCAAGCACTGAGCAACACCAGCTGGGCTAGAGTTGCCTGTTTAAAACCTGTCCAATGGCTAAAAGTATCTGTCCACTCAACACCTTCACTCCCCCACTGGGTAATAACTCAAATCTGCATATGCATCTGATTTGATTGAAGATGAATGTGGATGTTTTTTCAGGACTTCCTAGAGATATAGTCTTTAAGGACTCCTACATCTGCATCTGGTAACAACATTAAAAGAAAGGTTGGCTTTAAGATTATGTTTATTGCCACCTGTATTTCATCTGTTTTGATTTTTTTTTTTTCTCTTGGCCGCTTAACTGTTTTGAACAGAAAATTCTGATAAATAGCCTCACTGCATCTGATAAATGTAAGGTATTATATATGACTAGAGATAAAAATCTTCTATCTTCAAAGTCTAATGCACCAGTCAAGTTAAGTGTTGGTGCCAGTATGGAAGCAAAGTTGAAGAAAACTTACTGATCTGCATGAGTTGTGTACTTAGCCTTTTATTTCTTAGCATTGATTCAGTTGAAATGTGCTACTAACTATCTAATCATCTTCAGCTTCATGAATAACCAGTGCCAAAAATACACCAAGAAATTGTGTTAACACTTTATATAAAAGAATAAAATAAATAAATTTCAGGTCAAGTTTACACATCTTCATTAATGATTCCTAGCAGATTTTTTTGTCTGTTTGTTTTTTGTTTTGTTTTGTTTTGTTTTGTGTGTTGTTTTTTGTTTTTTGTTCTTTGCTATGATTAACAAGTATCTAGTTATGAGAGGCTATTATACAAAATCATTAAAACATGCTTAACTGTACTGTGTTAATTATGCAATGATTAATTATTCTTTATTTCTTCATTAACAGCATTGTAGCAGTAAAATTAGCATTGTTTGTTCCTTTTTGAAGAAAAAAATTATTAATATTAAAAAATGAAAATTCTGGAAACTTAATGTTGTGGAATGACAGTTTTAATTTGATTTTTAAAATCCTATTTGCTGCTCCCCTCAGCTATAAAAGTTTAACCATTATGTCACTGTAATTACATCGACTATTTATCTCTCCTTCCATGGCTCTCTCTGCGCAACAAACGAAGGGCTGGCGTTCGACTGAAGCGCGATACCTAAGGGATCTTACTAAATCTTCTGCTAAATGGAATCTAATAATATAATTTAAATTTCTTCTTGTTTCACTCTCTGCTTTTGAATCATTTCATTATAAAGCAACAAGAAAGTCAGGGGATGCTTAGAGAGCACTGTGGTAAGGGCACTGCGGAATAGAAAACAGGAGGCAATCCAAAATACATACATGTGTTTATGGCCTTGTGGTGTCTATGAAAGATAGACACCTGTATAATCAGCATAGGATAGAATGTAATCATAGATGTGGGGTGGTGCGAAGGCAATATTGGGATGTGGACAGGAAAATTATTCTGGCTAGATTGTTGAATGAAATTTCAGCCTGGCCTCGAACAACAAAAGCAATCACAATGATGACCAAGGCCACGATGTGCTGAACATTTCCTCTGCCTGTAAGATCCTTCTGTAGCCTAGGTCTTTCTTTAAATATTTTTTATTGTTCAAAGTATTACATATATTAGTACATATGTCTCCTTCCCCCTCCCATTGACCTTCCTCTAGCCTCCCCCCTTTACATGCTTGCTAGACTTCTCTGAGTATGGTCCTGCAGTTATCCCATCTCACAGGTGCAAAACCAAGGGCGGTTCTATTAGGTTAGGGCTTCTTAGAGTATGGCCTCAGAGTCAGAAGTGTCCAAGTTACTAGGGAATTTCCTGTACTCTCCTCATCCCAGACTGACTGAGTAGAAAGTTCTGAAAGTGGGACAGCAGTCTGTGTTTTGACAAGTTACCCAGGTGACTAATGTTCACTGAAGTTCAAGAGGCACAGCCTTACATAAAGAGAATAAAGGTGGCAAAAGCATGACGTATGACATAGAGGCCATGATACTTGGCCATTGGTCCCATCTTTGCTGCTTAATGTCCATGTGGCATTGAACAAGTCATTAATGTCTTTAAAGATATAAGCACAAATATGCAGCTTAATTATTTAATCTCCTAATGGAGTATCTATTGCTATAACTACAAATGATCCTGAACATTTTAAAACTATAATATGTAGGTCTTCAATATATGCCTGTTAGTTAAATTAATTTGTTTGGCTCTGTGCATGTTTGTTTAAGAGCCATTGAAAGTGGATAATCAAGGAACATATATTTCTGGAGTAAAATAAAAAATAAAAATCTAGCTTGGCTACCTGAATAAATACGCTTACATCTTCATCGTCTGGAAAATGGCAAGACATTTGTAGTTACCCCTGTCACTGTTTTAAGCATTTAGTGAGATCATGCACATAAAATTCTTAGCACAGGTCCTAATACCACTAACCTTTCAATAAATGACAGCTTTTATTATAGTGATGTCACCACTGTCATCAGCATCATCACTGTCATTGTCATCCTCATCCAAGTGAAGGGAGAAGCACGGATTAAGGCAAGGAGTATGGAGTAGATGGGTTTTCCAAAGGGGACCATTGCTCTCTTTGGTGGCAAAAGCAAGTCGCAAATAACGAGTTGACATATTAAGGCTTTAATATTTATATCCTTCAAAACATTTATTTGACTAATCTCCCCCCACAGGGATTTGTGTGTGCGTGTATTTTCTTCCAACATGTATGGATGCAGCCTATCCTGAATAAATGCTCTTTCTTTTTTCTTTGTTCCCTGTAATTGTTCTAATTTGGAAGACACACAGGCTGTATTCTTGGACTAGACAGCCAAGTCCCTGGGCCTCCCATTCTTTAATGTTCCAGGGAGGGTCAAACAGTCTCTCTCCTGAAGTCACACATGAGCTTATGACTTGGGGCCAGTGGCCAAAGTTTATTATCTTTAAAATGGGGATGATGTTAAGTTCAAGTTTTGTTTTTTTGTTTTTAAGAAATAGGTTTATTGAGATATTTAATTTATTTTGGCACTCAGGGAGTTAAATAAGGCCCCCAGAGCACTGGTGGTAGGTAGTGAGAGTGCAGGAGAGGTGAAAGGTGGATGAGCAGGAGACAGGTTGCTGCAGACCCAACCAAGAGGACTAAAGAAGATGCATGTTTTGGTCCCTAATACCCACCCTGGAAGAGAATTCAGGAACTTTTCAAGTATAATGCAAGGCTATGGGATCCCTGAGTATTAAGATGCTCAAACACTCTTGTGTTATAATCCAGTTTCATTACTTTGGGAAACTCATGTTCCCTTCCCTCTACCATTTGGTTAAGTAAATGAATTACTGACATAATGAATGGAGTGCTTATGTGAGTGCTTACTCTGTGTGAGGCACTGTGTTAATGCATCATGGGAGTGATCGTTCCAATTATTTACAATACTAGCCTAGTAAAGCGAAGATGATTATTCTCATTGTGCAGAGGAGTAAAGAAAAATGGAGACAAGCTAAGAATTTTGCTTGGGAGTAAATAGCGAGCAAAAGGAGTTCTAGCTGGAATCCAGAGGCCCGTGTGTGGACCTGGAAGCTGAACTCTTTTTTTTTTTTAAATATATTTTTATTTATTTTTTACAGAAAAGAAGGGAGAAGGATAGAGAGTTAGAAACATTGATGATAGAGAAACACTGATCAGCTGCCTCCTGCACAATCCCTACTGGGTATGTGCCCACAACCAAGGTACATGCCCTTGTCCAGAATTGAACCTGGGACCCTTGAGTCCACAGGCTGATGCCAAACCAGTCAGGGCGAAGCTGAACTCTTGAGTGTTACCCAAGAAACAGGTGGAAGCAGAGAATTAAGAGTGTCTTCACCTCAGATTAGAATTCTAGGGATGGACCCACCCATGGATTTTCACATATCCCACTCCGGTTTTAATCTACTTTCTGACAATTTCCTTATGCTAAAATCATGATTTTTTTTTTTTTCATAATCCTATGTTTCTAATTTGAAAACATTTCTATAATGCCCTTTTGTATGCCAGCCTTCACCATTCTGGTGTCTGCTCTGTTGATGTATAAAGCATTTAGGAATGCTGGGCATGTCTGCTTATTATAACGAAGAGCAAAATCATATTGTTGTAGTTGGTGCTGCGTATACCTCTGCTAGGTCTAGGTCAAACACAGGATTCTTAGTAGCCAGGGTGTATATTTTAATTGCAACATTGATGAACTCGAGAATGTGATGGAGGATTGGTTTGAAAAAGGAGCCTGTGTTTTTATGTTTCAGATATTGTCGTTTGTTTTACAGAAGGCATGGAAAGATTGATATTTGGCTATAGGGCTAGTTTGAAAATGCTAAGCTTGTGAGCACTTGCTTCTGGCCCAGGGGGACACGTTCTCTACCACCTACACCCACCTGCTCAGCTTCCCTTGTTTTGTAAATCCTGATACAGTAGACAAGATGGGGCACACTTGAAATAATTGTGCTGTCACTGCGTATGGAAATACGTTCACAAGTGATTTAGGAAATGTGATGGTTTGAGTAGTGTGTGTTTTGTTCCTCCACTCTGGGCTGTTTTCCCATGCAGTGTGTCACATCCTCCCTTCCCCTTTGGCAGCTGCAGGGGAGCACAAGCCCTCATGGGGGTCTGGGATAGGAATCCCTGCACTGCTGAATTTCCCCACACTCAACACCAAGCAAGAACTGAGTCAGATGTTTCTACCTGGATGTCTTCCCTACACAGCGAGAGCCACGCTTCTGTCACCAGGCCACGTGTCTTTTTCTCTTTGAAGAATATTATGTCTTCAGCAGTTCATATATCTTGGGCATTTAATGTTGCCGACGTCTGCTTAGCAAGTCAAACCGGTGGACTTGTTAGCATCATCAAATTGTACCCAGGCAGCTGGATGCCCATGCTATGTATGTGCAAGGTCAGACAGAAAGTGCATTAAATCGCTTTTTCAGCCTAAGATTTTGTTCTTGGAAACAGCTAACTCTTATGTGAGCCAAGCAGAAAGGATGGTAATGAAGACTTTCCTGAGACGTTGAAGCTATCATAACAAAACAAAAGGAAATGGTGGACAGGACCCCATTCTGAAGGGATTTTATAGTTACTGGGATGTTAGGTCTGCAGCATGGTGTTATCATATAATTTTACTTCAGTACCAAATTTAGGTGGAAGCTTCTGAAACTTCTTAATGGTTCCAAACATGTGAAATTAACTCAAGTTGGGTTAAGCTGAAATGGAAAATTTATTCTCAGGGTATAGGACTCTGAGAACCCAACTGCAGAGTTAAACTCAGGCTTGAAAGGTACTAGAGCTAGGATTGAAAAGTTGCATGTACTCTCTGTCTTTCTGTATCCTTCTCTTACTCTGCAAACTTGTTTCCACACTTGCTTATCTGTTTATGGGAAGGGGTTTCTGACCTCACCTTTCCCACCATGTACATTACAGATACAACTGCTGGAGGACAGTGAATGTCAATTAGCCTCTTCTTCATCTCCAAATATCTCCATAGTCCTGGAGAAGATACACTAATTGGCCCAGCTCCGGTCATGTGCTCACTCTGGTTGCTCCCCGGAGGTACGCAGTCCATGCTTTCTAAGTGACTGAATGGAGTGAAGTCCCAGTAATGGGATGTCTGACTCTTTTCCTATTCCAACCACCTGAGACTTTCCTTTCAGCATCTCTTTATTACAATGGTCATTTATCATGATTGTGAAATTGCAAATTGTCACTAATCATCTCAAGGAGAGGTACAAAATTCTCCTGGAATAAATTTTAATTCAAATTTAATTTTTTTATAAAATCAAATCACAGGAAAACACTTGGAAAGAGTGTTAATTCAGAAAGAGAGGTCATGGAATTTACCTTGATTAAACCTTAGAAAATCATTCATGTGTTTTTGAAGTGACTTCTTACTGGAGATAAAGTTTAATTTTCTAAAATTTAGGTAATAATGTGAGGTAGTTGAATGTAGAGTACTTTCTAAGTTCTTGGCATTTGAAGTCATTTTTACATGTTGTTAGAGAACAATATAATACATGGAAGATAAACCAGAGGATCTGGCATTTTTGGGTGAAATCTGGATTTTAAAGCAGCTGTCTGCATTCCCATCTAATCTCTGCTGCCTTTATGCACTGTTAAGCCATGCGTCTCTATTTTATTGCTCATCTATAAAATGGGGGTAGAGGCACCTAAATAAAATGGTTGTTGTGTAGTTTAGAGAGACAGTAAATATGAAGTTCTTAACATGGTACCATGTTGGCTCATTTTCATTTATTTCAATAAAATGTTTCAGATACCCAGGTACATAGAAGATTGCTGTTTTGGCATAAAACTCATGCCAAATAAGAGTGAGAATGTCCGGTGGCACATAGATGGACTTTTTAAAAATATATATATATCTTATTGATTTTACACAGAGAGGAATTGAGAGGGATAGAGAGTTAGAAACGTCGATGAGAGAGAAACATCGAACAGCTGCCTCTTGCACACCCCCTACTGGGGATGTGCCCGCAACCAAGGTACGTGCCCTTGACCGAAACTGAACCCAGGACTTTTCAGTCCTCAGGCCGATGCTCTATCCACTGAGCCAAACCAGTTTTAGCCATACAGTGACTTTTATAAGTATGGATCATCTAATTCCATCTTCAATCTCCTCAATTGTGGTTTATAGCAAACATGTTTCTTTACTTGTTTACCCCTCAATGCGTTTTGAGTGTCGCCTCTACTCTGTGACATCAACCAATCCTACTGGCCAAATTAGCCTGTTACTTTTTAAAATCCTGCTGTTTCTATAAAGTGCTATGCAGTTGTATCGGTGTCCCCATAGAACATTAACATTGCACATTGTCCTGCTGGTGAATCCAGGAAGATATTTGATCTATTCTGACACTGGATTTTTGTGTGCACCCTTCTTCTGTTGGCATGCCCATTTATCCTTGGGTCCTTAGCCATCATTTCCAACAATCCTGACTACTTAGGGTTTCTAGCAACTTCTTTTGAGGATCCATACGGATTTATCAAGCCTGAGGTTTCTTTGTTTTTGTTTGTTTTTTCCATTTCCAGGATGTATAGAAAGTGTATCTTTGGAAAGCAGGGTTTTGATGACTTCTTTAAGTCTGTATTCTTTAACCCATAAGAGTGACCCGCCATTTTTATCATTGAAAGTAAGGAAGAAGCCATATTTACTTTCTAGGTACCAGCACAACAACACACACATTGCATGGCATGGGGGATGTTTGTAATAGCTTAGGAAGGAAACATTCCCATCTCAAAAATCAGAAGCTACCTCTATGTTTCAGGCTGTCTTTCCCCTTGCAGAGACTTTTATCCACATGTATAGACGAGTGTATACTGCTGTAGCATTTGATACTATATAAGACAACAGAGGGTTCTAGGCAAATGGAGAGACTTTCATTTCCTTGAACATCTGAGTGATTACAGCATTATGTTTCTGGTGAATGGCAGTGCTAATGACTGTAAAAATATAATGATATACCTTGAGGGATCATTAGGAAATGCAGGTATGCAAGTACATAATTTTGAGATTGATGTCACTGATTTATTTTTAAATGCACATGAACATGTTGTATCAGGCTCTTGCATTTTCAAACCTTCTCTTGCATATCACCTATTGATTTACTACCAAAATACAACAGTAAGCACAGGCTTCCAAGGCTCCTTTTCATAATGTTTTGTCTAAATGAACTCTTAAGGTGTTCCCGAGGATCTTGCTCCTTAGTTGCTGTTATTTTTTATTAATTTTTAGGAACTTTTATTTTTAGACTTATTGAGGTATAATTGGCCAAGGCAATGTAACCTATTTAAAATGTACACCATGGTGATTTAATATATGTATACATTGTGAAAGGATTTCTTCATTTAGTTAACACATTCATCTAAATACCCCTTTTAGCCACAATTAATATGAGCTGCTTTCTGGGGATTTGTGTTCTGCTGGATTTTTTTTAAATAAATCTTTATTCAGATTTTTACAGATGTTCCTTTATCCCCCCCACCATAGCTCCCCTCCACATGATTCTTGCCACCCCCATGCCCTTACCCCCGCCACTATCCTCATCCATAGGTGTAAGATTTTTGTGCAAACTCTTCCAGCACCCTTTATGCCCCCTTCCCCCTGAGAATTGTCAGTCCACTTCCTTTCTATGCGCCTGATTCTTTTAAAGTCATCAGTTTATTCTGTTCATCAGATCTTTTTTATTGACTTGATTTTTAGATTTACTTGTTGATAGATATGTATTTGTTGTTATTTTGTTCATAATTTTTATCTTTACCTTTTTCTTCTTGTTCCTCTTCTTAAAGAAAACCCTTCAGCATTTTATATAATCCTGGTTTGATGGTGTTGCACTCCTTTAGCTTTTTCTTGTCTGTGAAGCTCTTTATCTGACTTTCCATTCTGAATGATAGCTTTGCTGGGTAGAGTAATCTTGGTTGTAGGTTCTTTCTGTTCATCACTTTGAATATTTCTTGCCACTCCCTTCTGGCCTGCATAGTTTCTGTTGAGAAATTAGCTGACAGTAATATGGGCACTCACTTGTAGGTAACTAACTGTCTTTCTCTTGCTGTTTTCGAGATTCTCTCTTTGTCTTTTGCCCTTGGCATTTTAATTATGATGTGTCTTGGTGTGGTTCTTTTGGGGTTTCTTTTATTTGGGGTTTTGTGTGCTTCCTGGACTTTTAAATCTATTTCTTTCACCAGGTAGGGAAAGTTTTCTGTCATTATTTCTTCAAATAGGTTTTCAATATCTTGCTCTCTCTCTCTTCTTCTGGCACCCCCATAATCCGGATGTTGGTACGCTTGAAGTTGTCCCAGAGGCTCCTTACACTATCTTCACATTTTTGGATTCTCTTTTTCTTTTTCCTCTTCTGTTTGGGTGTATTTTGCTTCCTCATATTTCAGATCTTTGGTTTGATTCTTGGGGTCCTCTAATCTACTGTTGTATTTCTGTATATTATTCTTTATTTCAGACAGTGTATACTTAATTTCTGACCAGTTCTTTTCCTTTTTTTTTTTTTTTTTTGCATTCTCATTAAGATCCTTGAAGGTCTCACTAAGTTCCTCGGAGGTCTCACTAAGTTTCTCGGCAGTTTCTAGAAGACTCTTGAGTAACCTTATAACTGTGATTTTGAACTCTATATCCAGTACTTTGCTTTCCTCCATTTTTTTCATTTGTGACATGTTTCTTTGTCTCTACATTTGGCTATTTCCCTGTGTTCATGGAGTAACTTTGTGTGGTAGGTGACCTATAGGGCCCAGTGGCTCAGCCTCCCCAATCACTTGAAGTGGAATCTCTTGGTGCACCCCTTTGTGGGCTAGGTGCACAGTTTTGCTGTAGTTAAGTCTTAATTGCTGTTAGTACACTGAGAGGAATTGACCTTCAGGCCAATTGGCTGTGAGGATCAGCTGTGTCTATAATGGAAGAACTGCTGTGCTGGAGACATTCTTATGGGGCAGGACTTATTTCAGTGTGGCTTTGGTGCTCACTGAGTCTGCCTCTTGAGTATGTCACTTATGGATGTGAAGAGTTCAAATCTAGTGTCATCTCACACTGACTACTAGGTACACTGACTCCTGGATCGTCAAGGAGGTGCAAGTCAGCTCCTGTCTGATGCTACCCAGCAGGAGCTACAGCAAGATCTGCAGATTTCTCCTTTTTTCCTGGGGTTTGGAAGTTTTGGAGCTGACCCTGCTGCAGTTTGCTAGGTTAAACTGCTATAGGGCAGGCCATTCATATACAAAAGTCCCTGTGCACAGTTTGGGTGTGTTTATAAACTGGGTGAGGCGGGGTCTCAGGGAATCACTAGGGCATGGCAAACAGTGATGGCTGCCAGTCAGCAGTCTCTGCATCTCCATGTTTTTGCGGCCCCAAACCCCAGTGCAGTAAACAAGGATTCCTGTGTTCACCTCTGAGAGAAAGCCACCCTCACTTTCTGACCCAATGCTAGACAGTCCCTGTAGCAGTCTGAGTTCCCAGAATCTCACCAGAAACTGGAGTTCAGAGCAGTCAGGAGCTTGTGTCTCCCTCCTGATTGAAAAAAACAATCGCGTCCTCAGTTGCCAGCCCTCTCCATACCTCTGCTTTTCTGTGGCTTTTCTTCACTCCTACTTAGTCTTGATGTGCTTTTTTTCTTTCCCTCTAGCTGTAGAACTTCCACTCAACTATATTTCCCATGGTTCTGGGTGATAGTCATTTTGTCTTTTAGTTGTAGTTTTGGTGTGGCAGTGAGAAGCAGCACGTACAGGTGTATATCTTATTCTACCATCTTGGTTTCTCTTATATTGGATCTTGAAACTTGAACTGTCCACATTTTTGGTTACTTGAGAAATTAATTATTGTCTTCAATCTCATATATGTAAAAAATATGGAGATATTAAAATAAGAAGGAGTATAAAAATACATAAGGTGATGTTATCATTGGTCCTTCTAATATTTACAGGCAAATCCTCTGCCAGGAAATAATTAGCAAAATAATAATTACCAGGAACATTCAGGCAAGAACTAAAAACATTGTCCAAAAAGATCAACTGTCAAACTATTGTCACAAAAGCAGTTAACTTAATAAGTCTATCTTCTCAAGATAAGCACAGCTTTGACTTGTATAGCCTAAGAAATTAAATCAGTTATATAAAGCAACATCATAAATATAAGCAATGTCCTCTAGTTACATAGTACTATTTAGTGCCTCCACACTAGTCCACCATGAATGTCTAGTGCTAATTCAACATCATCACAAAATTTGTGATCAGATTGATCCCTCTTCTGGGAGATACTTGGAGAGGCATGGTTATTTTCAAGCTAATAATTGGCCAGAATTCCAAATTTCTTGCATTTGATTCCTCCCTGTGTACACCTAGCCAGGGTTGGCATACTGATGCCAGAGAGTTAAATCAAGCTTTTGGCTTTTTTATAAGATAAAGTTTTATTGGAATACAGACATACCTCTTCACATGAGTATTTCATCTGGCTGCTTTTGAGCTATAGTGACAGAACTGAGCAGTCGCAACAGAACAGATGATGTGGACAAAATTTACTCCCTGGATCTTTACAGATGTTTGTTGACTCTTGGCATATCGCCATGCCAGGTCTCAGCACATACTTTCCAAAACAGAAAGATATTTTAAAGTAGGTCATTGATTCTGACTTCATGGCCGGCTCTGAGTACTGATTTTTTAAATAATTTTCCAAGCAGTTAGCAATATTTATATTTTATTTTCTAGGTAAGGAAGCAGAGGCTATTTTGAAAGAAAACACATTGTATTTGTTTGACAAAGCAGGACAAAATGTATCACAAAATTCATATGAAACTTCTTTTGTAAATCCTGAAAATTAACAATAGACTTGAAAAATATGTTAAGGACAGTTACACACTAAGAGACAAAAATGCTTAAGGCTTTCAAATTTTTTTTCTCATTTAATTTTTTTTCCTCTTCAGATGCCTCTATCTAAATATATAGCTATTTTTTCAATGTGTTTTTATTGATTTCTTAAAGAGAGGGAAAGAAGCATCCATGCCGAAACTGGATTGGCTCAGTGGATAGAGCATTGGTCTGCAGACTGAAAGGCCTCAGGTTTGATTCTGGCCAAGAGCATGTATATTGGTTGCAGGCACATCCCCGGTAACGGGTGTGCAGGAGGCAGCTCAGCTGATCTATGTTTCTCTCTCATCAATTTTTCTAGCTTTCTATCTATCTCCCTTCCTCTCTGTAAAACAAAAAAATATATATATTTTAAAAAAATCTGTTAGGTATCATTTGCACAAGTTTAAAAAAAAAGAAACATACATAAGAGAGAGAATCATAATCATTGATCAGCTGCCTCCTACATGCCCGCTATTGGGGATTATCAATCTAGCAACCTGGGCATGTGCTCTAATTGGGAATCAAAATGGTGACCTCTTGGTTCATAGATTAAATCTCAACCATTCAGCCACACCACCTGTTTAACAAAGCTTTATTGGTTGCTCTTTAAGGCAGGTTCTCTGCCAACTCCTATAAATAGATTGCTGGCATGAGACAAGGTCCCTGCCTTCAAGGAATATCTCAGATACAGAGAAAATGTTCTACTTTTCATCATTCCTTTCTGGATTTTGCGTCATGTCAATCCTTGCACCATGTCATCACTGGAGTAAATCTTCTGCTTCCTCATAATCCTATATAATAAAAGCCTAATATGTTAAGTGTCCAGTCTTTCAGTAGGCCATTCAACCAAATAAAGTGTAATATGCTAATGACATGCTAAGGCTGCTCAACCGCATTCTATGACATACATTGACCACCAGGGAGCAGATACTCAATGCAGGAGTTGCCCTCTGGTGGTCAGTACACTCCCAACAGGGGGAGCACTGCTCAGCCAGAAGCCAGGCTCCTGGCTGGTGAGCACAGCAGCAGTGGAGGGAGTCTCTCCTGCCTCTGTGGCAGTGTTAAGGATGTCTGACTGCTGGCTTAGGAGTTGGCCTAAGCAGTCAGTCAGACATCCACTGAGGGCTCCCAGACTCTGAGAAGGCACAGGCCAGGCTGAAAGACACACACACACACACACACACACACACACACACACACACACACACACCAAGTGCACAAATTTTGTGCACCAGTTCTCTACTAGTAAAATAATAGATAGAAAACATTGAGTCTATTTTCACATACACACATAAGAAAATTCATAACTAAAATGAAGAATGTAGATTGTGCTGGAAATCTTTTTAGGTGAGGGCATGGTGCACAAAGTTGGCATCACCCAGATAGCATTCATTCTTTCTCCCTCTCTGAATGCACCAGTTTTGCATCCTCCACACATATGTCTAAATTTCTGTGATCCCAGACCCTTCACTTACCTCCTCTCACAAGACCTTTCTACATGACAAGAATCAAACCCTTTATTGTATAGTTTCTCGAATCCAACATTTCCACATCCAGCACTTAGTGCCTGCAAACAACAGAGTTTCCAGTCACCAGCATCTGGACAGATAGGGAATTAATTATGAACAACAGATCCTTTTCAGGGCATTTTCTCCTTATTGCAGGTTTTATTTCTATGATGCACTTATTTTTTCCTGTTTACAATAGAGAGCAAACTGCATGTTTTTTGTAAGAGAATGGGTGAATCTCCGTTTCAGATTTTCATTGTTAGTGAAATGGTTTCCTGGGGCAAAGGTGGAATACTAAATGGGGATATTAGTATCTGTGTGTTCAGTCTCACAAACTGCTTCAATACCAACCCTCTATTGTTCAGAGGTGCTTCCCCCCCACCACCACCCCTTCCCTTGCCCCAAGCAGATATGTTTTGGAATGTATATTGGTTGTGGATCATTCATCTTCCTTTTATTTAGTTGTATAAGCTGTTTGTAGATTGTACTTTGGGGATCATGTAAGTAATGGCTACAGCAATTTTTGATGGTAATGATGAGGTGGATGGTGGTGGGGATGAAGCCTGTCACAGTTTGAGGATTATCTAGTACTATTAGAAGATATACATACCCCATTTTAAGATTCTTACATTATCCCTCTAAAACAGGCATCTTATTCTCATTTTCCAGATGTGGAGACTGAGGCCTGTCCCTCTCAACTCTTCATGAGGTGTCTTATAATGTCACTCACTCTCCTTTGTTTCCATTGACCACAATGTAGAAGAGACATTCGCCTATACTGGTCAATGGATTGGAAGTTTCCCTTTATAGAATAGATCAAGAGTGTGATGTAGTTAGGATGTAGTTAGTGACTTTCATGAAGAAACTGCCTTGGACTGAGGGACTGGGTTCTCATTTATAAATTCAGTGACCCAAAGGGTCATGGTACAATGTCTGATACCACCCTTTTTCCTGGGTTACTATTTTTGTAATGAAGGGAGGCCTCAGAGTCAGATCTCTCAGTCCCAATCTCGGCATGAATACATATCAAGTGTGTGGTGATAGCACATCACTTAGCCTGCCAAAATTTCCATGTCCCATCTATGAAAAACACACAAGGAGACTTGTGTTGCAGAATTGTGCCATTAGTGGACACTTACACAAGGAGCCCGACTCAAGGCCTTCGTGTTGTAGCCATTCATACAAGGGAGCTGGACTTGACAGCGATTGTGACTTTGAGGTGTTTCCTAGAAGCCTATGGTCCTTCTACTCCCTCTGATAATCTACAGTGCCTTCTGTGTCATGTACAAGGAGAACCCACTGGACAGGATGGGGAGAAGGGCTCTCCTTCATTGGATTTTGTGGCTGAAGGCTCATGTGTCTGCTCTACTGTCTCTCTGAGCTCTGCATAGTGAGAGAGAGGGGAGGGACTATTTTTCTGGTTACAGTAACTTATCCAGTGTCTAAGGTACAGCCATCTGCTTGTTCCTGCTCTCAGGAGGCACAGGGAAAAGAGGGAAGTGAACAGAGGGATGTGTGGGGAAGGTGGAGCTGAGGAGGCAAAGGCTCCAGTGAACTTCCATGTGTTGCACTGAAATTTTAACAGGAGGTGTAACCATAATTATTTCTTGAATGTTAAACAGTCTAGACTGGAAAGGGGGCAAAGGTATGGGATTAGACAATCTGACAGAAAAGTTTTTTTGTTTTTAATCCTCACCTAAGGATATTTTACCATTGAGTTTCAGAGAGAGTGGAAGGGAGTGGGGGAGAGACACAGAAGGAGGAACATGTGAGAAAGACATATTGATTGGTTGCCTCCTGTAAGTCTCCCAAACAGGTCTGGGGATCAAGCCTGTCACCTAGGTACATGACCTTGATCAGAATCAAACCCAGGACACGTTAGTCTGCCAGCTGATGTTTCATCCAATGAACCGAACCAGCTGGAGCCCAACATAGACTTTTGATTTTTCATTGCTAATCACGAATAAGAATATCCACAAGCATACAAGCTTGCACTATGATGGCAAATCTCTGGACCTGTAGGGTGTGTTTCATCCCGTCATGGCTCTTGTTCACTGAGACTGCGAGCACACAGACATGTCCTCACATTTCCCAAGACATGAAATTCAGAGACAGCAGATCCCAGTTCCACTGTCATTATTTCCTGTGCAGATGGCTTCAGGGACCCCAACAGATTCTAAAAGGCTCTGAAGCCAGAGAGCAAAATATGATTGTGAATTTACTTATCCTTTTTGGCTCTAGACATTAACCAGAGTTGGCTTTGACATAGCAGTATAATAGCACAGGGGAACAGAAAACAAATTGCCTTTGCCCTCTTATTTACTAGTACATTAAATTATGGGGGCACTCTCTTCCACTTTTGTAGATTTTAAAACAGATTTTCCTTGGTCCATCCAGAGGCCACAGGGATATTCTGTCTCTAGATATTTTTGAGTGGATCCATGTTCAGATTTGTTCTTGGTTGTTTCTAAGAGGAGAAATTGAA
This sequence comes from Pipistrellus hanaki, assembly GCF_964339955.1. NCBI lineage: Eukaryota > Metazoa > Chordata > Mammalia > Chiroptera > Vespertilionidae > Pipistrellus > Pipistrellus hanaki. The sequence continues at coordinate 7,966,379 of NC_140507.1, read as the reverse complement.
AATCTCCGAGTAAACACTCTGCTTTTTATGCTACCCGTATTTTCCGGCATATAAGACGACTTTTGAAATGAAAAAAAGTCAACCGAAAATCGGGGGCCAAAGACCAAAATTGCACAAAAATTACCTGTAGATCTTGACAGCAAAGTAAGTCTTTTCTTTGAAGTGGGGGGGTAGTCTTATACAGAGAATATAGGCCTAAACCTATGATTTAACTGTAAAATTAGGGGGTCATCTTATACTCTGGAAAATGCGGTAAGTCCATCTGAGTCTAACTTGAGGATTTGGGGAGACCAAGTGAGTGATACCCCTACTCCTCCTTTCCTTTCTCAAATCCTGTCTCTGTTGTGAGTGGGGTTCTGTTATTACATTTTATTTGGTATTGAAATATTTTGAAATAAATCACTTTTATGGAAGGCTTCTAATACACAGGAAGGAATCTGCGAAGGCACTGTTTTACAGTTGACTTAGCATTTCTGCTTTTGGTAAGAGCAGAATTAGCAAAGGAGTCAAGGACCAGGCCTTCTCCATCACATCGTTTTAAACATAGCACCTACAGTATCTAAGAAACACATAGACAATCTAGTTCACATGCCATCAGAAGGAAGACAGGTATTCCACAGGAGCTTTCTGATTCACCTTTTTAACTATTTCACTATAAGCATGCTCATATAATGGAAGTTTTTATCTGATTTCTGAAATATCTGTGACATCAGCTCAAATTCAGAAACAAAAAGCTGATTCATATGCACTGACTCTTTTTCTACTCCCTTCTGGACAAACTTATTCAGTGATTTCCGATCACTTGAATTGAGGGAGTGAGGTAGTCACATTGATCTATTTTCAGAATGAACAGAGTCCCAATCCATCAGGGTATCAAGAAATGGCTGGCTTTCCTAACACCAAACCTCACAAAGGTCTACAGCCAGGTAATAAGATTATATTATACTAGAGGCCTGTTGCATGAAAATTCATGCACTCAGGGGGACTCTCAGCCTGGCCTGCATCCTCTCGCAGTCTGGGAATGCTCAAGGGATGTCCACCTGTCAACTTAGGCCTACTCCTGGGGGATCAGGTCTAAGATGGCAGTCAGACATCCCTCTGGCAGCCCGGGAGCCCTTCAGGGATGTCTGGCTCAGAGCGGAAGCCCGCTGCGGTGTGGGCCTAAGCTGGTAATTGGACATCCTTAGTACTATTGAGGCGGGAGAGGCTCCCACCACCACCGCAGAGCTCACAGCCATCAGCCCAACTTGTGGCTAAGGGAAGTTCCCCCTGTGGAAGCCCACTCACCACCAGGGGGCAGCTCCTGCATTGAATGTCTGCCCCCTGGTGACCAGTGTGCATCATAGCGATCATTCGTTGCCAGTTTTTCTGCCATTAGGGTCAATTCGCATATTACTCTTTTATTATATAGGATTCAAGCACAATGAAATGATGCCCAGGGGGTCAGAGATCATTGATGAGGGTGAGGCAACCTTTGACACTAATTGGCTGTAGTATGAATGGTAATAGTAACAGCTCTCCATTTGGATGTGCCCCAAATTTACCCAGGCATCATTCCCACATTTACATACCCAAACAGGTCCACTCACATACATACACTCACAATAGCATACAAACACATCTCAAACGGGCTGTCAGTGATTAACAAGTCAACCCCCTTAAGTAGTAGGATAATCTGAAAAGTTAATAGTGAACAGTGTTACAGCTCATAGGATTAGTTAATTAGACAAAGGCTTGCAGGCAAGATCTCTGTAGTCTGTTCTGCTAAGTGATGGAACCCACTCAGGCAACTGATGAAAAAAACAGTGTGAACCCTCTTCAGGAGAGGAAATGTGGAGAGCAACAGAATCAAGCCTCAGCCGAGCAGGGAAGAGCTGGCAGAGGCCCCGACGTCCGGCAATTGCCATTTGTCAGTGCCAGAAAAGGCAGAGGCTTGGGGAAAAGGTTTATAATTTTGGTTACCATCTTTCCCACTGCTTCAAGGCAATTTTAATTACTTTGTAAATTCAGCCTCTACTCTAGCATTTCCCCACATGAATTGTTGACCTTCACGTTCAAGGACAACTATGCAGAGTGCTTTGTCCATCATAGGTAATAAATGCATTTTATTAGATAAAGGATGGATATTTAACCCTATTAGGATGAAAACTAACAAAACCAACATCTTATTATTGTAAAATTGTCTTAAAAAATAGGTTGGCAAGTGCTGCTTCTTCTGTTGTAACTGGCCTTTTGTGATCTTTACACAGCATAAGATTTTTTTTTTTCCCTTTATACCCAAAGTCACAAATGTAATGACCTACTAGTATATTGGCCAACCAGGGGTAGAAATAAGTGAAGCTGACTGGCTATAAAATCAAAAGGAGTAGTAAAGTAATAATAATAGTAATAATAATAATAATAATAATAATTACTATTATTATTATAGGAGAGCACATGCCAAGCTCAAAATTGCTAGTGACCCCACAGAACAAGTATTTGCCCTTTAGTCAACTTCTACAAATAACATCTTGCAAACTGTAGTACAATATCACATCCGGGATTTGCCATTGTTGCAGCCAAGACACAGGAAGTCTCCATTCCCTCAGGATTTCTGGTGTTGTTCATTTATAACCAGCATGAACCTATTGTCATCTCTATACTTACCTTATTTCAAGAATGTCATATGAAAGGAGCATACTGCATGTGACCTTTGTGATTGGCTTTCTCACTGAGCAGTATTCTCTGGATAGTCATCCTGATTTTTATGTCTATCAATAGTGCATTCCTCTTTATTGCAGAGCAATATTTCATGTCATGGGTGTACCAGAGTATTGTTTAACCAGTCACCCATTGAAGGATATCTGTGTTGTTTCTAGTTTGGCTCTATTGAAAAAAAACATTCTGCAAACATTTGTGAACATATTTTTGTGTTTATTTCTCTGGGAGACATGCCCAGGAGGGCAATTACTGAATTATAAGGCAGTTGTACATTTCATATTTGTTGTTGTTTTTTTAACTGCTAAACTGTTTTCCAAAGTTGCTGTGCTATTTCACATCTGGGGCAGCAATGCATGAGTGATCTACTTTTTTCACCTCCATGCCATTACTAATCATCATCATCATCATCATCATCATCATCATCATCACTGTTTTAGCCATCTCACAAGATCATAGTAATATTTCATTATGGTTTTAAATTTCACTTCTCTCATGGCTAATAATTTTGTGCATCTATTTATGTGTTATTTGCCCTTTGTGTGTACTATTTGGTGACATGTCACTTCATGTCTTGCCTATTTTTAAATTGTATTGTTTGGGTTATCTTTATAGTTTCAGATATATATATTCTCAATATTTGTCTTTTATCTGATATATGGCTTGCCAATAGGTTCTCTCAGCCTGTCTTTTGATCCTCATAATAAGATTTTTGCAGAGCAGTTTCTCACACATTTTTATGTTATATTTTCATTTTTCTTTATTTTATGTTTTTATTTTGCTTAGACCTTCTTTTACCCATGAATTATTTAGAAACGTTTTGTTGAGTTTTCTAGTAGTTGAGATTTTCTTCTCTTTTTGTAAGTAATTCAAGTTTGATCCCATTGTGGTAAGAGAATATACTCTGTATTATTTCAATTGTTTAAAAAATTCTAATGTTTGTTTTATGTTCCAGATTGTGGTCTGTCTTGATATGTGCTCCTTGGCCATGTATGAAGGATATATAATCTGCTGTGGTTGGGAGGAATAGTCTACAAATGTTGAGTAGTCCTTGCTGGCTGATGGTTTAGGGAGGGTTCTTCTATATCCTTCTTGATTTTCTGTCTAGCTGTTTATTAATTTTGGGATCTCTGAAATTGAAAACTACAAATATAATTGTGAATTTATTTTTCATTTCAATCTATTATGTTTTGCTTAATATATGTTGCAGCTCCTCTTTTTTGGTGCACACATATTTAGAATTTCTATTTCTTCTTGATGGATGGGTCCTTTCATTATCATGTAATGCTCCCTCTGTTTCTGGTAATATTTGAAGTCCATTTTATCTAATGCAAACAATAAAAAAAACTAAACAAAATAAACAATTATATTAACACTAAGGCCTGGTGCACAAATTCGTGCATGGGTGGAGTCCCTTGGCCTAGCCAGTGATCCATCAAGCCTGATCAGGGGGCCGACTCATCTCGTCCAGATTGGGGCTGAGTGGGGCCAATCAGGGCCAGCTGGCTGGGGGGAGGGACCATGGGCGTTATATAAACCTAAGAAATTCTTATGACAGGTTGACCGAACAACCAGTTGACCAGTCACTATGATGTGCACTGACCACTAGGGGCAGACACTCAACACAGGAGCTGCCCCTTGACTGTCAGTGTGCTCCCACAGCCAACCTCCTATGGCTAGCCAATGCGCGTGGTCCCTCCCCCCAAGCCTGCTGGCTCTTATTGGCCCCAGTCGACCCCAATCAGTACTGGGTAAAATGGTCCTGATCAGGCCCAATGGATCACCAGCTAGGCCAAGTGACCCCACCCATGTATGAATTTGTGTACTGGGCCTCTAGTGTTCATATAATTGTTCCTATTTTGTTTTGTTTTATTATTAATGTTTGCATTAAATACCCTTTCATCAGTTTTACTCTCAACATGCCTACATTGTTAAATTTAAAGTGACTTTCATAATGACAGAATAGACCTGGGTTGTATTTTTTACCAACTCTGCAGATCTCTGCTTTTTAATGTGTGTATTTAAGCTACTCACATTTAATGTAATTATTGCTATTTTATGGCTTAAGTGTGATATTTTACTTTTTTGTTTGTTCTCTTGATCTTTCTTTTTTTCATCTTTTACTTTCCTCTTACTTATTAAATATTTTTGTTACATTATACATGCATATTTTACTACCATTCACTGGTTTCATCCTTTTACCAGTTCAAATGAAGCATGGAAATTTTCTCATTTATGTCTCTTTATCTTTAGCCATTTACAATACAATTTCTTAAATATGTCCTATACATACATTTAAAACCTCATCAGACAGTGTTATAATTTTTACTTCAACTATCAAAAATAATTTGGAAATTGTAAAAGGAGAAGTATATTGCATTTATTTATAGTTTTGCTTGTCATGGTTTTCCCCCCCTTCATGATGTACCAATAATTTCCCTTTCTGTTTTAGATAACTTTTGAACCATTCTTTTAAACAAATAATATTTGAACTATTCTTTCATCTGAGAATTTCTTGTTTTCTCCTTCATTCTAGAAGAATATTTTCACTGAATATAGGATTCTGGTTTGAAAGATTTTTCCTTTCAACAATTGAAAAGTATTTTGTCATTTCTTTTTGGTCTCCATGTTTCCATGGTTTCTAATGAGATATCTACTTTATAATATATTGCCTTTCTCTGTAGATAAAGTGTCAGTTCTCTCAGTGCTTTCAAGATTTTCTTTTAAGTTTTCAGAGTTTTGATTATGATATATCTTGATATGGATGCATTTGGATTTATCTTATTTGTGAGTTATTCAGCTTCTTGAGTGTTACTTTATATCTTTTGCAAATTTGGATATATTTAGCTGGGCTTTTAGCATGTTCTCGGCCCCTCTTACTTTCTACTTTCTTTCTGGGACTCTGACAATATAAACATTAGGTTTTTTGTTATCATTCTAAGGGCTCCAAGGCTCTCTTCTTATTTTTCCTCTTTAGTATGTGTCTAAATGTGTTATATACATTGGGTAATATCCATTGTTCATTCTTTCAAATTTTCTCATTCTGTCTTCTATCCCTCATTCTCCTGTTGAGCCCATCTATTGAGAATTTTTTTTTTGTTCACTTGTTTTGGGGGTGTTTTGTTATTATTTTATTTTTCGTTACTTTCATTTTTAGTTCTGAAAATTCCATTGGAATTTTCTTTATATCTTGCATTTTTTTTTTTGCTGAAACTTTTTGTGTGTTTTTTAAAAATAACTTTCTATTGTTTCATTTTCACCTATAATTGTTCATTGAAGCACATTTATAGTTACTTTCCAACCTATTTCAAATGATTCTAGAATCTTTATCATCTCAGTGCTGGCATCTATTAATTGTATCTTTTTATTCAGTTTCAGATCTTCCTAATTGTTGGTATGCCAAGTGATTATTTTTTAATTGAAAAGTAGTCACTTGGATACTATGAGATTCTGATCCCATTTAAACCTCCTATTTCAGCTGCTTTCTTCTGATACTGCTCTATCAGGAGAAGAGATACCCATCTCATTATTGCTAGGTTGGGAAAGAAGTCCAGGTTTCCCAGTCAGTCTTTGTCAACACCCAAGTGCAAGGTGATGTTTGTAAGGAGCTGGGACAGGTGGATGTGGGATTTCTGGCTCCTTACTAGGCCTGCACTGATGCCTCCCTGGGTGGAAGAGATAGGAGTACCTTATCATTCCTCCCCATGTGGCATCTACTGACACCAGTAACCACTCACAAAGAGTCAAAGGACACGTTAGCACTGGGAGAGTGTGAAAGTCTTAACTCTCCCCTAGGTCTCCTCCTACACCACCCCCGCAGAGAAGGAGAGAGATACCTAGTTACAACCCAGTGGGGTGGAAGCCCAGGCTCCCCATGGAGAGAGAAGATGGCCTCATTCCTTCATGGGAGGGATGCAAGTCCTGGTTCCCTTCTCTGAAATGACTGTGTTGGTACTGGGAGTGCTTAACTCCTCCTTCTGGTTTGTAGTTCAAGTATCAAGCATAGAAAGGTAGGGTTCCCACGTGGCTTTTCCTGGCGAAGATGGGAATGGGGCTACAGTTTTTTCCATGTTGTTTGGCTAGAGTGAGGTTGCTATTATCTCAATGTTCCTCTCTAAATAGGCTGCCCCTTTCATAGCCTTCTGACTTTTGTCCTCTGTGTCTATTGATGTTTCCAGGTTGCCAGTGTCTTCAGCTTCAAATCTAGGACATATAGGGCAAGAAGAAATCCCAGGAACTCATCACAGTATTCTTCCTTAGGGCCTGAGGGCCCTAGTGTATCTGCCTCTTCTTTACACTTTTCAGATGACTCCCTTTATGTTTGTTTTATTCATTTATTCTTCAGTAATGCCTGGGGTTTTTAGCTGAACTTATTGGGAGGTATAAGTAAAACTATGTTTATTCCATCTTTCTGGGAGCAGAACTTTCTAAATAGCCTAATTTTTAATGATAAGCTATATATCCATATCCAGATTTTAATATAATATATTTTTAACATTGAAAAAAATTAAACAACAATCAGGCTAAATGAAAAATATCTACAGGCTAGCAGCCTGTATATTCTGCTTAGTTTCCTAGAAATTTAGCTTTTCATGACTAAGATTTGTCATTTTTACCTCATTATATAAAAAAAAATTGCTATCATTTGTCTGGATGTGACATTGCTGACAAACTTAACTATCAAGGGTAGAGCCAGGAAAGAGGAATTTAGCAGGAAAAGATCACTGGGCAACCAAATTAGACATCAAAATGTCCAAACAGAAAAGTTCTTGTACTTTATAACTAGGTAATAAGCCTTCAAGCTTTTAAAATAAGCCTGTAAATCAGAGCATGATTTCAAAAAATAAAATAAAATTACATACCCACACGTAATAGAGAGTCAGCCTGCTCTCCAAAGCAGGATGCAAATTAGAGAAGATGGGACTTCCTGAGTCAGAAACACTGAAAACATTAAAGAATAAAAACTGTCAGAGAAACAGGAGAGGGGAATATTATAAAATCCACCCAAAACACCCAATTCACCCCAAAACTATGTGTGGCTCTTGGTGTGGGTGCAGTCATATAACCTTCCATAGGTGCTGAACACCCTTCTTTTCTGGTTTGTAGTTCAAGTATCAAGTTTCTATCATTAGAACTTTGAGATTCAGGAATTTATAGTATCATCTCCATCCTCTAATGCAAGTCTATGAACTACTTAGCTAAAAGAAAACAAAAACAAATTTTTAATCTTTCAGAGAAGGAAAAACAAAACAAAACCTTCTTCCCATAGGTCCCTACAATGTGTTAGAGAGCCTATTGGGAGCTTTATCGTAGTATCTGTTTCAATTTTTACTAAATGCTATGAAGTGAATACTATTACTTTTCATTTTCACTGATTGGAAAACTGAGTTTGAAAGGCCAGGAATGATTTATTTTATAAGGGCCTTGGCTGGTCAGTGGCCATGGTAACATTGGCATCCAGTCCAGGCTTCAATGGCCCTGCTCTTAACCAGCCTGTAAAACAGATTCTGAAATGTTTACATCACTTGTTGGAAATCATGGGAGATGAGTTTGACATTCAGAGATTGCATTAGTCTTAAGATACTTGAATTAACTCTGCATAGAAAAGAATTCCAGGCCCATAGACACCATGTGTGTCCTTGAAGCAGGTGCTGGGATCTCGACTGGGACTCTCCAAGGTGCTCCTCAACATCCTGAGTCAGGGAAACAATTAGCTTTTTCATAGAACGGGCTGTGGCAGCCGCATGGCATGCTTGGTGTTGTTTTCATAGCCAGACTTGTCCATGGTAACAGGATGTATGTGATAAAATGTGCAAGTGGTATAAATGAGTCAAGTTCTTGGGATGCTGAAGGCCCTCTTTGTGTGAAAAGACAGGAACGAGGTGTCTACTGTCTTGGGAGAGATGTCATTCACATTGAGTGCATAAAGGCTGGTCCATTGGTGTACAAAGGCATCCTTACTACAGGGTGTAGAATAACCACAGAAGAGCAGAGAGGCTCAGAACCACAGATCTGCTCCCCAAGTAGTTCCTGACACGTCTAGGAATCAGAGAGCCACAGCCTAGAGAAAAATCAGTACCTTGGATGCACTTTCCACTTTAATTAAAATCCTCATTTGTTCATTCTGTCCAGTCCCTGGCCCTGTAGTCCACACTATTTTCATGGCTCATGAAATCAGTAAGAACCTGTGGTTTGGAACACGGAGACATCTCAACGTTCCTGTTGTACTGGCTAAGCAAAAGTGCAGTGTTTTCTGAGCAATGTTGGGTATACACATCCAGGGTGTCAAGTGGCAGACTGTGGGGCTCCCTGGTTGCCAGTTTATATGTTAGAGAGCCTCCTCTCCATCACTTTCCTGTTTTATCCAGTGCTCCTCCCTCATTTCTTTCCTGCACTGAATATCCCAACAATGAACATTATGGGTGTGTGGTCTCAGGTTGGGGATGAAGTTGTTGGGCCAGTTAGAACTCCTGTCAGCAAGCTCTCCAGTTGGTAGATAAGCAGGAAGAAGTGACCAGATGTGTCCCACACAAAGCTTTGCAAAGGTGAGAAAACTGACTAGGAGTACGCTGAAGGCCCATTAAAGGAATTGGAGGAAGTTTGTCTGCCTGTCAAGAATGCCTTCCACTATCATTCTCCAGTCTCACCCAGGCCATCTTAGGTCACTCAAGTTGACTTGGTATCACTGCAAAGCATTGAGAGTGTATATTTATGCCTCATATACTTTTTTTTATTTTTTATTTTTGTTTCCCCAACTCTTCTATAGCAAAAAAGAGAATATAATTAATAATGACAAAATCAGTTTTGCTTTCAACTGCAAATTCAGAATAAGGTCTTGCATGAGAATGACAGACTTATCCTGTGATTGGTACACAAAGAGAAAATCAAAAGATGACTTATTTTTGCTATTCCCCACCACCACCACCACCAAATCTATTAAATTAAACAGCAAAAAAATTAATTTACTGTATCGCGTCCTTCTATGTAGGCCAATGGTTTAAGTATACATTAAGCATTTGCAGGAGATGATGCGGCTCGGACCAAATTTGCCTCTTAACGTTGTTATCTGAGTCAGAACGTGAGTCAGAACGGAAGGCAGCATTTTCTTGTAATCACGGGGTTGTTTGTTTCCTTTGGTGTGCTCAGGTGGCCACGTGACCCGTGCCAACACTCAAGCCTGACTTTTTCTGAGATCATCAGCCACCGGCGCTCTGCCTGCTCTGCAATCATGGACGTGAAGGACCGGCGACACCGCTCTCTGACCCGGGGCCGGTGTGGCAAAGAGTGCCGCTACACCAGCTCCTCGCTGGACAGCGAAGACTGCCGCGTGCCCACGCAGAAGTCCTACAGCTCCAGCGAGACCCTCAAGGCCTACGACCATGACAGCAGGATGCACTACGGGAACCGAGTCACAGACCTCGTGCACCGCGAGTCGGATGAGTTCCCAAGACAAGGTATGTGGAGCGGCGCCCGCTGACCCACTGTCCTATGTTCCCGGCTTGCAGTGTTGTGTGTCATTGATGGCCAAGGTTCGTGACCACTGGGACAGAGCCTGGCGCCGTGGAGTGGTCCCTTAGAGTTTAGGCGAGAACGGTCCTTCTCACCCCCTGTGTCAAGCCCCCATGGGTTTCTCAGAAGTGCTTCTTTGGTCCTGGACACTAAATTCTTGGACAGTTTGGTGGTTGCTTTTGGGCACACACAACGGTAGGGTTTGAGGGATGTACCATAGCCTCAGGCCCTCGGCTCCATACGGCATATATCTCTCTTGCATTCTAGTATTTTGATTTATTGGGGGAAGAAAACATTTGTATCCCAAGTGCTAACAGTTGACATTCTCTTTGTGCTCAGTATCCGTCAGGCATTGGTTAGCACCCCTCCAGGGTTGCTGTGAGTGTGCGGATGTGTGGGTGCGAGCAGTGTAGCCAAGTTGATTCACCAGCACGAAGTCTTGTGTGTTGCCTTTCAGCCTGGCTGTGTGTGCAGTTTGCACCGACGGCTCAGCCAAATTACAAGCGAATGCGCAGAAACGCCGTGCATGCACTGGGAAGGGTCCACCTGCCGGTGCCAGGGTTCAAGGCCCGCCTGCCTCGTTATTACATTACCGAGGCTTTATTTCTTGTTACAGTACATGTGGCAACTAATGTACGTCCTCCAGCTACCTGAGCTTGTCTCCCAGTTCTTTTGGGCCGCTGTAACAAAATGCCACAGCCCGTGGCTGACAGACGACAGAAATGCATTTAGCAGGAAGGGACAGACAGGTCTGGTGCTGGTGTCTGAGGGAGGCTATCTTCCTGGTTCAGGAACAACTGCCTTTTCCCGGTGTCTTCACATAGCTGGGGGGATCAGGCAGCTCTCCGGGGCCTCTTTTATAAGGGAGCACTCCACCCTCATGACCTATCACCTCCCAAAGGCCCTCTTCCAAATGCCAAAGGGATTAGATTTTAATATAAGAATTTGGAGGGAGGATCGCAAGCATTCAATCTACAGCAGCTTGAATTCTTTTCCTAGTTGCTTAACTTCCTTAAATTACTTTTATTTCTTAGAAGATTATAATATATTTATATTAGCTGCTGGTTTATATATTGTAATATATATATATATATATATATATATATATATATATATTATATAAACCAGCAGCTTTTCTAAAAAACATATTTCCATATGCTCCCAGTTCATCCTAGCTCCAGCTTTAATCAATGATTCCCCCAAATCAGCCATGAAACAGTTAAAATTGTGTTTCCCTTGCACTTACAGACCCTTGCAAGATACAATTTTCATTTAATCTTCACTCTTACTTTCCAAGTTATCTTCATGTAAATGAAACACATTTCAGACAGGGGGGGTGTTGCTTGAAAATTGCTCTGTATCAAATGCCTTTGATCTCTGAGTGACTTCAACAAGTGTTTGACTTCACGTTCTCACCAGCATCCCAAAGTGCCTGTGGTGGGAAGTGGAAAAAGAAGCAAAGAAGCACAGCGTAATTAATGAAGGGAGTGCTTAAATGTCCTGGATGAAAAGCTGTGACCCCTTCCTGGTATTTCCCAGAGCATCAGCAATACATGACTCAGATGTGTGGGAAGGTGATGATGCACCTTCATCTTGGCTGAAAGCCTCTTGTTTCCTGCTGTGTTTCTGGTCTCGTTTGCCGTGTTGTACATACATTTTGTGTCTCCTGGTTCCGTGCTGCAGTGCACTCTCCTTCCTAGGCCTCAATAAAGGTACCTCCTGGCTCCTGCACCCTTGTGCACTGATCTGTAGGCCCCAGATCACTGTTGAATTGTGGAAGGGCCTGTCATCTTTCCCCTTATTAATACGGAGGCACAATGAAGCCACATGCTTGGGACTTTATTTTCCAGTATACCTTTATCCCTCCTGTTTAATCTTGCTCCAATAGTGGAAGTTGCTTGGCCCTGTCAGACTCACCACTTTGCAATGAACAATTCACACATGCCGTGGTGTGTTGCTATTGAGCCCATCTTTGTTTGCGTGATGTGTTTGCAGGAATTAAACACTGCGCAGGCCAAAAATAAAAATGAAAAGGCATTGGGAAGTATTTGCATATGCAAGTGCCATTCCTTCAGAAGACATCTATGAAATTTATGCATGAAAATGTAGTCAGGGTCTGAGTGGATCTACTTTGATGGGTTCTGAAATTGAACTCTGCAGGAAGTAAATAAGCACATATTTAAGGAGGGGGAGAACAGGAGGCTCAATCTGGTGAGCAACTCGTTCAACGTGAAACTTTGCCTCTGCAGAGAGGGTTAAAATAAATTTTACACTCAGTGATAACAATCATTTTTTAAAATGTCACGCGTTTCCCATTTTATTTCCGTGCACATGAAATCAAGGAGCAGGATTGTCTCGGTACTTACTAGCCTAGGGGTACATTAGCGAGGATCATAGCGTGATCATCTCCTGTGGTATTCTTATCTAAAACCCAAGACACTGATTATAAAACAAACACGCTTCTCACTTCCACGCAAGTTTGGCAAACACAGTTGGATGACTCTCCAGATGCTCCAAGTGGGAAAGAATTGCCAGCCAGTGAAGTGAGGCAGGGCTGGGGTCAGACCTTGTCCGCTTTCCCCAGCTGGCCAGTTGCAAGTTATCAAATGTGAGAGGCTGCCGGGGCCCAGCAGGAGATGGGGTGGCCAGGTCTTCCCCTGAGGAGCATACAGAGGCTCCTGTCAAAATGACACCTCCTTGCTTTCTTTCAACACAGAATCTTCTTCTGCCTTCTTCTGCTGGGGGCCTCTGAAGCAGAGAAAGACGATGCAAATTACCTGTCTGACCTCTATCATGTTGGATCCTCCTGGTGTGAGGGGAGGAGATGGCTGACCTTACGTCTGTGGCCATTAGAGTAATGAGTAATTAGTTAATGACTAATCCTGCAATAAGTAGCAGCCCAGTGGTCGGAGTGTTAATGCCCCTGACAAAAGTGCCCAGTGGTCTGATTTGTGATCAGACCCAGGCCCACTCCAACCTGTGAAGGAGGTGCCACTTTGAATAATAGAGGTCGGCTGAGTTCCCAGGCAAGTTGTATAAGCTTGTTCTTTGGGACTCTGAAGTGCAGGTGTAGAGTGGTATGATATACCAGTCACGTTGCCATGTCTTAGGAGCCTGAATTTGGACATGACCTTGACTTTTGTATATGTGTGTGCCTGTGACTCTGGCAGGCATCCTGTGCCTTGCTAGGATTAGTACACAGTGTGCAGTTATGGGCAGTTATGGTGAACAAAGGTGACAATAATAGTAACAGAATAATGTCCAATACCGGTATGCACTTTTCTACACGTCAGGTGCCAGGCTTAGCATTTTGCTTTTATTAACTCACTTAAGGTTCACAAGGATGGTGTGAGATGGGGCCTATTATTACCTCCTTTTTTCTTTTAACAGATTAGGAAACTGAGACATGGAGGGATTCATTAAATCATCTAAGGTCACTGATTTAGGAATAGTTAGAGACATGTTTCCAACCAGAGTTAGATTCAAGAGCTCTTTTGGATAACCTCTCCGATGCATAAATAGAGAAACAAAAGATGTCAGTAAAGCTTCAGACACTAGGAAGAGTCTATGAAGTTCAGTTTACAAACTTTTTAGGGGTCCACCCCTTTAAACTTTCTTAATAATAAAAGGACCTATAGTCACTAATATTGACTGAATGGATGATGAGGACTGTACCAGCAGCCCGTGGATCTGTAGTCCTGTACTCACCCATTTTCTCCATTTCCATCACTACCCCAAACTCCCTGAAAGTGTGTCTAACTGCAGTCCCTCCCAACTGACCACTATTAGGAAAAGGTTCCCACTGTCCAGACACTCTGCCCTCTCTTACTGTCATCAACTTTTTGCACAACCTCTCAACCTGGAACACTTACTAAGAAAGGTGTGGCTCTCTAAATGTTATTGCTCAGGTAAGCAGAACCATCTAGTGTCTGAGTGGGCCAGAGAGGTCAGCCAGCCTTCTCCGTCCTCAGACAGTCCAGCCCTTTGTCCCACTTAGCAGTGCAGGTCTCTGGAGAGGGGGCTGAGATTTAATTTTCTCTCTGCACCTCAGGTGGGCTGTTTGGGTCAAGGCATAAGAAGGAACTGGGGGAAGATTGGATTTTTAAGCATATGTTGCACCAGTTCTCTCAATCAGTTCTAGCACCAAAATAACTTTCAGCAGCCCTTTGATGCACAAATACAAAAACAAATACATAATATACATATTAGGCTTGGTGTGATTTGGGTATTTCATAAACCATTTCTCACTACTGTGATCTTTAAAACAATTTGAGCATATTTTTTTCCCCTGTGTAATTTGCCAAAGCATAAATTTAACCCATGTTAATGAGCTGAAAATGCATGAACAACTAGTAAGCGACAGTATTACCTGTGTTGATTATATATATATATATATATATATATATATATATATATATATATATATATATATATATATAAAATAATTGTTGGCACACTGAAAAACCTGTGAGCATTTCTGTGTACAACATTGTCATAAAATTGTTTGTTTTTTTTTTATGGTACCCAAAGCAACAGTTAGAACGGTTTTATTTTGAAGAATGCCAATCTCTTAATTTAATTTACTTTCAAAGAACAACTTTTAGATTTTAGTGAAGTTCAAGAGTTTGGTCAATACTTGGAAGGCTGAAAAGTACCTTGAGAAGATTGCTTTCAAATTATTCTCCTGCCTCTAGGCAGGAGTTTTGTTCAAAACTCAGCTGAGAATACATGTGCCTCTTAGTCTTCAGTTGTGTTGTTTGTTTTTAAAATCTTTAGGGGAAAAAAGACTCTACAGTCTTTCAATGTAATATGGCTTGTTGTCTTCTGCTCTGGCTAACTTAAATCTATGTTGCTTCATATGAGAGGCATATGAGAGAATAGTTAGAAGCAGACCAGAGTTAAATTGTGTCAGCAGCATAGCACTCATGTGTTCTTTCAGGGTGGACCTTATAAGGTCCACAATTTTATTTGGTCTGGCCCTGCCAAGGGATTAGGGGTGGGTGCATTAAATGGATGACCAAATATAGCAGGCTAATTTTTAAGCTGATCATTTTTATGTTATAAATATTCAAATGACCCTTGGCAGAAAAAGGTCCCTCACCCCTATAAAGTTTTCCTTTTCTCTATCTACAAACGTTCCCACCAATGTAGTTATTGGAATCATTTCTAACAATTATGTGTTTGTCATTTTATGGACATTGTCTTTCTCTTAATTAAGTGATGACTAAAGGCTAATGGTTATTATTATAATTAGTGTCATTTCAATCCTATTGCTGGCAAAAGTGGTGATCATTTATTCTCCTACTCTCATAATATTGCATGCAACAGAAAATTTTTCCCTTGGATTTGTTCCTGTGACTTGAAAAATTCTGACATCTTCAAACCTTGAATTTCTCCTGAAGTTGTTGATAGAATGTGTTTGACTCCCTATGCACCATACCTTTTGGTCCCAAAGATGAATGTAACTCACACATTATTTCCCTATTTTTAGAAAGGAATGAAAGATACCATCTAACAGCTGTCAACTCATGCCAACACACTGTAATAGAGTTGCTAGTCAGACAGTTTTACAAGTTAAAAAAAAAAAAGATTGAAAAAAATGCCCTAACATAGTGCTATTGGATACAAACAATTTTTTAAAAGATGTGCACTTTTTGGCAGAAAATTAAATGTAAATTTTAGGAATGGTTTTAATTAAGACAAGACTATCCATATAATCTCTGGATAAAAATTCATTGTTATCACTTTATATGTAATAAGTTGATGTCTGTGTCACTTAGTCAATTTTATCTAGATATTCTTTGTTGATATTCACTGCCCTTCTAGGATTACATCTATATGTTTCCGATATTGTGGCCACTGGGTAGCAGTCTTTATGTTTGTCCAATCATTATCCTTCATGTACAGTCAACTGTGCCTTCAACATTGTCTCCAACTTCCAATCCTTTTCCTGCTCTTCTCTAGTACCATGTTTCTCTGAAAATAAGACATCCTCCGAAAATAAGACCTAACGCAACTTTGGGAGAAAAAATTAATATAAGAAACTGTCTTATTTTCGGGGACACAGGGTAGTAGCTTACCAGTTCCACTCTTAATCCTCCACTCGTTCTTCTCCATGGCATTTTCTTGAGAATGATCTTGTCCCTACAAGTACAACATTCACAGTTTTACTTGCCAAGATTGTTTCAGTGATAAGTGAAAGTAAGATAATAATATCCCAAATGAGACTAGCTTTTCAAAAATAAGACTGTAGAATAGCAACACCTTTCATCTCATATTTTTCATTCTCTTAACTTGGCTGTACTCTTCAAAAAGATTTTCTTTTGACAACTCCACTTTCATATTCTCTTCCCTTGGTTACATCTTTGGTTAAGAGGTGTTTTTGTTTGTTTGTTTGTTTTATTTTGTTTGTTTGTTTGTTTTCCCAAACTTGAGCAGAACATTCCCAAGAAAAATTCAGGTAGGGCTGGCCTGGACATATGGCGATGGCCCTGTCACTCTGACTTTAATTGGCTATGTCTTGCACTTAGGCTTACCCTGTGCCTAGAGATAGCTTTGAATGAGCACCTCCTAAACCCAATGAAATGGATTCCATGTGGAAAAGAAAGGGAAGTAGGTAAGGAATACTGATTGATTTGATAACAGATGCTGAAAGCTAAGATAAGTATGGTCCTTCCAAGCTCCATTTCTACTTTCCTCACTGTCCTTGGAGTATTTCTTCTTATATAATCAATTGGCAAACAATATTTTTTTCCTCAAAATATGTTTCCATTTATTATTTCTCAGGTTTTGGGAATGGGATCACAACTCTTGCTTTTTAGTAGAATGTGCCAAAACTCGCTCTTTTTTCTTGATTCTTTATATTGCGGTTCCCCAGATCACAACCATTATTCCTTCTTAATTTATCTCATTTCCAATGTTCACATTTCATGAGAAGCTGCCAACTTTTCTTCACCATTTAAATTGCCTCCTTTTCTTAGTCTTCATCCATGTATTTTTCATAGAATGGTCTTGGGTTTTTAAAGCACTTCCCTGTACTTGTATCTTTACTGAAATGAATTTAAAAAATATTTGGGGGTACTTGTGGGAAAACTGTATTATGAGACTTAGTGATGAATAAGGTCTGGTCTCTAGCCTTATAAAGCTTGGCAATTCTGAAGAGAACAGGTATGATAGACAGTAACCAGGTATAGTCTAAGAAATACCAAGGAAGGGAAACATTGGATTGTTTTAGAGAGATAGCCAACCTAGAATTTCACAGTAAGGAAGTCAGAATTTATGACATCCTTTTATGCACTTGAAGAATGAAGAGAAGTTGAGAGATCAAACAGGCATGAAAGAGTGTTCAAACAAAACATAAGTATACAGGGATGGCAAAAGTAGGTTTATAGTTGTGAGTACATGAAACACGGAGTTTATTCTTAAATTAATATTTAATTATTGAATTACTTTCCTTACGAACAACCGAGACCCACTTTTGCCCACACCTGTATACAAAAGGTCCAGAGGTGACATTGCTTCCAAAGTTTAAAAGAAGTTCAGGTTAGCTGAATGTAGAATGGGGGCAGAGGAGCTAGAGTGGTAGAAGGAGAAACTGGGTCATAAAGGCATTTCAGGGATACTGTGCTGGCTTTGCTTTATGGCACATATGTCAAACACAAGGCCCGCGGCTGGATTTTAAATTTTGGCCCCTTCTCTGATTGAGTTCGACACCCCTACTTTATGGAATAGGTTTCAGGGAGATACCGTGGCCAGTGAGATGAGGTAGGAGTTGTATTTCACCTAGGCAAAGGAGTCTTAAAACTGGAACCATGACAGTGGAGTGGTTTGGGAAGTATTGACTTTTTAGAACACTGTAAAAGGGGAGGTAGATATATTATTCTGGGACTTTTGTATATCGACCGCTTTCTTTTCCTACAAAAAGATTATTGCCTTTATGATGCTGAATTTCCTTAAATAGCCAGGAGAGGTCAATGCTTATAAACAACTCTTAAATGAGAATGCATAGATTATTAGTTCAAGTCCTCCTGGAATGGAGACCTATGCCTGAATATAAAAGTGTGTTGTTACAAGAATTTGAATTTTTCTCTCAACTTTTTAGGTTCCCACCTATGCAAAGAGTAGCACCAGCAACAGAACACCTCATATGAGTCCAAGGCAAGGAAAATACTGTGTTGCAGCCACCATTTCTCTATGTGACTGCAGGCTTTGTTAATTTTCTACCAGTAGCTAAATAAATCAGGGACACAGCAGATGTAAGGGTTGTGTGTGTGTGTGTGTGTGTGTGTGTGTGTACAAGTGAGTATATATTGTATTCCTGCCAATTGATATGTTGACTAACAAAACTGAGGATATGTATAAAGCAGAATCAGTACTTCTAGACCTATGATGGGACAAGCAAAGTGGGGAGGGGAGAGGAGTCAAGGATATTGCTGAGGTTTGTGATTACAAAAACTCACTAAATGTTAGGGATAATCACCAGGGTTTGAAACAGAGGAAGAGCCGGTTTGTGAGTTAAGAGACTTTGTGTAATGATAGACCTTTTGAATTTGAGGTGCTTTTATGCCATGCATATATAAGATATATAACAAAGAGCTAAATGTACAGTTCTGAAATTCTGGAGAGAGGGATGAACAGAGTAGAGAGTTAGGAATTGACAGCTAATAATTTCATGGGAATTAGTGTGATCATCCAGGAAAAGATGTACAAGGAAAAGAAATAGGGAGCTCACATGAGAACACAGGTAATCAATGAACAGGAAAAGGAAGAAGACACTTCAGTGGGAGTGAATAGAAAAGAAAACTTATTTCCCTTCCATGGTCTACTCAGTCAGTCCAGACTTGAATTAGCATTCAACACGTTAGTTTTATTTCCCAATCTACTACTCAGAGTTGGCTTCCTTTTAATCCCAAGTAATGGTCACACAAAGTTAATGCACACTGATGATTGTTGGCTCCTAAATATGTTGTAGTTGGCCTACAAGATTGCTTTCGAAAATTTGAATAGAGTGTGTATAGCCAGCCTATTCATATTTAGTTGCCTTAGACTCCATGTCTGCCTTTTATTTTAAAAATATATTTATTGATTTTTTTTTTTTACAGAGAGGAAGAGAGAGGGATAGAGAGTTAGAAACATCAATGAGAGAGAATCATCAATCAGTTGCCTCCTGCACACCCAAACCAGTTTTGGCTGCCTTTTGTTTAAGTCCTTCTGTTCAGTCATGTATTGTATATGTCAGGCCCCCGAAGGCTATTGCAATTGTAGAAATAACACAGACCTTCCTGTGTTCAATCCTTCCTTGTAAAATGCCTATCTGCCTATTCCAAATCCATTTATCCCACAGACTTAACCTGCGTAACCACCTCTTTGGTGACATCTCTGTCCTCCAAATTCCAGTGGCCCTTAACATATTGCTATTGTTATTATCCTCTTTGTGAGTGACTCAGCATAACAGCACATGGTTCTATGACTCCTGTGAATCAGGAGATAAGCGAAGTACTCTGCAGTTTTATGCTCTGACTCACAGATGCAACTGTAAAAGACTGTCTTCTTATTAGGGGCTTGTATTTACTTTTAATGAGAAGAATTTGAAGAACAGCTCAGACCAGCATTCCACTTAGAACATGTGGGTTGTGTGTCTAGCATGACAGGATCAAGTCCCACCCTGTGAAATGCCTACTTGCTTTACTCACACATTCAATTGCACTATCATTTGCTTTTTATAGTATTATTGATCCAATAATGCCATCAGCTTTTCTGGGTTTGTGATGCATATTGTCATTGTGACTCTGTAGGGACCTACTATGTGTTGTCACATGGGTGTGCCAAGTGATGGGTGACAGGACACAATTCTAACTGGAATTTTTTGTTTGTTTTTTAAAGTACACTGTCAGATGAAAAAAATTGCCAATATCTGTCTTAGCATGGCTTAGGGTCTGGGTCCAGAAGGAATGCTGCCCTGCCCGCTGATAAATCATCCCACTGATATTATCAAAACAGACATTACATGGTCAGTGTCATGTTTTAGGTTTATAATTTAATTTTCAGCTCTGGCAAACCAAGAAGCCTGACCAGGGACTTACTCAGTGGAAGGGGCTAATGTGCACCCAAAATGAATTCATGTTCATTCCTTAATGGGCACGTGGACCTCAGCAGCCCTCTCTCTCTGCTGCAGCCAATGGGCACGTTGCACCAAGAAGTCGCTCACTATTTCTCCTGCACTGACTGCCTTCCTTTCCACTCAACCTCAAGTCAGATCTTCTTTAGTAATAAATCTCTGCTGGGCGCAATCAGAACAAATACTGAGCGTGCTCAAAGGTGTCAAAATAAGTGCAACATGGACTTATTTAATAATGTCCCACAGCCTTTTATACTATTTGGGATATTTTACTAACATGTTACTTTGAGCATTATTTTTAATGCATTTTCTCCAAGACAGAACGGTCTTTTGGAAATGAGAAAACAAAGTTGAGCTTTCTTGTATTCTCAGCTGAACCTGGCCCCCTCCCTCCTTTTCCAGGTCTGTGGCCAGAGCCAGGAAATGTGAAGTTTCTCTTTGTTAACCTTGATTTATGAAGAGTGGGACAGTCGCTGTCCCAAAGGGATGCATTTTATTTTAAAAATAGTTTGAAGCACTTCTCTTTAAATTCCCTCACGTCCACTGCCACCTTGGCCGCATGATACATGCTTCCTGGCCCGTCCTTGTACCGTTAAGGTTTTTGCTCTGCGCTTGGGGAATGAAAGGACTGAATTTATTTGTAGCAGTTTGAACCAGAATGTTGAATTTATTCAGAGAGTAATTACGGTGAATTAAATATACCTCTCTGGGTCTATTTGCTGTAGCTGGGGCATTGATAAAAGGGAGGGATAATACTTTAATGTCCTCACAGTAAAAATAATCTAGTCAACTGCAAGATAAATAGCCCCAGCTCCAACCAATACCGCTGAACATGAGTGCAAATTCAGGTGATCACCATTGACTTCACAAAGACCCCTGTCTGCCTGGCAGCCTTGGGTTCAAGTTCTCCGTTGGTCCCAGTGACAATGCAGTTAATGTGCAACACTGACCCCCCATTTGTTTGTGTTGCAAAAGCCCTGCCTGGAGGTGACCCACTTAGTGCTCTCTGTTTCACCAACTCAGAGACTGAACAGCAGGAAGCTCCAGTAAGGTACTGAGCTGTCCTGGCTGAGCAGTGAGGGAACAGTAAGTGCGGCCACATGCCACACCTGTCTCTGGAACAGTAGCAATACATTCGCTTCTCTGTGGAGCTGTGAAAAGTCCCCATGCCCAACTTTGCCTGATACTGACTACATAAGAATCCTTGGGAAGTCAGACCCAGTCATCAGTATTTCTAAAACTGTATTCTTATACAAATAAAACATCTCGAAGGATCGAGTATAACAGGACACACTCTACAGAATATAACCATTTCTTTAGTAACTATTTGCATTTTAAGTTTACAGAGTCTTACGCTTAGTCTAGTGACTCAGAATCTCACTTTTCACTCAGAAACACATGATTCTAATTTAACAGAGCTTCCTAATTCTTAGAGGGGTTTGCTTAACAAATGCCATGTTGCCAGGAGCTCATTATGTAGTGTTTCCAGGCCAATAATAAGCCACCATTTGCCTGGGTGTTAGGTATCAGGACCTTGGTTGCCAGGGTCCACCTTTTGTTGTTCTGAGTCAGAAGGAGCAAGATGACTGATTCCTTTAGCGTTCCTGTCACTCACCTTAGGTCATTAGAAGTGCGGGTTTAATTTGAGTATCTGACTTGTTATATATAGCACATTGCCAAATAATTATATCAATGGATCCAACATCTTCAACATCAAAGCAATAATGAGTTTAAACCTACCATCAGAAGAAACACAAGCAAGTGTGGTTATGTTGAAAGATGAAGTCTGCGAGGAGGGGTCCTACCTGCTTTTCCTTATGAATATTTATTAAGCATAATGATGGTTCAAGTAAGGGACCAAATCCCAGCCTCTTAGGGGAAGGAAGGTGGCTGGGTGTCCAGTGTGTGTCCTAGTAGAAGCTGTCTTGATTCAGGTCCTTGTATGCCCAGGCAGATCTGAATTCCCCAGCTCTGGCAATTTGGTGCCACTGGGGAATTCAGATCTAGTATTGTTAAATCTCCCAACTTCTCCAAAAAATTGAAAAAAATCTGACGTTTTTCCTTCCTAAAATTCTCAGATTTGAAGTGTTGCTGTAATGACCACTGTAGAGCAGTTTACATGGGCTCTGCACAAGATCCTGGCCTCATTGCATGTTCTAAAATTTTCTGAAGACAAGGTGCTGCATGCCCTTGGGATGGGAACAATCGAGTGTAGGCAGTCAGAGAGTCAGCAGCTGTGGGGCTCCTGTGACCAGCAGAGAGGAAGCTGATGATAAATGCTCTTCCCCTTCATCCTGAGAAGCACAGCTCCAGGCTCCATAGGAGAGTCTAGTACCAGCCTCACTAGGCACCCATAGCAGTGTTCAACTCCAGACAGTGGGTCCGATCCTTTTGTGCTTTATCTCAAACCAGGTACCATCCACTGGCTTCCACTCCCTCGTCTCTCCACACAGGGAATATTGACTTCTTGCTTCTCAGTCTTCCTTAGTAGACAGTGATCCTTTAGCTTTATAAAGGGGGTTTAATTTAGGTGTATCACAGCGCCCTTTTCTTCAGAGGGAAGAATCCATTTTGTTGTTGTTTTAAAGACCAGAAAATACTCTGTCAGCCACAGGCATATTATCCATGGTTGTATAGAATATCATAGCTTCCTGTTCACAGGTAACCTTCAATGATGTGGAAATGCCAGCTAAGCCAAGTGCTGAGGAAACCTAAGAAAATGAATAAATGGATAGGAGCTCATCTTGAAAATGTGCCATTTACATTATTCTGAGAACTTTCTTTTTTGGAACTTTCTGTCACCATCATTGGTTTCTCCAACTCTGCATCACTCTAGTTTTCTCCTTCTATTGCCTAATTCAAAGACAAAAGAGTATGATACTAATGTTAATGGCTTAAATTTGTTGAGAGGTTCATACATGAAAGTCATCACTATGTTTAAAGACAGCCAAGGTTTAGAAGATTTAGTGACCCTACCGAGGACAGGCAACTTGTATGTAAGAAGTGGAAAGAGAATCAAATCCAAGTAATCTGACTTCAGTGGCTGCTGTGAGGACATGTTTGTTGATTGACTATGTAACAATCCTACTTCCCTCAACATTTGCTGGAGGGAAGAAATCCAATTCCAGTGTGGAGCTGATCTAGACAGGCAGACTGCTGGAGACCGGAGTATCATTACAGCTGTTCAGAAATGCAGAGTGCTCAAATCTGCACAGCCAGATGGAAATCATAGTTCAAGCTTAGTGTTGTCAGACAGCAGAGGCTGTGGGCAAAGGGGAAGGCATGGGTGAGTGATTTTTGACTGTTTATCTCTAATGTGTGTGGCCAGTGTCACTCCCATCTCTGATGGCAGTGATTTATTCTATTATACTGTCAGGATTAAAACACCTTAGCAGGGAAAATAAAGGGAGGGATACAAATGCTGTGTCATTGATGTGACAGATGCTATTTCTCTGGAAACTGTAGATGGTGAGTATATGGAACCTCTCTCAAAAGTGCCATGGCCGTAGAATGTCAGACCAGTCAGACCTTAGGGACCTGTCTATTTCAAACCATTCATTTGACAGATAAAGGAATTTAAACTTAGAAAGCTTCTGTGGTAGACAAGGTCACCCAGCTCCTAATATTAGAGCTAGAACCCCAGTTCCCACTCCACAGTTCAGTATTCATCCAGCTACATCACCTGCCGGACAGGTTCACTGTCCCCTCCCCTAAGTTCAGAGTTGAGTTTTACATTAAGTAAAGAATCTGCCTATATTTTAACGAGAGCAATGAAAGGTAAGAGCTGGAAATTATTCCTTTTGCCCTTCAGTATCCATGCAAGTATGTTTTTAATCCCAGACCTCTGGCCTGGGCCCTCCTCGCTGTTGTTATATATTTTTGCTCTCTCCTTTCCCTTGTCTGAAACAGAAGAGAAACCCCTCACCTCCTCACTCTTGTTAAGCGATGGGCTGGGCCATTCTCTGCCTGCTCCTTGCTGTGTCCTCTCCCATCCTTACTGCAGCTTCTTCATCTCTTGTCTCTCTCCTGCCATTAAGTTCCAGCCTGCAGAGAATCCCAAGCTCTCATCTCTTTACCACCTGCCTTCTTCCTCACTTCTCCTACACAGGTTTCTCAGCAACTAAGATATTCTGAACTGCTTGAAATCAGGGAAACAACACAGAATTTGAAGTAGGAAGACATAGCTCCAACCTTAAGCCAGGCCACAGTGAGCCGTGTGATGTTGGAGAGTCATAGGCTAGTCTCCTTGAGGTTAACTGTGCTCCTCTGCACAACTGGTGTCCTAGAACCTCTTCCTAAAAGTTATTTTGAGAGTGAGGCTCATTGAGGATGAAATACCTCATAAGCAGTGTTTCATTACCCCACATTGTCACTGTGGATGATGTGCCCGGTGACAAGTTACTGTAAACGCCACACCTCTATTTGAAAACCCCCATGTGCTCAAGCACTTTCATGTGTTTACACAGACCTCCGAGGGTTGGCATGCCCCAGCCAAGGACACAGAGCCCTCAAGCCATGAGAACATTCAGGTGTGAACAAGTGCTTTGTTTCCCTCCAGCTGCGCTGCCCACCAGAGCCCTTCCATGTCCACCAGGCACAGGGCCGACGTCTTCCCAACTCTGAGCTCAAGTACCACTGAGCGATGAAATATCATCCCTTGTGGCACAAATCTCACAAAGTCCCTCATGTGAATGTGCCATCAGGCTCTGCAATAGATGGCGCTCACTCTCCAGTAGATAAGTCTGCTGTGGGGTAGCCTTAGAGTTGAGACAACAGTGTTCACACTCTATGTCTCCAGGAGTGAAAATGGACGCATATGTGCATAAGGCTCACCTGAAGCAAGCAAGGGAGACCATGGTGACCATGAGGGTGGGGCAGGGAGCTGGCTGTGTTGCTGCTCCATCAGAGTCGGGGCTCATCTAAGACCTCTCTAGCCACTTCATGGATTTAGCTTTAGAATCGCCTGGAGTTCTGCATGATCTAGTTTTGTAGAGGCTTAAAATTGTATCTGTTTGGGGGGTGGTTTTAAATTTTTAAAAAATCAGTATTCTAGGAGGACGCTCCTGTCTCCTCCAGTAAGTCTCTTACTTTATGCATCTCTGCTGAGCAGGTGAGCCTGCTATGGATACATCACCACAAAGAAACTCAGAAAGATCAAAGGGCCCTGTCCCTGCCTCTCTGATCCCAGTGGGTTGATACCAAAATAGAAGCACGCTCCCCCCCCACCCCCCTGCCGCCAAGCCCCCAAAGCTCAAAGCAGGATGGATCCCTCCAAAAAGCGAAGGTCTGTAAACAGCTTGAAACCCTCATCAGCTGTTTGTTTTATCCTCCCCACTATTCAAACCTTAGGGCTGCAGAGAGGATTCAGATCCTCACATCCAGGCTAGTGAGTTAAAACCACAGGAGATCAACACTTACATGTGGCTGGCTTTGTCCCTAGTTTGGTTGCAGAGTTGGGGATACAGACATGAAAAAGGTACAGCCCTTGCTCTCAGGAAACACACTAATGCAGAGGAGGGGAAAAGAGCCTTCGAGTGCTATTGCCATGCACAGACTACCTGGCAAGCAGGAGCATGGTGTATTGTGGGAGCAGATGGGAAGGCTTCCCAGAAACCCTTGTAGGTAAAGACTCTGTTGGGTGCCAGGATTGCGTTTGCTGAAGGTTTTCTAAGATCCATGTAGGTTTGCTCTAGTGTGAAGGAGGTTACTCAAGTAGACAGAGAAAATAGCATCCCGATATTTAAATATATGATCACCCTTTCTTCGTAAGTGCTTAGCTGGAAGTGTCTCGGGATGAATGCTGGAGCGCATATCTGTGAATGTATACCATATTGGAAACAGATTTACTGTCCCAAAGTGTAATGCTTACTCAGCCATCTGATGAGATTCGAGCTCGGAACACTTTGAGAGGGATGCATGGAGCTGTTTTATTACAAGATGTTGTTATGAGTTATAGCAGCTTTCCTTATGCTAGATGGCTGTCGCCAAACAAGTTACATGAATATAAGCAGTTTTATTTGCAATTTTTTTTTTGCTTACATTTTCTTAGCATATTCCGATGATGGCTTCTCACAGTCCTACGTGTGCTTCCCCAGCACCCCCAGGTTATTGCTCGATTCAGAGCCAAAAAGAGCCTTTAAAAATATTGGTACAGAGACCTCCTTAGAGTATGCAATGTTTCTGTTTATGGGAACTATCACCTGGCACTTGTTTGAAAAGATAAAGAGTGGGAAGCCTTTTCACTCTTGTATATATGTGTTTATTTCATAGAAAACTTAACAAGCACATTAATTAGCCTCTCATTTTACTCAGAGGCAGTGACCCCTAAGTTGGAGGTTTTGTGTTTTAGGGGAAAAAAATAAATAGTGCTTTGAATTTCCTTTGCTCGGACTGAACCCGAAAGAACCAAAATGAGAAAGAATTAATTTTCCATGAGAGATGTACACCAGGCGTGGTTCTTCCATACAAATTCTCAGCTGGAAAATCAGCGTTGTAGATTCCCCTGGAAGGTGTGCAAGAGGAGCAGAGAAATTGATGACGTTAATAAAGATTATAATAGCAGTAAATTAGTTTATACTAAATGCAAATAATGGTTAAGCTGGGGCCCAAATGAACCTTGGGCAGCTAAGGACTTCATTTAAACCCCATTTATTCTTATTTTATTAAGTAGTTAATTGGGTTATTAATAGTTAGAATAAATATTTAGCGTAGCTCAGTACTCGGAGCCTGTCTTTGTTTCATTATTTATTTGGGGAAAACTAATGCTTGGCTTGACCCAGGGTCTGGGGGTTCCTGAGCATCTAATGTGACTGCATAACCAGGTTTCACCAGCATGAAGACTAGGACACAGGCTCCCTGGGGTTGTGGATAATTTAAAATATCAGTTTTCAAGTGTTTTGTTTTTTTGTTGTTGTTTTTTTTAATTATTGGGTCGGCAACTAAGTAATTGCGGATTTTTTAAAGAAAATCAAAGACAATTTTTTCATGGAACTAAATAACTTTATTCTGTAATGTATTGCCCATTTTGATCAATGACCTTTTGCCATCTTTCAGGCAGCATCATAATCCCACGTTCAAAAAACTTCTGGTTTTTATTAGCAAAAAACTGAATCAGGTACGATTTGACATCATCATCATTATTGAAATTTTTACCATTCAAGGAGTTTTGTAAAGATCGAAACAAAAAGTAATCAGATGGTGCAAGGTCAGGACTATATGGTGGATGTGGCAAAACATCCCAACCAAGCTCCATTAATTTTTGCCGAGTGACCAAAGATGTGTGTGGCCTTGCATTGTCATGATGGAATACAACACCTTTTCGATTTGTCAATTCGGGCCGCTTTTCTTCAACTGCATTGTTTAATTTCGCTAGTTGTTCAATGTAGACATCAGAATTGATCGTTCGGTTGGGTGGTAAGAGTTCAAAGTAGACAATTCCTTTGTAATCCCACCAAACTGATAACAAAACCTTCTTTTGATGAATATCAGCTTTTGATGTTGTTTGAGTTGGTTCACCTGGCCTGCTCCACGATCTTTTCCGCTTGATATTGTTGTAAACAACCCATTTTTCATCGCCAGTTATCAGTCGTTTTAAAAATGGATCATTTTCATTACATTTCTTTAGCAAATCGCAGCTGCTAATGCGTTGCGTTAACTGTGATTCTTTCAGTTCGTGAGGAACCCATGTATCGAGTTTTTGAACATAGCCAAGTTGTTTTAAGTGATTTTCAATGCATGTATGTGATACATGAAGCTTCTCTGCAATCTCACGTGTTGTACTGTGACAGTCTGAATTGATTATTGCTTTGATTAGGGCGTCATCAACTTCAACTGGACGACCAGAGCGTTTTTCATCTTTGAGTGAAAAATCACCAGAACGAAATTTGGCAAACCAATTTTGACACTGCCGTTCTTTTAAGGCTTCGTCACCATAAACAGCACATAACTTTTTATGAGCTTGTGATGCGTTTTCCCTTTGCGGAAATAAAAAAGCAAAATATGACGAAAATGTTCCTTTTGATTTTCCATTTTTCAATGAACGCCAAACGAAAACTACAAAACAGATCAAAAAACTTTTTTTACTGATTAACAGCTGAATAGCCAACTATCAAATAACAAAATGTGTTTTACATTTGTACTACGTCTGCAAACTAAAAATTCAACTGAAGCCATATATGTGTGAAACCCGCAATTACTTAGCTGCCGACCCAATACTTCGCTGAATTTTTTTTTCTGGTTATAGAAGCAATTTATATCCATTGTAAATTATTTGAAAATAACAAGTACATAAAGAAGAAAATTAAAACCACCTATTACTTTGCCTCCCAACAGCAATTGCTATTATCATGTTGGTATATTTAATCTCCAGCCTTTCAGCTGTTTGTGTATATGTGTAATGCATTTTCAGAACTGGAATTATAGGATGCCAAACCCTGCTCTTTTTACTTATGATGTCAATATTTTCTTCTTCTTAAAAAATATCCTCCTGAGATAAGATTTCTTTGACAGCTTTGTGACATTGTCATATGGGTATACCCACAGTATCCCTTTCATATCCTCTGTTTCTCCACTAGAATGTTAGTTTTCTGTGTTTTTGGTTATAATACTCCAGTGAGCAGAATTCTACAGAAATCTTTGTACATATCAACGATTTCCTCAGAATGCATTTGTGCATATTTTAAATTATACTAATGTAGTGGGGACAAAAGCAATGACTGGCTACCGAGGCTTTCCTGTGGGTTTAAATGTTTAGGATACTCATGTAAACTGAAAATACCATTAAAAGCAAAATTAAAACTCTGCTTACAGATCATATCCCAGCATCATATTTTCTCATCACATTTTATTTTTAACATCTATTATTTTATCACTGTATTGTAATAATATGTTTAAATCAATTTTAAATTGTGTGAATGTAGGGATTCTCTGGCATATTTCTCTATAGCCCCGTTAACTACCCCTCCAACTTTTGGCTTTTGGCAATGGCAGTTTAATTGTTAAAGCATACAGAATTTTGAATTGGAGCATGAATCTAGTTTTATTTTTTTAATTTTTCAATAATATATTTTATTGATTTTTCAGAGAGGAAGAGAGAGGGATAGAGAGAGAGAAACATCGGTTAGTTGCTTCTTGCACACCCCCTATTGGGAATGTGCTCACAACCAATGTACATGCCCTTGACCGAAATCGAATCTGGGACCTTTTAGTCTGCAGGCTGATGCTTTATCCACTGAGCCAAACTGGTTTTGGCATGAATCTAGTTTTAACTTCTCACTTGATGATATACATATTTTTTATAAATGTACATTTTTATATATGTACATAAAAACACACATATTAAATATGTATATGAGATATACCAAATTGAACATATTACATATATTAAAATACATGAAAATAGGTATTTATATCCATACATAAAAAGCACATATTTTAAAGGTAAGTTACACTATTTAAATAATTTGTGCAAAGAGTGAGGTGATTTGTTAGGGATTGGTTCTGATGTGTTTTAATCAGTTGACCAATACAACAGCTCATAATAAATACCATAAGCCCTACAGAAATTTGGTCTCTTCTGCTCTACCTGGTAAAGTATGACTTGGAGTTTATCTTGTATCATGGACTGACGCACACTGAAAAGATGGAGTTGCGAGACAAAGGCAGAGCTTGCTGGATTTTTCTGTCTCATTTTGTGTGTATCTGTGGGAAGCTTTCCACCTCTACAACAAATCATCCCCAGAGAGGGCAGTGTCAGGATATGAGAAAGGAGCAAAAAATGAAATGATGTCGGATTCCCATGGGAAAAATAGGTCTTATGTGAAAATTAATCTCAGTGTGGTACAACATTTGTTACATAAACCCGAAGAAAAGAAGAAAAAGAAAAGCACTTGTGAGAAGACGCTTTCTCCCTCTGAAGCCCTCTCTTGTGACCTCTCTCAGTTTCGGGTGACACTGCGAGGTGATGGGGCATCCAGTGCGAGGTTCTCGGGGCTTCAGCAGCTGAGTAGCCAGTATGTACTGCCTGGCAGGACCCTGGTAAGAGATGGACACTGTCTCCAGAAGCCTCAACCCTTTCACGAGGATCTGGCACTAATTTACTTAATTACCTTGGCAAAGCACATACTCTTCACCTCCTCCCCCTTTTAATGTAATTTTTAATTGATTTGAAAGAGAGAGAAAGGGAGAGAGAGGATGAAAAAGAGAGGGAGAAGGAGAGATACATCGATGAGAGAGAACCACCAATCAGCTGACTTCTGCATACCCCCACTAAGGATTGAGCCTGAAACTCAAGCATACTGCTCTGACTGGGAATTGAACCTGCAACCATTCAGTACATAGAATGATGCTCAACCAACTGAACCACACCGGCCACGGCAAGGCACGTATTTTGGCCCACATTTCCTTTCCTAAAATGAGGCCAAAGAAGGCATGAATGATCAATAAGACCCATCTATTTCTGCTTCTGTGTAGACTCAACCTAGCTCTCCAGCTGACTTGGTAGGTCTTTGAATAAATCTAACTTCATATTACTAATATCATGGTATGTGGAATCCCATGTGTGATAACTGCCCCTAAAGTTAAATGTACAAATAGAGTGAGTGGCATTTGCAGTAAAGAACCTCTGGATTGGCTCCAAAGAAGTGTCTGTTCTATTCCACCAACTTCTTGTCCCGAGTGTCATTTTCATGCTCACCAGCATCCTCTACCAGATTACATCACCCCCCTTCCTTGATTCAAGGGGGTGATGCTTATAAATATTGTGTGACTGGCATAGCCTTGCAGGATTGCCTTACAGTGACAAATGGTGTTGTGAAGAGATTGGGCATTTTGTTAAAATTCACATGGATATTAATTGTACCTATACAGACTCAAAAATCTCTTTAGATTTCAATTTCTTGCCCTCTTGAGAAATTGAACATTTGTTCTCCTAATATGCTTATCAGTAAATTCTTGATTTTGTTTGGGAAAAAAAAAATCCAGGGCAAGTGCTTACATTATCACCATCATCTGCTTGCAGCCTGGATTTCATTAAGTAGATTGTTAATAAAATGAGGAATGATATATCACAACTGCAATGCTGTGTCTCCCAAAGTTAATGAAGAGTTATAATTTTCTAGATGGCAAATTAAAAGGCTGTTAAAATAGTTGGTAAGACTGTCAACGGATTTAGCAACATTCCAATTAAAATAGGACATTAAACGGAATTAAAATCTTGAATTTGGAGAAATGAGAAAATATGTTTAATATGTGGTTTAATATTGTGAGGAGTCCTGGAATCTTCACATGAAATGAGATAGATATCATCTTAGAGATGACATGACACATTTAACAAAAATTGGGACATCAACATCTAATACAGTTTCACAGACTTGGTTAATAAGTTGCTTGTCTCAAACATGAAATTATATTTTTAATTGTAGAAGTAACATTAGAACAATATTAATAATATTTAATATGGAAATTTTATGCCTATTATATGTGTAATATTAATATGAATAAGTATATACATTTATATATTGCCCATTTCTAACAAAACAACATTTTTCTTTTTTCATTTTCAGTTTAGCTCTCATCCACCTGGATACATTTTACATAGAATAGTTATGCTTTGGCATGCTTTTTCTTCAGTTATATATCATCACTGGTTTCCTTTTAAACCACTGAATGCCACCTATTTGATTGATACACTACATTTTACTTAACCACTCCCTGGATGTTAAGTAATTAAGTCCCTTCCATTTTATTTTACTATAATAAATGAGATTCAGTAAACAATAATATAATTATATGTACATTTAGATTAAGTTTGTAGAAAAAAGATCACGGGTAGAAGACAGGGGATGATTCTGTGGCTCTTGAAACATCAAACTTCTTTCACATGACCTTTATCATTTATACTGATGCCAGTAATTTAACTATGGTTTTAATTCAACTACAAATGGATAGTATTAGATTGCATCATTATTTTATAATTTCTCCCAAATTAATAGGTAAAATGGTACCATATGGTTAGCTTATATTTTTAACCAATCTGCCCCAAGATTTTCTCTCTTAATTTAACTTTCTGTGTCTTTTTCTTTGACAAGTGGTAATAAATAAGGTGGCCCATATATGATGCCATAATTTTTATTTAGCAGACTTTTGAGATATTTATAGAACTTAATGAAAACAAGGGTACCCATGGAATGAATAAGTTTCTGTTGCCAAGAATAATATTTGATAGCATAAGACAGAGAGTGCTTAGAGAAGTGTTATGAAGTTAATAACAGGCATAGTGAGGATAATTTTTTAAGTGGTACTCAACTTTAAAATTGACCCTTTGGACATGGCTAGTGTGGCTCAGTGGGTTAGAGGGGTCATCCTGTGCACTGAAGGGTTGAGGATTTGATTCCCAGTCAGACCACATATCCAAGTTCAATCCCTGGTCAGGGCACATAGGAGAGGCAACGGATCCATCTCTCTCTCTCTCTCTCTCTCTCTCTCTCTCTCTCTCTCTCTCTCTCTCTCTCTGTCTTTCTCAAATCAATACAAAAACATTTGCTTGGATGAGGATAAAAAATGACCCTTTCTATTCATATTTCAGAAGCTATAAAATCCCCCATTTCCAAGCAGGAAAAAGAGAATCAGGCAGAGAGCTTTAACAAAGTGCATAGCTGAAGTGCACAGACCATCTCTCAATACATCCCTGTCTCCTCTCTATAACATCTAAAAGCTTGACACACTCCACCTGCCACTCACATCCTATTCCCCTTTATTTGGCTTCATGCTTCAAAATCTGACACTTGCTTATTTACTTAAAGAATGTATACTCTATAAGAACACAGTTTGTTTGTTCCTTGAGTTCTCTTTTGATCACAACTATGTTCTAAGGGCCTGTTAGAACAATACCTGGTGCATAATGGTTGCTTCATATATTTTTGCTGAGTAAAGGAATGCATGAATGAATTGTAGAAAATCACAGATGGAAAGATTGTCCAAACTGGTTGCTATGACAAACCTTTTACAAATACATGCCCCTTTTTAGTGTAGAGTTGAATCTAAAGAAATGCAGTATTGGAACCAAGAAACCATGCAGCAACTGAAGACTGAAGTCAAACATTGAAATTGGAGATCAGATTGCATTTGGAACAAAACCTTTCCTATAGCCACATCATTCTGAGTGTTTCTTCATTTCTTACTCTGGAGAGAGTGGAGGTTGATTCCAGAAGCTCACTGTTGTACTATTTTCAGTTAGGTCTAGATATTCACATATACATCTGTGCATATCTGTGAATATACACACCCACACATGAATGTTTCTATGAGTGTATTGATTAAGGTAACTTTAGTAAACTTTATTGGGGATACCCCATTCAGTAGAGTCAGTTAATCTCAATGAATATTTCCCTATCTCTTAAGTGTCTTTTATGAATTTCTTGAGATACTGTAATGGGGCATTGCCTGGAACAAGTGAATTTCGATTGGTAATTGCAGTTCAAGTCCAAGTGCTCACATTGTGTAGGCCAGAGGTCAAGCATCCTGTGAAGAGTTATGCTTTGTTATGCTAATGATGATGTCCTAAGCGTGCTGGGAAAAAAAGAGTAGTACAGTCTGGTGATGCCCTAGCCTTCCTCTGCACCCCCATTACCAATGTATCCTGTGTCTCAGTCTTCTTGTTTTCTACTGGTCACTTCTCTGCCTATTTTTTTTTTATCACACTGATAATGTACAGTATCATGAAAGCTTGACTTTCATCTCATTATAATTCCTCTAAGACTTCTCTACTAGGTCATGGCATGGTCATCAAGGTCAGAAAACCTGCTTATTCTCAGCCCTCAGGAATGAAGCCAGAGAGGATTCTTTCAGTGGGCTCCTGTCTCCTTTTATTCAAAGAATCACCCTGGGTCTCTTGCCTTGGTCTCTTGCCTTGGAAACCAACTGATTTTTATTTTTGTATTTTTTAAAACAAAACTTTCTTCCCCTCATCTTAAGTCAAATAATCACCATATCTCTACGGTGGTTATACATCTGAGTTCTACTTTTATCCTCTGCTGGAATTGAGAAGAATGCTAGAAGGGCCTGATTTTAAAAACAAACAAACAAACAGAAACCTCTTTAGCCCCATGGTTGATCACAGTGAGTTCAACTCTTTCACCATCTCCCTTCTACCAGGAACTGGCTTCCTGAGCATCTCTGTGTTC
This sequence comes from Pipistrellus hanaki, assembly GCF_964339955.1. NCBI lineage: Eukaryota > Metazoa > Chordata > Mammalia > Chiroptera > Vespertilionidae > Pipistrellus > Pipistrellus hanaki. The sequence goes on along the minus strand of NC_140507.1, from coordinate 7,931,876 downwards.
TTATTTTGGGTGTTTTACTCAATGTAAATGTTTCCTGTCTCCAATCTCTTGGGCACTGCCTGTCATTGCAATTATTAACAATATCACTGAATTAAGGAAAACAAGGCACCTTCATTTCATCATCTTGGAGCAAGCTGAAACCACAGGTAAAATTGAGATGCCCAGTAATGGCCATTTCAGTGTTGGTTTCCTGTTCTTTTCCTAAAGTGCATTTGCTGTTGCTTTTCCTCCTTGCCTGCTGAGATCCCCTTGTGGGTGTGTGAGTGTCTGAGGGCTCAGGTTGATAAGTTGCAAAGGGAAAGGGGAGGGGGAGGGGAGGAAAGGCCACACAGCTTGAATAAGTAAACACACAAATATCTGGTGCTCTAGCATGCCCTACTGCCACTTCTCCATCACTACACAGGGAAGTCCTCAGATTTTAACTTCATCATCAGAATTCTGAAGGCAGGCAAGCAAAAGTAGCAGCTGTGGGAGCTCCCTAAAGTGAAGCCAGGCATGACATTCTGAATTCTGCAATTGCACACCCACAGTTCAGTAGGGTGCGGCGACACAGAATGCAGATGGCATGTTCCTTTGGATTGTCAGTGCAATGCTACTGTATATAAATGGCTTCGTTCCACTCCTGTTGGTTCTGTCGCTGCCTTTTAACACCCATGTGTCAGTAAAGCCATGTTGCAGTGGCAATCATGTGTTGGTAATGGGGCTCAGACAAAAGTACCTAGGGGTATTTTGAAATTAACCATTTCAGAAGTTAGGAGTCTTTAAAAGAGGTTTTATGTTTATGAGAAATGAAAAATGCTGTACCAGATATATTAAACGCTTACAATAACTTGGATTGACTTATAGTATTTTACAGAATGGAAGAATGGATGATATCATTCTTTTTTTTTCCTGTTTTACAAATATGTAGTTTTGTGTTTTTTTTCTGCAGCATGAATAAAATGAGATAAGTGCATATTTAAACCACCTCAGTGATTAAACCATCTACTTTTCATCTGTAAATATCAGATAACAGAGTCAGAGTAAATAGAAGGCTGTAATTAATGTAGAGGCCTCTGCTACTGCAATGTAAGACTAGGGCCTACCTACTTTTCTAATTTCCACTTAGAAATCATGTTTAGAGTCTTCTCATAATAGATAGGAATATCTATTCCCAGGAATATCTACCTTCATGTGTTGCTCAGCCTCACCGGCCCCTTGAGAGAAGTAGGTTCTTGAACATTTGCAGCTTCCATGTTCTTCAGGGAGCCCCACTTAACTGCTTTGTGTACGAGACAAGTGGGATTTGAACACGTGATACTAATTTAGAAAGTGAATAAAAATTGTAAGTTGCATTTTTGAAACTGTCAGCTTTGGGTTGTCCATCATTAAATTGAGGGACAGAAGAGCAATGAGAGAATGGATAAATGGTATTTTCTCAGTAGACTGAGTAGCCATGTTTTACAGAGTCCTTTGTCATTTGAAGCTTTCTTGTATGCAAAACTGGAATGTCAATGCACACATGCAGCCACGTGTGTGGGAATCACATGTGCACTCATACAAAAACACTGTATACATGATTAAAGATTTAACATTTTCTATCTATATACATAGGAGTTACGTATATAGAATGATAAAGTACTCCACTAGGACCCACCAGGGAAAAAAGTTTCATACCACGCATATTTTTGTGGGGAGAAGCAGACTTGTATTTGTTTCACTGTTGTAGACCATACTATGTAGTTAAGGGTATCTACCATGAGGCCACAAGTCTGAATTCTGCTGTATTAGCTTTATGGCCTTAGGCAAGTTAGTACATTTCTCTAAGTTTGAGTTTGTTTTTATAGAGGTATAGTGATATCTTATTTTGGCTTGTTATGAGTATTAAACAAGAAAAATTATGTAAAGGCACTTAACACGATGCCTGGCATTTAAAATTCCTCACACTGTGTTAGCAGTGATTGTTATGATGTGAATTCCATTTGCCATAGAACCTAGAAAAGCCATGGAAGGAAAACCAGTGGCAGACTTAACTTATCCGATTTTTTTAATGCCTTTCAGAATCTCACCATGAAAATGACTTAGAATGACAGACAGTTATTGCTAGAAGGAAACATAAAAATTTAGTCTAACTCTCCTCATTTTGTAGTTGAAACATGACTCTCCTAAACATCAACTTAAAAATTATCTGGACTTTTTAAGTATTTAAAAAAACAAAACAAAAACAAGTTCAGTATCAACCAAGAGGCCAGTTAGTACCTGATATAACTAATTGTATGTAATAAGCAAGGCGGGTACCATTTGACTACATGCAACCAATCTTTGACCATTTCATTCTGCAAATGCTTACTTAATCCTTAGTATATACCAGGCACTGTGCTAGCAATACTGATAGTTAACACGCATGGTACAGTGAATTTATATAATTTATGTAATTAATCAAATTAGATTACACAGGCAGACTTCTTAGTCTATGGCCTGAAGTACAGTGAACTTCAGGGCATACACTAAGAAGTTTGCCTGTGTAATCTAATTTGATTGAAACAGACCCCCTAAAAAATAAACACTACTATTATTGACATTTTATGATATGAAAAGAAACAAATATGATGCAAGTCCCCATCTATCTTACAGTGTTTGTCTTCTGGCACATAGTTGATGCTCAATAAAATATTTGTGGAGTGAATGGGCTTATAGTCTAATGGGAATGAGATAAGTATGGAAAAAATGCACTAAAACTGCTTTGGGCAGTGCACTAACATACACACCACAGTGCAATTAGGGATCAAAAAAGGTATGGACTTCATTCAGGAGAAATTTGACTAGATAGGTTCTTAAATATGCAGAAGAATCCTGTCTTCAAGCACATCTTAGATTCTAGCCTCCTTTTTTGATAGATGACGAAACAGATCCACCAGGGCCTAGCCATGTAGAAAAAATATCTATATTAGGGATCTTCAGAGCTTTTTTTTCAAGTATCCCTTTTAATGTTAGAAGGGACTTCACTCTCTAGTGATCAACACACATCTGGATCACACCTGCAACATTAATTCCCTGTTTTGCGTTTTTAACTCACTTCCTTAAGATTAGAAGCACTTACTCTTTAATAATCTACTTTCATATAAACTCTCTTGTAAGTAAGAACTGGCTAGAAAATTGTCAGGTCAGTGAAAAAAAATGTTTATTTTAAACAATTGACACTCATCACTGACTGGAGGTTACATTGCAGTTCTAGCTCATATCCATATTCACAAAATGAAGAATTTTTAATCCAAGAGTCAAATGCAAACTCACTTATTTGGCCAGAGTATCAAAATATACAAAGGAAAAGGGTAGGCTTTTGGGGGCATTCAGGCCAGGAAGGGGAAGGAAATAGGTGTCATTCTTAATGTTTCTATCTCTAGAGCCTGCTTTTCCTTTTTTCTATCTGGAGGCTGAGAGGTCCCCAGAAGTGACATTGAAGTTACTTTTGTGTGGAGTACAGACCTTTTTCCCCTTCTGTAGGATTTATCATCAACTCCTGGGGTGAGAAACTTCTCTGCCAGGAATTTGTCTGCTCTAACTTTCCTTGACTTTGGTTCCTGGGCCAAGTTGTTTCCAGGCCAGTGATCAGGTTGTTTGCTAAGGTGGAAGGGAATAAAGGCAGATAAAACTAGTATGGCCCAAATTACTCTGTGATCCATGTCTGTGTTATGCTTTCCTGACATTTTAGATCTAGGTAGTGTCCTCTGCTCAAACTTTTCTTTCTTTGTTCCCCTAAATGCCTGCCTGGACCTTTTATTTCTTGCCTTAGTTTTTTTCTGTGTTTTTTTTTCCCCCCTTGACTTTCTTGATTTTCTTCTTTATGATGCTCATTTGAGTGCCAAAAATATTTGTAAGAACAAAACCCAAAGATCTTATTTCTAAAGAGTTCACTCTCTGTCCTATCTCAGCCTCAGTATATTTGGGGGTCTCATCTTGACCCTTAGGGTCACCCATCTCATGGAGAAATAATCTCAGAACTTCTCTCTCTGGGAAACACCATGAACACAGGCTCTAGATTCAGATGCATTACATTCAACAACCTTACTGGATCCTTTTTTCATTTGCAAAATGAAGACAATATTTCCTTCTGTAGTGTTGTGAAATCAGATATTACAGTCACTATCAAATGTTGAGCCCAATGCTTAAGAAATCTTAGTTCCCTTTTCCTTCCCCTTTTTACTCTGCCTATTCCCTCTTAAAAGTTGAAAATGACACTTGTCCAAAAGAAGGAACAAGAGCAAAGGATTAAATAGTTAAGGCTGAAATCTTCCTCTTATGTACTTCACCAGTGGGTCATTCAAGGTACTTCACAATTTGTTGAGAGAACCATTAAACACCATTAGGAGGTCATCTTCCACTGACTCCAAAACTATAGTCTGTAAAGCTCAGCTAAACAGGGAAATCATCTTAATAGCTCCGATCACTTTGACTTGGGCCATAAGGCCATGGTGACAGAAGCACTAAGCATCACATAAATACCAGGGTATTTCCTTTAGCTGGCATAATTTTCAGACTAGAAATGGTCATGTGCTATCATTATGTAATGTGATATCATTTAAAAATGTAAAACTGCAGCAGAGGCATTTGACCAAGTGACCCTGCGTCTTTAACTACCTTGCTGAACACCCTTCAGTGGTTCTGGTCTCAACTTAGTGAACCTCACATCATAAGGTGCCTGATATTTGCTCTTTTTCTCCTTCAAAACCTGAAAGGTGATTTACATTCACAGAGTGGATAGAGCTGGGCTGAACTTTTGAGACTAGTCTTTTAAATTTGTTTTAACTATGAGATGTATGATTCTAGTTCAATATTTTGAATGCACAGATGAAGAAACTGAGATTGGAAGCAGTGAAATTACTGGACCTGGGTAAAATGAAGTAAGCCATTGGTTCAGAATTTGAACTCTGATCTTTGCACCTCTGAGCAGGTTGAAAAAGGAAGCTTTATATATATATATATATATATATATATATATATATATATATATATATATATATATATATATTTGTCATACATGAGAGATATCTGTAAAATTTTAGTTGTTTTTTCTCCTAAATGCACTCAGCATTTTATTCACTGAAAATAAAAATTATGTGTTCATTTTTTAAAGTAAAGCAATTCAGAAGAGTATAAAGAAAGTCATAATTGCCTGGAATTCCAGAAATAACATCTATAAATATTTTGATAAATGTTACGTTGACATATTTTAAATTTCATAAAAGTATACATAAAACTCCTGGAGTAAGACTAATATCTAATTGTTGTTTTGTTTTGTTTTTACTATCAGGGCTTACATTCTAACAAGAGCAGAATGTAGGACGATAGTTCTCAACATGTGGTCTGGGACCAGCAAGGTTCTCAGCTGTGAACTTAAGAGAAATGCAAATCATCAGGCAGCACCTAAGATCAACTGAATCAGAAAGTCAGTGATCTGGGTCTTAGCAAGCCCAGGTGTCTGTGCTGAATAACTTAGAGGACCTTTGGTGTACTGGTGTGAGAAATATGAGCTTGAATTCATCTTATCTATACCACTCATTAGATTGTGACCTTGAACAAGTTAGTCACCCCACAGGGAGCCCTGGGTTCCTCCTGGTGAAGTGAAGACAGTATTTACCTTGTTGCTGTATACATTAGAAATAGATTATGTGAAGTACTGAATACAATGCCTAGCCTATTGTAGCTCAAGCAATGATAGTCATTATATGAGGCCATCATAGCTTTCATCAGCAATTCAGTGCTACTACTCATGAGAGAGATGGTAGTATGCACTGTAGGAGAAAAACACACTGTTGTTAATATTTAAAATGTGCAAATAGCACTGTAGCCAGAGGAATACAATCACTGTCTATTTCAGAGTTTGTGCTCCTCAGAAACATGCGGTTCTTCTTCAATAATTAAGTCTTCATTTAAAAGAGGGTAGCTAATTTTTTAAAATGTTTTACTCTATAAATTTTTATCTGGACATGATATTCCCTAGGGAAAGGCCAATTTTATCATAAAATTCTGAAATGCATTTGTGAGAATGTCTGGGAGTCCATCCTTCTCTTGCCACATACAGAAAGACCTATATAGTCCCAGTAGGTTAAATTCCTCTTCTCTAGGAAAATTGTTATTTGGGCCACCATGTATTTGGTACAACCAAAGAAAAGGCTATAGAAATAAATATGTAAATGTTTTTAGTTTTATTTGTAATGCCTTAAGATATTCATCTTATAGATATCCTATGACCCAATAAGTTGATCTTATGAAAGATGACTGAAATAAGTTATGGGATAAAGGAAATAGGATGAACTTAGTAAGGTATCAAACAACTTCCCTCTAAGTCTACAGAAAGGTCCAGATGGACTAAATTTGGCCTCACCTGGTCTCACGTGGCAAATATAAAAAAGTATTTCTTTTAATCTTAGTCAAGTATAAGCCTGGCTCTAATAACTCTACTGGCAAGTAGGAATGGTGATATTTTAGTAAAACTATGGAACATTTTCCCATTTCTGCATCATAGGTTCTAATCACCTTAAATTGAGAACAAATTGCTAAAAACTTTCAGTGATTTCAGAAAGAATTTTAAAAATAAACCAATGAAATGAAATAACGCAATGACAATATTTAAGTAGGAATATTATGCCAGATAAATTCTTGGAAGTTTACTGCTAATGGCCACTTGACATTTTTAAATAGAGCATTTCAGTAAATCACTGGAAATTAGCCGACAAGAATTTATATTCATCTATTTAAATGATACTTATAAATAAGTAAATATGGTTTAAAATAGTTTGAGTGATGCTGGAGTTTATGGCAGTAAGTGTCCTAGTGTAGGTTTTATTCTAATTTCAGATCAATTCAACAGGCATCTATTGTAGATTTCCTATGAGCCAGGAAGTATATTAGTTCCTGGAGACCCAAGAAGGAGAAAGAACAATTTTGGAAATTTAGTAAGTAATTGCCCATGTAGAGTCCATCACCATTTACCCCGGAAAATCTCCTTTCTTCCTTGAATAAAATTTGATTCTTGGGGACTTATGTGACTTCCAGGTTAGAATTTAGAGTTGTCCCACTCCTATTCTTAATGATATCTTACAGGTTTTTTTTTGTTTGTTTTTGTTTTGTTTTTTTTAATATATTTTATTGAGGAAGGGAGGGAGATAGAGAGCCAGAAATGTCGATGAGAGAGAAACATCGACCAGCCGCCTCCTGCACATCCCCTACCTGGGGATGTGCCCACAGCCAACATACATGCCCTTGACCGGAATCGAACCCGGGACCTTTCAGTCCACAGACCGACGCTCTACCACTGAGCCAAACCAGTTTCGGCGATATCTTATAGTTTTAGCTTACACACAGTTCAAGAGCTAGTCACTGGGCAACTGTTTATAATATATGCTGGTGGAGTATTTTAATTGCAAATGCAATAGTTTACTCATTCTGTAAGTATTTATTATACATGTTTAATTATGTGTCAGACACTGTTCTAGGCACAGAAAATAGCAGTGAATAAACCAAGACTTGTGCTCCACTGACCTTATATTTTTTAGTGAGGAGATCTACCATGGATTTGCAAATAAATAAATACAGTAATTTCTGTGAGTGGTGAGTGTAAAGGTAAAAACATATTTGGAGCACTTATAGAGCACTTTGGAGATGAGTGGAGGAAAGACTACATAGAGCTCTCTGAAGAGGTATTTCTGAGAAGGTAGCATTTGAATTGGAAGCTGAAGAAGGAGCAGAAGCCCATGGAAGTCAGGGAGACGAGCATTCTGGGTAGAGGGGCATGCCATGCCCAGACCTGAGGGGGGAACATGCTCAGTATAGTTCAGGGTTAGAGAAAGGCCAGGGTGGCTGGACCTTTGTGGGTAAAGAAGGAAACCCTTCAGTAGGTAAAGGTGAGAGAAGCAGCATAGATTGTCTACTTCTGGGCACTAGAGTTTGTTTTTGTTTTGTTTTGTTTTATGTATTAGTAGAAAGTCATTAGGTTTGAAGTGTAAATAGTATACCTACTTGGTTGTTAAACTTACCAAGAATCTTAGTACTTCTCTACACACCATTTTAAAATGAAATAAAGCCAAGTCTCCTGAGACATATTCATTTGTGATACTGGGGAAAACCCCAAATGTCTACCCAGTCATCAATTCAGAAATAATTATAGTTATAAAACCCCTAAGCTAGGCCTTCCAAAAGATACAAGAATGATAGTTTCTGTCTCAAGTAAGTTGCATGCCATTGAGAAAAGAGCTATTTATAACCACCTATGATATAAACTTTTAATGAAATAAATTCTATAGCAGAATCCTAAAGGAAAAAATATAGCAAATCCCGAGTAACATTATTCATTTATTCTACGAATGCTTTTTGATCACCGGTCTCATAAGAATATGGTGGAGAACAAAACACGGATGGCTCTTCTTCTTACAGAGTTTAAGATCTCGTAGGGAAGCAGAGATAAAATAGTTGGAATAAATAAAATGAGAAAAAATGGCACTTAGGATAATATCTAGCACTTAGGTACTTAATAAATATCAGCTGAATGAATGAATGAAAAGTGACTAATAGAATAACAGGGAGTAACATACTTTATACAGAATAGTCAGAAAAAAGCCTATCGGAGGTTCTGCCATTTAAGCTGTGATCAGAAGGAAGTGATGGCATTATCATTTCAAAAGCCTGGGGGAGGGAAAGGTCTAGGTAGGGGGGCATGTGTAAAGGTCCAGATATGGGGAAGAGTTCTATAATGTGTCAGAATGCTAGAGATATGCCATTAGAGAGAGAAAAAGTGGCAAAATAGAATAATACATTGCAGGTCATAAGGTGTCAATAAGTCACTGTAGGGCTTTATATGATCAAGTAAGCATCCTAATTTCTAAAAACAGACTAAGTGAGGACTAGAGCTAATGATGGAAACCACTTATGATGATATCGTGTTAAATTAGAGTAAAAAATGATGGTGGTTTGGGCTAATACATTAAGAATTAGATGGAAAAACATGGATGGATCCAAAGACTTTATAGATAGTCACTCGGTGTAGTAGGCTGATGTATTTTTCTTCTGTACTCTAAAAACTTGCATTATCTTTGATATAGCATCATGTGTGAGTCTGTTAAGGAAATCAGTCTTATTCCTCTGCTCAAAATCCTCCAAAGTTACTTCCATATAATTCAAAGGAAAAAAAACCAGAATCCTCCATATGACATATAGACCCCTGAATGTTCTTCCCCCATGTGAAATCTCTGAATCATTTTCCTGCTAGTGCCCTCCTTACTTAATCTGATTAGCTGCACCGGCCTCACCGAATTTAACACAACCATCACACTCCACCTCCTGCTACTTGTCTTCGCTGTTCTTTCTAGATGGAATTCCCTAGATATGAGACAGTGCTTCACTTTTCCTGGCTCTTGGCTCAGATGTCTCCTTCATAGTGAGGTCTTCTCTGGTCACCCATCTCAATGTCTAAGCCATCCTTTGCAATATATTTTATCCTCTTTCTCTGTTTTATTTTTCTTCTTAGTATTTATCACTCTGTAACAAAATACATATATCATTTTTTCTTGTCTCCCCAACAAAATATAAACTGAGAAGTGTTTTCCCCCCGATCACCATATCCCTGGTGCCCAGAGTATGTTCTAATAGATATTGGTTAAAAGAATAAATAAATGACATAGTTTCAGAAGGGGTCATGTCATCTAAGATAAATGCTATTATATAATAGCTACAGTTTACTGACCATTTAGAATATATCAGATATATCAGGCATTGAGTTTATTAACTCTTTGCAAGGATGATCCTTTCTGTGGGAGATGAGGCTGGTTAGGGGTCAGTAGATTTGGGGCTAATCAGAAGAATCTTAAGTAACTTGCCAACATGTTTGGACGTAATTCTATAGATATTTGGAATTCATTAGAAAGTTTTTAAAGAGATAGGTAGCACACTCTGCCCTATGTTTTATATGAATAATTGGAGGGAAAGTGGGAAGGATGCAGTATGAGTAGGTAGACACTGGAATTAGAAAAAAATCTATCAGGAAATTACTGAATCACTCCAACTATGAGGAGTATGTCACATGTCCAAACTTTAGTTTTCAAAATGGAAATGGAGAAAAAAGAAAAAATATATGGGGAATGGAAATCATAAGCTCTTATAGCAATGTTCCCTGTTACTTTCAATAAGCTTCTTTCTCTCAAAGATAATTTAGTTTTTTATTTCCTTAATTTCTCGCAAAGCATTTGAGTTAATTGGTTATTAGGAATATTGAAATCTACCTTGAACCCTGTGGTACCATTTATTTTAGAAGAAATCATGCTATTGTCCTGGCTCAAACTTTTGAAACTTTTCTGAAATGTTTCTTAATGGCAAAAGTCATTGGACTTGTAGGCTATCCAAGTTTTTGCTACGTTTCTGTCAGTTACCTAACAGACATGCCATTTTGATTATATCACCTAACTTTTATCAACATTGTCGCCTTATGGTATAAAGGAGCATCATTGTAAGAGGACATCAGAGAGTTGTCTTCAAAGACCAGATTTGGGCCCAGGCTGATTCTAGATCCCATGCTCTTAACTACCCAGTCATACACTGCATGATCCCTAGGAAGGAAGTAGGATACTTACAGAATTCCAATTCACCACAAGGAATGCCTTTCAGAATGCAGTGGGGATGAGCTATTTTAACAGACAGTGATCTCCCTATCATACTATAGCTTCAAGCAGAAGCTGGATTTCCATGGACGTTTAGTGCTTTCACTCACCAAGAATTTTTCAAGAAGATCCAAGACCTAAAAGAGTAGCTGAATTAGATGGCTTTGAATTCTATTTTGGGTGTAAATGTGAGAACCCAGGAGTCAGCAGGAGTGCAGTTTTCTACCACCCACCATCATTTCTATTTCCTCTTAATTCTGTACCATTTGAGATTCACAGCAGCTTTTAAATTTGACATTCATATATTACCTTATGTCTTCCCTTTAATTTTGAGAGTAGGGATTATAGTTCATTCTTCTTCGGGTTTTTCTTATGTGTAGACCTCCATTTTATTCATAATGGACTTTTAAGCCATATGTTATATGTATTATATATGATGGAAAAATAGCTTGTTCAATTCTACTTAAAATAATAAATTAAAAGTGGAAAAGACCAATCAACTACAACTCTTTGAAGATCAAAAGATAGGTATCTTAGGAAATAAGATCAAGCCCTCTAACTGTTCTCAAGGTATCTGCAAGCCTGCGCAAGTGATGACATGGGGAGTCTCAACCTCCTTAGCCATACCTGAGAAAGATATATTTTCAAAGCAGGAAGTTCCATCCTTTTAAGATAATAAAGAACTATCTTTTGCTATTATTGTTGGGAGCAAAAGATAATGTGTGTTGTTGTGTTGTGTTGTTTTGTTTGGAATAAGTGAAAAGAAGGACAACCTCTTCCATTTAAAAGCTATATTTTTAAAAGAAAATTTATGTTTTGAAACTTATATACAAATATAAAAGTTCTATTTTAAAACAGAACAGTGATGGCCAATGTAATTATGTAAGGGACCCACCGTTGAAATAAGTGAGGTAAAACAAGTGTGGTGACAGTGAGGCCCGCTAAATGTGAATCACTGAGTCGAGCTTCATGTAATCATCCTAGAAGACAATACCCAGGCAGAGGATGTTGTTAATGACTTGTCAGGGCCCAGGCAGTGTGGCAAACAGCTCCCCTTGCAGTTACTCCTTCTTGTACGGAGCCCATCACAATGTAAAATTGTGGGGGCACCTGGCATTAAATACTGGATTTACAGAAGTGCTGGGGGAAAAAAATCAAGATAGCATTTAGTGTATTGTTCTTTTACAAAAGAGAAAGAAGGAAAAAAATTGCCTTTATCGACCAACATATTACAATTACGATGTTTTATTTAAATAACCACAAATGGGCAATTTGTTCAAACTTATTTCTATATTCCCAGCGTGAAGCCATCCCCCATCCACTCAAGTTTTTCTATGCATCTGAGATGGGATAAGTAGAACCATAATTACAGGAAAAAATTTGGGCATTGCAATTGCCATCCAAAGTGTTGGGGCATTCACTTTCATGGCCTTGGCCGTTCGCTCTGTCTTTGTTGAGTCTCTATTTTCCCCCTCAATTGAGCTATGGTTTCCTTACGGTATTTTAAATTAATTGTCAATACCTTTTATGCTCTTTTTGTGTTTTTGTTCTACATTTCTATGGATAACTCATGCTATTCTTTGTCAAAATTGCTTCCTTTCGCTGTGCGTGCGCAGGGACCGTGGTTGAATCACAGGGAGGGGTTCCTAGCTGGTGGCTGCACCCATCTCGGTAAAAAGGGCTTTGTTCCCTGGAGATCAGCTTTGTAACAGCTAAGCCAGAGGTTCCACATGGCAGGGAGGGGGTCAGGAGGCGAGCCTTTATTTCACCTGGCACTGGCCACTTGGCTCTATCCCAGTTCTACTCCCTTGAGGAGCATGCATTCATTCTTTGGGGTTCGTAATGTAGCCTATCACTTTAGAAATGCCCTGTGCCACATTTTATATACTTGCAGTGGGTTGAATTCATAAACTCTAATCACACGAAAACTAATTAGTTCAACAATGAAAATGGAAGCGCTGAACAGCTGAGTACTTAGGAATCATCTTTCAGGATCGTTGATTCAGTTTAGTTCTCTTGTATATTTCATGGCCTACATATTCTGGTAAAAGAATAATATTCTACCCAGACACTCTTATCCAGGAAGCCAGGAAAGTAGTGCAGTTTGGTTCTAGCCCAGGAAGTCTGATTTTGGTCCCCTCATGTCAACTAAACTTAAAACAGAAACTGACCTTAAATCGACCAGTGGCTGCCATCTGGATATTGAGGTAGGGCAGTGAAACTTGCTTAAAATTCCTTAAAAGTACTAGGTGAACTTTAAAATATGTCCTCTGTGTTAATATTAAAATAGTTCATCATTTGAAAAGAATTCATTTTCAGCTACACTTAATGGTATAAAATTATGAAGTAATAACTGTAGGAGCCCCACCTCTTTCCCTGAAAATTAGAGCTAAGTGGTACCTTTTTGACTTGGGCCAAGCAGACAATATGCATTTGCTATTCTAGGAATTCCCATTTAATAATGCTTTCTCCTTTCTTCTTCCCTCTTTTCCCTTTTCTTCCTCCCTTCCATTTTCTTCCTTACTTTCATTGTTCTTGTAATGTCATTCAAACCTGTCAGCTTGGTGTTAGCATGCTATAAGTACATTGCGTTCTGGCAGTAATGGCCCTCTTATGACACATTCTCTAGTTTTGCAGGTCATAGTATTTGAAGTAGCAAGCTCTCCTGATATATTAAAAAGGCTACTGAATTGAGGTTCTGATATGCAAGCATTTTGCAGTTGTCACTAAAGCCATATTTGTCTTTTGAAATTGGAATTTATGGATGGTTTCCAGGTTTAAAATATCACAGAAGAGGAAGGTGACAAAATCCATTGTTGAATAGAAATTCAATATAAATTTCATTGCAAATAACTCATTTGTGTACTTCAATTGGAGCCTCTTAGGTTGCTGTGCACAGGGCTTGACCATGTTAACTGGGTTGGCTAGCAAACCCCTGGACTGTGATTCGCTTAGGATACCTGTTTTATGAACACACTCACTTCCACGTCCATCATTATCACCACTCCATTTTGCATACAGCACAATAAAGTCCGGTTCACCCTAAGATTCCAACGTTAGTGCTGCAGAGGAGACCAATTGTTTTAGCCCCATTTATTTAAAAGATGCGGGGACTAAAGTGAGTATGTAACTTGTGAAAAGTAAAACAGCTCCTGAGAGGTTTAGCCATGCCTCACATTCTACTCTCTAAATTCCATCTGAAGCCCTTGGCTGGGTAACCCAGTTGGTTAGTGTCCTCCTAATATGCCAAGGTTGTAGGTTCAATCCTCAGGGCACATACAAAAAGCAACAGATTAATGTATAAATAAGTGAAATAACAAATCTCTCTCTCTCTCTCTCTCTCTCTCTCTCTCTCTCTCTCTCTCTCTCTCTCTCTCTCTCTTTCTCTCTCTCTCCCCCCTCCCCCTCCCTCCCTCGGTCCCTCCCTCCCTCCCTTTCTTTCTTTAAAAATCAATAAATAAAAATTAAGTTACATCCCATATCATCACAACAAATCAAGCTATTCTAAGTTGCTAGTGTGATGCTAATGGTTGTTAATAACAAACACTCCGATCCTGTATATTGTTCTGAGGAGTCTAATAGCACATAAGCTGGGATGGGAGTGAGATATGATGTGCCATGTGCTATGTTCAACATTTCTCACTAAAGATGGCCCCACTGGGGATCTAATGCAATTACTCCCATTTATAAATGAAGAAACAAAGACCCATCAGACTAAGTAACTCCCTGAAATCCACAACCAGTGGGTGATGGAGTCTACTTCTACCTGTCTTACTGATGCCAAACGCTATGCTGTGCTGCCCCCTGAAGTGTCTTCAGTCCTTTTCTTCTTTCTCCCAAACTAGAACACAGGTAAACACATACACCCACCGCAATCTCTCCACAGTCTTATCCGAAGCTAGTCCTTTTGGTTTCTCCTTTCTTTCTCAGAGTAGTTGTCCAGGATGGGAGGTGGGTACAGTCACCTATCGCTTACCGTGCTGCTGGCCTCACACTGTGGCCAGCTGATCTAGACCAGGCCTGCTCAGGAGAGCTGCTTGCCATGCATGCCAAGCTCAGTCAGCCACAACCTGTGAAAAATAGCTTGGAAAGGCATTCTAGCCGCTGGCCTTTTTTGTTTTATTTTGTTTGTTTGTTTGTGGGTTTTTTTGTGTGTTTTTATTTGTTTGTTATTGTTTTTTTTTGTGTGTGTATGTTTTTGCTTTGTTGTTGCTCACAGGAGTAGCAAGGATGGAGACTAAATATGTCTGGTAGGCTTGTTGTGAAGAAAGTTGAAGAAAGCTCCATTATTACCGTAGTAATATAAATCACATGTTAGAGTTTGCAGAGAGAAATTTAGGCAGAATTGTAGAGACTTCTAAGGCTCCTTATATTCTTTCTAATCAGCTGTTGCCAGACATAGACCAGCCAACTTAAATGCAAGTATACCTCAACTTCCTGTAATAATAGCATATCCAACCCAGGGAGTAGAAACAAGAAAATCGAAGGCAAAAATGTTTATGGTCTGTTTCCCTTTGTTGATTAAGAAACCAATAAAACACTATAAACATAATTATTCACCTTTTTTAAGCATTCAACAATTTCAGGCAGAAATAGTTTATAATGTGACACTTTCACCCAATCATTGAGCAAGTATATTGTAGCTACATAATACAAAGAGGGAGCGAGAGTTTTATCCCACTTAAGATTCATAATATAATGAATAGACATATTAACAGGTAAATTATAATTAAGGGGAATAAGTGCTACAATAAAGATCTCCATAAAGTGATTTGGGAATCTAACGGAAGAAATAATTGTTCCTGGAGATTTTTAGCAAAGATTTTGCACAGCAATTGACATTTGAGATGATTGTTGTGGAACCAATAGTCATTATCCAGATTGTGAATGAAGGGAGTGAGGACTCCAAGGCCGAGGAAGCCTACTGGGTGATGATTCAGTGATGTGGCCATTGAAAGAAAGGGCGATTGTTCAAAGTGATGAGGTGACATCAGGGAGTGGCAACAGGGAAGACTAATGTTAGCCTTGGGAATAGAGTTGAGATTATAAAAGGTTCACACTTAAATAGAATCAATTTCAAGTCATTGATGTGTTGTTGTTTTTTTAACTATGTTTTTATTATTTCAGAGAGGAAAGAAGAGAGAGAGAAGGATAGAACATCAATGAGGAGAGCGAATCATTGATCAGCTGCCTCCTGCATTCCCCATACTGGGGAGCAAGCCTACAACCCAGGCATGTGCCCTGATAGGGAATCAAACTATGACCTCCTGGTTCAGAGGACGATGCTCATACACTGTGCCACACCAGCTGGGCTCTTATCATTTAATGTTTTTTTCTCTCTCCCTTCCTCTCTGAAATTATATTTTTAAAAATTGGATTGAATATAAACTTTGGGAATGACACTCTCAAAATTATTTGATGCATAGACAAGTAGGATTGATCCTACAGTGGTCTATATCCTATTATTTATCTTGAAAAATCATTAAACTGTATGCTCTAAAAATTGTTAGTAACTATCATCAAGAATTTATACCCTAAAATTTCTAGTATAGGCTTTTAAAATTTTTCACTTATTTAAACAAGATTCTAAAAAAGACAAGTCAGATGGGAAGCATGCTCAGCTGTCATTTCTCATCTCTCTTCCTTCCCTCTCCCTTTGCTGAATGAAGGCAATTCTGCTGACACTCTACTAATTTTCATTTGATGTGGGGCCATCACTGCAGATACTGTCAGGGTGCTTCCCAGACCCCTGCTATTCCTGCACTGGACTAACTTTAGACAAGTGAAAGGTTTTTCTGCAAACAGATCACGGCAAGCTCTAAACCTATAGGTTGCTCGTGTTTAATTGTGTGGTTTATTTTTTTCCTTCCATCTTTATATAATATGTCTAGAGGCCTCATACACAAAATTCGTTCACAAGAGGTATGGGGGGGGGGGCGGTGTCCCTCAGCCCAGCCTGCACCCTCTCCAATCTGGGACCCCTTGAGGGATGTCCGACTGCCCATTTAGGTGAGATTGGGCCTAAACGGGCAGATGGACATCCCTCTCACAATCCAGGCTCCCAACTGCTCACATGCCTGCCTTCCTGATTGCTCCTAAACACTACTGCCTGCCAGCCTGATCACCCCCTAACCATTCCCCTGCCAGCCTGATTGATGCCTAACTGCTCCCTTGCCAGCCTGTTTGCCCCCAACTTCCCTCCTCTGCCAACCTGGTCACCCCTAACTGCCCTACCCTGTAGTCTTGATTGCCCTCAACTGCCCTCCCTTGCAGGCCTGGTCCCTCCCAACTGCCCTCTCCTGCTTTTCATATTGTTGTGGCCATCTTCTTCTTCTTCTTTTTTTTTTTTTTTTTTTTTTAACTATATTTTATTGATTTTTTTTACAGAGAGGAAGAGAGAGGGATAGAGAGTCAGAAACATTGATGAGAGAGAATCATCGATCAGCTGCCTCCCGCGCACCCCCCACCGGAGATGTGCCTGAAACCAATGTACATGCCCTTGACCAGAATCGAACCCGGGGCCTTCAGTCCACAGGCCGATGCTCTATCTACTGAGCCAAACCGGTCTAGGCGTGGTGGCCATCTTCTGTTCACATGAGGGCAGGATCTTTGACCACATGGGGGCAGCCATCTTGTGTGTTGGAGTGAGTGTCAATCTGCATATTACTCTTTTATTAGATAGGATTAGAACAGGGAATTTCAAAATTGTATTTGAGCTCAATATCTATTAGTCATTGGTTTGTCCTAAGGATAAATTATCTTTCTATTCTTTCTGCTGTTGAAAGATGGTTGAGGTGTTTTTTGTTTTGTTTTGTTTTGTTTTTTGTTTTTTCCATCATCCAAAATGCCAGGGTATTTGGTGAGAAAGTCAGTCAAGATTAATTATGAGACTTATTTATTTGTTATATTTAAACTGAGTCACCTACCTATTTTATCAAAGAACACATTTGACCACTTCTTTTTAATTTTTTTATGTTTGTTCCTTGATTTTTTGGAGAACATTGCATTCACCTGGTTTCTACTATGACATTAAGTGATTCATATAGAGGCAGAGCATGATCTCTTATGAAGTACTTTTCATCTGAGATGATTAGAGAAACCTTCTGTCTTAAATTTCATAAAGGACTAACCAGGTGTCTATGGATTATTATTCAAGATGAAGCTGTAGACCTCTTATTCTCCACTGAAGAATGGCTCCTGTGCAGAGTCACAGTTGGAACATTATTTGGTGAATTTAGCTGAGGTTTAAAAAAAAAAATAGTGACATTTACATTTTTCCAAATAATTTCCCCAGTCCATTGCCCTAAATTCTGATAATTTTATTAGTTTCTATTACTCCTTTTCTTTTTCTTTTTTCTTTCTGGTTGAAATTAGGTTATAGAACACATCTGGAGTAAATTTTTAAAACATTTTAGATTTATGGAATTATTACAAAGATAATACAGAGAGTACCTGTACACCTCACACCCAATCTCCTCTATTTATTAACATCTTCCAATAGCATGCAGCATTTGTCACAGTTAATAAAGCAATATTGATACTCTATTATTAACTAAAGTCTGTACTTTATTTCACTTTCCTCACTGTTTCCTAATGCCCCTTTTCTGTCCCAGGATTCCATCCAGAACACCACATCACATTCTGTAATCATGTCTCCTTAGGCTTTTCTTGGTTGTGACAATTGCTCAGATTCTCCTTGTTTCTGATTACCCTGGCAGGTCTGTAGAATTCTGGTCAGGTATTTAACAGCATGTTCCTAGTTGGGCTTTGTATGATATTTTTTTTTCCTGATTACAGTAAGGCAATGTATTTTTAGGAAGAGGGCTATAGAGGTACAAGTGCCATTCTCAAAATATTGTATTATATCAAGGGTATATTCTATCAACAAGGCTTATCACTGTTGATGTTAACCCTGATTTTCATCTAACAGAAAGTTTTTAGAAGAAAGTCATTCATACTTAGGGAGTGAGGGGTTATGTTCTACTTCATTGAGTTTAGAGCATTGGCATAAATGATTTGGAATTCTTCTGCATGTGAGAGTTGTCATTCTACACATTTTTTATTACTCAGTTATTAATTTCCACTACTGGGGTCTCATAGATATTTGTTTTATATTTTGGGTTATACGCCAGTACAACTTTATCTATTTGGTTGTTCAAATTGTTCCATTTGGCCTCTAGAAGCCCTCAGTTGGCTGTTGGGTTCCTTGAATGTACACCCATCATTGTGTTTTGTTTTGAATACTTTCTTTCTGGCACTCAAGATGTTCCAGGCTCTTGTATATAATCATCTCTCAGTATCCATGGGGACTGATTCCAGGAGCCCCCTTCAGAGAGAAAAATCTGGGGATGTTTAAGTCCCTTATAAAAAACAACATAGTATTTTCCTGAAACCCATACTTCCATATAGGGTATAGCAGGGTGTGCCTGCATATAATGTCATTCTCACATATTAAGCATAGTGCTGGGCACATGACAAATTCTAGTTTGTTGTTTTGGGAAATTTCTGGGAGTTTATTTTTAATATTTTAAATCTCTGGTTTGTTGAATCTGCAGTATATAGAGGGTTAACTATAATTTCTATCCTAGCCCTAGAATCAGTCATTTTTACAAGGGGGCCTATTATAGATTTAGATAGATATAGATATAGATGATATATAGACATAGACATAGATATAGATATAGATATAGATATAGATATAGATATATAGATATGTTTCTCTTTCTCTCTTCTTTCTTTCCCTTCTCCTTCCTTTCTTTCTCTGTTTCTCCTCCTTCTTATCCTCTTCCTTCTCCTTCCCCTCCTCCTCCTCCTCCTCCTCCTCCTCTTCCTCCTCCTCCTCCTCCTCCTCCTCCTCCTTTTCTGTCTTTTCTTTTTTTAGAATAATATATAGAAACCAAAATCAGAGCTGATTTGCTGTCTCCCATTTTCTGTTTTGGCTTAGCTTTAATATTGGTCAGCCATTGAGAACTTGGTGTTTCTACCATGCAGTTTGGAGGCATTATGCCTTTTATGAAGTACTACACTTCATCTTTTGTTTCATTCCCATTTATGTAGTATATGAAGTTCACATTTGACTTCCAGATGTTTTGCTTTGTCTACTAGAATCTCTAAAATTAGACTGAGATGACCATTGAAGAAAAGGTTGTTCCTTTGTTTTAGTTCAAGAACTAAGCTTTCTTCTTCATTTTACTCGGGGGTGAGGAAAATAGAGATCCAACTAGAATTTGTAGCTCAATGCATTTACAGAATTTATAAAAATAAATTTAAAAAGGAGCCCTGGCCAGGTGGCTCAGTTGGTTGGAGTTTCTTCCCATACACCAAAAGGTTGTGGATTCAATTCCCAGTCAAGGTACATACCAGGTTGCAGGTTTGATTCCAGATGTGGGTGTATATGGAAGCTAACAGATTAATGTTTCTCACTCATATCAATGTTTGTCTCTCTCTCTTCCTCCCTCCCTCCTTTTCCCTCCTTTTTTTCCTCTCTTCTTCCCTTTCCCCCTAAAATCAATAAATATACCCTCAGGTAATGATTAAAGAAATAGCTCACTAAGGAGCTATCCCTTTGAATGACACTATCAATGAAGATAAAGGTCCCTGAAGAAATCCATCAACTTGACTATGTTGTCTTTACCCTTCCAGCTATCAGCCAGGACTCTGCATCTCATGACTAGGCTTCTCATTCCTTCCTCTCTCGGATTCCTGGGATTGGTGGCTGGAAAGACATCAGGAAAGATAGAGCACACCAGAAATGGGAAGGGAATTAAGATGCCATGTCTGCTCTTTAAGTTTTCTGAGTAGGCTTCCTCAACCCCTGGGATCCCCAGAAGAAAGGAGCATCTAGGCATTTATATGAAAATGGATGGGGGTGGGGGGTAAACCTGCACACAATGAGCTTCCAAACAGCCTATCACAAGTATCCTTTGTCTCTCTGGTGACCCAAGCCCTGACAGACAGAAGGGCAGAAAGTGCAGCTTATTTTGAGAGTAAAGGGAGAATTTCATCTTCCTGGTGCATTGTTGATAGGCATTTTACAGAGGAATAGAACCCAACCCGGTTCCTGAGATCTATTTCTCTTGGCATTGATGTCAGTTATTCAAAAGCAGGAATCACACAGGGTTCCAGGAGGTGAACTGCTACTCTAGAAACCATATTGACAGGCCCTCCCTTCCATTCAGGCTTCAGTAGCTGCCATGTGTCCATCAGGCCACTTCTGAGTGCTGGGGAGCGCAAAGCTTTCCATTTCTGGGGGCAGAAGTATAGTCAAAAGTGTCAACACACTCACCCTCAATCATTTATCATTTATGCATCAGTTGTGTTTGGGGGCCACAAGCTGATGCCTGTGACAAAAAAAAGTTGGTATTAAAGGGAGAGGACTTATTTACATTTTCTTTCAATTATTTATTTTTATTTGCTGAATATTTGAAACTGCTTCTTTAGTAGGAGAATTAATAGTTGCCTTTGGGAGAAATAAGGTTTTTCAGTGGCCGTTACATTTCTTGCACTAACATTATTTTAAGTAATTGGCATAAACCCCAGTACTGGAAAGGAGCTAATAATCGTGATTTCTGTAAAAACTATATTTGGACAAACCCAAAGAGGATGAATCATAGATTCTCCACACAGGAGCAAATGTGATTTGGCAACCCACTGACCCTATAGAATTTTTTTTTTAAAAGAAGGAACTTTTTATTTCTTATCTCTGAATATAATCTGATTAGCTCTAATCATTCCATTCAGCTGAATAACACATAGGGAAAAACAAATAATCAGTAGAAGGAAAGAATGAGTTGTACCAAATATCTGATTCTTAAGTAAATTCTTCCAAAATAATGCTATAGTAAATGTAGCCAAGGACATATTTTATGAAATTTTGACAGAAGTAGAACAGAAAGACCTGGCCTAGTTGTCAAGGACTTCTGTCCAAGTCTATTCTTCCTTCCCTCCCTCCTTCCCTTCCTCCCTTCTTTCCTTTCTTTCTCCCTTCCATTCATCCATTTACATTTATTTATGCAAAACCTTCTATTGAGGACCCCCAAAAATATATATGCATACATTGAATAATCATAAATGTAGTGTCTATTAAAATACATTTTATTTTCAAAATTGAACTAGTAGCTGTTAAAGTGTGCATACATTTTGGGCGACACCCTGCAAATACCCCTCAAAATATAGAAGTAAAGAGACAAAATACTTCCTCATGGGTCCTAAATCCTGGTAGCTAGCTCTCAAGCATATGATGCTGCAGGATTACAATGGGTAAAAACAAGCTCTACACAAAAGACTATCCCAGCACCATTCAACCGTGTCCTCCACTCCTTTTGTGAAGACAGGAAAGGTTGATTCATTCCAAATTCTGGCAGCAGGCAAAGGGATTTCCCCCTCTGCTTTTTCAACTGGACCAGGGGCTCACTGTTCAGGAATAACTCCATTATATTGTTCCCTTTAGTATTTAGGGAAGAATTGTTCAAATCATATGGGAGGTGGTTCTTTGAAAGCCCCAGCTAACATGGAAAACATTAAAAAAATTAAAAACAGGAAGATTTACAATCCGAAGCCAGACTTAATAATACATAACAAATTGCAGCTCTGTTTGGAATTCTCCCTAGGTACCGTTCCTAAGGATTCCAAGTGTTTAATTGAAATTTCTTTGGGGACAGCAGTCATCATTCAGTTAGGCATTATATTTATATTTGTGTGCAGAGGAAGGAAGTCAAAGGGCTAATAGACTGAGTGAGCAGAATGGCTGCTTTTCAGCTGCAGGCCCCGAAGAGCCAGCAATTCTCGGAGGAGTGCTTATCCAGGAGACAGCTTGCTTCTGTTGTCCTCTGGGGACCAGGGGAGGAGAACAGAGATGTGACTGACAGCTGTTTCTTCCTAGACGGAGGCAGACCTCCTGATCCCCGTGCTGCCTGTGTAATCAAACTGTTCTCAGTCTAGAGGATTAAAACACCTGGAGATGGGAAAGTGTTCTGGTCTAGATTTATTCTTGGAAAGGCTGTTATTTTACCCTGATGATTAGCATAGAATAGTTTTAGTCCCAGGACACTTGTGCCTTCATGATTTCCAAACAAAAGTTAATGAGTAACTATTATTCAAGGCATATTTTAGCCATTAAATCCGTGATAAGATCAAAAGAAAAGTCACAATGTCATAATAATTCTCCTTTCAATTTACGAAACAGGAGTCATAGATTAGCTTTGAATAGTTTATTCCACAATCTATATATCTTAAAAGAGTTAACGCTGTTATTTTATTCTGTGCTGTTGTTTTATTCTAGGTTTTACAGATGCAGTTTTTACCTATATACAGAGAAGTGTTTACATATAACCACCTTAATTTTTAGCAGGTTTACTGAGGTATAATTTAGACATCATAATATCCTCCAATTCCAAGTGTACAATTGCATGAATTTGAGTAAATTAACAGAGGTGGACACTTATCACCACTATACAATTTTAGAACATTTCTATAAACCCAAGAGGATTTTTCATGCTCATTTGCTCCCAGCTCCTGTCCTAGACAACTGGTGTAGCTTTAAGGGTTGTAATGAACATTATCATGGTCTAGGCTTATCTCTGAAAGGGTCTAGGTTTCACTTTCTCTAGTCTGTATGTTGAATATTGTAGATACTATCATCCTTATTTGATATGTGGGGACATTGGAACTTGGAGAAGCTGGGGATTGGGATTTTGTCTTGTCTGATTACAAAGCCCCTGTGCACTGGGACACACAGTTACTCCTAGTCTGAAAGTGAGCTGGATCTTAATAGACGTTGGAGATTAATAAAAGATTATTCTTATGTGTATATATAGCATTTCACTTTTCTAATTTCTCAATTCTCTTATTATTAGAATATACATAATTTGTACACATGGGCAGGGGTGGGAAAAAGTAAGTTTACAGTTTTGAGGATGCAAATCACCATTTATTATTGCATTATGTATCCATTAATTACTGCATTATTGTATAATTGTCATATTTTATTAACTGTAAGCCTACTTTGCACACCCCTGTATATGTATGTATACGTATATATATAGCATGTCTCTGTTTATTTTGAGTTGTGTTAGGGTTTGATGGCTGACAGTTTTCAGATGCTAACTTATATAATGGTTATTTTCTTTCCTAGTAAAAATTATGCTATCATCACTTTTCTCATATGTATGAGAACATTTCAAAAAGATTTTATTATTAAAAGATAAAGTTGCTAATATTGAAATACAATATTATAATATTACATATGGACCAGTTCATTCTTTATGTTATAATTTTTATTTGGAGATATTTGTGTTAGAGTTTTTACTTTCAAATTGTAGTAACAATAATAAGAAATCTAACAGATGACATATCAGAATGGTGCTAAATTTTATTAATTTGGACCAGCAGGGATTTTAATAAAAACTCAAGCACCCACTCATGTCATTGCAACAGAAATTAATGTATGATGGTAAGAACTTCTTTGGAGCTGTCAAAATCTGAGTTCCTGCTTTTCTTTCCCTCCCTTCCTTCCTTCCTTCCTCCCTCTCTCCCTCCCTCTCTTTCTGACTTTCTACGAAAGGTGTCAAGTTTTGGGGGTTTTTTTTGTTTTTGTTTTTGTTTTTAAATATATACACTAGGCTGGGTGCACAGAATTCATGCATGGGTAGTGTCCCTAGGCCTGGCCACTGATCAGAGCTGATTGAGGCTTTTCAGCTGCCTATAGGGGCCTTTCTTCTGCGCTGCCCCCTGGTGGACAGTGGACTTCATAGTGAGTGATCAAACTCCTGAATTGCAGAGGGGACATTTTGCATATTCACCTATATATATATAAATAAAATGTTTAACCTACTCACAATTATTTAAAGTTAATACATTTTTATTTAAGGAATTTCACATGTTCTGATTTCTTCCATTGTCTTAGTTCCTCCTGAGTTTGAGGCAGATAGATAGATATTATGTTTAACCTCACAATTATTTAAAGTTAATAAATTTTTTTATTTAAGGAATTTCACATGTTCTGACTCCTTCCATTGTCTTAGTTCCTCCTAAGTTTGAGACTTAATCCCTTTTAAAAAGAATATTTGCTCAATCCAGTGGTCATGTCAGTAAGTCCAATAATCACTGGGACCCATTTTTTCAAGTAATTCACTTTGGGGCCACTGTTAGGGTCAGAGTAGATGGACCTGCCTGGTCTCTCACTTCAGCACTCTCTAAACAAGAGTGAGTTCAAATCACAGTCATTGCTAAGGCATCAACCCCTGGAACAGTACAGATCTTGAGGATAGCCAGATATCTGCAAATCCAGACACTGTGTTCTCAAGGTAAAACCCATGTCATTCATATGCCTGTCTCCTTTTCAGGCCACTCTATCTTCTGTCCAATGTTTTTGGACTTGGATACCCTCTTTTTAGACAAAGCAACTTATTCAGTATATTCCTGTTCTAACTATGCATTCATCTTCTTTGGTAATTTAGAACTTCCTATGAAATAATTATTCTCCACCAGTTTGATATCACATTCATCACCAGATTCAAGATTCATTATAACCTCATCCTCTCTGCTGACTCTTCAGTGGGAGAGATAGATCCACTGCCATCCAAATGTTTATATCTATGACTTTTTTTTTTCTTCTTCTAAATCTTCACCAACATTCATCTGTTTTGAGGATCCCTTTGAGGTGTTATTCATACTTCAGTTTTCAAATAGTTGAAAAATCCTCTTGTCCCTGTTGGCTTGAAGGTTAAACTTTTTCTCCAAAGTAATGGTTTTCTTTCAGTATCTGATTCTAAAAGAGGAAGTGAGGTCTCTTATCTTTAAATTGTTTCTCATTTATTTGTGGTTTAGTGTTTTTTCTTCATTTTGTTCTTCCCTTGGTCTTCCTGTTGGCTTATATTTCCTCTTTTTACATTTCTTTTTCTTGAATTTTTCAAAAATAGCTTTTATTTTTATTTACTTTAATATGTATTTTTTATTATTGACATTATTATAGATGACCCCCATTTCCCCCCTCTTTGCCCCCTCCACCTAGCCCCTGCCTTATCCCAGGCTTTCACCACACTATTAACTGTGTCCATGGGCTATGCATATATGTCTAAGTTTTTGCTGTGGTTTTTGTTTTGCACCCTTGGAACATTTCTTTCTTTCTTTTTTTTATTTTTATTGTTGAAAGTTCCCTTTGTTTGTTTGTTTGTTTGTCCCCCTCTCCCCCATTCCTAATCATTCCTAGGCATTCACCACTCTATTGTCTACATTCATATATGCATATAAGTTTCCCAGTCAATCACTTCCCACACACCTCCAACCCCTGCCTTCCCTCTGAAATTTATCACTCTGTCCCATGCTTCTATGTCTCTGGGTCTATTATGTTCATCAGTTTATTTTGTCCATTAGATTCCACATATGAGTGACATCACATGATACTTGTCTTTCTCTGACTGGCTTATTTCACTTAGCATGGTACTCTCCAGGTCCCTCCATGCTGTTTCAAATGGTAAGAGTTCTTTTTACAGCTGTATAGTATTCCATTGTATAAACATAGCTTTTAAAGTCAAAGGTCTTGGTTCTAAAGAGGAGTCTCTGGATGAATCTCTTGCTCCAGTACTTTCAAGTGAACGAACACATATTCTAATAGGATTTCTTTGCCTTCATTTAGGTGATTAGGAACACATTGAGTTTTAAATAAGCTCCTATCTGAGGAACATATATCAGTTTGATTTTTAATACCTATAGCTGAATCAGATGCTGTTGAATCAAATGCTGTTATGTAGTCCAGATATTCCATTTCTGATTCGTAGTCTCCAAGTCCCTCTCAAAATTGTTATTCATCACTTGTTCCTTCCTTTCACCAATTTCCACCCAACTCGGCAGATAGCTTGCAGCTCCTGCTCAGTTTAGGCCTCATCTGCAACCCCCCTAAAAGGTCATCCAGGAATTCCCCCCTCCCCACCCCCCCTGACTTCAGCACTCCAGGCAACAACCGCCTGCCTCTGAGACTGTGCAGAAGAAAAGACTAATTCTTACTTTTCTGTCCATTTTGTTGTCCTTTAGTTTAGTGGGTCATGTAATTTCTCCTTATCCTGTGTCAATTGGCTTAAGAAAGTTCTCAATAGGAAGTCAATGTTGTCTTTTGGATCAAGTAGTTGTGTAACTTATCTATAAAACTCAGCTTCAAACATTTCAATATGGACTGCATTATTTGGGGTAAATCTTACAGGGAACATACATGAAGAACCATTAACCAAAATTAATTCCTCATTCCTGTGACATATCCTATTTTATTTGGACTGCACCTTTTTGGAATTATACCTTTTTGGACCACCATTTACAAATCAGTAAAAAAAAAAATATATAGAATTCACATTTTTCTAGAAAAAGTGCAAGATCTGGCAACTTTAATTCCACCTCCTTGAGTGGCAGAAATCTCTTTCCTTTACCTTTAATACCAGACTCTCTTCCCTTTATCTTTTTCTTTAAAAAAAAATGTATTTTTATTGGTTTCAGAGAGGAAGGGAGAGGGAGAGAGCGAGAGAAACATGAGTGATGAGAGAGAATCACTGATCGGCTGCCTCTTACACCACTCCCACTGAGGATCCAGGCCTCAACCAGGGCATGTGCCCTGACCAGGAATTGAACTGTGACCTCCTGTTCACAGGTCCATGCTAAAGCACTGACCCATGTCAACCAGCTCTTCCCTTTTTCTCCAGGCCGCCTCCACTCCTTACTGCCCTTTGCACTGGCTGACTTAGCTTTTTTGTGGTAACTGCCTAGCTTCTGAAAATCATTTAAATGTATAGAATATGATCTCATGGAAAACTGTGTGCCCTCTTTGAAATTTTTGTATTTTTCAGGCAAGCAGATAATTATTGAGAACTTATGAGCACGAATAAATGGAATCTCTATGCTCAATTGTTCTTCTGTTTTCTAATAGAAAGTTCTACTGTATGGTCCTTCGTTTTGGCAAGACATTTATTTACTCAATGAATTTTCCACAATAATTGTTCCCCATTGCCTGTGTGACTGCCTATAGCCTTTTGGCTTACAGGGTTTTAGGCTTCTGTTCTGAGTTAATTTAAGTAGCGATTTTCTCTTGTCAGACAAAGGTTCTACACAGCAACAATATATATGACAAAAGATATAATGGCGCTTTTTAAAAAATCGCAAATCTTTTTCTTAGAGCGGTAGCTAATAACGGCTTTCAGAGGATGTGTAGTGAAACTTTGACATATGTCACGGTTGTCAAAGTCAGCATTAACACAAAATAATAAGTTATTTAATATAGGATTCAACTTTATTATTTTTTCAAGTAAGCTGTCTATCACCAAGTTCTGAAGTGGATTTCTTTAAAGTCTCCCTGTCTCCAGAGAAAAGGGGGGGAAAGGCAGCGTGTCCCTGGACAGGATC
The DNA here is from genome assembly GCF_964339955.1 of Pipistrellus hanaki. NCBI lineage: Eukaryota > Metazoa > Chordata > Mammalia > Chiroptera > Vespertilionidae > Pipistrellus > Pipistrellus hanaki. The sequence goes on along the minus strand of NC_140507.1, from coordinate 7,903,866 downwards.
TATGACTCATTATGTCAATCAAACCCCACTTCAGAAGGGAATAAAGAGATTTGTATCTCAAAGCTGCGCATAACAACTCCTCGGCTTTTCATTTCATATTTATGAGCGGGTTCACTTTGAAGTGTTTATCAGCCAATGCGCAGGAACATGAGGGAGCCTTGCCTGCAACCACACTCCGGCGTCTAATCTGCGGTGCGTGCTGAGCAGCCTGGCTCACCGACGCATGCTGTGTGAAAATAAATACCTAAATAAACTTTTTTGTTATTGCAGGTCTCGGAGCCATGTCTTTATATGAACTATAAGAAAAGAACAAATGATGCTAAACATTTTGAAATTGGTGTAACACGGCAAACCTGGCTCCGTGATGTGTAAAAATAAGGGAGGGGCAGCTAATTTCCTGCTTGAAATAAAATCAAGTAAAATGCAGAAAAATGAAAATACACAGATATTTACATATACTCCTCATCTGGTCTAAGTCTTTGGGTCTGAGTGGCTATATAATGTCAGTGAGTAGTACTAAGTGTCTCTTTTAAAATATTTTTTTTTAAGATGTAGTTCTTAGAATGGTTGGAGAGATGTTGAAAGTATTAAGTAGAAAGCTGTTTTGCATTTTTATCTGGATTTTTAAATATATAAAAACAAGGAGAAGAAAAGTCAGGGAAGATGAAGAAGGGGATATATAAAGTATACATTCTTTATGAATAAAACTGGTATAATTTTTGCATGTTTAACCGGCCTGTGTATCTTTGTTTAATTCCACAAATGTTTATTGAGCAGCTACTACACTAGTGGGGTCCCTCAGCCTGGCATGTCCCCTCTTGCAATCCTGGACCCCTCAGGGAATGTTGGATTGCCAGTTTTGGCCTGATCCCTGCAGGCCAGGCTGAGGGATCCCACCAGTGCACGAATCCATGCACCGGATCTCTAGTATTATATAATCATAGTAGCTTAAAAGGGAAAATTTTTAGACTTAACTAGAAAACATGGCATGTGAGATACCACAAGAACTTTGGAGCCAAAAAGAAAATGCATGAAGCCTACTCCACCTACACTTTTTGTGGCCTTAGGGATGTTATTTATTCCTTTTGAACCTAATGCTTCTTCCTACTTTTATTCTGAAGATTATATGAGTGTTTGTATAAAGTGTTTGTGACTTAGTCTTGGCACATACTAAACAAACAATAAGTATTTAGCCATAAATCCAGGTTAAATGAATGGCTGAAGGACCCCAGCTCTTCTTGATCCCATGTTTTAGTTTTAAAAAGAAACTGAGGACTCAGAGATTGAAGGAGCTTACCCAAGTTCATGTTTGCCACCCATAGTCAGGTTTATAAAAAAAAAAGAAATATAATGACTTTCCCCCTTCATCTGTCTTCTCACCCATCAATGTAAGTGCAGTGGGAAATAAATCCATCAGGAATAATATATGATATCATGATTGTATATTTATGTGTTGATCTCACTTGCAATCAACAGTAGCAGGACACAGTTTTCCCATCTCTGTATCCCAGTCAGTTCTCAGCACACCTTTTTGTCCCTTTGTAGAACTGAATTGAATTAATCAGTTGGAGACATGAGGGGTGGGTGCCCTTGGGAGAATGTGAGCCCTACCATGGCAGTGATTCTTGGGAAGACTGAAGTACAAAGAAGCATAGAACCTGCCAGATAGGCAGGCACGTCAAGCATAACAGCCTTTGTGGGGTGTGTTCCTGTTAAGGCTGATGGATAGGTTTTCTGGAAGGACTGTTTTGATTTCCTTATCCGAATGGAGATTGAGCACATGGCACATGAGAGAGTGATTTGGACCCAATTCCAAGAGAGAAAAATTTGAAGCAAGAAATAAGAGTTTGAAATAATCTTCTATTGCTGATCCCTAAATAGCTTGAATTAATGAGGCCCCACACCCCTTGTGACATGGGCACAGGGGACGTATGGCAGTGAAGCAGCAATTTCCCTGGTGGCTCTTCCACAGCCTAGGGGGTGCATACAGATTCAGTGCCCCCCTTGAAAGCAAGACTCTGCTAACAAGGGAAAGGTTGTCTCAGGTGAAGCCTCACCATGTGCCAGCTGGTACAGGTGATTCCCACAGAGCAAAGAGAAGAGGCTCAACAGAAGACAACTAAGTATCCTATTGGCTTTCATTGCCTGTCATTCTAGAAAAGCCATAGTTTTCCTGGGGAAAATTGGTGTTAGTTTGTTTGCTTGTTTGTTTTTAATTTTTAATTTTAATTGTTTTTATTGAATTCAGAGAGAAAGGGAGAGATATATAAAACATCAATGATGAGAGAGAATCACTGATTGGCTGCCTCCTGCATGCTGCCTACTGGGGATTGAGCTATGTGCCCTAACTAGGAATCAAAACCTGACCTTCTGGTTCATAGGTCAATGCTCAATCACCGAGCCATGCCAGCCAGGCAAAAGTTGGCCTTTTAAGAAGAGAGCAATCTGCCAGCAATGACCTTGATTTAAAAAAAAAAAAAAAAAAAAAAGACAAAGAGACTCACCTCACTTCTTCTCAGCTCTGTCAGAGGCCTGTTTTGTGACTTTGAGAAGCCCAGCAACCTCCATTTCTCTGCTACAAGGGGAAGGTAATTCTTACACTTTCCAAGGATGATATGAACTCCTAGAACAGTTTTCTTTGAAAATCTTCATTAAGTGTGCTCTCTGGATACCAAACAGAAGAGATAGAGAGTAGAGTCAGTTGCTGGATTCTGAGAGAGATTTTGGAGAAATGAGGAAGGGCCAAGGAATTGGTCTGTGCTGACTAAACATTTGTTCCACTAATGAGAGGAGGCAGGTGACATTACTGCTGGACAGCCTTTGCCAGAACACCTGGAGACGGAAACCAGGCCCTGTCCCTGTGCCTTTCAAACAGCCAGGTGGCCGGAGCATTGGGTGTTGATGTAGAGAAGACGTCCTCATGGCATTGCAGGCTGACAGCACTGTGAGAGCATGATCTGACTTATTTATGAAAAGCCTGTGAGGAGGGTGGTGGGTAGATTCCTTGTAACTGCGGCCTTCCACCAGGTAGGGGTCGCATGGAGGAAACAGAGCTGCACTGGCCCAGCCATGTTTGCCTTGACCTGCCCCTCCTCCCTAAAAAATATTTAAAATGGTATTTTACCACTGTGAAGACAACTTTATTACACTATAAATGAAAACATTTTCTATAAACAAATGGTTTGCTTTTTTTCTGGTTTTAAAACACATTACAACATTTTCATAAACCCCTAGAAGCATTATGGGCCCTAGTGACTATGTCTATTATGTTGACTGGATAAGGTGGCCCCGGTCCTATTGAAACTGACATTTTTGTTGTTTTTCTATTCACTTGTGAATCTAAAAATGTGAATTTCAGCCCTGGTCTGTTTTTCTCAGTAGTTAAAAGTGTCAGCCCCCCATCCAAAGGGTCTTGGGTTTAGTTGCTGGTCAAGAGCATGTACCTGGGTTACAGGTTCAATCCCATTTGGGGCACGTGCAGGAGGCAACCAGTGGATGTGTCTCTCTCACATCAATGTTTCTCTCCCTTTTTCTCTCTCCTACTTCTCCCTCAATTCCACTCTCTCTCTAAAGATCAATGGGAAAAATATCCCTGGGTTAGGATTTTTTTTTAAAAAGTGAATTTCAGTATTTTGAGATAAAGACCTCTTGTCTTAAAGATGATATCTCCATCTGATGAAAAGTACAACTCTTCACATACTGTTTAATTTCTGTGGGTTCATAATTCATAGTTACAATTTATACTTAATTTGGTCTGCATATAAGATCACTCTAATTGCTCTCTTCCCAACTCCAACATAACAGACATGCTTTTTTAAGAGCAGTATATTTGCACTGCATTTAATATTGTCTCATTGCTGAAAACTGAATCTAGTCACTGTAATTTAATTTTTCCATGTGAATCAAAGCAGCCCTAGTGAATGATGAATGAGTTCAGTGTAAATGTGTGCATTGTAATACATTTGTTCCCAGAAGTTTTTGAAGTTTATTAAATTTCAAGTGGTTCCTTAATTCTGCTTGCAATTGTACTGAAATTTCTGGCCTATGCATTGCCTCACTCTTCTAGCGGTCAGCTTCATTCCCTCTTCTCTCCCCCAAACCTGTATAGCACCTCCTCCCTGATCAGAGGCAAACTCCAAAATCAATTCGCTCCAATTGTACCCACATGTTTTGCATTCCTGCCTAATATGGCCTTGGATAATTTATCTGTGCAACCTCAAGAGCATGCATGTCATTGTACCTAATTTATAGATGAGGAGACAGAAGATTCAGGGATGTCCATTAACTTGGACAAGATCAAACCTTACATAGTGAAGTAGGGATTCAAATTCTGAGCCACTTGCTCCTGAGGTTATTTTTAACTACAGGGATAAAGAGTGTTTCTCCTAGGAAGAAAAGAGCACACATTTTCTGGCAGTATATTCAGCATGTAATGATTTGGTTGCATTTATTAAAACACACACACACACACACACACACACTTTTTTTTATAGCAGTTTAAGGTTCATGGCAAAAGTGAGTGAAAGGTACAGAGATTTCCCATCTTCCCCATATGCATAGCCTGCCCCATTATCAGCATTCCCAACTGCAGTGATAAACATTTGTTGCAACTGATGAGCCCACACTGACACATCATCATCACCCAAAGTCTTTAAGGGGCATTAGGGTTCATTCCTGATGTATGTTATGTGGGTTTAGACAAATGTATAGTGACGTGTATCCATCATTATAATATCAGAGAGAGTATTTTCACTGCCCTAAAAGTCCTCTGTGCTGCCTAGTTCTCTCCCCCTGTGCGACCCCTGTGAACTGCTGACCTCTTCACTGTCTCCACAGTTTTGCCTTTTCCAGAATGTCATATAATCGGAATCATGCATACCCGGCCTTTTCAGGTTAGCTTCTTGCACTTAGGAATATGCACTTAAAGTTCCTCCAGGTCTTTTCATGGTTTCATAGCTCATTTCTTTTTAATGTTAAATAATATTTCATTGTCTAGATGAACCAAAGTTTAGTAATTCATTGGTTGCATTTACTTTTGTCTCATGACGTTAACCCTGATTGACTGGGACTTAAAGAGGGGAGCAAGCAAAGGCGTTTCTTTGTAGTCTAATTCAAAATATAATCATGAACATTCTAAATGTCACGACTCAGTAGGAAAATTATGATATTATAAATATTTTAAGGTATGAAATAGAGATGGTCTGGTCCAAGGCTTCGGTTTTTAAATTGTTTTAAATTTTAGAAAAAAAGCTTTACATCACAAAAAAGTACAGTAAATGAAGTCCATAATACTCATCACTTGTAATTATCATGTATAATTATTTTGTTACACTTATTTCAGACCCCCTGTCCCCCATTGCATTCTTCCCTCTGCATCTCCAGAATGAATTGCTGTTAAGAATTTGGTGCATATATTTCCAGGTCAAATTTATCTTGTTATGTTAGTGTATGTGTCACTATAAACAACATACAGCACTCATTATATTTTTCCTATTGTGCTTTAGTAACTGACCTTTAGATTTTGAGATTTATCTCTATTAAAACTAAGACTTTTTTTGATAATTCTTTACTCATGAAATTGTCATTTTGTGGCAAAATGTGGTCAATGTTAGAGGTTTGTAGAACCTGTGGGTTTCTCAGGAAACTTATTCCTTCCAAAATAAGCAATGTAGCAACTAAATTACTAACACATCTAACTTTGGTGACAGTTTTATAGGGACAGTATGCAGGTCTTTTTTTTAAAAAAAGTCATCAGTTGATGCCTGTGGATATCCCAAAATTCTCGTAAAGCTGTTGTCTCCATTGCAGGTGAACACATCCATCACGTGGTGAAAGTAATGCTCGTAAAGCCCTTTGGCTGATGGCTGTAACCACATTGGGAATGATGTAGCTCAGTGAGGAGGTTGTCTCCAGTATTGCTGAAACTGATCAGTTACAGCGGCACTCACACCATGAGCAGAATAAGACTGCTGATGGTGGAGTCTTTCAGCTGTGATGACATGGGACTCTCTTACCCCACTGTGCGAGCTTCTGTGTTCTGTTCCTGTGCTTCTTTTTGACACTGAACTTATGTGACTCAACAACTCTCTGTAAGTCAACAGCTGCCAGATGCTAAACGTAATTAAGGCTTTACATGTATTTGTAGCCTAGGACATGTGTTAGGAACACAGGGAGCATGGTGGGAGAGGAAGGGAAACTCTTGACTCAGTTTCAGGTATCCTCCCCCTATTTCACGGATGCTAACAGGCACTAAGAAACTATGGTCTGCAAGCTCAATGGCTGGATGCTTTGCATGGCTTTAGACAAGCACCTAAACCCTATTAGTGATTGTTGGGTGATGGAGTAGTTGATTTAATGAATCAATTGATTTACAAATAAGAGTATGTCATTAATATTTCTCCCTAAATATGTTTAGTTACAATGTAAATGATGATTAGTTGCTAAAGCAAAAAAAAAAAAAAAAAAAAAAGCTATACATATATTCACCTGGTGATGACTGTGATCTATCTCACTAGTTGTCAGTCTGTGGATGAGTTAATTAACTGCTGAGATCTAGATTAATCCTTCCATGATGGGAGAGTCAAAATGTTTTCCAAATATCAAGAGCATGATGGAGACAGGGACCTTCATGTGTGCTAAGAATGCCAATGGCATGTGCCTCTGTCAAAATTTCAGTTAAATTTGGTAGCTTCTCTACTCACATATCAAACATTCCCTGTATTACTTTGCAAAGGTAGGATATTACATCACTTAATGGAATATAAATATAGATATATGCAGTTTAACTGGGGAAAAAAAGATTTCATTTGTATAGTTGTAGAAAAAATTGAAAATAAAAGCATGCTCATCATTTTGTAGTTTTACACTTACTAGTAACATAATATTAGTAGAAATCTCTATATATAAAAGTCTAAGTGACCGTCTGACCATTTGACTTTCCAACTAGTAGCTATGACATGCACTGACCACTAGGGCGGCAGACACTCAACACAGGAGTTGCTGAGCTCCCGTGACTTGTTGGCAGCTGCAGTTCTCAGGTGATGCACCTGGAACCAGAGAGGAGGTCGCCCAATTCTGGGGTGTCACCTGAGAAATGCCCCCTCAGGATATGTCGGAGAGCCAGGTCTAAGGACCCCACTGGTGCACTGTGCACTGGGCCTCTAGTAATAATAATAATAGCTAATATTTATTGCCTTCTTACTTTTTTTGTGGAATTCTCTTACATATACACACACCCATGCACAATTACTATATGAGGCAAATAGTTCTCACAGTAATTAAATCTCTAAGCAACTAAAACAAAACAAAATAAGAACTAAAAATGAGCTAAATACAATCATCTAAAGATTAATTTGCAAGATCACAGCAGATCTTTATTGAGAGTAAGGGCTGCTATCAGAGTGCAATTAGGAGACTGGACCTTGGGTTTTGAGCAAGATAGAGGACCTGAAACTGAGATTCCTACAATAAGCAAGAGATTTGAGAAGAGATATGTGGCTAATGAGTACCATGGGGCCTAGACAGAAGCAAATACAGAAATTTTAAGACACAAAAATCATTAATCTAGGCCTCTGTGATTTTTTATAATTAAAATAAACCAATCTCAACTAAAATTAAATATAATTAAGTACATAAAAAAATGCACCTTCATAATTAAGAGCAAGCAAAGCAACAAACAACTAATTTTGATCTTTAAAGTCCTAAAACATTAGAATTTGTCAGATACATACTTTCAACTGAGTATAATATACAGATTAGCAAGTAATAGAAGCACTGAACAGAAACACTTCAAAAGCTATAATAGTTTTTAAAGGAAATGCATAATTGCCTAAATTTTAAAAATGTTTAACATATGTAGTAAATATGAGATCAGGCACAATTAAATAAAGAATTAGTCAACTGAAAAAAAAATAACCAAAAGAAATTAGTGAGACAATTCAGAGAAAAAAAAAGATAAAAAACATAATAGAGACATTTAGAGAAAGGGATAGTATTTAGTTTAATTACTGAGAAAATACAGAATGTAGAAGTGTGTATTTCTGAGGCAATGGAAGAGAAATATTTAGAATAAAGAAATTATGAATTTCCATAAATTGGAGCACAGTATATATATCAAGCAAGAATAGAATTCTAAATAGACTGTTATAATTATGCTCTCTAGCCAAGTGCAATTATATTAGAAGTAAAAAACAAAAATAAAAATCTGAATATATTTATAAACTTGATAAGTTCAATAGAAATACTGAAATATTTAGATCAAAACAACAATGAAAATACCGTGAATGAAGAGTTGGGTGATGTGGTGAAAGTGGTCCTTAGAGAAGAATACCCTATATAGCCTGGAATGCTTAACAAAAGAAGAATGGCTGGGCAAGAATGGCATAAAGAGCAAAAAATTCAATAAAAAAAACACACCAATAATGACATGAATTCAAAGAAAGGCAGAGAAAGTAATAACTTGTAAACAAAAGGAAGAATTAAAAATTGTTTTTTGAAGGACAGACATAATTGTTGGTGAAACCAATCTAGCTAAAAAAAAAAAAAAGGCACAAACAAATTATGTCAGGAATGAAAATGAAGACAGCAAACAGCAAATCTAGCAGACATTAAAAGATAAAATTAATCTAGCAGACATATTCCTCAAAAACTGTGTTGTTTCAAAATTTCCAAAATCAACTCAAGAAAAAATAGAAAATGTTAATAATCCTATAGTAAGAAACCAAAATCACAGCAAGTTTCTTCCTCTGTATACTGATGGTCACCTAATAGCCACAATTTGCTGTGTAGTTACTCTGTGGCAAGCATTGTTCTAAGCATTTCTACCTGCCTTACCTAATTCAGGCCTCACGACAAGCCTATGAATGTAGATGCTATTTTTTGCATCCACTTTTTAAATGAGTAAATGTAGACTCACCAGAACAAATGAATTCTAAGAATATAACATATGGCCAATGAGTATTTTTAAAAGAGACACTGGAAATCCCACGTTAACCCGAGGCTGTACATATAGTGACTGTTTGATAGGGCTGCTGTCCTAATTAATTAGAAAACTATATAAAGGCATTTAGGACTGAGCCTGCCACACTATGAAGTCCTCAGTAAGGGAATCTAGTAACTGTTCTCAGATATAGGACAGCTAGACTATTGTCGCCCACTCACTATTGTCCTTTTCCTTTTCTGATTACCAGTAAAAATACTGTTTGGAGAGGCAGAGCCTCCCACGACCAGATGTCCACCACTGTGATTCTCTTACAAATACGCGATTTGGTATCATCTTTAATAGCAGAAATGATTTTTAATCTTGTCTGAGCTTTAATCAGCAGAAAAGTCTCCAGCTAGCCAGATGACTGGACATCTCATTTCTCTTTCTGAACTGGCAGCTGATCAGCAGAACCTTTTGTTGTGCCTGCTGTGTGCGTTTCCAAATTGGACTTCATTCAGGTTGGAACCTGGAAATGCCATCATTTCAGAGAATGCCCCTTTCACCTTTCTCGGCGGAGTGACAAAGCTTACAGAGAAACCCAGGGCACAGGACACTCTCCCTTCTTCACTAGCCACGTTGGTGTCTCCTTTGGAAATGTGTTTATTTGCATTGGAATGATTTTAGTTACAGATTGTAAAAAGTTGTGACATATATGACATTCAGACAGAGATTAGGGTAATCTAGAAATGAAGCAGAACTAAAATATTAATGTTTTAGGTGCTACATACACATAAAAGAACATTGTTATCCTTAAAGTGCACTTTTGAATGATAAATATTTGACTTACATTTTTTTTGAATAATAATGCATACGCACCTACTCTGTGTTTTTAAGCCACAGGATCATTTTGTGAACAGTTTTGTCAACATTTGGGAAAATATCTGAATATGTAAAAATCAGATGAACTTTAGAAGGGCATTAAGAGAGAGTTTCTGTGAACAATTTTAGTAAACACAGCATAAAACATTAGAATTCATAAGTAGTTTCTTCTGGCCTTCAAAATTGTTATTATTGCATATAAAATATGTAGGTTTTAGACTTGTGTGGAAACAATAATGTAGATAATGTTGGTAATTGTTTGGACTGATTATTTTGTGTAGCTCATACATATTTATAATTGCTCAAAATGTAAATATAAAGTATTTAATATAAGAAAATAATTTGGTGATATGCTTTGATTAATCAAACAAAAATAAGTTAGTTTTATTTTTTATAATTACCGTTTTTCTTAATTACTCTATTTTACAAAATTTTAAGGCCTCAGGTGAAAATACTTTATTTACTATGATAAGAACTATAACATTATAGTTTATATCCATGTCTTAAATACCTGTTATAAAAATTCAGATATTCTCTTCTGACTGCAAAAATATAGACTGTAGCATTTGCTAAAGAAAAGTGACCCATATTTATTTACAGGAGATTCTTTTTCTTAGACTAAATGATCCTAGAACAGGCCACTTAAAAAAACGAATCAATGTTCAAAAAGAACCAAAATTTATACTAAATAATAAAAATAATTCATAGCAACTTTATTTTTAAAAAATAAAATGTATTGTATAATTTATTTAATATTGAATACAATTTGTTCTTCCAAATGTTCTATAGTTGTTTTAAAAGAAAAAAAATTCTTAGTAAGGGAGCATTTTACATTTTACAGCCAAATTGTATGACTACATTATTCCATCTTTTACTTTAAATTTGCATCTTGAAGCATGATCACAGAGGGTCTTTTTTACACACACACACACACACACACACACACACACACACACACAAAATTGAATATAAGAGGAAAAAATAAAATCCAAGGAACTCACCACTACGTTCCTCCTCAGGTCTCAGAACCCTATTAGACCTGACTTCTTCTCAACTCCTTGTAGACTTTTCCCATGTGATTTTTATATGTACAATCAAGGGTTTTTAGCTGTACTTAGGGAGTGGGAGGAATAGAGAGAAGTGGAAAATTCCATCTTGGTCTGGAACCAGAAATCCATCAAATTGTCTTCTGAAGAGTTCATCATCATGCTAATATCCATTTCTAGTTTCTCATAATAGCTTAATTCTGTTAGATTTTGGTTATGGCGTTATGCTTATGATCCTTCTGTTTTTTAGCAACATTTGTATTGACTGTGTGGAAAATCTGCCTCTTCATGAGCTTTTTAATTTAATCTCACATTTAGCATTATATTACTTTCTGTTATCAGCAACTAATTGATGACATAGACATTGTTATATGATTGATAGGAAATCAGATATTAGCAGGAAGTGAGTGGGAACAGGTGGGAATTAATTTTGTAAGTGATTATTAGCAACTATTTTCAGGGTATAGCAACTTTGGCTCCCCTGTGTAAAAATCTCTTCTCTAAAATTCAGAGGACTTACATAGTGAACATTTACTATATAATAAAAGTATTCTGCATTGTAGTCCACCATCGCTACAGTTAATTTTTATCTTCCTGCCCTCATAGTATGAAATCTGTTCAAATGCTGACATTTTCAGCTCTATTTGTATTCCCTGGTATTACCCATGACATGGTAATTCTGACTTAGCAACATATGTGCTTCTCCTAGTTAAAGGTTATTTGAAAGTGTGAGAAGTTGGTAAGAACTTAGAAAATAAAGCCATGATCACAACGTGCTGACATATCCCTCCTTAGAGCTGCATCCCCACGTACAATTAGTTGGCCAAGTGATGACACTTGATATCTAAGGCAAAAATTTCTCTCTAAATTTTTTTGGGGAAAGAGTCTGCATTATACACAGGTTGTGATCAAGAAAAAGACAACTTCAAGCAAAGCAATTTAGCAAGAGAATTATGTTTAAAGATTGTTTTCTGCTATCCTGATCACCTAATAGTTTTTAGACATTAACACTCTCTCCTGTCACCTTAAATTATACTAAAATTCAATGATCTAAATACCATAGATTTTGTGTAATCATTCATCTATAAAAATATTGACTCACGTTGGTAATATAAGATGGGGCCATCCTGGAAGTTAATTGGCAATAGCTATAAAACACACCCCTGAGATGACCCGAGTTTGACACATTGCCCACATCCACTTCCATCAGTGATATCAAGGAGATTGGGGGCAGATAGAGGGTAAACATGAGTTTCATGAATACTAAAATATAGCGCCTCTTTTTATTGTTTTTGCAAGATAGTAAAGGAGGAAAGAAATGTTGACTGCTTTCCACTAGACACCTCAGGGGAATTATACAATGACTTTATTTAATCCAAAGGACCTTAATAAGACATAATTATACAAGATGAATTAAAGCAAAAGTAGTCTTCCTTCAATGAAAAAAGTAAGTTCAAATACTAAGTTGACACAGTATTAAAATGTCCCCATACTATTTACATGCTGAGCTTGGACTTGAAGTTCTAAGACAAACAATGTGATTCTTGTTTGTCTGAAACACATTCACATAGAAAAATGTTTGGGAAAATGGGTATGGGTACGACCAAACTGAAAGAAACATGATAACTTCTCCATGGAATAAATGTCTAGTCCCTGAAAACAGAGAGCCTATTGCTAGATGAATATCAGTGAGGCACGCTGGTAAAGGATGAAGGGCTGGACCACCAGGTGACCTTCCATGGCTCCCTGTCCTTTTCCTATATAATATTTATTATGGCATAGATTGCACTTTGTTTAGGGATTCTTTGATGAATGTTCTCTCCCGATTAGACTATAAATATCATGGGCTGTGTTTTTATAATGCTCACTGTTATATCCCCTATGACCAGCCTGGCACCACACACAATAAATATTTGTTGAATGATTTAATAAAGAATATACCACAGTGAATATGGCTTACCTGTTTCCTATGTTAAGCCACAAGCTTGGGAAAGGCTTGGTCCAGAATCTGCCCCAGGTATTGAAAAGGAATATTCTTTGAGTTAGCTAAGGTAAAAATAATAAAAATAATTAATAATAATAATAATAATAATAATAGCAGCAAACCAGGAATTGTGGGGAATGGGTGGTCCTATGGGAAGATGAAGATGAGGAGTTTAGAAGATATTATTTCCAAGGAAACAATTCTGTTTTCAGAGGAAAACCTGTCTTTCTATAAGCTAGTGTGAATTTAGTTACTTTTTTCCTGGTGAACTCAATATGGTACCTCAGGCTATATTTTCCATGTTGCTTGTTTGTGGCTTCAGAGCTGTGAGCTTGAAGTGGAAACTCATGAAACATACTCTTTCTTTCCTAACATTTGTGGCTACTTAAAAAAAATAATGCAAATTTTCACTGATTCATGATAATCTCAAGTTTGCTTTATGAAAAAAATAGTTTAATTCCTTATCACCAAGTACATTTGATAAGCAAAGCAGGGACCCTGTATTTACTCCACACCTTCCCATGCCCCAGGCTGACTGCCTGATCCTTCCAGTCCCCAGATTGAAAAGTACGTGGGAAGCACTGCAACAGAGGCTTCCTTGCCTCACACAGATGTTTCTCTTTTCCCAAGGAGGTCTTTGAAGCTAGCTCCCAATCCTGCGATGTGGGAAAACCACCAGGAAAGTGTATGCATATCCTCCATTTCCAATGGAGTCCAAGAGCTGAAAATTCCCACATGTGGACTAAAAACATATACATTCAATTTGGCTTGTTTTCATTAATTGCAAGAGAAGGAAGCAATACATTTCATGACTTTCTGGAACAAGCATTGGCTCTAAAGACAAGTCAGGAAAATGTTCACATCCAACAACTTTTTTTTTCATTGACTTAAGAATGAGAAAAGCAACAGTGAAAAGTATTGTAGTATCAGATATATAGGAACTCAACAACTTCAGTTTTATAGACTACTGAACCTGAAATATATATTTTTGTGTGCTATTATGAGACAATACCTAGTTACCAAGGGTGCAGACTGGATCAGAGTATACGAGGCAGAGAATTTCAGCAGCATGAGCAGATGGGCCCGGGGAATAGACAGTGTGGTGACGGAGGCAAGGCTGGCCCTCCTCGCGCACAGGTGGTTGGAAATCATCCATGCCCACAGGGACTTCTGCTAAATCCCAATGGGTTCCCTGCATGGATACGATTGTGTATAGAAATGGGTTTGATTCCATTTACACAGCCAGCTAAGGCTGGGAAGGTTCAGTGTGCAGTGAAGAAAGAAAAATACAACCCCAGAATAAAAATACTTGTCTGTTACAGATTAAAGTCACAGAAGATTAACATTAAGGGTTGCTTGGTGCTTTTTAAAAATAAAAGCAGAGCAGTGATGGCATGGATGTGGACTGTCAGAGTGTGAAGGTTAGCATGCATGAGTTTTCAGACTTGAGTGATTGGGGATGCCTCTAGTGTATTTGGAACACATGGTGAGCAAGCCCGTGGCTTCAGTGGTACTTATACGGCTTCCTTCATTTACAGTGTAGAAGTGCATTTCTTCGCTGTATGTTTTTCATTGTCCACACATTGGTCAAAGATCTTACAAAAATTAGCTCTATGCACCAATAAATTGAGTGTAACTCATGATTCCATGTAATGTGCCTTGAAACCTTAAAATGTCTTGAAAGAAGCTGCATATGAAAGCACACAAATAGAGCATCCACTGTGCAAAAACATTGCCGGGTGGGTTTTTGACTGAGACCGTTTGACACTGGAGAAAGAGCACAGGCTCAGAGCCTGCAGTTTAGAGGTGAATTGGCCTTGCCACTTGCCCAAGTGTGACCTCGGACCTAGTATTTCACTTCTCTGTCAAGTGTTCAACCCCTGAACTGGAGGGCTCTGGTGGGATTTAAATGAGATAAAGCTGTACGTTGCCTGGCCCCGTGCCTGACTCATGGTAACATATAAGTGTTCAACAAATGCCTGTCTTCTTATGCTTGCCATAAAACCACACCCCTCATACCCCACATGTGTACCTATGCACTCTCTATAGGTGAAACCTATTTGTGGTGTGAGCAAAGAGAACTTGTCTGATATCATTTAAAAACAAAAGGGCCGATTCTTCATCCCTAGGATGCTGACTTAGTTAACAAATTATATAGTATATTTAAATAAAACACTTGGGCGTGGATGATCACCTATAATAGACATAGCGATCCTGAGAGGAATTTAAGAGATTAATACCCAGATTTTACAGATGAGAACATTGAGGCTCAAGGAGTAAGAGACTTGCCACAATGAGACTTACCAGTGGGAAGCTAGGACTGGTACCCAGGTCTCCTGGCCACCACTCCCATTTGTTGGAGGATTAAGGTTCTTTGACTTGAAGACAGACTGCTCAAGATCTAGATGTATGACCTTGGGTAAGTCACTTGAATTCTCTGTTCTTCTATCCTTCAGTTTCCTCACTTAAAGACTCATTACAATAGTAGTATCATCATTCTAAAGCTCTTATAAAATTTTTAAAATGTGAAATAAATGTCACAAAATGAAAGATACCTGGAGCAAAGGAAGTGCTCGGTATATATTCGTTATTACCATCAATCTAGTGTTTTTTCATTAATCTATGTGGTGCTCCCTAGTCAACCATAAATGCTTAGATTTTTTTTAAAATAAGACCTGAGCATTCTGTCCTCTGATTCAAATTAATCTTAAATGGTTCTATTTTTTATTTTCAAACTGACCCCCATATCCTAAGTACACTTGCCCCAAGACCCAGTTCTGTGTGCTTTTCGTAAGAATACATTTGGATGGGAAAGTGTCTGCTTTTTATAAGAGTACATTTTAACCCTGTAAAGCATTTCCCCCGTTGTAACGGCCTCTCTGTTGCTGTCACCCTAGGAACTAACTTCACCCTTGCGGAGCTGGGCATCTGTGAGCCCTCCCCGCACCGCAGTGGCTACTGCTCGGACATGGGCATCCTTCACCAGGGCTACTCCCTGAGCACAGGATCTGACGCCGACTCGGACACCGAGGGAGGGATGTCTCCAGAACACGCCATCAGACTGTGGGGGAGAGGGATAAAATCCAGGCGCAGTTCCGGCCTGTCCAGCCGTGAAAACTCAGCCCTGACCCTGACTGATTCTGACAACGAGAATAAGTCAGATGATGAGAACGGTAGGCCTGCTTCTTCCATACCTTTCCATGTTCTGGGCACTGCACACTGTGGGGCTTGGGGTGCTTTCTTTCTTATAATAAAAAAGGCATCTAAAACCATTCATTTCCTTGGAAATTGACTTTGTCTGCCCACTCTGAGCTGGGGGAGGAAGTCAGCCAGCCAACCTCCAGCCCATAAGAAATCGCATTTTGACGATGACTCGGTTGTCGGGTAGAGTTGGTAGGTCTGATGAGCAAGTAAATGACATTGCCAACGCAGAAACATAAACCATGACTTATGCTTAGAAAATGTCTTGTCTCTACAAGTTTCTAGGTGTTTGTATTGATGTCCCCTTTCTGGTAAATGGCAACCTGGGAGATTATATATATATATATATATATATATATATATATATATATATATATACTTTTTTTTTTCCATGAAGATCTCTTAAGGATCATACCTTAGCTTAAGCTTAGTATTTTATTTCCAGGTGGCAATACCGCATATCCTCATATGAAGATCAAACTCAGAGCATATGTTCTGGACTTTAATAATGACAAATAGGAAGGGGTTTGTTTTCAAAAAAGAGTTCTGTTCTGGGTGTACTTCTCTCCTTGGTACCTCCTATGTGGACTAATGACTTCCCACATCTTCTATCACAGATCACTATGGCTTATCCATCAGCTTTGTAGATGGGCTTTAATGAAACTTTGAAAATTAAATGCTTCCAATCATTAAGCAGTAAATTCAAGAAAGCCTAAGAAAGTCATTAAAGAGATAAGGTGCTTATTTGTGGGTTTCTCTACGGCTCACAACTGTGTTTAGTAAAAAACGTGTTTTGTTGTTTTTTAAAAGAGAAATCGCATTAGGTACAGTTGATTTATGAAGAAAACATCAAATGCTATGTGGGTTGTTATGAATATATTGTGTGTTTGATAAAGGAA
Organism: Pipistrellus hanaki; assembly: GCF_964339955.1. Lineage (NCBI taxonomy): Eukaryota > Metazoa > Chordata > Mammalia > Chiroptera > Vespertilionidae > Pipistrellus > Pipistrellus hanaki. The sequence goes on along the minus strand of NC_140507.1, from coordinate 7,886,934 downwards.
TTACCATTAAAATGCATCCAAGTAGATCAGTTAAGGGTGTTTATATAAAATGCTATAAACTTATCCTAGAGCACCTTGAAGTATGTTCTTGCATTAAAAAAATAAATAAAGGAAACTTGCAGGCAGACAGCTTGTTGCCAATGCAAAAGCAGAGCTAAGTATTACTTGATCTCAAAACTGTTGAAAATACATCATTTCCTGGGTAAGTTGCATGTAATCCAAAAGTGTCACTTTGTTGCATTTAAATTTAGGTTTAATTCTGAAATAATTTATTCTACAGAGGGGACAAGGATATGTGTCTTAATTATGCCTTCGTTCACATAGTTAATCAAGGTGTGCTCTCGAGGAAAAATCCGCACTTGACTCCTTTTGAATTCTGACAAAATTCTGCCACTTGGCACCTTCAACACTCCAAGGTGCTTCATGGATAGGAAATTACTTTTAGAAGTTTCCAGAAAGGCATACATTGAGTTCATTTCCTGGTGTACTTTTTCAGCTTCGGTATGTGTCGGATATAGTTCCAACAGAGGCAGTTTGATTACCTAATAAATAAAATCCCTTGCAGCCCAAGAACTTCAGGAACAGTTTAATCAAGGTATTTTAACAAAATCTCCTTGTTTGGTATTTTCACTCGTCTCCTGGGAACCATCTACACAGAATTATTTATACTTACTTATGGAGTTTGCACCCTCTCTTTGAAAGCTACATACATCTTTAAAAACTCAACTAATAAAGGAGGGTTTCCATGAACAAAGGGAGCCAAAAATGCTTGCCTTGAATTTACCCAGAACTGTTCTGGATGGGAGAACTTTATAATTAGTGATGTATTTGATAGGCCAACAGTTTCTTTGTTTTCAACACTATTTAAAACATTATGTTTGAACCATTTTCACCTTAGGGAAGTCTCTATAAATCCCTGAGTACTCATAGGAAATAAACCCTTAGATGCATTGTCATTGTTGTTTCTGGAATTGCTAGTTACAATGCAGTCAGAATTGCATAAAGAAAAATGATAAAAGGATGAAGTAACCCTTTTGGGCCTGTATCTGGCAGAGGACAGAGAGATGTTATAGCTAGAGTCCAAGCTTAGGAAATAGATGGTTATTTTCACATAGAGAGAATGTGTCTTCTTTCCTCTGTTTAACCATTGTTCAGTATTTCCCATATTCAAAAGATGTACAGAATGCATGCTCTGTTTTCCTTTGCAGCCAGGACTAAAACTAAGAAACTGTGCATGTCATATCATAAGCTCTTTAAGCAAATAATAACCATCAGGTGCACACTCCTCTGCACAACGAGGCATTGACTTCCGTCCACTTCTTGCTCTCACTCCCGGACACATTCTGTTCAGCTCACAGAGAAATCAATGCGTTTTCACATCACTGACTTTATGAAGTTTGGGAATGTATTACCATATAGATTGACAGTTGCCCCACTGATTCCACACCACAGCATGGACACTCACCAAGCCGTCATTAATTTCCTCACACTCGTACCCGCAGTGAATTCTTCCATAATAAACACTCCGTCCTTCAGAACCAGATCGATAACCTTTTAGGTACGCCTCTCCTGAGCAGGAAGTAGCAAGGATCTATGCTTTGAAAAAAGAAGCTCTCCAGTTTCATGTTAGATTGTAAGGAGATGTGGTCATAAACATGAATCTATTCCTTGGATCCTATATATTTCTATGGCATGTTTATGGTTGTGTATGTGTGTGTGTGTTGGGGGGTTGGTGTTCTCAGGGTACATAGAGTTTCCCAGTGCTTCTTGAAAACCACCCTTAAAAAATTCCTAGTGTGGTTTTATGAAGCATAGGTAGAACGTAGAGACAAGTCTCAGAAACCAACTTCTCTCTCTATAATGTGACATATGTGTCCAACCTTCAAACTCATGTCATAAATTTTCCCCCGGTGGCAGCAGTCCTTTCTGTATGCTGCTGGGACAAAAATGACCCACTAGTAACTTGAAAATTTTATTACACTGAGCACACAGATGAGTCTGTGTTTTTATTTTCTCCTTCCTTTTGTTGTTGTTTCTCTTTTCTCCCCCTCCCCCCCAAGTATAGACATTTCAGAACCATCAACCCTCACAGCTCTGCATCTTATGCTCACTGAGTGACCACCAGATTAGCATTGGGTTTGGTTTGGGTTTCTTTCAATAGATGAAACTCTTGGGTCCGGGTTATTTCATCAGCTCTTTACCTCGGTCTGTATGTTAACGATGGCTTGGTTAGAAATGGCAATGAGATTTGAGAACAGCCCGGCCAAGTTTCTGCTGCTGTGAAATCTCACTGCATCTATCGAAAGGCCTTTCCCGGTGACTTTAAATTAGAAACATTCCTTTTTGGGGTAATAAATGTCCCACTTAAAATATATCCTCTCTGAGGCCCTTTGTGTCGCCCGAGTTATGGAGAAAATGGGGCAGTCACTAGTACACAGGAATAACTAATTGCCTTCTTAAAAATGCGGAGAAGCACACGTTGTAAAAAATCTGGTCTGTGTACTCTTGACTCCCTTAGGCAGTTTCTTCACCTTGGGGACTTGAAAATATCCTTGAGGTTTTTCTGTTGTTTTTTCCCCCAGCACAGTTCTATTATAAGTTTCAGTTATATTATTGGAAATCCAGGAAGAAGAAAAGACAAAGAAAATAAGCTTGGCTATGGGATAGAGAGCCAGACGTTACAGAAAACGAAATCTGGCCTTAGTTAAAGCTTTAAAAAAAAATTATCCTTCCCTTCTCTCCACTTCCACCCAAAGTAAATAAGGACAATGTTCATTTTCATCTGTTGTCAATTGGGACGTTTATAATTCTCATAATGTGCTTTGAGGCTGAAACTATAAATGTTGGGTTAATTCCATTGCATTTCACCAAATGCATTTATAAAACAAGCCGGCGCTGGGCACATAATGGATTTGTGTGGAGTGTGTTTGTGGAACATAGATTCTATTAGATTGGGAGTCCTCCTGGCAGGTCTGCGTGCCCGGGTCTCCACTGAGGGCCTCGGCACACGGCTACTGGCTGCATGTTAATTGAGACATGAGGCATGAACTCGGAGGGAAGGAGGGTTTTCCTTCGTACCAGAGACAGTGTCTGCAGGTTGTTCCCGCCATCCACATTGGACTTTCTTCCTCTCTCTTTGCAAAATGTGGCTTCTCGGTGAATTTCACATTGGAGTTCCCCGTAAGTAAACACCTCCAAGACCTGCTGTGGGGTTTTGTCTCGGCCCCACCCAGTCACTCTTGATGCTGTTAAACTTCTTTTGCGTTTTAGAAGCTAAGCTACTCCTTTTGTCGCCCCCATCCTGCATGTGTAAGCTACACCGAATGCCTGGAACAGAATAAAAACTTACTGTAAGCACCAGATAATTTTAGTCCGGGGCTCATAATTTTGCTCTTAAAGTTGGGAGGAAGAGTAGCAAAAGAGGTGGCTATGAAAATCACAAGGTGGTATTGGACTGTACTTTTGATGTTGGTATGCGATTATTTCTTTTCCAGGCAAACTTCATGGAAAAAACTTACATGGAACCTTATTGTCTTAATTCCTTAGATGCAAAACAAGAAAACTAAAGAAAACAAAACAAACTTTAAATCCATTTCAATGACAATTATTTCAAAGTATGTTTAGGAGCTTTATTTTTTTATTATTGGAAATTTGAAAGAATAACATGTATAGAGAAGAACTTTAAAATGAGGTAGCATGGATTAAAAAAAAAAAAAAGACATAAGAACAAAATATCCCAAGCTCCCAGCCTTGTCTACTCCTAAATAAAAGGATGATTTGATTTTGGTAACTCTAGTTTGATTCCCTAAAAGTGCAGATATTAGAGGCTCTAGAGTCTAGAGGTACCTTACTTTAAAAAAAAAAAGTTTATTTTCCCTTTTTTGTAAAATTAATAGGAGTCTCAAATATATACTAGTAATTATCACAGTGTTAAAATACAGCTGATAAGAATAGACAACCAGAGGCAAAATTTAGGAATATCAAATTGCCACACAGCTTGATACATGAGCAAGAAATGGGAGACTTGATGTTTGCCCAGTGAACCTGGATGAGACTTTGGTGATCTAGATTTCCGGCTGATTAAGCTATTCTTCCATTGCTGTAATGTAGTGAACTTGAAGGACCATAAGCCTGTGTGCTGATTCCAGCGCTGCACGTTCCACATTATAAACTTTAGTTTCATAGTTCTTAGGTATTTCTATTTCTTTCTTTCCTTTGGTGGTTTCTTTCATGTATGTTAACGCTCCCAGGGGCTATCAAGCAATGGCTCCATTCAAAAAATACAATAAATAAAATGCAGCACTAAGCCTGCCTTTTGGCAGGGCCAGCCTGATTATTACACATGTAATCTCCAGGCCTCTGGGGAGACACCGGGCTTGCTGGGTAATCATTTGGCTTTAAGCTGCTGCGTTCCTGATATCTGTGCTTTCACTGGGGCTAAGCAGCAAAGGCAGGAGACCGGGGAGAGGCCACATGTTTCTGTCCCTTCACAATCAGAAGCCTCTTCACGCAGAAAACGCTCAACTTTTTTTGCTTAGTGTTCTGCCACTTTTTAGTTTCATTGTTGTTTGTCAGGGATCAAATTAAATTTTCACTTTGGGGAGAGATGGAATAAGTTATTAAGGCCATAAATAAAATGAGTTAAAGTGAAGGACCTTGACGGTATATAAATTTTCTAGACACGTGAGTCAGGATGAATGTGCACAGAAAATAACAGCAAACTAAAATGTGAGTATTAAAAGTAATGAGACACGTCAGTGACCAATTCTGGAACTGGGACAGGGCGAGTGGAAGGAGGCAGTTTTAGTGATAAGTTTGTTAACAGGAGAGACATTGCAGATATGTAGGTGTTGTGTATTTCTGTGTGTACAGAAGGGCAAAACTTTTACTTATTACTTAATGGCGAGTATTATTTAGCACAGGCTGAAAGATCTGCCTAGGAAATTATCCCTCCCCATCTCTTTAAACTCGGTTTTAGGACTGTGAAAGAAATAAAGGCAGAAGTTAAAGGCCCAGAGAATAGTCATCAACAACAGAGGTCACGAACTATAGCCCAGGAGTTGTGATATATGGACAGTGTCTAAAAATTGTACATTACTAAGCAACATTTGAAAAGCAGGAGATTTCATATGAGAAATTTGTATTTTGGGCTTCTCTCCGGATCTACAATACCCAGTGACACGTGTTTAGGTTTCACCCCGAAAGGAATTGGGTTAGAAGCAACAACCCTGCAGTTCTAGGTGGTTCCTGTCACCTGGGTCACCCACGATTGCCCTAGGCGCCTCCTGTCATCTGAGGTTCACTGTGGCCTCTGTAAGCACTGGAGCTCCCAACCTTCACCTCCATACAAACTCGGGGCAGATCAGAGATACTAAAATGGTAGAAACAAAGCGAGAAACCAGCACTTTTAGCTCCATTTAACATGTATTCAGAACAGTTATGTTACATCTTTTTCTTTTTTTAAATTTGACTCCTCTGTAAAATTGGATTAATTTTGCTATAACAAATTCCCAAAGTAGTTTTCGGAATAGACTAAAATTTAAGGGTAAACTAAAATAGTGAAATCATATGAAAATCAACTTAAGTTGAAAATGAATACAGGGGTTGTATAAATGTTTTAAGTGGGTGATATTCCCTCCCACCTTCTAAATGGGTTCCCTGAAGTCCTGAACAATTAAAGTGATATTCTCTTATTTTAGCACATACACTTAAAGCCATTTTAATGTAAAAGAATCTAGATGGACCTTTAGGAAATAGGGAGAGGGGAAACTTACTCTAAAATCTTTAGATACTTTTAGCTGATTGAAGAAAACCCCAGGGCTTTTCAAAAGGAAGCCCTTTCAAGAGGAGGAAAATGCCCAGCTGGTGTTGCTCAGTGGTTGAGCATCAACCCATGAACCAGGAGGTCAAGGTTCAAGTCCCTGTCAAGGTACATGCCTGAGTTGCAGGCTCAATCGCCAATAGGGGTGTGCAGGAGATAGCCTATTAATGATTTTCTCTCATCATGGATGTTTCTAGCTCTCTATCCCTCTCCCTCTCTGAAATTAATGAAAACATATTTTTTTAAAAGAGGAGAAAATGGCTTTGTACTAATTACCTTCCATTTTTGTCAGGCAAGTGGATTGTGGAGTCTCTTATAGGGAAGTGGAAGGTAGTAAAGCAAAATGCAGGGTTATATAAAGACAGCCAGCATCTCAAGAGGAAAGAGTGGGAGTCATGCAGGGTAAGGCCTGGTAGAGGACAGTGCTCCCCAAACTGAGAGATGTCCCTTCTCCGCAAGTGGATAAGCAGGGTACCAAGCTTTATTTAGGGATACTCTTGCCCACTGCACAATATACTCCCAGTTCTCTTAGCATCCCAAGGATACTTGTGAAGGAGAAAAGATAATTGAAATACAAGCCTGTTTACTAATAGAAGGGACTGAAATACTTGAGTTAGCATTCCTTGGAACTCTCCATTCATATAGGTTTATATCAGCCCAAGAGGAATAGAAAAGATTGACATAGCAGCAGTATTTCTGCTTGTGTTAAACAAAAAAAGGGTGATGTGGATTTACATGGAGAGAGCCAGGCGCGTGAGGAAGTGTGGGAAGTATGTCTCACAGTATCTTTTATGCAAGGCATGCACTCTCATACATTCACTGGTCAAACAGCATCTTTGCAATGAATTAAAAGCATAAAATTGGTATTTGGAAGCTGATGTCCATTGGTTAAATATGCATATTTTAATACACACATATGTGAAGCTGATAGAATTATGTTCTGTTTTATTTAGCTTTGACAAAGAGTAGCTAAGGAGGAGATACTTTAATATGGAGAATTCCTATTTTAGTTTGGGGGGAAAAATTTAAGGAGTGGCTGCTGGATGTTCAGCCTTATACAACAAAACCATGTGCGTCTCTGTGCATGAATCTGTGTTATATGTGAACAGAGGGCTGCTGGGAGGAGGGACAATATTGAGAGGGACTGAGCTCAAGTCTAAGCAACCAGCCTCCAGAACTCGTGGATAATCCATTACTTCATGGCAACCTATTAGTTTTTGTCTTTTTGTTCATGGCTATCTGCACTGATCATACTTTACTAGTTCTTGACACAATTCCTATTTTCTTCTCTCCATTCCCTGTGTCAGCTTTCACTTTTTATACGAGTAGATGGAAAATACCTCCTCTGTTGTTTATTGAAGGAAGCAAGCACCCCTACACGCTTACAGAGAACTTCCCGTCTATTCTCAACAGAGAAATAAGGAAGTAGCACTGTACATGTCAGCAGGCTGGAAGAGGAAGAGCCGCTCTGAGGAGACAGAGTTTTAATTAGGTTGTAAATGAGGGTTAAAGTTTATATGAGTGGGGCTGAGAAGACAGATGTTCCACATGAAGGAAAACCAATGTGGATGGTGGCCAGAGCGTGAGGAGGGAGTGCAAAGATTATGATGATTTTTCAGGAACATTCTCTTCCAAAAAGTCCAGCTGCAGGCATACCAGTGGGAATGTGGTGGTTTGGTTGGACAGTAGTATCCTGGAGATGTAGGAACCAGGTGACCAGGAGCGTCCAGCTTCCTGCTGAGGAATTATGATGGTCTGACCAAGAAAAACTAGGGAGCTGCAAGGTTTAATTGAACAGGAACTATTTAGTGTGCATGTGGACACACGCGCGTGCGTACACACACACACACACACACACACTTGTTTGGACCGGAAGGTAATGAAATTAGAAGCCATGATATCAGGGAGGGACACAGTGATCCAGGTCAGAGGACCCAAGCCATGGCTGGACTGCAGAGGCTTCTGCTTTTTGAGTAGTTTCCAGTGAGAGAAATGAACCACCAACAAGCATATGAATGTTGTATAATTGTAATTAAGATATTAACATTTGAAATGCATCTAATTTGAAGCTCATGGAGTACAAGGAGTGTTTCTTACAGAGGAATCTATGATGCATACACATACGACAAGTATTAAAACAGCTGGGCTCAAGTGTTTATACTAATTACATGATTAGATAATAAAATAGCACCAAATATTGCTATATATAGGAAAACGAAGGCCATAATACCTTTTTTAAAGAAACTGTGTTATTATAGGTGAACATTGTCTCGAACTCTTTCAGGGTAATTAACAGTTTTTGTTTCTTTCTTGGAGTCATATTCTCATGTAACTTGTTTAACTTCCTCTGTAAGTATAGTTATGTCTCTCTTCTCATCCCTAATTGTTTCTATTTTCACCTCTTATGCTTTTTTTTTTTTAAATCAGGCTTCAAAGAGATATATTTATTTCTCTTTCAAGTTTTCTACTTATTATTTACTCTATTTTTTTTATTCTTGTTATGTTCATCCTTTATAATGCTCTCGTTTTAACTTTTAAAGTATATATTGTTATACTTTTTCTAACATTTTAAGATGAGTATTAAGTTTCGGTACTTTCAATCTTCCTTATTTAATAATAGTAAGTATATTTACCAGGATCTATAGGTTTAATACTAAGTGGTATCTTCATTGCTTCCTTTTTTTCCTTTCACTCCTCAACCAATGATATGTTTCTAGATTTTTAGAGAGAGGAAGAGGGGGAGATAGAGAAAGAAAGAGAGAGAGATAATTGGTTTCCTTGCACATTCCTCTGGCCAGGGACCAAGCCACCAACCTAGGTATGTGCCCTGACCAGGAATTGAACCCAAAACAATGTACTGGACAATACTCCAACCAACTGAGCCACCTGTCCAAGGCCTCTTCATTGCTTTCAAAAGAGCCTTAGTCTTGTGGACTCTCAAAGTAAAACAGCATTTTAATGCTATTCATTTTCACTTTAGTACTAATAAGTGCTGAAAATGCCATTTTTAAATTAATCTTTTATGGTGTCCAAGGAACATAAAATAATATATGTTATATGATATATAAATATGTGTATATGTAAATATATAGGGGTGAACTCTATAGCATAAATTTCAAATTATATCTAAAATATATGGAAATATGAATGTGTATATATATTCCCCCAAAATACTCCCCATACTCACACTGAAAAGCTTGAAGAAGACTAGAAATCACCTGTACTTTGACACCATAAACAAGTATGGTTAATATATTGGTATTTATTTTTCAGGCTGTCTGCTTGTGTATGTATGTGTATACACAATATACATATTTTACAGAGTATGCATCATGTATATAAGCTCTGTGTAATTTTATTTTTTCAGTAAATATATTCCACAGCATTAGATGTCTCCTACAATAGTTACGGAGTTCATAGTATCCCTTTAGCATGAAATTTCCTCAGTTCCCTTTCATTGGACATTTAACCTATTCTGGAAGCATTAAAGAATAGTGTGATGAAGAAAACCTTTGTATCTAAATTCCTATGCATCTCCCTCACTTATTTCTGAAGATAAATTCCTAGAAGATTCAGAACATACATGGTTACAAAATTGTCTTTTAAAAAAATTGTCATTCTTTCCCATTAGTCTCCAATACGAAGTTTGACCTTGGCCCAGGTGCCCTATGAGTAGGACCTGACACCCACACTCACACTCAGGAGCACAGAAAACAGTGCTAATGTGCTTCCTTTTATGGAAATATGTTCTTTCTGGTTTTCAACTCTCCCTGAATTTATTGTCTACTTATATTTCTTATTTTAAAAGATATGGGAATGATTCTTCTCATTTGGGGGTTTGTATTTACTTTTTACAATACCTACATGATCTCTGAGTAAATATTGCTGTACTTATCTGTACAGAGAGCTTAAAATGTTCATTTATAAGTGTGAAAGTCATTTGGCTACATTTTGAAGATAATGTGATTTGTTTTTGTGGGGTAGAATACCATATATATGGCTATATACCATATATGGAGATAGATAGATAAGTAGGTAGATAGATAGATAGATAGATAGATAGATAGATAATTATCTGGAGATCTCAGAAATCCATTTAATCCATCAGACTCAAAAGCTGGAAAAGCATTTGAAAGGGCTGTATTAAATAAAGAATAAAGTAAGCTCTGAGTGGGGTAGGACTTTTTTTTTTTCCATAACAAATATCTCAGCTATTGTTCAGAACCTGGGACATTATTTCAGATTGTTAACTTATAACAAATCAAGGATAGAATTGAATTCCAGATGATGAAAGGAGATTCCCTTCTGCTAAGACAATCTGCAAGGCACCTTGAGGAGATAAAATCGAGTAAATGATATATTAAATATTCTTAAAACTTTCTCCATCTATGGGGCCTTTGATTCAATGAGGATAGTAATCATAAACACAGTGGTATCCAAGCTATTGGTATTTGTACAAAATAAGTAGGTCTGCATATAAGGTAACTATCTCAGTGCAGAAATACTCTGAAAATAATCATGTGGAAGCAATTGCTATTATAATAAGCATATGGTCTTGCTAATATAGAGTGTTGCTTAATAATTGATGTTACAGGGGAGAAAAAAGAGTAGAAAAAGTTATTTATTCTGGGCAACACTTTGTACATTCAGAATGGAAAAGACCCTAGTGAAATGCAAAACAATTAAGAGAATACAGGCCCTCTTCCACTTCCGTTGATACACATTTTATGGCTATGAGCAACAAGGCACATTGGGAAGGAGGAAGTATACAACTCAACTTAATTTGTCCCTCTGTGGTCTTTCAGGCCCTCCACAATATAGTCCAATTTTATGTTTTTAGCCCTTGCTCCCACTTCTCCTCTAAATATATTTTCAGCTCCAGCCCAACTGGGCTACTTTCTTTTTTCCAGGACATATTCTTTCCTTCCCTGTGTCTTTTTTCATCCTGGTCTTGTTCCCTTCACTTTTATTGTTATCCCCAAGCCTACACATCTGTCACTTTCTAATCTATCATCACAGAGTTATCTAAGATGCTAGGTCTATCACACCATTCTGATCTCTTCAACTGTCTGTGAATGCCCAATCCTTAGAATTCTATAGCATTTTAGTTATCAATTTTTTTAGAACTTGGGGAAATGGTATAGCCTTCACCAAGGTAGAGCAGTAAAGGAATTGAGATGTATTTTGGAGATAGAATATACAGAACTTGGAAAAGGGTTGAATGTAGGGATTGGTGAAAAAGAGCAATCAAGGATCTCTTACTTCAGCAATGGAATGGATTCCTAATTGCATAGAAGAGAAATCCTTAGAAAGGGTAGGTTTTACCAAGAGTTCCATTTTGTTATTTGTTAAGTGGCATAAGACATCCAAGTAGAAAGACGTTGTGTATAGTTGTGTAATTACTAAAAATGGAACCTAGACGAGAAGTCTGAACTGGAGACATCAGCTGGAGAATCAACAGCGTAACGGTGGTCTGTATATATCCATGGATGTTGATGAGCTCCCACAAGGAGAAAGGCAGAAAAAAAGAGTAGAGGCAGGGGCAAACTCTAAATAGCTCTTTGTTGGATGTTGGGCAGAGAAGAAGGAGCACTCAAAAGAGACTTGAAACATATTTTTGGCTTAAACATAGTAGTTCTGCATTCATTCTTACACGATTTTCATTAGGCTCCTAATGGCTTCCAGTTTGGATATGACTGCATAATCTCGTAGTTCAAAAGTTTTCTTTTTATTTTCTCTCCATAACTCTGCTGCCTCAATCAAAGGAGACAAAACTGTATGGCCTCAGAACCTAAATAAATGGAATAGGCTTTCTTATATGACTGGTAAACTGGTCTCTAGGTCATTTCAAAATGGATTGATTAATAGGTGGCAATAACATTTAACTAGAAACTTTTATTGCATTCAGAATATTATTGAGCACCTACTATCTATTAAAAAAGGGTCCTTCTGTCTTGGAACTTGGATTCTAGTTGGAGAGAAAGAAAGTAAAAATTGAACATAGAATAAAAGAAAGGGGGAGGGAGGGAGGAAGAAAGGGAGAGAGGGAGGGAGGAAGTGAGGGAAGGAGGGAGGGAGGGAGGAAAGGAGGGAGGGAGAAGGGAAGAAATGAGGGAAGGAGGGAGGAATGGAGGGAGGTAGGAAAGGAAGGAAGGAAGGAAGAAAGGAAGGAAGGAAGGAAGGAAGGAAGGAAGGAAGGAAGGAAGGAGGAAGGAAGAGAAGGAAGGAAGGAGAAGGAAGGAAGGAAGGAAGGAAGGAAGGAAGGAAGGAAGGAAGGAAGGAAGGAAGGAAGGAAGGGAAGGAAGGAAGGAAGGAAGGAAGGAAGGAAGGAAGGAAGGAAGGAAGGAAGGAAGGAAGGAAGGGAGAGGAAGGGAGGGAGAGGAGGGGGAGGAGGGAGGGAGGAAGGGAGGGGAAAGGAAGGAAGGGAGGAGGAAGGAAGGGAAGGGGGAGGGAAGGAAGGAGGGAAGGAGAGAAGGAGGGAAGAAGGGAAGGGGAAGGAAGGAGAAGGAAGGGGAGGGAAGGGAAGGAAAACATAGCACAATCCTGTGCTGTCAAGTGATAAATGACATGGAAAAAAGAAAGTAGAGAATAAAGATAGTTGGAAGCATGGGTTTATAGTTTTTCAGTTTTAAAAAGAGTGAGATGTCAGGGGAAATATTTATTAAAATGGTAACATTTGAGCAAACAAAACCTTATAGGACGGAAGGAATTTAGTTATGAAATAAAATTTACTATGCGTATTTCTGAGGGTAGAGGATCTGAGACAGATGGAAGAGTTAGTGCAAAGACTTTATTGTGGGATCATGCTTGGTGTATTTGAGAAAGTCAAAGTGATTGTAGCAAATGGCACATTGGCAACAATAATAGGAATGAGGTCAGAGAAGTAAAGGGAGAGACATATCATAGAGGACATCATAGATAATTAAAACCACAATCTTTATTCTGAGGGAAGTGGAGATCCATGCTGATATATTTTTTTAAATATATTTTATTGATTTTTCACAGAGAGGAAAGGAAAGGGATAGATAGCTAGAAACATCGATGAGAGAGAATCATTGATCAGCTGCCTCCTGCACATCCCCCACTGGAGATGTGCCCGCAACCAATGTACATGCCCTTGACCGGAATCGAACCCAGGACCTTTCGGTCCGCAGACCGACGCTCTACCACTGAGTCAAACCGGTTTCGGCCCATGCTGATATTTTTAAGTGACATGATCTGACTTCCCATTTGAAAATGTCACTCTGGCTATTGTGTTTGAATAGAGTACAATAGGCAAGAATGGGAAGACCAGTCAGGAGGCTATTATAGTAGCCAAGGCAAGAAATGATGGTGTCTAGCACCAGTAGAGGTGGTGATAAATGGTGTGATTCTTAATATGTTTTGGAGGTTGAGGTAGTAATATGTCCAGATGTATTGTCTGAGAAGTATGTGAAAAAGAGACATCAAGTATGACTTTCAAGTTTTTTGACTATTTTTAATGGGGTCATCTGGGGTTGTTTTATTTGTTTGTTGTTTACTAAGATGTAGGATTTTTTTCCTATATTTTGGACATTACCTTTTATCAGATATATGATTGGTAAATATTCTCTCCCATTTCAAAGGTTGCCTTTTCATTCTGTTGACAGTTCCCTTGCTGTGTAGAAACTTTTTAAGCTGTTGTGATAACAAACCAATGAACTAGGGGCTTGGGGAATGACAGGAAGATAATTTAATCTCTTCTAAAGAAATATAAATATATATATACTAGGGAGCACAGTAGTATTCCTGCTGAAATACTCAGTTAAGGAAGAGGGATGACTGCACATTGAAGATACTGGAATGACAGTTTGATCTTATATACCTGAAATATTGCTTTTCTGAAATATGAATCCAAAAAAGTAGATGTCAAAACATGACTCAGGGTCATTTTCTCTACGATTCAATACGTGGGCTGAATGCTTTAAAAATATCCAAAATTCCTTTCACTATTGCTCTTAGGAAAACCATGCCTATATCTCTGACCATGGATATAAATGCTTTCAACTTCTAATCTGTTCCTATAAAAACAAAACAAAAAGCACAGGTATTATGAATACTCGCACACTGTGATGGTGTATCATGTTAATGGGAGAGGTCAAAGGGTTTAGGAGAAAAATTCTAGAGACCTATATTTTTCCCCTGGTTCTGCCGCTAACTAACTGTATGGCTGGGGACAGCAGACCCAATCTCACTAGATGTCAGTACCATTATTTGTGATAGGAATACACTGGATGCAGGATAGCATAGCTATTAGGTACGGAAATCTAAGATTCAGATAGAAAAGGATTTGAGTCCTAGCTCTGTCCCTTACCTATTCCGTGAAATTGCCAAGTTACCATTAATCTCTTAAAACCTTTGTTTCTTCTTCTGTGCAATGGGAGTAACAGCTGTACCTCTCCCTTATTCCTGTGATTATGAAATGAAATGACATACATATACCAAACTGCTATCCTAGTGCCTGGTACATGGTAAACACTTCAGACATAGTACTACTTACTTTTGTAGTACCGTCTTCAAAGTAAATTTTTATTGTCACCATATTTAATCAATTCACACTGCTTTTAAAGTTTATAGATTTTTCACATGCAAGTCATTCAACATGATTTCTGGTGTCTCCTTCATATCCCTCGGCTATCAGGATCTTGGGCAAAAGTATAAATCCCTGTTCTCGCATTGATCCTGCCGTGAAAGCCACGGGGATTATATCACTCTTCACTTAGATTGGCGGTCCTCTTTCCCTGGGAAGCCCTCAGAAGTGGCAGTGCTGCCTTGTATATCAAGAAGGGATTCGAAAAGGTGATTTCATTTGCGCTTTCATTCTGTTCTTCAAGGAAAGGGAGTTAAATATAAAATAAGAAGTCTAATCCAGTCAATAGGGTGATGCAACCATCCCAGACTCCCAGAGTTGATGATAAAAGGAGCAGCGAAAGGGATCAAAGCCAATAAGGAGCTGGGATAAGAGAGTGAGGAGCAGAGCGAGAAATTTGGGATGAGATCAAAATGCGCCAGAAGCCAGTCATGGGCTGCAGTGCAGATTGCCTCCATACAGCAGAGCACTGCAGCAGCACTCATTCAGAATCCAAGGCATCAGCCAGGGATACTGCACATCTACTGCCTGCTGGAAGCTGGGGATGCAAATTTAAAGATGAATTTCACATAATCCCTGGCCTCAGGTAACTTGCATCCTAGCAAGAAGGAAAACACCCACCTGGTGACAGCAGGTAGAATAGCACAATAATTAAGCACATTTCTTTTTGTTGTTATTAATCATTACCAGAGGATATTTTTCTATTGATTTTTAGAGAGAGGGGAGGAAAGGGGGAAAGACAGGTAAGAGAGAAACATCAATGTGAGAGAGACACATAGATTGGTTGCCTTCCACATGTGTAATCCAGGTACTTGCCCTTGACTGGAATCAAATGCAGGATCCTTCAGTCCAAGGGCCAAGGCTCTATCTACCCACTGAGCCAAACTGTCCATGGCAAGCACTCTTCTTTGTAATGAGACTGTGTTGGTTTAAAGCTCAGTTCATTCACTTCCTAGATTTTGGGCCATGGAGAATTATTGCATCTCTCTGAGCATGAGTTTCTTCATTGGTAAATGGAAGTACCTACCCTTGGATTTGCTGCGAAGAGTAAATAAGTAAGATGTGGAAATGGGCTTAATGAAATGCCTACTCTTTAATATGGGCAGTGATACATATTATTGTAGACCATAATAAATGTTGCTGTGTGCTTAAAACTTTCACCAAGAAATTAATATCTGGTCTGAGCTTTGAAGCCAGAGGATTGGTCTGGGTAGGAAAGAGAATGGGTGATGTCTTAAGCAGAAAAAAAAAACCCCAGCAGAATCGTGATTCAGAGCTGTTAATGTGTTAGTAGGACTGGGGAATAAAGAACAATCTCACAACAAAGAAGAGAACGGTGGGGTGGGAGAGAAATTGCAAGTGAACAAGGAGGAGACTGGGAAGTTCACTCTGAAGTGCCTAGCAAACACATTTGAACTTGACCCCACAAGTGAGTGGGAGCTGCACTCTAGAAAAAAAAATTGTTACTGTGTAATCTCTATTAGGAGGAGAGCATGGACCAGAAAGAGGAATTAGAAGGCCAATGGCCAATGATGGTATAATACAACCCAAGGCAGTGAGAGTGATGGGAAGGAATAAAGCAAAGGCAAAATTTAGAGGCAACTTGGCTGTGGCAAGCAAGAGACTGGAGTGGGCAGAGGATCTAAGGGAGGTTAGAAGGACTACAACCAGGAAGACCAGGTTAGAAGAAAGTTGGTAAATGAGACAGAAGCTGGAAAGAGAGCACCCAGCTGGGAAACAAGCAGCTTTGTTTTGGAAAATATTGAGTGTAGATTGTATAGGACTTCTGTGTGCAGATATTAAATAGGAACTTGGAAATGTGCTAGTGTGAAAATGAAGCTGAGTGTGAACCTGGGACTAGAGATAAGGAAAGTATCGTCCATAGGTTATAAGCGGCACTACATAAGGGGTAAGATGTTTGGGACAAGGGACAAAGAGTGACAGGTGCGAGGATCCTAGAAACACTGCCTTTGGGGGAACAGTCCAAGGCAGAGGAGTCAGTAGAGTTGTTGGGAAAAGGATGCACAGGGAAAAAGGGGAAGTGAGTCAGTTCTCCCTCAGGTCAGTGGTGCTATGAACTGCAAAGTGTTCAGTTAGGGTAAAGAACGAGGAGAGGCCTTTGGATGTGACATTGGGATATTGAATGGAGCATTCTAGGGTGAGGCGCCTGCGCAGGCTTGGTTAGAATGGCTCATGGAGAAGAGGGTGTGAAGAAATGAAAGCAGACAGCAGACATTACATCCTGAATATATTGGAAGACCTTGTGTTTTCTGAATCCATGCTTCAAATCCAGCAGATGATCTCTCTCTGTGTGTATTTTGCCATCTTCACCTTAAAGGAGTGAGACTAAATGACCATTTCATGATAGCCTGTCCAGGAGGACCTTGATCTAGAGCAGCGTTTTTCAACCGCTGTTCCGCGGCACACTAGTGTGCCACGAGATGTTGCCTGGTGTGCCGTAGGTGCAGACAAGACAAGAATTTTATAATTTTTCACTATTTTGTTTACTTAATATTTCATAATAAAGTAATTATAAAATACTTTCTTTGTGTTTATTTGATTCCTATTCAAGAGAATTACTTTATATATAGTCAATATAGGCACAGAGTTAAATTTTTTAACATTTTCTAATGGTGGTGTGCCTCGTGATTTTTTTCATGAAACAAGTGTGCCTTTGCCCAAAAAAGGTTGAAAAACACTGATCTAGAGCAGGGGTCTCTACGGAGGAGGGCAGAAGCTTGTGTTTGCTGCAATTAGAACTCTCAGAATGGTGTTTTCTGAGAACCATGGACAAGTCAGGAAGAGTCTCCGAATTTGTGCAGCATTTGGGGCATTATTGCAAACCAAGCAACCTCTCTCTTCTTTTCTGAAAGGACAGAGTATGAAATGTTCTGAATAAAAGGCTGCAGAGATTGACTGACAAATGTCGCTCCTGTGCTCATTTGAGCAATGAATGTTAATCAACTCCATCCTCCATGAAGCCGGCTGTGCTTAGTTGGAAGCGGCACCAGATGGTGGGTGATAGCCAGGCTTCTGGGATCCATTTAGTATCAACCCCGTATCTTTTTAGTGGGAGACCCCGATTCCCCAGGCTTTGGAGTGGGAGTCAATTTTCCTTTCAGAGCCCCACTCTTCCACATCTTGAGAGACGGCATAAAACTCACTAACAAATTGGTTTTTGTCGTAGTTAGTGAGTGAGTTCTGACTGTTTTCAGTTCTAACTGCAGCTTATCCTTGCTGTTTCCTTAGAACTAGAAGAGAAACAAAGGGGAGAACAGAACTCTAGAGAGGGTATTTCTCCTCCCCCACTCTGCAAACGCAGTTAGCAGCTCCCCTCCTTCCCCTCTCCTCTAATAAACATGTCATATATTTCTACAGCATCTTAATAATCCCTTTCAAATAAGACAAGATTGGCAATACCATCTTTTTTTAAAATAGGAGAAGCAGTTAAAGTTAGGTTTTGGATTCAGATGGACCAGGATTTGAGTCCCACCTCTTCCATTTGAAAGCTGGTGGCCAGCCAATTCTTTAAACTTTCTGAAATATTCTTTTGCCATTTGTAAAATAACAAAAGAGAATATAAATACCCACTGGAAAAGGTCATCGCAGGGACGACAGGAACTAGTGCAATATAAGAACATCGGATCTCCCCTACTTCTATATTCAAACAAGAGGTACAGTATTCATATATAGAAACAGTCCCCACTGGAAAATCTCTTAAATTGGCTCTCAACAGAGAATTCACGGTTCTGTGTGTGCAACTCTATACAGTGGTAAGCACGTGTAAAAGTTTAGTGCTTCCAGTAATACACAGAGCATCATGTGAACATGGACTAAGCAGGGATACATTCCATGTATTGAGACGCACACATTGGGAGCCTAAAGGGCAATGACATGCCTAACATATGAGTAAATAGATTCTTGGTCCTTGTCCCATAGGCTCGCTGAAGCATGCATGTGCTTTCTTCTTCCTCCATCTGCCACCATAGGGACATTCTTCAATACACAGAGAGCGATACCACATGAGCCCAAGGCCTACCACAGTTCCTAGCATATAATAAATACTCAATAAGTAGCCATTGCTATTTGTAATGCCTTGGGTTCTAATAGAAGAGATTTCCAAACAAACCTTCTCTCTATCTTAACAAGGGTCTGAACAGACTGCTTCAGAGCTGGCAGTATCCAAGTTGAAGACATGCAGCCTTGTTTCCTAATCCACTCTTGGGTGACCCTGCTCCAATGATGCGGTGTTTGAGTTAATTTTGGTCTCTCTCTTTAGTCTTCTAAGATCCTTCTAAAAGAAACATTTTCTTAAAGCTAATACATAGGCAGCCTAAAAGATCCAAATTGGGCAGCTTTCAGTGGATTTGATTTAAACCCCCTTACAAGGAAGCAGGGAGAATGGATTTGGTTAGGGTTCTAGTTCCTGTCTTCAAAGAAGGCTCATCAGCTTAGTGATGTGTATGTGGAGGGGGGGAGTGGGAGGCTGCACGCGTGCACGCGGGTGGATATGTGTGCATGATGGCGTTTAGATTGGGCTAATTAACAGACTTGCCTTAGGATGATGCATCCTTGATACCAAGAGGATAACACTGAGCACATGGGTGGTTTGGGACTGCTGTCATGAAGATGCTTTTTGCAAGTTGAAATGTCTGCCACCCTTGATTTTGGGGAGTAAAAAAAAGAAGAGTTTGAAGTCGCCTAAACACAGACACATAAATCAATGCTGTTCACAGCTTCCTTACGCTGTGCTAGCATATTTGCCATAGGCAAGAAAAAGTACTTGTCAATATTAAACTAACTCTAAGCCATTAGTTTAAATGTCTGGATATTCTTTCTAATGATGCTACCAACCTCAGGTTTGTGTTTATGTTTCACAGGTCTTCACA
Organism: Pipistrellus hanaki; assembly: GCF_964339955.1. Lineage (NCBI taxonomy): Eukaryota > Metazoa > Chordata > Mammalia > Chiroptera > Vespertilionidae > Pipistrellus > Pipistrellus hanaki. Next base: position 7,867,616 of record NC_140507.1, on the reverse strand, counting down.
TTTTGCACCTGAAAGTAGGTGTCATAGTACACACACACACACACACACACACATTTATAAACTTTTCAAACATGGCTTTGGATGATCCCAAAACTTTTGCTTGGCTCTCTGCTGTTGATTTCTCCGAGGAGCAAAACCCACGTGGCAGCTTCTTCAGAAAGAACATATTAAAGATGAAGTATAAGGATTTTTAGATCAAAAGGATAATGATTTTTTAAAAATCTTTACTATGTGATAAATTATTCCAAAAGCATTATAGAAATGTACACACTTACACCAGGGGATACCACAGAAAGTTGGGGGTGACTTTGAAACTAGTCCAGGCATAACACCGACCTCCTGCCATCTTCGGTCAAGGTTGTTGATAGCAGGGCACCGCTACTATTTTTTTTTTAATGCCATTTCCTTATCATCAGAAAATTCCCCTTTTTCTTTTTGAGGGGAATACATGAGAAGAGCTTCGTGTTTTAACACACCATGCCCTCGCCAACCGGTCCCCCTCTACTGAAAAATAATGGTTTCGTGGAAAACTGTGAAGTATTTCCATCCTTTACTCACCTTTCATGAGGGAAATGACACCTAAATTTTAAACCAATTTAGCTCTCAGAATGTACCATCTGTGCCTCTCCTCTCGTCTCTAGGCCAAGAGAAAGTCATTAAACTTGAAGATGGGTGGGAGAGAGGAGTAGCGGAGAGAGGCACATGTCTGAGAGGCGTGAGGGAGATGAAAGGACTCTGAAATTGGAGAATTGCCTGGCGCGCTCCCCTCAGAAAGGACTAATGATGGTGATTTGGGGTTAGGAAAAATGACTGAGCATCCATCAGCATAGGGTAAGATCAGAGGGCCCTGTCATTTCAGGGGAGGCAGGATTCCTGCAGGCAAATATTATGATTGACTATCACTTGCGCCTCAAGTGAGGTGAGTTCAAGCTACTGAAAATGAGAACGCTGTGGTGTAGCCCCTTGGAGAGAGGGGAACCTTTGAAGGAAGCAGTTTTAACCACGTTCATCGGCAAGGCCACTAGGTAGCCCCTCAGAAGTCTGTCGTAACTGCTCTTGTGTGGCACTGTGTTTTCCCCACATTCTCCAGAGCAGGTGGACCCAGGGGTGCTGAGCATGGAAATTCGTGCTGACCAGGGTGCTGTTTATGTTCTTGCTCTCCTAGCACCCCTCAGAGATGGCACAGGCTTCTTCAGGCTGTTCCCCTGACTTCTGTTCCCAACGGCTGTATTGAGAAGTCATTCACATGACATACAAATGACCCACTAAAATTACAAAATTCAGTGGTTTCTAGTAGGTTCATAGACTTGTGCAATCATCAGCACAATCCATTTTAGTACACTTTTTAGAATCTCTTTGTTGAAAGAATTAAAGATGTCCTTCTCTTCCCCCCCCCCCCATTGACCCCTTCTGACCTACATCCACCCCCCTGCCCCAGGCCTTCACCACACTATTGTCTGTGTCCATGGGATATACATATATGCATAAGCATTCTTTGTTTAATATCTTCCTACACCCACGCCCACTTTTCCTCTAGGATCCCACAGTAGCCTATTGCAACTGCCCCTTCCTCCCCCACCCCACCATCCCCAATCTTCTTCCCCACTAAACAGGAACCCTCAGCCCTCTGCAACCATCAAACTAATAAATCTCTGCTGATATTCTATTCTGGACGTTGCATATAAATGGATTCAGGCAATAGATGATCTTTGTGATTAGCTTCTTTCACTTAGCAAAATGTGAGTTTTATGTTACAGTATGCATCAAAATTTAGAAATTTAGAAAAACTAGTCCATTGTATGGATACCCCGCTTTTATTTACTCCTGCATCAGTTCCTGGACTTTTGGGCTGTTCTTGCCCTTTGGTCTGCTTCCTGTGATTTTTGTATCTCTGGCATCATGCGTGATATCTGAATGGTGTGGTGTAAAGACTACGGACTTTGGGCTTGCCTGCATTTGGGCTCAAACCCAGTTTCGCTGCCTATTCACTCCAGGATCCTGGAGAAGTTATACAGCCTCATGATCCCTTATTTCCTCCTTGGGTAGAAATAAACATCCCACGCCACCCCTTTGGCTTGATGTGAGGATTAAGTGAGAGGACCGGTGAGCAATTTTCTATTTCTTGAATAGGTAGTCACATAAGATGAGCCTTCCCGTGGAGATCTTGTATATTTTATATAAAAGTAATCTGGATAATGCCAGGTTATTACTCTCTTATTTTAAATCAAGCAAAAGAAGACGTCAGAGACATATCCTGGTATTGACAGTGTGCTCCGCAAGAGACTTGACAAGGCTCAGTGAGAATTGTTTCTGTTCGTCTTTTCTTAGCTCAGCCTCACCCTGTAATCTCAGGAAGTAACCCCCACAAACCCTGCTTTGGATATAGTGCAATTGAAAAAAATGTCAGCAACCAGCCCAAATGGAAAACTAGCATGGATCTTCCCATTTTATAGCATTATCCATTGAGGCAAAGATAAAGTAATGGATTCACTAGGTAATCCAGGATTTTAGGAACCTAAGCACTAAGCCTTTTTATATCTTTGACCTAAAGTGATATTTATCCTGTGCTGTTAACACTTCCTCATTTTGATTCCAGCCAGAGAAGAATACACAGGATACAAAGGGGACCCTTTAAACAAATCTGAGAGCTTGCTGAGAGTTTCTTTAGTAATTGAGTGAAAGAGAATGGCTCGCTAAGGCTTCAAATAGAAATGCACCTAAATGAATGCTTCTAAATCAGCTTGCAGGAAACGAATAGATTTTGTTTAATTAAACTTACTTGTAAGGTTTGCTTAGAGGTGTGGTAATTCACCTTGTCAGTTCTCATCCAGGATGTTTAATGATGGGTTTGCAGTGGTTTCCAAATCAGAATCAGCTTCTCCCTCTTTACAGCCTGACATTAGGCAGCCTGTGGAAATGGCAACATTCTCCACATGAATATTCATAGAATTAAGTATTATCGATGGGCTTAAAGAGCTCCATTATTATTATTATTATTATTATTATTATTATTATTTGAATTTGCATGCTTAGTTATATGTGCTGAAGTAGTGTAGATGGAATATTTCAGGGCTTGGTTAGATCCTTGAAAAATAACATGTGAATGAGTCTATCAGCAGGAAACCACCATACTTGTTCCATCAGTTACATTTTTAGAACAATTACCCTCAATATTATCCTTTGATTTATAGTTCACAAAATATCTTAGTTTATAATGAACTCAGTATTCTTTTTTTCCCCCACAAAACTGAGCAAAAAGTATTTTACAGATGAGGAAACTGTCAAGTAAGGAAAATGTCCTAAGATCACACAGAAAATACTATAGCAAGATTAGAACCTAGACACTTCTGACTTTTATTTTTTTATCTTTTTAAATATATTTTATTGATTTCAGAGAGGAAGGGAGAGGGAGAGAGAGATAGAAACATCAATGATGAGGAGAGTCTCATCCATCAGCTGCCTCTTGCATGCTACCTTCTGGGGACTGAGACCAGAACTTGGGCATGTGCCCTAACTGGGAATTGAACTATAACCTTCTGGTTCATGGGTTGATGCTCAACCACTGAGCAACACCAGCTGGGCCAGACACCTCTGAATTTTAGTTCTTTAATACATTTTCTGCATCCTGTTACTTTACTGGGGAATAACTTGTTCTTGTGGATTTGAAATTACCTACCTACTTCAGATTTTTCTTTTGGTTTGTGTGTATTATAATATTATCCATTTAATTATCAGGCCTCTGAGCCACATGGACAGTTGGAAGTGGACAGAATGCAGCCAGGGTAAACGTCATTACTAATTAATAAGTAAATGAAAAATAAGGTGTTTGTTTACAATATTAATTAAACATGCAAGGAAAACACCTACCAGCCATTTATTTGAGAAAACACTGAAAGCAAATAAGCAAATAAAAGAAGTGAGGATAGGTTAATTCTATATGCATTTGAAAAATACCATTGCTTTTGCTAGCTTTTGGGACAGTCAAGTTCATCTACATTCCTGGAATCATTGTCATTGTGTTGGAAGATTACTATTGCAGTGCTGGTTGGGGGTGACTGGTTTGAAGAAATACAGGTTACTTGAAAACAGGGATCTGAAATGCCAGGGTCTATAGGAGCCAGATAGCTAACTCAAAGACTGGGCATGTAATATTTATATATACACATGCATGTGTCCTGCAAGTAGTGAGAACTATCGAGGACTGGAACTTGCTTACTAATTAAAGGAGAGGTACCTTGCTCTAGTTCTTTTATTGTTGTTGTTTTCTACCTTCACATTAGCATCTGTTCTTTTCTAGATGAGGGTTTTGAAATTAGAGCAGAAATCAATACATTTTTAAAAAGTTATGACATCTCTTAATATTTGGCTTCATTAAATTTAATGAAAGAAAATCCATTGTAGGACAAACAAAAGCCACACAGCAGCAGGAATTGGCCCAAAGCTAATTCCTTTTCATGTTTCATTTACAGAAACCTTCCCCTTAAAAAAGAATACATATCCCAATTGAACACTGAGGTACAAAGGGTGGAAAGAGTGTGGGTTCTTACATTCTGATCATTTCAGTGTTTGTAAATTCATACAAAGGAAAAGTCTTTATCAAACCCTCATTCTTTTTCTGGGGAAATACCTAAACTCTGTTGCATCCCCTTAATTTCATTTTGGCCCATTGCGATTCCCTGTTACGCTTAAAGTCATCAAATCTAACAAATTTACTATGGAATGAGAACATACAGAAGAAAAGCTGGAGAAACACAATAGAGAAAATAGGTTAGTCTTAACCCAAGTATAACCTCTCATATCATTTCAACTCTCAAAGTCACAGGGAATCTTGAAAGTAGAGGTGTGAAGGGGTTCATTTGGAAAAGGAAATGCAATAAATATTGCTCTTAAGAACATCTCTCTCTATATGTATGACATACTTCAAGGTTTGAATCTGAGTATTGAATGAACTCAGGGTCTTTGGGCCAGAAGCTTTAGCAGACCCAAAATCCTTACTTTCATTGTATGTCTCACAGAATGCCCCGCGTCTTGATAAAATTTCTGAGGTGCCAAAGATTCAGGTGACAAGTGACATTTTTATTCCTGACATGCGACTTTTTATTATATCATGGAGAATAAAGTTCAATAAGTGACTTCTGATCATACTTTATTGCAGTCTTTAGCAAAGATCGATTCCATTAAGTAGGTGCATTTCAGTTGCTATTACTTCAAGTGATGCCATAATGTACTTGAAATGCAGTCTTTAGTTAATAATAGCGAGCTTATTGAGTGTGTTAGAGATGTGCTCAAGTACTTACTTTTGGGCCAGGTATCAGTCAAGAAATTGTATTTTAGGCCTACATGATTTGGATGTATTTTTTTCAAAATTCTAATGAATATATCATTCTTTAAAAATAAACATATAGGCAGTATTTGGTAGGGTGCACTATCACTTAATGCAATGAAGCAATGGAATGGAATAGAATATTCAAGTTCATTGAATATCTTGAAAGACAACTTCACTCAAAGGTCATTTGGTCCATGCTATTTGCAAAAATGAACTCAAGTCTACCTAACTAGGAGGGACTTCAGAACCATCATTTAAAAAGAAATAGGTAGAAGGATAAGTCACCAACCAATTCTATTTTTTAATTGTGCATTCTCATTACGAGGAGTAGCTAACAGCTGTGTGTGGTGAAGAGAGATGTGTATTGCCCAAAGGAATTTGTTTTCTCTTGACTTTTAGTGTCAAGAAAATTAGATGAGAATATGCAAACAAAGTGGACAAACTTACAGAAAAGTTGCAAAAACAGAATAAAAAAAAAACACCTTCCATATCCTGCAGGGGCAATTTTAAAGGTAATTGTGAAATTTTAATAACATAGGGAAGTGCTCGCCCATCTATTGTGAAGTTAATAAGCAGTCGAAAAATGGCATGCACATTGTAGAACCAATTAAGCTACTCACATAGAAAGCAAGCTAGAAGCATGTGCTCCAAATACTAACAGTGGCTCATGTACACTATGTGTTGTAGATGATTTTATGTGTGTTGTTCCATTTTTCTTATTTGTTAAATAACTAGAATATAATTCCTTTATATCGCGAAAACATATTTAAGTAAATTGTAAGTATAATTGTGGTTTAAATCACAATTATACTTTTTTATTCAAGTAATTTTTATTCAAGCCATTTTTATTCAAGTAATTTTTTGACACATGGATAATAAGGGAAATACCAGTTGTATGAATGATCCCTGATGGAATCTCTAACATTGATGATGGTATTTTATAGTGGAATTTACTTTTGAAATTTCTTGGCTTTTGTTAGGTCACAAAGAAATCATCAAAATATCATTTGAAGGAGTAAAACCTTGTAATTAAATGTAAATTTCATACAGCAGTTAAACAAAATATAAATATAGAATCTATGATTTCATTTTCATATACCTATGTTGCTTTAGCATGATTTCTGTCTATCATCAAAAAATAAAATTCCTACATTTTCAGCATTTTCTGTATAGAAATATTTGTGGGAATCATAAAATTCTTCCAGTTATATAACCAGCAAACATCGCCAAGAGACAATGTTAGGTCTTTAATCAGTACAGTCAAATATATTAGAACAAGTCTTGATTAGCAAAATAGCAATCAAAGCCTTCCACTCTTCTCACTGGTTGGGACAGATGGCCCCTCTTTATGAAGGCAAATATCCCAAAACAACAACCCACTACCTTATCTTTCAAAATATGGCACTCAGAGTCATCTTGGAAAAGAGCTTTTTAAGCCTAATAAGCCATATGCTCCATGAATTGATTTATTCCATTTTGTGGTATAGACATAAAACTCTTCTTTGCAATGTCTTCATCATATCAAGACTCCCTGCAATTCAATTATAAAAATGAGCATGGCTTCCAAATAAGAAGTAAACAGTCATAGGGAATGCAGCTTTTGTATTGAAAAGGGGAGGGGGAATTAAGTGAACAGTCCCTGATTTGCCAGACATTCTCCCCGTGGAGTGCACAGTGTGTTTGAAGATCAGATGAAATGACAGCTGCCTTGATATGCACAACACAGGTTTAAACCTATTCCAGAACGGGCCCCTGGAGGAAACGCAACTTCCCTGTCACTCTTACTTGTTCAAGTCAGAGGTTGGCCATGGGCGCAAGAACGAATTTACAATGTTTCTGGGTCATCGGACAAGAGTTCATTTCATTTTAATTTTATGTATTTGGACATATTCTGCAGTGCCTCATATTTGGTCTTATAAAGAACACCCTATAAAATAGGCAGCCATGTGTGTATGACTAAATGGGGACCAGGCCTGTCTACCTCCAGCAACATTCAAATAATCCCTTATTGGACACCCAATGTTGGATATGTGCCCTTTTGTCTTAAATATTGTGCCCCCAGAACAAGTCTTTAAAAGTATAAATTCCATGATAAGAGGAACTGACTTAGTCAATTTGGCAAAGTAGTGTTATGACATGGGTTCCAAACTCAAACCCATTTGATGCTCTGTGAGGTTGGGCAAGTTAATTAAACTCTCTGAGACTGAGAGAAAAATAAAAGAGCATGATTATGTAATTCAAACTGCAGTAAATTTTGAAAATAAATTATACTTTGCATGTGTGAATGTATACTTCTATAAATATGGCTGTTTCTTATCATCTAGAGCAGTGGTCGGCAAACCATGGCTCTTTGGCCCCTTGAATGTGGCCATGCGCAGAAGTCGGTTTTCGGCCTGTGTGAGTCTATTTTGAAGAAGTGGCCTTAGAACACTCAAGGGACCAAAAAGCTGCATGTGGCTCTCGAACCGCAGTTTGCTGACCACTGATCTAGGGAATCAGTTATTAATTTCTTTGCTACCAGAAACATATAACATTTGAAAAAGTATTTTTTTTTATGTGTGGCATTTCATGGTATAAGACAAACAGAAGTTGAATCTCTCTAGAGCACATTGTGTCTTTAAAAGAGATGGACTATCAGTATCAGAAGTGAGACCAAGAACCTGATCTAAATAATCAGTTTCCAAAAGCTACAATACTGATTATCCCCTTGTGTATAATGAGAGACAATTGAATTACTTAGCTTAAAATGACTTAACTCATGGTGTCCCAAGATATTTTAAGAAGTCAAAGTTGGCCCAGTTGGTGTATCAACCTATAAACCAGAAGGTCATGGTTTGATTCCCAGTCAGGCACATATTTGTGTTGCTGGTTCAATCTCCATCAGGGAGCATGCAGGAGGCAACAGATTAATGATTCTCTCTCACTGCTGATGTTTCTTTCCTTCTCCCTTCCTCTCTGAAATAAATAAAAATACATATTTTTAAAATAAAAATTATGAAATAACCTAGACTACATTGAATCTCTCTGTAATTATGCTAAATCTTATACCAAAGCTCACAAAATTTGAGCAAGAATAATCCTCAATTGTAGAATACACTGTAAACCATGCGGAGTTAACATTTTAATCTCTCGGTTATTAAGTGGTCTGTTTACAATACCTATGTATTTATAATAACATGTTCACATTTAAAAGCATCTATATTGACTATATTATTATTGATCAAATCATACATATGTGTGGTAATAGATAAAACATAGAACTGGAAAACCAGAAAAATACTTAGTACTTAAATGTGACTATTTTCTCTACAATGCATTCTCAGAAGGGTGGCCAAGAATTGTTTTCTGAGTCCTCGATTGGTACATAAATCTCTAGCTTCCAAATTGCATGCAGTGGGATTTGAAGGTTAACCTGGAAGCTCTAGGGAAATTTCATTTCCCTCTAACAGGTGACCTGAATCTCTTCAGTTCAGTGAGTTTTTAGAATCCCCAAAGTTCTTACTCTGGGACCACACTTTGTTTGGCAAAAGTCTCACAGAGATCCGAGTGGGAGTAGCTAGGACATGCTTTTAGCAATGATTCTCAAAGTGCAATCCCAGACCAGACCAGCCTCTTGAGGTTTGTCATTGATGTCCCCAGGGGACTTGTTAGATAGACAAATTTTCAAGGCCTACCACACAACTCCTGAATAAAAAACTGGGGGTAGGTTATGGGAGGGGGGAGTGATCTGAGTGTCAGTAAGTCTCCAGGAGATTCCCATACTCAAGTTTGAGAGCCACTGGTGTGGTGTCAATTTTGTGAGCCAAATGCAACCTTTGAAAATAAAATGTGGGGTTATTTTTTTCTCTTCTTTCAGAACTATTTAAAAGACTACTGAAAGATGGCCCCACCCAAAGCTTTTCATTGATACCGTTTCCAGAAGAAAAATTATTACTGGATATTACTTTCTATCACCTAGATTTCTAGGCAAGGTCAGCCTTTTCATATTGAGAGTATCTCTAACCAATATTGGAAATAATGAAAGAAAATATGGCATACTTTTTGACTATGTTTGTCCCTTGAATCAGAAATCAGGGAAATACTGTATAGAAAAAATAGAAATCTTGGGCTATTGGTACTTCCCAATGGTTTGAAGAAAACAGTTGCTGTTAGGTACATCTCTACTAAGTGCTGGTAAAGCAAATTGGATCCAACTTTTGGCCCGACCCAGCATAATGTTTTATAATGCCTGTCATTTAGTTAGTCATAGTTTAAGATGCTTCCTGTTCAAATTGGGGAGTGCAGAGTCTGAAAATATGTCATCGAAAATAAAAAAGTGACTTCAGTTTATAACAAAATACTTAAGAATATGAATATTTGAAACCCTACAAAGTATTCACCTCTTGCAACAGAACTAAGGATTAAATAAATATGCACTACACTCCCAATGTGTCTAACCTTGTCCCCAAATCTTGGTGGTAAAAAGTAATCTCCAGTGATCACATTTCTTACTTGTAAGGGTATCAGTGAAAAGCATTGTGTGGGGTCATCTTTCAAGCATTTCTGTAATTTCACTAAGGAACACCATTTATCCAAAAGAAATTTTTATGATTGTATCTGGCATCACTTTGGCATCTTGCTTTACAAAAGGATTTATCCCGGCTTTTAAAATACTTACTGGCTCTGATGATCATTATTAATTCACTTCTATCTGTTTTCTACGTAAGTTGTTCTCTCAGAGTATTAATCTATTCCAGTGATCTACGCTTATTGTTTTTAATCTCAGAAATAATATGTAGATCTCAGATTAAGTAACAGTGTTAAACAGTTCTCTATGTCTCTCTTAGGTAATGGGACCACTCCCTTTACATTTAGCCCAGGTGGCACCGTGTTGGTTAGCATCACTCACCACAGAGTGAGCCCCGTGAACAGGTCAAGGCCCCTGCCAGTGATGGCACTAATATCAAAGATTGCCAATGTGTAACACCGTGCTGTAACCTTATTATCCCTGCCTGTGTGTCTGGTTGCAATGAGTTGTCTAATTTGAAATTTCTGAACCATGGCTTTAATGTTCACATACTTCAGGTATTTACCCAAACACAATGTAAGTTTACCTCCCTCAGACATTCAGCCAGCCAGCCGTTACCCTCGGAACAGAGCAATAAAACACCCAAGCCAGACCCTATGCCTTCCATATGGAACCAGTATGATTTACAACCAGGCTGAGTATGAAATCATAAAACTTTCAGGACATGGTTAATATATAACCATCAAAATAACAGAGTGCAATTCTAAATTTATGAGGCTGAACTTAACACTGAATATCAAATAAGAATCACATTGATCTCTGTAGCGGATGACTTAAAAACACATTAGGTGGCATAACTGCAAGACAGTACATTGATTTAAGCATAAAATGCATAGCACTCAATACTTTACCACCTAACAGTGCTCAATAATGAACAAAGCTGTTGTATATTGATGAAAGGAAAATTATTTGTTTTGTTATATTACAGTGCTCATGGAGATGCCTCGCATTTAGGCTAGGCAAACATGATCTGAATCCCATTTAGCAAAGGGTGACATTGGATGGACAGTTTCCTGAATTTACACTTGTTTCTCAAAATAGCTATATGGAAGCATTATCATGATGACAGCTTTTTATGACAAAAAGGAAAGGCTCACCCAGAGCAGGTACTGACTTTTGGTAGAAATATATTTTGCTCTACATTTTCAGATACTGATAAAAGCAATTCCACATGGACTTTTAAGGTCGCTATCTCTAAATGCACGTGTCTATTATCTAAAAATATCATCACATTCAGGAAATCTAAAAACATCTTTAAGAAGAAAAAAGGACTATGATAAGCACAAAAGTCTTTGCATTGGAAGGATATTTACATGTAACAATTTGTGATTGGTTTAAGGAGAATTTGGAAATTCTCATGCAGGTGTCCAGGTAATGTAGGAAACAGAAATGGGTAACTTTGGTTCTTCCTGAGGTGAGGAAGGGAAACTGACACTCAACCTGTGATTTAGGGAGTTATTTGAAAATGCTGGGGACCCTGATCAACTGGGGATTGCCCCAACTCCAACTTTCGCCTCTGGTGGAAGACAATTCCAGATCTTGTGATATGCCACACAAGACAGAAATGCAGATTTTCATGTGAACTCTCTTGATTTAAAACAATTGAAAGTGAATTTAAATATAAAATAAAGGGTGCAGACAATATTTAATCCATCCTAGATGAATTCTTAGCAAGTTCTCTGCTGGCTCATGGTGTCCCACCTTAGAGTCTCTGAAAACTTAGCTCCATACCCAGGAGCAAGAGTTATCCTTCTTTGAGATAGAAAAATCAGTGAAAGGGTCAGGTATATTCCAGTGTTCATTAATAACATGGATCTTATCACCATGATGACACATCAGTTCATATAATACTACAGGGACATTGTGGTACCCTAAGTTCCCATCAGATGGGTGGTGACTTCTAGACCCTGGCGAGAAAAGCTTATTTGCAGGCTGGCTCTTCTTCCACAGAAGTCAGTACAGTAAAGAATGTTGCCAGCAGTAAATCAATCCACATATTAATTGCAAAGCAAGTCTAGATGCAAAGTTGCTTACAGATCTACCATACTTGAACTCTGCTCCAAGGATAGGATAGAGAGACAAAGCCTTTTCCCTAAAAAGGCATTAGCAGGAAGCATGTTATTCTATCAAGTAAGCAACTCTTCTATAAAAATAGTACAGCTTTCGCTGTACATTTGAATAAACTATATGTGCGTATTTGTGATTTTTTTAAACCAGTGTATATTTTCTAGCATTTTCAGGCTATTTTTTTCTTCATAATAAATTAACATATTACTCTTCGTGACATGCAAGATGGACGGTGATGTTAAAGAATAATGTTTTCTAATTATCATGGACATTTTCAGAGAAGATTAAAATTTAATAAAATTAATTGTCCATCCTTGAATGGCTCCCTTTGCAGTTAATCATAAGAACTCTGGTTTTTCCTACTTATATGAGACTTCTGAGTTTCACATATTAATATTCAAAATGAACCCTGAGCTCAGAAAAAGAGTTGGTTTCTGTCCTTTTGATGTAGTCGATATATTTTAGGGATGTATTGATTTCAAAATAAAATTCTGGGGTTGTAATTTTTCAAGTAAAATTTTATGGCTGTAATCTTTCACATAAATATGCAGAGGTAACCTACCTTAGGAGGCCAAAGTAACTTCTGGAGGTGATGTTGAATGGCAAGGAATGCCTCTCTCCACTGAGGCACCTCTCCGGTAATATAATTTGAAGTGCTAGGGCCCCTCGCATCCATTTCTGAATCTATTATTAGTTGATTAAATTAACTAGCTGGATCGGTACAGTGAGAAGAGACACCGTAATGATATTATAGAATTAGTATGCCATGATGAATTGTCAGGAGAAGTAACTGTGACAGCCCGCGGCCATATGCACTTAGCCACGCAATTTATAGCCATTTGGAGAACCAAGGACTTTTCAGTTTGGGGTGGGAAATGCATTCCTGCTTTTGCATCCTTTGAGGTATATGTGTGTAAGGGTGGGGGTAGGGTGCTTTGTGGCAATCCAGAAAGAAATCAAAGGCTGTTCTTAGACATTGACATTTGGGTGATTTTTCAGAGAATCAACCACAGTGTACGGATGCCTTTGTTGTAACGGTGCCAATTCCTTTAAATAGATTTATATGATAGTGCAGTTTCTTTATGGTCGCAGAAGATAATGTGACTGTGGGTAAGATGAAAGTAAATGCAATATGGTGCCACGATTTCCTGGGTTATGGAACACTGTAAATTCTCATCTAGGATTGCATTGGCAACAATCTTGAAAGCATTTCTGAATTGTTTTGATTTAGATATGTTTGAGGCTCCTAATTGCAAGTAGTTTTTAAGCAACTTAAAAAATAACATTAGGTTTTATTTATTTTTATTATTTTGTTTTGCTTTCCAACTATTTTCAAGTTAAGGGACTGTCAGAGGGCTCTAAAAGACTTATGATGACAGTGGTGGGCAATACAGACACTAGTACACCATCTTAAGCCAAATGTACTGCAGGATAACCGAACCATACACAGCTATTAAGATACCCTCATACTACTATTGTCTGAATATTATTTCCTTGCTGTGTTCATTTTGGTTTCATTTGTGGTTTTATTTTAATAATTTTTGAGATCATATTCAGTACTATAGTAAAATGGATACTGACATCCTTATTCCAAACAAGATATATGCAGAAAACTACTCTTTTCCTTTTAGCATGTTATAGAAATTGGACTTTTATGATTGATCATTTTTGTTTCTCAAGCAAGATTGTCATTTGATCAAAAAAACAAAGTACAGAAGGTTTCTATTTGCCTCTCGTTATAGTTATTTTCATTAATTGCTACATTTATTTCAAATTTTCCTTTTTAAAATTAATTTTGTTATTTTATTTTTCATTTTTTAAGGAAACAAGGGTGAATTTTTTATTTTAAAATTTCAAAGCAAATCTTTAAGAAGAAGTTATCTTAGTACCTTATTTATGCATTAGCCCCTTCACCATGCTCTTAATTTAATTGCCTGGCATTACAAATTTGGAAGAGCTTCATAAACCTAACTGTTGAGTAACACACATTGAAGGCAATAGAAGAACACCCACCAGCACCTCCCCTTGGTCTCTGTCGCCAGTGTTCGCCTGTCTACCTAACACTCCTGTCTGGGAGTATTTTCAGCTCCTCTTCACCTTCTATATCCACCTTATGACCAACACCTGCTGACCCTTTCCAGCAGAGTCTCTGGGCTCACCCCTTCTCTTCCATTTTCATAACCGCCATCCTTATCCCTTTTCATCTCTCTGGGCCTGGAGTACTGTGCCCAGAGTACTGTGCCTGGAGTATTAAGCCTAGAGTACTGGGCCGCTTTCCCTGTCCTTCTCGCTGCCACCTTTCCCTATGCCCTTAGAACCTCTCTATATCATGCTGCCAGATGGCTTTCTTACACACTGATAATACCCATTCATGTTGCCTCCCCATGGCTCTGGGCCTTTTGCTTACTCTTGTTTCAGCCTACACACTATACACTTTTTACTTTCCTTTCTCTTCCCCTTTTCCTAGCACACTTAATTGGCTCATTATATATGTCATTTATAATTGTTTGAGGCCAGCACTGTTCTAAGTGTGTTTCATATATTGTCTAGTTTAAGCCTCACAGCATTCTTACTACAAAAGTGGAATGACTGACTCCCTTTCCATACTCAAGGAAACAGAGGCTCAGAGATATGAACCACGTGCCCATCAGTATGCAGCTTTAAGAGGGAATTCCAGGGTTCAAAGTCAATTTGTCTGGTTTTGCAATAAGTCACCATGCCACCTGGCATCCTTGATAGTGTGGCTGTTTTGCCATTAACTTTCATCGGATATCCAATTTGCATGGGGAAAGGTGCCACTTAATGTTTGTGCTTGTCCATGTGCATCCTAACCCCTACCCCTACCTGCTTTGTAGCAACAGAATAAAAATAGTTTTCTTTCTTTAGTACAATACTTTGTACTCATAATTCCTAATGAAAGTGAGCATTCAACTCATATTTGTGTCCCTTTGTAGGGATGGCTTTGTTGCTAAATTTTATTTTATTGTTTCCATTTGTTAAAGCACAGACTGATTATATTTTCTTCCATTATGAAAGTTGAAAAAAGCAAAGTTTTGCAAATAAAACCCTGAGTGTCTAGGCATATACAGAATAATGAGCAGGGCATAAATGTAAAGAATCTGTGACCATTTGGAGGACATAGATATTTGGATGCAAAACTGTATGTGATTAATATCAGATTGAGTTTGTAACTTTTTAAATAACACACACACACATACGCACACACAAATATATATATATATATATATATATATATATATATATATTCCATAAAAATATTAGAAATGTGTTTTCTAAAAGGAGGAAAAGTTAATGATTCTATCATTTGTTTTGATTTGAAAGGTCAAGAATAAGGAAATGAAAATTGGTAAAAGCAATTGTTGCTAAGGGTGAGGAATAAATCACATATTGTTCTTGAATACAAATCGTTGTCATATATATGAATAAACACATCATTGAAAGTTATAGTAGTTGATTCATCGTAGTTTAAACTTTAGCATTAACTAAAACAAAGCAATTTCTGGATATTAAATATTACATTTCAATAATGTAAGTAACTATGTTAAGCAATCCAAACAATATTACATACATGTTATAAAATATAAAGCATTATGTCTATATATAAAAGACTATATGTTATAAATATATGGATATATAAAATTATATATAAATGTGTATATCTAAATATAAAGGTAATATTTTAAATATGTTGATGGCTTTGAATCTACAATGATAACATTTCATCAGCAACATTTCCCATTTTATTTAATGCTCTTAAAAGCCCTACTTATTCAGAGTGCCTGAAACAGAGATTACTTTTTTTAAAGTTACAGTATGTATTTTCAACACATACCCTGCTTAACATCATAGAAAGTGCATCCATTGAAAAACCAGACAGGTCTGAGTTACAATCATGAATTTTCACATCATTTTCTCTGTTTCTTTGGATGAGTTATGCAACTTTGTAGTAAAATATGAATAAAAACACCTGAGTTATAAGGCTAAGAAAATCCAAGGAAGGAAAGTCCAGCTCTCATTGGAACTAAAATCAGGTTCAAAGACATGTCACAAGTAACAAGAGGAAACTCAGTCCAAGTTCCCCTCACAGTAAACATGCCTGGACTCAGCAGCAACAGAGAACATGGTTGGGACATTTCAGGTTTGTTTGTTTGTTTGTTTTTATAAAGAGAGTTAGAGTTAAGTTGTACTTTGATGGGAAAATATTAGTTAAAATTGTAAAGGAAAGTTTAAGCGGGTAAGTGTATGCTTACCTATGCTATATACTGTAAGGACCATGCCTATCTTTAATAAGTGAGGTGTAACTATCTTTCCACTCTTTCTATCGTGGGAACCCTAGAAGTTCTATGACCTCACCTCCTACCCATCCTTCTTGCCTTCCTCCTTTCCAGGGACATTATCTTTGAACAAAGCAGACACACTCCAACCTATGAAATTTTGGCCTCACCGTTCTCACCTGGAGTGGTCTTTCCCCAGGTCTCAGACTGTCTCCTTCAAGTTCAAATGTCACCTTCTCAATGAGGCTAGTCCCTATAATTGCAACTCCCTTTCCACCTCTGCTTTATCATAATACCTACCCCTTGTCCTTTTCCCATTGTACTATTACCCTCTGTCCTTTATAATGTACATATTTATTACTATGTTGACTTATTATCTGTCTCCCCACTGATATGTTCTGAGGTGGCAGTAATCTTTGTTTTGTTTGCTAATATACCCAGAACCAAACCTGATCTATTATACACACTAGAAATAGTTGTTACGAAAAGAAATGAGTGAATGAATTCATTTATGGTTTAAAGACAGTCATGGAAAGAGATGGATATAGATGTGTGAAGTTGAAAACTATAGTAAATTAACCAGAGCAGAGAGGACCTTCAAATTTAGGTTTGGAGGGGTCAGAATAGTAAAAACTAAAGTAGGCTTATGAAATTGTAAGATATTTTGAGGTTACAGTTAAACTGTAAAAACATTGATGCTAAAACTTAGAGTTTTCCCTAATTAACTAAACACATATTTTTAAAAGCATTGTTGACATCTTAAAAGAAACAGTCTGATTTGGGCCAGTGTTGTTTTTCTGACAACAACAATAAAGATGATTATATTTGACTGCTAACGGATGTTTTGCAAAACATGGTTTTGACAGAGTAGTCATAAATGCCACAATTAACATTTCCATGATTTGCACATTAACCTTGCTCTTGGTCAATCAACTAACTTAAGTGCTATGATAGCCGTATGTAACCAGAGATCAGACTAGTCTTCATGTAGCATCTTAAAGGGTGTCATCCTTGAGGTATTCAAAGGGAGTCAGTAAAGTCCACTCAACAGGTGGCAGAGCTTCAGTGAATAGAGACAGAATCCATGGTCAGTTGAACATGCTAGTCCAGAGCAGAACTTTGGAGACCAATAGTTTGGGTCAAAATGGTTCTTTCACTTTCACTAGCTGTGTGAACACCTGGGCAGCTCATTGTGAGATTTTCCTACATATAATGGAAAAATCTACCACATAAGATTATTATTACTATTGCAAACTAATGCATATAAAAGGCATAACACACTGTTCTAAATTACCACAGTGTACTTTGGGGAGTATGCCTAGGAATGTTGTGATTACTTTTTCTATCTTATAATGAATTTTATAAGTAACTAGAGGCCTGGTGCACAAATTCATGTACCAGTGGGATCCCTCAGCCTGGTCTGCAGGTTAGAGCCAAAACAGGCTCTTCAACATCCCTAGGGGGTTCTGGATTGCAAGAAGACACAGGCCAGGCCAAGGGACCCCCCAATGAATGATTGGGCAGGAGGTTGGCCAGCCAGGGACAGACTGCGGGAGGGCTCCAGGGCATGTCCAGAACATCTTGCTCAATCCTGATTGAATGGACCCCAGCAGCAAGCTAACCAGTCAGAGTGTCTGCCCCCTAGAGGTCACTGCACGTCATAGGGAGCAGTTGAGGAGCCTTAGCATATCAGTAGCATATTATGCCTTGATTGGTTGAACAGCCAACCGATCAACTGGACACTTAGCATATTAGGCTTTTATTATATAGGATTGTCATATTTGTTTGGTATTGGTAATAGTTGTGATGCTAGTTGACAATTACAAGTTATTCTGTTCCAATTGGGGGTAACCTAATATCCTAGTCAAAAAAAAATTGCTTATCAGTTTTATAATATTCAAAGTACTTTAGAAGGCCATGATATATAGTTGAACACAATGATTTATCTTTTTTTTTTTTCTCAACAGTATGCCACAACATGCATTTATTCAAACAAATCAACATAGCCATGTCTCAAATTTTATAAACTTCCATATCATGAAGCTAATAGGTGGAAAGATATATACCTACACTTTTAAGGGATTTTGGACTCTCTCCCAATATCTTATATTAGAAAGGGGCTTTGAAGATATAAGCCAGTAGGCTGACTCTCTGTCCATGCTGGATTGTTCTGAATGGTCTGTTTCTCTCTCACATTCCCTGCCCTGTGAGAAGATGGCTCTGGGTAGGGAGAACAGGAAGCCACTAGGATTCATGCTGCTGATAGCAATAGTCTATCTGATGTCCCTTTTAAGAAGAAAGATGTAAAGTGGAGTGGTGAAGGTCTTAATGTGAGATGCCGCCATACATCTTAATAGCACAGTGTCAGGGCACGGGAAATAAAGCTCTCTGGGCTTTAAAGTGTAAATGCCTTGCTCAGCAGGGAGGTTAGAGAGATTTGTTTAACTGAAATGAGCTTACAATCAGGCTTTCCTCCACAGGTAAGGCAGGAGCACACCCAGTAGTTTCAGAAGCACTCTTACGGGACAGCTCAAATAGATTCCTCTACCTAGCCCAGTGTTGACATCCCTACAGCATATTTTATCCATGAAGATTTTTCGTTTTAGACCAAGAAGAATATAAAGCTACATATGAAACTAGATTTTTTTTTAAAAAAAATTTAGCAACAAAGAAGAAATAGAAATTGTTCATGTCTGCCATTGTCTTTTGTTGTTTTGTTTTGTTTCTCCTTATGATTTGGGTGATGTTCCTAACACTTGCATTTATTTAAATACAATTATTTTTAGCATTTTTCAGGGTCATGGATGTATTTATTCCGCTAAGTTATCTAGTTTGAAAGGCATAAATTAAGTGTTAATGAGAGCTTGATGGCATGATGTTTAAGCGCTTGTATGTATGAACATATTGATTAGCCAAGCCACCTTTTGGACTTATTGTTGGTAAACTGGGTTGATTTCTGAGGTGGATAAAATGCATGGCTAAGTATTCTATTCACCCTGTGGTTGGCAGGCTGTTGTTTATCACAAGGTTTTAGTGTTCTTAATGAACTGTTAACAAGCTGTCAATTATGGTGTTTATGCAGATTAGAGAAAAAGACATTGAAAGATTGATGTGCCTGGAGTTAAAAATGCCTCCTTGAGATATTACAAAGTTAATAATTTCCTCTTTTCATAACTGTTTTTAAACACATGCTCTCCTTTACCTCTGACCATTATGATGATATGTGCCCACCACTCCCATGATATGTGCCAGCCATTCCCATGATATGTGCCGACTACTCACATGAGGTGTGCGGACCAGTCCCATGGTGTGTGCCAGCCATTCCCATGATGTTTGCCACCCATTCCTATGCCAACCACTCCCATGATATCCACCGACCACTCCCATGAGGTGTGCAGACCACTGCCATGATATGTGCAGTCTGCTCCCATGATGCATGCCAACCATTCCCATGATGTGTGCCAACTGCTCCCAAGAGGTGTGCTGACCATTCCTATGAGCTGTGCATTAGTAAAGGACCACCCACACTTTGAGCCATGTGTAGTGAGAATAAGACACAACCGGCTTCAGGAAGGGCTTTTCTTCAGGTTAACCTTTCTGGAACCATTTTCATTCAGCCTTGGCCATGAGTGAAGTTCATTTGAAATGTTCTGAAATTCATGGGTAACTAGCATTTTCAGGTGGGACATACATTTTTCCCTTCTTCCTACTGGAGGCCACCTACTGTGGTAAAAACATTGTTTCCCTCACCCCATGTTCTTAAATGTCCTAAGTTAATGTTAGCTGTCCCAAACCCATGTCTCTTCTTAGTATTTAAGATGACCTCTTCTGCCGAAACTGGTTTGGCTCAGTGGTAGAGCATCGGTCTGTGGGCTGAAGGGTCCCAGGTTCGATTCCGGTCAAGGGCATGTACGTTGGTTGTGGGCACATCCCCGGTAGGGGGTGTGCAAGAGGCAGTTGGTCGATGTTTCTCTCTCATTGATGTTTCTAGCTCTCTTTCCCTCTCCCTTCTTCTCTGTAAAAAATCAATAAAATATATATTAAGAAGAAAAAAAAAGATGACCTCTTCTGTACAAATCCTTTCTGTGGTTTTGAATTGTCAAACTGGAAGTATGTCCTTCAAAAGTATGCTTCTATGCCTGTATCCCGGGCGGGGGGGGGGGGGGGGGGGGAATAGCCTATTTGTGGCCATTAGCCAGTGCATCCACTCATTTTCTATCTTTTTTTTTTTCTTCTTCATTTTATATGCTCTTGAATTTGTTGACCTAATACACTCCCAGGCATCCTCCAAGGACCTATATAGCTATTTCCTCTGTAGTTTTTTCTTGCCCTTCCCAAGCAGAGTAAATCCCTTTTTGCAATATTTCCAAAGAACTTTAAAGGCCTGAAGTGCCTTCCACCATCTCCACCTCCTGTCTCTCCAGCAGACCCCCCTCAAACTGTGAGCTCCTTCAGAATGCAGCCTGCCTCATATTCATCTTCCTGAATCATGTTTCTCAGTCTTAGAAGAGCCACCTCCTGACGCTTCTGCAGAAATTCTGCTCAGACTTATGTTTTATAATAAAACGAAGGTTATTAAATGGCTCCCAATGTTCATAAGGATAATAATTTTGCTGCAGTCTCATCACTTTTATTTTTAATTGTTATGATCAGAATTCTATGCACACAGTTATTAAGGGAGAGCCTTCCTTGAAGAATGCTTCACCTCACAGTACAATTAAAGTAGACATATCTTAAAGGCTCTTAATATTCCCCCCAGAAATGAGAAATTGCATCTTGTTTTGTCTTGTGAAAGTCATGTTTTGATTATGTGAAATTGGTATTTTATGTAATTTTTTTTTCTGTTCAGCTTTGAGCATGGAGACTTGTGCACTTGTTAGAATATTACTTATTCCAAAATTATTGAAAATATTCTTGCAGGTTTTTTTTAACTTCATATTCTCAGCTCTGGGACTTATAGTGTTTCATAAAGGAAATATTCTAATCGACAGACAAGACATGCATTCATATCTAGTTGAGATGATGGATTAAGCTGTTTTATTATAAGGGTATCAAAAATGCAATAAATATTTGCCAATGAAATGTAGTTATCATAAGTTTTTGCATGGTACAATTTCATGTTAATGTCCAGAAGTTTAGATGGTTTTATATGTTTGGTTAGAGTACCTGCTCTGCCGTTTGAAAAATTTACTTGTAAGTATTGGAAATGTAAATTTGAGAGTTCCAAGTATCTGTGAGTTATTTCTAAATACCCCTTAGCTCCTCCTAAGACAGATGAGAGAGGGCAGCATGAAGCTGTAATTCTGGTGACTGATAAAGCAAGCTGGGCAATCAAAGGGAATAATCCACTAAACTAAAAGAAAAGAGGAGGATCAGTCTTTTGAGAAGCAGGAGGGCATGATGAAGAGAGCCGGGCTCTGGGTGTCTTGGCCTCTCAGGGTGTTCACTCCTCCGTCTATAAATGGCAGAGATGTCGCCTGCCTCCTAGAATGTCCCTGTGGTTTCAATGGGCTGATGACACTGAACAAGCAACACCCACTGAATGGTCACCATGTGCCAGGTGAGAGTCTAGCACATATTCCGAGTTCTGTATCTCCATCTCCATGGGACATACAGCTGTGCTGTTCGCTATGTGGTCTTGGCTTTTATTTCCCTCTTAGATACTTTCAGACTTGTGCATTTTAGGAAGAAATAAGTAAAGTACAAGGTATTAGATCCTGATAGTCCTTAATTCTACACTTTGTCTGAACTTGGGAATATTATTTACTCTCCATCTCAGTTTTCTCCATTGCGAAACTGGGATGCTGCTGCTCAAGGGGCATCCACTTCCCAGGGCTGCAGTGCCGATTTGTGGACAATCCTGGTGAAGGCCTCCAAGCCGCACCTGACACAGGGCACGTGCTCAATCTGCTGTTGTCATTGCTGGTTCCACGATGCGTTATTACTATCATCATTATAATCATTAAGGATAGATGGATGATCTTTAGAAACCCTGTTCTAGGTAAGCAATCCATTGAAGGAACCGGGAATATTCTGTGACTCATCATGTTTGAGAGTATCACATTTCTCTCCTGTTTCTTAGTAGACTTCTCACGTTGGCTCTCTCACTTCCACAATGCCCGAGACCCAGGAAGCCTGGAGTAACAGAGCTGAGCCGGCCTGTCCCTCCCGGGTCCTGCTACTTTAAACCCTTTCAAAGACCATTTTCTCAGAGGGACAGTGGCTTTGTCTTTGCTTCCTGCACCCGCAGCATTGCTCTTAGGAACAGAAGGGACTTCAAAGTAGCCTTTTGTTCTGACCATGGACACCACGTCCCAGAGGAGGACTCTGCTGCTAATCTCTTTGAAATTCTAATCAATCCACAGTTTTAAAATTGTTGTTAATTCGCATCACTCAGACTTTCATGATGTCATATTTCCCACCATGAGTTTGGCATGCCTCTTACCTGTGGCCCTCATTCCCAAATCCTCTAGACCAGTGTTTCCCAACCTTCTCTCATGATGAGAATCACCTGGTGGAGTTGTGAAAACACAGATTCCTGAATCCCAACTAAGAAGTGCTAAACTAGGATTTTGGGGAACATATAGGTAAAATTGTATACCTAACTTAGTGCTCTAAGACAGATGTTATATACAGAGCACTAAGTTAGGTATGCAATTTTACCTATATGTTCCCAAAAATCCTAGTTTAGCACTTCTTAGTTGGGATTCAGGAATCTGTGTTTTCACAACTCCACCAGGTGATTCTCATCATGAGAGAAGGTTGGGAAACACTGCTCTAGACCACTCAAGGGCCGCAAGTGTATCCTTTCCTGCTTCCAATAGCACCTTTTATTCTCTTTTCTCGTGAGCCTGCCCTCAAGTCAAACAAGGCAGTCATTTTTTATTTGTTTGTTTGTTTGTTGAAAGTATTATTGATACTTCCCTCCCCCCCCCTTTTTTTTTTTTTCTTTCCTGTCTGCACACTTGTAACAGACAACTTATTATTCTCATGGTTGTCTGTGGCAGAAAAAGATTTTATATCTTTCACGGTAATGGGGAGAGGAGCCCAAAGTCAGCACTGCCTTAGTGTTTCCTTTAAACAGTATTAAATGTCTGACAAGTTTACAGAATGACCATCACACAAGACATAACTGTCTCATGGGGAAATAATACCAATGCCCAGGGTGGGAAAATGTTTATAAAAGAAAATTACCACCCGAACCAGTTGGCCTGCAGACTTAAGGGTCCCAGGTTCGATTCCAGTCAAGGGCATGTACCTTGGTTGTGGCACAGCCCCAGTAGGGGGTGTGCAAGAGGCAGCTGATTGAAGTTTCTCTCTCATTGATGTTTCTAACTCTCTCTCTCCCTCTGTAAAAAATAAATAAAATATATATTTTTTAAAAATTACCCATTTTTCTATATCCACTGAGTACCTCAGTCATCCACTTTCTTCATCTACTTTGTCCAACATGTGTGTCTGACCACTATGTTAGCCCAGGTTTAAGTTCCTCTTCCTAACTAAAGTAACTCAGTGTCTCTTCCCTGCTGCTCCTATTCCATTTCTCCTGCGCGTGTTCTCTGTCCTCCCAGATGGGAATGAACCTCTGGCCCCACTTAGAGGAAGGCATATTGCTTACTCCACTCCATTTCATTTGCTTCTCATCTATCTGGCCAGCATAGCTTTGGAGCAATGCAGTATTTTTGTCTGAAGAAGAAAATGTCGCACAAAAATAAAATGTTGTCAGTGAGACTGTGATTTACAAAGAGATTGCAGAGATTGTTCTATTTATGAACATATTCTGGCAAAATAGTGCTTGTCTCTAGAATCAGGATAATTTGGTTGCAAACCACACTGGTCACGAACTTGTGATATGATCTTAGGGAAGTTATTTAATCTCACCTGAGTCCCTCATTTGTCATAAATATTACAGTTTTTTACTTCTTTACACACTGTGTGGTTTGTAGAAAATGCTTAACAAATGTACTTCTTGTTACTATCTTTAATTAAGGTTTAACATAATATTTCCAAGAATTATAAAGGTCTTTGGGTATCTCTGAAATATATATGGGCAGTTGCTGTGAGTATGAAATGCTAAAGTCTCCCAGTAAAATACATTTTTCCAGAATTTCAATATTAGCCATGTCATAAAAATGGTACTATGACATCATTTCAAAGGTGGACCTTTCTATTAAAAGTAATACTTTTAGATAATCTAGGTTTTATTATATACCTAGATGTAAGCATTTTGATAATATTTTCTTATCCCAGCTCCTGTTTTAACTACTTCAGCATGATTGGTTTCCACTTTGTATTTTATTAATTTAGCATTTGACTGAACTGATTTGTCAACTATATCCAAACACAGGCAGGTGTCTACACGATCAGAACCGTCTATTTGTTCCTCAGACCTATTCCTGTTTGCTTTTAGAGTTTGTATGCAAATGTTCATTAAGAATTTGGAGACCTAGCAGCACATTGAATTCTAGAAAGAAAAATGCAGTGGATCTATTTTGATACAGAAATGATTATCGCAGAGATAATTTTCACTACAAAAAGTGGCACCGGTTACATAAATAGCTTGTCCTTTCAAGATCTCAGAATAAAACCCACAAGGACAGATGTGTTCCGGCTGTCGATTCCCAGCTGGAGCCTGCAAGGAACATGGGTGAGAGGATGTCACTTGGTCAGAATGGGTTCATGTGCTCAGTGTTTATTTTCAAAAACAGAAAATGGAAAGAAGGGGAAAGAGAGGGTAGGAGCAAGAGGGAGGGAGAGGGAGTTAACAGTAACAGTGTCTCGTTTTAGCATCTGGTAGTCTACTGTGTTTTTCTATGTACATAGACTAATTCAGAATGCTCTCTGCATTCCTTTGTTTCTATATATTGTTATTAATTTTTATAAGTATTTGAATATTTCAATTTTGAGTAAATACCCTCTTCTTGTGGAAGATAAAATGATATAGAAATAGAGACAATGATATCTCCCCAAAGATTATGGGTTTTTCAAAAAAGCAATTACTCTCACTGTTGTGGGCATGTTGAAATGATTAGCAGGAAACAGAGCCCAACTATCTAAAGCAGTGTTTCCCAAACTTCTCTCATGATGAGAATCACCTGGTGGAGTTGTTAAAACACAGATTCCTGAATCCCAACTAAGAAGTGCTAAACTAGAATTTTTGAGAACATATAGGTAAAATTGCATACCTAATTTAGTTCTCTGTATATAAAATCTGTCTTAGAGCACTAGTTAAGTATACAATTTTACCTATATGTTCCCAAAAATTCTAGTTTAGCACTTCTTAGTTGGGATTCAGGAATCTGTGTTTTAACAACTCCACCAGGTTATTCTCATCATGAGAGAAGGTTGGGAAACACTGATCTAAAGCAATGAGGCCCCAGTGCTTGGAACAAGTGTCTAGGACAGGTGCAATCAAATTTCAGTTCAGCCATTGTTTTCTTTGTAATCGTTCACAGGTTACTGAAATCCTTTTTAAAAATCTCATCACCTCTATTTAGGTAAATAACACTTTGTTCTTTTAATATGTTCATTAGCAGTAGCAATCATTTGTTGAATATCTAAACTCTGCTAGTAGAATTGTGAGCCAGGGTAGCAACTAAGCTTTCTTCCTTTCTTTTCTTTATTTTATTTTTTAAAGTTTATTTTCAATACATATTTTTATTGATTTCAAAGAGGAAGAGAGAGGGAGAAAGAGATAGAAACATCAATAAGAGAGAATCATTACACACCCAACACTGGAGGTGGAGCCCCCAACCTGAGCATGTGCCCTGACTGGGAATTGAACCATGACCTCCTCGTTCATAGCTTGATGCTCAACCACTGAGCCATGCCAGCCAGGCTAATCTTTCTTTCTTTATACCACATATGTTTATCCGCATTGATTCCTTGAAGAAGTTTTGAAATTGAGAAAAAATATTGAAAATGTACCAGTGCCTTTGCAAAAGTGAAAACTGATTCATTGGGCTAGGATGTTTTACATGGTGCCCCATAGCAGGTTTGAGTGACATATCTGATATTCCCTCAAAATTGAATAGCCTTACCCAAACTGGTTTGGCTCAGTGGATAGAGCATTGGCCTGCGGACTCAAGGATCCCAGGTTTGATTCCAGTCAAGGGAATGTACCTTGGTTGTGGGCACATCCCCAGTGAAGAGTGTGCAGGATGCAGCTGACTGATGTTTCTCTCTCATTGATGTTTCTGACTCTCTATCCCTCTCCCTTTCTCTCTGTAAAAAATCAATAAAATATATATTTTTAAAAATTGAATATTTTTATTTTAATATAAAACCCTGAACAGTAAAAAACAAAACAAAACAAAAAACACATTTTCTTCATCCCCAGTTGGCCCTTAGAAATGCTACTCACCTTGCATAATTGTTCAGTCAAAGCTGAGCTCAGTGTATAGAGAAGAATCTGCCCCGCCCCTTCTTACTAGTGGCCAGGACCTCTAACAAGGTAGCTTCATGTTTTGCTCTTTGGGACTCCCCTAATGTTCACAATCACTCACTGATAACCTGTCCCGTCACCAATGAAAACAGTGTCCTTTGTCAGCACTCCCCTCCAGGTGTGCAGCCCTCGCTTTCTGCAGTTCCACCAAGTATTTATAGACACATACATACTTTTTCTCTCTCCTGGAAAATCTATAAGTGGGATTTTGAATGGCAACCCTATGATATAAATATCTTTGAAAGCTTTCTCATAGTTTTACCTGCTTTGCAATCAGCCATCTTACCCTTCAAAATCAATGCCTCTCATTAAGACTGCTTCTGGCAGGGATGAGTGGCTAGCTTCAGTTTGTAGGAAAGTGGTCATGATTTTGCCTCCGGGTTTGTTTTAATTGTTCCGTCTCCTGGCAGTGAGCTTTGTGGTTTGAATAGGAGGGAATTCGTGTGTAAGCTTGCCCCCTGTGTTAATCAAAAGGCGGCTGTGAGGACTACATTAACCCATCCCAAATTACTGACTGCACACCGACCGGGTGCCTGGCCCCCCTCAAGGTGTCACAGACACAGGTGTAAACAAGAGAGTCCCTGTGTTCATGGAATTTAATTTTAGTGGAGAAAGCCAGACATGAACAAGACAGAAATCACAGGTGAGCACTGCAGAATGGAAAATACAGCATGAGGCTTGTGAGAAGAGCAGAGGAGATATTCCAGGAGGAGCAGGGAACTCCTTTTCTCTGAAGATAAGAGCCAAGAGGACAGGCAAACAGGGGAGAAAACACTACACCCAAGTGTCTAGGGAAGAATGGATGTGGAATGTTGATGGAAAAAAAGGGAAACTCTATAAATCCTTATATGGCAGCTGGAGGGCATGAGATGAGACTAATGAGTGGACAAAGGCAAAATCATGTCGGGCCATGAAGTATAAGAAATTGGCAGGGGTGGTTATCCTTGCCTGCGTACAGGCCTTTATTAATTTTAAAGAGAAGAAGGGAAAGAGAGAGAGGGAGGAAGGGGAGGAGAGAGAGAGAGAGAGAGAGAGAGAGAGAGAGAGAGAGAGAGAGAGAGAGAGACAGACAGACTTGTCACATGCACTTCAATGAGGGTTTGAATCTGCAACCTAGGTATGTGCCCTGAGCAGGGATCAAGCCCATAACCTTTGCACCCTGACTCTGCCACTCCCCTAAGCTACACTATTATCTGTAAAGCGGGGCCTCATTTTGATCATCATATCTCCTTGGGAAGGTTGCAGTATGACAATCCAGGTCATCTCTTCTGTCAGCAGTAAGTGTTCAGCTGATGGAGGTGATCCAGAAAACACTCGGGTGTCTCCTAAGTGTCCCCTTCGTTCTCTAGCCTGGGCCATTTATTAATTTAGTTTGCTCTCTCCTCCTGTCCCTTAGTATCACAACACGTTCACAATTTTCTCTGAGAGTCCTGCACTGGGGCCTCTGGGTTGGCAGGGGTGCTGGCTGCCCGTCTGGTAATTTTGGCTGTTCTCCGCCGGAAGTGCCATCACACCGAGAATAACGGAGAGAAGCGAGGTGGTGCAGCCTATTAAGTGGCCCCATAGGGCGGCCCTAGCAGCAAAAATCAAGACAAACAGCGTCCTAGAACAGGTTGGAGCTTTAGGGGGTTTAAAAATGAACATTTCCCCCATTAATAACCTATCACTTAAACTCTAACGTGACAGCTCTCAAAAAGTTTCTTCTAACAAAACCATTTTTAGTCCAAAATCATTCATTTTCCCTACAGATGTCAGAGCTCAACAACTACCTAGAAGATAATTTGGTCCACGGTTTTCAGGGGTACAGGTAGGAGCAAGTAGAAATCAGTGATCTGCAGCTATTTCATCTTGTCAGTGTTTCTGTACAAGCTAACCACTTCTGGGAACCAGAGCAATAAAAGATTTTTTAATGATGTAAAATATCAAGTTGAATGGCTTCTGTAGAAACAGTACCCAAATACTTAAGAGGTATATTTTATCTTCTGTTTCATTTGAGGAATCTCAAACCTAAAGCCCTGCCTAAAGAAAGGAATTAAACATTTACGTATACAGGGTCGGGCAAATGTAGATTTGGTTGTTAGTACCTGAAACAGGGTTTATTCTTGTGTTGTTTTTTATTAATTGCTGTATTTTTCATCTGAACAACTGTAAACCTACTTTTGCCCTATCCTGTAAAACAATTGAACCATGAATCTATATGGTTAGGCCAGCCATAATATTGCTATGAGATTTTCATAGTGAGGGCATAATAGTTAGATTACAGGTCATTACAACAATTGCTGATTTCGTTTTATCTAAATCATTACATACAGAGGCAAATGATATGCTTTATTTCATTGCTTGGTTAATATTAGCGTGTGGGAAAAGAAGGATATTTTTAGAAGAGAATTGTAAGACAGGTAATGTCGGATTTCCCATATTTAACTTGATGGCAAAGAAGGCTGGGAAATCTCTGTGGAATGTTCAGCCTGGGACAGAATTATATCCCAGCTACTAGGGAAAAACCATTAAAACTTTTCATGTAAAATAAAGACAGTTACTTGGAAAAAATGGAATCATATCTATACAAATCTAAGACTGGGGAAAAAGTTTAAAAGGAAGAAAATACAAAGTATTTGGTTTGTATTACATTATTGAATCTCTGCCCCCTCCTTGCCTGGCCAGTGTCTTTCAATCATCTGGGTACTTACCGTGAGAATCGTTACTGCTTTGCACTCAAGTTTTGAATCTGAGCTATCTTTCCATTATGTTTCAATGCTTTCTATCAAATGAAAGTTTAGGCACACGTCTACACTTGAGGAAAACAATGGCCAAGATAAAAGAAAAGGGGTACAAGTTCAATGCTAATGCAATAAAACCCCTCCTGGAATTAAACTTTGGCCCCTATTCAATTGCCCACTTGCCACCATCCATTTTTGAGGAGACATTCCCAATATGGCAGAGCTCAGTGAGTGGCTTTATACCCACAAAACAGCTCAATACACACATGCGCTCCCGTATTTAAACGGGAATGACAAACATTTGAGCTCTGCAGCAGGCAGCAACAACAGATTGAAACGCTATGGTTTCTAACATCACTGTAAATAATCATTCCCCCAGGTAGAGCCTTTATCCTCTCTTCTCTGTGCTTAACAAATGAGAACGGGTGCAGGTAACACCACTGCATACTTATCTGTTGCTCATTGTACATGTCACAGTCGCCTAGTGGATCAGCTTTGCTAAATGTGCTCATTAGCGCCGATTTGTTGCTCTCTGTCTCTTTGAAGAAGCCTCGCAAGCAGTTGGAACCCTTATTTTTATTTTGGTTCCACAGTGGAAAATCATATTCACATAAGTAAGCATATACCACACAGCAATAAATCATTATTTCTCAGATGACCAATATCAGCAGGAATCTCATATACTTCTCTGCGGGAGCTGGTTTCCAAATTCATTGAATAATTATTGGTGCTGCTTTTCAGAAGTGAGAAACATTTTTCCTTTCTACTCCGGTTAACTTTTAAATGCTACCTTTCCCCTTCATTTCCTTAACACTTCTGAGAATTATTGGTAAAGGAAGGGGAAAAAGGAAATGTTATATTCAGCAAACATTCAAGTGGTTAGATAGAGTATAATCTTTGACAACGAGGCCCCCACCCTGAAATGTAAACTTCTATAGAATGAGAATTGGGACAAAGATCGAAACTTGTGTTAGATTGTCAGTGAATGAAATAAATACAAATTTAAGCCTTGGTATTGGCAGAAAAATCTGAGAATTTATTAGGCAGTTTTAAAATATAATAATTAGACTATTTATATTTCTTTTTCACTGCCAAGAGAAAAACCACCACCAACAACAAAATACTGCCTTTTCACTTCCCAAAGGATTCATTGAATTTTGGAATTTAAACACTGAGTGAAGTTTGAATAATAGGTATATACATTTCTATATTCCCCTACATGGGCAAAATTTATTAACAGTGGGCAACTCATAGTCTTTGCTTCTAGAGTAAATTTATGAGACATGGTTTGGTTTCAAGTCAATTTTACTACAGATTAGATACTGTGGCCGCATTCCAGAACCTGTGAGCATTCTCTACTTGGCTTAGAACTTGAACCAACATGGTTAAGTGGCTACTGTGCAGTGTGTTATTTAGGGACTGTTACAAGGAAAACAACCATATACGGCTTTTCAATTAATTGCAGAACTTACACTCAGGAAGAGTAGTGGTGGCAGGTTGAGATTCTGACGAATATTTAAATGCTTTCTGTTTTTGCTATTGCTCCTTTGAGGTATTTTTCTCTTTTAATGCTTTAAATGTTCTCAAAAATTTTGAGCTGCTAATTAGCAGGTAAGCTGAAGCAATTTAGGGAATGTTTTTTACAAAATTTATTTTATTTTCTGACATTAAAGCCTGAACATAGTAAATATCTGAACGTAGAGCAATGTAACATTTGTACTACTAGTGTCTTTGCAGAAAATATGTAGTCTTTACATTATCTCCACATTTAACTCCCAAAGTGAAAATATAATATGAATATTAACCCAATGCAAAATGTATTAATACAAAGTCTAAGAAATAGTTTTGTATAAAAGATACATTATGATTTTGCCTTTTCATTGAAAGAACTCTGTATTTTAAATCAACATATTTGCAAAAAGTACAATATAGTTCAGACCTTAGAACTATTCAAAAGAAACTCAACTATGTTTTCTTTCAAATTAAAAGTATGTCTAAGTAACTACATAAATATCAATGTGGTAACAGAACTTTGTGTTACTTTGGCTTGCAATCCCTTTATCTTTTAATAATAAAAATATTTAAGATATGTATGAGTTTTAATTAACATGATGAACAAGGTACCTTCCAGATAGTCTAAAATATCTTATTATAAACTATTACTAAATAAAAACATAGTTGAAATTATAGCAATGCATTAAGATAATAAAATAATTTAATAATACATGAAAAAAGTTAAACTGCAAGATGTAATTTTTCATTAATATTTTATTAAAATACCCAAGCCAAATTGCTTCTAAATAAGTAATTACTTTGTAGTTCAAATATAATCTCAAAAATCATTTTTTGTTCAATTATTGAATTTATGAACCTCATCCAGCAATTATAAAACAGTCATTAAAAATGATTAGGAAATCCATAGCACAAAATGTCTTACCCCTGGATTTTACTCAGGTTTACTATACTGAAGACTCTAGAAGTACTGAGAGGACATTGAATTTATAATTCAATATTAATAAAGTAGCTAAAATTTAGACTATATTTATTGGAAATATCTGCTCACACATATAGAGGATGTTATTAGCCCAAGTTCTCTGAGTTTCTTAGATCTTATGGGAAAAAAGAGAAAATCAGGGGCATGATTTCCATTAATTTGAAAGTGGAATTGAATATGCTATATGAACCAACTACTAAAAATGTCCCAACTTCTCTAAAAATTAGCAAAATACCAGATAGAATCATTTGGTTACCAACTCTTTGCTTACTTAGTAATTGAATGCTGGCCATCTACATAGATGCTCCAATCTAGATGAATTTTATGTCTCATTTATTGTATCACCTGTCTATTATTTTAAGTTCTTTTCATTAGGTACACTAATGTGTGAGTTGTTTCATGGAGTGAGAGGAGTATAGTATGATCAAAGAGATAATGATGAATGCTACATATTTGGTACATTCAATTCATCGAAATTCTCATTGTTGTAATAGAGAAGACATCTCTTTAAAACAGTGTCTCCCAAAATACCATCAACTAATTATTACTTAGTAATATTCTACTATAGTCTACCAGTACTAGCTACCTGATAATGGAAGCTATTTATAACTTATTTTCTATCTTGTTTTCCAACTTTAGTTTCACCACAAAATCTGTACTTTGGCCTCCATGAATCCCCAAGATTTTCCTCTTTTATGCCTTTGCTCATATTCTTCCCTACATATACAATGTCCATTGCTTTTCCTTTCTTATTTCAGCATGTTCAAAACTACGTGTTTAGAAGGTGCTTCACACATGTGTACACGTCAACAATTTGCCAGGGTATGAGTTTCTAGGGGTGCATCTATTCAATTGCTGTATCAAATAAGGCTAACAAATATTTTTAATGGTTTCAGAGCAAAGCATATTACATCAGGAACTAGAAGCCCAGTGCACGAAATTCATGCATGGGTAGGGTCCCTAGGCCTGGCCGGAGATCAGGGCTGAATGGGGCCTTATGGCTACCATCCAGGGCCTTTCTTCATTTTGTGCCACCCCCTGGTAGTCAGCACACATCATAAGAGCAATTAGTCTCTAGACACACTCCTGTGGGGACAATTTGCATATTAGGCTTTTATATATATAGATAGATAGATAAATAGATAGATAGATAGATAGATAGATTATTACAAAGAGAACAACTAAAATTTTCTATATGCCTCACATGAAAGGGTCAGCACTGAATTTTTCCCAGGAGGCATAGATGATGAAGATAGCTTTTATGAAGAGGGAAGGACATAAATTGTATTTTTACAAAATAATGTAAACATGATGAGAAGCTCTAAGCTCATGCGACACCTGTCTCAACGAGTGGGAAGACTTTGAAAGGAGACAGTTTGGTTTAGAGAAATGCCCTATTTGCTTTTGTGACTAAGAAATATAAATGTCTGTGGGTTGATTTCTGAGCTATGACTTGATGATTCAATGACTTTTAAGTGCACTAACTCCAATATGAAAATTATTTTAATCGAATCTGTCTCCACTTACTATGATATTAGGAAACTTATTTAATCATTTTAGGCCTGTTTATATCTCTGAAAACAGAAATAATACCAATTTCTTAGAGTCTATAAATGAGTGAATAATAATCTGAACATAAATACAGGGAAGATTGGCATGTAGTAGGTTCTCTATATGTGGAAACAGGATTAATAATATTACCTCTCTTCATTCTTTTGCTGCCCTTTCTCTTAGTCACAAAGAACTCAGTAGCTTGTCAAGAATATTCACCACTTTGAGAATCTTGAGCATTATTAACTACCTATATTTTTCTTGAAAAGAATATAATAATAAAGCATTAAGCAAGGCCACAATTTTAAAAGATAGAACATTTTTTCTACAATGCATTATTGCCAATTCAAATTCAGTTATACTATGAAGGCATTGTCTAATTTAATTCATACCTTTAACCATCTCCTGTGGCTGGAATAATGTCCTGTTTCACATGGCATCTCTAACCCTTCCCCAATTACCACTGTCTGATATTTTCAGACATAATTTATTTTTGGTAAATAGATTTTATTTTTAAAGTGTCTACCCAGCTCTTTATATGTCTTAATGAGATAACTAAACATAACATGACCCATATTTTCATATCTCTTGAATAATATATTGAGATCATTCTCCTTATAACAATTTAATGAAAATAAATGGTTGGGTGTTTTTTGTTGTTGTTGTTGTTGTTTGTTTGTTTGTTTGTTTGCTATTGAATAGAATTTCCATAACACAGCGAGTTTCCTGATATAAAAGCTTCAAAGGCAAATGAAAGGCAGAACTAGGATGCTGATCCTAATAGAGAGATCAAAATAGTGTTCATCATTGGAAATGGTTTCCGGGATCCCTGCACTTAAAGGAATGAAGAAGGTTTATTCAGGCTGAGGAACAGTGTCGTGGTGGTTACGAGTTTACGAGCAGGATATGGGAATCTCAAGCACATATTCATTATTCTTGTCCAAATGAGCCATGAAATATCTGTAATTATTGGGGAAATGTAAAAATAAGAAATATATAGAATCCAGACTATTTTCCCTTCAATGTTGTAGCAACCACTGAACTCCCTGACAAGAAAAAGGCACTATGCATTATTAATTATGAAGGAACCTTTTTCCCTCTTTTGTTTATTGGTTGATTTTAGAGAGAGAGGAGGAAATGTCAATTTGTTGTTTCATTTATCCATGCATTCATTGATTGATTCTTGTATGTGCCTCAACTAGGGATTGAACTCACAGCCCTGGCATATGGGGATGACATTCTAACCAACAGACCTACTGTGTCAGGGTCCTTTTCCCTTCTTCTAAAGTCTCTTCTTATAGCTCCTGTCTTTATCCTCTTTCTTATTCCTCTTTTCTTTTCCCCGTCTCCTACTCTACTTGTAGATTCCCTTAACTTTTTATTCTCCTTCACTTTCTCTTCTTTTTCAAAAATTTTGAGCATATATAACTATGCGTACATTTAAGCGAGGTGCCGAGCAAATATATAGCCTGTGCTACATGAGAATGGCAGATTGCGAGGTTGTATCTAATTGGTCGTTTGTAATTAGTCCTGATCACAAAGAGGGCTCCAGCTAGTTTTCCCTGATGAGCATATGGATGTTCTCCACTGCTATTTGCTAACCCCCTCCTCAAGTGCCCAGCAAGCTAACGACCCAGGAGGCATCCATTTCCCACCCCACTCCTAAAGGTAATGGGGAGCTGGCTGCTTTGAAAATGCTTGCATGCTCACCCATGCGTATAATCTTCTCAGGACTGCTTTCCTTCATGGAGAGTTAATTGCTCTTTGGGTTTCCTAGGTATTAATCTAACATTTACCTAAATATTAACTCTTTTCCAAGCCCAGCCTAGAGGTAATTTTTGCCATTACGCTGACCATATGCTCAGAGAAATAATGTTTATAGCAGAGGTTATTTGTTTGTTTGTGTATGGGGTCAAAGTAATATTCTAAAGGAATTTAACATTAGTAACTAGCTATTATCTTGTCTCTATATTAGACGAATCTAATATTTTCTATTATTTAATTATCTTAACTCTATATTTTCAAGTAAAATTGCTATAAAACTGTTTTTGTGGATGTTTTGGGAACTCATCAAAATAGGTCTAATTATTTTATTGTACATCTTGCAAACTTTATTAATATGTGTTTCCATAAATGTAATTGGGGTTTATTCAGCTATTTTTCCACTTTTCTATCAATGGAATCCCATAAATCCCCTTTACTCTATTCTAATGAGGGAAATCAATTGCACAGTAATTAATTTTGTTCCCCATTTCATCTGTAGGTAAGTTGCTATTATTGGGAAGGAGTCCTATAATCTGGTCTCAACTCTTTCTATTCCGTAGGAAAGGGAGAGAGGAAAATTATCTGGACCTCTTGTATGTTGTGTTGGTGAAGAGTGTGACAAGCCTTTTGTTAATTAACAGTTTCTTGTGCACTACTTTATAATACTTTTATTTGTCCTCTTTTGAAAATGAGTTTCTGTGCTTCCCTTGCAAAGACAGGTGAGGCATGGAAGGGTGTTTGTCTGTCTTCTCTCAGAAGGATGTTGCAATGACTGAGAACAGTTGCAGTGGGAGAATCACCTCCGTGTGTTTGCCTAGAATCTGATGTCTCCTCTGTCTTTTATATGACATGTGTCCATGAGTCAATCTCAAGCCTCAGATTTTTAATTTTAATTTTTTAGTTATAATAAAGAAGAAAAAGAAAATTAAAAGTAGGTTATTAAATAATTTCCTCCATTCTGAAAACTGTGTATATGTCAATCCAAACTCTTTCCTTGTTTCCCTGCAAGTAATCATTTTTATAAATCTTTATCATCCTGTGACTTCTTTTCATCCAATATTTTCTGAGATAAGGACATGCTGACACAGAATAGGGTTATATTCTTTGTATTGTTGATAGCATTACATTAGCTGAATTAATTATGTTTGATTTAACCATTTACTAATGATGAATATTCATATTATTTGCATTTTTATTACATGAAATGCTGTGATGAACATCTTTGCACACACATGAGTGATTCTCTAAGGCTAATAACTAGAAATGGATTTACTGGATTACAAGAATGTCGCTTTGTTAATTTTAATAAATAGTATCTTGTTGCCCTCAAAGTGGCTATATTGCTAAAACTTCCACCAATAGCATGAGATACACTTTCCCTACAATTTCACCAACGCTTGATAGTATTGATCTTATAGAAATCTGACTTTCTGCCAATTTTACCTAAACTTGTATCATTTTACTAGCATTTCTTGCTTCTGTTTTTAGTTAGTTTATAAAATGAGCAAGTTAGGCTTCCTAATAGAAATTATAAAAGTTAGTTTTAAAAAGAGCTAAAACTGTATTTGAGATTTAAGTCATCTCCGAAACATTTTATCAAATATAGCATTATTTTCTCATAACTTAGATGGCTACAAAGATAAACTGTGTAATGTGGTCAATTTTCAATGAGAGCTCTCACTTCTAAGCCTGTGAAAAGACCTGTCATCTTCACAACCATCCCTGAAGAACTTGCCATAGGTCAGTTATGAAGACAGCAAATCTGCCCCAATTGCCCGGCATCTTGACTTGTGGTTGTTCAACTTGCTTATGCAGGAACAAGTTATAAAACATCCTATGTGAGCTAAAAAGAAGTTTCTGTGTATACAGACATTTGAAAATGCCCCAAAATATTGCACTGGTTGATAACCTTTGAAAATTTAGTCTTTTTAGGTCAAGAGGAGAAGATGATAAGGTTTCTTATTCTGTGAACATCTTCCAAATAATCATGAAGTTTCAATACCACATTTTCTCTGTCTGTTCTATGCTTTGAAATTATGGGTCATGAAACCTAGGAAACTGGATGTCCATGGAGGTTGGCTGCTTTCCCCTCAGACGTGATGCTGGTCCAGCAGAGGTCAGGACATTCCTGCCTGGGTGCTGAATCCAGTCCAAAGCTTGTTTTATAAATAAAGTTTTATTGGAATGCCTAAGAGACGCCTACTTAATTTATGTGTTGTGTGTGGTGTGTGGCTGCTTGTCCTAGGACGGCAGAGTTGAGATGTTGTAACTGTGAGACCATTTGATGTAAAGCCTAAAGTATCTGTTGTCTCACCCTTTATAGAAGAGGTTTACAGACCCCTGGTCCACTATCCACAGCCTGAGGTGAACTACACCCTAAAAGTTTCATAACTAGTTTGTGAAATGATACGGGGATCTGTGGTCTTTATTCTTTTGAAATATTTAGAGAAACTTTAATAATTCTCTTGGCAGATGGATTATAATGGCTGAAGACTTATAGTGAATTTTATTTATAAAATATATTTGTTTGTCCTAAGAGAGATGAAGATTATAGTACATCTGAGAAACACCTTCACTGGTGGATACTAGTAATTTAAACAACGAAGTTGTTTGCTATATTCTTTATATTACTGAAATAATATCTCCTCTAACTTGATAAAAGTAGCTTTTACACAGTAAAGCTTTAACTTTCAAAGGTTAAAAAAATACACACAAGTTAAGTTATGGATTTTTGTAGTTTTAATTTAATGGTAAAAAAAATCTGTCTTATGATTACTCAAAACATATCTTGTTATCCCAGTAAGTTAAATCATTAAGTTCAAAAAGACTTACTTAAAATAGCATTAAAATATTAGCATATTCATTGGCAAATAAATGTTTAATAATTATATTTAATATTTTCTCAATTCATAGTGATTGGTATTATGGTACAAGATAAGTAAAATAGTCTCAAGAGACTTTACTAATTCAGGAAGGTACTGTCATCCTCATATTTCAGCAGCATGTCTTAGTCATAAAAAGGAACCATAATAAAATCTCAAGAAACACATTATAATATTAATTTTGTTTCATATTTCCACACATCCAGTGTCTAGTCTGTTACAAAGTCATATGAGCACATGCGCGCACACCCCCTCTCCCCCCCACACACACACACACACTGTCCTCAATGCTGTCATGAAAAAAAAATTACATTGGTGTCTTCCACATATAACAAATGAAAAAGTTCTCAACCGAGAGAAATCAGACTTTTGGGGACAATAAAGTTTCAATATAAAACTAATGAAATGTCTGCAGACAAATCAGAAACTACTATTAGCAAATAACTACAATGAAAACAGAAATAATCACACCAAAATAAATGCAAGTTAAAGGAAAGATCCCAGCATATATCTCATGTAGAGAAAGAATTTGCCCAAAAGTAGGTTACTGGCCCTAAAGAAATAAAACCAGATTTCCCTTCTAAAAATTGTTATTCTCCAACTTTTACTAGTTCCTCTCATATTGTTGACAGTGATTTTATTCAGAGAAAACACTGGTAAGAGTATATGGTGACCAGGAAATAAGGGAATTATTTCTAACATCTGGCCAAAATTCCCACCAAGAAGTAAAAGTTGAATAAAGTTTTGCAATAAATGAGCATTTAGGAAATATTAAAACAGATTATTGAACTGAAATTGGATTTCCAGAAAAATGCCACAAAATTTTGTATGATCATATTCAGTGTGAACTTTGAATTATATACATTCTTCCTTTCAATTTTTGTAAGCGCAGGTGCAACCTCTTTGTACCTCAGTTTCCCTACTTGGAAAAGTGGGTATAATAATGGCAACAGCCTTATAGGGTGTGGTTGGAAATGAAGAGTTGTTAAACAAAAAGTACTGTGAAAGCCCATCAATTACCTACTCATAGGATCAATAGCAATTGTAGTCTTGGAAGTGATGGTAGTAATGGTAGTGATAAACAAGGAATCGTAGTCAAAGGCCTTTTTAAATGTATCCAAATTTCCTAATTTAGAGTGTACTAGTACCTAAATAATGCCAACATTAACAAATTCATTGTCTAGGATTTTCTTCATCAGAGAAATCTAAGCCATTCACTCTCTCATTCAAGAACCACTAAGTGGGTTTTGCCCTACTTCTGGGCAGAGATATGGAGATGAGCAAGGTTGTCTCTGTTCTGGACAAAGGTACATCCAAGAAGGGGAGACAAATTATGAACATTTAGTCATTTCAAATGACATTATGACATTAAGTCATTTCAAAGCAATTTTGTTCAACATGGATAGAAGGACTATTGGATATAGTATGACCAACTCAGTAGCAAATAACTAAAAACTGATATAAAGGAGACTTTAGACATACAGTCTATCCTCCCTGCAGTCCTGCAAGGCCAGCCTTACCACCCCCATTTTACACATGGAAATATCTGTGAGGTGGAATCACTAACCCGGACTTGTGCACCCAGGGTGTGGCAAAGGTGGAATTGAACCCAGGTTTTCAGAGACTCCAGTCCATGGTTTCCCAACCAAACACTCAGCCATGGCTTGCCTGGATCAGGAGATTGAGTGTGTTGGCCAGGATACCACTTACTCCATGGTGGTGCTGCCCAATCATTCTCTCCTCTGGACACCACAAATGGAGCATAAAGAAACATGGAGAGAAGCCATTTCATTTTAGGGCTCTTGACTGCAGTCTGTTCAGTCTGGCCTGGTTTCTTCCCTGTGCTTATGTACATGCTAATTGCCGTGGCTAAATGGTGTCATCGTAAGTAATAATGTCCCGGCAAAAGGTTCAGTCTTCCCTGAGGTCTGGCAGACATCCTCGGCCGCTGGTCCAGCGGTAAGCTGAGCAATGGGAGGAGAGCTTCTTCTCCTCTTTACATAGCCACTTGTTGACGATATCCATTAACGACTAATACCGAATTAGAGATTCTTTGAGTTGGAATGAAAGCAAGTGCAAACATTCTGGTCTGCTGACTGGATCCATGAGACCAGACTGAGAAAATGTAGGGCACTCCCTTACTCTAAAGCCTGGAAGAGACTTCCAGATATAAATAGTGGTGCCTTGCCCCATTTCCTCTGTTTGTTTGGCATCAATTAAACTACTCCACCTTCCAATTCAGCAAGGTTATAATATAGGACTCGATCCACACATCTCTCGGGCCAGAGCCTGGGTTTCTCTGACATCATTCTGTGCCTTGGAACTGATGCACCACTGCCCACCGGCACTTCCCCAGGGTCCTTCCTTAATCCATTTTGCCACTTCCCAGCTTTCATTATGACTGTGTTCAAACACACAATGATGTAAAATTATGCAGTGAACACCTCAACTTTTTAGAGTGTTGATATCCGTTTAATGTCTAACTTTAGCAACACAGGTATTCTCCTAATTAATATTTTTTTTTTGCTCACCCCACTTCAATCTTTAACACGTACGCGCGTGCACACACACACACACACACACACACACACACACAAGATAAGAATTAATAAATAGACAACAGCATGGGTTTGAGGACCTCTTTACACCTGGTTGTGGAGCCTACCTAGTCCAGTGTCGCTCTAGGTGAGCTCAGAATCCCTCCAGTTTCCTCCTCCAGGAAATGAGGAGAGCAAACCCCACTCCTAAGAGTGTTCTGCAGATTAAGGAAGGTGATGTGTGCTAAGAATCTGACACATTCCTAGCCAAATAAGTACTTAACAAATGATAGCTGCTTTAAAGTATTACTGCATGACATGTACTTACTTATTTAAATAAGATCACATTGCATTTAAATTAGTCGACACTAAAGTGCGTTAAAATAGTTTGGACCTGAGGCATTTTGGGTGTGTGTGCGTGTGTGTGTGTGTATGTGTGTGTGTGTGTGTGTGTGCGTATTTCAGTGTTTTCTGCTTTTTCTCGTTAATGTAACAAGCATTTCCCCTGATCCTCACTTAGCTACTGAGGTGTTACAACCCAGAGTTGAGCGAGCATTTCTGACCTGAGGCTCAGCCAATAAAGTTTTATTTCCAGTAAAGAGGACCAGGGAATGCTTTGCAATCATGAGCAGTGGCACCTGACCCCACTGGGACCACATGGGAATAGTTCCTGTGGAATTTCTGGGCTCTGTCCCAAATGCTTCATTTAAAGGTGAACGCCTTGTGCAAAGCACCACCAATGTGACTGTGCACACTGAACAGTGACCGTAGGACAAGGCCAAGAGCCCGTGCCCACGCCGTGTCTCTTAATGAATTGTGACAGTGCACTAATCCCAGCACAATTGGCCCAGGGTCTCTCATCGTGACAGGGGCGTTTCCGCCGAGGAAATGGCAAGGGGACTCTGAGAGCCAGGCTCGTCCGGGGCTGAGTTTGATTTATGAAAGGAGACCTAGGAGCCCGGATTGAACAGATTGGCTTGCAGGAGACAGCTGTACTGGAGGAGTCGCTGCCAGGTAGGAGAGTGGAAACAGAGAAAAATGAACAGTGGGATAAAAATTCCTTTCCCAGTCCCTACTTATCAACATGAAACATCTGTTTCAGCCACAGTGGTTCCCAGTGGCAGGCAGCGTTATTGATTTGGTGAAATCGCACTGAGATGGAGGACAATGACATGCCCCCCGCCACCACCAAGGCCGCATTATGATAATTCATGACTCTACCGGTGCCACCAGCGGCACCACGCATGCCAGAGGGGAGTAGTTAGTGCCAGGGCCATTGGGCCAATGGGGAGGGTGGGGAAGAAGGTTCTCCTCACGAGCGATAACTTTCCACCCGCT
Source organism: Pipistrellus hanaki (assembly GCF_964339955.1). NCBI lineage: Eukaryota > Metazoa > Chordata > Mammalia > Chiroptera > Vespertilionidae > Pipistrellus > Pipistrellus hanaki. The sequence continues at coordinate 7,825,631 of NC_140507.1, read as the reverse complement.
GTTCTATTTTATTGAGGATGAACACAGTGATTAAACTGGTTGGAAAACAAGCAATAAGCTTCTGCCTGTCTCCAATTGTTTTTAATATTCTTGTTTAATGGGAGAACATAGCTTTTATTTACACTAACCATAATGGATGCATTTTAAGATCTGGATCATTTTTTTTATTGTGTGTGTGTGTGTGTGTGTGTGCACGTGTTTTTTTTTTTAATCTTGCTATCTCATATGTTATGTAAGCACATGCTGCTATAAATAGGAAGACAAATATGCTTAGTTCAGCTTTTTGTTAGACAAAAATTTGATTAGGGATGTGCAAAAGCTGATGCTGTCAGCCAGCACACAGCACCAGGGAGCAATCCATACCATGTTAGAATGAAAATTAAATGCATTTATTATCAAAGACACTGCTTTTGCAGAAACGCACCAAGAAAGTTCGCAGGCGCAAATAAATAGGAGCTGCAGCGCCTCCATTCTGATCCTGTTATTTCGGAATGGGAAGTGGTATAAACTCACGTGAGTTCCCATGGCAGCTGAAGGGTGATGAGAAGACTGACTCAGAACTCTGGTTCTTGTACTTCCAAGCTTATTCTGAGTTGCAGCAGGACAAATGCCAAAAGCAATAGAAAAACACAAGAGCCCACCACTTAGAAAGATGCTTCGCTTTCTAAGGTCCCTTGATTGTCTTTAGTCTGTAAAGGAATTCACACCTTCTTCGATGATAAGGCATTTATATCATTTTTAAAGGTACACTGTAAACAATGTGGTATGGACAAATTTTTTTAATTTAATTTTTCAACTAAAACTTGAATGAGGCCGATTTAGAAGTAAAAGTTGGAGAACGTAGGTGATATTCTAGTGTTCGCTCACGGCCTTGACGAGATGCTCAGCACTGGTCCTTGGGATGAGAAAAAAAAAAAAAGTTTGGTGTTTCCGACAACAGTGAAATGAAGTGTGGGCCAAGGGATACGCACAGCCTGCCTGGCAGCTGGGCACTGAGAGGTTAACAGGCCCTGGTGCTGACAACCTGATAATGAGGATTTATGATGAGCAGGAGCAGAGGTGGGTGGGAGACTCCCAGGGGTGGCGGCTCCAGGCCCTCGGCAGACACAATACCTCAGCGGGACTGAAGGTTACCTTCTGGATGGTAATGGCAGCTGAGGTTGGTTACCTTTGTGGCTGCATGCACACACTCTGTGGATATGGGAGTGAGAGAGTGTGTGTGTGTGTGTGTGTGTGTGTGTGTGTATCTGTAAATATAATTGTATCTTTTTGATATTTTGGTACTTTATAATTTCAGATGTATTCAGAGTTAACCACATTTTCATTAAGGAAAAAAAAAATATTCCCTTGGTCTAGTAGTATAGGTATATAGCAGAATGGCTTAGTGGAAGGGTGGTGGTTAGGAAAAGCAGTTCACATAGCTTTCAAATGTCTTCATGTTATGGCCCCTGCCTATTTCCCCAATTTCAAATATTAGATCTCTTCCTTTTGTTATTTTTGGATTTGTTTTGTTTGTTTGTTTGTTTGTTTGTTAATCCTCTCCTTAGGATATTTTTCCTTTTTTGAGAGAGAGAGAGAGAATGGAGGGGAAGAGACAGAGAGAGAGAAACATCATAGGAGACATCGATTTATTGTCTCCTGCAAGCATTCCGATCAGGGCAGGGAATCAAGCCAATAACTCAGGAATGTGCCCTTGACTAGAATTGAACATGGACCCTCCAGTCCAAGGGCTGACTCTCTAACCACTGAGCAAATGACTGGGGCTCTATCTCTTCCTTTTATTCACTCTTTAAAAAGTATATCTAAATAAATATAAAAGCTATTTTTATTTTCCTCAAAAAGGGAGCTAATTTTTAACCCAGGTCCTTCCTCTGTGCTTCTCCCTATGATCAGTACACTTGTCCTGGCTTTTCAGGAGGCTTGTCTTTTTGGCCATAGAGCAGACAACCCAAATCTCTCTTTCTCACCTTCCTCATCCCTAATCCAAGCAGTCTCATTGTCCTGCTTCACTTCCCTATATGCTCATTGTTTTCTAAGCATATCGTGTTAGCGTTCCTGTAAACAGCCTCTCCCCTGCTACAGTCTAAGTCCCAGGAGAGCAAGGACCTTACAAATTTCCTGTTAGTTCCCTTATGCCAACAACTATTTTTCATTTGGTGTGCTATGTATATTTCTTGAATTTATGAGGAAAGGAGGTCAGAGGTAAGACTTTCTGAACCCTAAGCTGTTCTTTGACCTTCTCCTATGTGTGTACTTCTATTCCGAGGCCCATGGCTTCTCCTGAATTGGCCTTTCTTAAGAAAGAGCTAATGTTGGAAAGAAGGGAGTAGCCCATGGGGGATAATGATCTCAGCTCACAAGGGGGTTTCAGGTTCAAACCAGAGTGAATATTCTCAACTTCTCCCCCATTCTCAGTCGGTGCTAGCTCGGTTAGGTTTTCACGACTTCCACCCTGTGCTAAATTAGATACCTTAATGGGTGGTATGACTTATTAGTCCAAAAACTAAGGATGTTTCTCTGTGGGATATGACTATTAATATCCCATCATATTTCACTGTTCTGACTCTTTAATGCGTTGACATCCGTTGCTAATGTAATATTTTGCAAGAATATACGGTTTCCTATCTTTTATCTTAAAAATCACTGTTTTTAAAAATTATTACAACGGCTGCCTTTTATATTGAAATAATGAATCACGAAACCGTTTCATAAAACGTGTTTCCTCTTCTGGGGAGGATGTCAATAAAATCATAAACATGTACTTGGGAGCAGAAGTATTTATCTGCACACACCGAATGAAAACCCGTTCTGTTTTCCCTGAGGAGGCAAGCTCCTGTGCCATCTCTCATATTTAAGCGACACTACCTTGACCCCCAGATTGTCAGAGGCTCCCTGCAGGCTGGGCCAGGAGATTGCTCTGGAGGAGCCTGTAATGAACCCCCTGCACACACCATGTGGTCTCACTTACAGCTTCACAGGGCTAGACAGTGCGGTGCCAGGAAGGAACGGTTGAGAACTACGCAGAGGGTCTTTGTCTTCATGGGTCAGAAGCCTGGGCCTCTAGTCCAGGATCTCCTGCTCATTATTATGAAGATTTGTTTTCTCTGTGGGATGTTGGGGATTTTGTGCTGAAATAAGAGACCTTGAAAAGAATAACCCCGGTCAGGATACCAATCCTGTCGTCCTTTTGTCCTTTGTCCCTTTCCCCTTGGGTGTTGTCGGAAACCCCTAGGGATAACATTGCCTTTCCCAAAGGTGCTTTGGGGAGGAGGCATCCAATAGCAAGTGTTTTTTCCCTAAGACTAGGGTTAGTGGAGGTTCTGTCAAAATATGGGGAGGGGAGGTGATGGCTTTTTCTCTGCCTGAAAAAGAATGAAATCAAAGCATAAAATATTACCTGCATGGTTCTTTGAAGATACCTAAGAGTGACTTATGAAAAAAAAAAAAAAAAAAAAAAAAAAGCTTAGATTAAATAAACTTTCTAAAAGAATTACAAACATTAGCTGGAGTCAATTAGGGGTTTGGTCAGGCTCCCGAGTACAGTGATGGACAACTTCCTCTTTCCCCCCCTTGAAGAGGTGATTCTTTGTAAGTACACATGCATTGGAAGTTGTAGATTTGCATGGCCCTAGACTGGAAGTTTCCATGAGGATGGGTATACTATATGACTCTCACTTCTTTTGTTGGTAAAGTACGGTACACATATCCAGGACATAGTAGTAACTCATTAAATACTTGGCAGATTTGTGAGTAAATAAGTGCCTAATTAAACCTCATATGTTTGGTAATAAAAACCCAGAGGAGAAATGTGGTGACAGAGCCCATTGGTAGCAAAAATGAGACCAGAACCCAGTAAATTGTGTTGGAACCCAGGAAAACTGTGATTTTTCCACGGTACCAGGAACAACCAACATGTGGTGACTGGATAAGATTTTGGGAATTGGAAAGAGAGTTAGTTAGACACATGCCTTATTCAAAATGGCCTCCCCATGATACTTACAGCCCTGGCCTTTTGATTACTTAGCTTAATATACTTCTTTACTGATGGTAAGTCAGGTTCACGGATGTTGAGTTCAGATTCATGGATGTTGAGTTCAGATTCTTGCTGTCAGAGACCAATATGGTGGCTGTGGAAATGTAAGTGAATGTCTGGAGGTGGAAGGGGAACAGAATGAGAGGCTGAGCTTCTGAGAGCATGTCAGATTCCTGTGGCTGGAAGAAGAGAGGAAGGGAGCACAAGAACAAGGGGTGAAATATCAAAACAGCCCAGAGAGAGACTTTGACCACTGCTTTGGGAAGCTTCAGTTCCTTATATAACTGAGTAAAATAGAAGCTGGGAGCAACAGGTTAAAGGACCTTGTAATTACAGTTTTAAAAGTCTTACTTCCGACATCCATAAGTTCAGGAAGTATATAATGCACACCCAATAAGAGACACAGTTCTTGTAGAGACTCAATAATCCTCTTTCTGATAATGCAGTTGTTTTCTTGGTCCCAGAAAACCCATCTTCCACCTCTCTGTCATCTCCTCTAATTGAAGAAAAGAATGGTTAAGCATGCCCAGTCACTATTGTTTGAATAAAAAAGACATATCTACCCTTTTTTCTTGATAATGAAATGGCATCCCGAACATCTCTGTATCTCATTATAAAAATAAAAGGAGGCTTCTGAATAACCCTATCATTAACTGATTGTGTGACTTTGGATAAATCACATTGAACTTCCTATACCTCAGTTTCTTCATTTCTGAAGGAAGTCATTAAATTATAGTCTCGCCAAGGTTCCTTTGATCTCTTTTATTCTCATGTAGTTCATAGGCCAGGGAGAGAACAGGCCCTAGAGCCGAAATTTGCCCTTAATTCAGGATCAAAAGAAGAGATATTTAGGAACTGAGTCATGAACTATAAATTAAGCCAGTGCAGAAACATCAAACTCAGTTCAGTCATCCACTCCTCTCAGCATTCAGTTTTCTTCTGTGTGAATTTCAAAAGGGAGATGGATCTTTGGTATGAAGGAACTCAGATCAGTGTCAGAATATTCACTAGGTGAATCAGGCTCCAGCCAATTACCAGCATGTATTAAAGTCTTCCTCCATCTCTGCCTATAATGGTTTTAAGCTTTATAATTTTCCATCTCTTCACTGCTTAGGGACATAGGTAATCAATGAAAGTGTGTATTTCAACAATACGCATGTCCCCAAGATTGTAGTTTGTCAAAGTCACTTTGAATCATTCCAATTGAATTTTCACTTCTTGTAAATCATCAATGTCTATAATTGCATTATGGGATCACAAGGGAGCACCCAGAAAGGTATATTAAAGGAATGGCGGGGGAGTGAGTGCAATGCCCTTGAGTCATTCCTTGGTAATACAAGAGCAGAATTTGTTCTTGGAAAGCTGGTGGGGGTGGGAACTTTCTCTTTCCCTCCCAACAGGCATAATACTCACTCTCAAACCTGAATAGCCCTGAAACTGTTTGCTTCTCAAATGAAAGGAGCTACATTTCAAACTTATCCTATATAATAAAAACCTAATATGCAAATCAACCAAACTGCGGAACAACCACTATGACACGCATTGACCACCAGGGAGCAGACACTGGAAATAGGAGCTGCCCCCAGCACACCAGCCCCAGGCCAGCCAAGGCGGGTGCCAGAGAGGCCTTCCAATCTTCCTGCCAGTACCCTGCAGAGGGAGGGGTGTGGGTCCAACTGGCAAGCATGTGGTGGCAGTGGGGAGGGGGACAGGGCTGGCTGGCACCCAACTTGCCCTGCCAGTTGCTTCCCTCTATGAGAGGTGACAAACAGTGGTGGCTGATGTTGAGGCTGGTGAGCAGGCAGAGCCAGGCTGGCCAAGGTGGGTATCAGCGGGGTCTGCCCACCCCTGATCACCCTGCTTGATGCCTACATATTGGACTGATCACCGGCCAGGCCTATAGACCCTACCCATGCATGAATTTTGTGCAGCGGGCCTCTATTATAAACATGAAAGGGAATTTTCTGGCTCATGTAATTAGGATGATCAAGGAGTGAATATGGATGGCTTCAGGCATGGCTGGATACTAGGGTTCAAAGAACAATGACACTAAGAATCAGTCTCTCTCTCTCTCTCTCTCTCTCTCTCTCTCTCTCTCTCTCTCTCTCTCTTTATCTTTTTCTCTTCTCTGTGTTACCTTTGCTCTCTGGACAGTTTGCCTTGAAATTTGCCTAATTTACATCAGATCTATATTCTACCATCATTCCAGCAAAAGCCCTAATACTCTGCTTGGCCTGGTTTTAGACATTTTTCAGCCTTGAATCTCTGTAGTTATGATTATCCAGGCTTGTCCATGCTGGGAGCCTGAGGTAGAGTCACCTCCTTCCAAAAGATGTTGAGTAAAGTTGGAGAATGGATGACTCTTCAAAGAGAACTGGAATGCTGTCACCAGAGATAAGAGAAGGGGTAGCAGAAGTATGCATATGTCAACTGCCCTACTTTCCTTCCATAAAACAGAATGTGTATTTGTGGGCCCACATGAGTATGAAACAAAGCAATGCATAATCATAAATTCTTCCATAGGTCCCTTTCTGATTTTTCTAACTCTCAAATTTATCAATTCTTCCTATACCCATGCCATCCTCCTAAGTGTTACATGGACTTAATAATGTTGAGTTATTTCCTTTCAGAAATCAAAGAAATTCCCTATTGAACAGAATTTCTTGTTCATGGTATAAACATTGGAACAAATACATTTCTAATTAGTCAAATTTTAATATAGAGTTCATCATATGGGTTCTGTTCTGACCTTTGAAATGAAAATATAGCTCTTCTTTAAGCCAAGCATCTTGTCTCAAGCCTACCAAAATAGCAAATTTTCTGAAAAAGGCCGTATGTTAAAATAATTCATTCCTAAGTGTCATAAGCATGGCTTCTCCCCTTGTTGCTGATTTATGTGTATATATATTTTTAATGTATCTCCTGGGAACATTAAAATATAACATTTCATTATCCATCCTCTTTTCCCCCAAGTGATGTCTCTGCCAGATATGGAATGCATGTAATTCACTGTTGCTTTTAATTTGTCAGTACATTAATTTTAGTTGATAAAGAAGTTAACTGAATCTTCTGTCCCAGTTATCTCCGATAATTCAAGTTCATTTGGCTTTTGCTTTTAAAGACTGTCTGTGTCTCCTGAATCTCCTTGGGTTTACATAGCTTTTAAGTTGTCATTGACCCAAGAGATCATTCAAGGGTGATTATAGTTTTCAAGCTTGTTTATATGCAACAGCCATGACCTTTTTTCTAAAGACATCCAGCTGCTCTGAGCTGTACCTTGACCTCCAACGGACATTTATTACAAATCAATTTCATAGATTCACTGCAAAATAATGTAGAATGTCTCTGATAGCAAGATGATGGGAGGACACCAGTTTATTGTCCTTAAGAGGTTAGAACAACTTGATCATGAATTTTGAGTAGTCTTACTCATTTTTCCCCCCTCACTGACTATCCTTAAGAGGGGCCATTGTGCCCTAAATTTTGAATAAATATACCTAGTACACACCATACCAATGTCTGGGCAGAAAGGACCAAAGATGTTCATTCTTTGGTTGAGAACTCTGCTATCTCAGGGTGGGCAGTATGGAGGTGGGCACATCCTCAGAAGAAGACAACCACTGTCTCTGATTGTTTGTGAGTACTGTAGTAACATGGGGGCCACAAACCACTTTGAGCATACTGGGCAACGGGAAGAAGGCTTAATTCGTTAAATTCCTTAACCTTATCCCACTGGTGTTGTCATGAACACACACACACACACACACATACACATCTGTGTTTTTTATGTGCTATGCCTTTGTCCCAGAGGTCTTACTGTTTGGTTTTAGTAAAACATGATTTTTCAGACAAAATGTACCAGTAACTGGGCTTCTAAGTGTTTATGCAGTAAGATATGAATTCCCATTTCAGAACACAGCATTCCTTTTTACGCAAGATGGATATTCTGCTTTCCATTTATTAGTTACATAAATGAGTTTATCTATTTCTAATTTTGACTTAATATAGAAAGCATCACATTTTAGGTTTCATCCGTCTAATTTTCTTTCTGTATAATTATTTGTGGTAAGCTGGCTTTAGTCTGTGCCATCTGTTCATGAGGTTCAGGCCGATCATATTAAAGGTATATAAATTCAATATCTGAATATCCACATTCATAAGTCATGCTGCCTCTCAAAATGACTGAATTCATTGCAAGGCTGCTCCCTGGGAGAATCATGTGACCAGAGCTAACCACAAGCTCAAGAAGAGTCCCTCTGTCCCCTCTGCTGTTTCCCCTTGTGTTTTGAAACCCATGGTTTCTTCTCACAGGCCTTTCATACCTGAGGTCAGTGACTTTCAACTGGTGTGATGCGGATAGCGCAAGAATTTTTAAAGCATGCAACACCTGACTGTTGAGTCAGGGGCACTAACCTCTTGTCCTATATAACGTCAACATAAAATAAAAAATGACACAGCCAACACAACATTGGCCATCCGGCATGGAATAAAAATTATAACTTTTTTTTTATTGTGAGATGGGCCAAAACTATAATAAATTTTTGATGTGCCACAGAATTTTAGTAATTAGTTTATGTGTGCCACGACATGAAAAGGGTTGAAAATCGCTGCCTTAGGCAAAATGTAAAAATTATTCCAAAAGCTTCCTTTCTCCTTAGCCTTGGAGCCAGCTTGGAGAGCTCTTTTCTCTGTTCTTTGATATCTCTACCAGGTGGCAAAGTGGAAAATCTCCATCACACTAGTAAGGGATTCAGTTAGTACCCTAGGATCATTTTTTTTTTTAAGAAAAGGTATGGAATCATATTGCAGAGGTGAAAGCTTACAAAATAATTAAAGTTTATTTGTCTCCTGCTTTTAAAGCCTCCCCAAACATTATGCAAAATGGTTAACTCCTATTTGATAGAACCCCCTTTTCAGCGTGTTTGAAAGCAGCCCATTTCATATTATAAACACCACCCTGCAAAAAAGAGCAATCTCTCTCTCTTTTTTAAAAAAAATATATTTTATTGATTTTTTTTACAGAGAGGAAGGGAGAGGGATAGAGTTAGAAACATCAATGAGAGAGAATCTTTGATCAGCTGCCTCTTGCAAAACCCCCACTGGGGATGTGCCCACAACCAAGGTACATGCCCTTGACAGGAATAGAAGCCAGGACCTTTCAGTCCACAGGCCGACGTTCTATCCACTGAGCCACACCAGTTTCAGCTCGCTCGCTCTCTCTCTCTCTCTCTCTCTCTCTCTCTCTCTCTCTCTCTCTCTTAAATGAAAACCTGCTTGAGAGATGTTCCTTGAGTTATTGTAACACCCCTTCTTGAGGTAAAAGCAAAATTTCCTATTTCCAAGCAACTTTCAGGCAAAATATTTATGAAGCCAACAATGGCATGATTTTCAAGTGCCATTATTGAAAGCAAGAGAAAGAACGAAGGCGACTTGCGTGTTTTGTTTATATGATGTCATGTTACTAACTGTCTGAGATGCTGATCCTGCTAGTTCTTCAGGTCGCAGAGGCCAAACTGTTAGTCATCGACAATGACCCTTCACTTCCCAACCTTTTCAAATAAATACTGTTTATTACAATAAAAAAAGACAATTAAGAAAATATTCCAATTTTCCTATTAATTTAAGAGCCATTAACCTTTTTTATTGTAATTGTGAGCAATTTCAAAATGTCAAGTGGAAAGGATTTTATTGTTGTATCCAAGAAGATAAAGCTGACTTCACATACAAAAGAAAACATCCCAGCAGAATGTTACTAGTAAAAATAGTAATGATAATAATAGCAAGAGGCAACACTTATATCATTCTTAATATTTGCCAAAGACCACACCCCATCAGCACGTTAGCCTTACAACCATTCTCTGAGGAGAGTCCTACTGCTATGCACAATTTGCAGATGAGAAAAAGGAGTCTCAAAGAGTTGGTGAAACTGACCCAAGGTTGCACTCTGTGGGGAAAGGCGGAGCCAAATTTCCAAGTCAGGCCATCGAATTCCAGAATCTTTCCTCTACCAGTATGAAATGCTTTTTCTCCAAACATTAAAAACGATTAATGCATTCAAGTTCAAGTCCAGTGTTCTCTTTTTCACAATTATTTTTAACTGTGCCAAAATGCCCATAACATAAAATTCACCGTCTTCACTGTTTTGGAGTGTGCATTTCGGTACAATGGGCACATTCATACCATGTGCAACCATCCCCACTGTCCATGTTCAAAATTTTTTTTTATCCATAGCCATTGGGAAACTGTGCCCATTAAGCAGTAACTCCTAAGTGCTGTCTCCCACCTCCCCTGGCAACTAATGCTCTGCTTTCTATCCCTATGGCTTTGACTGTCCCAGGCTCCTCCTATGAGTGGGATCATGTCATATCTGTGCTTTTATGACTGGTTTAGTTTCCTGAGCATAATGAGCTCAGGGTTCATGATGCTGTAGCATGTGTCAGAGTTTTCTTTGTTTTTACATCTGAATATTCTATTGTATGCACATACCTCACTTTGTTTATCCACGAATCCTTGGTAGACAGTTGGGTTGCTTCTACCTTTTGATGATTTTGAGATATGCTACTATGGGCATGGATGTACAAATATCTCTAGAATCGCGGTCCATATGAAAAATCTATTTGCAATTTTGTGAGGAACCACCATACTGTTTTCCACAATGGTTGCACTATTTTTACATTCCCTGAATAATAGTACTATAATATTTATAATATATAGCATTATATAGTATATTATAGATGTTAACAAGCTGTGTCGGTTTAAAATAATTTCCACCCACCCCCGTATGGAGTTCAGACATGAACCGCTCCCACCATTTTTCCAGCTGTATGATTTATTGTAGGTGTGCTTGCGTTTAGAGTTTGACCTGAGAGGCATAATTCTGCTTAGAAACTGAGAAAGCTTCTTTTACATTTTCACTTGCACTGAAGATGCTGAGTGTGAAAGACATAAGTTCATCTCTTTCTGACTCGCTATAGTTCTTCACATAGAGATGAGGACCCTGGCATGTCACTGATATTTTTAGAGCTAGTGGCAACGTGTCTGTTTCTTCCCTTCTGCCGAATCCACCACAGGCAGCCACAGTTCATTGGGCTGCTGAGTCTCAGCTGTATAACTAAAAATACATGCCTCTGTAAAACACCAACAAAGACAATGTCGGTTTTCTTAAAGCACCACAAAGAAGTGCTTTAAAAAAAATTTACTGAATTCCAGTTGGGAAACATGTCTACTTTATTTGCCTCCTGCGTGGGCTTTAAGGGGACCCCTCCTATTTTAATACCCTCTTATTTATTTTTTTAATTTATCATGTTGGGATTGCATGATTTGTGCATCTCACACTATTGAAATGAACCACCAATGCTCATCCACTTTCAAATAAATGAAATTGTAAACTTCACTTTAGTTTGAACCTACAAATAAGCAACTACTAAGTGAGTGCAGTGCCCCTGTTGGTGGAAGGAAAGTGTAGAGTAAGTGTAATGTTTTGGCACTGTAACCTGACAATCCCTAAAGCTCATAGTACTATTTAAACACTATTGTCACTATTGGCTTTTTGATGTTTTATTTTTGGTGGAAGGTTATACAGTTTTTCAGTTTGTATTTAGATATTTTATTGTGCTGTAAAAAAAATAACAAAAGTCCAGAAAGACTATTTTTAAAACTTCCTTCTATTGGAGTTATTTGTTCTTTTCACATATTTTAAAATGACTAAAAGAAAGATACTGGCTATTTTATAATGTCTTCCTTGAAGTCCGTGTTTTAGGGGTGGGGAAGATCTGGCCCGAGGGCCATATAAAGCCCTTGATATCATTAGTCTGGCCCTGCCAAGGCATTAGGGTTGAGTTAATTAAATGTTTGACCTAGTGTAGCAGGCTAATTTTTAAACTAATAATTTTGGGTGGCCTGCAAATGATGCTATAAATATCCAAACGGCCCTTAGCAGAAAAAGGTTCCCCTCCAGAAGGTTCTTCTGAGACTTAACTGTGCACCTTTCAGCACACTTTGAAGGTTCACTGAGGTGCACTTTCAGTAGAACATGGTGTGATATGCTAATGGCAATATGTTGGTTACTTTCCAACAAATACATTTTTTTCTAGATAGTCTATTTAATATTTACAAGAGATCATATACTGCCTTGAACTCTGGTTATTCAGCAGCATTGCTACATAGATGGACACTCAATATTTTATTAAGAGAATGGCATATGGATTGCATATGCCTTATGTATAATCTACTACTACAGTCTATGTCAAAATCCAAGTAACTAAGGTTATTGCAAGAAAAATATGCATATGGTACAAAGTATAAGCAAATAAATTAATATTATAATATGTGCATTTTCATTTATTTATGGTAATATGAGTTTTTCACCTAGAAATTAATATTCTTGGTAATTACAGATATTTATAGACTATTGATTTTATAGTGTTTTATAGTAGACTTGAGATGAACTTAAGTTTAACATATTTGAGTGGTTAATGGCCCATGAAAAGTATAATAGTTGCAAGTTAGAGACCTAAATAAGCTACATAGTCCAAAAGCAATGGATCCTCAAGAGACAGATATGACAATTAGGATTCAAAGACAATTGGTTGATCAATTTCACACACACACACACACACACACACACACACACACACACACACAACCCTTCCTTGGATTTATCCAGGTTTAGACAGTTCATGGGTTACCGAAGTAAATAATGTCTGCCATTAACCCTGCAGACTCCACAGAGCCTAAAGTATGCAATAAAGTACTACTCTTTCATGGAAACCCAGAAAGTGACAGGGGCAAAGGTACAAGAGCAGATCATGTTTTCTAGCTCCCTAACTGTAAGTCGTGGATGCTGAAGCTCAAAACAGTGTATGATAATTATCTCTTTCTCTGTAGTACCATCACCTATTGCAAACATAACCATGTGTGCATGCCTGCTGATAACAGTAGCTAGCATCGATTGATCATGCACTGTGTGCGAGGCACCTTGATAAGCCCTTCACATGGATAATCTTATTTAAACATCACACCACTCCTGAAAGATGCTTCTGTTGTTTTATTCTCATTTTACATGTAAGGAAAACATAGCTCAGAGATTAAGAGAAACTAACGCAATGGCATAAAGATGGCAAATGGCAGAATGAGAATTCCAATCCAAGGTCATTATTTCACTCTGGATCACCTTTGTTAACTAGCTAGTTATTACCCATATGACAGCGTTTACTCTAGGGTAGTGGTTTTGAACTCAAATGAAGGTCTTTTCAATAATATAGGTGTAGATGAGTAATTTTGGATCTTAAGACATTACATTTTATACATGGTATATTCATTTCATTTCAACTTCTGGACAATATATGTGTTTCTTTCATTATTAAAAGGTCATAGAGCTTGTATTTATTTCATAGAAAGGAAAACATTTAGAGTGTGCATCTAGATTGCTGACTATGGTGGTAAGGAAGTAGGCGGATGCATGGAAGCTCTGGGTTGGAATATCACTGAACTTTCAAGAAGGAAAAATGAAGATAGCTATGTGTAGAGTCCCACGGAAGTGCCCAAACTTCCTGTTGAATAAATGAGGACCAGAACTGTTCCCTGGAACTTAATGACAATTTTTCATCTTCATTGTCTGTGATTTCATTGCTTACTCACAGTAGTATTTTCCTGCTCTTGGAAGCCTTACTGCTTATCAGGAAGAGTGAAGAGTTCAAGTCATCTGAAGAAGGACTGCTTTAGTCAAGAGTGTGCATTCTTTTCTTTTCTCTTCTTTTTATTTCCTTTCTTCCCTTTAATAAATGGAACGGTTAAGCAGGTAAAGTTTTATGCCACCAACATCCTCAGATTAATGAAGAGCAAATATTTGACAAGTATGCATCCTTTTTTATAAATGAGTAATAAAGAAGTTAACAGCTGGTGCAATCTAATCATCTATCTGGATACCCAGGTTTTTTGTGTTTTTAAAAAATATATATTTTATTGATTTTTTACAGAGAGGAAGAGAGAGGGATAGAGAGTTAGAAACATTGATGAGAGAGAATCATTGATCAGCTGCCTCTTGCACACCCCCACTGGGGATGTGCCCGCAACCAAGGTACATGCCCTTGACTGGAATCAAACCTGGGACTCCCCAGTCCGCAGGCCAATGCTCTATCCACTGAGCCAAACCGGTTTTGGCTAGATACCCAGTTTTTATAGCAGTTAGAGGTTGGGGGAGTCAAATTCTTTAATGATCAATTGCTGATGTGTACCTATATCATGAACACCATATTAGGCATTACTTATGATTCTTATCCACTATTACTGATAGAAGACTTTGAATGGAACCCAGTTTTATTATAACTTTAGGTGTGGAGCCATAAATGTGCTCACTTTAGTGTAGGAGAACAAATAATCTGTAAACCTGTTCTACAAAATTTGAAGACAGATTTGGCCCTTCACAATAGGCCTGACTGAATTCATTTATAAGAGATTATGGTCAAGCTCTCTTGTAGAAAAAAAGAGTGGATACTACTTCAGCTTTCAAATCTCTTTAATTTTAGTAGCTAGAGACACATTTCAATCTAAGAAAATTCTCTAAGAAAAACATACAACTATGCATTTACTGGAAATATGCTAACCTAATTAAATTTAATTTAGATAATTAGCATGCATAGTACATACAGTTGAATCTAACTTATGATTCATAACTTTCCCAATAAAACATCTCAAACTTTCCATGTGACAGCAATGTGGTTGTCATGGAAATATTTTAGAGCCCAGATCCCCCAAAGAGGCCTCACCTCTCTGGTTAAAATAATCACATCTGATTAGAGGTGCTTATGTGATATTGAGTGTAGTTTCACTCTGACGTCAGTTGTAAGCAGGGGTTTTCCACACTTTTCATGTTGGGTGCTAATCCATAGCCAGCATTTTGGTGCTAATCCATAGCCAGCATTATTTATACATTCTAATGGGATTCTTTTCATGTAGGTGAGTTGCAGAAATAGTGTGAGAAGTTATGGAAGGTGAATGTATCTAGTTTTGTTTAACTGTAAAACAAACAATTCACATGTTCCCCTCAAGCACCTTCTGTCCTGTGGTTCAGTGAGGAGAAGAGATGGGGAAGGGAGAAGCATGAGCTGAGCTCTGACTTTGCACCAAGCACTTGCTCTGTAGTCTGCATGATTTCACTTGGACTTCACAGCCACCCCGGGAAAGTGTTATTATTCTGATTGACACATGAGTGTCAGCGTGGATAAGGAACATATGCAAGGTCACTGAGCTACCGAATGACAAAGCTGGAGTTCATTAGTCTGTGTCTTAATCCTAAGTCCATGATCCTCCTGGGTGCATGACTAAATGAAAATTCTGATTCTTAATGCTATTGATCTACATGTGATCTAATTTAAGGCAGGAAATATCGAATGGTGACATTTCATATCTAAACACCATGTTTCACTATATGTTCTACTCTTTAAGTAAGAGTGCAGTTGACCCTTGAACAACGGAAGAGTTAGGGGTGCCAACCCCATTCAATCAAACACTTATGTATAGCTTTTCAGGCCTGAAACTTAAGTACTAATAGCCTACTGTTGACCAGAAAACATAAAGTCAACCCATATTTTGTATGTTATATGTATTGTAGACTATATACTTACACTTTATTAAGCTAGAAAAAAGAAAATGTTAGTAAGAAAAGCATAAGGGAAAGAAAATTAATTTACATAATTTAATTTAAAACATCTATATATATAAAAAGCCAGTGACCAGAATGCTGAAACTACTGGAATGACCTGAATTACCGGTCGCTATGATGCCCATTGTGGCAGGCCAACTGCCCTGATCAGGGATGGGGCAGGCTGACCAAACTACCATGGTCCCTCCCCCCAGCCAACCCTGCTCCTGATAGCCCCCCACCCTGATCAGGGGCAGGACTGGTTGGCCAACCTCCTATGGCTCCTTCCCCTGACCAGCATGGCCCCCCATAGAGCTCCCACCCCAATCAAGGGTGAGACTGGTTGGCCAACCTCCAGCAGCTCTACTCCTGGCTGGCTCTGCCCCGATTGGTTCCCATCAGGGCGGCCTGCCAGACCCCATTCATGCGCGAATTTGTGCACCGGGCCTCTAGTCTGCATATAACTGGACTTTCCCAGTTTAAACCATGTTATTCAAGGGTAAACTATAAAAAATATTCATGAAGATAACATCATTCAATATCCTTAAAGAGGAGTTAAAGCAAGAACTTACTACTATGGGTCCTTTTTATGGGGCACTGGACTCTAAAATGTTCCTAAGGACAATTTGATATTCCAGTGATCAGAGATAGCTGAGTTCCTCCCTCTCCCCCTTCTCAACTTCTTCTCTACCTCCTCTTCATCCACCTCCCTCCCCTTCCACTCCTGTTTCCCCTGCAGGAGCCACAGGAACCCTCCTCCCTACCTCCTGTCTTCCTGTCCTCATAACACAGCCCCATGCTTTCCCAGAGGCACTGGAAACTCAGCATCACCCTCAGGTCCTGTCCTGGAGTTCCATAGTCTGATATCTAACAGAAAAGAGCAAATTAGTGAATGTAGTACAAACACAACCTGTGTCTTAACACATACAATGGGTCAGATTTCTTATGTGCTATTGTTTTTGAGATTTCTGATTTATTGTAATTATCATAATCATAAACAGTTTTTCTCCTCCTGCTATATAAAATAAATAAACATGTGAAAGTTTTCATTTATGAGTATATCAATATTCAGTTTTCCAAAAATACTGTTTTGAATGGAAGAGGATTTTTTGAAATAGTATTTTTAACTTTTTCTAACAGGATTATGAAGGACTTATTTATATTTGGGGAAAATTCTAAATTCATTTGTAAATTGTCACCCATGCTTTTGTCATTGGAGCCAAGCTGCTCCCCCAACCCCCTTGACTATGGATTCATTCAAGTTTGAGACTTAGGCCTCTGTTGAGTTTATCCATGTCACATATAGGCCAGCAGGTCAATAAAACAGGCTTCCCAGTCAGTTAATGTATCCTAATTTCAGATGCAACTGAAAGTTCAATAACTAGATCCTTAAAACTTATTTTCACCAGAGGTGAAGTAAAATTTACAGAAAGAAATGGAAGTAAAATAGATAATTCAAGAACTCTTCAAAGATGCCCTTTAAAATGTCCCCTATAGAAAATGTCCCAAACATCATGGACTAGTGGAAGGTAGCTTTGTCCTCTCATATTTGTAGCAGCAAAAATAAGGCTGGAATTGTGATGAAGATAAGAACATTTTATAGAACACCCTGGTCTTGAATCAGCTGATATAAAATTTTATGTGGTAGGTTATTCTACTGGCTCTGCCTGATTTATCTCTATGGTGGAAGCTTTCATGCAAGATAGCATTCAGGTGTCTGCCTTACAGTTGATTACATGTTTGGCCAAATCTTATATTTATGGGTATTTCTGGGGCAATAAAGTTCACTAGGACCTTGATCAGAAATATAAACCCATAAACTGACATCTATGGCTTTCACATTTCATCACAGGAGTTTTTTTCTGGAAGGAATGCCTAGCACAAGTGCAAACAGGGCTTGTAGGAGTTCTTGAATTTTCATTTTCAGAAATAAAAAATATTCTGCCTGGCAACACTGGAATGCCTGTGCATGCTACTCTCAGAAGCCAAGCATGAGGTGCACTCTAAAATACCAGAAAATTCCATGTGTCTAGTAACTGTCCACTTTGTAGTGAAAATCCAAAGGAAATAGTGAGGCTCTCTGTAATGCATCCACACCTATGTTTGATAGCTAGAGTAGTTTGCCTACAAGGATATTATTTTTTCCCTTTATTTTTTTTCATAAATCTACAACCTAACTCAATCAGGCAAAGTTGTGATTAACCTTATTCTTCTAAAATTTATAGCAATTCTCTCTTTATGATGGACTCAATCATCAAATGCAGATATGTGCTGTTCTGATACCTCTTAGGCAATTTATAGGAACCTGGAGAGTGAGTCATTACTTCTTGAACAAACTGTGTGCTATATGCACTTCAATTTTTTTCTGTGTAATTCTCAAACAATTGAGTAGGTAGAATAGGCAAATAGTCTTTAAGAATGTGATGCTTTTGTGATAGAAAATGTTTCTCTTACACTGAAATGACTGGTCTACCTTTGACATTTTCAAAGGATGCCACTTGTGAACATCTCTGTTCCCCCATACAATGCACAATTAAATATACATTTGTTCTGAATTCCTATTTTCCTATATTAAAAATGAGCAGTGCCTTCAGATTTGCATAGGAACTTTAAACATAACCGCATCGAATTATTTTCTCGGACACTCTACCAGGAGTGTTTAATCACGACACAGATAAAAAGTAAGTGTGTGTGTGTGTGTGTGTGTGTGTGTGTGTGTGTGTGTAATCTAAAGTTAGGCTGATAGGAAGATAAACTAGGGATTAGTACTAACACTGCATAAAAACATACATTTTGTGCCTGTGTAATTAGGTTTTAATAAACATGTTTGATGGTTACTTAAAAAACATGTTTTTCAATACCTAAATGACATCTTGTAAAGTACAGTAAAAAGAGACCCTTGCAAGACTATTTGTTTTTTAATTACAGTCTGATTATGATAAACATTTGTTATTTTCCTAAGAAAAGATTAATGTTATAAATCAATTTTCTAAATTTGAGGCTTACATGCAATATGTTGCAAATAATTCTGATTGTCAATTATAGCGAAGTATGCTTTTTCTGACATTGTTTTTGGAATAATTGTTATTGTGTGTGACCTTTTAATTGGGACCCATTTTTATTTTTGCAGGGTTTATGATGCATGTGTTAGGGTTAATGAATCATTAGCCAGTAACACATTACTTCTGAGATTATTTTTCTGATTGCCAGTTATGTTTTTATTTAATTCTTAGCCCATTAGATTCTTAGTTACAATCCATTTTATTGGCAATTGAAAACCTGGGCTATTTTAGCAAAAAATGTGCCATCAGGATTATTTTGCTGTGTCTGTTTATCAAAAGAAACTGTGCTGAATAGTTTTGGTATGGGAGGTGACCACAATGGAATTTTTATGTTTACTCTCCAGAACTAGAAATCCCTTACTTCTATTTCAGAAAAACGGCAAATGTGTTTAGATTCATCACCATCTTAAAAATTTATTCATAGCATTTGTCATTTTCCTCTATCCTTCTCTCTACACACAGGCGATATTTTAAAAAAAGACTCACTTTTAAAGGAATTATCTTTACAGGTTTAATAGTTAAAGTCCTGTTTATCCACAATAAAATGTTGCAATGATCAGGGAGCCCCCTGTCTACTGGAAAAGATTATTTGTGTCAATCATTTGTGAATACAAAGCATTTTTGCATGAATGAGAACCAAATGGGCATTCAAATTTCCGACCATAATGAAGCTTTAATAAGCCAGTGATAGAAAGTTTTGCAGTAATAGATGATGACCAACACATAAATCAAGTTAGCGGAGCTTATGCACAGAAATTATATTTATCTGTATTGACAAATATAATTGCTTCTTTTATGTGGCTGCAATGTAATTATAAATCAACACTGGCCTTCCAAAAATGTCAGCAGAGCCTTTGAAATTCCTCTAGGATTCTGAAATCCCATGTTATGGCATATTCACAACTTGTGAGCACTCTTCACAATGCTTCTTGCTTTTTGTTATTACTTTTTTTTTTTTTTTTTTTTTGCAGAAATGGTATTCTTTTCCTCAAAATCTATTTGCAATTAATTAATGTGTTTCCGTTTCAAGAAAAAAGGTTCTTCTTTCCCAAATTGTAGGTTAAAGAACTGAATGTACTGTTTCTTAGTGAATCCAAGCAACATATATCCCTAAGAATGGTGGTGTGTTCCATGCAGGGGAACTTAGAGGACTTCAGTACCTTGAGCACTGTCATCAGAAATCACATGGCCCAGAATAGAGGCTCATGGAAGCAACACCGAGTGGTGAGGCATTTATAAATGAGAAAAAATGGATCCTATGGTAAAATTCAGAAACTATTAATGCTTTTTAAATTATTTATAGAGATTCATTGACAGAGGCCAATTCTCTGGAAAGGGTTTGGTGGTTTGGTTGTGGAAATTCAATGAGAGAACAATTGATTAGTTGCCAGGGAATCTGTGGTGTATTTCTGTTTCATCATTCGAAAGATGTTTTGATTCTTAGGTTTCTGAGAAGGGGTGTAAAAAAAAAATCTGAATCTAGTGAGGATTTCCTAACTCAAAAAGCATGTAGTCCATATTATGAAGACATTGCTACTCAGGCACATGGCCTTTTTCCTAAATCTGCATATTGATGACAGTTCTTTGCTGGGTGGTATAGATTAAGGGAGACTGGAGTATTTGTGCATTAAACTTATAAATACAATCATAGTTTGTTGTCTCTTTGGGGGCAAGTTTGCACCCTTTCCCATTAAGTAGGTTTTCTGAAAATGCATAACAAAGGAATCGATCATTAGCACTTTTCTAAAGAGGAAAAAACAAACAAACAAACAAACAAAAAAAACCACCAGTAAATAAAATAAATGCACGGTCATGGGAGAGAAGGGGTTAATATAGCAACAAAACTCTATGAATAAAGATAACAAAAGGTACATCACTCTAAAAATTTGAGTTCAATCAGCTACACTGAACAGGCAACCTCTGATTTTTTTTTTAAATCAGTTCTGAAGTATACAGAATATTAAATTTGATAAGATAATTGTAATTTTATAATTTAAAGATAGTTGTCACCTCTTAGAAGTGTCAAATCATTACCATACACATTCAACAGAAATGCGTGGCAAAGAGTATAGAATGACTACATCCTGTGACTTTCCCTGCACTCTCGTTAGACAGGCAGGAGCGTGGTGATAGACACACGGATATGGTACCCGTAACAGTGAAGAACTCCAGGGAGGTTTTGTGTTGAAAACTTAGAGGAGAGGGGAAAAAAGTAATTTCCAATTCACAGCATTGCAATATAGTGCAGAAAGAACCGGACTGGGTGTCTGGCAGCTGTGGATGGAGTCTGGGCAGCATGACCCAAGGAAACCCTTTTCTTTCCTTGAGCCTCTGTTTCAGACAATCTCTGCCTTCGTGTGCAAACCCGTTCTCTGCCCCAAGGGCTGGAGATACCAGTCATTTGCTCTTTAGACATTTTGTGGTTCCTGGAAGCTAATGGGAACTTAGGCACATTGAGAGTGGATGTCCCTGTTTCACTATCTGTTCTCCTTTTAACTGTCAGACCAAACACTTCCCGCATTCTCCTGGTCACTGAAGACATCAACATGGAAATCCCAACTCCAGCTCTCTGTGGTCCTCATTGGGCAGGCTGTTCTTTAATGGGGTAGTTGGAAACGAGAGACTTAACAGAGACAACTCAATAGCAGTAGATCCCTGTAGGGTTTTCACTAAGTCTCCCTTTTACACCACTGATTGGAAGCTAGAGTTTTAACTGTAAAGGAAAATGCTGCTCTGAGACCTCTTTTTACAGGCTTGCAATTTTTCTTGCTGCAGTTGTTTAAGCTTGTTTTTGACAGTGGGGCAAAACACTAGAATTTGTTGGGCTTTCATTTCACATTAGCAACTGTCTTGAATCAAAGTGTTCCCTACTATCCATCAGGCCTAGCGTGGCCTGGTTTGTTTGATGGACAATGTGACACTGTCAGTTCAGGAACAGGAAAGATCTCGCCTTGTTTGTCTCATCGCGACGGTGAAGGAAGAAGGTGGTGGTGGCAGGGAAGTGAAGGGTTCCTCCCTTCCCCTCATATCTGTAATGTTCCATTTAGTTTTCTATAAAGGCTTTATCTAAAGAAAAATTAAAAGTTTAAAAAAAAACTTAGAGCTAAACAGACAGTTTAATTGGTTCTATTTTTGGAAACTGGGAGATAAATGCTATGTGCGAAGTTAATAAACCATAATTGGAATTTGCTTAAGAGCATTCTTTCATTCCACATGGACCCATCCACCTCAGGAAGCAGGAGGACCTTGCTGGGATTCAGGACTATGTGAGCCCCTTTCTCAAGGACAGCTGTGACTTTGTGGGTGACCTTGAAGAATTTAATAACTTTGCTGTGTCCCAGCTGGACAATAAACAAATTGGGCTGGGAATTGAAAGACTGAAAACAAGCACACCAAACAAAAAACTAAATATGATTTCAGTTCTTGGATGATAACACTATCATATGTGTGTTCACTGCTGTCATTTTTGCCAACTATATGTAGTATTTTCTCCAAAATCAAGACCTTAATATTTTCATGGTTAATGTTGAGCTGCATCCTTGCATAGGGTTATCATTGTGAGCAATCAATGCTTTTTAGGTTTTACATATTATGAAGCTGTGACTATCCACCCTGCCAAAATGATTTGTCAAATGTATATAATCATTCCCACTGTGTTATTTCTGTTGAGATAGATAGGTAGCTAGATAGACACACAGACAGAAAGATAGATGATTGATACATATTTAGATAACAGACAGGTAGGTAATTAGATAGATGATAGATACATACATACATAGAAAAATAGAGTATATATAATATGTATAGAATCTCTGAGATTAAAAGAGTCCCTCCTCTTCACATGTATAACTAAATAAATAAAAAAAGAACACCTGTAAATAAATTAAAAAAAAAGAACACGTATATATGTTTACCAGTTAGGTAAGTGAAGAAGAGCGAGTCTATTAATCCCAGGCATGATTTGGCCCTTTCAGCCCCACATAACTTTTCCTCACAGTAGTTTCTCAACTTGAGCTAAACATCAAATTTCTTTAAAGAGCCAGGAAACAAATAACAATTATACTATTTTTTTAATATTTAAAAATGCCATTTCTGCTATGCTTTTACAGGTGTATATTCTACTTGAATCCTTGAAAAAGAAGTGACTTAAAGATTCCAATTTGATGCTTGTTTCATAGAATTGTCTATATAGAGATCAAACAGAAGTAATACAGCATATTGGAAGGTGGTATAAAGGAGGGCATTATAGTATTGACTCTGAAAAAGGACCAGGCTCAACTGCCATCACTGCTAACTAGAAATCATGTGACTTTGCATGTGTCAGTTTCCTTATTTCAAAAATAGAACAAAAATGGCACTTGTCTTATGGGTTTATGTGATAATTTAATGACGAGTGAATGTGTTGGGACTGTATGTCGTGCAGATCTCTACACCATAGGAAATACTTCACGACCATGAGTATATGGAAAGATCTCAGGCTTGGCAATGGACCTTGGTTCCAATCCCAGTTCTCCTAGATACTAACTGTGAAAAGTCAGAGGGTTCTTATACACTCTCATTTTCAGATTCCTGTCTGTAAAACTATTCCCTTAAAGCAGAATTTGTAAAAGACTGGAAATCTTAACTACACTGAATATAAAGAAGTCTTAACTATAACAAAAAGGCTATGCCATTTGCCAAATGACGAAAAATTTAAAATAAATAAACCTTTTGGCTCAATTCATTACACAAACTTTTAGATATATAGTCAAGTGTTCACTTATAGTCTTTACTGTTCTCCTATCTTTGCTTTAAGTTAACCCACTGTTCTTGAGATACTTCTGTTTAATTTCACATTTGTATTCAAAATTAGTGTCTTTATTAACTAATGCAGGTTTTCATTTTCAGAACTTTCACCTCCACTTCAATATGAGAGTTCTGGGTTACAGCTATTTATTAACACCTGCCTGGTGTCCATTTTATTCCATGTCACAAAAACCATTACAACTCTTAGCTTTTTCATTCACTCAATAGGCAAATATTTCTACACTGTAAGTGCTTATCATATTGTTTTTCTTAAAGTGATATTTAAAAATTAATTTGCATGCTTATTTGCAAGCTATGCTGTATAATAAATAAAAGCCTAATATGCAAATTGACTGAACAATGGAATGACTGGT
The DNA here is from genome assembly GCF_964339955.1 of Pipistrellus hanaki. NCBI lineage: Eukaryota > Metazoa > Chordata > Mammalia > Chiroptera > Vespertilionidae > Pipistrellus > Pipistrellus hanaki. Next base: position 7,801,736 of record NC_140507.1, on the reverse strand, counting down.
GGAATGACCAGTTGCTATGATACACACTGACTATCAGGGGGTAGACACTCAATGCAGGAGCTGCCCCGAGCCTGCAGGCCCCAGGCCAGCCAAGGCAGGTGCCAGCGAGGGGCCCCCCTGATCACCTGCCAGTCACCCTGCAGAGGAAGGTCACCAAAGCTGGGATCAGGGCTAGCAAGACAGTGGCAGCAGGTCAGCCAAGTCAGGTGCCTGGGCCCCCACCCCCAATCACCCCACTGTTTGCCCCACAGGTCGACCCTGATCACTGGCCCAGGCCTAAGGACCCTACTTATACATGAATTTCATGCACCAGACCTCTCTAGTCCTATATAATTAAAGGCTAATATGCAAATCGACCCAACAGCAGAACTGATCGCTATGATGCACACTGACCACCAGGGGGCAGATAATCAATGCAGGAGGAAGAGCACCATAGGGGGAGCACCACTCAGCCAGAAGCCTGGCTCACAGCTGGCAAGTGCAGAGGCAGTGGTAGGAGCCTCTGCCACCTCTGCAGCAGCACTAAGGATGTCCAACTGATGGCTTAGGCCCACTCTCCACAAGAAGCAGGCCTAAGCCATCAGTTGGACATCTCCCGAGGGCTCCCAGACTGCGAGAGGCTGGGCTAAGTCCGCCCCACCCCCCCAACCCCCCAATGAGTGCACAAATTTCATGCACCGGAACACTAGTATAAATATAAGTAGGTCCTGAAAAAAATGATAAAATGTTCATTATTTTTAAATTTTCCTCTTTTTAACTGATTCCAGTGTAATCACCAAAAGTTTGTGCACCTAGCATTGTTTGAGGTATTTCAGGTTAATGTATCTTCCCCAGGAAGATGATGTAAACTTAGAGAGCACACCATAAAAAAGATGAACACACATGAATGCAACACCTAATTTCTAAGGGATATTTATTTTGGAGGGGCCTTACCTTATACCCAGGTATATAGAAAGAAACATTTAAAACAGGTAATATAACTTATACTTAAAATTATTAAATAATATCTAGACTACTAAATAAATAGATAATATTGCTTAAAACTAGAATAGCACTTCTCAACCTTTTGGTTGCAAGGCCCCTTTAATTTCTTACAAATTTTTAATCAAATATTTACTCATAAAAATTAAAACTAAGGAATATTTTAAATGTATATATTTACCCATATTTTAGATTAAAAACAGCAATAATAAACTCATTACATGTTAATGTAAAGGATATATTTATGAGAAGCATGTTTATTTCCAAAAAAATGTAATAAGAAAATGACATTATTTTTTTCCCCCTCTAAATATCTTTAATTCTAACTTAGTACATCTGGGTTCTTTGTTTTGGTTGAAGAATATAGAGAAAATCTGGCCTCATACACATATTTAGATATAAAATGGATATATTTTATTAGCATTTTTAGTTAATTATGGATATTCTCATTTGAATCCACACAAAAGCTCAACAAATTATAGTTTCTTAAAGATTACAGTGTCAGATCTTTTTGAAATAATATTAACCTAATTTTTTACTGTCTTAAATGAAAATTATTTAATTGGCCCTTTTTTGAGATTGGGAATGGATATTTTTTTCTTATGCAATAATTTGTAATGTCATTTAGAAAATATAGTTTCACTGAAGTATGCAAATCTTCCACATGTTGACACATTTCATTACAGAATGTCAAAAATCACATTTGGAAATATCACCATCAGTCTCATCAGAAAAATCTTAAGTTTTGGGAAGCTAGTGTGCTCATGGTGGACTTGTGCTTTGCACAAGAGTTGCTTTTTCTTGAAATCTTAAATTTTATCATTGGCAACAAATACTATTACTGTTGATTTCCTTCATGTGCCTAGGTTTCTTTAATTCTTCTCCAGAAGGTCTCAGACTACACTTGAAAAACCAATGACAGAAAAAAAAAAAAAAAAAAAAAAACTAAATTAAATCAATGGCATTTCTATGGACTAGCATTAATAGCTGACATCCATTGTTGACATGCACTTTCACATTGTTACACAGTTAAATGTTGACATCCACTAAATAATGTTGATCATCTAGTCATCAAAATATCATCATTCTATATTTTTATTCAGTAACAAATTTTCTCAAGGTGGTAATCTATACTGGGTCTTTACATCAAAAGTGTTCATCTGTGAGGTTTTGTTCATAAAGTGATTTTTAATACTTCCTTAGCCATAAGGAAAAAAAAATTGAGAGGGTAGGTAGGTAGGTAGGTAGATAGGTAGGTAGAAGAATAGATAGGTAGGTAGGGTAGGTAGATAGATAGATAGATAGATAGATAGATAGATAGATAGATAGGAAGGAAATTAAGAAAGATGGAAGAAAGAGGCAATAAGGAAGGAGCAGAGGGAGGGAAGAAAGAACCAAAGTAATAATGAGGAAATTACAGTAGTTGTGGGTGGAGTAAGGAATTAAGATGAACAGTAGAGTTCTTTTTATCTGGTTGAAACTGAAGTTTGGTTAGGAAGGTCTTTGAAATCATTGTTTAATTCGATAGCTTCTCTTGATCATTTTGCTGAACTAAATATAGGTATAATGTGTGTTATTTCATTAATATAACTGTACACCCAAATCTGAAAAGCCAAAATGTGGGGAAGATAGGAAGTTGCCCAACAAAGTTTCTGTATGCTGTTAGGAAAACAAAGCAGACAAGCATCAGTGGCATTTAAAAAAAAAAAAAATACAGACTCAAACTTTGAAAAAGACAAACACCCTAAATGAAAACATGGCTTGTAAAAGCTGCTTCTGCTTCTTTGTCTTCTTTTCTGTTTGTTTTCGCATAGAAGAATATAGCCGTGGGTCAACTCATTGTACTAACAACTGCCAACGAGTGCCTATACCAGTTCTAGGCGAAGGCTCTGCCAGGAAACTGTCTCCTAATGATGCTATCTGCATATTTTAATGAGGCTGGAAATATGGGAAACTGCATAGACTCTGCACTCTGCTCACTTTGGGTTTTTCCCCTTGTTCCCATTCATTAACATATGATAACTGGAAATGGGTTTCCTATCACCATCTACCAGCCCTACCTACACAGCTTGACATTTTCAGAGTTCAGATGAAATACTAGTAACCTTTCTGTGGTCACTCTATTTTTTCTAATGATGTCCATTCAATCAATGAGACGGTGGCATGGCTACCACATTAAACAGCGCAGGAGCAATCTTGCATCTAATTACTAAAAAAGTAAAGCTATTCAAGGTAGGAATAACCTTTCTCCTTTTTTCTACATTTTACCTTCCTCTCTCTTATTTCTGAGAAGAGTTTTCATATTTATCTTTTGTTTCACTGTAACCTCAAACTCCTCCCTCTCTTGCTCTTTTTCTCTCTCTCATTTCTACCATGTGTTTATTGAGCACCTGCTATGAGTCAGGTGCTAAATTAGTAATTTATATACATCACTTTATTTAGTCTCCACAATATAAGCATGATTATGTATGACTACTTGTTATGTGTGTAATATGTTTATGTATCAATTATGCACACTATTGACATTACCTATGTGTTATTAAATCTAGTGTGGATGGTATAAGCAGAGACAAACTTGATGAAGTCAAGAGTAAGTTTTCCAAGGACAGACAGCTAGGAAGTTAGAACTTAGACCAAAACAGGTTTCTCTAAACCTCTGAGCTATCATGGCTTCTCTCTTGGAACAGAATATTTAAAAACAAGAACTTTTGATGTTTCCTTTAGTCAACTCCCAAATCACTTAACTTGTGTACAAAAACATTAGAATTTCTTCATATGTTATAGTTCTAAGCATCAATAAACATAGAAGTACAAGATTTGGGGTTCTCCTATCCCAAACTAATATCAAAATTTCATGAGGAACAATCTAGAATAGATTAAGCCTTCAAAATAAATCCAAGGACAGACTCATTGTATCCAGACAATTTTGATACATGTAATTCATAGATGACTCTTTTTAGAAACAGCATCAAAGATGTGGTAATCATAAGTTGATTTCAATCATGAATAAATAATTTAGGGTTAAAGTTACCATTACCTAGAAAAACAATCTTAAAAAAAACAGATTCTAGTATCCCCAAAGGGAAAATGGGCTCTTTACCTGAATATATATATATATATATATATATATATATATATATATATATATTTTTTAATTTTATTTTTTTTAGTTTTTCAGTATTTCCTTAGCATCTTAGAAGTTTGTCGAGGTCACCACATTTGTCCTCTGCATTGTGGCAGCCTATTTACTTGCATTTCCTTACTAGACCACCACTGCAAGTTCATTTTTTTATTGTATGTGGTGTCCTTGAGCATAATTGAATCTTTAAGAAGTTTGTTGAAATGATTAAATGAAATAATTTTAACAGCTCAAAAGCAAAAATACAATCATGTGTCCAGGAAATGAGCCAGTTTAACACATTTTTTTTTTAAATTGAGGTATAATTGCTATATAACATTATATTAGTTTCAGGTATATAACATAATGATTCCATATGTGTATATATTGTGAAATGACCACCACAATAAGTATAGTCACCACACAGTTACAAATGTTTTGTCATATGATGAGAACTCAAATCTTTCTAAGCAACTTTCAAATATACATTTGTATATTTGAAAGTGTAGCATTATTAACTACTAGAGGTCCGATGCATGAATATTCATGCAAGAATGGGCAGGCCTTCCTTCCCCTGAGTGCCGGCACCATCTTCACTTGGGCCCAGAGCAGCCTTTCTGCCTTTGCTCCAGCCCAGAGCCAACTTTTTGCCTTTGCTCCTGCCTGGAGCCATCTTTCTGCCTTCCCATGCTGCCCAGAGGCCCAGAGCAGCTGAGGCAGTGCAGAATGCCTGCGTCATTGCCATGGTGATGATGCAGGCATTTCCCCTCCCTCCCCCCCTCAGCACCTGAGTATGCAAATTAACCCACCATCTTTGCTGGGTTAATTTGCATACTCCTGATTAGCTGGTGGGCATCATGAAAGTACAGTCAATTTCCATTTTTCTCTTTTATTAGTGTAGTCACCATACTGTACATTATATCCCCATGACTTATTTATTATATAATTGGAAGTTTGGATCTCTTGACCCCTTCACCCATTTTGTCCACCTTCCACCCTCAATTTCTGGCAACCAACAGTCTGAGCTTATTTTGTGATTATTTGTTTTAAATTCTGCACATGAGACATTATACAGTACTTGTCTTTATGTGTCTGATTTATTTCACTTAGCATAAAGCTCTCAAAGTCCACCCATGGTGTCATAAAAGGCATATGGCCAAATAATATTTCATTATGTATACATACACCACATTTTCTTTATCCGTCTATCCATGGATTTAGCACATGGCTGGCTGGCAAGATGGTTTAAAATACAGATTTCTGGACACACTGCAGCAATTCTGAGTCAATGGATCTGGGATAGGTGCAGGAATCTGAATTTTTTAAAAGTATCTCAGGCATTTCAGACTGCACTCAAGGAATGTGGTTGCCTTAAACAATTATAGGAAGTAACTGGGGAAAGTCCTGATTTATGATTGACTCCCAACTTTTCTTTCTCTGCCTTGCACATTTGAATCGCTGCTCCTAGTAGGTCAACTTAAAACGTTATGAGGTGCAGATTCCCATGCTATTTGCAAGTCTTTGCTATTGTGATTTTTATGATTTAATATTATTAACTCCTATGCATGTGCCCTGGTCTAAGTTCTCCTTAGTAAGATAATTAATTATTTTTTGGTTCCCCCCCCCCTTTTAAATACTATGACTACCTTATGCTGAAAAATTTAGTTGGTCAAACTTCAGATTATTTTTTTCAGTATTCTTTAAATGATATACTACTTTTCATCATTTAATATGTAATTTAATTGAAGTCTTTGGACAAACCAGCCTAATTTTTGCAAGCACACCCTGTGCATATGTCAAACAAATCATTGGTTGCTTGATAAAACAAAGGTGGCTTTAGCCTATTATAGCCTGATAGTAAAATAGTGGTTAAGACAGACTCTAGCAAGCTGGGAGGCTTTAAGTCCCAATGGTGTGACCTAAGTAACGTTATTAAGCCCTGCAAATTGAAAATAGCAGAATCCATCACATAGGGCAACTGTTTTCACAGTTAATTCAGTGAAGTAATATACATAAAGTGCTTAGGCCAGTGTCTGGCAATCAGTAGGAGCACAATAAATGTTAGATGCAGTATATAAAATAGAAATATTCAGGCCTCTTTTCTCACATTTAGGAATAAGCATTCATTATGAAATACCTATTTGACTTTGAAAAGCTGGTCTTTCTTTTACTACTAAATTCAGCTTCCTCCCTTTCTCACACTCAAATTTTCAAGAGCAATACCACTTATGATATTTATGCCCGTGACCCAGTACCTTAATCTCTATTAAATTCTCCTTGGGCTCACCTTTATTGGATTGCTGTGAGGATTAAATGAGATAATATATGTAAAATACTCAGCCCAACCCCTGTGAGGAGTTAGCTCACCAATGCCTTGGTGCATACACCAATAATAACAAACACTTTAGAAGTCTTTGATTAGACAAAAGATGCCTCCTTGCCCCTGGTGGCCTTCTGGAAACTTCCCTAATCTCTCTTCATGGACAGTAGAATCATGGGGTTTTAATGGAGAGACAGGAGCCTCAGCTGCATAGTTAGATGAATGGGCTTTGCAGACAAGCCGATTAAATTAGCTCTGTGTGTGTGTGTGTGTGTGTGTGTGTGTGTGTGTGTGTGTAAGAATGAAAAAAGGAATATAAATGGGTCAAATAAAAGACATTTAAAGTGAGGCCCACAGCTGTTCCAAGGCTCCTCTGGGCTTGTGACATCAGTTCCTCCAAATTAAATATTAAATGTTAATAAAAGAAACGTTAAACGAAGCCACTATTAGTTGTTAGCCAGCTTCCTTTTAGACTCTGTTTAATCCAAACAAGCTAGTGGGCACATTCTTTTGCTCCTGCTCAATTTGAAGTGATAACAAACAAATACCCTCTGACAAAATCTTTAATCTTGCTAACATTTATTCTACAGGAATATTAGCTCACCTTATTTCTAAGCCAAAAAAAAAATGTTTATTATAATTTGTTAATCTAACTCTGCTGCCAAGTTGGCTGTTTTGTTTAACAATAAATTGAATATAAAAGCTCCCCAAGGCGAGAAGATAGAGTAGCAAGCTCGGAAAGTTTGTCAGTTTAATTGACATTTCACAGTAGCCTGAGGCGGAAGTTAATTTCCACGCTGGTTATATATACATGCTTTGGTTGTTGTGTAGGTTGGAGCATGTGTACATACATACACATATATCTGTCTTGAGGGTTATACCACCAGTAAATTCAGAGTGATTTTGTTTGTTTCCTTTATGTATACTCCTGCCTATATCATATAAGAATTCATTTTAGAATTATAAACTACTACTTTAGTATTTTGCAGAATGCCAGTCTTTGAAAGCTGAGTGTTTTTAACTTGAGTGAACATCACTGCAAAACAGAGAAAGGGTTTGTGTATGAACTGTGTTCCTTCCCTAAAACTCCTGTGCTGAGGTCTTTCACCGTGACCTGTAGGAACGTGGCCGCGTTTGGAGATAAGGCTCTGAAGAAGTGAGCAAGGTAAAAGGAGGTCATTTGGGTCAGCCTTAACCCAAATGTGACTGGTATCTTGATGAAAAGGGGAATCTTGGACCCAGAAGTGTACTGGGGGGTGGTGTGTGTGGGGAGTGGTGGAAGAGGGGATTCAGAGTGAAGGGTCACAGGGAGAAGATAACCAACTACAAGCCAGACAGAGAGGTCCAGACCAGGTCCTTCCCTCCCAGGCCTCAGAGCAAACCATGCCATCAGCTCCTTAACCTTGGACTTCCAACCTGTCTGTGAAACCGTACGTTTATGTTGTTAATCTACACTACTTGGTTACAGCAGCCCTAGCAAACTAGTACACATTTCCTCAAAGAAAGAATAATGCCTTACAGCAATAATCTACATTAAAATGCACTAAAAAAAAAAAAAGTAAAATGAAAGAATTTAATTGTGTATATGTATTGATGGATATTTGGAAAAATTAACATGTATGAAATTAATTTTGAATGAACTCATTACTACAGGGGCCCCCACTGAAGGGTCCCAGTGTATCACTCATATCCATAAAAAGCCACGATGCTAACATAATACTTAAAGCAGGAGATAGAAAGGAGAGGCTGTGTTAAATGGACCAACTTTTCTTTAAAGGAAAATATCTCCCACCCATGCTGAATAGCATTGCATGCATCCTATTGCTTATATTCTACCATAATTAAAAAAAAAAAAAAGATAAAGAGTAAATCATCAGTATTCTGTGTGAGGATGGCGATTTTCTGTAGTGTGGGATTTAAAATTCTACTTTAGGCAGAGTGGATCTCTTTCAAATTTCTCCTCTCTCCGGTCGAGGTCTTCATCCAGCCAGTGGCCCTAGTTGGAAATAGACTAAAGGATTATGAGGCTTTATAAGTCCTAATGTTGTCAGGGCTGGTAATTCATGGGCAGTAGATGCAGAAACCACAGGGAAAAGCTCCGAGCTCTGGGAGAACTAAGACAGGAAGGCAAGAGTCTCTCTGAGCCTCCAGATTAATCTCCCCAGGAAGGAGCGGAGACACTAATGCTCGAGGAACATAAACACAGACTCCACAAAGCGGCACGGAGAAAACCACATTAAGGCTTTTACTTATTTTCTTGGACTTTTATTTCCAAATCACACAATTGTCTGAGATGATTTAATGCACAATTAAATAAAAAAAATGAAATTAACATGTTTTTAAAAGCATAAAAGCAACTGCTAAATAAAGCCATAACATTTTTCTCTGCGCCACCAAGATAATGAACCATATTTTTCATCTCTAACTGTGCTTCTGTGTCAGGAGGATAGAATTTGGGGCAGGAGGAGTGCGGGGAAATAGACCTTGGTTACTGAGCTCCCTGAGAAATGGCTCCTGTCACTTCTAAAGGGCCCTGGGTTGGAGAACAAGACAGCAAAGCCTGTGAAAAAGGGGTCCCCTATGACTCCGGGTGCCTAAGTGCTCTAAGGAGCGACAGGGAGGAGAGAAGAGCAAATGGAGAGTGGCATGGGGGACACATTGTGTATCTCAGTGCTTACTGACTACAGAACGCTGTTGAGTCAAGACTCTGCTTTCCTTTTTACCTAGGGCCGCTGTCCGCAAACTGCGGCTCGCGAGCCACATGCGGCTATTTGGCCCTTGAGTGTGGCTCTTCCACAAAATACCACGGCCTGGCGAGTCTATTTTGAAGAAGTGGCATTAGAAGAAGTTTAAGTTTAAAAAATTTGGCTCTCCAAAAAATTTTCAATTGTTGTACTGTTGATATTTGGCTCTGTTGACTGATGAGTTTGTCGACCAACTGACCTAGGGGATAACCACCTTTTAGTGATTTATACACATGTATGCATATACACACATATGTGAGGCTTGATAGAGGTCCCTGCCTTCGTGTTCTTATGCAACAGATTCTATACACAACACACATCTGTAACCCACACTCATAGTAAAACTTTTCCCAACATTTCCTTGAAATACCTCTCACTCTCATTGTTGTTATCTGTCAAGTTACCATGGAATTTCTGAGGAGGAAAATGAACTCGTGTCTTTTTTTCAGAATGATTTCTGTAGAGAGCATGGTATAATGTAGCAATAAGTGAACAATAATGATTCTACTCAAAGGATGAATAAACATGAACATACAATAATTTTTTTTTCCTTAAAGAAAAATTAGTCCATTTAACATAATGTATCCTTTGTATCTGCCACTTTAAGCACTGGGCGAGCATTGAGACTTTCTGGGGGATGTCACTGGTAGATTGGAACCCTTGAGTGGGGTCCCTGTGTTATCAGTTGATTCAAAATTAATTTCATACATGTTAAATGTTTTCAACAAGAGCATCTACTATAATTCAGAGCTGTGCTTGAGTTAGGGATAGAAATAAGTTTATAGGACTTTGCTCCTGTCCTCAGGGAGCTCACAGTCTGTTATTTTTTTATACCATTTCTTAAATAATATTGAATAAAATTTACCAGTGCACTGATATTTGGATATAGAGAATGCATCACTGGATGGAACAATATAATTTAATGCTTCCTTTCCCTGACACCTAACTACTGGATGACATTTGGTTGAGGTGCATATACAAATTGGAGGTGACAACCCCATCACATATATGGGCATTAATCGAAGAACCAGATCAATGTCTAATGTACACTTCTAAAAACATTTTCCATGACTTCAAATGGGTAGGGCAAAAAACATCAAAAAAGCAATTATACTTCACATTTATGAATAAATTAATGAAAAATTTTATGCAAAATTTCATATATATATATATATATATATATATATATATGCACACACACACACACACACACACACACACACATATAGATAGCGAGACACGGTTGCATTCTTCAGTGGGGATAAAGTCAGATGGGACTTCTGATACAGGGACCTGAGGCATCTCATCTTAGGTCTTGGTACAGTGTAGTGGTTTGTGGAGACATTTTCTTTGAGGATTCTGGCCATGATTTAATCTAATCCCAGTTCTCTTTGGTTAGGAATCTGGATATTTGTATCACTTTAGGAAGTTCTCTGAGATGTTAGTTATTCAGAATAATTCCTGAATTTGCACAAATATGTGGGAAATTATCTCTGAGAAAAGGAAGCACCAGAGAAAACCAAAAGCCTTCAACTTAAACCTGAGCTTACAGACTTTTCTGTATCTGTGTGTATCTGTGTGTGTCTATGTATGTTTGTGTGCTGCTGGTATGGGTTCATGTGTTTGCATGTATTACTTGTATATGTTTGTATGTGTTTACATGCATGTATGAAGCTGTGTGTTTATGCATTTATTTTTAATGTGTGGTATGTATATGTGATTATGTTTGTGAGCTCTGTATGTATGAGTATGGTTTGATGCCTTTTCAACTCTCTTAAATTTTTTTCCTCTTAATTAACTGTCTTAGCTTTTTTGTAGTGCTATAGCAAAATGCCACAGACTGGAAGGTTTATAACAGCAGAAATCCACTGCTGACAGTTCTGGGACCTGGAAGATGAGGTCAGGTGCCTGCATAGTCAGGTCCCTTTTCTGGGTTGCAGACTTCTCATTGAATCCTCACCTGGTGAGAGGGGCTGGTGATCTCTCTGGAGCCTCTCTTTATAGTGCTAATCCCATTCCTGAGAGTTTCTCTCTGTTAAGCACCTCTGAGAGGCCTCATCTAAAAACCCCATTACCTTTAATGGGTTAGGATTTTAACATATGAATTAGTTGGGGGGGTGTAATAAATATTCAGACCATAGCATTAACTGATGATATTTCTACCTTCAAAACCCAAATCTGTTAAATCTTTTGGCTGCTGAAGTAGCAAATAAAGGAACATATTATATGTGAAATGGTAGACAGAAGTATAAAATGGTTCCTTCCCTTGTGTTACTCTTAAAAACCTCTAGTGACATTCCATTCCCAAATCTGCATTGATGATTGTGGATCCAATCATTTTCTTCTATGTCTATTGCAACAATATATAATGCAAAATGGGGGGGGGGGGGAATTTGGTGCTTTCTTGAAAATTATTACCATAATATTTATTGGTCATAAACGTATAATGTATAAAATCATCGTGAGACAATATTTTGAAAAATAAAGAAAATGGAGATTATGTGAAACCCCACAGAATCCACAGATAATATTTGAATGGATAGAATTGTATACATGCCAACATCAAATGAGTATTAGGATCATATTGTCTTTCTTCTGCTCTAAGAACTCATTCCAGGACTTTTTCTTTCTTTCTTTTATCATAAATTCTATAAGCATAAAATATGCTGTTACATTGCATATTATTTTTTAAAACTCTATTCTTAATCCTACCTGCCCTGCTAGCAATGGCCCTAAATCTTTTTTCTCTTAATAAGAAAATGTGTTGAAATCACTCTCTACACTTCCTGTCTTCTCTCTCACTCTCTTAAAACACACTCTACTCACTAAAACTAACCTTATAAAAGTCATCAATGACCTCTTTGTGGCTAAACCCAATTGTCCATCCTTCTCTCATCTTAAGTAGCCTTGGTCCAAGCAGATCACTCTCCACTCCTGCCTTAAGTATTTCACTCCTTGGCTTCCAGAATAGATTTACTTCTAACTCATTAGCTGCACTTTCTGAGTCCTCCTTTGCAATTTTCTTGTCTTCTCTCTGACTTCATAGTGTTGGAGTTTTCTTGGGCTCACTCATTGACACCTTCCTTTCACTAATATCTCCCTGCTTTGGTGACTTTATCTGGTCTTATGTCTCTATTTTTATGACATCCAACTTGACATAAGATTTACCCTGAACCCCATACTTAAATATTAAACTGTTTACTTAATATTTCTACTTAGAAGTCTAACAAATATTTCAAGTTTGACATGTTCAAAGTTGAATTCCTTGTCTTATCTTCCAACTAATCCTAACAATAGCTTTCTTCACATCAGTTAATGGTACTCCACCCTATTTTCTCAGTCCAAAATCTTTAGGATGGTTTTTAACTCATGTCACCTCTCATTCCATATCCAATTCTGTCAGTTATTATCTTCTCTATATATAAAAGCCTAAGCAACTGTTTGACTTTTCACCTGTTCAACTGTTAGCTATGACATGCACTAACCATGGGCAGATACTCAACACACAGACATGGAAACATGGAACAGACAGATGAATCTCAGAGGTTAAATGTGGAGGAGGAAAGGTAGGAAGAGATTAACCAAAGATCTTATATGCATACTAGAGGCCCTGGGCATGGATTGGTGCACTGGTGGGGTCCCTAGGCATGGTTTGCTTTTTCCCCCACTTAACATTCCCCAATAAATCTCCTAATTTTTTGGACACTCTTACCTACTATCCTATCTAATAAAAGAGTAATATGCGAATTGAACATCACTCCAACATACAAGATGGCTGCCCCCATGTGGTCAAAGATAGCTGCCCCCATGTGGGCACAAGATGGCTGCCACAAGATGGCCAACAAGGAAGGGCAGTTAGGAGGGACCAGGCCTGAAAGGGAGGACAGATGGGGACAATTAAGCCTGCAGGGGAGGGCAGTTAGGGGTGACCAGGCCTGCAAGGGAAGGCGGTTAGGGGGCAATCAGCCTAACAGGGGATTAGTTAGGCATCAATCAGGTTGGCAGAGAAGTGGTTAGGGGGTGATCAGGCTGGCAGGCAGAAGTGGTTAGGGGCAATCAGGAAGGCAGGCAGGTGAACAGTTGGGACCCAGCAGTCCTGGATTGTGAGAGGGATGTCTGACTGTCCATTTACGGGCAATTGAACAACCCTCGAGGGGTCCCAGATTGGAGAGGGTGCAGGCTGGGCTGAGAGACACACCCTCCCCCCAGGCATGAATTTCATGCACCAGGCCTCTAGTAGTATGATATATTTCTTGTATAATAGTATTGCATTTATTAATGTTTCATCATTTATTAGATCCCTATTCCTGGATATGTACATAGCTTAAATTTTTAACTAGGGTAAAGAATACTACCTACATAAATACTATCTACATAAATATTTGTACAACCTTCTCATTTCCTAGGAATTATTTTTATGAAAGAAGTAATTTTGGAGCAAAGTGTATGTTGATTTAATGGATTTAGTTATATATCCAGAAACTTGACATTAACTTACCCTATCATTACAAGTTATAAAAGTCCCTTTCCCTCACACTGTAAGCTACATTTACTAGTATATTACTGCTAAAAATAATTTTTGCCAACTTGATACTCAAAATATATATAATAAATTTATGAGTTAACATAATTTTAGATTATGAAGGTTGTAAAGATAGTATTTTTCAATTTTTAATTTTCATTAAATTTCTTGGGGTTACATTATTAATAAAGTGATACAGGATTCAAGTGTACAATTCTATGATACATGATCTGTATATTGCATTGTATTAGGGCAGCAATTACTTGGGATAACATTGCCATATCTATTATATGATACCCAAAGTCAAACCATCTTCCATCACCATGTATTTGATGAAGTCCCCCCCCCCCTTGTTTCCCTCTGGTAACCACCATATTATTGTCTGTCTATGAGTTTTTGTTTGTTCTTATTGTTTGTTCACTTGTTGCTTTCCATTATACATCCCACATATGAGTGAAATGATATGGCTATTGACTTTTTCTGTCTGACTTATTTCTCTTAGCAAGATTTTCTCAAGATCCTTTCATGTTGTTACAAATGGGAGTAATCTGTTGTTATGCCTAAGTAGTATTCCATTGTATGTATTTATCACAACTCCATACAATTGTCAAAACTAAGAAATTAACACCAGTGTATTATTCTTAACTAATTCCATCGATGAATGTTCTGATCTGCCTTTGTTTTTTCAAAATTTGATTCTACCCTTCCCATCTGTCATTTTTCTGTATTTTACTCATAAAATATAATTGTATGTCATTTTCCATTTTCTAAATTGAATAATATATTTTTATGAATTAATATTATATGTTTTTAAAATGTAGGCACATAGCTAAACAAAGGAAAGACTGGGAGATTCACAGTAGGAGATTTAAGTAGTAGATCATTGGGGTACTGCTGACAACCTTTTGGTAAAAGCCTCAAAAAATTTCAGATGTTTTGGTGAAATGTACCTTGGATCTATTGAAATCAGTGATAATTTATACCCACATCTCAAAATGTTTATCATGTTACAGTCATTCCTATAAAATTAGTACAGGTTATGAGACAAACCAGTAGCATCATCCTATATATTTGGGAAACATTAATTTATGATATAGTACAAACATGGCTTTTTTAACAAAGCCTAATTAAATTCAAGCTATTTCTTGTTTTATTGGGTGATAATTTATCAAACTATTTCTTGACTTATTGGGTAATCTCCCTGTGGCAAGTAACAGAAGGTCTGACTCAACTTGCTTACACACAAAAGGTAATGAATGAAGCATATGATATAACATGAAGTCTTGCAATACGGTACCTAATTTCAGGAATACAATGTTGTCATTGGCACTTGGCATCTCTGTATTTCTCTAGTCTGTTCACTGACTTCATCTATCGCTGTGTGCAGGATGGCACACCCATAAAAAATCTCCTGGATCACATATTTTTTCTGAGCCAAATGTCCTCTCCTAGAGATAGATGGAATCTCATGTACTGAGATTGGGAGAAAGTATATCTCTACATTAAAATTGTGAGATGTTTACTGGAATGAGTATGAATGCCATGGTGTTAAATAATAAATGCCTACTACTGTTTGATTTCAGACAGGATTGTTCATTAATAAATCCACTTTAATTTGGATCAGACCATACAATATCCTAAATTCTCAGGAGTGTTGTTTTCAATTACCTCTAAAATAAACATTTTCACCCCATTTTACCTATGGGGGAACTCAGCTCAATGACACAAGGTTAACTGTTGTTAAAAGTCAATTATTATTTCTTATTCACTGATCACGTTTTCCATTCATAACTGCATTAGGTTAACCATTATTTGTAACCATACAGAAAATTTAACACTCAGCATCAGTTTTTGCAGTGATCCATCAGCCATTATGCCAATTATTAATGCTGTTTGTTCAAATGTTCTAATGAGCCATTATTATCCAAGGTACATTTCATGAATGCATCTGAAATTTTTTGAGGCTTTTACCAAAAGGTTGTCAGCAGTACCCCAATGATCTACTACTTAAATCTCCTACTGTGACTCTCCCAGTCTTTCCTTTGTTTAGCTGTGTGCCTACATTGTCGTCAAGGATACCAGCTTTCTACTCTCTTGTCTGAATAGTCCACAAGGTGTTCTATTAAAAGTTCCAATTAAATGTGTACAGCCATTCACCTGTGCATTCATCTCTTTACTCTCTTCCCCACCCACACTCAACTACATGATCTGAAAAATACCAAAAGGTCAAAAGTCATCGAGAGAATGAACTAAGTAAGGGATATCTTTGGATATTACATAATAGGTATGTCAATGTTATTCCAAGTAATTGCTGCCCTAACAAAGCAGAATAAAGCCAGATTGAAAAGATGTAAATAAAAAGAGTCAGAGATCAAAGGGATGATGGGAAAACTTTTCAATTTTATGGCAATTGTGTTACTGGTATTTTAAAGACTGAAAACCTGTTTTAAATGTAAAACTTATAGTTTTAGGTAGAGCCAGAAAGAAGCTGAGACAGAAGAGAAGCCTTTATATCATTATCTATACTAATAAAAGGGTAATATGCTAATTAGACTGGGAGACCTACTGGGAGACCTTCCATATGTCCTTCCAGACAAAGCCATGGTGGCAGGGCCGAGGCAGAGGTGATGAGGAGTGATAAGGCCAGGAGGGGAGGGCAGTTGGGGGTGAACAGGCTGGTGGAGGGGGGCATTTGGAGGTGAGCAGGTAGGAAGGGAGGGGGACAGTTGGAGGCAAGCAAGCCAGCAGGCAGAGTGGTTAGGGGCAATCAGGCAGGCATGCAGTTTAGCAGTTAGGAGCCAGTAGTCCCAGATTGTGAGAGGGATGTTCGACTGCTGATTTAGACCTGATCCCATAAACCGCCAGTTGGACATCCCCCAAGGGGCCCCAGATTGGAGAGAATGCAAGCCAGACTGAGGGACACCAACCCCCCATGCATGAATTTTGTGCACCAGGCCACTAGTCTATATATATAAACTCCTAGGCGACCATCATGACTGGTTGACTGAAACACCAGGGGGCAGACACTCAATGCAGGAGCTGCTCCCTGGAGGTCAGTACACTCCCTGGTCCTTGTATTGGCCTCTTCTTAACAGGTCTTCCTGCTTTTACTCTTGCCTCTTCCAATTTCTGTTCTCAAAAATGGCAGCCAGAATGATCCCTTTAGAAGCTAAATCAAACCATATCTGCTTTATTTCAAATCCTTTCTATGGCTCCTTATTTCACTCAAAGTAAAGACTAATGTCATGACTTCCCTGAAACCTTCATTTACAATACTTACATGGAAATGGTCATAAATGGTCAGTTTTTGCCTCATAGGATTGTTATGTATATAATATAAAATGTAGCATGTAATAATCTTAGCATAGTTCCTGGCATCTAGTTAGCACTCAATAAATGTCACTCTATTCCTATTAATACTGAATGAATGAAAGTATTGGAATATGAAGTCAAAGGAGAATTACCTACCATCTTAACTTTTAAGAATTTGATCAATTGAAAGATTTGAGTATAAATATATACAATACAACTCAAGGGAATAAATAATATGTGCATAGTTTTCTGTAGGAATCCACTCATTTATTCAGCATGTATGTTTATATACTTATAAACAAGCAAGAAAAGGTCCCTGGCATCATGGAGTTGGTGTGATGTCATAGTAGAGAGAGAAAGTCAAACAAACAAGAAAAATGTAGACAATCGGCTAGTAAGCATAGAGATAGCATGGGAAAAGCAGGTGTGGTCAGGAGCCCCCAGGCTGAGGAGTCAGCTTGCTATGTTGCCTTGGGTTATGAAAAGGAGTTTAGAGGTAGGAAAGATTATTTCTAAATGAAATAATTGGAAAAACATATTAGAGTTCATTCTTGAAGGATAGTTAGAATTTAATAATCCATCTACTAGATTTTTCACTTAGCCAGTAGTCATGGGTTGTGAGAGTCACTATAATTATCACAAAATGCAAGAGAACATCTTTGTAGTATAAGATAAAGAACAGGCAGATGTCTCCATCAGATGGAAGAGAGCAACAATGGAACCAAAGATAAGAAGGCAAACTTCTTGCAGAAAACATAACAATTAATGGTTAGAGAAAAGTTTTGAAAGTTAAAGAATGTGGAGCTTCATTCTTTAGACAAGAAGGAGTCATTGAAAAACTTTTTGAACAGGGAAGTAATAAGATATAATGTTTAAAAAATCAATGTTAGGAAATCCAATCTATTATGTGTGATTTCTTGCTCATTCACTCATTCATTCATTCATTTATTCAGTAAGTAAGTAAGTACTGACCATATGTGTCCAGTCTAGACCAAGAAGATTAGTCTACTAGAAGAGAGTATTACAAATACAAACAGGTATAAAAGAGACATATTTGAAGTCAACACATGAAGAGGAATATGATTTCAAGTGAAATGAAGGTTTAAAGAAATAACTATAAATGTGTTTTCTCTATTTTTTGTTAGAAAATAGAAGAATTTTTAAAAATCCAATTAAGCCATTTTACTGTCTACCATAGTCTGTTATGAGCAAGGCTTAAAGTTGGCCTGAGCAGATGACCTTAGATAAAAACAGTAGGATAAGAAAAACCTAATATATTCAACCAATGACAATAATTCACATTTTTAAGATTTCTTTTAGACAATTATGAATAATTTTAATGTATGGCCTCTAAAATTTATGAACTGTAGTTAGATGACATTTTCAGTCCACAAAGGCAAATTAATTTATTTAGATGATATAGAATCTTTCTAGTAGTGGGACTTTTTAATATAAAAATTTTATTTTAATAATTTAAAATGAATACCACACACATTTGTTGAGAAGCCCTCAAAGTCAATATTGTCAAACACTGCCATCAGTGTTATCAGCTAATGCAAACTCATAGTTACAAAACTGGTAAAAGTACCTTGCCAGTGTGGCTCAGTGATTTAATGTTGACCTATGAACCAGGAAGTAAAGGTTCCATTCTAGTTAGGACACGTGCCCAGGTTGCAGGCTCAATCCCCAGTAAGGGGCATGCATGAGGCAAATGATCAATGATTCTTTCTCATCATTAATGTTTATATCTCTCTCTTCCTCTCCCTTCCTCTCTCTGAAGTCAATGAAAACATATTTGAAAAATAAACTTAAAGAAAAAGGCTGGTAAATAATCGTGCTGCTTTCCTTTATAAGACCACAAAACAATATAAAATTTTCTCTACAAAGTTAAATGTTCACATAATTGAGTGTGTAAACAGCCAGAGTTGACACAAATATGAGTCTAATTTGGCAATAGCAAAATGGGAGTTGTTTTTGAAAATTTGGGGGTGATGTTTCCTCACCCTGCAACAGTAAGGAAGGTTCCAGAATAATACTGACAAAGCTCTGTGGAGGTGCCTTGGTTTCCACCCTTCCTGAGGTCCTGATTGCTCTTTATTTATGTGGCTCTGTTCAGGGTTCCAGAATCTTTGCAATACAAGTGTTGTCTGGTTTAGGATAAGCTGAATTAGCTTTTATTATTTGAAACCTAGAACAAAACTGAACAAAAGGAACTTGATTTTTAAAGTTCTTTTACAACTGCAATCAGTAACAATTTGAATTTTTTAAATTAGCCTAGCATTCTATGGTCAACATAAAGTGTTTTTCTTCTCAAGAAAGAATAAGTCCTTGGCTGTCTAGAAATTAATTCTTATGCCCTCAATGCCAAGTTTCATTTGTCTGTGATTTTAGGATTTTTGCAGAATATTTTATAGGTTTGCTTATGTACTAACCCTGGGAAAAGGGGATTCCTAGTGCCAACAAAGGAAATGCAGCAAGGCCACAAATACAGAGGATCTTGACCTCTCAATCAATTGGAATGGATTTTCGAACAGAACCAGGGCAAGTCCTTTTTGAAATACAGTTAGGGCAGAAAATTATACTTCCAGGGTAATAGTGCTGTCTTGATGTGGTTCATTTAGGCCTTTTGCCCCAAATATTCACCAACTTCTCCTTCCTCATCGAGTGCTCTGGACTGTTCAAGAATATGTTTATCAGCAGTAGGGAGAAATGCCCGGTAGCTTGAGAAGATTGCCCTGTCTCTTTGTATTACTTCTTTCAACTCTGATGTTTACTTCGATTTTTTAAAATGACATTGAAGGGACGCGTAGGTTCAGATGGATTTCAGTAAGCTGACACTGAATGTCAGAGACCAAAACTCTTCCCAAACAACAACAATCAGTTCTTAATCACTTGCTCCTGGTCCATTATGTGTCTTCCTCTCTGTTGTTGACATTGTTTGTCTTTAGTGTTGCATATTAAAAATTAATGGCTGTGACTTGATTTTAGAAGAGGATCTGCTCTCCTGTGTTAGCAGGTGTAATTCAAGAACAGTATACTTCAGAAATCTGCCTTACAATGCCTTTTTCTGACAGAATTCAATTGAGAGATGCTGTTACTATTTATTAATTGTGCGGGCTGCGCTGTCATGGTTTATGATGTTAGCGTAGACCCTCAATTGAGTTACATTCTTGTATTCAATTAGATACTGTGTGTTATTGTACATGTTAACACTGTAGAACCACAGATGCTAGCCATCTGTAGATTTGATTTTTTTCCCTCCTGGTCCTCAGAAATGGAGCAGTTTAAATCAGTACTCCTAGAGAGACATACAAAATAAGATAAGTACAGAAGAGCATCAGTTGCAGATTTAAAAACAAGGCCAGTTTAAAATTTACATTTGAAAGACTCTATCAAAGGTAATTTGCATAATTAGAACCGCGGGGCATTTTAATCATTGTAGGTGGTCACTTAACCTCTGAAGAAGAGTCAGTGTGGGTTTCTCATGTCAAATGGTATTCTCTGGTAAAATGGAGAACACTGTTGCAGTGTTATGAGGCCAGACTGAGAAAGTGGGATGATGTATTCAAAGTGGAGAAGACTTGTCTGGATGAAGAGAGATGCATGAGTGGCAAACTAGTCCGAATGGGACATTTAGAAGAGAAAGAACCTGCCCTCACTTCTTTCTTTCCGGGTGCCTGATAAACTATTAACACTTGCCAGCTTAGAGTAACTTTTCACAGTGAAGGGCAGAGCAGGAAAGATACCTGGCTTGTAGAAGAGTCTCATTCCTCAGACTCTTTTCATGAATTATTCCAGTAGATGTTCTACAAAGAGGTACCTCAATGATACATCATCATAGCAGTGCCATCATTTACCTTTGACAACTGTACATTCACCATGGTGAGTTTGGGCACTTCATGTCATTGTGGATGGACGATCTCCCGCTTTTGCACCATGGTGACCTCCTCTTTGAAAGTATGAGGCCTGCACCCCACTGCTCTGGCCAAATTCCAGGGTAGGTAATTGCATTCTGTTACCTAAAGAACCCCCCATTGTTTCAATTAGAGAAATTGTTTTGCCTCACTCTTCTACCTGCGGAGTCCTATCAGGGTAGGTGCTGCATTGCTGAATAGCAAACTTGTCTCACCCCAGAAGGAGCTGCTCTCTTTATCATCACCCGTAATTAATATTTATTGGGTACCCACTGGGTGAGTGTCTTGGGATAGGATGACTTGGTAATTAAATTCTCCAGAGTGCCAGTTGTCCTCTTTGAGTTGAGACTGAATGTGAAAGACTGAGCTTTGAGCAGTCCATTCATGATCACAAAAACAGCATCTATCCTTGTGATATCGTACTGTTACCTGTCCATCTGCTACAACTTTTGTCAAACATATTTTTTCAGATCATCGGATCCTTATAGCCTCCAAATTATAGCAAGAAGCTTTTGGTGGGGGCTGACCAGAGAGTGTAAGCTGGCCTTTCATTTCCAACCAATTACAGATTACAAATCTCTGGTCTCCTAGGGTGGGGAGGGGGTGAGTTTGTTGTCCTAATGAGCAGCATGCATCTAACATTGAAGTGTGACCTCAGTGTTTCTAGGATCTCATTGTTGACTGTGCCATCTGCTGTTCTCTCTTGCTATCTAGCTCTGATCTCAGGATGCAGAGGCGCTTGGAACACATAGAAAGAATCAAGTTGTCTCTTCAGCCTTTCTCCAGACATTGTTTTGAATTGCAGCCTGATTTAGGTTCATCTATTGAATGACTTTGTACTCTGGTTACCATGCTTACTTTTTGCTACTTTCTAACTCACATTTTTGAGATTTCAGATTTTATAGTATAACTTCCAAGGGCTGTGACATTGCTGTGAGAATTTCAGTGATTCTCATTTTCAACCAAAAGAGGTTTATTCTTCTAGTGGAGACATTGACCCTGTGCTCTAAGTGTTTAGTACTGCACAGCTGCCCACGTGAATGTTCTGACCCAGGTGCTGGGAGATGCAGACAGTCAGCAAAGCAGTTGCTCTCACACGCTCACACTTTAGCACAAAATAGAGCTTCCTCCATAAAGGGCATCAGAGACAGCCTTTGGGTTTTCTCGAAGACAATAGCAAGCTAGGAATTAAGAAAAACTACATTTCCAAGGGTTCTTTGTAAGTTCTATTCCATCTTCTGTCTTTGATTTTAAGGGAGGATGACCTGTGTTGGGGAGTCATAAAAATGTACAATTGTCTGCATTGTGTTACATAACCAGAGTTGAGAATTTCATTTACTGTGGTTGTAACAAGATTTTAGCTTTTAAAAGGTAAAATTGGGTCCAATGCAAGATAAATAATTCCTGAAGTAACCAAAATGTACCATCGCTGCCAGGATACAGTGACTCCCACCTATGTGCTTCCTCCCCAAGTTCAGGCAGTCCCCTCTCCTCCCCTGTCTTTTTCCCAATACCCCTGTTTCAGTCTCTTCCTCCGTGTCTCATAGAACCTTTTTCTATTGCTAAGACATGTTCCTATATCTTTAACATTTTCCTAGAAGGTACCCTTCACTGCCCCACCATGAGATGACTCCTGCCACAGATACTGCATCAGATATAGCCCAGACAGCTCTGACCAACTGAGTAAAACAGGAATCTAGTGGAAGGGATGTGGGAGCTTAGAATTGCTAGACAGGTTGCAGAACCAGTGCTACAAATGGGAAAAGTTTCTCCCAAACCTCTGTTTTAGAGATGCATGCTGAAATATGTATGGGTAACATATTGTTCTTTCTAGAATTCACTTCACAATTTTTCTTTGTAGGGTAAGGGTAGATAGAACTACAAAGGAAACAAGAATCCTCTTGAACTGATGAGTTTTAAAGCTGGGTGATGGGTGTATGAGAACTCATTTACTGTTCTCTCTACTTGGGAGCATGTTTAAAATTTCCATGGAAAACAACAAAATGAAAGGATAGATTCAAGGCTGCTGCTGCTGGGAGCTTCCCAGTGGATAGCCACAGGGATGAATTCTATGACTATCCACTGGATCCCAGAGACTCTATACAGATGACATATTTAGTTAACAGGTTCTTGTTCTGCTTGATCCAGCCCACAAGTGTGTGTGCTTGAGGGTGTATGTGTGTGCATGTGTATAACATATGTTCTGTGAGTAGAGTGTCTGTGTCTAGGTATATGAGTATGTATTTATCACTATATGCATTTCTGTAGTGTGTGTATGGGGGAGCAGAACATAGGACTGTGTATGTTCTATGAGATGTGTGTATGTATGTGTAATGTGTGTAAGTGGGTGTAATAGGTCTGGCTTTGTGTGAGGCCTGAGAACAGAGATGGCAGAACTAAAGTGTCTTTGTCCTTAATGGCAGGTCTGTCCCATATTTAGTTGGCAACTGTCTTGTTTGTTAATAACTTCAGCCTTTGAGGTTTCCATTCAGTGAATTCTAAACCCAAAATTTAAATGTCTTTTTCCCCCAATTAAGTATGTTTTATTATTGTAAAGAAACCATTTGTATGCTCTGAATCAGTGTAGTATAATATTTTTTTTAAAAAAGCATCTGCAATGTCACCTGTTGTCAATAAATTTTCCATAGTGTGTCTCAAATTTTTTTAAATGAAAAGAAATAGATAGGTGACCTGGATGGCTAAGAAGTGAAGAATGGAGAAATATTATCCAGTTGAAGAACTTCCCAGCGAGGGAACTGCAGGTAAAATGAGCACTTATTTTGGTTACTGGGCTGCAGTCCAAATTCCAGGCAGGTGGCGTCCATTAGAAATGGCATGTTTTCATGCCTGGTTTTTAGCTGTATCTAGAAGATGAGTGGAAGGTCCTGGGAGAAAATTGGGGGGGGGGTGCGAGATACAGTGGGTATTTGAATAATAAGCACCCACCAACAACTGGGGAGACCAGGGGAGCCCAGCAATTATATATAGATATATATATATATATATATATATATATATATATATATATATATATATATATATATATATATAATTTTTTTTCTGAGAGGGAGGGAGATGGAGAGAGAGTTAGAAACATTGATGAGAGGAAAACATTGATCAGCTGCCTCCTGCACCTTACCCCCCCACACACACTGTGGATGTGCCCCCAACCAAGGTATATACCCTTGACCAGAATCCAACCTGGGACCCTTCAGTCTGCAGGCCAATGTTCTATCCATTGAGCCAAACCGGTTAGGGCAAGCCCGGCAATTCTTTAAAAGGAAGATAGCAATCTGCTTGGCAGAAGGAAAACTACCAGGTAGACCCAAACACTAAATGTCCTCCTCAGTTTTTCTTCGTGACTTCCAATTGCTCATTCTGTCATTCACCTTTATCTTTAGCAGTTTCTATTTCTATAGAATTATTTCCATCTTTCTTTAGTATGATATCTAAGCATAGACTTTCATCAACAGCCCCAATCTATTGCTCCTTTTTCTTTCCACCCATTTTAGTCCATACATAGGCTATAAATCCCCATCATCCCAAAGATTTATTCCTAAACAGGCTGCCTGCTCTCATTTCCAGCCAATTTGTATCAAGCTGCTCTTTCTAACACCTTCATTTTCTTCCTGGCCTTACTAATCCTTACTCATTTCTGATGATCTCAATTACATGACTCATGTAATTGCACTTAGTTAGAAATCTGTAGGCTGGCCATTTCAAAGTACCCTGGCCTGTGAGTGTATTCTCTCCCCCCAACCCCCCGCCCCCCCACCCCTTGAGGCTAGAGAGTGCACTCCTAGAGAGAGGGACCATATCCTTCACCTTCCGTATTGTCTCTACTCTGGCCACCTGGGCCATATAACTTGTGCCAGGTGGTTACTCATCGTCGACACCCATCCACACCCATATTTTCCATGAGCATTTCATATCACCGCTACTTGTTCATCTTGATTGTGGGCTTTGTATAGTTATATTCACAAAGTTGTCTTTATCTGTATCTTAGTAGTCAAAGTCATACGTTTAGTACATTCTCATATTTCAACTTATACTTTATATGGATATATTCCTCCCCATTTCCATTCCTCAAATCCTACTATCTCATTGCTCCTCCTAACCCTTTGCCTATTTCCATATTACCCGCTCTATAATTAAGACCAACTTGAGAGTTCTTTGGTTTCCTTGACCTGGGTTGAGATAAAGTGTTAATAGCTTCCTTCCTTTTCAGCTAGTAAGATTTGAGAATTTGGGGTAACTGGACTTTGCCACACCCCACACCTTATTTTGGTTTGGGGTGGCAGATCTTAGAAGTAAATATTGATTAAATCAATCAATTAATTATTTAGCAGGAAAAAGAAATGAAATGGGAATATATCAAGAGAAGGCTTGGTGTTTGCTAATTCTTGTGTAATTGCCATGCCCCTAAAAATAAATTATTTTTAATAGTATTATTTAAAATAAAAATAAACTTGACATTTGACAAAGAGAGCAAAGAACTTGGAAGCAAAAGTAAAAAATAAAATAAAGAAGTACTAGGTCATGCTGCTTGCTCTAGATATTTTTGGCATGGCAAGGATGTGCTAGGAGTATTTCATTTTTGACATGAACTCTGACCACTTTTCATTTGTAAATGGCCAGGATGTATATATTTACCCAAGACCCAGTAGGGTTGGTGATAAGGATATTGTGATGCCTTGTGGCCATATTAAGGATTCCACTGACTCATTTGAGCTGAGTGCATGCATATGCAAGCTGTAGGTGGAGGAACTTGAGTGACCTATTTCTTCTTTTTTTGTTTAAGAATCAGAACTATAAGCAGTCAAATATGAATCAAAAACTAATAGGATAAATAGATGCAAGAAAACAGCATGCAACTATTTAATGAAAGAAAAATGTATTATATGCTCAAGACACAAATAAAAGGCCACTTTCAGATTACAGTTTTTACAATAGATTTATTTGCTGCATTTTCTTTAACTGCTAATTCACTCAACTACATCTTTTAATATTCATTGGACAAACAATGCAGAATAGCTTAGTTATTTTTAAATCTTTGTTGAGCTCCTTCCATCGTATTTTTTATATTCACTGTTTTTAATGGAGTAGTTAGTTATAATAGGACATTACATTCTGCATGGTTATTTTCTTTCTTTTCAAAATGTTAAGTATATCAGCCTAGAAAAATATGCTGATTAAATGGTTGATTTTAGTAATATATATATATATATATATATATATATATATATATATATATATATATATATATATATATATATATCAGAATCCTGGTTTGGATCTACTCTTTTACAAATGCGGTCCTTGAATAATTGCATTAGTTTCAAATAGGAATTCATGGTAACAATGCACATTTCTGTATCAATTCTAAGACCAAATGCATTAACATGTCAGCTGGAGAACTGAAATCTGGATTTTTAACAAACTTCTATTGAGGAGTCTATTCATACCAAATTTTGAAGACTGCTGATTTAAGCATTGAAGTTAATAGAACTTCAAACTCCTAATTTTCTAAATAAATTTTACTTATTTAGTTCATTGTACGGTTTTGCAGTTTCAACTTTACTTTTTTTAAATTATAATAAATCATTGCAACCTTTCCTCAATTTCAGAGACTCTATTTAGACTCACGTCAAAATCCAGATCTTATGGAGCTGAGACCTACACCTGCTTGTTCTCTTTTTATACTGTGATATTTTGCTCTCCAAAGCCATTCTATATTATCTTCCCATTTTGATCAAATGTCAAGCTGTCTGGTTAGTACAGAGCAGTCATCAGCCCACTAACTTAACATTCAACTTTTCCAATGCCAAATCAAAACTTTATTTTATATATATATATATATATATATTTATATTTATATTTATATTTATATTTATATTTATATTTATATTTATATTTATATTTATATTTATATTTATATTTATATTTATATTTATATTTATATTTATATTTATATTTATATTTATATTTATATTTATATTTATATTTATATTTATATTTATATTTATATTTATATTTATATAAGCTATTTAAGATTCTGCTCTTCACAAATTCTTCCAGACAGGAACCATAACTAACTTTAGCTTTAAAAAAGCATTTTGGGGGTATATATATATTATTACTAGAGGCCCAGTGCATGAAAATTCACTGGGAGGGGGGAGGTATCTTAACCCAGCTTGCACCCTCTCACAGTCTGGGAGCCCTCAGATGGGCCTAAGCCAAGTCTGGCTTCCCTCTGCAGGAGGCAACCAGTAGGCTGATTGGTGGATGGCACCAGCTAGTGAGTGGCCAGGCCTGCCCTCTGATCACCCCTCTGCTGTCGCTGGTTGCTGCACTTCCCCTACCCCACCCCCACCCCACTGATCACCATCCCCTCCCTTTGCTCACTGGACCTGCTTTGTCAGGCCTGATGCCACCTGCTCACTGGCCTTGGGCACCCACCCCCCCACACACACACACTGTTTGGTCAATTTGCATATTAGGCTTTTTATTATATAGGATTATTTACTAATCAAAAACATTTTACTGTGGAAAACTTGGAACTACAGTAAAAAATTGAGTTAAACTCAATACTACACTAAACAAAATCTTTACCATTATTATAATTTTTAAGTATATTTTTATTCATTTCAGAGAGGAAGGGAGAGGGAGAGAGAGAGAGAAACATGAATGATGAGTAAGAATCATCGGTTGGCTGCTTTCTGCATGTCCCACATTGGAGATTGAGCCTGCAACCAGGGCATGTGTCCTGACCAGGTATTGAACCTGTGACCTCCTGTTTTATAGATCATTGCTCAACTACTTAAGTATATGGGCTGAGACCATTATTATAATTTTTTTAAATAAAATAAAAACTTAATTAAAAACTGTTTAGAACATCTATAGTTTTTCACCTTCCTGTTTGTCACTCAACAAATGGAATACTTGACTTCAACAGAGCCATGTGGCAGTGCAGTCTTTAGTGAGGAGGGTAAGAAGTGATATGAGAAAGTGCAGAAAGGAGAGGCAAGAGAAGTTGAGAGAAAGATAATAATTGAAGGTTAATCCAATTGTGTGTATGTGTGTATATCAATAACTACACCAATCCTTCTCCCCCATTTTTTTTTGTATTCAAAAATAAAGAAGTAACTTGAAAAATTCTATACTAGATTTTATAAGGCTCCAGAATTTCACTGTCAAAAGTTGGGTATCTCTGAGGTTTGACAACTACTTCTCCTTAGAGTTCAGAACACATTTTTTGAAAAGTAGAGCCAGTGGAGTTGATCACCTGCATTGGTTTAGTGTTTGTGTTTGTTTTGGCTTTCCTTCACAAAGTTAATCTGGGAACAACTTCCCAAAACTTATTTTTTGCATGCCTAATATGGAACAGATGCCATATCTGCCCAATAGTGGCAATATTCAAGCTCTTCTAATAGAAATTGTTAAAAGCTGAAAAGTATTACTATTTTGTTATTAGGGTTAAATCAGGCAACTCATTATTTCTAAATAAAGTGAAGTATGGACCCCCATGCATGAAGATATTTATTACTTATTGATATTTAAAGGTTGTTAAATTAATCTTATTTAAATTACTCCTACTGCCAACCACTGTTACAATAATTTATTATATAATATTACTTGAGGGTTTTTTTTTTTTACTTTAATATAAAACTTGCAAAAGCAATATATTGCCTGTAGATTTTTTCCTACAGTTCATTGCAACTGTGACTAATTCATCACAGCTGTTTAGACATGCAAAATCTATAATACTTCACAATGCTGATTTTCTGTTTCTATTTTCTAAGACTGGAGCTTGATTTGAAACCATATAATGAAAAATTACATGCATCTCTCTGAAAGTAATATTGCTTTAACCACTTGGAGGTGGGAGACCAGGAAGAGCCATGTGCCTGTAGAGGAAGGCTGTGTCCATGAAAGTATGATAACTTCACTGAACTTGGTTATGCCTCTCCATTATAAAGTACTATTCTCAGTGCTACTTAAGTAGCACTGAGAATAGTACTTTAGTTGTTTAGTTTTGACAAAAATTAATGCCTAATGTCATTGTGTTATCTTTCCTATTATTGGCAAACCTCTGATGCATAGCTCAAATTTTCTTCCAAAATATAATTTCAGGATATCTAGGGACCTATTATTCTCTTTGTGAGTTACCATGACTCCTTCCTTGTCTGCATTTCTTCCCTCCCCACCTTTTTTTATTTCCTGGAGAATAGTAGACTACTTTTGGTTAAAGGGCATTATTCTACTTTGACTTACCAGGAAGTGGTGGCTTCCATCTTTCCCCTTCTTTGCAGACCTTATAATGGGTTAAAGGGGAAAACAAAACAAGGGTAAAGGGAGGCTCTGCATTTATTGGTAGAAATGAATTGTATCTATTCTATTAACATGGATGATTGAACACTGCTGAAGTATCATTGTGTTTGAGATTCAAGCTAATGCTATTATTTTCTTAGTGATGATTGAAAGCTGCCTCAGTATCATTATGTTTGATATTCAAACTGATGTTATCATTTTGTTGGTTTGCATGGAGAAAAGACTGATGAATTATTAGTTACATCAAATCTTTAACATGTGCAAATTAGTCAAATGCAAAATATGTTTATAAAATTCATGGTTATTATTCTACCGTTAGTGTTATTTTTGAGGCTTCACACAAGAGCAGAAGAATATATGATGTTCTTAGCTGCTAATTAGTTGTATGGAGTTTAAATATATAGAGCACGAGAGCCTATAAAAGCAAGGGGTGTATATGGATACAAGGAAACCAATGGATGTCAACCAAACCGTTGTTATTACACAAAAACTAATGGAAATAGGAGGGGAATTAGAAAGCACAGGTAAATGAGTTATTTACAAAACATCAATTTGCATGGAGTCTATATATTTTATAAAGTATTTAGGACATAGTAGTGATACAGCTGGGTGTCCATTCATTTATTCCTTCAAAAAGTGCCCATTTTCCAAGAGTATAGCAATGTGCAAAATGGAAGCAGACTTTGTCTTCATGGAGAGGCAGACATGAATTGAAAAACCATAGAACCTCGTTGTGATACGTTCTATAAAGGGAAATTAAGAGGGTGACAAGAAAGTATTCAAGGGAGAAAGCTATTTTTGACCTTGGACAAGGGAAATCTGTTTTAAGGAATTGATATTTAAACTCAGGCTTAAAACATGGGTAGGAAATGACCAAGGGACCCGTGAAAAGAAGGGCATTCCAGACAGAAATACCCACATGGCAGTGATTTGCTGTGATAGGAGTATATTAAAAGAGTTCTCACTTTTTATTTATTACACGCTTCATTATGTTTTTAGAGGAGCAGATACTATTTCATGGGTACTCTCTAGGCAAGAGTTTTACTGAACTGACTACTATATAATAAGAACAATGCAATGCAATCCAATTGTATTACTCTTTCTACCTGTATTCAGACACCTTTATGATGATTCTCAGGAATTTCTGCTTTGAATAACACAGAGAGAACTGCTATAACTACAGCTAATTGTGAAAGTTATTTTTCAATTCAGGCTGGAATAAAAACAATTGGAACCCACATGTCAATACTTTTCAGAAAATGAAAATTCTGCGGTATCTTTTATGTATATGCTGATGTCTGAAGTTTTATTTAAAGCTATTTTTAGTAAATAAGACTCAGCAATCCAGTCAGATTTGCTGGCATATAGTTCATTTGGTCTAATGACACTTAAGGGTGGCTTAGTCCATTTTTTTTATGCCCAATCCCATTATTCAGGTAAGGGAGAGTGAAAATAAAAAGGTAACTGTTGAAAGCTGTCAATTGAACAGTTTCACTTCATTGCCTCCTTGCTTCAATTCTAGTTGTAGAATATGAGTGACTGTTGTTTTTTGTTTTGTTTTTTGCATCACTTATTAATGGCACGTAGCAGTATTTGCTCTATATTATTCAAAGATATTTCTAGACATGAGTTTCTAGCCTTGCAAATTATCTGTCATCTTGAATCTACTTTTAATATGTGTCTGAATTAAATCAAATTAATGTGTTTATAAATGTTATATCTTCACTTACATAATTAGCCATCAGACTTATACAACTTTTCTAGTGTAAAATTTCAGTTAATTGTTAATACATATTATAAAAGCAAAACAAGTTGCCCCAAGCATTTTTTTTGCATTTGTAATTGGATTTATGTGTGTTGTTCTTAAGTATAAGGACTCAACTATCAGCTTCCTTACTGGTAAACTAATTAGAATTTTGTAAATATGCCATGCTTTCTGATAAACAGGATAGCATCTACCACTCAAGAAATCTACAGGGGGGAAAAATTAATCCAATCTTATCCTTAAATTATATTACTTCCAAATAATTTATTTACTTTTTAAGAGTAAATATCTCATTGGTTATAGAATAAACTACCAACTTTCCCTGTCACTCCTCATTAAAAGTAGGATTTCTCACTTTTCATAGTACTTTGTCAATCTGAAAGGCATAGTGTATTTAATAAAATATTTAAAATGCAGTGTAATTCAGCAAAGATAGCTAAGATATATAAGGCAGAGTATACTTCTTTAACAAAGCTCCCCATCTCTATGAAAATTGCAACATGAATTGCCGCAGTGCCTCAGAAATACCTGTCACCACCACATGCTTGCCATTGGGATGAATATAAGCATCCCATCCCTGGCCTGCGCCAAGAGACATAATGCAAATGGTGGCATTATTGTCATGAGTAATGATGTCTTCCCCTTCAACTCTGTCAAACAAGATCAGGATGCTCAGCTCTAACTTCTGTCGTAGAGCTAGATGAAAATAAAAGGTAAAAGAACGCAGGTAGTTTGCCCTGGATTGGCTAGTGCAGCTGTTTAAACAGCAATTACTATAGGAGTGATTACCGAATCAGAATTTTCTTTTTTTCTAAAAACAAGTATAAAGCTTCTTTCTCTGCAGATTTCATTTTTCTTTGTACTGTAAAACTAGACCTTGTCTCTCCACGATGGGTAGCTGACAGTCAAATAGCACTTTGCAAACCATGAGTGGAATGAGAAATCACTGGCCATGGAAAGAGCTCAGTGACTCAGCAGATAAAGAGACACAACTCAAGTTTCCCAAGGAAACCCCACTGAACACGCCGGAAAGTACATTCAAAGGAATGTTTTCTGAGGAGGCACTCAGGCCAGTTTATTAAACTTCCCTTAACTATCAGAATAATTTTCCCTTTTGACCTGAAACGAATTGCCCTGAACTTGTTTCACTTTAAGCATTTTTTAGCTTTGAAAGGGTGGGTGAATTACATTAAAATGGCCCTGCCCACCCCTTTTCTCTCCTCCATCTCCCTCTAATAGAAAAGGGATACCAGTAGTATCCAGCTATCTTGCTACTACAGCTCCAAGTACAAAGAAAGGACAGTAGGAGTGTGATTTTAATTATCTATGTAAATTAAACTATGTACTTCAGTCCAGTGATTAAAACTCATTACTTTAACTTTATTGTTTGGTTATGAGTGTAAACCTCAGCAAAATTAAATTATAAACCAGATCTCCTGATGGCTCCACATATTTACTGAATTTGAAGGGAAAATAAATAAAGGACAAAAGAATTCCTCAGCTGTTGTTTTTATGTTATCGGACCAAAAATGCCACCATAAGGTCCAGACTGGAAGGACAGTTACAGTGCTTGCTTTGTCAACTGTCAGTCTATTATAGAAACATGCCAATTTTAAGAGCTATTTGTTACATTTTTTTTAAAGTTATGGTTGACATAACTTTGTGCTTGCTAACATCTTTCCTAAGGCAATTTTCCCTTTTATTTTGTCAATTTTACTGAACAAATAGTGGTCTTATAACCCCCCCTCTCAAAATTATGTATAAATTAGAACCTTAAGTTCATTTCCCCTCATTCATATCTGACATATCTTTAACATTTTAGAGTATAATCTTTCTCATTGTGACAAGTAAAGGTCATTCTTCTTGTCTATATTTTTCTACTCCAGGGTATTATTCCTAACTGTCACATTGTGTAAGCTCCTTTTACTGTAGACTAATTGTCCTTAAATTAAATATATTAAAATGTCTAATGGTGCTGAGAAGGGATGCTGTATATATCCCTGAGTCACCGGTGAATCAGTTTCCTCACATGGGAGCTTTATTTAGAGTAGGTTGTACTTCTCTTGAAATAATTGAGGACATTCAAAAAGCCAAAGTGACTGGATTAACTTGAAAAGCATTATTTGCTCTGCAGATTTATTTCAAATACAACCTTTAAGGTAAGGTGCCTTTCAATGACACTGAATTAACACAGTTACCTTTGGTCAAGTCTTTCTTGAAATTTTATTTCTCATCCCAGTTGAAATACTTTGATTTGTAACAATTATTCAGAAATCCAATAACTGGGAATTTAATGGATAATTAAAGCTATCCTTTTCTAACTGAAAAGTATAGCTATTATTATTATCACTACTAATAATAAGTAAATGTTTATTAAGTACTTATCTTGTGCCAGCAGCAATGCTAAGCACTGCCTCACATAATTTTAACAGTAACACTTTTAAATAAAGATATTTGTAGTATTTATCATCTCATTCTAGGACTAAGAAGGCTGAGTAACCCAATGCAGTTTAAAAGCTATTCAGTGGCAGAGACAGAATTTGAAACATATCTGGCTCCCCAAACCATATGGTGGGGAGAAACGGAATGATAGATTAATGTACCACAGTTAGACCTACAAAACAGTTCAGGGTGACTAAAGAATGTTTTTATCCTATATGGATGCCTTTCCACTGTCAACATATATTTTGCTAAATTATTTTTAAAATTTTTGCTTCATTGAGATACAATTGACATGTAATATTGTGCAAGTTTAAGGCATAAAAGGTATTGATTTTTAATACACATATATTTTAAAAAATTACCACCATAGTATTAGCTAACACCTGTATCACATCACCTAGATACTATTTATTTTTTGTGTGTGTTGAGAATATTTAATATCTACTCCTTTAGTAGCTTTCAACTATATAGTACAGTATTGTTAACTATAATATTATGCTGTTCATTAGGTCCCCTCACCCAATCACCCCCACACCCAGCCCCTGGTAACCACCATTCTATTCACTGTTTCTATGGATTCAGCTTTTTTTTTTTTTTTTTTCAGGATTTTTTTATTCAGGATTTTTATTCAGGATTTTATTCAGGATTTTTTTTTTTTTTTAAGATTTCACATGTAATATCACACAGTATTTCTTTTTCACTTAGCTTAATGTCCTTGAGTTCTATCCACAGCATCATAAATAGCATGATGTCCTTTCTTATGGTTGAAAACTATTTCATGTGCGTATCTATTTATCTATATCACATCACTGACCATTGGAAAACAGGTCAATGTGTCATGTAAATTGGCGTCTAGAATCCAGCACGGCACTTGGCACAAAGATGCTCTCCATAAACATTTGTTCAGTTTAACTTAATCGATGTTTATTTTTTAAATGTACTGATATACAAAGTGTATTTGCTCACTTTGAAATGTAGATCTGTGGATACATGAGCGATTTGGCATCCCAAGTTTTCAAGTTAATAGGCACTCTCTTTTTCATGTGTCTTCTAAATGCAGCACTGTGCTTGCTAACATCTTTCCTAAGGCAATTTGCCCAGGTGCCCACTGATAAGACTTTCCATGAAATAACGTCCATGACAGGGCCTGTGGCACCTCATGATGCAACCAATGAATTTTTAAGTTACATAGAAGCAAACCCACCTTATTCCCTTTGAAAATTCCATGGCTTCTGAAAGATACCTTGAATGAAAAGGAAAATACATTTAGAGAATAGACATGTTATATTTCAGAATGTAAATATTTCTCAAGTTATTTTCTCAAACTGTTATTATATTTTAAAAGGCAATGCTCTTTAAAAGGAAAGAGGTTGACAACTTAATACAGTTTATTTTTGTTTTGTTTTGCTTTTAGACTGGAAACTCCATTATGATTATATCTACATCTCTTAAACTGTAACTGTGCTACATTGAATATATTGTTGTATATATATGTACTCCTCAGTCCCATTATGTCCCCAAATACAAGTATTAATTCAGTGCCTTTCTTCATGTCTCATTTCAATATAAAATGGATACTGAGTGTTCTGTAGGATGGCTGGGGAGAGGAGAGAGACAAAGAGAGACAGAGAGAGAAAAGAGTTGGGGAAAATCATGTTTGAACATCATTTCATTTTGCTGCCATCCTGCTTTCTTCTGCATTTGCTCTGTGTCATCCAGTCCACAGACATTGATTGCATATATAGTGTGGATGAGGCACTGTGATAAGGGATTAGCATAAATTCCAAGATAAATAAGAATAGCCCTATATCCTTAACTAATCCACAATCTAGTAGGGAGGAGATAAAACATACCCAAAGACAATGTTAATTGTCTTCCAAGGAGGAGAGATCAAAGAAGGTGGAAATTTCTAACTAAAGAGATCAACTTTGATTTCAGACAGACCCCTAGGGTAAGAAACACCCCACTGAGAAAATGAAATGTGAACTGAGCCCTAGAGGAAAGAGTGGGATTCAGCTGTCCTGACCCTCATCCAGACAGATGCCAGGAGCAGTTTTACACTGTCTCTTTCCTGCTTCTCTGCTGGGGAGTAGAACCAGCTTCCTCCTAACCTCCACCCAGCACTGATCAACCTTACAGCTCCTTAGCAACCTATTCCTACAGTAATAAGGAGTTTGCATGACTTTGTGGAAAAGGACTTTCCATAAAGACAATCTTAAGGACTCTGCCATTAACTAAGTTTGTGGCTGAAGAATTCATTCTTCTTGGTGAATCTCAATTTTCTCCTCTATGAATAAGAAAAATGGATAAGAACTGGGATTGACAATCCCACCTCCAACTGCCTATTATGCCTGGTAGGCCATGATGTCAACCTTAAGGAGCCAAACCTAAACTAAGTACAAAGAAATTAATGAGCTATTAATTATGTCTGTCATTGCATAGAATGAAGAGGTGATGGCCCATTTGCTGTACATTTCCAACCATACATTTAATGGGTTCAAGCAAGGTGAAATTGCATATTTCGGCTCATGAAATACCAAGGGAAACCTTTACTCTCAACTTTTTCCATGAGAAGTGGGCTTCAAGGTAGAATATCTCTGCTTAAGACATTTGTAGAGGCAACCTCAGAAAGTCATTGTTAACCTTTATAGGCAACACACCTGGATTTCAAAGCAAAGCTGAGATACTGAGCATTTGAGTCTTGTGATGTTCTTTTTTGAGAGAGCTTAAGTAGGCAGCCAACTTCAGAATTGAATTGGGGAGATCAAGATTTGAAAGTCCTTGAAGACTAGTTGGATTTGGTTATAAATAAATGCAAAAGCTATCTCAAGTTGATGGTTTGATTACCTAGGTATTCCAAGGAAAGTGACATAAGGACCCATGAAAAGGACTTCAGAGTGCCCATACTCATGTGCTTAGATGACTGATGTATCTAATAATAGATCCCTAATAGAAATTGAGGTCTATGTGGTGGTTGCTAATAGAATTAGGCATGGTAACTCAAAATCTTGGTTACTTACATTACAAGCTTCATCAACATTTATTTCAAAATAGCTCATTTAGAATGAATTCCTAATACTGGATGCTAAGGCACATGATGATGCTTAAGAGGCACAGTCTTTATTTCATTTTGTACAGATCACAATACCTGCCCTTCTAGGAACACAGTCAAATCATTGACAGTAATGGATTTACAGCAAGAGTGCTAGCAGTTTCTCTAAATAAACAGAGAGGAAGAGCCTCTTTTGTATACTGATGTTTCCTTGGCAGTATATTTAGCCTCCTAACTATACCTCTTAGATTTAGAAGAGAGGCTGAGATTTACTACAAAATTATTTTTAAAATATAGTTTCTCCATTGCCCTCTAGTGACACAAATGTCAAAATTACCTATGGAACTCC
Source organism: Pipistrellus hanaki (assembly GCF_964339955.1). Taxonomy (NCBI): domain Eukaryota; kingdom Metazoa; phylum Chordata; class Mammalia; order Chiroptera; family Vespertilionidae; genus Pipistrellus; species Pipistrellus hanaki. The sequence goes on along the minus strand of NC_140507.1, from coordinate 7,764,886 downwards.
AGTGAAAGCCATTTAATTCTCCCTGTGCCTGAGCCTCAGTAGTGTCTATTTTTATGCAATCATTTTCTTACAATTTTTCCCCTTTGATAACTTTTAGGTGGAGTTGCAGTGTTGTACCTTCTGTTGAAGCAAGAATGATAAGAGCAATCACAGAGCACTTCTAGTTGTCAGGGCCCTTGAATGATAATTGATTAGTATACGAATGAGGAAGGGATGGAGGATTTGGTTGTGAAAGAAAATGGGACTGTGTGTTACTGGTTTGAAGATATGATTTTATTGTGGAAGAGTTGAAGTAGTACAAAGCTTTCCCCAAAGTCTCATTTTTCATAGACATAAGATAAAATCTGTAACTCTCATTCCACTGTGGTTTAGGCCATTTTTCGGCCTTGATTTAATTGGATAGAAAGCAAGGAATAATGGCTGACTTTGAGCCCTCTTTTGTCTCCCTTAGTGACATGTCACCTACGTGACCCACGGACGGTGTGAGGGTTTTGGAAAACACATCTTTGGAGTATGCCTGTGCCTCTTTGGGCACTAAAATATGTTTTCCTTTGATGTTCAGGGCCAATAAAATACAGAATATCATTTTAATAATAGAGCAAAATTCAATGAAGGGAAGGTAAACAGCAAATATCAGCTGAAAACTGGGGTAGTAAAAGTGAAGCCTGCTTCCCAGAGTGAAAGTGCTCAGTTTCAGAGCAGACATATAAATGCCTATGATCCTGTGTGGTGGGAACACTTAGCTGTGTCTTTCCGCAGTGATACCTCATTACTGATGTTATGAATTTTTGTTTGGGCATAGTGTGCTCTTTTTGGCACCACGTCATTCGTCGAATCCACCAAAATGGTCACATACCAGCAGGTGTGCTTGACTAGATGAAATGAACACACTTATTAAAAAAAAAAAAAAAAAAAAAAAAAAAAAAAAACCTGCTCTAAAGAAGCGCACTTATTCTAAGTATGGGGTAGTCAGCGATGTTCTGTGACTCCTGCATAGCCATTCAGCAGAAGCCTTCCTGTTTCTCAAAATATCTCATCCTAGACAGTCAGGAGCCACTTGCAGGGGAGGAAAAGCAGTTCAGCCTTCCCTGACATCCTATTGTTAGCTTGGCTATGGAGTTGGCCGGCAGTCCTCATCCTGCTGACTAAGAATCTGTTCTCCTGGGTCTCACTGCGGTCAGATCAATGCCACAGTTCTCTGGAAAGGAAGAATGTTAAGGCATCTGAGCATTGTCTCCTCTCTAGTCATCTGTTCTTTTAGCAGTTTCTTTACACGTCTGGATTACCTGTACTTTAGACTGCAGTGCTATGCAGTTGAGAGTACATCACTAGGAAGCAAACCCATGGATTTCTCCCTGCTCTCTTCAATGCCTTGGCCCCATGACCTTGGATAGGATATCATAGCTTATTGATCTCCAAATTCCCTTGAACTCATTCTAAAAGCTATCATTGATAATCAATCCATGTTTTGTAGGTATTATTCAAAATGCTGGAGATACAAACACACCATCCCTACCCTACTCTCAAGAAAACAGTCACCTCATAGAGAAGACAGGGAACTGAACAGCAGTTAGGACCATGGCCCCATCAACTTCTTGAAGGGGTTGGCAGGCTATCGAGACAATAAGTGGATCAGTATTTCTTGTGTTCATCGCATTTTATGGAGAAATAATTGACAAAAATCAGTGTGTAAGTTTAAAATATTCAGCAGGATGGTTTGATTTACATATATTGTGAAATGATTACCATAATAGGTTTAGTGAGCTTTCATCATCTATTGACACAATAAAAATAAAAGGTTCTTGTGATGAAATCTCCTAGGATCTGCTCTCTTAACATTTTTCCTCTATATCATAGAGCGGTATTAACTATGGTTGGTGGGAATTAAGTTCTTTATGACAGATGAATTTCAGGAAGTGGCTCCGCCCATAAACCACATTCACAGAGGAACACATAAAAATGTCTTAAGGGTTTGGAAATACCAGAATTCCCATAAAAAATGGCAACAGCTATTACATAAGAAGTGATAGGTGATAATTAGGAAGGAAGTACTAAAGATATCAGAGGAATTTTGGATTCCCTTGGAATTCTGGGGAAAGCTTCTTCAAGGAACTGCAGAGCCTGAATAACTGACAGATAGAACTTGTATATGTAGCAAACTAGTGGAAGGATATTCCTTCCAAAAGGGGCAAACAACTCATATGGACAGTAAGGAGAACTGTGTAGTCCATCAAGCTCTTAAAGTTGAATATTGAGGAGACATGTAAAGATATTTTGGCTCTTTCTCACATGGTACGAAGTTCTTTTTAATCTGATATGTAATATGTCATTTACAAAGTACATTTAAGCATAAAACAAATACTTAACAGCAGCTATATTCTAGTCTGACTATATGTACATAAACACAGTTGGCAAAGTTAGTATTTTTGACTGTCTACAAAATATAGATACAAATATATGTGTAAGCATCTCTGTAACACAAATAATAAGAGAGTAGCGTTATTTTTACCCCAGTCTATATTATAGCCTAAATGAAGTGTTGTTTTATTTAGATACTATATGATTTTTAAATCAAGAGACATATAGTTTAGAAACCATTTTGTAGATCACCTTGTCATGTACTCTTAATATTTTTTCAGTACTCTATATCACGCATAGATATTTAGCTCTTTTATTCATGCAAACAAGTCTTAATGCAGTATTTTCATTGGCTGTGGAACCAGGCAATATGCTAAGTGCTGGGAATAGGTAGCTGTCCTCAGAAACTTGCCCTCAAAGATCCTCAAGTCAATTAAAGAAGATAGATAAGCAATTCATAGGACAGTATTTCAGTTACCTTATAAATATGTGGGGCAAGTTCATTCCCAGTTTCCCTATTAATTATGTTTATTTGGCCAAAGGAAATTTCATTCATGTGAACAGTCTGTCCTTTTGATGAACTCTATAGTAAGATGTTCTCTGAAGTAACTGAAATATTAGCCTAAGTACATAGACTATTCTCCCCAGAAATTTCTTTTAATAATGATTGTATGTAAGTAGCAGAAAACATATCAAAATGTTAATATTTATATTTAAACTAGTGATATAATGATGTATAAACATCTCTAAAAGTAGAGGGAAATAAATGTAGAAGGAATGATTTCAAGAATGCCAGATATGACCTAGTTTTCTACAAAAGAAAACAACTTCAGAGTTGCTTACTCTTGACTTTCCCGCCTTGTAAGGTGGACATTTGTGTCCTAGGTCTTCTTTTGAAATTTCATCACACCTGAAACTCCAACTGCATTTTCACTTCCATATCTTCTACCATTTGAAAAACAAATGGTAGGAAAATTAAGTTTCACAGATCTCTAAATAGAGACCTAATTAAAGAAATTGATCATTATTCCTTGATGCCATCCATGTTCATGAGCCTTTTCTGATCTCAAATGGCATCTCTGATTCTAGAAGAATCTTGGCTTTTGCTTGTGGTCTTGTTTAGTAACTTCATGTGGTGATGAAGACACCTACTTCTCTATTTGCATATATGCAAAGATGTGGATGTCCTTTCAAATTATACCCACCTTCTCCCTAGGCTAATGCCATATTAAATTGCATTGAAATGCTAGGGCACCTCAAAGTAATGATTTCCCCACATCTCATTTTGTTGTTGATTATTAATGAATACTTCCCGAGTCGCGTTCCTGCTATTTTGTCTTTAAAACTACTTTTGGCATCATATTCAAGAGGCCAGTCAGAGTTCTGTGCTTGCTGCTTCATTAAAATTCTGCCCTACACATCATCTGAGTCACACTTTATAATCTATCAGAACACCTGTTTTCTTTACAATGGCCACGAGGCAGCTCAAAACACTGTGGTATTTAACATTTAATAATGAGCACAAGATATGTATTTTTGACACTTTAAATTTTCTTTAGAAAAGTGCATGGAAAAAAGCCAAGTTTGAATGAATTATCTAAACTTTTGCAATTTCGTAACATGAATTTTAACTAACTTTTTTTAAGTGCATCAGAAAGTGCCTTCTCTCTTTGTCAGTGGGCATTCCGTTGGCTAACTAGGAAAGGATGTGGAGGGAAATAGCTTTAAAATGTCACCGCATAAACTAATAGTGATATGGAAAGTATTTCAAGAAGAGCCTCTGCGTTATTACTTTCCCTATTTACATACTCGCCTCACAGACACTTCATTGTAATTCCTGCTCAGAGAGGAAGCTGAGAAGCTTAATGTCACTGTTAATAGCTAGATATGTTAATAATTTGGTGACTTAAGTATATATACATATATATCACTTTTGTATATATATACACACACACACACATAAAAGAAAAAAAATATATGGAATAACATATAGTTTTAAGTTTGGGCTTTTATAAAGTGATTATTAAATGGCCCTCAATATAATTGTATCTATTTGAATATGTCAGGGGAGGGATAGGGAGATAATGGATGGTCTCAGAAGGGTGAAATTCTGTCACTATATTATGTAAATGAGGAAACGTCTAGTGCTTATGAACTGCTATAGTTTTAAGCACTAATGGAGGACATATTGCAAGTTGATTGTTGTGATCCTACAGCGTTATCTCATCAGTGAGCGGATTCAGGGAGCTCTCTCTGCTGAGGGGCCTGAAAAAGTGTTTTCATTTACTCCCTGCAGGGTCATTGACAAATGGAGGCTTTATCTGGGCACACGGAAAAGCATATACAGTAAACAGACCTATGGTTTCTTGCCTAGTTTGGATCCTTTACTGGATTGGTGCTATTTTGGAAAGGCTGATACCACCCAATGTATCAGCCCTCTAAAGAAAGTACCCTGACCAGGTTGTGTAGAGGAGAGGAAGGATAGAGAGGGAAAGAACTCGCCTGCCCTCTGCAGAAATATTGAAAAGTATAAACTAATTCCACTTCTTGTTCTAGACCTCATTCAAATCCATACAGTCAGGAATGACATTATCTGTCTGCCTAATGACCCTATTATACATGTCAATAAATCTAACTTCCAATACCTGGATTTTTGTCTACCTCAACCAAAGTCCAAACTTGTCTGATATGTCCCTTCCTCAGCATCCCAAAATATCATAGACTCTATTCAATTTAATTATAGTATTCAAGGAAAAGTATTAATAATGGGAAACAGATTAATGTGTTAATATTAGTGAGTTCAATCATATGAAATTGTCATTTTTGTAGGAAAAAACAGTGGAATGTTTATAATTTAATTTAGATAAATCTGAAATTTCCAGGTAATGTGTATAGGTGAATGGGGTATTAATAAGAAAGATGAAGTCAAGAACATCTGCTGATTGCCGAAGCCAGTTTGGCTCAGTGGATAGAGCGTCAGCCTGCGGACTAAAGGGTACCCGGTTCGATTCCTGTCAAGGGCATGTATGTTGGTTGTGGGCACATCCCCAGTGGGGGGTATGCAGGAGGCAGCTGATCGATGTTTCTCTCTCATCGATGTTTCTAACTTTCTGTCCCTCTCCCTTCCTCTCTGTAAAATAAAATGTATTAAAAAAAAAAAAGAACATCTGCTGATCATGTGAGAGTCTTCAATATAATGTCTATAGAAAATGAAGAAAGAAAGCTGTTCTGGACAAAGATGGGGTCTTCTAGAGACAGAGTGTTCCAGGAACAAAAAGGTTCTGCAGAATAGAGTTTATGTTTCACTCTACTGCTCTCCACAATGCTGCATGTATGTGCCAGGCACTTGTCATATATTCTATTGTTTAATTCTCTGACAATCTAATTTACCAATATGAAAGCTGAGACTGAAGATTCAACCCAGGGTCACATAGTGACAGTGCAAGAACCAGGTCAGAATTAGGCTGAAGTTTTTGTGACTTTGAAGACCACATTCATTTTATGTTGTTTCCAAAATAATCCAAATAATTGAATAGTGAGCCTGGTTCTGATAGAGCCACTAATGGGAACCAGTGAGTAGATGGAGGGAGAGAGGTTTGGGGTCTTGCGTATCATCAATGCAGGCAGCCCTCAGAATACTTGGTGAAGAAAAGTCATATGACATACTGTGGTGCCTTACATCTTATCTTGTAAACTGTAGGCAGCAGTCTTTCAGTATAGAATGTGGAAAGAACAAAACTTTACTTAGTTCACACCCTTTCCTCTTCTAGGGCAGGGTTCATATCCATGTGTTTTCACCTCCACTGTTAGATACAGTAATGTCCCTTCTCTGACATTTGTTTGTACTATACAAGCATGCATTTAGTTACATGTTGTCCTATGTGGCTCTTTTATGGCTTCTAGTGCCTCAATATAATCTTCTCATGTATGTTAGAACCTCTGTCAAGGCAGAAACGATGTCTTATCTTTTTCTATTTTCTACTGGGTTTGTCCCATTACTGGGTAGATAACAAGTCACTAAATATGTGTTGACTGATTGATCAATTGAGGTCTTTGATTCTAAATTTCACTCCCACTCTTCCATTAATCCCTTTATATAGTAAGTGTATAGGGGCCACTAAATATTAACCTCTGAAGTTCTTTCTAAGACACTGAATTATTCAACCAGAAACATTGTCATCTATGCCAAAACAATACATTTTCTTGAATAAGGATTCTACATGTGTAATTCCCATTCATTACCTGCTGGAGCCAATAGCTCAATAGCTAAAATTGTTACATTACTTTCAAAATAAGGGGAAAATTTCAGGTGTACAAAGATCACTATCTCTTCTCATAAACCTCACAGTAAACATGGAATTACAGTGCATTAAGACAATGGGGATTCTAAAGAATAAAACCAATTCCTCTAATGTCAAAATTATTTGAATTCATCATTTTTTAGAAATGATTTTTATGTATAATTCATAATCAAACACCCACATATCTACATAAACATAAGCAGGTTGGATTTAGATAGGCACTTCAAGAAGCATGTCAAATTAAATGTTAAGTTAATGTTAGTTTTGAGTTCAATATGATATTTATAAAATGAATTGCCTAAGATTTAATAAAGGAGTGTGTTAGGATGTCTAAAACAACATAGAAAACATTCTAAAACTGAAGAATGATGTTACAAAATGTTGGAAATTAGAACCTTGATTCACCATTTTGTGGGCATAGACTAAATGGAGCCTAAACATTTAATTGAAGTTAAAATTAGAGTTAATGATACCAGATATTTAATCAGCCAGTGTCTTAAAATTCCCCACAAGGAGCAGTTGGGGAAGGGCACATTTGAGCTTTAAAGCATTTTGGTATTTTTCCATAGTCATTGTGTGTCTGCGTTAGACTAGGTTGTATCAAGCAATGTATATCAAGATGCTGATACTTCAGCTGCCCATATAACATCAAACAAAGTGGTTATGAAACAGCAGGATCTCTGCAGGAAGCAAAGAGATATCTCAAATAATGCATAATCAAACCTGGAAATGGTGTAGCATTATCAGACGAATGGTTAGGTTTCTATAATATTTTTAGTTAATCTCTATCTCACTTGCCGGAAACAAACTCACTCATGTTCCTTTGGTAAGCGTTGGCAAGTGGTAATTTGTAGAAGCATAAGAGTATGGAAAATTGGCCCATAATGTCTATCAAAGCTGAAGAAAGAGCTGTTCCAGACAAAGGAAGACTCTTCCTGAGACAGAGTTTTCCAGGGACAAAAAAGTCCCCATGATCTTTGCAGAATAGAGTCTTTGGTTCATCACTTTAATGCTGACCATGAGGTGGGTAGCTTGACTTTTCTATGTGTGTGTTTTCCTCTTCACTCTTTCTATGGTCACTTGTCCATCATTTCTTGACTTCATGGTATTTCTTACTTACCATTCTGGTTTCCTCATAACTCGGCTGCCACATGGCCCATTATGGCCTACCTGACTCATCTCCCATTTTGAAGTCTCGCCTTCATCATCAATTGTAAACTATTTAATCTTTCTGTGCTACTAATTCAAACTCCTGAAATAGCAGTTCACATTTTACTTAATCTTGGCAAGATGGGGGTGATATGAGTCAAATGGCCAATAACATGGTTCTATGGAGCAGACCATTCTGGCAGAGCCACAGTTGCAATTGTTATTGGAGAGGATAGTATAGGCAATTAGGTGCTATGATGACACAGGCCTCAAAAATAAACAGCATCCCAGCTATTAATAGCTAGAGACAAAAATTGTCAAGATTAAATTTCAGTATTTATTTCAGACTTAGTGAATTAAGTCAAGTCCATTGCTTGAGCCAATAAGAGGCATGTATATCACTACTCAAATATTTGAATTTTTGTTTTTGAGACAGGGTCAGTTGGTTTTATTTCTAGCACTTCTGTTTGCTAGAAGAGAGATGTGTAAGTGAGACTCAAAATTTTAATATCCTTTGACTGAATAAATAGGCTACGTATGTCGTGACTAGGGCTAAATGTGGTGAAACCACTGAATTTCTCCAAGAAATCTGGAAAAGCACTTACCATGTATAGGTTTGTTTTGGGTACGAGTGTATCAAGCTTATAACTGTATCAACCTTATCACTGGTGAGTTCTTGGCACAACATAATATTGACATGGCATTTTAATATGCCTTCTGACTTACTGCAGAAATTCTTATTATTTCATGAATTAGTTCCAGCAATGCAGACTCCCTGTGTTTTTAGGGAGTTCTGGAATCAGCACTAAAGAAAATATTGCCATCGTATTAGAGTGTGAAATGTATGCAGAATATATTCCAAATGTGACTTGGCCACCTAAGGCTTAAAAAGTTATAAAAGTTAGCTAATGCAACACCAACTACATTGATCAGCTCTTGCTGTATTTAAGTATTTAAGATTGTAGTATTGAAGTATTTAAGAATGCTCCCAAAAAAATTATATGTAGAAAAAATGTTAATTGAAAGGTTGTAGTCCGGCTGGTGTGACTCAGTGATTGAGCATGGACCTATGAATCTGGAGGTCATGGTTCTATTCCTAGTCAGGGCACATGACCAGGTTACAGGTTCCATCCCCATTGTGGAGCATGCAGGAGGTAGCCGATCAATGATTCTCTCTCACCATTGATGTTTCTATTTCTTTTTCTACCTTCATCTCTGAAATCATCTCTAAAATCAATAAAATTATTTTTTCAAAAGGGTTCTACTTTCTTGTATACCAAAAAAAACCATTAGTGCACAGTATTAATTTATGGTGTCCTTTGAGTGCTGAACTCTCTATGTTAACCATCCACTTGTGTAGAGCAATCATGTTTTCTTAGAACCATTCAACTCTGTGCTATGTGTCATGATCTATTATCTTGCATTTCTCCCTTCCCTTTAGAAAGCTACCTGTTGAGTTGTTACTTTCCAATTTCTTTTTATAAAAACCCCCACTTTTTGTGTATTAAATTCTACTTATATCATGATAAGACCTTTTTTATCATTAGACATCACGTAACTTAAATGTTTTGGATAAATTAGTTGGCTTAGAACAAAATCCTATTTGAAGATAGTCTTAAAGCATTCCCTTTGGTAGAGTGAAGGCATGTCTACACTTACTTTTGAACAAAATTGGCTTTCTATTAAATTAAATGAATTTCAAAGTCAACCTTATTTCAATGATCAAAAAGTAAGAGTTAGGTCTCAGATGATCATGAAAGGGGCCTGGGCATTGAACTAAGAATGAGAAGGTCTATGCTGAACTCTTCCCTAATTATCTGTATGACCTTGGGCCCCTGGTTTCCTCTCTTGGTCTAGTTTTCCCATTTGTAAAATGAAAGCTATGAAGTACTCAGGGTCTAATGATCATTTTCTTACATTATTTATTTCATACCTGATGGGAAATACATTCCTTCTGGAATTTTGTAGTTAGAATATAAAGATATAAATCTCTCTAAAAGCTGTAACTTTTATATTAAAATAACATGTGTCCTTGCAGACAACAAAAATCAGTGACTCTCAATTAGATCCATTGTAAGTGATAATGCCTGGATTTAGAGAATGGTATGCCTTCCTGTGCAAATGCATGGACATCTGTGAGAAAGTGGTGGTATGTTAGTTTCCTGCGGCTGCCATAACTAAATACCACAAACTGGGTAGTAATTTAAATTTGAAACTACAGAAATGTGTTCATTCTCAGTTCTGGAGTCCAAAATGCAAAACTCAAGGTGTCCACAGTGCTGCTTTGCCTTTAGCGGAGAATCTGTCGCTTGCCTTTTCAGGTTTGGGAGGTTATTGGCATTCCTTGGCTTGCAGTCCCTTCTTCCTCTGCTTCATCTTCACATCACCTCATCTGTGTATGTATCTCTCTCTGTATATGTGTGTGTGTGTGTGTGTGTGTGTGTGTGTGTGTATAAATATATATATATATATATATATATATATATATATATATATATATATATATATATATAGTGCAAAGTGTCCCCTTGGGAGTTCGACCGGAGTTCAATTGCTCAGAATGATGTGTGCTGACCACCAGGGACTGGCTTGGAACAAAGGTAAGCCCTGGCCGGCAGCCAGAAGGCCCTGATCAGCCCTGATCACCAGCCAGGACTAGGGACCCTACCCATGCATGAATTTCATGCACTAGGCCTCTAGTCTCATATAAGGGCATAGGAGAGGGCATCAAAGGCTCATACAGGTAATCCAGGATAAGCTCCTCCTCTAAAGATCACATAATACTCTTTGCCACATAAGGTGATATTTACAGGTTCTGGGAAATGGGACACACATACTGCTGGAGGCCACCATTCAGCCCACTCTGGATGGGGCAAGAAGTAACTAGTGAGCATGTATCTCACTACTGGGGGAACACCCACACAGTGCTGCATAATTGTTGCAAACAGGGACACAGGTTAAGTGTTGCCAGAGTTTTCAATTTTAAACACACACACACACACACACACACACACAAAAAAAAAAAAAAAAAAAAACCAACCTAGAAACTTGAATTTGATTTTTGTGTTTGTGAATAAAATACCCTTATATTTTATATTGGATCATTGGAGGGAAATGTCTTCACTACTTGTATAAAAGTAAAATTCAGGTATGGTTCACATTCACTTCCAGGGCTACCAGTATGCAGTCTCAGGAAAACAATAACATTTCCTTTATGAGAGCACTTTGTACCAATATTCATTAACTCAACAAATGTTATTTAGCATCTAATAGAATAATGGTGGGTTTTTTTGTTTGTTTTTATATTATATTTTTATTTATTTCAGAGAGAAAGGGAGAGGGAGAGAGAGATAGAAATATCAATGATGAGAAAAAATCATTGATCAGTTGCTTCCTGCATGCCCCACTTTGGAGATCAAGTCCACAACTTGTGCCCCAACTGGGAATCAAACCATGACTTCCTGGTTTAGAGATCAATGATCAAACACTGAGCCATGCCAGCCAGGCTAGAATAATATTTATTTTAAATTAGCCAGTAAGATCTTGCTGCTTTGAGAAAATAACTCCCAAACTGCAACTCTCACAGATTTAAGGGAAAACCAAAACAAAGCACACAAAGCATTAGCTCCATGTTTTCTTTCTGGAGATGTTACTTATGAGTATGTGTCCTTCACTGAGATCAACTGGACTTCATGATTCTGGGAGAAAGATGAGATTCAAATTCAAAATCTTACTTCTGGTGTGATCCTTGAGTGCCTTGGAGGTAACGGTGCCCTTAGGTGGCCTAATATCTTATATTTCATCTTGGCTGTCTGGACTGTCATTTGTTACATATGACAATGACAGAGCCATTCACATTTCATATAGCCCCTCATCCATATTGAGTCAGCCTCGCTGCATTAGGCTACCATGTTCAGGATGCCAAGCCCTTCAATCCATTCATCACTGGCTGCTTAACTGTGGATTTTTGTAATATGCAGGACAAAGTTTTCACAGGTACCCAGTCTGCCCTCAGTAGTTATGACACCTTGCCTAAGTTAATTAACCTATGTTTTCTCATTTAGAAAATAGAGATAGGGTCAATCTTAAAAACTCTCCTTACTAGGAAAAAAAATTGTAGTGATGTGAGGTGATCAATGCTAACTAAACTTATTGAGGTCATCATTTCACACTGTATACAAGTATTAGGTTATGTTGTTCAACTTAAACTTACACAATGTTATAAATCAACTAATAAAACAACTCAATAAAACAAGGGGGAGATAGAAATAATGAGAATATCGTCCTCCCTACATTGTTATGAGAATTAAAGGGGTTAATGTACTCAAAGTGTTTCAAGGAATGCCTGGCACATAGTGAGAACCTAATAAGCATTAGCCATGACTATTATTTTCATCAGTATTATCTTAATTATTCCCACATATCAGTAAATACCTTTATTGGTCAACCTCCTTTCCCGGTGGCAGTATTTTTCAAAATATAAGGTGTGTTTGCTTAACCTTGGGATCACGTTAAAATGCAGGTTCTGCCTCAGTGGGTCCCAGTGAGTCCTAATTCTTTTCCCATGTGAGGCCAAGGCTGCCTATTTGAAGGTCACACTTTGGACAGCCTATAAAACTGGCTGCACATTATAGCCATCTAAGAAAGCTTTCCAGGAAACACTAATGCATAGCCCTCTACCCACCCACTGACCATTTAAATCAAAAGTCACTGGTGGTGGGAACCCAAATGTCTTAGCTCAGACTGATAGAACAGACTATGGGGTGACTAATAAACAACAGAAATGTATGTCTTCAATCCTGGAAGCTGGAAGTCCAAGAACAGGATGCCAGCATGTTTAGGTTCTGGTCCTTAGATAGGGAATAAGAGTGAGCTGGCTCTCTGGCTTTGTCTTATAAGGGCACTAATATTATTAATAAGGGTTCCATCCTCATGGGCTAATTATCTCCTAAATGTCCCACCTCCAAATATCATCATATTGGGATGAGAGTTTTTAACATACGAATTTGGGATAGGATGTGAATATTTAGTTTATAACACCAAGAATATCTAACATATAGCCAGATTTAAGAACCACTTTCTATTCAATATATAAATTTTTTTTTCACTTCCTCAACAAATAATGGGGTAAAAAGAAACATGAGACCTCTCTATTATGAATTAATCCTCACCCCACCTGGAAGGAGCTAGCAGCATCAACAATAACACATCTGAAATGGTGCCTGCGGCTAGACTTGCAAGCATCTTATTGGAAACTGGATATTTTAGTATTTTCCAACCTGGTGCTGTTAGCAAGAATCCTCCCTTGTTTGTGTTTGTAATCAGCTTGATGAGCAGTTTCTGTGTTGATCTCCCCAAACTGTGCTGGCCAGTTTCCAAATCGCGTGCATAAATTACACACTGCCCTCTCTTCAAGCTGCTCACCACCCTTTAGAATATCAGAAAGGATTTCCTTTGAATGTGCAAATCTGTGGAAGTAGATTACTGAGACTGGTACGTTGCAGGGGGTTGCTCTGGTGCAACACCGCAATGTGTCACTATATTATGACACTGTGATGACTTCCTTGAACATCAAGGAGTAATATTTTGACCAATATCCAAATGTCAGTCTTTTTTTAGGTTAGAGTCTCCTTTACATAGGGGTGTTTCCTTGAGGAGTTATTTATAGGTCTTGAGCCTCTAAAGTACCAACCTAAGCACTCTGTTCTAAGAACCAAGGGATAACATATGGCTCAGCTCTATTCGGGTTTAATATTGAAAAGAATGCATGAATGTGTTAGCAATTTCTTACCAAAAGATTAAGTAAAATAATATTTCAAGAACATGGACATTTCCATAGGGTCAACTCCTCTGTGTAAAAGACACCCAGGGTACTACTGAAGTTTCGTGGACCTGGGGCCCAGGGGACCCATTCTAACCTTTCATTTCTGTGTGCACTAATGGCGATGCTTCAATGGGACTCTTTTGAGACTGAGATCCTTCTATAGTCTCAGGTCAGGAACACTTTTGTAGAAATCACCTTAGACTTGACATTTGTGGCAGGTAAGAGACGTATGAGAGGGAAATAGAGAAGCAAATAATGACACCTGTTTAAGTTTCTAGGGACCATTTTCAGTAGTTATGTGACTAGGTTGACACTAATAGGAGAGTGCAATTTGTATTTTTTGATTACTATTATTATCATTATTATATACTTCAAGGCATGTCTATTTATTATCTCCTAGTTACCAGGGAATGGAATGGGGAGTGAATGTGTCTTTCTGCGTATCCAGAGATCAATTTACTCGTATATGGCCAACCAGCTTAACAAAGGAAGAAAGACCTGCCCAAACGAAGGAAGAAATGTTTTCATGGCCTTAAAAACAAGAAGAAAACATAAATAGCATTCAATACTTGCACAGAAGCTTCTTGGACCTTCATGCACAACAACAACAAAAAGGCTTCTATTTGCAGAAATCCAGTTTTAAACATTTCTAAATAGATATTTAAACATTTCTAAATAGATAGGTGCATAGATAAGTTTGTAACAGTTGGATAACAGAGACTCATCTCTGAAAAACTATTCAGGGTGTGAGTACATATCATCAGCTACCAACCTAAAAACTATGTACTACTCACTGTGTGTATGAGAAAAAAAATACACACACACATGCACATGCACAAACACACCTCGCCAAGAAGGATGGGCTGCTCAGTAACAACTTGCTAACAGTGGGGCAGCAGAAATCCATGGCTCTGTATTTTTTAAATGTTCTATAACAAACCCACATTATTCCTTATAAAATCAGAAACAACAGCTATTGAACACCTGGGAAGTGCAGCTTGTCTTTCTTCTTTGGCCTGTTTGCACTGTGTGATTGCTTCTTCTGTGATATTAGAAACCACAGTGACAGAGGTCACGGCATCACCAGGCAGCATGGGTGATGCTGGGGACCTCCTTGCACCATGTTAAATGCTCATGAGTGGACTAGAAAAGAAAGGGATGGCTACTCTTCCAAGAAGATTTTAATTAGAGTGCAATAGTATAACTAGTTCATTATACACTTTATCACCAAAACATAGCGTGTCCCCAAAAATGTGTACACACAACTTGAATCATTATAGAGGGCAGTGTTTATTAAATTACACTTCATTTTCAAAACTGAGCTATCAGCTCTTAAGGTGTGTACTATATACTTTTTTGGGGGACACTCTGTATTTATGATCTTTGACCTTGGCTGTGAGAACAGTCCTTTGCACTGAGTGATCTAGAACATGTGTGATTTTTCCAGCACACTGAGACTAATCCACAGTAAGACCCAGAGAGAAACTGAGATGATGAGAAACTTCTAGAGCAATCTGCCATTACCAGGATATTCATTTTTCTAGCAATTCCTTTTTTATTACATTTTATTTCTGCGACAGATTGAAAACTTTTTTGAAAATCAGTTGTTCCCACAGATAATTTGAGAAACACCATTCTGCAAGGAATCAAATTAAAAATAAGCCATAAGATGCAGGCTGGCAGGGCTCACTGGTTGAGCATGAACCTATGGATGGGCCAGAAGGTCACGGTTTGATTCCCAGTCATGGCACATACCTAGGTTGCAGGCTCAATCCCTGATGTGGGGCAGGCAGGAGGCAGCTGATGGATGATTCTCTCTCATCATTGATGTTTTTATCTCTCTCTCCCTTTCCCTTCCTTTCTAAATTCAATTATATATATATTTCATAAGAGGCAAAGAGGACGGCTGCCCAGGATTTACAAGGGACAAATATGTGTGTGCATGAGGATTGGTGTGCACCCTTGGTTTAGTCTCAACTGTATGTCAGACCCTAAACTTAATAGTTATTTCCATTACCTCCTTTATTCCTCACATAACCCAGCATAATGGCTGCTTTATTTAGGCCCTTCTCTTTGAGCCCATGGTGGGTTTTCTGACCAAATGGCAGTTATCAGAAGAGAGCCCTGATTTAAGTTTTCCCTCTCTTTGCATCCATCCCTTGTTGTCAAAGTGGGCTCGTGACCTGTGAGCAAAGATCCCCCCAGATCCTGTGCGCATGGAGCCATGGATCGCCTTGCTCAAGATCCCCCTTCAGGTGGCGGCTGGGGCACTGTTGGCTGTTGAGGAAATTGACAAATTGATTGCCCTGTCCGCTGCCTCGCTTCTCAGCAGGGACGCTTGGCTTATGCTACTGCAAGGCAACTTCCATGTCTGTTTGCTGTTTCCCTCAAACGCGAGCACTGCTGGTGACGCGCGGCACAAATGGAAGTAATATCATTTGAAGTAGTCCAGCTAGAAGCCTGGGAGCAATCTAACTGCATTAGCCCCTCCGTCTGAGTGGAGATGGCTGAGGAGGGCGCGTGGCTGGGCTGAGCTGCGGAGAAGAAAACACAGTGCCATACACAAGCCCAGGACTGCAAGGAGCGCACGGAACCTGAAGAGGCCTCACTTACTGCCTTCAAATAAGTGACACTGGAGGTCACAGGACGTCTACTGTTCTGTGCACAGAGCTGTGAGACCTTAGAAGTCGCTGAAACAGTAGCTCCCCTTATTTTTGAGGGATTTCTAATGATGAACTCCCCACTCCTGCTTCTTAGAGCTATGGATGCCGGCGACTGTATATACCAGAATACCCTGTATTGTAACTTTACTGGTGGTTTCAAAGCACGAGGCCAGAGCTGCAGGTTTCCTTTGTGTTGTGTTCAAAGACTACAACCTACAGGGTTGTGCTGGTTTGTGTGTTGTTGTTGTTGTTGTTGTTGTTGTTGTTGTTTAAATCAGAAAATCAACTAAGGTGTAAAACTATCGGGTTTCCTTCACTTTATTATAATAAATAATGGCCCAACAAGTTATTCAAAATGGGCATGAGACCCCGGCACTTCTGTCTTTGCACTTAAACTCCAGTAGACCTGCTTACCCAGCACTGTGTCTTTACACAAGTGTCCTTTATGCTAGGAGCCGGAGCTGGTTTCCTAGGTATGCTGGGAAACAGAGTACCTCTCTCCTACCATCATTCTCTTATTCAGTACTTCTCTTCTTAAAATTCTCGTTAAACAGCTAATCAGCTGCCCTGAGAGGTTTCTGGGGCTCTCATTCAATCTCTTGGCCACACCATAAAGGAGGACCCAATATTTCCTCCATTTGCAGGTGAGGAAAACGAACATTGTAAAAAGTTGGTAACTTGCCTCTGATCTGACAACCATGAAAGTTCTTCTTTGTCTGTATAAAGACACTGAAGTTTTATTCATTTGGTGGGACTTATGGAAAGCGTAGTCACCACTAAGTGCAATGGAAGTATGTGCTATGTAAGAAGACTCATGGGGGAGTGGTCACCAGGCATAGTCCTTCAGTGGGTGGAGAAAGAAAAATAAAATAGGCACTCCAGGTGAGGATGACAGTGTGAGAAAAGCTTGGAATAGCCCTTGTGCATTTCACAGAGCAAACAACCCACTTGAATGAAATGTAAGAAGAAGACAAAGCTCCACTGTGAAGTTGGGGCCAGATTAGAAATGCCTTTGAATCTGCAGACTTAGCAAATAAAAATGCAGACTATCCCGTTAAATTTGAATTTCATATAAACAGGTAATTATTAGCATTTCTCCGGCAGCCCTATGTTAAATGCCATTGGGAGGCAATTGGACTGGATTTCCAGTGAGAACCATTTAAAGAGTGTTTGAGCAATGAAGTGGCATGATGAAACAAGATTTAGGTGGTTAATTTGGTGTGCAGGTTAGAGGAGGAGAGTCTAAGAATAAAGAGGGTGGTCTAGGAATAAGACAGGTAACAGCTGATGAGATTTTCCCCTCCTCCTGCCTTCTCTCAAACCACGTTTCCACACTCTCCTGTCATTTCTATGGTCCCTTATTCTCGATGTCATATATTCCTTTACACAATACCTGATGCCATGAACAAGAATCCTTTGGCACCATATCGCCAGTCACATAATGATAATAATCTCATCATCATTATGTTCCAATGTCACCTTTGTCAACATGTACTTAGCCATCATTTTAAATTATTGTATCAGTAGTCATATTTTATTTAAAATAAGAAAATTAAAATTTCTAAGGATAGGCTGATGACAGGTGAGGAACTCTAGCCTCATATATGAGGAAGAGTATAGTTATCTCTAAATGATGATAATTTCTTCTTTTTTTTAAAAACCAGATTGAAATGTATTTTTCCTTAGGTGACTAGAAGTCTGGAGGTAAGCAATTCAGGGCTGTGTGGTGGCCCCAAAGGCACCAGGGAGCAGTTTCTTTCTCTCTTGCTCCATAATTTTTGATAACATGACTCTCCCTGATGGTCCCCAATTGCTGTGTGAGCTTCCAGCCTGTAGGGAGGAGCAAGGGGTGAAGAGGGATCCTTCAAGGACACTTTCTGGAAACTGCTCATGACTACTTCTATTACAATTTCTTCTTTTTGAAAAAAGAAGGTAAAGAAAGAAAAAAAAAAGACCTATGACAAGGACTTCTCTTTCTATCGTTGAGTGTGGACGCGTGTACTGTAAGTCTTTACTAGTGCTTATGACCTTTGTCCTCGTTCATCTTCCTGGACATGTTGAAAAGATTAAAATCATAGGTCGTCTTTGGGTATGGGTGATACATCAAAGGTGGGTAGTATTAGCATGGAATGTGTAAGGATGAAGATCACAAATGACATACAGACTTTACTGAGGAATGGAATACATTTGGACATCAGGCAATTCATGCTGTAACAATCTCTTTGTTGTAGTTGGAGAAAAATTGGTGGTGGTAACAAAGCCATGGTATCTGAGCTATAAAAAAAAGCAGTGGGGTTACCCTTTAGGATGAAGGGTACTTTTCAAATGCTACAGAATGAAGGATCCTGGATGAGAATGGAAAGTTTCCCATTAGGAGGCAGTCTGTAGAGTCCAAAACTATCAGCCTACCTCTCATCATCAGCAAAATGGGACAATTGGACCTAATCCGGCTGATGGTAGAGAAAATTTTTTTTTCCAAATTGCTTTCAGGTGAATATCCATGACTGTATGATGATCCATTAGGACACCGAATACCATCGGTAAATGAAAACCAAATTTGAGAACACATGTATAGTTGGAGAGGCGATTTTAAATAATTGAGACACATTTATCCTCTATTTTTGAAATGAGGTTCAGAATTCAGCTGGAATTACAAGTCACATCAAATACTTTGAACTTGATACAATTTAAATAGACTCATTTGAGCAAGTACAGAACGTCGTTCATTTCCCCGGTTCAGCCAGTCTGCTTGCTGACTGGTGATGTCTTGGTTGGGTATGATTCCCCTTGACTCATTTTTCTGTTGTTGATAATTAAAAGTCGTCTGGTTTTATTCTCACTTAATGATAAGTGAAGAGGTAATGTCTGCCAGACTCTTTCCATTTGCTTGGTGTTTGCAACAGTGCAGTGTTGAGATCATGTTATACTGAGAATCCTGATAACCGAGTATCAATACAGAAGGCATATTGGTGTTTAGTATCTGGGAGCTGATAATCTAAAAGTAAATTAGAAAACAACCCTCATTGGAAATCAGTAAATTGGCATAAATGACCTTATCCTCTCATTGCAGAAACCTCTGTAAGTAGGTAGAAGTCACCCTCAATCAATTGCCGTCCCCACAGGTAGATGTGCCTAACTTTTGGCTGGAACAATAAATTGTATTGAAGAAGCAGGAGACAAAACGATAGTTAGACTCTCTGAAGCCTTAGTATGTTTTGTTCAGGATCTTGGCACTTTCCCTTCATTATGATTTTAATCATCTCGATCAGCATTATTATCATCAGAAAATGTCAGCCTAAGAAAATGACAATCTCATCCTCATTATTTTCCAATGTCACCTTTGTCAACTTGTGCTTAACTATCATTTCAAATGATTGTATCAATGCTGTAATTAGATATAATTGTGATATGACCAGCATTCACAGGTGAGTGGGTTTTTGGTTTTTTGAAATCCCACACCAACTGAAGTAGTTATTATAGGTCTTTTCTTTCAGAACCAAATGTGTTTCATGTGGGCTTTCACTTGAGAAATATTCCAAATCAAAATGTTCTATTTTATGAATATGACATGACAATATTTATGACTTGAATATTCCAGACTGTTTGGGGGAGAGTTGAGGGGGAATGACACCCTGACACAAACCTATGTCCCATTCTTTAGAGCTTTTGGTTTTTACTAAGATAGCATAGGGAAGATTTTTAAGATTGTCCTCATGCATGTAATTAATGAATTTCAACTGTGTCTCTTTTAATAGTCAAATTTCTTATTGAAATTGACTGTTCTGTAATGATTTCTATATTTCATTTGCATAGAATCATAGAATTAAGGTATTTGCCATTCTATTAAGTTTTCTTTTTAAACAAGATAAGATTAAGGTGTAAGAGCCGAAACTGGTTTGGCTCAGTGGTAGAGCATCGGTCTGTGGACTGAAAGGTCCTGGGTTCGATTCCGGTTGAGGGCATGTACCTTGGTTGTGGGCACATCCCCTGGATGTGCAGGAGGCAGCTGGTCAATGTTTCTCTCTCATCGATGTTTCTAGCTCTCTATCTCTCTCCCTTCCTCTCTGTAAAAAATCAATAATATATATATTTCTTCTATATATAGAAGAAAACATATTAACAAAATCCATAAAAAAAATTAAGATGTAAGAGAGGAAGGAAAGGGATGTTTCAGAGAGAATTTTTCTACTTTCTCTTTATGGGAAGAAGAAGTCTAGGTTCAACAGTGGGCCTGGTTGATCAAGCATAAAAAGAATTCATGAAATATGACATCTCTTTAACATTGAAGAAAAAAAATGCTTCATTGAGTGCTTTCTTCCATATGCAAAATATTGACATATCACCATTATATTCAACAAAAGCCTTCCTTCAGAGAGATAATTTTATAGAGCGGCTGGTGTCATGTGGTCTTATTAATATTTATGAAATATGATAATGATATGGGAAAAGGGAAAGTGGAATACAGCCCTATCTTTCTAGACCCTATTCATTTCAGTTTCAAAATGTTTTTTTCATTTCACACATCAGACACTAATTAGCAAATATCTAATTAGTGTTAGAAGATTAATCGCTCATGGGAGTTGTTGAGGCTTTGAGCTTTCATGCATGCAAAAACAGTGCCACTTAGGTGCCTTTGTTAAGGTACAGTAACTTTAAATGATACAACTTTTTTGGGGAAAAAGATTTGAAGTTGCAGTGCTAGAGTAAATTTAGGCTCGAGTAAAGAGAGAGCTAGGAATATAAAACTAAAAAGAGAATAATGATGCTATTGATATCTACATATTCAATCCATCACAAATGTGAGCTAGGAGCCTCTCTGGGCAATATGAGAGAATTATAAAATGCAGCCCTGACCAGATGCCTAGAGAAAAGTGAAGGAGGGGCTGCAAACTGAGGTCCCCAGCTAAATTCAGCCAGCCTTCTGCTTTTGTATGTCTGCAAACTAAGCATGGTTTTGACATTGTTGAATGTTGACAATTAAAAAAAATGAACAAACAAAAAGTGTTTCTTGATATATAAAAGTTAAATTTTAACTTAAAATTTTAGTGTTCATTAAAAATGTTTTATTGGAACACAGGCATGGTTATTCATCTATGCACTGTGTGTGGATGCTTTTGCCTACAATGGAATAGTTCCAACAGGGATGACATCTCTCAAGCCTAAAATATTTATTTTCTGCCCCTTTACAGAAAAAAAAAATTGTGCACCCTGCATTGAAAGATAAATATTTGTTATGTATCGGATCAATTTGGGAAGTCAAGTAGAGGGACATCAGTTCCATAATTTGTTAGCAGTGTGACTCTGGGGAGGTGATTTAATATTTCTAAGCCTTAGTTTACAACATGGGAGTTATGTCTCTTCCTAGGTGTATGAAAGCTATGGCTTTGAGGAGTTAAATGGGCTTATTTAAAGAAAGTCCTTCACCTGGTACCCAACTCATAGTAGAATCTGTAAGAGTCATCCCCCTGACCCGCATCTGCTCCTAGATACAAAATAAAATTAGGTTACTGCATTGGTTCTCTCTCACTCTCCTTAAAATTTTCTAAAAGAGGCGAACAGACTAGAATGAAGAGCAGTACTGTCTTACTTCATAAATAAGAGGACATATATTAAACTACAAAGGACCTCACTGGAGATTTTCTGCTTCTAGTATTATGGTACTTTGTGCTCATTTTGTCCCCAAATACCCTCAAGCATTAATTCCTTCTTCTAACAAAACCTAGAGGAAGGTAAGCAGCTAGGAAAAATTTATTGTTGATATGAGATCCAATGATGTTGTTCTTATTTTTTACACATAAAAATCTATGTTTATACCAAATTCCTATTTACAATTCATAGTTGTTGCACCTTTCATTTAAGCACACACATATTAAATTTATTGACTGTATCCTGCAGAGTTAATGATGGATAACTCATTAAATGCCACCTATCTTTTATAAGTAAAATGTGTGTGTGTATGTATGTGTGTGTGTGTGTGTGTGTGTGTGTTTGTTTGTTTATTTTTTGTTTTTGTTTTTTTAGAGAATGAGATGTGTTCGGGAGAGGGGTTTTGGGTAAACAGAAAACTTTAAAATCATTCTCTAAGCTGAAAAATGTCTGAATTTCACAGCAGCAGGATTTTAGTAACACACATGCATACACACACAAACATACAAAGGCATCAAAGTTCACTGATGTAAGATTAGTTTCTAGAATCAATAGATCTACATTGAAAAGTGGCCATAATTCATATCATTTTATGTGTTCTTAGGAAATAAGATGGCAAACGAAGAAAGGCATTTAAGGAGAGCTTTAAACTAAAGTTAATAATGGGCTTGCTTTCTCTCTGAAGGTTAGGAGCGGCACTAATGTATTTTCTCTAAAACAATACACATTGGGGAAATATTTTGACATTATATTGATTTTAGGTGACAGAGAAGTCGGTAATTTGAGGAATGGGATCAGAGTCACATGTAGCATATAATCACATGCCGTGAAATAGATAGGAGTTTCTTTTGGAGGTTGCTGTTCTTAGGGAAGAACAGAAAAAGCTGGTGTTCTGGAAGAGCCCCCTTTGCTCACTGGTTACTCTGTGTACTCGGTGGACCCACTCCGTCTGCAAGTGCTCATGGGCTGGTTGTTTTTAGGGAAAGTGACAGGGAGAGAGAGAGGCATGGAGGGTTGTGGGTTGGGATAATCTAACAACAGATGGAAGGATATACTGTCAATGCATGAGGTAGGCCAGTAGTTCTTGAACTCTCTCATGAGGACATGACTTCTACCACATTTTAAAAGCTAAGTCAAGAAGAAAGAAGGAAAGTGATTGTGACTATAAATAGAGGAAATTCATCCCAAAGGATGCTCTTCTGATGGAAGACATGACACTGGTCAGGCAGGTGGATTGATACATTTCTTGAGAACCTCTCTGTATTTGAACTCTGTGGAGATATACAAACATTGTCTGGCACCCAGGAGCTAAGAAGCCCCAAACCCAGGTCTCAGTAGGACCATGCTGCCTCTGGAATCTATAGGGGAGAATCTTTCCTTGTCTCTTACGAGGTTGTGGTTTGCTGACAATTCTAGAAACTGGTTATCTTGCAGTTGCCCCACTCCAATCCCCAGCTCTGTGTTCTCACTGTCTTCACATCATCTCATTTGGACACCAGTCTTATTGGGTTAAGAGTCTACCCTAATCTAGTATGCCTTGTCTGAAACCAATTACATCTGTGATGACCCTCTTTCCAAATGCAATCAGTGTCTGAGGTACTGGGATTAGGACTGCAACCTATCCTTTGGGTGGACACAATTCAATCCCTAACAACAACTTAGGTTTTCATATGATGGTTAATTATATTTATGATATTTGGAATCAAGGAGTAACTCTATACTAGGAGGAGGGGTGGATTCCAGAGAGCTTAACTTACTTCCTATTTCACCACAGGGCTGCATGTACTTGACCTTCTAGTGTGAATAGATACATAAATGTTTTATGGCTTAGTGATCTTCTGGACAGGGAGCCCAGGAGACAATGTCAGCGGAGAATGTGATACTTATATATGTTATGATGGAAAAGCCACAGAAGATTATATCTTCCTGAGCTGTGTATTTTAAAGTATTCTATTACATAGCATGGAAATAAATGATACCATTTAGCAAAATAAAACCGGGGCTCATTTAAAATATCATGTTCAAGTTTGAAAATATTGATATCTGCAATAGGATATACATCGTTTCCATTGCATAAGGGAATGGTTCTATATCATCTTTCTTGGAACCTATCAGGGGCACTTTTATTCTATTATATCTTCTACTAGAGGCCCCGTGCATGAATTTGTGCACAGGTGGGATCTCTTGGGGTGGCCTGTGGATATTGGGTCCCAGCTCATACCCCGAGCCTGGCAGTCCTGCAGCCCCATCACCCTGCCTGGCACCCCACCTTGGCCTGGTGTCACCCCTTCACCTGCTCCACCATCCCATCTGTGGGGCGATCGATTGGGGATGGGCCCCCCACCTGGCTCTCTCACCCCCTGCTGTCACCACTGATCTCTGTCTGTGGAGCAGCAATCAGCCCCGCTCACATCAGCCTTGACCTGGTGCAGCCCGCTCACCTACTCCACCATCCTGCCCTAATCCTTGGTCACACTCTTATCAGGACTGGCAGTGCCTCCAATGCCGCCTGCTGCCAACACCACATCACTGATGCCTGCCATGTTCTGCACTGCCCCTGGTGGTCAGAGCACATCATAGCGAGCAGTTGAACTCCTGGTCTAACAACTGAAGGGACAATTTGCATATTAGGCTTTTATTATATAGGATTATATAGGATGTAACAATACTCTGGGTTTTAGAACATGTAGACTGACTGTGTCTTTCTATCTAGCTATTTCCAC
The DNA here is from genome assembly GCF_964339955.1 of Pipistrellus hanaki. Taxonomy (NCBI): domain Eukaryota; kingdom Metazoa; phylum Chordata; class Mammalia; order Chiroptera; family Vespertilionidae; genus Pipistrellus; species Pipistrellus hanaki. The sequence goes on along the minus strand of NC_140507.1, from coordinate 7,740,222 downwards.
ATGCTCATTCTTTCTTTTCATTTCACAAGTATGGGCTGAGTAAGGAATCAAAAATAATGAAATAATAATAAAACAATTTGCTGACCTCACAAAGATGAAGAAGGAATGTATGCGTAAATTGTGTGTGTGGGGGTGGGAGGGAGGAAGATAGAAGATAGAAGTAATATTTGTTCAAATAGCTCTAGACATCATGTGAAAATACATTTTAGGAAGTTTGTTTTTTCTTATAGTAGCATCAAAATATCTAGTCCACCATCACCAATAATAATATAGTCATTGTACAATGCCATTTTCAAATTATTGGAAGTATTTTCTAATTGAAGCTAATTGAATTCAATAGAGATTGTTGTGACTGTTGCTATGCTATGCAAAGGTCATGAATTTTGTATTCTGAGAGAGCTGGGTTGGAACTAAGGCCAGGCAGTATAATTATTTACTCTCTCTGAGTTTAGTAAATGTCTTCATTAAATTAAGATAATAGTGCATAATTCTTAGGTTGTCCTGAAGCTTACATGAAATGACAGATAGGACACTGCCAACAAGTATTTTGAGCAAATAAGTGCTTAATACATATTTTTTCCTATAATTTCATGGAAGCAATTTGGTCCTCCTGATGTTTTTGTTTAAACGGCCGCTTAAGAAATCATCTTAAGGGAACAGATCAGTTAAAGATCCTCTTCTCTAACATGATATCACTCCAGCATGTGTGCCCAATGCAAGCCCAACAGTGAGAGCATGGTCTTGCTGAATAAACATTCCCTTAGAAAGATCTTAGTGTTACTCATCCCAGACAGAGAAAACAGCCATAGTTCATCTTACATCTCCAAATATGTATGGCTTTTTGATGATGCTTTAGCAAATACAAAAACAGTAAAAGAGCATTAATAAAACCACTTACACTGAACTCTGATTCACGTTTTCACATAATATTTGTAGTTTTCTATTTCATAGGCACACCCAAAGTTTGTGTGTCTTTAAAAAGTCCTCTTTGAATATCCTGCATTAGGGCTGCATTTTGTTCTCCCAAATTGGGCACAGTAATCCTAATTATATCTTTTGTCCAGACTTTTGGACAAGGCTCCCTTCTGGCCTCCATGATTTCATTTTGGCCATGCTGAGACACTGGACAGGCCAGACATGCGAACGATAGCAATAATATCAGTAAGACACAAACGTGACACTGTCACATAGGATGCATCTCCAATAATAATTACTTGCAAATGACACCATTACTATAAAAACATTACTGGATACCTACCATATACAAAACAGCTTATTCAGTGTTCAAAGCACTCCTGTGGATTATGAAATATTATTAGCATTTTGAAGATGGAGAATATGAGATGCAAATAAATTAGGTAACATCTAAATACATGGTGTGGGGAAGCAGAGATCTGAACCCGAATATTCTTCCTCCCACGCTTATATGGATCATCACCATTCTTGGTGGGTTACCTGTTGGAGAACTCATGAACTAAGTGAATTGTTCCACTTGCTGTAGAGCTTAACATGCCATGTTTTCTATTTATTTTTTTTAATATCAGAAGTTATTATTGCATGACTTTTAAAATATTTCTATATGGACTGAGTCCTTGTCTTCTGAAATTATCTCCTCTAAATGCATGCTCTGCCCAGGTACCTTATAATGTGAACTTTATTCTGCTGATATTTCAATCCCTGACCCCAAAGGGAATTTTAATTCAAGAAATGGAGCCTCGTGCTTCCGTTCGCTCAGACCTCCCCAGATAACTAACGCTAAGTCTTTGCTAACTGCTGAACTGAACATTTAAGTGACAGAATGTTGCACAGAAGGTAAATATTCTTGGAGATGTTAGCCTGAATTGAGAAGGAGCGGGTAGGGTCTATCGTGAATGGGTGCTTATGTTTGAGAGTCTCATGATTTAGGTGTCCCGCAGAGCAATGTTGGCAGGGACTCCAGTTCCAAAAGGGAGGAGAAACTCTTCCAGGCAGAAATAATGACAACTAGGCATCAAATACTCCATGGTCCCTTGGCTTTCTTCCACTCTCAAAGAAGGAACTAATCTCTCTGTCAACTCTACTGTGCTAATTTACAGCTTACCTCCCTCAGGCCATATTTCTCTCCCCCTCCCCATAACTGACACCTCAATTACCAGCCTGGCCTCCCCTAGGGAAATCTGGGTATAGAGTCTCCACCTGTCTCCCTTTCAAAGAGCCAGTCACAGTGACTACCCTTAATACAGCCATAACCTGTCAGTCCAAAGCACAGAGTCGTTCTAATGGGACTAAAGCTTGGGGTCACTTATTTTGGTCGACTAGAGTCTATCTGGCCATGAATGCCAAATAGATGTGTTTGCTCTTCAGGACCCATTAGGAACAGTGGCATATGAAGGACAAAGGAGGGTTTTGATATCATACGTGCTTCTTAACCACATCTTGTGGTTGTGGAGATCTGAACCCCAATATTCTTCTTCTGATGATACTTACCTTAGTTCTTTTCCTTGTTATCTTGTCAAAGAACAGAAACTATGTTGGCTATAAATAAAGAAACATACAATAAATATTACAGCAGTCAGGGACTTTTGAGTTTCTCTATTTCAAATTCCTTTTTACTAAAGTATAAACTGAGGCTTGACGAAGTCATGGGCCTAGCCCAAGGTCACATGTCTAACTAATTGTAGTCTCTTAAGATATTCTCTAAGACCCACAAATGAGAAAACACTCACTAAACTCATCTATACTTTGCACTTTTAATTACTTCAGTATCCCTGTTTTTATTCTATTCCAACATATTCTTCAATCCTTCCAATCAAATGAATGAAGGAAAAGGTGGGAACAAGGATAGGAAGAAGAATACATTGTAATATATCACGATAATTCACACCAAATTAAAAAAAAACAACTTATATTCAATGCACTAGGGCACTTTCCCAGAGCAAATCACAGAAGTTTCCCTTAAGTAATTATAAAACAAGTTAAAGGAATAAGAATTCTGGTCATTCATCGATTCCTGGGTTTTATGCCCAGACTTACCACTCCCTAGGATGAGAGGTCAGAGAGAATAGATACACTTGAACAATGACTAGAATTATTGTGCCCACCTCAGGGATTCAGTGAGTGTTTGATACCATAAGGACTCGGAGATAATGAGAAGAAGGGGCTTTGGAAGGCAGAACGATTACTGGATTTGAATTTCAGAGAGGGAGAAAGGATTCTTTTGTGTTGACAGGTGTCTTTCTCATTCTTTTATTTTGATCATATAGTGGGTTTTAATATTTGTTTCCTTATCAATTTCTTCCATTTCATCTCATGCTCTTGACTTATCACAGCACTCATGAGAAGAAATGTGTGTTGGGGTAAACCATCTAGCCTCCTTTTGGATTTATTTTTTTTTATTTATTTTTTTTTCAAATACGCATCTTAGCCTCTTTGAATTCACAGGGCTAATTTTACTCATTTCCCGTGGTTGTGATGTTCATAGTGAAATCACCTGGGGACCATATTCCGTAACTTGGTATTTATTACTTGTCACAGAAACCTACACACACACACACACACAAACACACACACACACACACACACACACACACACTCATTCACACATCCTTGTAATCCCTGTATTGTATTGTTTGGAAACCAGACCAATTTTGTTGCTTTCTCCAGAGGTTGCCATCATATCATTAATCTCTCTCAGCCCTTCAGGATGGCCCTTTGCCATAGTCTGTCAGAAAACAAGATATAGACCATTTATTTTAAATACCTAAAAATAAAAATGCTGAATCAAATGATTACATGCACACACTCTCACATACATACACAAGCTGTCTGCTGGGTTTTGCAATTGTTGGAAATTTCTGTGCATTGGGTGATGGGCAGCAATAAATTTGCAGTTTCTTGTAATGTTCTATGGAATTAGTTGTAAAATGTTTTTGGCTATTAAAATAAGTGGTGCTAATGAATAATCCTGCAGAATCGTAGAGCAGCCTTTGAGTTACAAGAGTGGATTCTTAAGCCTTTGTAATAGAATTCCCCTTTTCCTTTCTCTCTCTCTACTCCTTTCTTGCTTCCTTTATTCTTTCCAGAAAATATATATCACATCAGGAACTGTACGAGGGTCTGGGTAAGTAGTGGTATTTTATTCCAGCCAATCATAGGGTAATCTGATGGACTCAACCAAGAAATGAATAGCAGTGTAGCTGTGAGGATAACATTAATCCAAATCTCTAAGCTTTGTTTTACTTCATGTAGGATATTTCCTGTATATGTCATTTAAGCATCAGATGCAGTACACTTGAACATTATAAGGTTTATGTAAATATCAGTACCCTAAAAATAAAGTGTGATTTTGAGCATAAAATTACAATGCACAATTAATTAAGTCTACTTGAATGTTTACCAAAGAGTCAACCTAACATCATGTCAAGTGGAGAACTGCTACCCAATTCAGCTTCTCTCAGGTATATAAAAACCAGAGGCCCATTGCACAGGGTTTCATGCAATAGGCTTTCCTTCCCCTGGCTTCTGGCACTGGTTTTCTTCCTGCACCTGGGACCCCGGTATTCCGCCTTTGCTCTGGCCAGAGTCTGCCACCTTTACTGCAGACTCTCGCCAGAGTCTGTGGTCTTCTCTGCAAACTCTGTTGGAGTCTGCCATCTTCATCTCACTGCTGACTCCACCTGGAGTCTGCATCTTCATTTTTGCTGTGGCTGGAGTGCTGCTCCTGTAGATCCCTTTGCCCCCCACTCTCCCTCTCATAGCAGGTGCCCATCCCCACCTGGCAGCTCTGTGCCTGGAGTGGCTGGCAGGGCTGCCACCATCTTTGTTCTTCTAATTTTCATATTCCCTCCTGATTGGCTGGTGGGCATCATGGAGGAACAGTCAATTTGCATCTTTCTCTTTTATTAGTGCAGACTAGAGGCCCAGTGCATGAATTCGTACACCAATGGGGTCCCTTGGCCTGGCCTGCAGGATTGCCCTAAACCAGCTCATCAACATCCCCCCAGGGGTCCCAGATTGCGAGAGGGTGCAGGCCAGGGCCAGGGACCCCACCAGTGCATGATCAGGGCCAGAGAGGGATGCGGGAGGTTGGCCAGCCAGGGAGAGACTACAGGAGGACTCCAGGGCATGTCTAGCCCATCTCAGTCCTAATCAGCCAGACCCCAGCAGCAAGCTAACCTACCTGTTAGAGAATCTGCCCCCTGGTGGTCAGTGCACATCACAGCGACTGGTTGACCAGTTTACTGTCTGCCACCTGGTGGACAGTGAAGGTCATAGCGAGTGGTCAAGCGGTCTTAGCACATCATTAGCATATTATGCTTTGGTTGAAGGGGTGACCACTTAGTATATTAGGCTTTAATTATATAGGATTAAATATTTATAGAACTATATTAGATTTATATATAGACCTCATAGGGGGAGGGTTGTTTTTTATTTGTTTGTTTGTTTTGTTTTGTTTTTTGCAAAGAAGCTGTGCAGAATCAATGAGGTTTAAAGTTTCTTTGGCCAGATGACATTCATTTTTCAAACAACTTCACAGTAATGCCAATTTAGATTTGTTTTCTTTGTATGATATTCGCACAAAAAGAATGCATCCCCAGTTAGCAGTATTGTGGTTGGGTTCTCTTATCAAACACAGGAAGTTTGTGATGTGTTAGCTGTTTCTGCAGGCTGAATGCTTTTCCTCCTGCTTTCTCCCTCACCTGAAAAGTTACTGTGAGCTGGCTTTTGTTCCTTTACATCTCGTTGCATTCATGGGCCCCTCCTTCCAAACTATTGCCAGGTGTTCGCATCTTCCCTGAGTAATTTCAGGCCTTTTCCTTTGCATGAAAATGGCTCACTTGGAAGGTTGTGAAAGGCATCTGCAGGAGGAATTGAGAGGAGCCTGTGTTGCGATGTGGTCGGAAGGCTTGCCAGAAATCGCCCGTTGCAGGCTGATGATGCAAAGCTAGACATCTGTTAAATTAACATCTACCTAACGTTTTGCCTTCAGTCAAATGCAATTTAAAAAAAAAATAAAATAAACCTCTCCCATTCTCTCCCACTTCCCTTTTCCCCCTTTTCTTCCACTGTCAAAACAATCTGTCAAGAGATATTTAATTCCTGTGTAATGGGTTACTTAAAGCACCAGCATATGGTGCCGTGGAAGCGCCTAGCTACATGCTACAGGCCCTGTATGGACTGCTGGTTGGCTTTTCTCCTGAGGCGTACTGTGCCCAGCAGAGATGCTAGTGTGGTGCGGGATTCCCTGGGCTTCCATTCACCTCCTTGCCAGGATCTCTCACAACCCTTCCCTTTTAGGATCAAAATATTAGCAGGGGTATTCTTGTTCCACCAAGAGTCAGAGAGTGCTTTCTATTTCAGTTAAGAGGCGGTCCATTTGTGGCTCTAACGGTGTCCGTGGGGGGGAGAGTCACCTCATTATGCACAAAGCTGCGCACACCCCTGCTTGTGGCCAAGTACTTGTTAATAGCACTGGGCTGGGCTGCAGCCGGCAGTTTGCTCTAGACTGGATGAGCTCTGACACAGTGAAAATGCTCCAGACACCTAAACGAGACAGTGCATCCCTGGTGGTCAGGTGATGTTGACATAGCACATAACCTCCTGGTACAGGGGAGCTGCCCTGTTGTTGGGAGACAAGATTCGAAAGTCAAGGTCACCACAGAGAACAAAGACTAAGAGTGATCAGGGTGGCCTATGGAAACCTTCTAGGCACCCCTGAAGTTCAGGGTATCGTTGTGTGGGTTCCTCCTGCTAAAGTAATGCCTGGGAAGTGGGGAATGCTTGTTCCTTCAGCAAATGGTGCTTATGAGGAGTCAGGCCCTTTTCCAGGCCCTGGGCTCCCATGTGCTCATATTACCATAAGAAGAGCCTAGCACATGCATAAGCAGTAAGCAATCTATAAGAAAAACATAAGGTTAGGAAAGATTTCTATCTACCTCTTAACAAAAAACAAACATCTGTATAAATACATATCATTTACAGGAAACCAATGAATCCATAAGCAGAATATAAGTTAACATATAATAGTACTGGCTATGGCCAATGTCTCTGTGTAGAGATATCTATATAAACTGTACCTAAATAAACATATAAAATATAAGTTCTGAGACTTATCTATCTATCTATCTATCTATCTATCTATCTATTTATCTATCTATCTATCTATCTATCTATCTATTATCTATCATCTTACCAAGGGCCAGACATCAGTTTTGTGTAAGTGGTTATACAAACGGACCCTACTATGTACCTCCTATGAGGAAATAAATGTTAATTTTCATGAAATTTTAAAGGTCCCCAGCTTGTTTTCTATTGGGACTGCTGTTAACAACCTCCCAAATAGCTTGGGATCCGGGGGGGCTGGTGTGAAAGGGGCTCCCAACTAGGGGCTGAACTCCAGGCCCATGGTGCGGGGCCAGGAGGATGGGGACATTCTTTCCAGCAAGGCACAGAGGAGCCAGCTCCCTGGTGACTGCTCTCTAATTGCTCGTTCACTGAACAGTTATGCTGGGGACTTCTGGGGAGAAAAAGCTTGATACAATACTGGCTATAAATCACTTTAGTCTATTACTTATTAATCGAAATTCTCAAGTGCCCTAGAAAGTAACTCTAGGCCGCTGTCAGTGCAAAGCGATCACAAATGAATGGGCTAGGCAAAACCTTTGCCCACTTGTACCAAATAGCTTGGGATCACTGTGTTATTAAATAAAACTCAATAAAGTTCTAAAGTTCAAACAGGATATATATATATATATATATATATATATATATATATATATATATATATATACTAGAGACCTGATGCATGAAGATTCATGCAAAAATAGGCTTTCCTTCCCCTGATTGCTGGTACCAGCTTCTCTCCGGTACCCAGGACCTGGGCTTTCACTCTAGCCACTGCCTTTTGCCTTGGCTCTGATCGAATTGCCTTCTGCCTTTGTTCCAATGCTGCCACCCTCCCGTAGCTCCCTCTACTCCCCACCCACCGCCCCCTCATTGCAGGCGACCTGTCCTGCCATGGCCACTCTGCACCTGTGCACATGTGCTACCCAGATGCCTGGAGCAATCGGGGCAGGGCGGAATGCCTGCTTCGTCGACATGGCGATAACACAAGTGTCCTAGTCCAACTGCCACCATCTTTGTCACATCAATTTGCATATTCCCTCCTTATTGGCTGTGGGCGCCACCATCTTTGATGGCCAATTTGCATATTCCATATTTATTAAATAGGATACACACATATGCACCGAGATACATACTAGGCAGAGATGAGTGGATATAGTGTTTCTTTTTACTTCATCAACAATTTTCAGTTGTCACATTTAGCCTTATTTTTGAGAATTACAATTCTCTATAGCCTCTAATATCAGTCTCTAAATTTTAAAGCACTGGTTAGGGAGCTGTCACATTTAGCTAAAGCCAAATGCCACTGAGATTATTAAAAATCCAAAAATGGGCCACATTAGCATTGTGCATTGTATGGAGCCCATTGTTGGCTTTGCCTACATTGTCATTTGAAGGGATGTGCTGCTTTGGGTATGCAAAATCACCCACAAGTTCGATAAATGGTTGTTGTATGTAAAACTAACCATCCTTTGCTTGCTGTCTTTAGGGAGATCAAAAAAGATAGATAAATAGGAGAATTACATTTGCAAGCATCCTATAACATAGCCCCTTCTGGTGTCATGATATGTATTCATTTGACAAATACTTTGTAGACACCTACAAAGTGCCAAGCACTATGATGGCTGCTAACTAACTAACAGTTAGTTAGTAGGAATGAATTACTGAGATATGGTTCCTACTCCCTGGAACAGAATTACAGTCCAATAAAAGAACAAAACCGCCACCAAATAAGCAACAAATAAAAATAATCACAACAATACTTTGAAAGACAGAACCATGGTTTTAGAGAATACATATCAAAGGAAGTTGACCAAACTCAATGGGATCAGAGATTTCTCTTAGGAAGTGAGTCATGAGCTGAAAACTAAAGGACAGAGAGCAGGGAAGACTGTTCCAGCCTCAAAAAACAGAATAAGCACTGGCCTGAGTGGCAGGGAGCATAGGGGCCCCAGAAGCAGATCATGGGCTGGTGTGGCAGGAAAGCAGGGGGTAGGAGAGCGTGGGATGCACTGGAGGAAAATGCTGGAACCAACAACTGGAGCTGGGCAATGAGAGGAGGAGATGTGAACTGGGAGCTCTGTGTTCATGAGAATTCAAGTGGTGGATAATGAAACCTTTAAGAAATGTTAAAGGAATCACAGGCATCATATGTGATAAAGGAAATATTGGGGGCAGGGCGGAATAGGCTTTCAGGATCAGCGTGCGTTCTGCACAGCTGAACAGTGCCTGGCTAATTTCCCTTTCTAATGAGACCAGCACAAAAATCCATCCATTTAGGCTATTCAGCTTTTAGGTAAATGTACCAAGCTGTTGGGGTAGCGGGGAAAGAGGGGTTGACATTGATGGATGGAATTAAATACCAGCGTTCCCCCCTTCACACAGACTTTTCTAAAGCACTATTGTGACAGAAAGGCCTGGAAGATTCCAGGTGGGCAGGGCAGGCTGGATGTGGTCCAAGTGTCTTCCTCAGAGAGGGAGGAGGAGGGCTGGAAGGGTCTCCTGTCCTAACGGAGGGATCCTCTTTAGATCTGGCATCAGCACGGCCTACAGGGCAATGAATTTCTCTAACAGGGCTTAATTCTCTTTCGTTGAAGCATTCCTGGGGATCACTTAGTGCAGGGGTCTTCAAACTACGGCCCGCGGGCCACATGCAGCCCGCAGAGGAGTCTGATCCTGCCCGCCAGGTTTTTTGGGCAGTGAGCGCAGCCGAGGTGTTACAGTAGGAATTAGTAGTTCATATAGTCCGGCCCTCCAGCTCTCTGAGGGACCGTGATCAGGCCCCCACTTTAAAAAGTTTGAGGACCCCTGACTTAGTGGGACAGACTGCCTTTCCTGGACCCAATTTCATGTTTTGTCCCGAATTATCACCAGAGAAATATCCATTTCCTCACCTACCACTGTAGTACCGCCCTCCAACTTTTTGGACAATAAATTATTTACCTTGATTCTAAAACAGGAATGATGTTGCTCCAAAATTGCCTTGGAAATGGTTAAATTAAAGGAAGGAAGGTTACCATTTCTTGATTCAAAAGATGAATATACTATTCTACCTAGAAAAGGTCTTAACTGAGCCAAACTCCTTGCATAGACTTGTATGTGTATTTGTAAAGGAAGTGATGCTTATTTTCCAGTAGATTTCTGACAGTTTTTCCGGTCAGGTGCCTGGATTCAATGACCTCACTCTACAGTTTTCATTATCTGAATGAGTGCAGTGGTAAAGGACATTGTAGCGTATGGTACTGTCACCAGGGTGGTTGTAGCGCTGAGAGGTGCCTTCAGAGCTGTGTATGAAGTACTTTGAATGACCACCGTGTTCTTAGTACCTTTCAAGCTTAACTAATTCTCATAACAACCTGAGGGCATGTATACTATTTGTTTGTGGGATTTGTTTTTGTTTTATTTACATTTTGCAGGTAAGAAAACTGAGGCCCCTAGAGATAATTTGTCCAGGGTCTCTAAGCTGATAAGCAGAGGAGCTAGGATTCAGATCCCGTGGTCTGGATCCAGAGCTTGCCTTCTTAACCACTGTCTGTATCACCAAGGAAATGGATTTGGCTGAATGGGAGGCAGAGATAACAAACCCAAGAGCAGTTGTTTATTTTCAAAGGGACTTCTATCTTTCTTTGTTCCTCCCCCTCCTCCTCCTCCTCACCTGCTCCAACTGTTCAGAGAAGACAGATGGTTAGGGGGGAGTGTGAGTAGCAAAGCAAAGAAAATCCTTATAAATTAATTTTTTTAATGTAAAGAATAAAAATGCCAATTTCCCATTGCCCTCCTTTCGGAAAAATGGTAGGTAGCCATTGCCTTCAACACTTTGCTTTCTCCCTCTGCCCGCCGATGTTTGATGTTTTCAGTGGCACTTGGAAAGGATTCTTGGCTGTCTCTCCTTTAAGGTTCACATAATGGGGCTGGCTCTGGCATTTAAATATTCGAACAGTTCTCTGGGAGATCCCAACAGTTCAGGCCTCCAAAAGACTTTTGACAATTGATTTTTTTTTTAAATAAATATAGTGACCAAGACCACCTTTGTGTTTAACATTTGAAGCACACGGTGGTCTCTGAATATTATCTTCCTTTTGTCTCTTGGCCTATTTACATATTATATTTTTAAAATTCAGTCAATTTAATTCAGACTCAGTTGGGCATCCTGGCATTTATCAAATTTTGGAAAGGCATCTTACTCATAAATTACTGTCTTCTTTTCCCTGACTTGCTTTTTGGACAGCATATGGAATCGCTTTCCACTTCATTCTTGGAGATTCAGCCTTCCATCCACAGGGCGATTGCTGGAAGGGAGGTAGCTGGCTATGTCACCCCTAGGGATAGAGGGAAAGAACATCTAGGTCAGTTGGCATGTTCTTTCCCAGCATCTCCAGGAGATAATGCTTCTGTTTTGCTACGAAGAGGAATAAATCCCTCCTTGACATGTTGGGTCTCAGTAACTCCTCAAATCAGCAAACACAGCCAGTTCCAATCTGACTGTCGGCTGTAGCAGCTAAATCGCAGGCCCACTGGAGTGCACACAGACACAGCACCTCTGAATAGGAGCACGGACTAGCCTTTTCAAACCCCTGAAGGGGAAAAGGAAATTTCAAGGACATGTTTGCAAACAGAAGCCGGAGCAGAAAGGAATCTTGCGTTTTGCATTTCAATCTGCAGAATTAGTTCTGAAATCCTATGTTTGGGGAACCCCTAATGGCAAAACTTACACAAGCAGAAGGAAAATAAGATGCTCTTACTACGTTTTCTCTGAGCGTGTTTGAAATGTTCCCTTTCTCCTGTCTCCATGTCTCAGACGTCAAGTCATTTTGCCTCGCTCATCTGTTTCCAACTCAGCTGAGTTATAACCAATCAGATATGAGGAAAATTAGATTTTAATGGAATATTTGATTTTCATTGCTTAATTGATTTAATTGCAAGTTTCTATAGAAATGCAAAGATTTTCAGTCAAATGTAGAAAAGCTCCCATTTTTTTTCTGTTCCACAATGACAAACTTAATAATTCAATGTTAGCCTGGATTCTAAAACTTCAGAGGAAGGAAATACCGACATCTTTCTGAATTGTTATTCCTCTTCTCCACTTCTGCTTCTTTCTCATGGATACATATTCCATAGCACAATCCTGCATTTGCATTTGCTTCTTCCATTGGTGTTGATGTTGATCTTTGTGTATGAATTTTTGTTTATGAGGGGGAATAATATACATACACCTCTACACATTGTTTCCAGGGGCACTTAGTGTCACAAGATATTGTATGTGAGTGTGTGTGTGTGTGTGTGTGTGTGTGTGTGTGTGGCTGGTAAGCAGAAGGACAGTCAAGAGTGTTAACTAGTTTTCAAGCTGCCACAGCAGGTCAACGGACCTTTCTGAGTTCTCTTAGACCAACCTTGATGAATGGATTCTGGCCGGTGTCAATGCCTATACTGTAGACTGGCTGCCCAGGACCCTCAGGTGGGAAGAATCCCTGAGAAGACACACAGGTCCAATGCCAAAGGGAAGTGCAGCATCTGCTTCCATTTCTTGGTTATCATCCCTATTTTGGGCCTATTAACCACAGCCCCATCATCCAAGGGCTCATCCATAGTACTGGAGCAACATTGTCTCCTAAAAACCCTAAACCTCTCATAATGCCAATTCTAGCACAATGCATCTGTCTTTATTAGCTGAGTTTTGTTTTGTTTTATTTTTTTTAACTCTATCAGTTTAAGGAATGTTAAGGCTTTTATAATCATTTTGAGAAGAGATAGTGTGTGTACACAAACCACTGTGATGTGCACATTTAATTGATCTGTATTTTCATTTCTATCAGGTACTTTATACGCTTGTCAGTCTCTTGACTGGGAATGTAATTTTTCATATGGAAATCTTAGCCTATTGTGTGCTGTCTAATTTCTTCATCACCATCATTTAATGACTTTCATCATGATACTCTTTTTGTGGAGACTTCTTCCCCTCCAAAGTCAGGAAAGCCACAGATCTAAGAACACAGACTTTCGTGGCAGATAACTGTGTTCGAATCCAGGCTCTGCCACTGGCTCATGGTGGAACATCAGGCGAATTAATTTCCCTCTCTGGCATTTAAATTCTTTGTCTGTAAAATGGGGATGAGAATGAGACTTAAGTCACAAGGGGGTGTGTGTAGATTTGATGAGGCAACAGGTTTAAAGTGCTTAGAAGTGTGCCAAGCATATAGTAAGTGCTTAATAAGTAAGTGCTATGAATATTTCTGAGGCCAGAGTCTGTTCCAGGTACTAGGCCAATGTGTTTACATGGTGTGATTATTTAATCTAGTCATAATCTGGGCAGGGGTAGGATTTGACCCCTGGAGCACATTAGGCACTGTCTAGAGACATTTTGGTTGCTAAGGCTTGGTGAGGGAGAGCTACTGGCATCTAGTGGGCAGAGGCCAGGGATGCTGCTAGACATCCTATGATGAGAGGACAGTAGCCCACAACACAGAGGGATCTGCACAGCTGTGAATAGAGCTGAAGTTGCAAATCCCTGATTCTGCTCTAGCTGGTGTGGCTCAGTTGGTTGGGCATCATCCCATGCACCGAAAGGCCAGAAGTTCTATTGTGGGTTCAATCCCGAAAAGGGGCATCTCTTTCCCTCTCTCTCTCTCTCTCTCTCTCTCTCTCTCTCTCTCTCTCAAGTCAGTAGAAACATAATATTTTACATATTTAAAAAGAAAATAATATCCCTGATTTAATCCACAAAGTAAGGATTTTTAACATATGCTTCTTTTACAGAAGAGAGAATCTGAAGCTTAGGGAAATGTAACTTCTCACACCAACCTTTGGAGTAAAAGGGCTTATTTTGTTTTTAAAATGAATTTCTACAGGCCCTCTACAAACCCCCACATCAGAAATTCTTGAATCCTTCGTGGAAGTGGGATAGTTAGGGAATGATCTCAGGCCAGGCAAAGCAGACACTGTCCGGTGTACAGGCTCAGAGCTCAGGGTTCTGGGCACTCCCTCCTGAGTTAGGCCCGCCTCTTCTCATGTTTCAGGATCAGGAGGAGGTCCACGGTGGTTCAGCCAGGTGGCTGGGATGGTGGTGGCCCAAAGCTTTGTCAGACTTTGTCTGACAAAGTCTCAGAAATATACTTTCATATTTTAACAATTGATTGGCTCAACCCTGAAAAGCACTTCAGACATATCACTTCACAGCTATCATTGCTTAAGTTGCAGCTATGTTAAAACTGTGAAAAGTGATATTATGTACAGAAAAAAATGGGTAAATATCAGTACGGTCAGTAGTAGATACAGCAAGAAGCATAAAGGTGTGTTACAAATGACTAATGAATAGGAAACGCTTTGTCTAGGATGACTCTTGAGGACAGGCTTGACAGAGAGTTCCTCTCTATGCCCTGGGGGCTGGCACATAGCAGGGGTTGAGGAATACGTGCTTCATGAATGAAGTTAAGCTTTTGATCTCACTCATCAGGACAGTGCAGTGTGAATGGCAGTGGTACCTGTAACCCCAAATATACACAAGCCCTTCCCATTTTTATCTGAGGAGCACATTAGCAATAACTGGTGGTCCCAATTCTCAGCCTCTCAGCCTTTGCTTTAACTTGGTCCTTCACTCCAGTGTGTCCTCCTGGCAGAAGAATTAGCTCAATGTGCTCAGAGTTAAGTGATTCAAAAATCATCCCCTTCATGATGATCTATCTTTAAACTTAGATGTCACCAATCTGTGATTGGTAGATGTCCCTGGGATCTAGGTGAAGAAGCCACACCCACTAGTGAAGACTGGTCCCCAAACCATTTTCTTTTCATGTTTATTACAGGATTTGATTCTGTCTCTCTGAATGGTTAAATAAACAACAATCAAGTCTACAGTCCTCATAACCATAATGTCAATTTTGTCTTTTACTAGATTAAAAATATATTTTTGGTTTTGACCTCTGACATACATTTTTTTCTTTGTTACATAAATTCTCAGCTACTTGTAGTTCAACAATCATCCAAGTTGCAGCGTCTGGAGGAGGGATGAAACTAATTTTTTATGTAGCCGACAGCATGGTATGTTGAAGAGATGGAAGTATTATCCTCCAAAAGTAAAAAATCAGTTATGATGGTGTAATTTGTTTGCAGAAACAAGTTATGTTCCATGGGTAGGTGTTTTCGTGCTTCAAATTATTATTTGTCCTTTAAGATAACAGATGTGTAGCTGTGTCTGAATATGTGGGCAGTCAACATGAGTAGGCACACGGTTGATGTTCCAAGTGAAGGCCTGAGAGACAAGTGTGGATTGCAAGGCCAAGGCAATCCCACATTCTCCTCCTGTCTGTTCCACTCTGTGTTGGTGATTTCCTGGCATCTCAGCTACACACTGTTGGGCCTCACTTCTCAAAGGCATTGGAGCTGCGTTTTCTAGCACAATAGAGCCTCCCTGCTCAAAGGGTGGTCCTCAGACCAGCAGCATTGTCACCAGGGAGCTGGTTAGAAATACACAGTCCTATGGCCCAATCCACATCAACTGGACCCAAGCCTGCATTTTAGTAAAACCCGGTGATGCTATGCCCACTGAGGCCTGAGGACCACTCCTCGAGCACTCAGAACTGATCTCTTTAGTGGCCTTATAACTTTTTTTCTTATGGATTTCTGTATTTGTACTTTCTGTTTACATGATTCTTGAGGGCAAGCATTGTATTTTTTTTTTTTTAATAGATCTGTCTAGTTTGTAGATGGATTTCCTAAACATAGTGGTACTTAGTCAACTTCTGAATTGAATCCAGATTCTCAGACTGTTACCAGGAGAGTAGAAAAGCCAGAAAGGGGCCAGGGGCTAATTCAGTGGAGTTCTGGATTTACACATACTTTTCTGTTCCACAAATTGTTTAACTCCGCTAAGCCTCAGTTTCCTTCACTTGGAAATACAGATCATAACAACTACCTCCTAGATTTGTTTTAAGGTTCACATGAGATCAAACATATAAAGCAATTAGCCTAGTGCTAATTGGTTCATGGTGAGTTCTCAATACACATTACCTACTATTACATTATCATGTAAGCCAGTAAATTCTATGCATATCAGAATCCCCCAAAGAATCTCCCCACTGCTGTGTTTTCAATTAACCTTGGGATTCCCAACTGGGGTTGATTCTGCTCTCAGACAAGTGTATGGCAATGTCAGGAGACATTGGGTTGTCATGCATAGGGGAGAGGGTGCCATTGGTACCTCACCCAGAGAGGATGCTGCTGAATGCCCTACAGTGCACAGGGCAGCCCCCGCCAGCAAAGAATGACTGGGCTCCAAATGTCAATTGTGCCAAGGTTGAGAAGCCCTCTAGTTACACACAGAGGGACTGAGGTCATCAAAGGAAGCCTTTATTCTTGCGGATTTGGGATCTGCCATATGTATACTCTCTCAAATATTAATGTGGAGCCGCCCTCGATGGAATTCATTGACCAGGAGCCACGTCTGTTCCTTTGGAACAGAACCACACTCTGCCGAACCTGATGCTGCCTGGTTAACCTGTTAAAGGTCATAAAACAATAACAATCACACTGCACATTTCATTTTTTAATATCAAAGGGAGCTAGGTCCTTTGAAATGTAAAACATCCTAAGTGAGAGAATAGTGCCTGCAATTCCCCCAGGAGCACAAGGTCATTGTGAAAATAACATTGGTTCCCCTGCTCTTTTTACTCAATTTCCAGATATGCAGGAGGTCACACAACTGGGAGAAAAAGATCCGGCCAACAAGGCTGGTCTTTGGCTGCCCAGGACAGTGGTTGGACAATAGAGCTGCGGCCCACAGTTCAAAAGATATGCTAGAAACGATGTAAGATAAATTATTTTGCAGCTGATAGAAGGATCAGGCATGAAACTGCTATCTCCTGTTTCCTTAAGAAATGAGAGATGATTCAAGAGAATGTGTTTTCCCAGGTAGGACTACAAAAACAAAGGGGAGAAAGGAGAAAGCTTATCCTCCTGTGAACAGATTAAGCAGACACCAATTTACACCTCATTGTTAAGGATAACATTTTTCCAGGAGTGAGATCCCATTTATATCTCCTGTAATTAAGCTAAAGTAATTGTTTTAAATGACATTCCCCGCCCCCCCCCACTGCAAATCATGAAGTAAATACTGTATGTGAAGTGGGTTTGAATCCTGAAATATATACATGAGAACCACACACAAAAATGTCACTCAGTCCCAGGGCCACCATTGGCCTGGGGATCTGCTGGGCTGCAGTAATAGCACTCCTTGGTGGTATTTTGGTTTGGTAGAAGGCCAGGAATGACTAACTGAAGCAGATTAAGAGGTTGTAGGCAGGGTGGGTGAAGGCCCATGTGTGGCCAGCTTCTCTGAAAGCAGGAGCCCTGGCAGTGAGCTACTGAGGGCTCCCAGACATGCAGGGGGCACCATTCGTTAGTGGGAGCACACAGCTGCATCCAACTATCTCCTGCACCCTTTGCTCTTTGGTCATTTTCATTTGTTGGAAAATTGAACACAGAGAGCTGTATCTGAAGAGCTCTATGAGACCAGCATCCTTTATTCCCCATTCAGGGGAATCTAGTTGGGCAAAGAGGCATTTTCTCCCCTAACAATTAAGTTTGCATGGCCTCTATAAACAATGCAATTACTGAGCCAGGTAATAAATAATTGCAGAACAACAGGGGAAAAATAGCTGTGGGTAAGTGAGGAAGAAAGTGGATGGTATCGGATGAGATTTGCACAGTGATTGAGTCAGTGAGGTGGCGTTAAGTCATCCCAGGTCACGTCTGCTCAGCACTAACTAAGGTCAAATCCTGGCCACAGACCTGTGCCGATGCTGAAGGCCCCAACGCAGCGCAGGCTGAGCCTTTACAGGATGGACGTTTTCACAACGGGAAGTATTCAAAAGGAAGCCTGGGAGTGGTGCTTGGCTAGCATTTTAAGAAAACAGTGGCCAGCCTTGGAATATACATGTGTATGGAGTGTAACACTCCAATGCATCTCATCCCTGGGCACGGGCCTGGGTCCTGTAACAGTATTCTTCCATGTGCATCCTCAACCCTGACATTGACATGGAAAGACAGAGCCTCAGATAGAGTCCTCTTTATGGTTAGGCTTAGACTTTTCTTGAAAAGGGTACAAGCACATCACAATTTCTCCTTTGGCTACATCTTCCTCCTTAGACCACTTGCCTTCTCAGTCCTCGCCAGCTTGGAGAGTCTCCTTCTCTTCCCTGGGTTCCTTCTCAGCCTTTCCAAGGTGGCTATTCTGATGGATGCGGAGTCACCTCTTTTTTGCTTTCGATTGCACTTCTCACAACCTGCTAAAGACACTCCCTGATGAAATCCTTTCCAAAGAACCTTCTTGACCTTCTCTGTTCCTTGACCACAAAGCTACTTCTGTGCTCTGTCAAGTGATGGCCCATAAATCTTCGTAGGTTGCATCAACAGTGTGCCCTTACAGATTCTCCTCACTCTCAGTGATATCTTTAAAGGTAGAAACCTGTAACTTCATCATCTTAACCCAGCAGGATTCATTTTTGTAATTTAGCAAGTACTAACTAAGTCTACCCTATGCACAAGGCATGGTTCTAGGTGCTGGGCATCCAACCATAAACAATAAAGTAAGTCCATGCTCTCTTGGAGCTTACATTCTAGTAAAGGGGTCACAGAATGACAAAAAAAAATCAGCAAATTTTACAGTGATCTATTAGTGTACTGTGCACTGGAGAAGGAGTATAAAGGAGGATTGGGAGTTTAGGGTGAGGGTGCAATTCTGTTTTAAATAGGTTGATCCGAGTTGGTATCACTGAGAAAAAAATGGTGTTGGAGGAGAGAGTAACCCACATACACAAGGAAGAACATTCTGCAGAGGCATGTGTCACTGAAGGGAAGAGAATGAAGGAGAAATTAGTAGAATTTGGGATCTGATAAACTGGGAAGAGGACAAAGCATGTCAAATCTTTAGAACATTTGAAAGAATTTGACTTTAACTCTGGGTAAGAGAAGGAGCTGTTGGAGGGTTTTGAGCAAAGGAATAAGATCATCTGGCTTGTATTATAAAGAGAATTTACTGATCAAATAATTGAGAATTATCAGTGGAGGTGGGGAGGTTAACAGTTATCTATTGGGAGATAACAAACTATACCAAAGCTGAGTGGCTTGAAACAAGATAATGTATTATTTCTTAACCTGGGGACTGATGCACGAAATTCATACAGGAGTAGGCCTTCCTTCCTCAGGCTGCCAGCACCAGCTTTCCTCTGGCACCTGGGACCCAGGCTTCCCTTGAAGCCCTGGCTTCGTTCAGAAGGCCATCTGGAAAGATGTCCGGTCTAATTAGCATATTATACTTTTATTATTATAGATGTGTTGGCTGGGAAGTTCTGCTGGGCTTGCCTGTACTTGCTTACTCAGTATTTCTAGCTCCTGGTTCAGTGGGGGCTGGAGACCAGAGAATGGTTGGGGGTTTCTCTCTCTCTCTCTCTCTCTCTCTCTCTCTCTCTCTCTCTCTCTCTCTCTCTCTCTCTCTCTCTCTCCTGGTCCTTCATCCTCTAGGAGGCCAAATGGGGCTTCCTTTTATAGAGGTGGCACCCTTCCAATAGGGCAAGCCCCAATTTCCAAGTTCTCGTCATGCCTTACTTGTATAATGTTTGCTTATGCCCCACTGGCCAGAGAAGGTCACAAGAGTAATCCCAGAATCGGTGTGGGCGAGGACTACATAGGAATATGGACACTGGAAGCTAGGATGCATTGGAAGACCTTAGTGTAGTTATCAGCCTCAGAGGCCAAAGTGGAGATCATGGAGAGCAATTAGGAGGCTCTGCAATGATCCAGAAAAGCAATGATGATGAATTGCACCAGAGTGATGACAGTGGAAGTTTTCAGAAGTACCTATATTCTGAATATAGTTTGAAAGATGGTCTTATTTTTATTCTCCTAAATCACTAGGACCAAGCTATTAAGTTTCCAGGAATTGGTAATGTTCTTATTATTCATGAGATGACATCGCCAAAAAAAAGTTAGGGGAGTCAGGGGATAGGTTTCTTTTATTGCCAATAATTATTCAATGAGTTTTCTGAACAATTGAAAACTTAGTAATTCACTTAGTGATGTGACTGTACATGGCACCCTGTCAATATCATCATCAGCTAATATTTATTGAGCATCCTTTGAGTACATGGCATTGCACTCACGGTGACAGAGGTGAGCTGCATTAATTCTTCCGGCCAATGCAGGATTATTGAGTGGTTGATTGCCTCACTCTATTAATTGGTGCCCCAGCCGCCTCAAGAAAAGCATTCTGCTTCCAGAATACAATTCCTTATTCCCCTGGAGTAGTGTTAGCTTTGGTAGACTCTGACAGCATAGGGCAAGGATATGGTTCTCTGTGTTTATGATTATGCTAATGACTTTTAGTACTCTTAGTATCAGAAATTGGGATGTATTAGTCTCATGTAGTGGACGGAGAAGCGAAGGCTGAGATTGGGGAAGTGGTATGGCCAATGCCACCCATTGAGCTGGTGGCAGACCTGGGACTGAAATCCAGTAACTTTTTCTACTGCGCTACACTGCCTCTCAGTGGTGCATGCTATTCCCATTTCTCTCTCACACTAACATACAGTCCCAAAAATTACACCAAAAAAAGATTTAACTGCCATCTATGCTCTTAAGGGTGTCTGTGACACACTGTTCTTTGCTATCTGCACAGCCAAATCACTTGAAAAAAATGCTTTGTTTGTCTTGGTGTATGTGTGTGTGTGTGTGTGTGTGTGTGTGTGTGTGTGTGTGTGTTTTAAGTCCCGTATTACAGGAGAATTGTCAGCTGTTAAAATCTCCATTTTTTGTGTTAAATTCTCATCAGAAAGATGTCACTGCTTTCAATGCATCAAGTGATTTGAAAGCCAGCGCGTGAAGTAAACTATTTCATTGAAATCCCTGCTTTCATTTAGACTTGGAAACAGTTATTCCGTAGCAATTGTTGTGACTGTTCATTCTTTCTGAGAGACTCTCTACCTTTGCTTGTTTGTTTGTTTTGTGTGTTTTTTCTAGTGAAAGAGTTAAAATTTGGAGTTAAGAAAGACTGTGAGTGGTGGGGGCAGTTTACATGCAGAATGTGTTTGTAAATCTCAAAAGTGGCACCATTCAATGTCACGTACTCTGGGATGCACTTGAGTGTACACCCTCCAGAACATCTGCTTGTTGTAATTCTGCCACATTACGTATTTTAGTACATATCTCTTCCAAGCAGCTTCCAGAGCTGTTCAGATAGTCAGCATCAGAAATTGCACTGTTTTATCCTGGATTTTACAAATAGGAACCAGATTCTTATAAAACAGAACTATCTGATAAGTAAGGTTGTGAATTGCTTTTTGTGATTGTCATGGGTAAGAATATTAAAGAAACCCAGCAAACAGTGCAGTACACCGGTTACTGTAAAAATAAAACCTGTAGCAGCGAATGCGTTCCTCTGATGAATACCTTCAAGGCTGTGATCATTGTGCAACTTCTGGTTGGATGCTTTCAAATGTTCCGTATTGAAAAACATCAGCAACAAGAACCAAACAGTCCACCAAAGCCTGTATCCAACTCAATGGAGAGAAACATACATTCTTAGAGTTTCAATGAGGCCAACCCTGCTTGGTCCACCATGGGAAGCAGAGATTTAAAGTTCTCTCCGGATTTGCTTTCCATTTCTACTTTATAGTTGGGGGCTGTTATCTTGTTTTTCTCTTTAGGGGGTGTTCAAATCCCTATGCAAGACAGAAATGCGAAACAGACCAGAAAAAGTTCTGTTCAGCAGGCAAAAATCAAAATGCCAGAACATGGTAATGAATGTAAGTCATTTTATATGCAAAATAATTTGTTTTAATTGGCTAAATAAGATCTGGTATAATTAAAATATTCAATAAACTATTACAGAAACCTGTTTATGTCACTAGCCTTTAATCACATTACATGTTCATTGCAATTTGGTAAACAGATATGAAAATGGACCTGAATTATCTCAAATTTACAAGTAAGAAGGATACATAAGTGTTTTACAGAAACTTCAGAGGTTATGCCCTGTTTTAATTTTAGATATATTTTTTTTGAGATGAGCAATTTATAGAAAATTTCCATAGCTTGTCTTTGCAGGGAATGCAGGCAGAACCACTATGAGTAAGGGAAACCTTTCCTAAGAAAGCTCCTTTTCACCAAGGAGTAAGGATTACTTATGTAGAGTGAGGTCCACAGAGTTTTCTCCCATCACATCTCCCTAAGGAAAAACAAACCTTCCAGAATAGATGAGGGTATAATTGGGCCTGAAATGACCCCATAGACGAGAAACCCTATAGATCTGAGAAATCTCTCTCTAAGGATTAGTTGCCAAGGGTCAAAGTAAGCTGACTTCTGACTAATGTGTAAATGATTGGAGGAAATGATATTCTTCTGGAGGGCAGCAGTTAATTCTTCCTACTGTGAGACTCTCTATTTGTTTGGCATGAGTTAATTTTGACACTAACTTGAACACTGGTGGACTTTGAGTATGTGTTCAACTATATATATAGAAGTAAATAAATGTCATGCCACCTTAATAAGGCCTTATTCTAACCATTTTCTAAAGGC
This sequence comes from Pipistrellus hanaki, assembly GCF_964339955.1. Taxonomy (NCBI): domain Eukaryota; kingdom Metazoa; phylum Chordata; class Mammalia; order Chiroptera; family Vespertilionidae; genus Pipistrellus; species Pipistrellus hanaki. Next base: position 7,717,560 of record NC_140507.1, on the reverse strand, counting down.
CAGGGAATGTATTATATGCTCTTTCTCATATATATATATATGCAAATATATTAATAATATATATGCAAATATATATTATATATATATATATATATATATATATATATATGCAAAATGAGTGAAGACACTTAGTTCCTACAAACTTCAGGAAACTTAAAATCTATGTAATAAAGTAAGAGTGATCTAGATATATTGGAAGAATAAAAGGTCACTATCAGTATGAGATACCCAAAGGCAAGACAAGATTAATTTGTACAATTATATGTAATAAAATGTTCCAGGCAATGGGTGCTTGGAAATTTGAGGAATATCATTTACCATGAGTTCATATAACTTAGAAAGCATACTTTGAGGATAAAAAAGTTTTTAAGTAAATTTTAAAGTATATTTTTTATTGATTTCAAAGAGGAAAGGAGAAGGAGAGAGAATCATTGATCCACTGCCTCCTGCATATCCCCTACAAAAGATCGAGCCCAAAACCCAGGCATGTGCCCTGAGCAGGAATTGAACCATAACTCCTGATTAATAGATTGATGCTCAACCATTGAGCAACACTGGCTGGGTGAGGACAATGGAATTTTTATATCAAACAAGGGGAAATATACATTTAACAAAACCAATTCCATGGGAAATAACATGTGGAGGTAACAGAGCAAAAAAACCGCTTGTAGCTGTATATAAACCAGTGGGTGAGAATAAAACATATTGCTAAAAATAGATGGGTTTAGGCAAAATGGGGGTGACTCCTTCACTCATTCATTTGACAAACACCTATATTGAACACCTGTTCTATGTTAGTAACTGCTTTACATAATAATCAGTGTACAACAATATATTCTGACATCATGAAGTTTATGCAAATACCAAAAGAACGGTTAAGTGTTTGATACCATTGATCATCTTGCATAGGGTGTACAGGGCATGTCAGTTGTAATGCTTTTGTTTGTGCAAATACAGGCAGATATACCTTTTATTTATACATATGAATAAAACAAGTCAATCGTTGAAAAGTCAATGACATTGTCACCATGTACATCAAAAAACATGACATTGTTGGACTGAATATTTTATGTCATTCCAGGTTGTTTTAGTATTGTACAGACTTAGACAGAAAGAAAATAAATGAGAATATAATTATTTCATTTATTTTAAAAGTAAGATGACAAAGTGACTGAGCGCCGTGGTGGTTATATCTACCTTTCTCTGTAACCTCAAGTGGATGACTTTCAGCTAATAACCTCCACTCTTCCATGCAAGGAGTGGGCGGCCTGAGGGCTCCATCTTTAATCAGAATACAAATGACAGGCGTAAGGACCCCAATCAAATTGATGAGTATCACTTTTGTACAGTTTTGTGGGTTGTTTTTTTTCCATAGACAATGTCTTTTGTTTCTATCTACATGTGCCATTCACATGTAATGTTTGTATTTTATATTAATTAGGATGGTTCCCATAGAAAGGGTGAGGAAAGCATTTCCTTATAAAAGGGTTGCTGAATTTTTAAATATGGTTAAAACTTAAAACCCAATGAGCATAGATGGAAAAGGGGCCAGCAAACATTTATTGAGTGAGCAAGCTACTTTGTTTCAAGATGTATGGAAGCCCAAACCCATTTGGCTCAGTGGATAGAGCATCGGCCTGCTGACTGAAGGGTCCCAGGCTCGATTCTAGTCAAGGGCATGTCCCTTGGTAGTGGGCACATTCCCAGTTGGGGATATGCAGGAGGCAGCTGAATTGATGTTTCTCTCTCATCGATGTTTCTAACTCTTTATCCTTCTCCTTTCCTCTCTGTAAAAAATCAATAAAATGTATTTTAAAAAATAAAGATGTATGAAAGATAATAAAGATTTAGAGATGTTTAAACACCAATATTGCTCTTATTTAGTCTCTAATGTAATTGGAAGAATAGAGCATAAACCTGAATACCCAAATGCTAATAATAAATCAATGCAGTGTAAGATGTAAATGACAGGTGTGGTTAAGAATGACTGGAAAGTAGAAAGATAGGGGTTCTGTCCCGGTGTTGACATTTGCTCCTGTGACATTGGGGAAATTAATTTTATTTACCTCAGTTTCACTTTCTGTAAAATGGTTCTAACAACAGCATGTGGTGAGGTTTAGAAATTAGGAACAATGCCAAATCCCTGTCATGTAATAAGTACTTATATTACTAGCTACTCTTTATTGTGTAGGTGCTAGCTGTAGCCTAGCTATTGTGCTAATCATTTTACTTCTCTTAGTTAATTAAATTGTCATAACAATATTTTACAGATGAGGGGAGTGAGCTTGAAAGAGGAAGGGGACTTGACCAATATCCCACAATTACAAAGCAAATTTCAGGGCTAAGATTTAGAACTAGGAAGAATTCTACAGCTAAGCACTTGAGTAGTTACTATGATTAAAACAATGTCATCGCTGTAAATGTAGGAAGGTCAGGAAAGTGTTTGTGAAGGACATGTAAGTTATCCTGGTCTTAGATAAAGGGATAGGAATCGAATGTGTTGTGATGAAGGAGAAGAGGACATTCTAGAGAGAACAGGGAACATGCATGAGACTTTGGAAGAAATGTGTGCAGATCAGGCTGAGGGAGCAGGGAGCTCCCATGAGGAGGTGACAGAATGAATGTTTACATGAGTAGGTTGGTGTCAAACCACAGAGGGGGTTAAACACGAGGCAAAGAAAACTGCACTTTGTTCTCTAAAGAATAGTGAATGCTTGAGGATTTTTTTCTTAAAAAAACTAATATTGATTTTAAATAAGAAATCACTAATTACAGATCTTATAAGGCTGACAATAACCACAAATAGAATTGCCAGAAAAGTAACATGATCTTTTTATCATCAGCCAGGCACACCTTTTTAATTCTTTCCCTACATATTTTCTGTGTGCTCTTTGTTTCTTCTGATGAATTTTCAGGAACACTTTTGAACCTTTGAAGATGTTTAAGCCGATTCATAAGGTGATGAAATAGAACAGACTTTCAATTGACCAATCAATAACTATTGGGAATAGGTGTCATTCAGAGTGGCATTTTAAGAAGGTTATTCTGGCTCGTGAAGGATGAATTGGAGAAGAAAAGAAATCCTCTCTAAATGGCTGTTTTCAATCGCTGTGTCATGACAGTCAGGAGAAGTGTCACAACTAACAAGGCACTAATAGTAAAGTATTGGTTTGCCACAGATTAGCTGCTTTCTCCATTAGAGCAGATTCAAGGTCATTCCCAGAATAATGTCAGGCTCCTTCACTGCAATTCCAAGTGCTTTCTCAAGGGCGGGAAGGCAATGATATTATACTCCGGTTTGGTCTTTGACGGGACCCTAGGAATGTCCCCAGAGGAGGGGGTGCCTCATTTTGTCACCCTTCATGTTTGTCACCCAATTGTGTTGGGACAGAAAGGAAAAGCATAGGGAAGCATTCCATTAAAGGCTTGATTGCCATAGTCCAGGCAAACACGGCCTGACCTAGAAGGAATCCAGGAGCCAAGAGATGAAAGAATAACTTTGAGAGGCATAGGATGGAGTGGGCATTTGATAGTTATTGACAATTGGATGCGAGAGAAAGGAAGGAGACAAAGGAGCCCTGGAAGGCTCCAGGTGTGCACGCTGCACACAGGGAAAGAATTGGGAGAAAGCGCTTGCTTTGAGGGGATCAAATACTGTCCATCTGAGCTATTACAACAAACTGCTGGGAAGATTTGGTAATAATAGGCGCTGACACTCATAAAGTACTTGTTGTATGCTAAGAAAGGAATTCCCGCCCTGACTGATTGGGCATCAGCCTGCGGAATCAATGGTCCCAGGTTCGATTCCAGTCAGGGGCATGTACCTTGGTTGTGGGCATATCCCCGGTAGGAGGTATGCAGGAGGTGGCTGATCGATGTTTTTCTCTCATCGATGTTTCTAACTCTCTATCCCTCTCCCTTTCTCTCTGTAAAAAATCAACCACCGAAGGACTTATATGTATGCATATAAGCCTAATCAATGGACACAGACAACAGGGGGGAGGGGGCATGAATGGAAGGTGGTGGGTAATGGGGGAATAAGGACACATATGTAATACCTTAATCAATCAATCAATAAAGGATAATAAAAAATAAAACTTATCCCAAAATCATACAAGTATATATATGAAAGGAATTCCCATAGCACATACATTATTTTTACCTAATGGCAGCCCCTCCGTGAGACAGATAATATTATTACACCCATTTTTGCTCAGAGAGACAAAATGACTTGGCCAAGGTCACACAGCAAGCTGGCGGTGGAGCTGAGATTCAATCCCAGGAAGCCTGGTTCCCAAAGCAGAGCACTTGGCCACACGAGCATCAAGCTCTCCCACAGAGAAGACTTGTAAAAGTCACATTCTGGGGAGAAATAATAATGTCATTGGAGCCACCATTGGCACCCCAGGTTAATCTGATTGTCCCCCTAAGACATTTTAGAAATAAATCACAGATAGCAACATGTGACTATCTTCTCAGGGTGCCCACCTCCTCACTCAGGAAATGATAAAACATAAGCAGCAATACCGACAGCCATTTAGAGCTTTTACAACCCTCTTTGCGGCCTAGACTTCTTTTTAACTTGCCCTGACCTTGTCTTGCTGACCCTGTTCACTCCCCCCGCCCCCGGACTCCTCTCCCACTTTCATTGCAATGAGAGAGTTGTATTCTTGCAACAGGGTCTTTATTTTTATTAGCAGAATATTCTCAGTCTCCCCACTCCCTTGTACAAAGTTAATTTTAACTCTAGGACCGATAGCCATAATGCCACTTCAAGGTGGCTGCTTCCAGTAGACCCTGAGAAGTGTCCGCAGAGAATTCCGCATTCCCGGGCCCCCTTCCCTAGCTCCTTGCTGGCCTTGCAGCCTCTTTCCCGCTCCACCCAAGATCTGGGTTCCCAGCTCGCCCGCTGCCTTCTGTTCAGGCCCTGTGTGTTCTCCAGTCTCTGCTCTGCCTTCATGATAGGAAGGGTTTCCTCTTGATCACATAGCAGGTTGGCGGGAGTGGTACTTCTTTATTCGGGTCCAAGCTAAAAAGATCTCCCTATGGCCAAACCGCAAGAATCATGACACTTTGGGTTTAACCAGAATAAGCAATCCGTCTTTGGATGCAGTGTGGCCAGGATGGAGGAGGAAGGTCTTTTTTCCTGGCCTGCTTCTCACTCTATATCTGGCGGCTGCCGTGGGGACTTCAAAATACCATATGCCCAGGGCCCGCGGGATATGGTTGAGACACACCATAGTTGAAGTAACATAACTGGTGTTTTTTAGGGTTTTTCCCCCCCTCTCAAGATAATATCTTTTATAAGTAGGGCACATGGATTTACCTTCAGTTTTCAAAATCGCTTACATTTCTAAAAGACGGTCAGTGAAAAGCCTCCTCTTCCTATTGGCTCACTATCGCCTTGGCCCAGGCCAACAGGGGAAGCAGGTGGTCATTTCCACCAGCATCTCATCTTACACACACCCTCCCCCTGGGGACCGTCAGTGTGCATCCTGGGAAAAGAGGCCGCTTGGGGGATGTCACTGTGAAGCCCTCCCCCCTGGGGTGGCAGGAGATGAGCAGAAGTGGCCCAGCGCTGGTGCAACCCCATTGGAGACGGTTTGAATGGGGAAATCATTGCTTTTGGACTTTGTTTTATTTTATTTTATTTTTTTAAATATATTTTATTGATTTTTAACAAAGAGGAAGAGAGAGTGATAGAGAGTTAGAAACATCAATGAGAGAGAAACATTGACCAGCTACCTGCTGCATACCCCCCCACTGGGGATGTGCCCACAACCAAGGTACATGCCCTTGACCTGAATCGAACCTGGGACCTTCTATCCACTGAGCCAAACCAGTTTTGGCTGGACTTTGTTTTAGAAATGGAACCTCCGTTAACATGGAACCGGGAGGCGGAACGATGCAGGAAAAGTCTGTGGGAATACTGACTCCAAAACTTCATGGCAGGACTCCAGCAAGCCTGCTGTCACCGTGGGAGGGAGCCCTCAAGGAGTGTAGGGTCCATGTTCCTCACGGCCTCTCCTGCAAACACCTTGCCTCCCCCCGCCCCCCTTTATTCTGCTTTATTAATAAAACTAATGGAGAGATCAGCGCCTTTCCAGCTCTCGCCGGGAGCTCGGGTCTGGCCAGTGCGGACATCTTGGCGTGGGCTTTTCTCTGGGAGCCCATCCTTGAGCCGAGCACTTGTTCCTTCTTTTGTTTACCCGTGGCAGTTTGTCAGCAGTTATGATAAGTAGAGTTCCATCTGCCAGTGAAACTACGCTGCACGTTGCCGGAGAAATTAGCAGCTTTCATTGTTGCCTACATAAATAAATATGCAGAGTGAATTGCATTTAAACACCCCCCCCCCCCAAAAAAAAAAAAAAAAAAGAACCACAGGTACACCCCGCACCGTTCAATGGCAATCAGACAAAACCGGGGACCCGGGGAGCTGATCTCAATTCTCTAACCTGGAGGATGCATGGATGTGTGTCTCAATGAGGGAGGCAGCGTATTCTGCTTTCGGAGATAAAAACAGAAGCCGCCAGACACTGTGCTCAGTGCCTTTATTCTCAGAATCCTTTGCCTGAAACCCACTGTCTTTTTCCCGTGTTTCCTCTCTCTCTCTCTCTCTCTCTCTCTCTCTCTCTCTCTCTCTCTCTCTCTCTCTCTCTCTCTCTCTCTCTCTCTCTCTCTCTCTCTCTCTTCCACCTTCGCCCCATCTCTTACTCTCTTTCTCTCCCTCTCTCCTCCTTCCTTCCCTCGCTCATTGTCCTCCCTCTCCTCCTGCTTTTGATGCTCACAGTTGTCACATTCCATCGCCTCTCCCCTCTCCTCTGCTCCGTCCTCACGCCCAGCCTGGCGGTGGTGCTCTGGCCAGGCAGCGGCAGCCTCTCCTGCGAGTTGGAGGAGTCATGTGTGCAGCTCAGTTTGATCAAGCGTCCCTCTCCTGCCTCGCCACTCTTACAAAAGATTAAAAGGTGGCGTCACATCGCTCCCCTGCTCCTGCCCGCCCGCCCGCAGGAGGGACTTCCGAGGGGACCACAAAAACTAATCACTTTCCATAAGCATCTTCTTGCTGGGGAAAGAAGAAGAAGAGAAAAAAGGGGGGTGGGTGGGGTGGGGTGGGGGAGAGAAGCAGCAGAGGCGGGGGGCGGAGGAGGGTGGGCTGAGCGGTGTAATCTGAGCCCGGAGCTGAGGATTGGGGCGAGTGAGTGAGAGATGCTGCACGCTGCTAACAAGGGAAGGAAGCCTCCGGCAGAGACAGGTAAGAGCTCCTGGCCCTGGGTCCGACCGGGCGGCTTGGGCGAAATCTCTGTTTGCACCGCTTGGTAATTGAGACCGGCATCCTCTGAAGCAAGAAGCCCGTGGTGGCTTTGCAGCCGGCTTCCTTTTGTTTAACGGAGAAAGTACCTGTTATTAATGTGGACGAATGAGAGCACGCAGCACGTCCAATTGAAAGTGGATTTGTATAGTAAATGCATTTGTGCCGAAGGATCTCGCCTCCGTTTTTTATCCAAGGGGAGAGCCGAGAAAGATGCTTCTTCGGATCCGTGGTAGCACTTTGCATTGCGTTCAGTTGTTCAGTTCTAAACAGCGAACGGGAAAATAAAATAATGCAATTGATCCTGGGGTGTGTGTGTGTGTGTGTGTGTGTGTGTGTGTGTGTGTGTGTGAACTCCGGGGCTCACACGCTGGGAGAGAGAGCAGGCATTTGAGATTTTGCTTCCCACCCAACTTCTGATGCGTTATCATAATTTTTTCCCCACCACTGGAGGTGTAAGCCAGGGTAAGTTTATTTAAGTCTAGCTGCCCGGGGAAGCGCCGCGGATACCTCCCTAACCTGGGTCAGGTTGATGTTTCCTAAATGGAGATTCACTGTGGTCCCAAATGCCACATAAAGTTAAAACGTCAGGCGAGGGCATGTTTCAGGGAAGGACCCAGTAAATCATGAGGGAGCTAAATGAGGACAGTTTGAAGCGGGAGTTAACTCTGGGGGTGCTGTGTGAGGAGCTTTTTGGGATTTTCAGCGGCTCCATCATGAAGGGGAGCGATGATCAGGCTCAGCTCGGAACTTTGCATGCAGACCCTCAATACAGAATGCTTGTGGACTGGCGCCGTGGGTGGCTGCTAGCAACCTGTCCCCTTTGTGCGCTGTGAATGGGAGTTGTGGGTTATATTTGATGGCATTTCTCCTTTAAAGAGCTCCGGGATGGCGTGTAAAAGGTTCGCATCCATTGTCACGCTGCACAAATAGAAAAGGCGCAGCATCCTAGCCTCCCGGCACCTGGTTCTTGTGGCGGCTGCTGGTTTTTAAAGTTTCGATACATTCGTTTTCAGCGTCAGTCCCGGCTGATGGTGTGTTCACTGCCTCTGCTGCTAGCATGCATTGCTGGCATGAATGAACCGAGATGTGAGATTGTAACATTTAAAAAAAAAAATCCAATTAGCTAGAGTTTCATTTAAGGATAACAGAAATCCAAAGCATATCCAGACTTTGATCTCGGGCGTCACATGAGAGGTTTGGATTGATTTTTAGGTGATTATCTTCTGGATGTGGAGACTGGAATATGAAAAGTACACAATTCTCCGGCATGAGCCACAGGAAGGTGGCTCCAGAGCCTCCACCAGGTTCGGTGGCCGGGAGGACTGCCGGGCTGTGTGGCATTGTCGAGCTCAGCAATGCGTGAGAGGGTGTTTTATATATGTATTTGGTGATACGATTTCTTTATCCCCGAGTTCCCAAACTGGACTGGCTCCTCCAAGCCATACCCCGGCGTGTCTTGTTTGCCAGGCCATCCATCTCATGGCACGTTGTGGGTGCAGCCCGTGAATCCAGTTTTCTAAGGACACCGGGCGGGAGCTGCTGAATTTGGGGGGAGGGGGGAATGGACAGCAAATGGAATATGGGCCTCATCAGACATCATCCTCGAGAGCATCTGCAGTGGCAGTTCTGTGGGGACGCTTAGTTTGCCTATCCCGGTTGAAAGACCAGGGGAAGGTGTGGGCAGGGCCAGGGGGCTGCTGCAGGCTGCCATAACCATGCCGGTGGCAGCATAGTGCGTTCTTAAAATCCCAGCACGTCTAGTTTTCTTTTTATCAACTTAAGGAAACTTTGCAGAACCTTGACGTAGCACTGCTTCCTTTCAATCATGTTTGTACATCACGTAAAACCTTCTCTCTGACTCTGGCCGTGCCCAACTATTGAGTGTTGTTGAACACAACAACGATGGTGATGATTTCTTAAATCAGTGGTAAGTGTTGAGGAGATGGGCTGGGAGATAGATGTTGTCTGCATCGTAGATACGTTTTGTGTGTGGAAGCTGACTTCTTCCAGGTGAGGAGAGGGCACATTGGAAGCTGTGGCTCAGCTGTGTATCCCTGAATGGCTGGCCTCCTAGAAATCCAACTGGGACCAAAGTAGGCAGTGGCCCTTCAGCTGGCCACTGGCTGGTCGCTCGGCATGCCCTTTTGAAGCAGATGGTAACCAAAACTATCCTGACTCAAACTATCTGAGTCATATAAATAGCATTTTTCTGACTTTTCCAGTAGATGTTGCTGGAGAGCAAAGAAAAGATTATTATGTTTTTACAGAAAAAAAAGAAAGGAAGAAATGCAGTAGACTTATACAAGCCAATGAAAAAGATCCTTCTCCCCAAACTCTGCTGGTAGCATTTTGCATAATTTGCTAATTAATGAATTATATTGGATCATTCCCTTTTATGATGGTCTATAGAAGAAAGCTATTAAAACTTGAGTTCGATTTTTAAAATTATGAAATTGTTCTTTTTAGTCCCTATATATTTATATATAATCTATGTTTGCTGTTTTTCCTTTTATAAAAAAAAAAATCAAGTTAACTGCACATTGCTATTCAGAACATTTCATCCCTGAATGCTAAAACCCTTTAACATGCAAATATGATGTCAGAGGGAGAACTGAAATAGAATACCCTGAGAAGAGTAATGATCAAACGCATTATAAAAATATGCACCAGTTGCCAACATGTAATGAAATATTAAGAAATTAAAAGCATGCAACCTCTAAAGTAATAGAATTTCATTGCTCTGAGACTGTTTTCCCACTGAATATTAAGTGCTTAATAGATCTATCTGTAAAAAAAAGAACAAACAACAATCATAACCCTACATGGTTTGTCAATGAAGTTCTTTCATTATATGATTTTGAAAAATTAGCCCAATAGGATTTTCCTCAGACTAGGAAATGTAATTAACATTGGCTATTAAGTGCCAGATTTCCAAAGCCAATGCCACCAGGCTTTACGGAGAAAAGAAGAATTCAGAGAGCAAGCATCAGTGCCAGGAGCCGAGGGGACCCATGCTGAAACTCATCCGCTGGTGATCACTCTGATAAAATGACAAAGACGTTCCCCGAGGAGCCCGGGGATTTTGGTACCCAGACACGAACTGATGCAATTTCAGGCAAGCAATGACCTGGATCTGTGGGAATATTTATTTTGGGGAACGATCAGTTAACCAGTTTCAGTTGTGAAGGAGACGTGCTTGGATATGACAAAAGCACTTGCAGATAGGATAAGGGTACAACCTGGGATGTAGAGCCCCGTTTTTCTGACCGTAAGCAGTCCAAGCTGCTTCCTGGTGATTTTTATTCTTCTGCATGGAAGTCCTTCTTTGTCAGATTTTATTCCTGAGGTGTGAAATGCTCTATAGGATGTTTTTATTTCACACCCATTCAGTTCTGTTTTCTGGGAGGAAAAAGAAAAAGCTTATATTTAGAAGGCATGCATGTCAACTACTCCTGTTTTGTAATTAGCACTAGAAATCCACTGGGATAAGGATGTTCCTTTTTTCTTTCTTTTTTTTTTCTTTTCTTTCTTTTTTTTTTTTTTATTCAAATATATATATATTTTTTGCTTGACCCATAGTGGTTCTTTTTTTTTTTTTTTTTTTTTTTTTTTTTTTTTTTTTCCTTTCTGTCTTTACATAAGAAAAGGTTTATAATTTGGGGAGAGATTGGGTTTATTCTGCTGGTTTGTTTGCTGCTCACTTTTGGTGTTCTCTGCTTTCATTAGAGCCATCAAGCGCTTACTATACCCAAAGCACTCTGACGTAAACGGGGCAAATAATACCTCCGACAACAACAAATGTCCGTTCTCTCCCTGAGAGCCTCAGGAGGACTGAAAATGGGAACCACTCTCAGAGAATGGCCTACTGGGTTCAAAGGTGCCAGGTCCTGACTCCTTTCTTAGGAGAGTTGAGAGTAAAGGTCACTACAGGTCGAGGGGATCCTGAGGGTGGCAGCCTTTGAATTAGGGGTGAAATGTGGAAACACAGTATAATCTTGATGAGCTAAATAAGAAGGATCATGGGGAAATAATGTGCAAAAGAATGACCAATGTCAGTATTCTGAAGAGCCTTGAATGTCAGATGAGGGCATGTAGTAGCCACCAGGATGTGATCTGGCAGCTTCCAGAGGAGTTGCCTTGCTGTGGAATGGGGAAGGAGTAGAATAGTGGGTCTTTATTAAGCCCTCCACCTGCCCAAGAGATGCTGGAATGCCTACATAGGGGTCATCTGCTCTCCCATTACATTGTGGCCTTAAGGAACTATTGTTCTTAACGGAATAGTGCTTTATCTTTTAGGGATGCTGTTGAAAACAACAGCAAGAACCTCTGGAGTAGAGACTGGAAACCAGCGAATAGTCCATTGCATTAGCCTAGACTTGGGAGGTATGGTTGAGAAATACTGTGGAGGGAAGGGAGAGTGGGTGCGAGAAACACCTTCCTATTATAATTATTGCAATTTCTTGTGCATACTGTAGATGTCATGGCCTCATTAGGCAAGGATTTTGTGTGTATGCATCTGTTTTCATAAGACAAGCCTTCACCCTTCGTCAGAGATGAGACTTGTAGAGTAGAAGATGTGCTATTTTTTTTTTCTACTATTTGAGGCAGTCACTTAGCGTTGGGGGCATCTCCATTTGCTGACATTGATTAGGACAGATTTGTAGTACTTTTAAGGGTTTTCATGTCTCTGAAAAGGGATATACTTTATTTATTAGACTTAGAATCGCCTGTGTGTCAGTTACTTTCAAAAACCTTGACTAACTCACCCTGAACCCTTAGATGTCTTGCGTATACAACTGAAGAGCTCATCTGTGGAAACTTCTCTAACTATATAATAGAAAGTTTGTGTCAATACAGAAAATATTTTCTTGCATCCAATAGACTTCATAATGAGAAGGAGAAAAAATAATTATTAGCACAATTAAGTAAGTGGAGTGCCACTCTTTCCCCTGGACGTTGATTTAAGCAGCCTCTTCGGGTAGACAGGGTCAGCAATAGCACCTGAAAATGAAGCCATAAATGAGTGTCTTGCTTTGTCCTCGAACCACTTTAATCTTATTTGTTCCATTTACCTTTTCCAAGCTTTTCATCTTCTCACCATTCGAATACCATCAGAGATGGGGGGCTGCCCATGACATTCACACTTGACATTATCAAACACAAAAGGCATCACTCATACACTTGACTGCATTACAATGCAAGGGAAAAAAATAGATCCCAAAGGCATAGAAATTATTGTTTCATGCCTTGAACGTAGGTGGGTATTTTTTCCCTGTTTCCTCCAGTCTGCCTTATTTGATGGATTTGCTTCTGTGTGTTTGCAGAGGGTTCTGAAAACCCTGGAAAAAGTCAGCACTCACAAATCCATAGCGTACACATCCTTGTATTCATTGGAGGTATGTGTAGTAATACAATGGAAATTTACAACTCTATTAATATGTGTTATTTGCTGGGCACCAACCACATTTTTGTACAGTGACAATGTTGAATCTTGCACTGGAGCTGTCTTTTCACCATGACTCCAGTCCTTCTGTGAGATAGCTATGGACAAACCTTTTCCTGACTCACACATCTGTGGTCCCTGTAGTCACTCCATTTGTGCTAGGTAGACCAGAAATCTATTGACTTTATTGCATTCCTGTGTTTGTTTACCCATGAAGTATATGTGTGTGTGTGTGTGTGTGTGTGTGTGTGTGTGTGTGTGTTGGAGTTAGGAGCAGGATTCTTATAGTGAATATAAATCTATGTGTACCTCCCTTTGTTTATTATTCTGAGCTTTCTGTTCAAAAACTCTTTACTCTCCCCCCCCCCCCCGCCCCCAATACGTAAGACAACATGTGTGAGCTGAACAAATAGTGTTGTCAGATTGTGGTGAATTGCTTCAGTAGTATTACATCATGCATCGAGATCACATGTGTTGTAACACTCTGTAAAACAGCCAGTTATGTGATATTCTACAGGTTTAATATACTTCTGCTGCCTTGTACTTGGGAAGGATTTCTGTAATTGGAGACAATCTAGCAAGAAGAATTTTTGAAGCCATTGGAGGCTGAAATATAAGTTTTTTTGAGAAATGTGACTTTATAGACTTGAAACTGAATGGATTACAAATTTCTCTTAACTGGGAAGAATCATAATTGCCTATGTAGTCCAGAACTGATTATCTAGAGTTTGGATCACAGGAATTATCCCAATTTCTTCTCTGGCTCCCCTGTCTTCTCTCTAACTACCTGTCGTGAATCATTTCCTAATCATGGGCACCTCTGCTTATGGCAGGAAAGGACATATTTGAGTAGCAAAATCCAAATCAGTGAAGTATATTTTAGAACAGCTAATTATGTGAAGAAGTCTGGGCGGCTATGTTTTTGAAAGTGTTCAAGAAAGTTAACTGAATTTCATTTTAGGGTAGTGGAGTCTCTTTCTATTTACAAATTATGGCTTTCTATAGCTGTTGATATGTCAAATTTTTACCCAGATGTTAAAGAAGCAATAGGTAAATCAAACAGAGTGAATGAGGCTATGTCATTGGTTTCATTGTTCTAGCTAGATCAAGGACAGGGAACCTTTTCTGCCAAGGGCCATTTGGATATTTATTTTTTTATTTATTTATTTTTTGTAAATATTTTATTGATTTTGTACAGAGAGGAAGGGAGTGAGATAGAGAGTTAGAAACATCGATGAGAGAGAGTCATTGATCAGCTGTCTTTTGCACACCCCCTACTGGGAATATGCCTGCAACCAAGGTACATGCCCTTGACCAGAATCGAACTTGGGACCCTTCAGTCACCAAGCCAACGTTCTATCCATTGAGCCAAACCGGTTTTGGCCATTTACATATTTATAACATCATTCACAGGCCATACAGAATTATCAACTTAAAAATTAGCCTTCTATATTTGGTCAAACATTTAATTCACTCACCCCTAATGCGGCCACAAGGCCATACTAAATGATATCTTAAGTCTTACATAGCCCTTGGGCTAGATGTGCTCCATCCTGTTCTAGATTACATCCTTTCCCTCTTTTATATCCAGACCAACTACCATTTGAAATTAACTGGTTGGATGGTGTGCCTAGCTGGAATTGTAGAAGATCACTTGGATCAAGCCAGTGTATCTTTGTAGGTTATCAGGGTTCCAATTGGCATAATCCTCTAGAATTAAGTATAAAAGTGGGTTATTGGTACCCAAACCCCACTTGATTAATCTCCAACACAAGCACTTTTCCATTTCCATGATCAGCTAACTTACAGTCAAGCCTTTAAAAAAATTTACATTTAGAATTTCACCCCCTAAAGGTCTTCTAAGTCCGAAAGGACTTTAAGGACTTTAAAGCCTCCCAGATACCAGAATTGGGCTGAGATGATAAAAGGATTCCCTATAAGATATATCTGTCTTATATACTATGTTACTGTTTAAATTCTTATTTAAAATATGGACTAAAACATGTTGGTCATTGTATTACATCATCTACTCATCTCAACATTCAAGTACATTTCTTTCTAATAAATTTGGGTTTAATCTTGTGATAAATTGAAGTGTGAGGTTGCATAGCTGGCTTTGCCAGAGGGGTTGTAATCACAAATAGGCCCAGACATTCCCAGCCACTTCAAAGTTTGCAGTACAGGGCACAGAATTCCATCTACTAGATATTGCGACAGAATCAGAATTTTATTTCCTCTCCTTTCTTTGGTTAAATACTTTTTTTTTGTTATTGTTGATACTACATCAGTTGTGTCTTGGGCATTTTCAAAATCATATAGCTATATCTGCCACTCTATAACCATGTTCTACCAAATAATGCACCACTCTCTTATACTATCCTTACTGGTATGTGACAAATATGTCTGTAAGTAACTGGCTGCACTTTGAAGTCCCTAATCAAATTTTACAATATGTTTACTTGCTAAATCTATTATGTAATGCAAGTGATAAATATATATGGTGTAATATAGTTGACAGAAATACATGAAAAGACAATAAACATTATTACTCTTTTAATACAAAAATATTCTTTTATCAGTAGATTAAAATTGTGTTTATTAGAAAGAAATTTACTTGAAGTTTTTTTTAATCTCCACCTTGAAAGAAGAATGGAGAGACACACAGAGAGAGACATCAATGTGAAAGAGAAATATATGACTCTTTCCCATAGGTACCCAACCAGGGATCAAACCCTGCAACCAAGATATATGCCCTGACTTAGTATCGAACCTGCAACCTCTTGGTATATAGGATGGTGGCTCCAACTGAACCACCCAGCCAGGGTGCCTTGAAGTTTTTAAGTGTCAAGATGTAGTTGAGGATGTAATAATAGCCAATAATTTTAAATCCATATTGTACATAAGAAAATAACCAGTAATAAAACACACAAAACTGAAAATAGAAAACCTTGGCAACTATTAGAAAAATCATTGACAAATCTGGTCACAAGTTCTGTATATGTAGAAAGTGCCTTTTTTCAGTCATATGTGTGTGTATATTTATATGCTCATATATGCATGTACACATAAATATATGCATATGTGGTTACTCTGTATATGTTATTTGCATATTTCTACCCCTAACTTCATATCTATCTCAATATCTATACCTACATTTATGTCCAGAAGTTGAGAGTGAGATAATGAGTATATGCCTGGTAAGATATGGTGTGGCCATATTCCTGGGAAAATACTGTTTTTTTTCCCAGCTGATGTCACCTTCCCACAATCTGATGTGCAGTGTACAAGGCATCAGGGATGCGAACATGAACCACATATCATTCTTACCCATTTCAGGAGCTAGTCCTGAGTTAGAAATTATTTTAATGTTGAATATTTTAGTCTTATATTTAACAATTGGAAACACTAAGAGAGAAAAACATGTCAAGGACTATAAAGCCACCTGAGGCCTTACTAGGTACCTCTGCACTAGACATGCTTTGCCTGGGCAGGAGGAGGACTGAACAGAAATAAAACAAGTACGGTTTTGGGAGAAAGATCATATAAAGTGATGTGGTCCCTACCAAAAATAAATCTGGCTTTATGGAAAAGCCAGACCAGTGTGTCTGAATTCTCTATTATGCCTTACAGCTGGCAAGTCACAAGCCAAAGAAAAATTGGATTGGTTTGTCTGATAGTTTCTAGAGTTCTCTACAGGTGAGAACACAGTGAAAGTCATATCAACATGATATGTATTAAACATGTGCACATACAATCTTCTTTTGAAAGTGTGTGTGTAAACAATGTGTGTGTCTTTTGCTAAAACGAAATGGCCTTATAAGGTTAAGATCCTTCTTTTCTCAATCTATACAGCATTTGAGATGTGTATGTTTTATGTGCTATAGCAATATATCTTATGTGATTTATATACATGCAAATATAATCTCTAGAGGTCAGTAGAATATAAGAAATGGGCTTTCCCTTCTAGATGAGACCTAGAGCTTCTGGAGACCATTTTTTCAAATGGTAAAATGATGATCATAGGTCAACCAATGACATTAGGATCTAAAATCATTAATCAGTGTTAACAACAACAACAACAAAATCATGTCGTTCTTATTCCTGAAATTAATCTAATCTATTTGTTTTAAGAAAATTTCAGATAAATGAATGTTTGCATGGCAAGAACTTTGACAGAAACCCAAGCTATAATTACTTTCTTGGGGTCTATTATAAGACTGTGAGTCTACAGAACTTTTTCTGAAGATATTTTTAATGTTACTAGAACAAAACAGTAAATAGTTATTAAACACTTGGCTATTACATCCAAAATACTATTTCTATTTTAGCTGCCAACTCAGCCTCCTCAACTCTTAAGAATGAATGATTTCATGATTTATAAGTTGTAATTCTGTTTGTTCTTGTGAACTAAATGCCTCTGGTATTGGGAAATGTATTAGAAAATTGTGATTTATTTTATATATCAGCTAAAATAGTTGACAGTTTAGCAAATTGCCTCCCAGTTGAGCATGTTTATCAAGTTTTTCTCTAGAATAGTCATGTCCAAAGAGTGTAGAGAATAATGGCATATAGTTATGAACTATTTGATCACAGCATTGCTGATGCCTCTTATACTCCATCCCATGCAGGAGAAAGGAGGGGAGCAGGACTTCAGGTTTCTAAGAACTTGAGAAGGAATGGTTGTCATTTAAGTTGAGGTCACATGCCTTGGCTTAGAACTTAATATGTCTTGCACACGTTAATATCACTCACACTTGGAACTAATCTATCAATAACCTGTTCTCATATTTGTGTATTCACACCATAGGGTATTGCATTTTTAGCTCCATTTCCTCTGTATAAATGCCTACAGCCATAGTCATACATAAGACACTAGGAGGTGATGTGGAGCAATGAAGAAGGTATTGCAATCTTACACACACACACACACACACACACACACACACACACACACAAAATCTGTGCTGCCTACACAAAAATAAACACCTTCTAAGCATTTGCAGAGAGTGATCACATGAAGTATTTTTTTTTTTTAATATTAGGTTGAGTGTAGCTTCAGTCATAATCAAGAGATATCCAGTAGATATTTAATAAATATTGATGGAACACTTCCCATGAGCAATCTACTTACTTTGCTGCCAGGTGATTAAATGAGGATGATATAAAATATGTCCTAGCCTCAAGGAGTTTACAGTTGAGTGAGGGTCCCCATGCATCATCTCCCCTGCCTCTGTGCCCCAACATCTGCTCCTTCAAGTGTCTTCACTCTATGTTAAATAGGCTTACAGTTGTAATACAAATAAATAATACAGTAATTAATAAATAATAATACAAAAATAAACTGTGCTTCACATACAACTGTAAACCTGCTTTTGCCCCCTCCCCTTTATTTGATTTATTTTTAGTTGGGTCTAGGGGACTGAGGCCACTTTACATGCAGAACTTCTCCCCCAAAATCATACTTTGCTGCTGTATGTTCCAACTCTCCTTCTTAAATGTTCTGATAAGGTCTTTGATGTCCCTGATTTGATAAAATGGAACTATCCTGCTTGCTTGTAATTGAATGACCCTAATAAGTGACAGTCTTTGTTTTAACACCCTGGGACTTGTGCTTGACTTTCTAACAAGAGATTTCCGAGATTCCCACATTTTTATTCTCTGTGATGGACACATGTATATGACTGAGGAGCTTCTAGCATGGGCAGTTGTCAGCACACCCATTTCACTACTGGTTTTTTTAGTTGGCTATTTTAATGAAGCCACGCTCTAAAAGCAGAAAAGTATTCTCAGAGTACCCTGAAATATGGTTACGAATTGATTTGGAATTAAGGGGTGGACAACTTTAATCTTTTATGATTTTGACTCAGCTACATTCCAGATATTAATACCTTTTAATTCACAAATGTGTGATGAGTTTGGTGAGAGAGATGAGGAATGCAGTGGAAAGAGCATTCATATATGGTCTTTTCTCATTATTATTACTTTCAGTTACCTTCTGCATTTATCATCTACTCCTCTGCTCACTGTCTTTTATTTTTGTTGTTGTCTAAAGGAGGGAGTGAATATTTTATAAAAAGTATAAGGTGAGATTGCTCCATATATTTATGTGGTTAAAGCAGCATTAGAATGGTGTTATTATTCAGAAAGAGCAACAGCGGTTGCAGGAAGAACTAAAGCATACTTGATCCAGCATGGAGGTTGAGGTGGAGCTCCCCATTACTTTATAGTTTGGTGTATTTGCTATGTATTACCAGGGATTTTATTTTTTAATATTGTGTCAAGGAAGTTTAAAAAAGGAACATGTGGAGACTGATAATGAACAAATGCTTCTCTTCATTTCTGGTGAATTTTTAAGAACTCATCAAAAACATTTCAAAAACTTTCCCTAACCAGTTTGGCTCAGTGGATAGAGCATTGGCCTACAGACTCAAGGGTCCCAGGTTCAATTCTGGTCAAGGGCATGTACCTTGGTTGCGGGCACATACCCAGTAGGGAGTGTGCAGGAGGCAGCTGATTGATGTTTCTCTCTCATTGATGTTTCTATCTCTCTCCCTTCCTCTCTGTAAAAAATCGATAAATATGTTTAAAAAAACATTTCAAAAAATTATTTGCCTTTCTATATTATACAAAAACATAAGCAACCTCCCAGCCATTCTAGAAGTTCTTTAGATTGCAATCTAATGCAAATGTTCATCAAATTATGAGAAAATTATTTTAAGTTATACTAATAAACATTCAAAGGCTGATCAGTTTACTGTCCTCCTGACAATGTGCATATTAAATGATTTGAGTTCACAACCGTAATCTCTACCTGTTTTAATGTTTTTACAATGTGCCCTTTGCCCTAATTTTGACTTCCATGAGGATGATGTCAGATGTGCATTTCCGCCTCAATCCCTTTCCTTCTCCCTTCCCTTCTCCAAATAGTCTCCTGTCAAATCCTCTCTTGTGACTTTAGTAGAAATCCTTTATCCCAAACATACTTTATACTTCTTCTTCAATAAGGAGATATTTTTATAAAATGTAATTATTTGAAAAATGAAATTCACTTGCCATAAGAAAATAGATTCCATTTGTAAAAATTATAACCACCCCAAAGTGTTTTGGAGTGAGAGGGGGGGAAAAATCAATATCAGAGTAAAAAATGTATTTCAATTTAGGGAGATTATTTTTGCTTCCAAAATATATATGCAGTTATAAGAATAGACCGTTGACTTTTAAATTGCGTTTATTTTGTAGCATGTGGATTTGTTAATGTGAAATTAGTAATTGTTGATTTCTGGAGAGGGGTGGGGTACAGTATCCTCAGTCTGAGCTTATTACAATGTAAAATATGGATTTCTTTTACCCTAATGGCCTCTGAATCCTATTACCATCCCATTAGAGAGTGTGGGATTTTAGTAATTCTGTTGTTGTTTCCAGTGGGCAGTGAATATAATGAGGAAGGGCAGGGGTTAATGCAATTCATGTCTTTTAATACTTGTAACTCTGAGTCCCTTATCACTCACTGTGGTTTCGTTGGGGTTCCCCTCCTCCTCTTCCCCTCTTTCTGTTATCTTTACAGCCCAATATATTTTTCTATGCCTTTCCCAACCGGAAGAGTTTGGAGAGGGGAGTAATTTGGTGAGGCTTAAATTGAAACAGAATTTTAACTACTAGCTTTTCATACGCTGAAGATAAACAAATAAGGTGGTGTGTCAGCTTGTTGGGAAACAGGCTGTAGCTCAGAAAGGTGGTCAGTGACTGCCGTTGTGCCAAGAATAGCATTGAAATAGCTCTTCAATCAAGATCATTTATAAGGCCTTTGGAAGGAGAAGCATGAGACAAGCGGGTCGGATCAATGCCCGCCAGTGTTCTGGGGATAATGTTTCCATGTGTTTGTGGAGACAGCTGTGTCCTGGGTCCTAGGAGTGCTGGAAAGAGGCACCGGGAAAGCTTTCCAAGGGGTAGGAATTCGATTTCACTAAAGAGAATTTTATGAGCAATACTTAATTCCCTACATATCAGACATGCTCAGTAGCCGTACCTGTCTGATTCTGTACCCCTGGTTTTATTCATGAAATTTGTTTTTACCTAATACAGCTTTCCTCTGAATAAATACGAACATCAGATTACTTCTCAGGATGTCAAAACAAATTAGCTTCCCACAGTGATGCAGTGAAAGGTGTAACTATTTTCCCTTTTTGTATGTCAGAAATCATTACTGGGACTGGGAAATTCCCACTTTTCCCCCCTTCGCCCGAGAGCCGGGTGGTTTGCAGAAGGCTGGTTTCATGCATACGCGTGGTCCCCCAGAGCCCTGGCACCCCCCTCTGCTGCCATTAATGAGAATCACACGCTGGGAACCAAAGAGGCATGTGCGCTCGGGAAAAGGCAGGGAATAGCAGGAGGTGGTCAGACCATTTCAATCTGTTGAAAGTGAGTGATAGTCCCAAGGCTTATTGTTCACCTTCTCAGAGAATTAAGTTTCCATATGTTTCATCACAAGTGGAATAACTGCGCAATGTGATTGCAACATGCAAATGTGTGCTGGATGACACCAGTGAAAACTGGTGTTCTGGGGGAAATTTCTTCCAATCGTTACGTTCTTTCTTGATTGCCCACCTAGTTACAGCCAGGAGTCTACGCCTGGTGGTAGTGTTTAGATACGGAATCTAGGGATTGAATAGTTTGTGTATCTGCCTTGAATATTCATGCATTGAGTTTCCTCTTAATTTGAACTATCACTTATCATATTTCTAGACAGACCGTGATAGTATTATTTCTTTCCGTCAGTTGGGTGCATTGAGTGAAATTCATTTTAGAAGATAATTATGTAGCTACAGACGCAATTACTTTTCATTCCAATGACTTGATATAAATAAGCATTGTTAAAGGATATTGCTTCCTTTTGATTCTTGGGTATGGATTACCTTTTCAAACCACCACTCCCACAAATCACTTGGGAAGTGCAAACAAATAAACAAAAATTAAATAAGATCTACTATAGGTACCCACTGATAGAATACTAGCTCCTTTTTTGTAAAGCATATACATGAGACCATTGGCAGGGAATCAATCACTGGACATACAGAGGAGACAGGTAGAACCCAGGCAGAACTTCTCTCTGCTATGGAAAGGACAATATAGGTTATTGTGCCCGATTATTCAACAAGTAGAAGGTGGACCTCTGTTTTTTACTCATGTTTGTGTCTCATTTAATTCATCTTGTCTCTTTGTTCTTGAAACATTCCTTCAGTCCTGCCAAGAAACATAAACATCAGATGACACTAATGTTCCTCTCAATGGAGAATGATGTATCATCTTTACCATCGTTATAAAACCTCAACCTTGTCATTGGTTATCTCTCCCTTCCTGCACAATATACACATTATTTAACAGTTGTTGAATATCAACAAATCAGCAATGAAGTTTGACTCTTTGTAAGACTAGGTAGCTTAAAAAACAGTCTCAGAATTAAAAAAAGAAATGTGAATTGTTGTGTGGAAGATAGACATGCTGACTACCACATTTTATACCACCTTCTATCTCTTGCTTTCTTGAAAACACAATCTCTAGAAAATTGGTAAGCTTATGATAGCAACAGAAATCAACAGATTTTATTTAAATATACATTTTCTAACTATAAAAGTAGCATGGTTCTTGTGGGAAGTTTGGAAAATTCAGAAAACAATTAAACATACCCCACATGATCTCGTCCAAATTTGTTTATTTAACCCTTTTAAATATTTTAAAAATTGGGATTTTTGTTCCAAGCATTCATTGTTACACTGTTGGAATTCTCTCATATATTAAATAGCACTCAAAAACAACATACTAATGTTCTTCCAAAGCCTGTGCCTTAAAATATATACCATGACTTTAAAGAGCAACTTTCATTAATTTTATAAGCATAAAAATCAAATTAAAATTTATTATACAATAATTTGGAAAAATATACAAGTAAAAGTAAAAATTATTTAAAATGACACTATAAAAATAAATACTGCTAATAGTTTAGTGTCATTTTGTAGTACTTGCCTATGTAATAACTAATAACAGTGGGTTTTTTTAACTTATATATTCTTTCTATTAAGGTTAAACACTTGATCTCCCGATTTTTTTACTTTCCACTGAATTTTCTGCTTTATTATATTTTTTCTTAAACAATGTAAGAGATTTTCATTTACTTATATGTATTATTTTTTTTCTTTATTAATTAAGGTATTACATATGTGTCCTTACCCCTCCCAACCCCCACTCATACCCACACACACCCACACACACACACACACACACACACACACACACACACACCCACACACACACACACACTGGTTTCTGTGTCCATTGGTTAGGTTTATATGCATGCATACAAGTCCTTTGGTTGATCTCTCCTCCTTACCACCGACCTCTCTACCCTCCTCTGAGGTTTAAAGGTCTGATTGATGCTTCTCTGTCTCTGGACATTTTTGTTCATCAATTTATGTTGTTCATTATATTCCACAAATGAGTTAGATCATGTGATATTTATCTTTCTCTGACTGGCTTATTTCGCTTAGCATGATGCTCTCCAGTTCCATCCATGCTGTACCAAATGTAAGAATTCCTTCTTTTTTATTGCAGGGTAGTATTCCATTGTGTAAATGTGCCAGTTTTTTTTTAATCCACTCATCTGCTGATGGGCACTTAGGCTGTGTCCAAATCTTAGCTATTGTAATTGTGCTGCTATAAACATAGGGGTGTATATGTCCTTTCTGATTGGTGTTTCTAGTTTCTTGGGATTACTAGAAGTGGGATTACTAGGTCAAATGGGAGTTCCATTTTTAGTTTTTTGAGGAAACTCCACACTGTTCTCCACAGTGGCTGCACCAGTCTGCATTCCCACCAGCAGTGCATGAGGGTTCCTTTTTCTAAGCATCCTCGCCAACACTTGTCATTTATTGATTTGTTGATGATAGCCATTTTGACAGGTGTGAGATGGTACCACATTATTGTTTTGATTTGCATCTCTAATTTGATTAGTGACTTTGAGCATGTTTTCACTAGACCACCAACTTACACCATACACAAAAATAAACAAATGGATAAATTACTTAAACATAAGATGGGAAACTATAAAAATATTAGAGAAATCCACAGACAGCAAATCTCAGACATATGCCAAAGCAATATCTTCACTGATATAGCTCCTAGGGCAATGGAAACTAAAGAGAAAATAAACAAATGGGACTACATCAAAATAAAAAGCTTCTGTACAACGAAAGAAACCATCAACAAAACAACAAGAAAGTCCACTGCATGGGAGAATATATTTGCCAATGTTATCACCAATAAGGGCTTAATCTCCATTTACAGGGAACTCATACAACTTAACAAAAGAAAGATAAACAACCCAAATAAAAAATGGGCAATGGACCTAAATAAATACTTTTCAAAGAGGATATTTATATGTATTCTTAATATTTTTAGGATATGGTAAATTAATGCTAGTCATTTAATTGATAATATTTTATCCCCACATTTTTCTTTATTTTCACATGAATATATTTAAAATCTTATGTAATCAGGTCTTCTAATATTTTAGGTATATTGAATTGTTTCTCATCTTTAAAATAATCCCTATGATAATATTTAAAAAGTGTTATAACATTAAATAACTTAATCTGTTTAAAAATGTATATGTCAACTGAAGATCTATTTTCCCCAAAGATTAATCTATTATTAGAAATTTTACCTCATTTTGTATTAACTGTCATGTGAAGGAGGGTCTATTGGAGGGCATTCTGCTCTATCTGATATGTTTGTGTAAATATATTTTACTATTAACTCCACTATTTTGGTACACAAAGTTTATAGTAAGTTTAATGTAACAAAAGATGCTTTCCTTCTTGTCTTCTCTTCAGAACTTTTTTTATTTGCTTATTTTTTCAAATAAATCAAAATGGTATTAATTTTTTTTAGCCCTGGTGAGTGTGGCTCACTTGGTTTGGTATCATCCCATGCACCAAAAGGTTGCCAGTTTGACTGCCAGTCAGAGCACATGCCCAGATTGCAGGCTCCATCCCTGGCAGGGGGAGTGTAGAAGGCAGTTGATTTATGCTTCACTCTCATATTGATGTTCCTATCACCCTCTACCTCTTCCAAAAAAAAAGTACATTTAAATTATATTAAAGATTTTTAATTTATAAATATTCAATTCAATTTTATCAAATTTTCATTTTGATTACTCAACGATATGTATTTATAGAATGTGAAGAAATGTTACCTTCTTTAACAATATTTTTCTCTTTAACTTGAAGGTCTATAATTTGTTTGTGTTTTCTTCAGTAAAACATTTCTTCCCTTTTGAATATGTGGGTTTGGTGTTTTGACCCATTTCTCTCTCATTTCTCTTAATCAGGCAATTTTTTTCTACAATTATAAATTCCTTATGCATTTAAATAGAATAATTCAGGAAATATCTCCTACATTACTTTCTTTTATTCTCAAGAAATAATGTATATCTGTTCAAAAGTGCTCATTTTATTAGTCTACCAAGGGCCAGATTACATTTTCTGAAGCATAGCTGCACAAAACAAAGTGCTGAGCTCACATAGTTGGTCTTTATACATTTGTGTGTCAGCACTAAACGCACTGAGCCATCTGAAGAGTCCGGATGGCTCTAGCTTCTCCAGGGTAGAAGCCTCTAAGCTATGATCCATTGAAAATCAGTCCAGTACGAAACTCTGCAAAGAAAGTGTTACTGGGTGGAGTAATTTTGAAAGATAATTTCTATAATAGCCCTTTCTTGGTTCTTCATAATATCTATTATTATAGCAAAAGTTCTGACAAGTATATAATAAAAAGTTCTTTGATTTGTTTGTTCCCTACTTCTCCCAAATTTAATTAACAGCATGAAACATTTACCATTTTTAAATTTTATTTTTATTATTAAGAGTAGTATTATAGATATCCCCCATTTTCCCCAATTTTCCCCCTTCTGCTGTGCTAACGCCCCACCCAGGCCTTCACCATACTGTTGTCTGTGTCCTTGGGGCATGCATATTCTATATAATAAAAGGCTAATATGCAGATTGTCCCTTTGAGAGTTCAACCAGGAGACCCAGGAGTTAGATTGCTTCCTCTGATGTGCGCTGACCACCAGGGGGCAGTGGGGAACATGGTGGGAGACCAGCAGAGATGGCGGGGCACTGAGGGAGAGAGAAAAGGAAGAGGCCTGGAGGTTGAGAGGTGGGGAACCTGATCATCCCTGATGGATAGCCAGGCCTAGGAACCCTACCCATGCATGAATTTTGTGTATTGGGCCTCTATTATGCATTTTAATTCTTTGGTTAGTATCTTCCTGCTCCCCCAGCTCCTACCCTCTAAGAGTAGTCTGTCCCATGCCTCCATATCTCTGGAACTGTTTTGTTTGTCAGTTTATTTTGTTTGTTAGATTCCACATATGTGTGAAATCATATACTATTTGTCTTTCTCTGACTGGCTTATTCTGCTTAGTCCATCCATTCTGTTCCAAAGGTTAAGAGATCATCCTTGAATATAGCTGCATAGTATTCCATGTGTAAATGTGCCACAGCTTTTTTATCCACTCATCTGCTGATGGGAACTTGGGCTGTTTCCAAATCTTAGCTATTATAAACAATGCCTCTATGAACACAGGGGTGCATATATTATTTCCGATTGGTGTTTAGGGATTCTTAGGCTATATTTCCCAAAGTGGGAAACCTTGATCAAATAGCAGTTCCATTTTTAATTTTTGGAGGAAACTCTGTACTGTTTTCCACAGTGGCTGCACCAGTCTGCATTTACACCAGCAGTGTATAGGGTTCCATTTCACCTACATCCTGGCCAGAATTTGTGTTTGTTAATTTATTGGTAGTAGCCATTCTGGCAGGTGTGAGGTGATACCTCATTATGGTTTTAATTTGCATCTCTCTGATGGTTAATGGCATTGAGAATTTTTTCATATGTCTCTTGGCCTTCTGTATGTCCTCTTTGAAGAAGTATATAGTGATTTTTTTGAGAAAGGGAAGATTATTTGTTTTGATGGTTTGTGTTTTGTTGCGGGATAAATGCAATACCTACCATTCGACCAACAAACTTACACTGAGTATACCAATTGTCCAGGTATTATTCCAGTCAATTTTTGCTTCTGTGAGTCTTTTTTTAGGTATAGGATGAAAGATAGTTCTTCTCTGTTCTTTAGAGGCAGGTCTCAAAGCATTTCACTCACTGGCGATTCACTTCATGATGGTGTCGTAGCTGCGGCTGCTGTAGACAGTATTAGACAGTCATCATACGTAGCAGCTCTATGGTTTGCAAA
The DNA here is from genome assembly GCF_964339955.1 of Pipistrellus hanaki. Lineage (NCBI taxonomy): Eukaryota > Metazoa > Chordata > Mammalia > Chiroptera > Vespertilionidae > Pipistrellus > Pipistrellus hanaki. The sequence goes on along the minus strand of NC_140507.1, from coordinate 7,690,500 downwards.
GAAGAACACATTTAAGGACCAATTTTGTCTGTAAAATGGGGGCAGCATCTTGCCAAAAGTTATGAGCAGCAACGGAAGTACATAGAAAGCCTGCCATACGATTTTTATAGAGTGGCCACTGTCAGAGATATAGTTGGCATTACAATTAATGATCATTGACAAGAAAAATGAAGAGGACACACTCCTTGCTCTCAAACACCCCAACAGTGGTGCAATCAGGAGTAACAGTTTCATAATGCTTTGCAATTTATATGTATCTTTATGTACACGGTGGAGAAGGTACACATTCAGAGAAGCACAGTAGAAGAACAGGAAAATGCGGAGAGGGAGCTGAAATAAACTGAGACAGTGGTTCTCAAGGAGTGGTTGTTCCCTCAGTAATAAATGTCAGTCCTGAATGAGGAGAAGTGCCCACCCGAGACTACAGGAGCATCTCCCCAAGTTGAATATGGACGGCTGCCCTACAGCTTGATCGAAATGAACCAAAATGGCATCAGAGTCCCATTCCTCAGCCACTAGTGCTTGCTGAGTTTAGTTTCTTCGGAAACCCTTGGATAGGTTGGGATTTTAAAAGACACTTCCCAAAGTTGGAGGCTCTTTTGTGTCCTGTTGACCCTGGGTCATTCGTGGGTAACACCTCCTGTCTTTGTTATCCGGGTGTCTTTTTATCCTCCAGGAAACGAAGCCCAGGCTCAGCAAGAACAAGGTGGAAATGTGGGCAAATGTCTTTATTACTTTAAGTCTAGACGACTGTAATTCTCCGTTTGTGGATCTTCTAAGCCGTGTTATTTATAGGCTGCAACCGAAGGGGATAAGGCGGCCCAGATCCTTCCTGGCGTTTTATCACTTCAGCATATTTAAAACCATCTATTTCATCCTCGTATCGGTTACACATAAAATTTTACATTGATCGTGAAGTTCTTACTCACATAAATGGGGCCACAGAGATGTGGTTACATTCTACCTGTCTCACAGATATTTTTTTCTTTCACCAAACCCTGGTCACTTCCAGACACTTGAATCTGGAAACTTTTGATATGTCCCATGACTTTGGGGTAAGTATAAGTATTCAAAGTTATGTTGGCAAATTTTAGCTTTTATTATATTTTTAAAGATAAAATGTTATTATATCAATAAAACTTATTGTGTATAGATGGGAAAAAACATGAATATGAATTTTATTTTTTGTTTCTTAATCTTTTATATTTCAATATTATAAAGAAAATATGGGCTCAGGTATTTTTCTATGCATATATTATAGAGTTTTAAATAAAATGAGATGTATATCACACTATTAATTAGTAATCTTTTTAAATTGGTTATTGTGGCCTTTTTCTATACTTTAAAGTTTTTATTTTAATAACTACATGATTTTTTCATTTTATGAAATGTGGGGTTTCTCTCATTTAGCAATTATTCCTTAACAAAATATTGATCAAGTGTTCACTGTTTACATGGCTCTTCCCTAGTTTATGAAGATAAAACAGACACGTGTCCCTGTATTCCTATAGCATTAACCTTCTACTGCTTGAGACTGAATATCCTTTCATTTTGGAGCAATTACTAAAAAAGATCACTTTGTGTCTTAATTGAATCATTCAGGGATATTTGATCCTGCCTTCTCTGCCATGCTAGGAATATAAGTGTTCTGCCATCTTTTTCAGAAATTCTTTTAGTCAGGTACCCCTAACGTGGTCATCTTCTTATGGACATAAATTATCCCTCTCTTTTTGGACCCTATGAAATAAGACTGTATTTGAACTGTGTTTAGGGGTTGTAAGACCTATGCTTTTTTGCTGAAACCCATTTAGCTCTGAGCCTAGCCCACGCCCATATGCCTTGAGTCAGTGTCCAGTGCTCTATCTGGAAAGAGAATTTGGGAATTAAGAGTTAAATTAAAGCTATAAGTGTTCATTCCTTGTCTTCAGCTAAGATTTATAGATTTGTTTTAAATGATAACATATATGCCATATTTGTGGTGTTCGGTCCACTCTGTTCATGAAATCACTCCTAAAATTGGAAAGAATGCCTCAGTCAGAGCTGTTTCTTTTTGGGTTTTGAGATAAATCACCATTGTAAGTTTTTGAGTTATTCTTCACAAGCATTTCTGGAATGGATCCCTGTAGACAGTAAGAATGCTTGCAACTTTCTTATCTCTCGCCTCAGCAAAATACCCCTATTGTTGGCACACCAGTTAATCACACCATGCAGATGTCATTGGATGGCCACCACATGTAAGTTTTGAGATAACTAGGTACCTCTCTGTGCTGAAATGGGATTTTTTTTCATGCTTACCTGGACTTCAAGTATATTCTTTCAATCACACATTCCCTGCCAGATAGAAAGGACTATTGTATAAAATGGAAATAATTTTAAAATATACAGTATTTTAAAAGAACTTAAAATTTTTAAAATCTGCTAGTAGATTAAAATCTGTCTTGATAAAATTAAACTGTAGTAAGATCATATACAACACCAGGTGCCAACTTTGTTTTCCTCTTTTTCTGACCAGCCAGTAGAGAAGCTGTATTTCTCATTGATAGGTAACATAAGACTTCCCACCCAAGTGCATAGATGCAAATTTGAGGAAGCACATGCTGTTTTATTTTAATCTTTAAAATATGTTACTCTGACTCACATGGAGTGTTGTGACTGAACTTGGTTCTAGAAACTTCAAAACAAGCCTCCCTCTTCTATATGTTAAATATTAGGTTCTCTCAAGATAATAATCAATTTAAAAATAATGTTTGTACCCAGACATGTAATTTACATGTTTTGTTTAATATAAAATATTACATTTTCATTCATTAAAAGAAATATTTTAGACTTGCTGGTTTGACAGTGGATAGAGCGTCGGCTTGGAGATGGAAAGATCCCAGGTTCGATTCTGGTCAAGGGCATGTACCTTGACTACAGACTTCTACCCTGCCTGGGTCCTTGTTAGGGCTCATGCAGGAGGCAACCAATCGATGTGTTTCTCACATAGACGTTTCTCTCTGTCTTTCTCTCTCTCTCCACTCTTCCTAAAAATCAATGGAAAAATATTCTCAGATGAAGATTTTTTTTTGAAAAAAGGAATATCTTAAAGCCTAGAATCAGAATTGAGCACTCTTAAAGTAATTATAATTTTGTGGCATGCTTCAGTGAAGTAAAGATACAGATGGTGCAGAGAGGGAACTGTGTATGTACTTCAGCCTGTTCATGTAGGAAAAACTAATGTCCAGCGGTGACCGTCTTTAGTATGTTGAATGACCGAGAAGAAAATCTGACCAGTTCATCTGTGTTACACAATTTCTGATGCACCCAAGTTCTCACAATTCCCCTTACAAATACAGATTAGGAAGAGAAAGGCTGATTGGCTCTCATAGTTAAAAATTCATTATGTTCCTTCTGACCCCAGCTCACATAAAAACAGAATGCTTTCAAGCCTTGCCATGGTCCCAAAACTGAAATTACTCCTTTGAAACTGCCAGGACCCATCAATGCAAAATCAAGACGCTCTTTTTTGAGTCCTTCATTTGGAGAACATTCATTTCAGGGATTTATGATAATCATCTTATGTTATTATCAAATAAATCTCCCTTTACATGGGCAGCTACTCTCAAGACAGCTCCTCACTTATTAAAAAAGGATAAGACAAGTTACTAGGAGACTAAGTGATCAACAGAGAAATTAGACAATCTGAATCAAAAGTCTATAAGCAATGAAATTACATTTTTTGTTAGTCACTTAGAATCACAAAACTCTAAGGTACCAATACATATGTAGCCCAGAGCTGACCCTTGAAATATGGGGAAACTGAGGACCAGAGAATAAAAATGACTTATGTGCAAGTTAGGATGAGGGAGTTGATAAAAACAGACTCTGTTTTTTGTCTCCGATTGAGATTTATGTCATGAAATCTAACATTACCACAATTTGCAGTAAATAGACCCATTCTGAAACAAAAGGTTAATTCCCAAACCAATTACTTTCTTAAAAAATACTAGCCCTCAAGCACTTGTGAAATATTTCTTGTATCACTATTCTCATTAAGGACAATAAGCAGAGAACCATTTGGATTCTCTTTATTGTTTAATATTCTTTTAGCAATTTCAAACACATGTGTGTCTGAGGAAGGAAGCCTCTTACATAGTAATTAACTGCTGGTTTGGACATTGAACTTCAGTTGGTAAGAGTGTTTGCACTTACTGTTGGTAATATAAAAATAGGTCATTATTGAAATCCTTAGTAAAATTGGCCTTATATAAACCCATATCCAAAATCTTTCCCTTCACCACCTCCCCCCCCCCCAAAATAAAGAAAAACTCCCTTGCAGTCACCCAGCATGAAGATTATGGGAAGATCAGAATAACTGTTTAAAATGTAATTTCAGTGAGTAAATTCATCTAACTTAGGATATTGTTGACCCAAGACAAAACTTCCCTACCCTAATTCAGGTCTTGGGGCTGAGAGAGGAATAACAACACTGATTTAGTGCTAACTCTGAGCCAGACAGCACACTGTTATTATCTCTAGTAGACAACTACAAAAGCAAATAGCACCCCTATTTTGCAGATAAGGAGCTGAAGCCCTGAAAGCCTCAGTGGTTTCTATGGTGCCCCGTAGCCAGGAAGCAGGAAGCCTGGCCCACTGGGCCATATCCGTTTTCTCCATTCTACTCTGGGGCTGCCTCTTCCAGACCTCTGTCCTAAGAATCTCTTGAGCCCATTCCCATTGATTTCATTATGGGAATAATGATATAATCTCCTCTCTACTGTCCCACCAGTGATTATCCAGAGGCATTGAAAGTATTCTTCTTTCATCAGGACTTCTGTGTTAGATTAGGAGGACAGGGTCCAAGGTGTTCTCTAGTGATCAGTTCACGTTTACAGGGCACGTTTACAGTTCTGTTCTTGGAACAGAACTCCAAGAACCCATTAAGAGGCCAGCTCAGAGCCTAGCTTTCCCAAATCCAGATTTGGGAGATAAACTCCCTGGACTTAGCCCTCCACTTGTCAGCCTCCATCCTCTTGGAGTTCTGAGGATTTCTACAAGTTCACGTAGTGAGACTCATGCCCACTTAAAGAGGTTGGAAGGGCAGTAAAGGATAAAGAGGGTCAAATATATGGTGACAAAAGATTATTTGACTTTGGGTAGTGGGCACACAAGGCAATATACAGACCATGTGTCATAGAAATGTACACTGAAATCTGCATAATCTTATTAGCCAATATAACCTCAATAAATTTAATAAAAATTAAAAACTGTCCTCTGGAATGTCTTGAAATTGGTTCACTTAGTCCAGATAAAATAGACATTTGACATCATAGGTAAGAAGACAGTGGAAATAGTTAAAAATAGCAGTGTTATATTACTACTAATAGACACTGAGTGACCAGATTATTATTATTTCTGAATGCATAATAATCTGGCCACTCAGTATATATGGCCTGCTGGTTGAACTCCTGGTCGAGGGACAATATGCATATTAGCCTTTTATTATATAGGACATACACTGAGTGGCCAGATTATTATGTGTTCAAAGATCATAATAATCTGGCCACTCATTGTATATGTAGAAGTATGTTTTATAATTTGTATGTTTTTTGGTTATATTTACATTAACAGTATAAGACAGACATTAGTTTATTTTATTTTTGTTAATCTTCACATACAGCTGTTTTTCCCATTGCTTTTCAGAGAGAGAAAGAGGAAGGGAAAAAAGGAAAGAGAGAGAGAAAAAGAAAGGGAGAGAGGCATTAACTGGTCACACACCCCAACCAGGGATGAGAGCTAACCATAACTCAGGCACACCCTGGACTGGAATCGAACCCATGATCCAGTGCACAGTTCAGCGCTTCAACCATTAAGCAACACTGACCAGGGCAAGACTGTAGTATTATTTTAAAAATTATATGTGGTGCTATATTTCTGTATCTCTATAATATTCTGCACAGATTTTCCCCAGAAAATTTACCAAGTACTTGCATAATTACACACAAGTGCACGCACACACATGTATACTATTCCTACTCTGCTGTGTACTCTTTATCCTGCACTATTCACTTCTGGTTCCCACGGCCTCACAAGGAGACAGGAGATGTTGACTGAAAGAATGAATGATCCAACCTTTGAATGGCAGGGTGCAACAAGATGACACCCCCATTCCAGAAGATGAGATGCAGGAATGCTCCTGCAGTCGGATGTTGCTCCATAAGGGATCAGTACAGTGAATTCAGACTGGCACTCGGACTTCGTACCAGGGCCCGCTGTCTGTTAACTTTCCATTTGTGCTTTCCGTACCAGGAGAACAGATTGATATTGCATTTTAATTGTGTGTATTAGATAGAGGAAGGCATATGGTTTTGACAATTTCTTCTTTACCTTCTGTAACATGAGATTTGTCATTTTATCCCCAAAATAAAGGATTGGAGGAGGGAGAGCGCCTGCTTTTTACACGAGTTCCGTTTTCTCTCCCGTGTGAAAGTCTCCCGAGATATGTAACAAGGAGATGCCAAGACGATGCTGGCACTGTTTTCTTATTGCCATGGTGATCTCCAGCTCTCTTGAAATCACAAGGGAGACTATGGTATTTTAAAAGCAACTTGAATTTTGGTAATTTACAAAGGCTGGGAGGAATCATCTTGCTTGCATTTTGCCAGCTCGAGTAAATATGGATAGCAAATGATGTCTAGAGATGAAAGATGCTATTGCACTTTATTAGGAGGGTAATCCCACGTGACCAGATGAAAAGCACCGTGAAAGTCATGGATGGGTTATTTATGGCAATTCAGAGCCCTACTACGAATCTTAAAGTACGTCTAATCACAACCTTCCTACCCGCAATGTTCTTTTTCCCCCGAGTTGCTAGCATTGAACTTAGAGCTGAAGGCTGATTGTCAGAGTGTTTGCAAGGTAGGAAGCACTGTGGAATGTATGTAAATGTCGGCAGTTATCAAAGCAAAGGGGGGGAAAATGCACTTCTCTTAAACTGGAAATTAAGTCAGACAAGAGTAATTCAGCCTGGAGGTTAATCACCCCTCTCCTGTCAGGACAGGTTTTCACATTAGAGATCTTTTGAACTTCATTTGAGGCACGGCGCTCTCCTGGAAAAGCCTGGAAGATGAAAAGGTTTTGTTTCACTTCAGAAGACAGCTGAGATTTTTCTTTTTTTTTTAGGCATTTCTTTGGAGCTATGAAATGAAGGCTTGGAATAAATGAACAGGGAGGCAAACTTGAAAAGGCAAGAGACCCACAGGAGGGAAACGGACCCAGCAAAGGGAGTGACTTCTTGGGTCTTGGATTTTGTACAACTTTGTGTGGAGCATTTGGAGTGGGAAGTGATACGCAGCTAAAGGCAGGGCTTGGGATATTTTGTGTGAGTGTGTGTCCTATTAGGGCCGAGAGTTGTCAAGGGAAAGGAAGAGAAGGGGTGGGACAATGCTGTTTAATTAGGAATCTCACACAAATGCAGATTCCAAGCTTTGCAGATAGGCCATTGAACTGATTTTTGCAAAACCACATACATGTAATGTTTCTCAGTTGAAAATAAACCATGTAACCCTCAAATGCTGCCTCCGCCAGCAGGAATGGTTCGGTGGCTCCCGTGGCAAAAAATTAGAAACCTGTTATCTTGTTTTCAAACCCTCTGGGTAAGAGCAAATACCATGTCACTCCTATCTTTAATGCCATTTTTAGCTGCTATGACCCGAAATAGATATAGACAGATGGTTTTATTTTATTTGTTTGGTTGCTTTTGTTTTGTGTTTAGCACAGAGATTTGGTGATTTAAAAAAAAATGTTTCCTTCATTTATCTATTTAGTTAGTTAGTTAGTTAGTTAGTTAATCATCATTCGAAGATATTTTCCCAAGACCTGGGATTGAGCCTGCAATTGATGTATGTGCCCTTGACCAGAATCGAACCTGGGACCTGTCAGTACACGAGCCAACATTCGATCCACTGAGCCAAACTAGCCAGAGCTGCTTTTTTGGCTAGTGAAGTTCCCTTGTGAGAGCTGGCAGGTGACTTGCTGAGTATAAAAGCTCAGTAAGATACTTGAGAATAGCATTAAGAGTATCATTACTTCACTTTCACATACAGACACAGTAGTCCCCAAACCTTGGTTTCACTCTCCATGGTTTCAGTTACCCAAGATCAACTTTGTTCTGACAATATTAAGTGGAAAGTTCTAGAAATAAACAATCCACAACTTTAAAATGATATGTCATTCTGAGTAGTATAATGGCATTCCTCACCAACCTCATTGGTTTATCTGCCTATGCAAGACCCAGAAATCAATTCCACCCACCAGAGACTGAATCATCCCTTTATCCAGCTTATTGATGCTGTACATAGAGTACAGTAAGGTAGAAAGAGAGGGAGAGAGAGGGAGAGAGAGAGAGAGAGAGAGAGAGAGAGAGAGAGAGAGAGAGAGAGAACATTCACATAACTTTTATTACAGAGTATTATTGTAATTGTTCTTATAATTGTTACAATTAGTTATTGGTGTTGATCTCTTACTGTACCTCATTTATAAATTAAACACGATCACAGGTTGTATGTATAGGAAAAAATATGGTCCATATAGGGTTCAGTACTATCTGTGGTTTCAGGAATCTGCTGGGGGTCTCAGAATGTATCCCTCACACATAAGGAGGCAGGACTGTACATGGAATCTGGAATCTTCCCGAGATCATTTTAATGCACATGTATGTTAATGTTCAGTCTCTGCTAATAACATTTTCCTTATGTATTCTCTCCAATGGTAGATTCCTATATTTAGTACTTTAAGGTATACATTTAACCAGATACTAGGTTTTCATTCTCTTCTAGTAGGTGACTGATTTGGGCAGCAAATCAGAAAGGAATGTTTTGTTTTGTTTTTAATGGAATCCGTGTCTAGTGTTGTGTGTTTACTGTTTTTCCATACAGGGGAAATTTTCGTTGCTAAAATTTTAAGCACAGTTCTAAAATATATCTACACCATTTTTAAGTGAATTTTAATATTCCCACTGTGTAGTAGTTTTTCTTTTCCTGAAAATAGACCCACAAATGTCATAAATTAGATTGCAGATTTTTTTCTTATTATGCTTCCTCCTTCAAAAATATGCAGCAAAGTGATTATATGTGGTGTTCAACTCAAGGCTGATGAGTTGGTTATAATTATCAAGGCAGACATAATGAGATAAAAACAACTCTTTCTCCAGGGCCTCAGAGGAGTTTTCAGTCACCATCATAACCCTGTCATGCTGGGTTAACTGTTTTCTGCCCAAGTAGATGTCAACACAATTAATTTCACAGTTTCTTCAGCTGATATGGTTAGGGTTCATTTGCTCATTTAGGCACGAAGATCCCCATATGTTAAGGGTGGAATTGATTTCTGGGTCTTGCATAGGCAGATAAACCAATGAGGAAAATAGACACTTATTTATATTTAGATGTGACTAAGCGACATTTTCTCTCTTTAGCATGTGTCTGTAGACAGACACACAATGTGATCATTTGGCATTGCCTTTTAACATTCATTCTGTCTTTCACTCACTCCACAAAGATCTGTCCAGTGCCAGTTTTGTGCAAAGCCATTGGCAGGCTTGGAGGTTACAGTGAGAGCAAGGCAGAAAACTCCTTGTGAAGCTGGCCATCTCTTTGGGGAGAGAAATGTTGTTAAATAATTGCATGATATATCTAACAGTAAAATATGAGAAACAACTTGATAATCTACATGGTATTTTCAACTCGTTCTGTTCTTCACATAACCAATGTTTACCATGGAAGAGTATTCAGTAAAACTTTCCATAACAATAGACATATTCTCTATCTGCATTTTCCAATATATAGGCACTAGCTACATGTAAGTCTTGAAAACAAAATGTGATTAGTGTATCTGAGGAATTGAACTTTTGATTATTTTTTAATTTTAATAAACTTAAAATTAAACAGCCACACATGGCTACTGACTCCCATACTGGATAGCGCTGGCCTAAAATATGTCATATTATTACTTGTGTCTGTTTTAACCCTTAAAAATGGTACTTATTGTGGCATAAAAACAGGTCATGGCATATATAAGTATAATTTATTCTTTACTCCATGAGCTACAGGGAAGATTTTCAAAGACCAAAACAATAATTGTGTTTGCATATTTGATAAGAGATGATGAACTAATGTTCTTGATCTTAGTGTCTGAGCAGATTACAAATTAATATTTATTTATGTCTTGAATCCCATATCTGGTGAAGATATTTTTCTAAGTCCAGTACTTTATTTGTTATTGTTGCTGTGTAAGTCAAGGAGATTGTATATTAATTTAGTTGATTAACATGACTTATTACCATAAATCTTCTTTAGCTTATGCTGCTGCTTAGTAAAAACTGAAAACATATTTTCACCCAGGGAGGTATTCAATATAATTCCACCATAACCAATTTCTCATTATCTTTTCCTTGTGTATATGTACACATGTATTAAGGATGGGAATTGAAAGGCAGGAAAGGGGCAGGGGGTTAAGGATGGATGCAAAGAGGAAAAAGAAGGGAAAAGCAAGGAAGGAGAGAGAGAAGGAAGGGGAAGCAAAAGGAGACACTTACAGAATTAAAACAACCTGGAGAAGAAAGCCTTTGTTTCCAGGAAGTGTGGGATGTCTTTGCCATGAATACAGCTATAAGCTTTCAAGTTACCATTAACTCTGTTTCCTCTGGCATTGTTATTAGTCTCCAGATCCCTGCCCCTGCAGTTTTGTGGTATCAAGAATAATCAAGTGTTTTTGGATTCTACCTTCCTCAGCAGCTCCTTGTTTGTTTCTCATTTTATTTCTCACTAAAGACAGAACAATGAGTCAAACAATTTTCTGCTCCTTCTCCTTTCCAATTGACATCCAGGACCTTTGAACTCACTGCCTCATATAATGCCCTGTACAGGCCATCTGAAAGGCGAGTGAGCACCACCTCTCCATGCCTTCCATTGGCTCACCATCTGTATTGTTTATTATTGATGAGAGCAGAGCAAAGAAAAAAAAATATTTCTCCATCACTTTCTGCTGAAGACTGAGTGTTCTGGGTCATGGTTTGGGTCAGATATGTTTTGGGGGATGGGTGGGAAGGGTATACGTTGTGAAGAGTATTTTAGACTATTTGCTCAAGTCCGTTGAACAGGAAATTGCCTCCTTATGAATGCATTTAAACTCATATGAATTCATATAACCTCTCTCTTGCTATGAATTGAGTGCATACTTTCCTCGATTCTGATGATACAAAAAGTGAGAGCTAAAGAACAAGTCAGACAAAGAAACTTCGATCAATGGAACTTACATTCTGTCAGTCACCAGGACCTAAAGGAGAGAGAAAATAAATACATAAGCAAGGGAAAAAGATAACTTCGTAGAGATAAAGGCTATAAACTAAGTAAATATGGAGTGATATAATAGCAATTGGTCATGAGGAAGGCGTCCTTAAAGATGATAGTCATGGAAGGAAGGATGCTTAAAAACAGGGGCATTTGCACTGAGACTTGGGGGACAGAGGGTGGCTGTCATGGGAATAACTATGGTAAGGCTTTCCAAGAAACATCAAGGCCAAGGATCCTAGAATGGGCATGATTCTGATGTTTCGGATTCTTGAATGTAGAAGATCACAAAGAGACCCATTAGGCTAAATATATATGAAGAAGAGAAAAGTAGGTATGAGAGAAGGTTGTAGATACTTAAGTATCACTAGAAGCTCAACGACCTAGAATGTCATTTCCCCCCATGTATGGATTATTAGTGAAGTAATAGACCATATGGTTTCTTCAATTCCATTAGGTACTGTGAGATGATAATATGATTTCAGGATTTATTGGTAAAACTTAGATCAGTGGTGTTTCCTTGAATTGGTTGACATCATCTATTCCAGGGAGGAAGTTTGTGCCAGCTTTCAGATGTCACAGCTCATTTCTGGGCAATATAAAAATAAAAATTTTAAGTTAAGAAATACTTGCAGGATACTGAAAACTATTCTTTAAGACTGTGGAATCATTTCCATTCATGAGTGATTGGGGGGAAGCAGGAAGGCCTGCACCCAAGCCCTGCTAAAGACACAGATCTTACAAATAAGAGTTAGCAGAGGGACTGTGAACATCACAGTGTGAAATGAAAGATAAATTATATAGAGTGCTTTATTTTCCATTAAGTACCTCCTTTAATTGATCTGGAGTTTCATGTAACATATGGCGTGTGTTTTTGAAGTGTGTTTCAGGGCTGTGCTATGAATTTCTCCATTTTTATAACTCAGAGTCCTGTTTAGGGTGAAATAAAATAATACTAGCTTGTTTAAAGTTTTCATAAAAGACTAAAAACAATATGATGATATTAAGAGAAAATGACAAACATGAAACATGAGAGTAGGACCCGTTAATCCTGCTTACTACTGAAATAAATTCTGGCACATCGTAGGAGCTCAAGAAATATTTGTCAAACATGGTAGAAGGTAGAATAAGTCCACGACAGCAGGTAAAATAAGTTAGTAAGTTAAGACTTAATTTTGAGCCTAGAGGCTCAAATTGAATAGTCATTAGTGAATTGCCATTTCATTGATAAAATGGGGCATTGGGACATTTGTCTTAATCTCATCCTTTGTATTACAAATTGATATTGAAGATCAATATTGTTTTGGCTTGTCATCAGGAGGTTTTGTTTTAGTGCTTTAGTCACTATTAATCATTTGGGGCAGCTTTCTTGTGATCTAAATATCTGGTAGGTTTCTATGTCTATAAGTAAGTTCTTATGTTGGATTTGGATTTCTGCAAGGTTTCTCCTTCAAAAACCCCTCACTGTTTTCCCTATCCCTCAAAAATAAGTCCTCTTGAGTATATTCCTGATACCAGGGCACCAAGGTGGGAATGGAGTGTACCAGTGTGTTTTTGGTGGGTTGTTGCCATTCTTCTGGCTAATGCCAGGGCTAAAAGGAAATCCAAGTCCAAGCTTCTAGTGGTTTATGGATTACTAGGGAAGAAAGACGCACAATTGGTATAATAATGCACCATGGGTGAAATCTGTGGATGATGCAAGGAGAAAAGGAGTGATTCTTCAATCTACTTGTACAGATTCATGAATATTTCATGGGGATGAATCTTGCAAGGTGTTGGGGAAGTGAGCAGGAAGATGATATGTCAGGCAGAAGGAAGTGGTTTGCTCAAAGACTTGGAGGCATGCAGTAAGGTGTGCTCTTTGAACTGCCATTAACAACAAGGTCATCCCTTGTCGGAGCAGTGAGAGATAAAACCAAAGATGTTGTCCAGGCCAGCTCACGCTCCTGAAGTGGACTGAGTGCTTTCCTGTAAGATGTGTGCTGTAGGTCCTGGAGAATGTAAGGAATCATAAACAGGAGAATGTAATAAATGATTGGATATTCTTTTTTTTATTTTTTTAAAGACCACTTTGGTACACTGAAGTGTGGAAACAGCAGTAGTCAATTTTTCAATTCCTTTGTGTTTTTTGTTGTTGTTTTTTGGGTTTTTTTGTTGTTGTTGTTTTTTTTTTTGTTTGTTTGTTTTTTTACTATTTCTTTATCACTCCATATTAAGAACCTACTATGAATCAAATTTTGGCGATACACTGGATATAAGGGTATGAAGACCAAATAAACATTCAATATAGGGAACACTGTGACTCTCAGAGACCATGGTTAAAATAAGTCACATTACCCAAAAAGGGCCAGTGAATAACTATTCATCCCAGAGTGCTCCCTTTAAACATAGCCGTATGTCCCCACTGAAAAAATTTCCCCTGGGGTCACTGCCACTGAGCATAATTAGGCCACCTGCATGGGTGCCTGAGGGTTATGTGTTGAACTAGTTCTTTTCTTCTTTGGAGTAGAATAGATATCACACGGTGATCAATTTCTACATCAAATCCAATGAAACTCACTAATAGGCACTCATTTTGAACTACCAATATATCTATGTTTGGTATAATCACACCCCCTTCCTGTAATTGTACCTGCTCATGCATGGGGTACACTGGGCATTTTTTTCTTCGTTGTTTCTAATAGATTGTGACCACTGGAGGGTCTTTATCATCTCATACAATAGACTCTCAGATGGGAGTGTATATCAGAATCCTGAGAGGAACTTTAAAAAAAAAAATGTATATTTGGGTGCCACCCAAGAGATCAGAATCTGTAATCCCAGATTAGGGATAAAACCAAGGGAAATTCTTAGTGTTAAAAGCTCCCCTGGGGGATTCTCATACATTCAATCACTTGAAAAACCACTCATTCCAATCAGATATCTTTTATAACACACTGAGGTCTGAATTGCTAGATCAGGGACCTGAGGTCCAATCTCTTGAGGCGTAGCCCAGAGTCATTCCCTACACTCTACCTCTTCCAGTATCCCTTCAGCCTGCCCTGGACTTTGAGCCAAGACATCTGTGTTGCATGGCTTAAGAGGTGGTGGCCGTAAGAATTTGCAATCTGCATGTATTGGTCAGCTAGTGCGGCCATAACAAAATACTATATGCTGGGTGATTTAAACAATAGACAATTATTTCTCACAGTTCTAGCAGTTCAGAGTCTCAGGTCAAGGTGTCAGCATGGTTGGCTTCTACTTTAGTTTACAAACTGCTACCTTCTTGCTATATTTTCACATGGTAATGACAGGAGGAAGGGAAGAGAGGGGAATGCAGAAAGTATAAGGAGAGTTTGAGGAAGAGGAAGAGGGAGAGAGACATAGGAAGAGGAAGCTCTCTGGTCTCCTGTTATGAGGGCACCAAAAACATCACAAGGACTTATTTTTATGGCTTCATCTAAATCCATTCACCGCCTCAAAGCCCTCCTTTTGAGTTAAGGCTTCAACCTATGAATCTTGGACAAATACAAACATTCAGTTCTTTAGACTTAGAGACTGGATCTCAACTCTGGTTGTACATTAGAATCATTCATGGATCTTTAAGAAAGGTCTTAGCCTGTGAGATTCAGATTTAATATTTTCATCAGGCCTGCTAGCGATGAAACTTTATTTAAAGCCTTGGTATTCTCATCTGAAAAATGGGAATGGTATTAACTAGCTCTGCTGAAGACTACATGAGATTATAGATATCAAAGGATTGGTGATCTCTCAAGTATTATGAAAATATAACTTGCAGTCTTAATATGCTATCTTTCTTTGATGAGCTGTTTTAGATGAAACTGGTACTTTAAGTGTTGTAGCTCAGACCTTTTTTTTATTATTATTGATTTTTTACAGAGAGGAAGAGAGAGGGATAGAGAGTTAGAAACATCGATGAGAGAGAATCATCGATCAGCTGCCTCTTGCACACCCCCTACTGGAGATGTGTCCACAACCAAGATACATGCCCTTGACCGGAATTGAACCCAGGACCTTTCAGTCCATAGGCCAACGCTCTATCCACTTAGCCACACCAGTTTTGGCTGTAGCTCAGACCTTTTAACAGCCAGGCATTCTGGTGGCTCTGGATTGGAACCACTGGTGCTCTGAATATTCCAGGAAGGCAGTCCCACAAGACAGCATTGCTTCCGGAGTCACGAGTCCCTGTACCCACAAATCATGTAAAAGAGGAAAGAGGGAGCATGTAGCTGTGAGAAAAAGCATTCAGTGCTCTGAGCCACTTTTGATGGAGACACAGTAGAGAGAAATGCCTTCCTACTTACTATTAGGAAAGTAACAGGGCCAACACTGTGACAAGTGGCAGTTGGCATTCGACCCTCAGGGCTGGCAGCGCTAGAGAGCGAATGCCATCTAAAGGGGCAGCTGTTTGTCCTCCATCCAGGCTCGCCAGATCATCCCTCTGAAAATCCAAAATGCATGCTTTTAGGTAAAAGGTCCCAATATTTAAATGTTAGTAACTAATTTAAACACACACACACGGTAAACATTTCACTGGGTGCCCCATTTGGCCCGCACACTGCCCGTTGATGACCCATCCCTTGGAGCCCTACACTCCGTCTCCTTCACCCACGAAACCATCACTTTTTGTTCAGCCACAAACAAAATGCAGCGCTGTGCTGGCACCCAGTTGGCAATCCCTGGCACAGATCCTTGTTTCCTCTCGCTCCGTATTTCTGGCATTGGTTTCTATGGATTACAGTCATCCGTGCTATCAATATTTACTGAGCAGATACTGCGCTGGATGGTAATGAGACAAAATGTGGTAAGTCACGCTCCCTGCCCTGTGTTGCTTCTAGTCTAGACTAGGAGAGGTGCCCAGAGCAGTGACGAAGCCAGAAAGGAAATGACAGGCAAGGGAATAAGGACATGTCACCCACCCCTCCTTTAGACACTCTGTTGCTTCCAGTTCTTTTTATTAATAACAGAAAATGACCTCTCATTTCCTTTTTCTATCCCCCTTTTTCTTTAAAAAATATATATTTTATTGATTTTTTACAGGGAGGAAGAGAGAGGGATAGAGAGTTAGAAACATCAATAAGAGAGAATCATCGACCAGCCGCCTTCTGCACACCCCCCACTGGGGATGTCCCCACAACCAAGGTACATGCCCTTGACCAGAATCGAACCTGAGACCTTTCAGTCAGCAGGCTGATGCTCTATGCACTGAGCCAAACCGGTTTCGGCTATCCCCCCTTTTCCTTTTTTTATTTTTATTTTTATTTTTATTTTTATTTTTATTTTTATTTTTATTTTTATTTTTATTTTTATTTTTTTATTTATTTATTTATTTATTTATTTATTTATGGACAAGACATTGTGTGAAGACCACATCTCACCTGGTTCTTTTGATTCATGGGAACCACAGAAGGTCAAGGTGTAAAACCAGAAGTCCTGCCCAATGCAGTGCCAAACATGAATGCCCTAGTATCGTCAACATTTCCTTTGAAATGAATAAGTGATGACTGAGTTCAGCAAGGAACAAAGACACCCCAATGAATTCGGTTCTCATGGGCTCCCGGCTTTCCTGTTTGTCCCCCACCCGCGTGTTTGGCGCTCAGCGATGCCAAGTGGCTTGCCCCGGGGACAGCCTTGTAACAGGCTTCTCTCCAGGGGAGTGTCTCTCCGAGCCTGCGATGGTTATCTGCTAATAGAAGGGAAAACAAGTTGGGAAAGTAGGCCATGTGCGTCGCCGATAAACATGAAAATTTCCTTGGCGAGAGCCCCGCGCTCGCTGCCAAAGTGACCTTGGTCGGGGCAAAGATGACAGAGTGCTTCCCCGCGTGGGCCTGACAGCGTCGCTATCACAGCCCGTTTGACAAATCGTTCACATTAAATCGGGGGGCACTTTCGGCAGCGCCGACGTCCCCTCTCCATCACTCCTGATTACCACACAAACGTCAGCCCTGGCACCGAGCACATTTGTCAGAGGGAGTAAAAAGCAGTTGTTAGTAAGAGCGCTACCTGTCATACTAATGGACTAGCGCTTGTTGCTTTGTGTCCCGCAGGAGCCTACGGATTTGCAAAAAAAGAAAAAAATCCCACCAAAAAACAAAACAATGCACCATTTTTGGGGAAGGGTTGTCCAGTGTTCGTTGAAAATGCTTTTGTGCCTTGGTTAAAGAGAGGTATTGAAAGCTTGTCAGATGGAAAGGTTCTTCTCTTGGAAGGAGGACAGAGTCGAATGTTTGTAGTGACTTTGCTGTTTAGGCACTGCTGCCATTTCTTTGTGGTCAGAGAGGTAATAGCACGCTGTTCAGTTGAGCTTATCCAGGCCCTATAAACTTTAAATTTGTAAAATAATAATAATAATAATAATAATAATAATAATAATAAATAATAATTTTTTTTAAAATGAATGGAACAATTCTCTGTTATTCATGAGGGAACATCCTACCCTTCACTCTCTTTATTTTTCCTTTTTCTTTTTTTTAAATCAAATTTATTGTGGGATGTCTGTTGATAAAGTTATATAGGTTCCAGGCATACAGTTCTATACTGCATCATCTATATATAGTATTGTGTGTTCACCACCCAAGTCAAGTCTCCTTCCATCACCATGTACCTCCCCTTTCCCCTCTCCTACCTCCCCATCCCCTCGCCCTGTGGTAATCACCATACTGTTTCTGTGTCTATGAGGTTTTCTTCTTTGCTTAATCCCTTCACCTTTTTCACCAAGTCCACCAACCCCTCTGACATCCGTCAGTTTACTCTATGTATCTGAGTCAGTTTCTATTTTGTTTTGTTTTGTTTTTGTTTATTTTGTTCATTAGACTCCACATATAAGTGAAATCATATGGTACTTGTCTTTGATTAGGTTACTTCAAATGTAAGATTTCCTTCCTTTTTATGGCTGAGTAGTATTCCATTGTGTAAATATACCACGGTGTTTTTTTAACCACTCATCTACTGAAGGGCACTTAGGCTGCTTCTAAATCATGGCTATTGTAAATAATGCTGCAATGAACATAGGGGCGCGTAAGAAAATCATGTGAAAGAGGTGGAATATGAATGTTTCTTTCTGTCATCTTGGCCTTCACAGGTGCAGGCTTTGCATGAACCCTTATATATTAGTCACACTTATTTCATCACCCAGACAGAACAACCCTGAGAGGCAGGCTGGCCAGGCACTCTTATTCCCATTTCGAGATGACAAAACCAAGAAACCAAAAGATAATTGCTCAGGATTATATGCATATGCATTTCTAGTCCATGCCCATTGACTCAAGTCCACATTGTCACTGATATTTGGATATTCCAATACAGTATATACCGTTTGTTGAGCTGACTCTATGTGGGCCTCTCGCTGCTGCTTCATAACTCTATTTCCAAGTCATCCTTTCCTTCTCCCCATGTCTTTCACTCGTCAGTTTGAACTAGATTTCTCTCTCTTCTTTATTAAATGATAAAAAAAACACCCCACTTTATTTAGAATTTTTAGAAAGTTGGAGAAACTAAAGTAAAGAAAAGGAATAGACTGGGTAGAAAACTTTTATCTGACTGCATTTTATAAGGTAGAATCAGCTCCTCTAAATACTGGTTTGAGAGAGTGAACTTCTGGTACTGGAAAACTATGGGATTGCTGTGTTGAATCTGAACCTTGCTATGCTCTGCTGTTCTATCCGTTGAGCCATGAGAGGCCCCCTTTGCCCTCTTATGAATGGGCTGGAGTGGTCAGCTTGAGATGGGCTAAGCTGAATAAAGCAGCACTACTTAAGTGGTTGATTCCTTTCTTATTTTATTCCAAAAGTCATAAATTAATGTTTCCGGATGTTTGCATTTGTTTATTCCCATTGGACATTTCAGTTACTACCAGTGTCCTTTTCCTAGGGAAATAGATGACCTATAATTAGCTCTCCATTGCAACCCACTCAGATCCCTGAACCAGTAAACCTCAATGGATTAAACCCGCTCTGATTCATAAGACAATCAATCCCCCATAAATTCATTCATTTATCAGATATTTTATACACTTACTATGTGCCCAGCCTTGGACTAAGCCCTAGGAATACCAAGAGAAATCTGGGCCTCCCACAGGTTTAATGTGGATTAGTTTATAAAAATACATCTCCCAGCCAATAACTGCAGGCCTTCCAAAACATCCACCTTCACCATAACCTTCTGACTGTGCCCAAGGGCTTTATATGACTGGATCCCATTCATTTTTTCAATCTTATTCTCAATGACTACTCTTTATCCTGTAACTATTTTTAGATTATAGAGGCATTGCACATATCAATATTTCTCACTTATCTTTCTTTAATAGCAGATTTCCTTTTATACAGGAATATATCAAATAGATCAAAGAGAAGCATTCATGGTTGAAACAGGGATATGGGATCCCTACTTGGTCTGGCTCCCCTGGTAGCTCTCTGGAGCTTACTGTCTTGCTGGAGAAAATGGGGAAAGCCTGGGTCTAGGGTTGCCTGCTGGTGGTGCTGAAGAAGAATGCTGTCTCCACCCACAGACACTCACCCTCTCTCCTTGCACGTGACTACATCAGCAACACTGTGATACTGTTGCATTTAGATGTCATCCTGGGAGGGAGAGTTGTGTCAAGCAGGTCTTGATGAGGAGGCAGTTTGAGGTACTGAACTTGTAGATTGAATGATAACAATTTACATTTAGTACCGTGTCCCAGATTCTCTGAAGTAATTTCATCTACATTTGTCTCAATTGAGCACTATTACCCCCATGAGTTTGTCCCAGTTTTATTTTATTTTCCAAGTGAAAAACAGAGTCATGGTGTGCTGTCCAAAATCATATTGTAGGAGCCAGGACTGAAACCCAAGTTCAAGTTCTCCAAGTCCAGCCCTGTTCATTTTTTTGTTGTTGTTGTTTCCCTCACTCATTGCTCATAGCAGCAGGGTGCCTCCTAACCAGATCTGCCTCCATCGTCCATTGCTCCCTGCTCCCATCCCTCCTTCACAAAGCTGACCTGGGCCCATTTCTTCCTGCATCCCATTGTCCATGGAGACACATCTTTCCAGGGAAGTGAGTATGTACCTCCAAAACAAGACAGACAGAAGGTGGCATGTATTTAATTTTCCTAAGATACCTTGCCTTATTTCCTTTATGTCCAGACTCAATGCATGATTTTTTAAATTTAGAGAATGTGGCTCTGTGTTAATTTCAGTGGCTACACACCCAACCATCCGTCAGTGCCTTAGTGTGGCATATGATATATTCAATACATTTTAAACACTGCTACTTTTAAAAATAACTTTCAAAGGTTGTAAATGTCAAACTGAGATTTGAAATATGTCAGATAGCTGTCATTTTTACACCCTTCATTAATTTCAATTGGACTCAGTGAATTGTATTTGACAAACTGTTTTCATACAATGACTACAAGCATGCTACATTGACGTAGCACATCCCTGGCGTGTGGAATGTTTTGAGGGGAACTTGAATGTGTGACTTCTCTATGACCTCATGGATGACATGAGACCATCCAGTGACAAGTGTGGCAGCATTCAACTCTACAAATGGTGGCATTTGCAGAAACTTCAAGAGGCTTATTCAGAAATGGAAATATCTTAGCAGAGATTTTCCAGTAAGAAAAATAGATACATTTGTGCTCAATATAAACTTGCAAAATCTGGGCTACAGTTAATGCAAAAGGGTCATGAATAAAGACTTCCTTTTGGCAGATCTGAGCAGGTGGAGACATGCATGGAAGAATCAGGTCTGGTTATGAAAATAATTTCCTTGTTAAAATTAACAGCAACTCTCGACTATTAAATGCTATACCAAGAGCATGATCCAAAGAATAAAATGCTTAAACCCCATTCTCTCATGTCAGGCTCTGCAAATTCAAATGCTGGCTCCACCTCTTACTCTATGACTATGGGCAGGTCACTTGACCTCTAGGTGCTTCAATTATGTAATTTGTAAGGTCAGGATAATGATATTACTTATCTCATAGAGTTACTATGAGGACAATGTGAGGTCAATGAATGTTAGCTATTATTATTGCATAGCAGGACTTCGCAAAGTGCTTCACATTCATTTAATTCTCCAACTGCATTGTGAGCTGGAAGTTACTAATATTGCTAATTGACAAATGAAAACATAGATACATTAAGGAATGTCCAGAGTTTTCTACCTAGGATGGGCAGAGACAGGAGGTCAAATAAGGGACAAACCTTTTAGATCAGTTTGTTCAACTATAAAGGTGGCAA
The DNA here is from genome assembly GCF_964339955.1 of Pipistrellus hanaki. NCBI lineage: Eukaryota > Metazoa > Chordata > Mammalia > Chiroptera > Vespertilionidae > Pipistrellus > Pipistrellus hanaki. Next base: position 7,668,953 of record NC_140507.1, on the reverse strand, counting down.
TTGAACTTGAAGGTCCCGCCTACATCAGCCAATACTGGATACAATGACACTGGGAGCCAGCACACTGACAAAAAGTAAGCTGCACATGCCCAGCTGTTGTAGCTCACTAGTTGAGCAACGACCTATGAACCAGAAGGTCAGGGTTCAATTTCAGGTCAGAGCACATGCCTGGGTTGCAGGTTTGATCCCCATTGTGGGGAGTGCAGGAGACAGCCAATCAGTGATTATCGCTCTCTCTCATCATTGATGTTTCTACCTTTTTTTCTCCCTGAAATTGATATAAAATATATTTTTAAATGAGCTGCACAAACCCAAGTACCATCACACAGAAGGTAGGTTCATGTCTTGCCAGCAGTGGGCAGTTGGTTTTTAAAATATATACTGTCATTTTTGCTCCTTTTACTCTCTGAAGAAGAAAATAAGCCATACTTTGTGTGTTTATATGAGAGTTAGTGTCATGTTCTTAACTCAACTTTAAATAAATTATCCATAAGTAAAAAACCTAAGTCTCTTTTCAAAACACAACTGTGGAAGAAATTGCATCTAGAAATTATCACTCTGCATAGAGAAAATGGTTATTTTTTATTGTTTGTTTTCTTTTTCTATATCTTGGCTGAGGCATGAAAAATTGAAATTCAATCAATAATAAATTAGATTTAAAAATTTTAAGAAACTGTAGAGATGATTGAGTTCAGTGTTTTCAGATTCCTAATTCATCCTAATGTAGTTTGTCTTGTCTAGATGGATAACTGGCATGACCGGAGTGGACTAGGAGAGCAGACATTGCTGCTCAGGTCCAGCTGGTGTGTCTGTGGATATGCCAGCTTTAAAAACAAAAAACACAAAATAGCCCTAGCCAGTGTGGCTCAGTTGGTTGGGCGTTGTCTCGTGCACCAAAGAGTCACCAGTTCGATTCCAGGTCGGGGCCCAGGTTGCAGCTCAATCTCTGGTAGTGGGGGTGTGGGAGGTAGCCAACCAATGTTTCACTCTCACTTTGCTGTTTCTCTCTCTCCCTCTCTCTATCTCCAAAAGTCAATAAAAATATATATATTTTTTAAAATAGAACACCACCACCAAGAACATAATACTATCTGACTTTTCTGAGAACATTCATAGTCACTAATTCAAAAAATGTTAATGAGATGAACAATACTTGTCTGCAGGTCATTTTTTGGCCCATAGTGGGCCATTTTGTTACTTTAGCTCTAATCAGATCCCGACATTTTGCATTTGTGCAAACCTTCACCCAGAAAGAAGGTCAGGGTCCCCTTTGGAGTCCCTCAAGGGCAGGAACCAGGCCCCATAGTTCTGTGCTTTGGTGAGTTTCTCTACATCGTTCTATCACCTGTACTTGTTACAAGACAAGGGCAAAGTGTGTGACCTGTAAACTCACACAAGACAGAAAATGTCATTTGGCATTGATAGTTGGAAAATGGAAAACACTTTCAGGTTGGATCTAGAGGACCGGATTTAAGGATTGTGGAAAAGAAAATAAAAAAGGTAAATAAAAAAGATTTCCCGGCCTCTAGTTTTCTGATTGCATGAGGAAGAAACACAGCCAGATCCACAAGGATCTGTAGTCTATGGGAAGAGAAGAGAAATGTGTGAGTGAACAAGGAGCAGCGGGCATGCTGGGCGCACTGAGCAAGTCACTTCCAGGTTCCTGCAAACCAGACCCCATGGTGCTCTTGTGCAAAAGCTCACGTGCACTTCACCCCCCCCCCTTCCTCCTTTCATTCTCCCACAGAAAAAGCACAAAGACCTCATCAAGTATGTGAGAGGGTGTCTCTCTCATTTATCCATGCACTTTATCGTCACTTATGGCTCCTACTGGAAGCAAACGCCGCCTTTATCTCGCTGTGGGGGTTCAGCATCCTTCGTTTTTGTTATTTCATGTAAATGAGGAATCTAAGGGTGGAATTATAATTTATGGGAGACGCATGGAGCATCTGACAGTCCTCATAAACATTCTGAACTACTTTATCTTCGGAACAAAACATACATTTTGTCTCCTAATAAGGAGTTTTATTATAACAATATTTCTATTCTGGACCTCCCTGTTACTGTGAATAATATGGGGTGGGGTGATTTTTTTTTCCTGTATGTTCAGAAATATCTGTTTATATCTACGAATCTTTCTTAAGGATTAGTAGACAGTAAATATTATCAGACTCTTACCAAGCTTCAGGGATTGGGAAGTTGACTGTTAGTGTCTCTGTTATTCCTGCTTGGTTGTTTTTGATTTGCTTTGTTTTTAACAAAAAATTAATTAGCAAGTTGTAGGTCTTTGATCCTGAAAATAGGACCCTTGACTCGTGTGATCTCTACTGTAGTCATTATTCACATTAATCTTGCCTCTGCAAAAATCAATGATGGTTCTTTAGGGGTGTTCTGATTTCAGAATATAGGGGACTTTCCAATTGGCCTTCCATGGATTCTGTCAGTAGTGGGAGGAAGGACTCAGACTGTGACATGGCAGGCTTTTTTGAATCTTTCATGTCATCATTGATACTCTTAATTTTAAGGAAGGAAAACAGCAAACAGTCCATTTTCTTTCAGAGTTTCTCAACACTCAAGAACAAAAAGAAAGGCAAGAGAAATACTCCGATTGGACTAACGTTCATCCCTTTAATATTTTTTTATGTCAGTTATGGAAATAGAGATGAAACTAGTTAATTCTTTTTCTCCATTTCTCCATTCCTACTTTGATCTAAAAAATATATGCACCTTCTTTTTTTTCTCTCTAGGGAATATTTGAACGAAAGATCATTAAATAGAATCTTAGCTTCCCTATTTAAATGCTTGTCTAAGGATAATCAGCTGAGCTTGCAAAGAATACACAATCATAAAATCATTTAATTAAATTACATCAGTGCTGTTTGTTTTGCTGCCCGTGTGGGTATTAATAACACCATTGCTGTTTTCACTGCCAAAGGTTTGCTACTTAATTATTATATTTGCTTATTGGGGATGTTAGCATCAGTGTGGAGGATCCTGTAATCCCACACTGGGTGTCGCATCACCAGATAGGACACGCTTTCCAGAACTGCAAATCCCACAGCCTGGGATAGATCTAGAGATGAAGTTGCAGAAATCAAATGAAACATTTGTTCGCTTGTAAAAATGGAACAGAAAATAAGAACAGTTATTCAGACTGTGAGTAAATTTGATGGGGTGTGAACTGATCACTTTATTACACTCTGTTTATAGCATCCTTGCCATTTTCTGAGATGGCAGCCTATGCTTTCCATTGTCTTAATTAGATTAAGAATGGATTAGAGGAGCCGAATCTATTATTAAAAAAGCAATTCTGCTGTGTTCCTGAAAACCCCCTTTTGGTTTTTAATTTAAATTCCACAGCAAATGCACAATAGCAAATGCCTTTCTTGTAATTATGAGCATGTGTGCATTTATTTAAAAGGCTATACAAGTATTACAAAAACTAGATATTCAATTTCTCTTCAAAAGTATTCCTGAAGAAACAAGGGAAGGAAGAGAGAAACAGAGAGGGGAAGGAAATGGTGGGCTGTCTTTGTTTTTGCTGTCAAGAAAACATGTGGAAACAGCTTCCTTGTTTTCTTCCTCTGTTGGTTTACCCAGACATAATAGGACAATGGTGCTCCTCTGAGCTGCCAATTTCTCCAGGTCCTTTTGTTCCTTGTTGGTTTATATTCACACCTGAAGTATTTGAGAATGTAGGTTCCTCATTCCTCTAGCTTAGACTGAACATTTGTTCTGTGGGAAACCACCTCGGGATGATTATCTGGCTTCCCGTTTGCATATCTGCCTCTCCTCTGGTGCCCATACAACTGCAAGTCTCAGTTTGAAACTTCATTATGTAACCAGCCATACATATTATGCAAGCGTGGCTTTGGATTTCATTTGGGGTAGAGCTGCTGTGTTGGAAACGATAGTGTTTTGTTTTTTCCAGTAGGTGCCCTAGTTTTAATTTATTGTTGGGTTCCCTAACCTCTAAAATGTGTTGCCTTAAGATGTTATATTTTACCTATTTTCTATGCATTTCAAAAATTCCTGTGTAGTCAGAATAAAGTTTCATAGTTACACACACACACACACACACACACACACACACACACACACATTATTGTAAAAAGTGGTGAAATTTGAATAAGGTCTGTGGTTTACTGAATAGGTAGCACCCATGTCAGTCCTGGTTTTGATCATGTACGTCGGTTATGTAACATACCATTGGAGAAGGCTGGCTGCAGGCTATACGAGAACTCTCTGCACTATTTTTGCAATTCTGTGAGTCTTACATTATTTCAAATTAAAGTATTTATAAAAATTAATGTATAATTTTAGTCCATTAACTCCTGGACTGCTACTAGCCAATATTGATCCCTACTTGATCTGCATTAAATTAATTTTGTTTTAATCACCAACACTCCACTGTCACCAGCCTTTTGAACACCCATAATTCTCTTTCTCTCACTCTAAGCACATTGCCTACATTTCATACTCATTCAACTCTGGTACTTTAGCAAAAGGTCCATATCTGAACGGTCTTTTTTAGTCCCAGAGCCTAACATTGGGCTCTGGACTTCGTGTTCGAATGTTTGATTGTTGAATATTCCAATGAGACTATGGGATAAAAGAGGATGGTTAATGAATAAAGAACTGGTATGCTAGCATAGTGCTGGCCACACAGCAAGCACTCTGCGTATATCCTGAATGAAGGAATTAGTTAATTCATTAATTTTGCTCACATGCAAGTTTTGTAGCTTAGCAAGATGGGACTCAGGTTCCTGCTGAGCCATCTGTTCTTGGGAGGACTTTGTGACGACTCAGAATCTGAGATCGCTCATTAATTGTCATTGCTTCAGTGAGGTGCCCTGTTTGGGATTGGAGGTCTTGAAGTGATACCTAATTTAGGAAGACGGTGACAAAATTTATCACTAATTACCTGTCTATCAAATGGGAATCAATGCCATCAGCAACATACGATGGTGATAATGTTATCATTTATCAAGTGATTAGTATTCTAAGCACTTTACATGTATGCTCACACTTTAATTTTACTCAATCACTAGCTCAGAGTTTAGTAAAATAACGTGTTCAGGGTCACCCATAATTGGCTTGTGAGTGGCAGATCTGGGACTTGAACCTAGGAAGTCTAACTTCTGAGAACTTTTATGGTCTCCCTTTCATATGTATGTTCTATGCATGAAAATGGTTAGTGTTTTCCAACCCTAGAGATTCATTAAAATCACCTGAGTACCTCTTCCTGGACCCACTCCCACATGCATGTATGCCATTTATCTGGGTGGGCATTTTGTTGGATTTCCAGTGGGGTTCCCACCAAAGTGCCATGATGAGCATCTTAGTTGCATGTGAAAACTCACTGTCTGTGAAGAGTGGAAGCTCCTTATTCTACTTATAAGTTCATTATGCCTGGCTATAACCATTTCAAAGCAGGGTACTTGCCCGCACCTTCTACCTTGGAGAAATTGAGCTGAAAGTCCACCTTCTTTGCAATTAATGTCTGAACTTTCGTTAGTAACCTGTTTTCCATATTCTCTGCCAAAGGCTTTCCATTCTATCCCCACCACCTGCCTCTGACGTTCATTTTAATAGTATTTTACTTTTAGAAAGGTATCTATTGGCCAAAAAAAAAAGTGTTCTATAGCAGGTATTCTAAAACTTCACCTGTTCAAACGAGTTAGGCAAATTAGGTAAATGAATGAAGAAGACAGGTCTTTGTGTAGCAAGCATTACCTTTGTGAAAGACAGGGGTAATTATCACTAGGGCAGACTGAGGAGCATGTGTCCCATTAGAGGGAGACTCCCTCCTCTAATCTCATAAGGTAGCCACACAGAAATCCTGCTCCCTATTCTGGGTCTTCCAGATTTTCAGAAGACTTCAGAAATCTATTTTTTTTTATTTTGTTTTTCTGATGCAAAATTATTTGGCAACTAGACCCATTTTTCCAACACTGCACAGGTCAATATTGTGTCACCAATAACAACACCAAAGAGCTTTTGTAGAGTTCAAAGCAAGTAGCTGTCCTTATTCAGGTACCTCTTTGCATTTTGAGATAATTAATCTTTCTTCACAAATTACCAAGGGTACTGGGTTCTAATCTTTGCCAGAAATTGACATTCTGTCTTTAGACAAGGCACAGCATTTAGTGGACCCTGTTTCCTCCTCTGTGACATTGAGCAGAGAGAAAGGCATTATAGACTTGTAGAGGGTGTTAAAGGCGGGGTCTCTGGAGAAAGGATGTGACTTACCAGCTCTGTGATTTTTAAATGAGTTGTTTAACATTCAGAGCCTGATTTTTCTCCTCTGAAAAATGGATACGTAAGATATTGACTTGTACAGTTATCCTGAGGATTAAGTTAAATTGCATATATTTAGTAGTAAAACACTGGACCTGGTAATAATAAGAGATATACTTAATGAGTGTCATGTTTTTAGTAGACTAAAATCAGGCAAACCATAGCCCAGCACTTGGTCTCATTGCCTTGTTGGCTTCAAGCATTAGGCAAATCTGCTTACTCCTCCTTTACTTACCTTCCATTGACATATAAAGGTTTTTTCTCTATTATTCTTTCTTTTTTAACAACAAAGAGCTTGTGTATTTATTGTACTGAAGCAAAATAGACACTATGATATCCTATCTAAAAAAAAAGGTAATATGCGAATTGACTGTCATCACTCCAACACACAAGATGGCCACCACCATGTAATCAAAGATGGCTGCCCCCATGTGGACACAAGATAGCCTCCATAAGATGGCCAGCAAGGGAGGGCAGTTGGAGGTGATCAGGCCTGCAGGGGAGGACAGTTGTGGGGGACCAGGCCTGCAGGGGAGGGCAGTTAGGAGTGATCAGGCTGTCAGGCAGAAGCAGTTAGGGGCAATTAGGCAGGCAGCAGTTGGGAGCCAGCAGTCCTGGATTGTGAGAGGGATGCCCACTGGGATTGGGCCTATAAGGGCAGTCAAACATCCCTTGAGGGGTACCAAATTGGAGATAGTGCAGGCTGGGCTGAGGGACACACACACACACAACCTGTTTACAAATTTTGTGTACCAGGCCTCTAGTATTTCTATAAACAGTTACCACATAATAAAAGTTTTAACTCATCATAAAAATACAAGTCCAAACTTGTAAAACACATCCATTTTAATTATTGCCTAGATTTTATTTAAATATTAATGACTGTTTGTATAATATTCAAATCAGCTGATCTTAGCTTTCATAAAACCATTCATCAAATTAGTCACATATACAGTAGAAATGCAACTAAAATATATAATGCTCAGAAAAGTACCCTTCCTCAATGTTTTCTCCTGCCACATGCTCACTTTGTGTAATAAACTAAAACAGATTTTTTAAATTAAACAGTGCAGTCTGCATTAATTGATGGCAATAAAATGTATTGGATTTGAGATTTATGGTTTTAATGAATGGAGAAAGGAAGTTGATTTTTTAAATTGTTAACATTAACTTATGACTTCCCAATGTATTGTGGTTTTTTTTATTAACCAGCATTTCTTTTTTTAAACTTATCTTTATTGTTGACAGTATTACAGATGTCACTTTTTCTTATTTTTCAAAAATTAGTGGGACTGACAGCTTCATGGACAGAAATCCAATTCCTTAACTCTTTCCTTCCCTGTCTAATGTGACCACATTGGTGGCTATGTTTATAAAACCAGAGTAAATCTCTTTGGGATGATTGGAAGCAAAGAGTGATTAATAATGAATACATGTATGTATTTTAAGAAGAGGGTTGTATTAAATATGAAGAGGCAATAAATGCCTCTTAACCTTCCCAGAGGTCAACAGTCAGCTGGGTGGCTGGTTACACAGGGCAGCGTGGGCAGCCGCAGCCTGATTCAGACCTAATCTTAGATCTGATGATAGTACAAGCAATTAGGGAAGCATCTCTGTAATAACAATCATCGATTTAGACCAAGAGGACAGGTCGCAGCTGTGGGGAGCTCGTAGAAAGAGAAGTCAGAACAATTCATGGGTTCCTGAGAAGCAAGCCTCAAGTTATCTCTTTTCAGTATGTTAGCCTTCAATTCCTCTTGATAATAATTTACTGAAAAACATTTTTTAAATACACGCATGACTCTTGGGATGCAGATTGTTCACAGTCCCTTTTTCCCCAACATGTTAATAGGTTGGGATTACACATCTTTCTTATTAATAATGCTATTGTGACTTTAAATCTCTATCTCAAACCATGATTGACACAAACATTGTATTTTAGCTTTTACTTTATTTTTTCTCAAGAACTGAGCTCGAATTGTATTATCACAAACCCATGTCTTTTGAGGATATATAACAATTCAGTTTTGTCTCCTTTGAAATGCTGGTGTTTGTAAACGAGAGAGCTGCCACTCTAGACTTCAGTCCTCTCCTTTCACTTCTTGACAATCTTGAGAGAAGAAAAGTTTTTACTCCTTTTTATGTTTGAAAGAAATCTGGGGCTCTGGTCTACCTAAGGTTCCAGGTTATTTTCCATCTTCCCTACCCACCACTTTCCCTGACCCTCAAGATAACAGAAATGAGTTCCTTGGCTTCTCCCCATAAAAAAAAAAAAAAAAAAAGGTAATGCCTCAATTTATGACTGGCTTGGAATAATCCTATATAATAAAAGCATAGAATAAAAATTGTGTCCTAGACTAAGAGGTCATTCTGCAGTTGGATCAGGGGGCAGGGCCGGCCAGGGGAAAAGAGGGAGCACCCAGCCTGCTGCCGGAAGCCACTAGGGACCCTGACAGTGTACAAGTTTCATGCACTGGGTCTCTAGTTAATAATAATAATGGTGTGAGAATGTTTTGCATTTATGACTGCTTTCAAATTTTTTTTTCTGAATCTCATAAAAAAATACACTAAAAAGTAAGAAGAGAGACAGAATGGAAAAGACTGGGCTCATTCAATTAGTCTCTCATTTGTGCATCCATTCCACAATGTTTAATAAAGTAACTATGTGTGCTAGGTATTGTTCTGGAGCAAGGTCTATAATGTGAGAAGGGAAGACAAGATCTCAATGCATTTAGCAGGAAGGACCAGGCAATCATTACATAAATGAATGTATAGGATCATTTCACATAATGCTACTCGATGTGAAGAAAATAACATGGGAAGATGCTTTAGAGTGGGTTCTCAGAGAAAGTTGTACAGGGGCGGTGACATTTGAGCTGAGACCTCAGTGACAAAAAGAAAGCCATGGTGATGTCTGGGGAACACAAGCCAAATTCAAAGACCCTGCAGTGTGAAAACCAATAGAGTGCAGAGAATGGCAGGAGACAGGAGGCAAGGGGTTGGGTCATTTTGGGCCTGCCATGCCATGGAAAGGATATTAACTTGGAACCATTGCTTCACTGCCTGCAATATGTCTGAGGGATAAGAACTTTCCCAGTACCTTTTCTCCTGATTGGATGGAGAACTGTAACAAGCTCCTATAAACACATATAGACATGTGCCAATGGCACCACTCCACAGTGAGCTCATGGGGTGGAACTTCTGCCTCATTCATTTTTTTGTATCCCTGGAGACCCAGCGTAGATCTGGTATGTAATTAGCAAGTGTGTGATAAGCTGAGCTGGAGTGTTGTCAAAATGTGGTCAGGTCCCACCTGCACCAAAGCCTCCAGGGAGAGGCGTGTTTGAGATGCGTCTTCCAAGCCCTCCCTCCCGGCTAATGAACTAGACTTTCTGGGAGTGGAGCTTTCATTCTGCATTTTCAACCAGCTCCTGGAGCAATTCTATGCATAGGAAATGTGAGAACTGACCTCCTTTTCATTTCTCCCCAGAAGTGCCTCCTATATTATAAAAATCCCAAAGGCACAAATATTTAGGCTAATATGGTGTATATTCATGAGAGGCTCCTGCTGACAGCTGCACGTGTGTACACTATTTTCTATACTGGTTCTTAATAAGATGACATAAGTGTGTCCATTTGTAGCAGACTTACAACGCATCCTTATTAATTCAAGCAAAACAAGTGAAATTAGGAGATTCGTTCTGTTTTTGACGCTTGTTCTATCCCATTCACTTGATTCTATTATCAGAAGTAAGCTGGAGCTTGGCAGAGGATGTCACGTGACAAGAAGCAGCCTGGTTGGGGTGCCCAGGCCCACATCCCTCCATAACACAAGAACTCAGGAACTGAGATCTCTAGGCAAAAGCTGAGGGGTACAGAGTTGCACAAACAGCATAGGCTGCCTGAATGCACTGATGTTTCAAAGAAGAAGAATTGGAGGAAACAGTGAGTTGAGGTTCAGAATAAACCTCTACCTTTGGCAAATTCTGCCCAAATATTGGTGAAGGCTTACGTGGCTTTGCTCCCCCGTTTCCGTGGTTAGAAAGGTAGCAGAGAGACTGAACGTTAAGACGAAGCCATGCCACACAGTTTGAGTGAGAGCAATGTTCCTGCTCCAAGAACAAGGCATTTTTCACAAATCCCTCACACATTGTAGGCGTGACAGTCCCTGTAAGTAGCGTTTCCAAGGAGGAAAATGACAGACCCTCAGTGGGGAGGAGGGATGTGGCTTTGGAGCTATGTTTGCTGTGTGTGTATTTCAATCCAAAAGCTGAAGAGGACGTCGGGAAGATGGGAAGCCCTTCATGTCACCTCTTGGGTTTGGGTTTTGTTCTCACTCTTTCACTGCTTTGTCAAAGCTGCGGTGTTACCATCCACTTCCTCCTACACTCTCTGTTTCCCAACAAAATACAGGATTGTTTGTGCTTGTGGCAGGGAAAACAAAAAAGGCAAGCCTTCTTAAAAACACGATCCCCTTAAAATTTTGTCCAGTGAAAACTAAAGTAGACAAAATGCCGCTGCATATGATGGCAGAGGGTGAGATTCCTTTTGGGCCTCCTATTCCAAGGAAGGCTGCCCTTGCCTGTTCCAGAGCCAACTGCTTCCAATATGGATCATTTAATCCAGTCCGCAATCCCTCCCCTGATAAAAGGGCACTGGATGTGTGTCCCTGGTTCCCATGGAGTCCTCCCTGTTATTATTTTTGTTGTCCTGTTTTAGTCAATGACATGATTTCTACAGAAAACCACCAGGCAGGATGGACCGCTCTTTTCCCAGCATGTCTGCTTTCTCTGCACCATGTGCACCAAAAAACACATAAGGATTTTTTGTGACCTTTCTTCAGCTTCATTCCCAGCACCTCTAGACAATGTAGCCAGTGCAGTTTGAATTTCCTTCTTAACCCTGTGCTTGCCACCAAGCCTGACATTGTTTTCACCTGGCAGTCTGCAGGCTGCATCGTGGCCAACAGAAAGAACCTTGCTTAGCCAGCACAGTGGTTTTTGAAATTGAATTTGAACGTCTTTGGATGAGTCCACTCCCCGCTAGCCACCGGGCCTCACACCTGGCTGCCTCACACACTGGTCTCTGGAGGAATCCTGGCAAGGCCAGTCCTGGTGTTGAGATTCAGCAGCACCTCCCTCTCCCTTTCTGCTTGTGCAGCTGCTGAGTTTAAGGCACTGGGTTTGTGTGTTGATTGTATGTGTGTGTGCGTGCGTGTGTGTGTGTGTGTTGATAATGTGTGTTGGGTGTGTGTGTATGTGTTGATAGTGTGTGTTGGTTGTGTGTATACTTGTTGATAGCGTTTGTTGGTTGTGTGTATGAGTTAGGTCAGGGAGTTCTAAATCAGTTGTGCATGCTTTGGTTGTATGTATTAGTTGTGTGGGTACGTGTGTTGCTTTCCTTGCTGGTGTTGAGTAGGGATGTTAGGAAAACAGCTGGTTGCTTTGGAAGTCTTTCTTTTTTTCTTCCAACTATAGCCAGATAATGTCTATCTCCTTCAGGAGAATTCAATAACTATTTATACTTTTAGGTGGTTTTCATGTTTTATTTGCCACCATTTACCATATAAGTAATCTCCTATTCTTACCCTCCCCCAAAACAAAATCCTAATAAAACAAGTTACTCATCCAGTTAAAAAGAGTGATCTGGGCCTCTCATATTTGACTCTCACAGTTAAGATGTAAGAAGTTTTCTTTAACACCAGATGATGGTATTTTTTTAACTTAGGACTTCATAACAAGAAAATATGTTGGGAATGACAAAATTCAATTTTTAATCCCCTTACCATCCACTTAGCTGAGGTGTTTATCTACAGATACATCACATGGTATCATTGAGCTATAAACAAGGTGCTTCTGGCCATTAACTCCCATCCTATTTCACAAAGGAATTGTTCACCCTCTTAACTGATTGCTGGTTTTCTGTGTCCCATCATTTCCCAAATCACTCTCTGAATCATGGCCAGAATTCCAAAACTAGAGAACTCTCACCCTGCTTTTCAGCCCTCACCTTCACCACCTGTAATCTGGTCCCAGCCACTGCTCTTCCTACTTTGCTCTCTGCAATCTGTTTGCAAAGCCAGGAGGACTAAGATGGTTTTGCACAGTGCCTGCTGTAGCTGTCTATTTAATCCCCTGAGCTGTGATGTAATAGACAAGAACCATTTCCTGGTTAATGTCTCCCCCACTATTTAGATTTACCTTTCCTTCCACATTTACCTTAGCTATTCTATTATCATTTAGCACTTTACTGAAATTTTATGATTTAATCATTGCTTATCTAGTGTTTTAGGGACTCTATTTACAACAATGTTTATGAATTATGAAAGATTTACTGCTGTGTGGATGGGTGATCATTTTTGTGTCTCTGTTCTACTCAGATAAGGAATAAATAAAGGGAGAGGTAAAAACAAATGTAAATTAGATAAGAAAAGTCTTCTCAGGTGTATCAGTTATCTACTGCTGTGTAACAAATGACCCGCTCCCCTTTAGTGTATTAGAGTAATAATAAACACTTGATAATGCTCACTATAATTTTTGAATTAGTCAGAAATTTGGGAGTGAATGGGTTAGGCCAGTAGTCTTCAAACCATGGCTTGCAAGCTACATGCGGCTCTTTGGCCCCTTGAGTGTGGCTCTTCCACAAAATACCACATGCAGGCGTGCACATACAGTGCGATTGAAACTTCGTGGCCCATGCACAGAAGTCAGTTTTTGGCCTGGGCAAGTCTATTTTGAAGTGGCATTAGAAGTGAGGGTGTCGGTTGCATGTGGCTAGTGAGCTGAGGTTTGCCCACCACTGGGTTAGGCAGTTCTGGCTCGAGACTTCCTATGAGGTTGCGAGCAAGATGTATGCCTGGACTGTAGCATCTGGAGGCTTCACTGGGGTCAGAGGATGGTTTCCTAGGTAGCTGATTCTCATAGCTACCATGTGAGGGCTGGCTGTGGGCATTAGGCTCCAGTTCTCCCCTTGACGGGGTACCTTCACAGGTCACTTGAATGTCTTCATAGTAGCTTGCTTTTCCCAAATCAGGAGATTCAAAATGGAAGAAGGCATAATCTCTCTTGTGACACAGCAGTGGGATCCACTGTTATTTCTGCCACATACCTTGCCTCAGAAGGGAGTTATTGTGCTCAGCCCACATTGAAGGGGAAGAGGGACTAGATTCTGCCTTTGGGAGGAGGAAGCCTCAAAGAATTTGTAAACATTTTAAAACAACCACATCACATTCCTGTAATATTTGACTTTTTACAACACCCATTACTGCCGCAAAATGCTGACAATCTATTCCAATCTGTGACAGTAATGGGTATTGTACAATAAATAAATTATCGGTATTTTTTTTTTTCTTCATCAGTCTCAAAATGGGATCAGAAGGCCACTGGGAGACAAGGTCTTTCCAGGTACACAGAATGGCCTCAGGGTGGACAACATGATGAGGTCAATGATGGCTTCCCAGAGTGGTTGATATGTTTAACAAAATTTAGACCGTTTGCTGGTGCTGTATATAAAACAATTCCAGTCTTCCCTACTCATTTGGCTAAGTGATTGCTGTTGGTGGTTTTTAATAGAAAACATAAACATGACTAGGCCGGTGGTTCATAAACCACAGGTTTTACATGTAACTCACCTGAAGCTTTTTAAAAAGAAAGATCCCTGGCTCGTAGCCCAGACCTACTAAATTATAAGTTCTAGGGAACAGATCCCTGAGAACTGTTACAGTTTTTTAAAGCTCTGGGTGATTCTGATATTAGAGCAGTGTTTGGGAACCATGGCCATCCTTCACCAAATTTACTCACCAACTCAAATCACTTGCAAAGAAAAAGGGAAATCATTGACACTCTCGTGACAATCAACCTCATTTTGCTTTCAGAAAAGTCTCTCTGGGTTTCTAGGCACTTTCCCCAAATGAGTCCCTGACTGGCAATGACTATGGTTCTGTAGCTGAGTCCCCCAAGGCAGGAACATGAGGGGCCCACACAGTGGTAAGGGCACTGGCCCAGAAATGCATCCATTGTTCACGCTTCCCAAAGACAATGACTCTCTTTCTTATTAGAGTTGCCCTCCTCTTACCCAAAGGCTTTCCATGCAACCGAGGGAGCATAACAATGGCCGGGAAAGGAAATGTCTTCATTGATTTCTTTTTTGTGAATTGAAGCCTCCATGAAAATGGCACAGGCTTGTTTAACAGTGTCGATTTGTGGAATGGAGGGGAGGAGTGTTAAAACCCATCCATTTCCCCCAATGTTTGAACCACGCTAATGAATTAATCCATAGATAATGGATTGAATTCGCTGCAATTACCGCAGTAGGTAAGGCTTGTTAAAAAGAGATAAGGCAACAGACTAAAGAAAACAGCATTTCAGCTATTAACTGAATTTCACTTGGGCTCTGATAATTTAGCCTATAACTTTCCTTTGAAAGAGAGATTGTGTGGTCCCATGATCAATGTGTAAGCCAAATGCTGGAGTTCACCTGTTGATGTTACACTGAGGAAAAATAGGATAATTTTGACAACCATTTTCCCAGCAGCCTGGAGATTGCTAGGATGTATATTTAATATATCCCAGTAAATCTTTAAAAACACAAGGCTTTGATTCCTCAAGACAGGAAGTTCATTCTTGCTTCACTACCACCCCTTATTTATTACCTTAAATTACCCCAGTTCCATGGAGAGATCCACATTATTTTGAATAAGCTGCTAAAGAATAAGTCTCCATGGGTGTTAAACAAAACAAGGCTGATCGCAAAAATGCTTTATATTGCTAAAGAACTTCACAGTTGAAAAATAGTGTTATAGAGATCTCTCTCAGCATATCAGATATTTGTGCCCAGACAGGGGAAGCTTAATACACAACCCAAGCCCTCAGAAGGCTGCATTATGCAATTTGGAAGCTGAATTTGAGTAGCTCATCTGCATTTATCTTTGAATTCTTACTTCTACCACTGTATTCAGATCTTTGTCCCTCATTATTTTTTTTAACAGAAAGCTCCTTAGTGATTTTTTCCTTCTTCATCTTGTCTGTTCCTGGCATATGGATTGCATCCCAAGCCATCGTTGTCATCTTGCCGTCCTGCTCAAAAATCTCAGTTGTTTTGCTTACTTTTTGGGGTGCCCCAAAATTGGCCATTCAACATGTAAGGCCCTTCCTGGTCTCATTTTGCTTATATTCCAACATTAATCCCAGTATCTTCCCTCATGGTATTATGCTTTATATGTTCTTCTTTCTTTGCTCATGTTCTGGAATATCTCCTACTAGAATGGAGTTCTATGTCCTGAAAATACACTCTAGGTCCCAGTCAACGTCTCCTCCTTTCTAAAACATTCTTCTCCTCCTCATGCACATGGATTCTGCTCACCATTTAATGTTTGCTTTTCAAATCTTATTGTTATTCTGGAATGTAAATCTCTTTTTAATTAAGGTATAGTTGACATACAATATTATTAGTTTAAGGTGTATAACATAGTGAGATTTCACTTTTATACACCTTACAAAGTGATCACAAAAAGTCCACTACCCATATGTCACTCTAAAAAGTTATTGTGATAGCCCAGCCAGTGTGGCCCTGTGGTTGAGCATTTACCTATGAACCAAGAGGTCACGGTTCCATGCCTGGTCAGGGCATATACTTAGGTTGTGGGCTCAATCCCCAGGAGGCAGCTGATCAACTATTCTATCTCATTTTTGATGTTTCTAGCTCTCCCTCCTTCTCCCTTCCTCTTTGAAATCAATAAAAAAATATTTTTTAAAAAGTCATTGTGGTATTATTTACTTTATTCCTGATGTTGTACTTTATACCCTTGTGACTTATCTCTCTATATAAAGCCTAATATGCAAAGTGTTCCCTCCAGAGTTCAACAGACTGGGAGTTTGATCACTCGCTATGACATGCACTGACCACCAGGGGGTAGTGCGGATTGAAGGAAGACTCCGGTCAGCAGCTGGTATCCACTAGAGACCCTACCCATGCAGGAAATTTGTGCACTGGGCCTCTCATTATGTTATAAGTGTGTACCTCTTAATCCCCTGCACTTTTTTGCCCATACCCCCACCACTCAACCTTCTGGCAACTGTCAGTTTTTCTGTATCTATGAATCTGTTTGTTTTGTTTGCTTGTTTGTTTAGATATTTTAGATTCCACACCTAAGTGAAATGATAAAGTATTTGTCTTTCTCTGACCTATCTCACTTAGCATAAAACCCTCCAGGTCTATCTATATAATTTTTAATGGCCCTGGGGCACAGTCTGGCAGTGTAAGGTGATATAGACAATGTAGGCTTTAGAGTGAGCTGGCCTGGACTTAAATTCTGCCTCTGCCACTTGCTAATTACATGACCTGAAGCAAATAACCTCCCTGGCTTGAGTTTCATTTGTAAACAAAAGGCAATAATACCTACCTTTTAGGAACATGGTGGGAGTTAAGTGAGGGCAGAGAAAGCCTTTAGCATAATATTATTGTTGCTAATATTCTGTAGTTGACCATCTACTCCTGCTACCCTTTTTATGACTAATTAACTTTTAAAATATGGCTTTATTGTTTTGAGAGAGAGAGAGCAAAATAAAGAGAGAGAGAGAGAGAGAGAGAGAGAGAGAGAGAGAGAGAGAGAGAGGAAACACTGATGAGAAACAACATTGATATGCTGCCTCCCACACACCCCCTACCAGGGATCATGCTCACAACCTAGATTTGCCCCTGACCAGGAATAGAACTGGTGACATCTTGGTGCATTGGTCTACGGTCAACCACTGAGCCACATCAGCCAGGCACTCATTGACTTTTCAGCTATGAGTTGCTTGTGATGTGTTTCAGGTATATTGGCAAGCACCTAAAAGAAGCTTGTGCCATTGAATCTCTACAATTGAATCTGGCATAGAGTTTTTCATAAAGTACTGATAATAGATAATCATCATAATTTATTAAGCACTTACTATAAGTCAAGTACTCTGCTATATTAACCCTCAAAACAATCTAGGAAGTAAATCCTGTTATCTTCACTATTTTCTACATCAGAAAAGTTGGTCTTAGAGATCCAAGGTTGCTGGGGTTCTTTCCCAGCATCTGGAAGGGTTCAGGAATCTGGAGAAAGGCTGCTTGTAAATTAATAAAAAGACTAGAAATATAATATAAATTTTTATTCCATGGAGGAACCAGATGAAGCTTAGCTGTAGTAGCTAAATTCTCAATCTCTCAATCCCTTGCTCTTTAATAACACAAATTGCCCTAAAGCAAAGCAGATATACATATCAAAGGTTAAGGTTTGGTATACAGTAGGCATTGTCAGATTTGGGGAACTGCCCTTGGCTGTTCTGCTGTTTGACCAGCAGGAGGCAATAACTTGTAAAATGAAATGCCCTCAGCTGTCAGACACCAAGCAATCATTTACATAAATTTAGGTTTGGGGAAATGCCTTCGGCCATTCCAGTAGGCAATAATATGTATTCAGCCTTGCTGAATATAGAAGCCCATCAACCTTTTGAGGACTTCTTGCATTTATTATGACATGCTGGAATTAGCCTCTAGCTCAAGGTCATTTAGCATAAAAAAGGTTGACCCAGGCTAAGTAGATTAGTATTAAATTTTTCACTTCTAGAAGAATGAAAGAGAGAGAGAGGGAAAGAGAGACATAGGTATAAATCCAGTTTGACCACTTTCTAGATGGATACACTTGGGTAGATTTCCTAATCTCTGGGGGCCTCAGTCTCTTATCTATAAAGGAGGATATTAACAATATTTACTGTCTAGAGTTCTTGTGAGTATTAAATGAGATAACCCATGTTAAAGTACCTGGCAAGTACTAAAAGCTCTATAAATGTTAACTATTAATATTTAATCATTTTTCCCATACAATCTGTGCAGTTAAATCTTATACTCATTTTTCGATCTGTTGGTATCACACCACAGTCTCTCTGGACCCAAACATATTAAGTAAGTTGTAGAAAAATCCAAGACTGTGCAGGTGCATGAATTGGTTTTACACTAGAACATAAACCAGAGTGGTGTCTCCCAGACTCTGAACACTTTAAAGGTTCATAGATTGGGTAACAATAATATTTTGTGTTCTCCTTCTAGTGTCCAGTAGGTACACATGTCTGGTTATAGAGTCAACTACATTAAGGCAATAAAACTCCCGAGAATTTGAGGAAGTTATTTCTCTTCTTGTGCCTGATGATACCACCCAGAGTGTGTTATAATCACCCAGAAATGCACTGCTTGTTATGTCTTGTGATTTAGTCTCTATGTAAAAAAAATTTTTTAAAGAAGAAGAAATGGAACAATATTTTGGAAATTCTAGTTTATTCCTTTGGGTGATATAAAAGGTCCAGGCAATATGTGGTCATTTCAGGGACCACTGGTCTCAAAAGGAAAAAAAAATATATATATGATTCAACCCTCATACTTCCCCAAACATTTATTATTTAAAATATAATCACCATGGCTAATATATTTAAAGGAAAAATGAAACAGTATTCTAGGGATGTACTAAGAGCATCACTTCTCAGAGGGGAAATTAGCAAGGCAGAAATACATGCAGCTATATCCATGAACAGCTATTCTCTACCAGGAAAACCCCCAAGTGGGAAATCACCTTCTCAAGCAAAATGATAAAGAAGACATATTGTTTTCAATCCACTTAGAAAACTGCTCCCCAATGTTCTCATGTCACCCCAATAGGGTTGTGGGCCACTGGCAGAGATTGCTACTTTCTCATAGTTCTACCTGTGGTTGTTATTCATTCTTCTGCTCATTCAACAGTTACTCATTGAGTACCAATTATGTGCCATATTCTGTTGTAGCTGTCTAGGATATAAAGAAAATAATATCCCTACCCTCTTGATCCTCTATTGTAGTTGCAAAAAGATAGCAATTTTGGAAGGAAATAAACACAATAACTTTAGCTAGTGAATTGGGCTATGAAGAAAATACAATGAAATAATTGGATGGAGAATGACAAGGAGAGGGGCTACTTCACAGTGGATGGTCAGGGCAGGCTTCACTGAGAGTGTGACATTTGAGCTGAGGCTTGAATGGTCAGTCATCTATGGAAATATCCAACTGTTCCAGACAGAGGAAATCACTATAGCAAAGGTCCTAAATAGAACCCAGTTGGGTGTGTCCAGAGAAAGAAAGAAGTTGGATGTGGCTGAAATGTAGAGAGTAAGGAGGAGGGGATAGTAAGTGATGTAAGTGCAGCCAAGTTATATCTGTTATACTCCATGCTAAGGTCTTCCAGACTTAGCATGAAGTATAATAGAATTTATTACTGGCCCTCCAATGGATGTCTTTGAAGGTGGAAATTAGCTAACATTTGTTCAGTATTTACTGTATTTCTACTACATTCCACTTTTTACCATTTATTTAACCTTCACAAATAACTTATGAAAAATCCTATCTAATAAAAGAGAAACATGCAAATTGACTGTACCTCTGCTATGGCCCACAAGCTACACCCACCAGCCAATCAGGAGCAAATATGCAAATTAACTGAACCAAGATGGCAGTTAATTTGAATATCCAGAGCAAAGCCTGAAGATAGTGTAGAAAGAAGCCAAGTGCTGCAGAAGGGAGTGAAGCTGCAGAGAAGCAAGCAGGGCGGTGGAGACTGGAGGGAAGCAGGCAAGGCAGAGGAGAAGAGGGGCAAGCAGGTGAGGGTGGAGGTAGGGGCAGCAGAGACATCCAAAGGAAACCCTATTGCAGGAATCTTCCTGCAATGGGCCTCTAGTATATTATAATGCCCATTTTATAGATGGGACAGGTACAATTCAGAGAGATGAAATAATTGCCCATGGCTAGTAATTAAGACCTGGAGATTGAACCCAAGTCTGTCTGAATCCCTAGCCCATGTATTTATACCACACAGCCCTAAGTAATTGCTGAATCAATGCTACATACATTCATTTTAAAGAAGTTGATGCATCCTTGGTTATAAACTCATAGGAGTATTTACATTTTAAAACAGAAAAATGCAGTGTTGAGAGCAAGGAGATGAATTACTCATGACAAAGTTTAAAATAAAAATGAGAACTTTTTTTTTTAAGTCTACAAAAAGTGGCTTCCAGGTATGACTTTTGTCTTCTCTATCCTTCTTTTATCCCCCAATCAAGTTCTGATGAATTTACTTTATTAGCGCCTCTCTGTCTACTCTGCTCTTCCTGTTCACAGCTGCTACCCCATCCAAGTCTCCATCAGTTCTCACCTCCATGTAGTCCTGCCTATCACTTCTCTACCATGCAACCAGACCAATCATTCTGAAGTAGAAATTACATCATTGCACCTGTATTGTCCCTTTCTAAATCACTATGGAGGAGCTTCTCGTTTTCAGTAGAATAGAGACCAAATTGCTCACCATGGTCTAGAAAGCCTGGCCCTCACTTCCTATGAGACTCACCTTACCCTCTGAGTGCCTACTCAGGGACCATCTTCCTTGTCTTCTGATTGGCATTGCTTCTTCCCACTCTTAAGTTCTTGCCACCTTCTTAAGAAACTTCTCCTTACCTCCTACTCTCTTACCCTTTACCTATTCACTTCCACTCCTCCTTTATATTTGGCTTCAAATTCTGCTTTATTCAAGTCCTCCCTGAGCCCTCAATTTTCTACTACCCCAGACTAGGTCAGGATGCCTATCACACACTCTCATAAACACCTTGGCCTTCTGTTTCCTAACCCAGATTTTGTATTATTGTGATGTATTTATTTACCGGGTTAGTTATATGCTCCTTTCCCTTGATTATGGGTTCTGTGAGGCCAGGAAATGGTTCTGTTTGCCTCACAATGGATCCTTAGGACCTACCATAAAGTCTGCTATGCAGTGTATGTTTAGCAAATACTTATTGATCCTGGCAATATGTTTACTGCCAGAGAAATGACAGTGAGTAGACCTAATACTGCCATATCTTGTATATAAGGATGAAATGGGGATTTTCAACAGCACATGTGGAGGTTCCCTTCCCCAGCCTTTCATCCCCCTTGAAAGAGCTGTAGAAACTCCCTGTTGAGGAGAGAGAAGTAGAGAGTTGTTGCCCAACTGGTCCTGCTGATCCTGACAGCATCTGTGAGGCAGAGTGTCTTGGACCCAAATATACCAGGTAACCCCACAGGAAATGGGAAGAAGCTCTCAGAGAAAATTGTTCCATATTCTTGCTGAATAAAGTGGCCTGTTATGAAGTATGTGAACACATATAAATGTAATAAAATGCCAAATTGACACAGGAGGAGAGAATCAATAAACCTACTCAGTACTACATGTTGAACCAGCTTTTTAATACATATTTGTCAGGCAGCCACATGCCAGAGCCATATTGAAATAAGCAAGTTGAGGGAAATAAACCAGTTATGGTTCCCCCCCTTTACTTTTTTTGGACCCTATGTAAGTGACTGATATATGCATATTTGCTCACACTTGCATGCACAGATGTGCACACACACACACACACACACACACTCAAGTATGTCTAAGGTAAAGTATTTGGCACAAATAGGTACTATAACAATCTAGCTATTTTTATTCAACATAATTCTTTATTTTTTTATTTTCTCATTCATTTATTATTATTAATATTCCCCTAAGGGAAATACTCTACTCTTGTTTACATTAGGAAAAAAAAAAAAGTTGATGTGGCTTGGCAAACATTTTATCATTTCAAAGTATGATTTTTCAGCCACTATCTGATATCATTTTCTAAGGTAAAATTGACAGAGATTAAACATTGCCAGTAGGTAGCTAGTAGAAGGAAAAATTGAGGGTACTTGCAAGGTTTCTAGATTACATAATAAAAAATAAAATAAAAATCACCAAAAGAGCAAACCTAGGAAGAAACAGAAATTTAGCTTTGTAATTTTGAGTTTGAGGTGTTGGTGAAAGGCAATAGCTGAAGTTAGAAGTTCAAACTGGAATTAAATATTTGGTATCCAGCAGCATTTTATGACTAGCCAGAAATAGAAATAGAAAAGGCAATAATGCAGAACCTGAGTAGGCTCCCTATGTAATTAGGGGGAAGAGATCTATCAGATATGGCCTCTCTGCCCATATAGTTTACATTCCTATCAGGTTGAGAAGACATACTTGTCACCACTTACATGTTCATAAAAGTTTTGAGAAGAAATATTTAGGGCTATAATTGTTGGCAAGAGCTTTCATTAAAAAAAAAGTTAAGACTTGAATTGGCCCTTGAAAAACGAGTGGAATTTAGAGAGGAAACCTCTTAGAAGACATTCAGGGATAATTGAAACAAATCAGTCAAAATATTCTTGAAAACACATGGCAAATGCTGGATTCAGTCCAGGCACATTTTCTCCATAATATCAGGTTGGGTCTCACTTGAAGCTCTCCAAGTATTAGCTTAGGGATCTTCCTAAAGCAGAAATGAATTGGTGGTGAGCCATGGACCTAACCATTTGTGTGGTTCAGTTTCCCTCCTGGAAGTATAATTTTAGCAGCTGAGTTATACCCTTCTGTGGCTTCCTCTCTCTCTTCTTTATTTTCTTTTATCCTTACACAAATATTAATAACCTTGTATGATTTAGGTACTGTAACCTCCTTTAAATATAATCCTTCAAAAGAGAGTCTTGATTCATCAATGGAAATCCGTCCCCAGAAATATAGCTCAGAGAACATAATAGATCGTTTTGTAATCCTGGTGTGAAACGCTGTATTTTTTATAACCAACAGCAATTTTGCTTTGAATCATTGATTCAATCCCAAAAGAGAAATTCCCTCCGGTTGCATAAGGAATGATTGGGCTTTTCCTGAGCGATTGCTTTTGTCTGTATTGTGTAGACCAGGCATGTTGTAACTGCTTGGGCTTCCTCTTTGAGTTGGTTGCTAGAAAACTTGGGCTTTGGAAACAAATTTGTGGCTCAGATGTACTGACTCATAAGTACCAAGGCTGTGGCATGGGATTCAAAAGACCTCAGCAAGGGAGTCTGATGATCCAAGAATTTTTGTAAACCCTGGCTTTTTGTTTCTGTTTGTAAGACACATTTTATTTGGCCAATGATTGCATTCCCGTGTAGCCTAGGGAAGCATATCCAGGTTGTTGCTGCTGATATGGCATAGACTTTGAAAATAACTTAAATGTTAAAATCTCACAAAATTAAGAGAAAATGTCTATGAAGTTAGGAATTCTCTTTTTGGAGTCTTTAAGAGGTGCTTAAAAGTTTTAGAGTTCACGTGGTTATTTTTTATTATACTAACCACATAGAAGGCTCTATGAATGTATGGGAGTTTGGCTGAATTAATTTTTTAAAAGAGAGACACAGAAAAGGTAAATGACTTGATCAAGGTCATCCAACTACTTAGTGGCAGAATTACCTCTTGTGCTAGCACCCAGGTCTTCTGATTCATAGTCCAATGTTCTCTCTGTAGTCCCAGCTTCATAAAGAAAATTGATGGCTCTGTAAATAAAGTTTTTACCATGTACTTAACTCAAAGCAATCCCACCTGAATCCCCTAAGTTCTCCAACTTACTCAGCCAGGGAGGAACTATTAAACAAAGCTTCAGTACATTGAAAGCATCCCCAAAGCATTCATTTGTCCTTGAAAGTATACTTTTCTTCTTTGACTTCAAAGAGATGAGCACCAAAAAGAGATTATTTGATGAAGTAAATGAAAAGATTTAGACATTGGTTTTAATAGATGGCCCCATTTTGGGCAAATCAAAATGTTAAGAGATACTGACATATTGAAGTCCCAATGGAAAAGTCCCATATTTTAAAGTATTGACATTGTAATTGTCTAAGGCAGTGGTCAGAAAACTCATTAGTCAACAGAGCCAAATATCAAAAGTACAATGATTGAAATTTCTTTTGAGAGCCAAATTTTTTAAACTTAAACTTCTTCTAATGCCACTTCTTCAAAATAGACTCGCCCAGGCCATGGTATTTTGTGGAAGAGCCACATTCAAGGGGCCAAAGAGCTGCATGTGCCTCAAGAGCCGCAGTTTGCCGACCACAGGTCTAGGATGTGAAAATGAGCTATTGAGCCTCCTTTCACTTACTTTATCACATACTTTTTAATGTTGTGTACATTTAATAATATGTAATATAGTAAATGTAATACAGCAGTACATGATCTACACTAATAAAATAGTTAGATGCAAACTGACCATACCTTTGTGACACCCACCAGCTACTCAGGAGTGGGTATGCTAATTAACTCAAAAATGATGGTGGGTCAATTTGCATATACAGGCACTGATGGCAGGGGGTGGGTTGGGATGCTTGCATTGTCACCATGGCTATGACACAGGCATTCGGTACCACCTTAGCCACTCCTTTCCTCTGGGCAGCATGGGAAGGCAGAAAGGCAGCTCAGGGCCATAGTGAAAAGGCGGCTCTGGCCTGAGTGAAGGCAGTGCCAGCAGAAAGGGGAAGGAAGGCCCATTCTTGCATAAATCTTCATGTATCGGGCCTCTAATCTACATATATAAAAGCCTCTATATATATGAAAGCCCAGCAACCAGACAAAGTCAGAGCTTCCAGGGAAGCCTGGGTCCCAGGTGCCTGCCAGCAGCCAGAGGGAAGCCCGTGTCCCAAGTGCCAGAGGGAAGCTGGGAAGCTGGTGTTGGCAGCTGGGGAAGAAAGGCCTACTCTTACTCAAATTTCATGCATCTGGCCACTATTTTATAAATAACTGTCATACACTGTGGATTTGTGACTGCTTCAAAAGACTGCTAGGAATACATGAGTAAGAAAAGGTTTCAGACCACTGACAAGAGTTCTCAAAACTAGTTCCTTTCTTGTTCCTCTCCAAGGACACAGAGGAATAAGCCATCACATGGAGGTTCTTCCTCCCTTCCTTCCTCCTTCTTCCTTCCTTTGTTTCTTTCTGCCTTCCTTTTCTATTTTTTTTCTGAAAACATTCTCTAAATACTTATCTGTTTTCTTAGTAGACCAAATTTAAAGAAACAGCTCTTTGAAAGTTGAACCAGTACATGAAGTTCAAAGAATTTCCCCTATCAGCACTTTACCTCAAAATAATTTCTGAAACATCAAAGAATTTCTCCAAGTATAGAATTTTGACTATTATTGACTTATTGATACAACCTGTCTTTTGCTGTTGTTATTGTTGTTGTTATAGTTGTAAACTCACACTCAGCTTTAAATACTTGGCAAGAAATATATGTGGAAGAGTTTTTTATTCATTATTATTAACAAGTTATTTTAATGTATGGTTTAGCCTAGTTTTTATAAAAGGCCTATTTAATTATTTTTAAAAGTTTAATTTATCTTCTCACAAGAGGATTTCCACATATTTAAAGGATTTTTTTCTTTAAAGAAACAAATCAATCTTTCAGCTGATTATGGAAAATTCTAAGTATACAATAATTAGATTTGAGAGGATTCTCTTGGAGATGCAATTTAAAAATTCTAAATGCATGATACACACTTCTGTGAAAAGCATAATAATCACCTATACAATTAGCTAAATGATTCTCTTGAGTTCAAGAATATAAATTGGTGAGTGGCTATCTGTATTAATCAGGTAATTTCCATGTTTTACTTTGGGATGTAGACTTTTAAAAACATTGCTTTGTGGGTTTTATTTTAAATAATAACTCATTGAAATGGAAGGGAAACGTTGATTTAATCCATGCTTCCGTGGCTTAATATTTGTCTGATTTTTGAGGGATTTAGCATTGTGCCTCTGGGAATCGTGAGGGAGAAAGAAAAGCCCATCAGAAGCTTCTGGGATTAGTTTGTTCATTAATTTCATTCATTCATTCTCTTTCTCAATGTTTATTGAATGCCTTTCCACACCACAACCCTGTATGTGAGTTGTGGACTCATGCATAAAAGCTGTAATTGCTGATTTGTGAAGCATCAACTTAAGATGATAGGCTGACATTTGATGTAAGAAAACAACAATAAAGATATCAGGTTTATTTGTCATTTCTTCCAATTTTCATAATTATTTTATTTCACTTAACTAGAAGATAACCACAAATTCTTAAATTCTGTTTGACACACTATGCCAGGCACTTTAGATTTATTCTATTGCTTTCAAGTCCCCTGCAAGGTTGGTATTCTGGCATAGCATAAGAGATAATAATAGGCTCAGAATGCCATTTACTGAGTCCAAAATTTGGCTCACCTCTCTTATCTGAGTGATCCAGAGGAATCGTTTGCTCTCTCATTGCCTCTGTTGCTCATGTACAAAAGGAGAAAAATAGAATCACCTATGCCGTAAGGCTATTGTAAGGCTTCAGTGAGATGGTAATATATCAAGAACTTTGAATAGTGAACTTACAACAAAGAATTTATAGCAACATAAGTGTTTGCTATCACTCTGGAGTTTGCTGTTGCTATTTGCTTTTTAATTGATAAGAAAAGAAATATTAGTATTAAAACAGTTTATTTACATATTGATTTTGCCATCTCACCCGAAGAGAAGTTGATTTGGTCTTTGAAGTTGGTGTGATTTCAAGTAAGAAAGGAAATCCCAGGAAGAAGGAATAAAATGGATGTAGCCATGGATGTACAATAGCCCA
Organism: Pipistrellus hanaki; assembly: GCF_964339955.1. Taxonomy (NCBI): domain Eukaryota; kingdom Metazoa; phylum Chordata; class Mammalia; order Chiroptera; family Vespertilionidae; genus Pipistrellus; species Pipistrellus hanaki. The sequence goes on along the minus strand of NC_140507.1, from coordinate 7,642,164 downwards.
GTATAAGTTTACAGGAAAATTAGTAATTTGTGAATCTGAAATGCAAGGTATCTGGCAATGAGAATAAAATGAACAGACAATAAAAGATCCTTAATGCTATAATTTGGTATATATAAGGAGAGAGAGACAGAGAGAGAGAGAGAGAGAGAGAGAGAGAGAGAGAGAGAGAGAGAGAGAGAGAGAGAGGGAATGTGCACACACACGCATGCAAATGAAAAATTCATTGACTATGGTAATACTTGGTTCTCAAGTTATTATTTTCTTTTTAAATTGTCCTCATTAGATAATCTTTGCCCTTATCAAAAGCTGATCTGAAAAGGAGCTTTAGAAAACAAAGGAAATACTTAGGTACAAATGATCACTTCATTTATGTTCAATAGTGCTATAAGTCAGGATAGCAGCCATCAGTAAAATAGATCAAAAATTAGACCGAGACAAGAATCGCTAGCCCAGGCACAGAATTAATTTTCTGATTGATGATGAGGAAGAAGAAGCTATAGGACATAGCGTCAGCTGTATTTCAGGGACCCTGTACATTTCTTCTAATTTATAAAATACAATAAATGAATTGCCGAGGAAGAAGGATTAGTTGTCAGCTCGTAGACTGTGAAGGATAAAGCAGTCCTGTCTCCTCCTGATGTCAGTTGATCTATTAAATTAACAAGCATATAGATAGATTATTTAAAGATCAATTTAGCCAAGAATTGCTTTCAAATGAATACATCAGGGACCAAGCCTGTTTTCTGAGATCGTTTTGTAATTGGAATACATATTACATGCAACTTCTCATCACGGGGCTTGAGCAGTTTCAATCAGGCTTTGCTCTTTCTGCAAAGTGTGTGAAAATCAAAAATGAGCAGGTCCACTTCATTATGTATAATGAGGAGATCTGTAGTTACTCTGTAAGTAATCGCCGAGAAGAATTACTAGAAAAATTCTCCCTGCTTGCATTACTGGCACTGGCCTAACACTTCCCTCTCAAAAAATCTTTTCAGCATGAAAGTTTGGGAATTAAGTTTCTAATAAACTTCCAAAGTCCAACAGCTGTGAGTAATTATGATACAAGCATATCAATCCATGTGCAAACAGAATTATTCCGTAAGCTCCAATCCTCTTGCTAACCCTTCACTGCAATAATTAAGCACACTCTAATGAGTTTGTTAGCAATTTCCATATGATTTCCCCCTAATTATTATTTGAGTTGCCCATGTTTATAATACTTAGTAATATCCTTAAAGTATCAATGGTGAAGGCACAGTTTTGGCTGGTGAATTAATTTGTATGTTCACATTCATATGCTAAACAAACTAGGGGAAAGCATTGATTTAACAGGCAAACTTTTTGAAATTGGTTTTTGCATGTGTATATGCTCACTTTTATATACTTATTCAGCACCCATGAAACCAGTGGGCGATCTCAGCCTGAATCAGGTCATGCTTTTCTCTGCTTGAAGACCTCCAGTTCTTAACATGCCCTTTAAGAATCTAAGAGATCTGTGCTCTGGCCAATGTGGCTCAGTTGGTTGAGCATGGTCTCATGCACCCAAGGGCTGCTGGTGTATTTCCCAGTCAGGCCACAGGCCTATGTTGTGTGCTTGATCCCCAGGAGAGGGCCTGCAGGAAGAGGCAGCTGATTGATGTTCTTCTTGCATCAATGTTTCTCTCTCTCCCCCACCTGTTTCCCTTCTACTCTCTCTCTCTCTTAAAAAAAAAAAAATTAATAAAGTATTTAATAAATGAATGAATGAATGAACTGGCTCTGCCTACCCTTCTAATCTTTGTCTTTTTACCATTTTCATATTCACTCAGCTTTAGGATACTGACTTTCTTCTTTTTTTTTTTTACAAAAGTAAAGCTGGTTTACATATTCAGATCTTTATATTTGGCACTGCTTGCCTTATACATTCTTTCCCCACCACTTATGTGGCTGCTTCTTTTTGTCATCCAATGGATCAGGAAGAGAGCACTTCTTCAGGGAGAACCTTCACTCAGGTACAGTAGTGCTTTTGTCTTTCTCTATCCTCTTACCCAAATTTATTTTATTTTTAAATAGCATCACAAGTTTAAATGAACTAGCTTATTAATTTAATCTTCTATCTTGCACTTCAGTGTAAGCATCATGACATTTAAGAATGTAATGTCAGGGATCTTGCTCATCTCTTTATCTTTAGGGCCTAAAACTATGCGTAGTGCATAGTGATTTCTTAATGAATACTCTGTCAGGGAACAATTAGATGAATGGATACACTGGAGCATGAAGGGATATCAGCTATCTGGTCACTGCCTCATTTTATAGATGACTATTTACATCCATTATTTGTCACCAAAGGGTAGAGCCTGTTAGAGCAGACCTGGGAAATTAGGTCCCAAGATTCCTCATTTCTGGCCCAATGCACTGTCATTATACTACTTGCCTTCATTTTCATCTATCCAGTTGTGCTTGTTGAAACTTACATTTACAAACATGATGTCTACTCTAGTAAAATTTAAAGAGTTGAGATTCTGAATCAGAATCACACCAATTCCAATCCTTTCTAGCCATCAGGGTTCCCACGGATCATATCCCCATGTGCGACTGCACAGAGTTCCTCTCTCAAACAGCCTGCTCTGCAGTTAGTTTTCAGTCATCTATGCATTAAGAACAGCTTCCAGGTTGGTTTCTTCAATAGCTTTTTTGAAGTATGTTTTGTGTATTATAAAATTGTCTCATATGACTGTATAATTTAATTATTATTAGTTACTTTATTGAGATGCCATCACCATAAGTAAGTATTAGAACATTCATTTTTGCCCCTCAAATAAGATCCCTCTAGCTCATTTACAGTTACTCCCCCAACCCCACACATGGTGACCATGAACCCCCTTTCTGTCATTATAAATGTCTCTTTTCTGGACATTTCCCATCAGTGGAATCATGCAAAACGTGGTGTCTTCTGTCTGACTTGTTTTTCTTGGCATAATCTTTTTGAGGGTCATCCATGATGTCGCATGTGTCAGTTTATTCCCTTTTATTACTGAATAATATTCCATCAGATCTTATTTAAACATTTTAATGGTCTGTATTTATTTAATCGTATCTCTACCAAAACACATTTACAAGGAAGAGCAAGATAGATCCATTTCAGAATAGTTTGATGCTCTCCATCTCAGGTACCATAGCTAATGATACTTTATTTATTTGTTCCTCTTATAAGGAAAACACCATGTCAAGTGTTCGCCATTCTGGTGCACCTTGGAAAAAAAAGATTTTGCAATAGGCTGTTCAAACCCAGAGTTGGTGAAGATCTGAAAGCAATTTCTGTGCTTGAGAAGTGTGAAGCATTCATTTGGGGAGTGCTGTGATGCAAATATGTGTTAAGTAATGTAATGGAGTTAAAAATTATCATAGTATTAAGATGAGTCATAGGGACCTGAAAATAAGTAGAAGATTCATTACTTTTAATATTTGAAAGTAAATTAATTCAGTATCTCATAGTTTCGTTGATTTCATTTTCTTTCATATTCTAATATCGTGTCAGAGAGATTGCTGCAATATTTACATATTGTCTTTGCTGCATGCAATATACTTGCCCTCTCAAATTACCCACCTGGATCCATTTAATTTCATAATGGGATTCTTTGGAAGTTGAGTTGTAGAACATCATAAATGTTCACGGAAAGCATGCCACTGTGGACTCAGAAATTATATGAAAGAGCTTCCAGTACACATGCTAAATAAAAACGGGTCATAGAAAGTTTATTAACGAAACAAATTAAACCAGCCCGGTAATGGGTGTTTCATATGAAGTTCCTGGAGTGGCATAAATGTCCTTTGCAACCAAAGGTTTAAGTTTCATGATTTTTGCTCGTAACATTTGCCTTTTTCTGTTTTCCCAGTTTCTCTTCTAAGTGGGGCAAACACCCCTTAGGGTAGAAGAGGTTTGCCTTTTGTCAGGGACATGCCACTTAGAGAGCAGAGTTGTTGTTTTTTTTATGCAAACATGAAAGATTAAAAGGAAGTAGACAATGAAGCTTTAAAGAACACTTTCAGCCCTCTCTGGTTTGGCTGTGGATAGAATGCCAGCGATAGAACGTAGGCCTGTGGACTGAAGGGTCCCGGGTTCTATTCTGGTCAAGGGCATGTATCTTGGTTGCAGGCTCTGGCCCTGGTCAGGCATGTAAAGGAAGCAACCAATTGATGTTTCTCTCTCACACATTGATGTTTCTCTCTCTCTCTCTCTCTCTTTCTCTCTCTCTCTCTCTCTCTCTCTCTCTCTCTCTCTCTCTCTCTCTGTCTCACCTCTTCCTTCCACTTTCTCTTAAAGTCAATGGAAAAATACCCTCCAGTGAGGATTAACAAAAAATAAAGAATGCTTTCCTAACTGCTTCGGTGAATGCTATCCAGTTTAAATAAGAGTTTCACAGTATACCATCAATGCTAGTTTAGAGAAAGAAAGGTCAAAAAGTTCAACTTTGATATCTTTATATTTTCACAAAGGTTATTCCTGAAGGAGCTATATGTAAAAAGAAACCAACAAAAATATATATCACAGCAACAACAAGAAACCTTTTCCTGTATCCATTCCATGTAATGGGTTTCGCCTTGTCGTTATTCTTTTCTGCAAAAGGGTTGTGCTATTATCCTTGGGTATTATTTTCTGATGCTATCGGTATAGTGGGTCATTACCCAAGAGCTGGCTTTTTTCTGGAAGGTGTTATTAAATGTTGTGGAAGTATGGTTATTTCCATTAAAATGCCAAAAGAAAGGAGAAATGTGAAAATGCAAGAGGTAGTTGCGAGGAAGCCAAGCTGAACCGTGGAAAATGGAACAATTTGGTGCTAAAACTTTGAGTTGTGGCTAAATTCTGTCTAAAGGAGAGCCTGCTCCGCTTCGGTGGGTATAGCCTGTTCCACTGCACAAAGGCCACAGGGCAGGGGACACAGAGGCCAAGCAGGTGATATAAATGAGTGATCCAGGCTGACTGGTCATAGAGACATGGGAGCAATAAGAACATTCCACATTCCTCCCCCCTCACCCTATTATGTGAAAAATAATAGCACAAGTTTAAAAGTAAAAGACATTCAACCCCAGTGTCAGACATGTAATTGGGAGTAGAAAGACTATGGCAAGCCAAATGGCTCATGAAAAGGACACAGTTGTAATTCAACTCAAGCCAATTGCCCCTTCCATCCTTTTCAAAATCTCAGTCAAAATTCGGAGGAAGTTAAGGTTGCATGCAGCTGAAGGGAGAGAAGGCAGCAATCGGGAAGCTCTTTAAAGCCTGGGTCGGATCTGGAATTGCTGGACAATTTCTCTATGTATCTCTTGCAGTCAGTGTGGAATGGTCACAGAATTCCAGTGGTGGGGATGGATGATATAAAAATCCAAAATTTGCACCCTCGTTTGGCTCAGTGGATAGAGTGTCAGCCTTTGGACTGAAGGGTTCCAGGTTCAATTCCAGCCAAAGGCATATGCCCAGCATTGCCAGCTCGATCCCCAGTAGAGGCATGCAGAAGGCATCCAATTAATGATTCTCTTTCATCGTTGATGTTTCTATCTCTCTCTCTCCCCTCTCCCTTCCTCTCTGAAATCAATAAAAGTATGTTTTTAAATATCCAACATTTTAAAAATAATTAGTCAGTGCTATGTTCAATGATTTCAAAGAAGGAAAGCAGTCCTGAGGCATTACAGCCCACAGAAGGGCTATGGAGACTGAACTTAGCATAGAAGCATTGGACACTACCAGGCAGAAGGGAAGTTAGAGAAGTTTATGGGTTCAGGATGGGGGTAAAGACCCAGAAGGTATGGTGTTGACAGAGACTCTCAAGAAAGATGTTGGCTCCGCTGACAACATTGGTCCATAACGAAAGAAGCATATTTCCCAGGGAAGATGCTGAGTTCATTCAGCATACCATGCATTATTTCACATGGGCAGACATAGCCAAGGTCAGGATGAAGGATGTGAGAAATAAACATCTGCCCTGGACGATCCCCATAGTCTGAGCCCCTCCTGTAGAAGGTACTTGTAGGTTCAGTGTTAGTTCTTTTGAGCTCAAGAGACTGGCAGAACCCTTCTCACGTCAGAAACTCCAGCACTATCCTGACTTTCCCTCTCATTTTTCTCCTGTAGTCAACCCTTAGGTACATTTGAGCAGGTCACCCAGAAGCTGTGTTCCAAGGAACTCTGCAAAGGCTTTGGCTATAGATTTCGCTGCCCAAGAGGCAGTCCCCAAGATCTGTTTGGTTGCATTCGTATGTATATATATTCTTGTGAAAAACCACAGAAACTAAATATTGGTGTGAATGTAAGCAAGAGAACCAGACCAATCAGGTACGTGTCAGACAGCATGTGAAAATGCCTTAGTAAGTGTGTTAGGGAAAATGACTATTTCTGCACAGAAACTTGTGCCCAGGCTCATGCCCAGTGCCTGGATTAGGTTCATGATTGAAAGCTAGCAATACTCTTTCCTTTTATAACGTAAAAGCACACACACACATATATATACAAACACAAAATATATGAGCAAACTAATAATCAGGAATTCTACTCTATGGTGATACACAAAAGAAAGGAATGAACGTTTGGTCATCATATACTGTATGCCAGGCACTGCCCAGTGTCTTTTTACCATGGTGACCCTGTTGTGTGTTGGGAATGGTCTCAGGGATAGAGACAACAGAGCTGGATATTATAAACCTAGACCATCCTGGAAAATTTGGACCATATGGTCACGTAGCTGCACGTTCCTCATTTTCTTCTAACAGAGCCTGAAAACTCCAGCAAGTTATTTGGAAATCTGTTTGATGTTGGTCTCTGGTGAGAAGTAGTGTGACGGTTTGCTAGCTGCAATCTGATGGATGTGTGTCTGGGGCGGAGGCGGGGGATGGAGGGGTGCAGGGGGACCCCTCACCACAGGCTTTGATCTGCCTTGACTCCTCTTGGAATATTTCACCTTTTGATGTTGGGTATCAATTAATTACTAGTTGAAATTGATTTGAGGGACTAGGAAACAGTTTTTTTCCTTTGATCTGAGGAACTTGAGGACAGTTTTCCAGAGTAGCTCAGGTGCATGAGCGGGCAGGGGCCATGGCCCCTCTCTAGTGGTAAGCCCGGTTTTGTGCCTCTTGTCCTATCATGGTACCATCCCAATTGTGTGTGTTCTCCTTCAAAGCTTTGGCAGCTTCATCACTAGCAGGTAACGACTTTTTGAGTCAGATTGTTCCCACTGCAGGGACCTAACAACTTGATAATTCCTACTTTAGATCTCAGTTTGCAACTCCCATCCCTCTTTTGTGTGTAACTCCTGGTTAACATTACCCTGAGTATCTCCTGTAACACAATCTTGATTTGTATGACAGCATATTACATGAATGGCTTAGGAGTCACATTTCCTGCCCTTTGCTTTGTCGAGGCAAGTTAACATACCGGATGTTGACCTGAAAGGCTGAGCAAAGCTCAGGGTTTTGATGGGCAGGTGGTGCCGGAGAACTGGGCTCTCCTTTCTCTTCCAAACAAGGCAATCCCACCTGGCACGTTGCCTAGTCATCCAGTTCTCCTAATGAACATGTTCCCCCAGTCTGAGGCCCTTGCATTGTGACCACGCCACCGGGCTGACAAAGAGGTAATTTTCAGTGTTCAGAAAAAAATAAAGGAAAAGAAAAACACACGAGGAAACCTTCTGAGAGTGTGTTTTGTTCTTATGTCATGGCCCATTATGGCATTTTCGTTTTAATTGCACGTGAAACCCATTTAAAGAGGTGGTATAATGTGACTGTTCCCTTGGAAAAGACAGGAGCACTAGGGATGTGTTTCAGAGGAGCCCGTTACTGCCCAGGCTGTCACCACCATACCTTAAGGGTTCTAACATTGTATTAAGTATCTTAGCAAATATAATACATTTGATCCTCTTGTCTAGGTATCTCTTGTCCTTATATAAGTAGTAGATCCATATCAAAGTAGCTCAGGCAGCAGAGTTCTGTGAGTATTTCAAAGATAAAATATGCATTCCTATGCATGGGCATTTTCCAGGTTTTCAAATGGAAATTAAGCCATATAGATAAAGCTTGTATACATGGAGACCGGAATTACTCATTTAAAAGGATGGTTGATGCCCTAGCTGGTTTGGCTCAGTGGATAGAGCATCAGCCTGTGAACTAAAGGGTCCCAGGTTCGATTCCGGCCAAGGGCACATGCTGGGGTTGTGGGCTCGATCCCCCAGTAGGGGACATGTAGGAGGCAGCCAATCAATGAGTCTCTCATCATTGATATTTCTATCTCTCTACCCCTCTCCCTTCCTCTCTGAAATCAATTAAAATATATTTAAATGAAATAAAATAATAAAAGAATGGTTGATGAGGTTTTTATGTTTGTTGGTTTTTTCTCTTTATTCTCACCCCCACTGTGGGAAACAGTATATTCTGCGAAGTGTTTTAGGACTTTCTGACCTTCTGCAAGTAACCATGAAAGTCCCCAAGGCCAGAGAAGTGAAGCCACAGGGTCTTTCTCCATAAAATCAATCGTGTCCCCTTGGTCTCAATATCTATGCCCTTCTGTAGGAAGCAGGTTTGTTTCCCAACTGAAAAAATGTCCCCTTTGCTTTGACTCTTCCCCACTCCCCCCGCCTCCATGGTCCCTTTCTCATTTAGCAGACTTCATTCTATATGCATAATTGGAAATTAATTTTTTAATTAGGTTCTTCACATTTGTGAAGTTGTTTGATGGGGTGTCTGTTCTTACAACATGGCCTAAAGGCTAAAGTAGCGGTAATAATTCTATTTCCTGGCTTTGCCCCTAATTCAGCAAAGGATCCCAGGAAATATATTTAACTTTTATGTGGTCCCGGTAATATATCTTTAATGCTGATCTACATTTGAAAGGTTGTTAGGAACGTGCTAATGCTTTAAGACTTATTATAATGCAGTTGGTTCTATTTGTAAAAGTTGCTCAAATAAAATGAAGCCTATTTTTTTTTTTAACATGAAAGATTCTTAGAAAACCAAAAACAACATTTGCAGGAAGTAAAACCAGGTGGTGTTGGGAGGTAAAATAACATCAAAAGGACACTTAAGAAGCAGAGATCACACAGAAGATTAATGGCTAATATTTGTACTGTGAATATGTAAGTAGAACTTGGTCAATTATGGACTGTAAGGGTCTGTCACCTGGGTTCTCCATGACAATGGTTCCACAGATAGAGAAATGGTCAGTCTTATGGTTCAACCACTCTCTAATCCATGAAGGCCAGAGAATATAAACAAAACCATCTAAATAATTTTTGTCTTGCTAATAGTTAGACTTGGAAGTAAAGACTAAATCATGGTGTCATCATTTTTTCATATAGTAAGGGTTATATTAATTATTACCATGGGCACAACATAGAAAATGAGGACAAGGGGTATCAACACTGTGCTTTGACAAAAGGGTTTCCTCATTTCATAGGAAATCAATGTTATTAATCCTATTTGAAATTCGGCTTAATTAAAGTCTTTAAATAAGAACCCTCTCACACTAATTTCCTTTGCAGGTCAATGTCTTCATTTGAGTTTGCACATTCACATATATGTCAGAGCCAGGCAAAGCCTGTAGAAACAAAAGTGTAAGTCTGGATAGGTGATGATTCATGGTAAGTGAACTCAGCCTCAGAAAAAATAGTGTCTTACCCCTTACTTATTTCACTCTATCATTAAGAGACCTTGTATGTCACTATAGCTCCCAAATGCATGACCTACTATAAAGATAGATCCCAATTTACAGCTACAACCTGTAACTCTCAAGATCCAGTTAAGTATTAGCATAGAAAGAGACCACATGATAGCATGGGAAAATCAGTGTACCCCGTGGGACTCAGCCTGTTTGCTGTGTCCACCTCTAAGTCTAAGTGCCTGTGCTATCTTGGACAAATTACCTGAGATCTTTGTTCCAACATATGTCAAAACAAAGAGGTATTTCTGTTCTGGGTGCACTTAGCTTCCGCACTTTTATCTACTACATGCATTACCCAAAGAAATTCTGGTCAGTCCTATCTTGAAAAATTAGCACAAGTCCACTAGAAGCAAGTATAGCATAGTGGTGAAGAGCAGAGGATGTGGGCATTGCCTTTGGATGTCATCATTGCCTTTCTCCCCAGCTACTTCATTATATAGCCTCAATTCCGCAGCTGTAACACAGACGAAAGATCCTGTTTCACTAATCCTTTTCTCTTTCCTTGCAGTCTTCTCTCCCTGTCAGCACTTAACGGTAGAGTTTTGTTCCGTTTTTATTTTCTTTAAAGGTTTAGAAGGAGGACTTGGATCAAGTATCCTAGGTTTACATTGAGAAATCAAAGATTATAGATCTATCTCTGGGACTGGCAATTTCACTCTATAGCATCCACAATAATCTTTTAAATTTTTAAATAAAATCATATCATTTCTTTCTTTAAAAGCTATCCATGGTTTCTCACTGTCCTATATTTAAGATAAAATTTAAATTCTTAAGCATATTTAACAGCAAGTTTTAACTTAGGGCTCCTTTCTTCCTCGTCACCACATGTATCCTCTTTGCAAATTCAGTCTCCTCCTCTTCCTGATCTTTCTCCTTCAGAAGGAGAGATTTCTAGACCCATATTTGTGCTCAGTCCATACGTGCATTTCCATGAGCAAGTGGAACATATCCCCCTTGAATTCTAGTTGGTATGTCCAAGTTGTAAGTTATCATATTCTTCCTTAAACCACTGTTACTAGACTCAAGAGGTCAATTTGTCTGTGTGCATCAAAGCGCAATCAAACATGAAAAAGAGTTTGCAGTGAAGAAACTAAGGGTTTTTTAGTTGAGGAAATGGTTCCAAGCCCAGAGTCACAGGTAAGCAACTACTCAAATGTATTTGCTCTCTGATGGCTTCCAGGGGATGAGTTTTTTATAGGAGGAAAATCATTAACCATGGTGACTAAAGAAGTTGAGGTCCTGGGCTCTACGGACTGATTAGGAAGGAATGGTTGATCATTATATTAAGTCCTGATGTCTGTCCACTGTGGCATGGCTCTGTCTATTTTCAGGAAGATGTGGTCTCTGGGTCATTCTGCTTTCATGGGCCTTGGGCTGAAACACAACTGAAGTCAAAATGTTATCTTTAGTTTGACAGAAACTCTGTTTCTGTGGTCAACAGACCTGAGGCTTTGTTCTTAAGACAGTTTGATGCCAACCAGAATCTCATGGCCTAAGGGCTTAGTGATTAAGCAAGGGAATGGATTGATGGAAGGGTCTTGTTAAAGAAATGGAGTTTCTTTAAATGGGGTTTCACTAAGCACTGTGGCTTCTGACTGCTGTTAATGTCATCTCTGTTTTTACAAGCAACCAGATTCACAATCTCATCCCTTTTTACTCCGCACTACTTGCTCCCTTTAAATGCTTAAGTTTCTATTTATACCTTTATTTGTACTTTCCCTGTCCTATTGCTATTATTTTCACTCAAGTCCTCAGGACCTAAGATAGTGAAATGACCTCCCAGTGGTCATCCACACTCTCCCTTATTTCTCTTTTCCGTTGCAATATTAATTTATTTTCTGGAGCACAGCTCTGATCATTTAATGTTCATGCTCTAAAACATGTGTTAGCTACATAATAAAGTCTAAAATCTTTAGCCTGGCTTTCAAAGTCCTGTACAATATGACCCTGATTACTTTTCAAGGCTAGTTTCCTTCTTTTCATTCATTATTCTATTCATTCATCCCTTTATTTTTTCAACAAGTTCTGATTGAGGGACAGCAATATGCAAGATTCCGGATACAATATAGACAATACAAATGTAAAATTTCCAGTCTAATGGAAGACACACACACACACACACACACACACACACACACACACACACACAGAGAGAGAGAGAGAGAGAGAGAGAGAGAGAGAGAGAGAGAGAGAGAGAGAGAGAGAGACTAATAGAAACAAAGAATATAACAGAAAATAGAGTGAATAAAGTGAAAGGGAAGCAGTTCTATATATTTAAATAACACTTAAACATATCTTGGATTTCTCTTGAATTGGATAACTTACTAATTTAGAACACTGCCTAATAGTTCCCTCTTCTCAGAATGCCCTTGTCTCTATTAGTCCCCATCTAATCCATACTTAAAGGCATATTTATTGGACCTTTATTTTTCACCTCCTCAGTGTATACCTTTTCTGACTATACCCCTTTTAAACTCCCAACCCCACCCTTGTACTGAGGTGGGTTATGTGACCTAGAGCTAAGCCAATTAACACACTGCATTTGGGTTGAACACACACGCGCACACACATATACACAGACACACATAGACACACATACCAGGCATCAATCTTTATTTATTCCTATAGAATTTGAATTCAAGAAGATGGAAGGTCTGCAGTTTTCACAGTCACCTTAGCTATTGGATAGTAAAGTCCACCCAGAAGGTAATAGGGAAAAAGGAACCAATTCTTGGTAAGATCACTTGAGATTCCAAATCAAGTGATACTACACCCCTGGAATTTTTAGTTAAATAAACTATGAATTTTTATTTTGGCTAAGTCAGTCAAATTTGGGCTTTCTAAAAGAGAAAACAAATAGTCAACTAATTTCAAATGTCACTGCTTTCATGAAACCTTTATTGATGTTACTAATTCAATGCAGTTTCTTTCTACCATCAACCATTTTGTATGTTATGACACATACCTTCGTCAGCCTTATTTTAGAGTTCTTTGTGAACTTGTATTGTCCCCTACCTGATTAGAATGGATGAGTATTCCTCTTTAAAGCTCTTTATTGACCTGGCAAATAGTCCTGGACTAAGATGTGACAAGTGACATGGGTACCTCGGATGCAACATTAAGGGAGCATTCATTCACAGGTGCTAACTCTGTTCTCACATGAACTGAAGAATTAGAACCTTCTTAAATGTTGTACTTTATGCACCTCACTCACCTCTAACTATGCCAGCAAAGTAACTACTCAATAAGTTTTTGGTACATTTAAGAGAATTCTTCACTTTATAATGGGTTGGGGATTATCCCACACTGTATTTTCTTTAGCATTATACTCATCCAATATACCTCAACCACTTTTTTTTAACCTTTGCCTCTTTATCTGGAAGTCATCGATCCATATAGAATGTTTATAGGGAAGGTCTGCTGATGACACTAAAAACTTCTAACTCACATTTCCCAGCAAAGATGTGAGGTAATAACCCTGCTAAACAATGCATTCAGAAATAACATAGAATAGAGGGTGGAAGATTGAATTTTTATTCATTTACTTATATTTTCATAGTTCAGTATCTGTTATGAAGCCAGAATTATACATCTCCTTATGTAGGTCAATTTAATAAGCCATCTTTTCAGCGCCAATGTGCTACTTTTGCACTGGAATTCTCAGTGGTAACCTTGCTTCCACGTTGACACCTATTATTAAAAAGAGTGTTAAATAGATAAATTAGAGAAACAAATCAACAAAGTCCACACAATTAGCACAATGACCATATCTTCATTTTATATGAAATCTTGTTGGTTATTTAAAATTATGGGACATCAATACTAGTTGTGTATATGATGGTGTTAGTCCAAATGATAAAGGAGCACCACAGCATTCCCACCACCAGAATTGGGACTCCCCCCCCCCCCCACAGTCTCTATGACTAGAACTCAGGCATGGCGACATATCCAAGACAGATCAATTTTCTGAAACAGAATATATTTAAAATAGGTTGATCTCCAAGAGTGAGTATTAATTAACACCTTGGAGGAAATGGCTTTCTTGTTTTTATAAAATAAGTATGTTCATAATTTATTCAACCATTTTTAACATGAAGCCTGCAGAGCACTTTGCTAGGCTCAAGAAAAGTTATCAGTCATTATAAGTTGAGTTAGAATATGGCTAAGAACAGAACGCTGGTTTCATAGTAGACTGGTGTTCTGTCAAAGCAAGATGCTGAAACATGTTATTCATCTGCTTAAAATCCTCCAATAGATTTCTGTTTCAGAAAGTTGATAAAAAATATAATAAAATTTCTGAATAATTCCTACCTATGTTCAGATCTTGGTATAAATGTAGCTTTCTAAGAGAGGCTTTCCTCGTCTTTCCAAAGTACACCTCTTGTTATTCTCTCTTAGAGCATCTTTTTAATATTGAACCATTTTCACAATTTTAATATTGAAGTTTAATATTGAAGCATTTTCACAATTTTATTATAGACTTTATGTATTTAGTTACTTGATGTTTCTCTCCCGTATTAGGTTGTAAGTTTCTCAAGGGAAAGAACCAACGTTCTCTTACTCTTCCATGTATTTCAAGCACTTACTACGGTGCCTAGCAAATGTGTCAAAAGCATACATTGAATTAAAAACTAAAAAAGTATGAGAGTATACATTTTCAAAGTGGCCTTAAAGTCAAAGACCCTGAATTGTCAACCAAAATGGCATATCAGAGGATCAGAACAAAGACCAGTGTGCCTGGGACACAGTGAGCAAAGATTTAAGAGCGAGAAGGAAGAAATGAGGTTTCTGAGGGACCCAGGGGCCATGTCAAGTAAGGGCCCTATACATCAGGATAAAAAATTAAGTCTTGGGAAACCACTGGAAGGTTTTACATTGTCCCTCCCTCAATATACTGAAGATGGCATCCATGTTATAACACTGTATTATTTTGCAACATTCATTTTAAGTCTGAAACATAAAAAATTTAACACAATACCATTTAGAGCACAGGTGGGCAAGCGTTTTTGTGCAGGGCCAAGGCAGTCAACATGCTAAGCTTTGTAGCCTCTCTGGTCTCTACCACAACTGCTCACCTGTCTCATTGTTGTACAACAGTAGTCACAAGACGATTCTCAAGTAGATGTCGCTGTATTCCAACCATTCTTTATGCAGAGTCAGAAGCACTCAGCCAGTCTCCGCCCATCAGCCCTGGAGTGCCTATCCCTGACCCAGTGGCACATGGGACACACATTGAAAATGCGGAAGTTTGCGTGTAATTAAGAATCACGGGTCTAGACACCCAGTCTTTCCCCTTGGACCATTGCTAAAGTACTAAAAAAATGCCACTGATTGGCCTAGGGGAGCACACAGAATGTTTTTTCAAAGTAGAAGGACTTTGAGGAAGAGGCAAGTTGTAGGAGCTGGCCTGTAAGTTGAAGTGCATTATGATAGGATGGGGGAAAACTCAGCTTGCATAAAGCTGAGATCAGCCCTCCCTTTGAGTCCCCTGCTTTTCATTATTGATGCTAAAAATACATTTCTCTTAATTGTTTTGTGGAAATAAGCTAAATAAAGAATAAAGCTGGTCCACGCATGCACAGGCAAACATTACGCTCTCTTCACATAAACACTGGTAGGATTTCTCAGAGAGCTCCTTTTCAGATTTGGTTGCAAAATAACACCCACAGACTGTATTTCCAACCACAAAATACTGTGACAGTAAGCAGACATCACGCGAGAGCCTGTTATGCTTTATAGATTGCAATGATTATATTGCGGGAGAGGTTGATGCATTTGCTGGTGTTCATTCTAGTTCACATTTGCATTTAAATTCCTGTGGAACAAAGATAAGATAAAAAGGAAAACAAATGATGCTTATTTGTTGTTGTATTGAACTATTATAAGTATCGTCTTTAAAAAGAGAGTGAAGCTTTGCAAGGAAGCATTCCACGTGTTGTTTAGAAAACATCAAATACACAGTCAATCATCAACTAAAAATATGCAGGAAAACATATCCCCAAGGCTTTAATAAAATCATAAATCAATAAGGAATAATCCAAACTGTGATAGAACACAAGCAGCAAATGAAGTACTCAATACTTTCTTTGACACATTTATCCACATTTTATTGATACATAGGAAATATAGAGCTGCATTTGAGTTTTGAAACACCATCTTTTTTTTATTTCGGGCATTTTTTAAAGCATCACATGATATCCACATTTCTTCTTTCAATAATGTGTGCATCCACAGTGCACAGATCCTTTGATGAATTTATGCACATCAATTCTACAACCAGGGCAATGCTTTCTGCTCTCTATTTTGTTGGGATCTAAGGGGAAATTCTTTTGGTAGAATTCAATAGAATTCTCCCAGCAAGTGGATGTTGGATTTCTCTCTCTCTGCAAGAAACACACCTACCTCCCCATGCGGTGTGTTTGCCAAAATGAAACCCAGAAGAATCAGAAAAGGTCCCCTCTGAGTGGCATAGCAATGCTCTGACCATTTAAACCATTATTTTAATCATCACACTCATTCCTGTACACCTGCAATAAGATTAAAAATCAATAATTCACTAAACCATTAATTATAGGCTGTATCTGAACTCATAAAATTTTACCTGGTTTTGCTACATTTTACAGTACATTTTTTTTCAAAGGAAACAAAGCTAGTTAAGCCTTTCTCTGGAAGTTGGTGGTGAGAGTTTGGGAGAATTCTCAAAATTGGGGTCTGAAGAACACTTAAGAATATTCCAGCATGCTGGTGTGGCTCAGTGGTTGAGTGTCTAGCTATGAGCCAGGAAATCACGGTTCGATTCCTGGTCAAGGCACATGCCTGGGTTGCAGTCTGGATCCCCAGTAAGGGGTATGCAGGAGACAGCTGATAAGTGATTCTCTCTCATCATTGATGTTTCTATCTCTTTCTCCCTCTGTTTATCTCCAAAATCAATAAAAAAATAATATTCCACAAAATTAAATTTGGTTTTCAAATTAGAACAATTACCTAGTATGTCTAAGAACTGCTGCTTTGTTTATCTTCCTTCTTGGAGGGTATGATGACATATCAAAGGCTCTGAGAAGTCCTGCAGAAAATATGTATATGAAGCTTTGTTTTTCTAAACTTTTTGTTAAAAGGAATACTTTAAAAATTGAAATTTGACACCTGGTATTTCAAAACCCTGGTCTACAGTAGTAATTAGTAGCTAGCATTAAGTACACCCTCCTGTTTTTATTATACTTTTTATATAACCTTATGCATGATATTAACATATTTTTAGGAATATTTGTTCATTTAACAGTCATTCAGCAAATATTTGAGGATCTTCTCTGTGCCAGGGACTGTTGGATACTGAGAACATATTAATGCAATCATAAATCTTAATTTTGTTTTTGAAATGGATGGTATATATATATATATATATATATATATATATATATATATATGTTAACTTAGTTGCTAATATAAGTAATCCTATCTAATAAAAGAGTAATAAGCAAATTGACCACCACTCCAAGACACAGATGGCTGCCCCCATGTGGTCAAAGATGGCTGCACCTTAGTGGACACAAGATGGCCACCACAAGATGGCCTGCAGGGGAGGGCAGTTGTGGCCAGTTAGGGGTGACCAGGCCAGCAGAAGAGGACAGTTGGGGGTGATCAGGCCAGCAGAGGAGGGCAGTTGGAGGAGACCAAGCCAGCAAGGGAGGGAAGTATGGGAGTGACCCAAACCTGCAGGGGAGGGCAGTTGTGGGTGGTCAGACAAGCAGGGAGGGCAGTTAGGGGTGACCGGACCAGCAGAGGAGGGCAGTTGGGGGAGACAAGATCAGCAGGGGAGGGAAGTTTGGGGGGTCCAGGTCTTCAGGGGAGGGCAGTTGGGGGTACCAGGATAGCAGGGCAGTTGCGGGGATAGGGGATTCTGCAGGGTAGGACAGTTATGGGTGACCAGGCCATCAGGGGAGTGCAGTTAGGGGTGATCGGGCTGGCAGAGGAGGGCATTTGGGGGCGACTAGGCCTGCAGGAGAGAACAGTTAGGGGGCAACCAGGCCAGCAGGGAAGGGCAGTTAGGAGCAATTGGGCCAGCTGGGGAAAAGTTAGGTGTCAATCAGGCTGTCAGGAGAGTGGTTAGGGGGTGATCAGGCTGGCAGTCATAGGCAGGTGGGATTAGGCCTAAACAGGCGGTTGGACATTCCTCAAGGGGTCCCAGATTGGAGAGAGTGCACCCTGGACTGAGGGACACCTTTCTCCCCACCCCCAATCCCCAAGCATGAATTTTGTGCACCGGGCCTCTAATAAATTATATTTTAAAATCAAAGTATTCAAATTCATCAAATGTAGACTATTTTAGAATCTTGGTAATGTTAAAAAAAAATCAAAATAATAGATATTTTTTATAGTCATTTGGACACTGTGAACGGAGCAGCTACCTTATTTATTGTTGTGACTTTCCATGGAATACTGACAATGATGCATAGAAATAACTCATAGTTGTAAATTTTTCAATCAGAAGCAAAGAAATTCAAAACCTTACTTCTAGCCACTTGCTTTAACTGAATATCTATGATCTAAACCAAACCCTTCAAAAGTTTTAAAAATCAGCCTATCAACAAAATTTTATAAGCTGCCTATCTTGGGGTGTGAATTGAGTATTGTACACATCTGGCTCATTTTTCCAATTCTAAGGGGAGTTGGGTTAGAAAAACTAATTTTAGAAACAGTAAGCATTTTAAAAGTTCACAGTAGCTTCGGGCCATTGATTTGAGTAATAGCAAAGGGGGGTGGCAGTAATTCTCAGTCTCATTCTTGTGTAGCTGGTGCCACGCCAGTGACGTCACTAAATGAAAGGCCTCTGCCAAGTTAATTTAGTCAATTGGTTTTCACAAATTACATACCTTATTAATTATCTCTTGTAGTAGAGAAACCCAATTCAAACTGGCTTAAGTAAATAAGGGTAAAAACAAAAATAAAGTTAATAAGACAATACCCCAAAATGGTTTAAGAGATATTATCTCACTTCATGAGTATAATTTGCTTTAGATTAGATTCAGTGGTACTTACCATGTCATGAGGACCCTGTGTGTATCTTTCCTTCTGGTTTGGCATGGATCTCAGACACGCCCCTCCACCTGTTGGTTCCCAGCACCTGCATGTTTACAAGCAGAAAATTCAGCCACACTTGCGATCTCTTTTTTAACGATTCTCTAGCTTGATTCTCATTGGCTATCCTGACTCATATACTTACACTTCAGCCAATCATACTGGTCAAGAGAATAGAATGACCTTATTGGCCAGGCTTGGGGGATGTTTCCAATCCTGGAGTTGGCATAGAACGAGAGGGAATGACAGGGATTGCGGGAGGTGTGGTTTTCCCAAAAGGAAATTGAGGCACATTTACCAAAAGCAGAGGGAATCGATGCCACACAGGCAAAATCAACAGGTGTCTATTATATTTTTTCTTTTGTATTTTTAAATTAAATTAATTGGAGGGACATTGGTCAACATGATTGTATAGGTTTCTGGTGTGGGTTTCTATGTTACAAGATGTGTATATCGTGCTATTTTTCCACCACCCAAAGTCAAATCTTCTTGTCACCATATATTAGGACCCCCCTTCTTTCCACACCCCCTTCTCTCTGGCAACCACCATGCTGTTGTTTGGGTTCATGAGTTCCCGTTGTTTCTTATTTCAAGTGAACATTTTCATAGAGCTGGGAGGTGTTAAGAAAACAAAAAGAGGGAGTTTCTCATCAGTTGGGCCTAGGGATAGTGGGAGGGGAAGGGGCCCAGAGATCAGCTCATTCAGCCACCTCTCAGCTCTTAAGGGAAGTGGACCATTGTCCTGATGTTTCTGGGATGATCCTGGCTGTTATCCAGGGTAAGTATTAATAGCTCCCCCTTTACTCTCAAAAGCATTCTGATTTGCTTGTGCTTCAAAAACAATTGTAAAACTCTGGCTCTGCACCAAAGCATTCATTTTGATAAGTAGCTCTGTCTCATCAGAACAATATGAAGATCTTGGAACAGTTTAACTGCTTATTCTCCCCCAGTTTTACTTGCTTTTCATACAAAATTAAACTTCATTCTTACTATTTTATACGGTTAATATTTATATAGAGCTATCCACATTTAATAAATTCTGCATTGCCAAAACTGGTTTGGCTCAGTGGATAGAGCGTTGGCCTGTGGACTGAAAGGTCCTGGGTTCGATTCCGGTCAAGGGCATGTACCTTAGTTGTGGGCTCATCCCCAGTAGGGGGTGTGCAAGAGGCAGCTGATCGATGATTCTCTCTCATCCATGTTTCTAACTCTCTATCCCTCTCTGTAAAAAAATCAATAAAATATAAATAAATAAATAAATAAATAAAGTAATAAATTCTGCATTAATCATTGTTTCTTGAACCTCAGTCATTCTCCTGAGATAAATTTTCATATTCCTGAACTTTTCCTTTGGAATCTTGATGCTTAAAATAATGTCCATGGACCAACATTATCAGTATCACTTGAGAGCTTGTTAGAAATGCAGAATCTGGGGCCTACTGAAAAAAATATATTTTTAATATATATAACCTGAGGATGACATATATTATCTGAAGTCTGCATCATTGGAAATCTTTCCAAGTGTATGTTTTTCATTTGCTACAGGGACTTGTGCTTAAAGCTATAGGTTGGAAGATATATAGGCATATATATATATATATATATATATATATATATATATATACATATACACATAATTAGAGATCTAGATATAAATACCAGACTTGTTCCTCATACCATCTAAATCAGAATCTCTGGCCATGGGGCCATTACTCTAGGAGAGGTTCCTTTAACTATTAATAGGATCAATTGGTAACAAACGCTTATGTTTTTGTTTGTTTAAAAAATACTCATTACTAAATAATAGTTTAGCCAGTTCTAAGTTGAAATTTTTTGTTTCCAACAGGCATTTAAATATTTAGAAGATTTTTAGTCTTTTTTGTCTTTAATTGTTGTGGCTGGGAAATCTGTTGAGAGTAAATGTTTTTCCTATGTAGATAATCTGTTTTTAATGGCTGGTTGTTACTAAGATCTTTTCATTGTCTTGGATTGGGAAGTTTTACTCCATTGTGGCTAGATATATGTTTCTTTCTTATTATTACATTTCAAATTTATTATGTTTTCTTAATCTGATGATTCAGATTCTTTATCACCTTTGAAAACTTCTTAGCTATATTATTTTCCCACATTTTATTTATTCTTTTTTTTTTCCTATAAGGTAAGTTAGATTTATCCAAGGCATTTTCATTTTATCTTTCCCTGTTTCTCTTATTGTCTCATATTTTAGTGTTCTTTTCTGTCTCTTCAGCATTCTAGGTAAATTCTCTGTACTATAATAATTCTAATATACTACTAAACATATACATTGAGTTTTTATTCAATGATTTTATTTTTTTTACTTCTTGAATTTCTATTTAGAATAATTTATTTCTATAAATTAATATTACACATCTGACCGGTCTTTCTTCAATAGCTTCTTACTCCTTTCTCATTATTTCAGTTCCTTATTTTTCTTATCAAATGACTTTACTTGAGGCAACAAATGAAATATAATTTAACTCAACAGGAAATATCACACTTGGAGGGAAAACATAAAACACACACCTTAATGCCAAACAGTGTTTCCAAGGCCCAACACGGACATTTCCAGACTGATGGCAGAATGAGCATTTCCATGAAACAAAACTGAGTCCAAGTCTGTCTTGGAAAGTTTTCTACTTCATTGCCATTTCTCAAGGCTCAGGACATGATGCTTGTGGCCTTTCTCAGGGCCAGGTAGCCAGTGACAACATCAGAGGGCAACCTTCAATGGTGCTGAACTGTAGCTTGCTCTTGGGTCAGTGTAGTCAACAAGAAGACCTGAAACATCAGAATACTTCTTAGCTGGTTTGAAGGATGAAGGAGCATCAATACTGAAGTAGCTAGAATCATTCAGTTGCCATGACAATGCCCATTCAGAAACGAGAATTTATTTCAGCTTCTTCCAGGTTCTCTTCTTATTGCCAGCTAATGCCAACATGACCAGAGTGCACAAAGTTGGGATCCTTAAATGGCAAAGGTTTGGAAGTTTTTTCCACAGGTCCTGTGCTAAATTTAGAGGGCATTTTATTCTCACTCATGGCTTCCATACTGATACCCTGTGCAAAGCTAAAGGCAGACACTTTTTTCTTCTTACCAGCGCCATATTCCTTGCTGCTGCTGCCATTCTGGGAAAGACTGGCTGGCCTCTTTTTGCTGTTCTGGGCTAACCCTGGAAAAGCTGTGGGGACCACAGTTGGAATTTGAGCCACCATTTCTCCACCATTTCTATCCTGAGTCTTCTTTCTCCCTTCCCCTTTGCTTTATCTGTGAAGCTATTTCATTTCTTAAAAAAAAAAAAAAAAAAACCACTTAGACATACTTACGTTATAATCAAAATCTCATAATTTCAGTATCTAAAGCTTTTTTCCTATTTTTTCTGCTGATTACTGTGCATAAACTCTCGCTTCCTTGTTTGTTTTGCAGTTTTGGAGAGTGAACTTGTGTTACGTGGAATTAATCCATGAATATTTTTTGAGACATGAATAGAGGATGCATTCTATCCTCATAGAGAAATTTGTGCTGGCTTCTGCCAGGTTCTATAAAATATAACCATGTCAAGACCACTTTGATTCCTTGTCTTGGAATTTCCTGATATATGCTGGTTATGTAAATTTTGAGTCTAAAATTTGCCTAAGGGCAGGTCTAAGGTACATTTTTAAGAAGGTACTTTTTTTTTTTTTTTTCCATCTAGAATTCAGCAATAGATAAACAAATTCCCTTGGCTGGCTCTTCGCTGCCTGATGATTTTCTGTTTTAATTCTACCCTTTCCCTGAGGGTAAGTGCCCCAGCTTCAAGTCGTTCATGCTGTTAATGAGTAAAGTGCAGCTCAGAGTTTGACTTGCTCAGGGTCACACAGCACCTGGGAGGCAGAGATGAAAAAAGGACCCAGATCTTCTCATAGTCCAATTATTTCCAGTCCAACAAAACAAGCTACAAAAATAGCAATGCTTTCTTCTAATAAGAATGGCTTCACCTTTGCCTCCAATTGGACAAGTAACAGCAAGATTCAGTTATTTCTCATGGTTAAGTTTGATGAATTGTAGAAATAGGTTACTTAGATATATTTTAAGAATCATAAGAACATAAAAAGTCATGTGGGATAAGACTTATAGTCCACACTATTCAGTATTTTGTCTTTTATAGTAGCGCCAAGGGACAATGGTGTGACATGATGATAGTTGCCCTTCGTGATATTGTCCTCAAAGGAGGCATCCCTAACTGGGAAAGATCTATCATCCAAGAATTTCTCTAAACCCTTCCTGAACTCTCATTATATTTTTGGTCTGTACAACCTTAAGGCATGGCTTTGTACGGAACTGAGCTTATACTAGTCAAGACATGGGCTAAATAACCCTAAGGTCTTTTTAAAATATGATATTAAGTATCATGAATCTTATTGTATAAGTAGACTTTGAAGAGGAAGGCACATAGTAGAGTCATGTGAAGCTTAGATTCTACAAGGAAGCAGACTGTGTTCAAATACACCTGGTGTCCTAGCTGTGTGACCTTGGGCAAAGTCTTTCAATCTCCCTAGGAAGAGGCAAAGATTTTATCCTTCATAGGATTACTATGGAAAATGAATAAGATGATACATATAAAATCACCTAGCATAAGGCTTATAGTAAACAGTCAAACTATTCTTCCTGGTTCTTCCTGGTACCATGATTGATGATTTTATTGTTATTAGCGGGGGAATATCTTCATCCTGATCACAAACATCACACAAAAAGTGCATATATCCCATTTCATAATTTTTAAAACATACAGCTCATGAGGGACAGAATAGACTATGAGAGGGATGAAGTTAACACAACTTCAAACTATTTTGATTTTTATAGTAGCAGTGTGACAGAATAAATCGCCAACCATTCAAAAAACAACTACTACAATATCTTTGGATGTGTTGTAGATGTCCTGCATTTTGAAAATGACTGTTGTAAACTAATCAAGTAAATAAAAAATCACTTGGGGTTCCATCCTGGATTTTACCCTTATATAAATTGGGTTTCTTCAATTACTTTATTTAAAAACAAACAAACAAACAAAAAAGCCATGTGGTATGGAATTGCTCTAATGTTAATACAATTGGAGGGTTTTCCTTGGAAAATGGCCTCTCTATTCTCTCTCAATGTCTCCATCTGCCCTAGGGGTGTCGAACTCAATCAGAGAAGGGGCCAAAATCTAAAATCCAGCCTAATTGCGGGCCGAATGGTTTACTGAACAGTCATAAACTGACAATGTCATAAACTGACAGCGGAGTGCAGTGATGACAGCGCGGTGCGGGCCACATTGCAAGGCCTGGCGGGCTGGATTTGGCCCGCGGGCCTTGTGTTTGACACATGTGATCTGCCCCTACATTTACTTTGCACTAGTAACAGTACTCAGTTTTCATTGACATTATCTTCTAAATACAATCAGATCAAAAATCACCATCATTCTCATTCCTCTCCTGCACACTGCTGCTAATCCAGCTGATAACTTCTGCTTCAGTAACCTATGATTCCACTGCTGGACATGCTCTGTGTGGTTTTCTATTGGACCAAAGTCACTGGGATTTGTATAAACAGGTGATTCCCATCAGCAAAGGTGTAAGAGGTGGCAACTACCATTAACTGGACTTTGCTCCCACTGGGCATGGAGACTGAATCAGTAAGTCCCTGAGGGTGACATGTACCAACTGGAGCCTGCTTCATCTGGGACCTTCCTAAGCACATGTTTTTCATTTGCCACAAGGGCTTATGCTGCAATCTGTAGGTTGGAAGCAATTGAAGTGAAACTTCTAAAAAATGATAGTGAGTCCTGGCCCATGTGGCTCAGTGGGTTGGGTGTCTTCTCATGCACCAAAAGGTTTCTGGTTAGATTCCCAGTCAGGCAACAAGCCAGGTAGGTTGGCAGGTGAGGTCCCTGGTCGGGTTTATGCAAGAGGTAGCTAATGGATGTTTCTCTCTCACTGCTGTTTCTCTTTCTTCCTCTTCTTTCCTCTCTCTCTAATAAATCAATAAAAAATACATATTTTTAAAATGGCAGTAAGCATTGAGAATATTCTAACTAAGTTCATATAGGTATTGACTTACGTGTTCTGTGACACTTTCTACTCCAAACTAAATCTACTTAGGTTTGCTGACAAAATCATGGCTTCTTCAAATATTTACCATTGCCTCAGCAGATTACTGAAGTCCTCTAAGATTCAGTTGCCTCATCTGTAAATTGGGAATAAATGTGAAAGTTATTTTAGAATTATTTGAAAGTTAAATAATATAGATCAAGCACAGTACTTCGAGTGCCTGGCACATTTTACTTATACAAGCATACCTATATCTACATATATATTCATATATTTATATTTATATTTATATATAATATTAATGATATTAGCCCCAATGATATCCTATACTTGATATTTTTCACAAATGGTCTGAGATCTCCAGATCTCCATTCCTCAACTTATAGCTGGGAAGCAAAGTGAACAATAGAAGACATTACTTTAAATTCAGTCCAAATCTTACTTGTGCTTGATACACCCTTCAATTATGGAGTAAAAGTCCTTCAATTATAGAGGTATATGATTTCTGGACCAGTTCAGTAGATCAGTAGTTCAATGGTGTCTTTGTGATGGTGTTGGCCATGTTTCCCCTTCCATTGCATTCGGCTTCACTTTCAAGTGTTTCACTCTCATAGGACTGCATCCAAACCAGGAAGTACACATAGGGAAGGGCTTTATCTCAAGGATCTCTTTTTCCATCAGAGAGTAAAATCATTCTCAGACTCTAACACAGCTTCTTTTCCTTTATGTTTACTTGGATATGTCTGCCCACCCATCCATCAATCAATCGAGTGCAAGGAATTACTAGGCAATCGGACAAAATATAGGTCCATCCTCTGGGCTAGGGGAGGGGCCAACCTTCTAGGATAAGCAAAATTGGGATTTGGTTAGAGAGAAGGATTGGGAAAACATGGATATTGAGTAGGCCAACAACAGTATCTGACAGGGACAGAGAAAAGGGGGCAGTCCCTCTGTAATGTCCACTTTTGTTCTCTAGTCATTTATCCCACTGATGTGAGTGACTCTTGCTTTTTTTTCTCAGGTTATAAATATAATAGGAATGTGCCAAGTATACCACCATCTATTGGTTGGTGTAGATCATAAATTGCAGGGATTCATAGGAAGCTTCTACATATCTCAGTTTCTCTGTCTGTTACTTAAGACATGGCCAGCAGCCTGGTAAAGTGGTAGAGAAGTCCCAGGAAAACACAGTCAACAACTCTCCATCCTGAAGTTTATTTCTTGCCTGAAAATCAAATTAGATATTGATCTTTCATCTGGGGAGAATGTCTTTCATTGGGACCTCAGTGCCCCAATTCTCATAACAAAGTCCCCAAAAGAGAAATCATGATCTGGTTGTCTCGCCTTTGAAAAGCTCCCTTGACTCCTGGAGTCACTCCCTGTATGTGAGCTCAGTGTTTGCACTTCTCCCTCCTTCCTGAGGCTACCTTGTGTATTTAAGGAT
This sequence comes from Pipistrellus hanaki, assembly GCF_964339955.1. NCBI lineage: Eukaryota > Metazoa > Chordata > Mammalia > Chiroptera > Vespertilionidae > Pipistrellus > Pipistrellus hanaki. Next base: position 7,615,877 of record NC_140507.1, on the reverse strand, counting down.
AAGAGTTCAAGGTCATCGAGTCAAATCTCCCTCAGCTCCACAAACACACTGTGGTGAAATACAGAATTCTAGCTCTAGTCTTGTTTGTCCGAGACTTGCCTTGTGCTATTGAGGATTGCTGTCTCACTTTACATCCTATGTCTCTTATGAAAGTGTTAGAAGGTTGCATTAACTAATGATGATGCTGTTTCATACATTTTAGAACCATTCCACACATGTTAAGCACTATTACTGGCTAGGTCGTTCCACATTTGCATTAATTTGACTTCTAGCATAGTCCCTGCTCTCTAATAGAGGGAGAGGTCCCTTGAGCATTTCCTGGCTTCTTAGAAAGAAAACGATGCCAATGCACAAGGAGGGGATTAATTTCCCTTTTTGCTTTTAGATGATTCTTAAAACCTTTCTGCGTGACCTTGAGTGAGAATGATCTGGGAAACAGTGACTTCTGATAATAAAGGCCTAATGTATTAAAATATTTGATCAGGAGTTAAAGAATAAATTAGCAGTCATGTGGTCCTGCATTTTTAACGAGCATGCTTTTAACATAGCCATAGGCTGCTTCTTCCCTTTGGAATTTCCAAATAGAATTGAAGAAATAAATTAAGAAACAGTGGGAGTATTTCCAAGGAAACCAGGATGATTTGGGTGAGAGTCTACCTGCCATGGTTCTCAATGTTTTCGTGAAAATCATGGTGTGTTTCTCTCTCTCTCTCCCTCTCTCTCTCTCTCTCTTTCTCTCTCTCTGTGTGTGTGTATACACACACACACACACACACACACACACACACATATGCTCATTTATTACAAAATCTTCATTTCATTAGTTTGGGGACTATAGCTTTTATTTATTTATTTATTTATTTTTTAAATATATATTTTATTGATATTTTACAGTGAGGAAGGGAGAGGGATAGAGAGTTAGAAACATCGATGTGAGAGAATCATCGATCAGCTGCCTCTTGCACACCCCCTACTGGGGATGTGCCCGCAACCAAGGTACATGCCCTTGACCGGATTCGAACCCGGGACCTTTTAGTCCGCAGGCCGACGCTCTATCCACTGAGCCAAACCGGTTTCGGCAGGACTATAGCTTTTAGTCCAAAGAAATATGGGAGCATCTCTTGCCCAGAAGAATAATGCATACAGATGCATACAGGAAGTGAAAGACACAGATTCACATTAGATGGCACAAAGAATTGCTTTAGACAAAGCTTTGCGCATCCTACTCACAAATATTCCGTGGTGTGTTGCCCTTTTCTGACATGCCACCCTCAGCTGCTGCATGACACTTCTTCAAACTGTAGTTACACATCACACGTACTGAGTTTTTCATCCCAACGCCAAATTGGAGGAAAGTCGGCTTCATACTGGTTGTACTTTTTAGGGGATAGAGGGTGGGAGTGCAGATGGGGGAGTGAGTGCCTGTAATTAAGCATAATGATTTAAAATACAGCTTTCAAAAGAGGAGCATCCTTAGACAAACCAGTGGTTGTAGGTCATAGGCTGTGCTTTCCTCACTAATAATTGCAAAATCTATTGCTGTCCCCTTTGAGTTTATTTTTAATAAAAGACTATTAAAACAGAATAAAAGCTTAATAAGTAGATTAGTTAGAACAATAGTCCTCATGAGAATGTTTTGATTCCAAAGATAGCTGCTAAAGATAACCCTAAATGCAATCAGGTTTAGTTCCATGCCTGTGTGAAAGGAAGGTAATACCCTCAGAGATTTGCCAACAGATGACTATTTTTTTTAAGTGTCTCTTTCTACATTTAAATTAGTCTTTCCTCTGGGTACCAGCAACAAAACCTTTGTGAAGAATCACCAGAGAAACAGAGCTCTGAATAAATGCTCAGTGGAAAATTATTTTTGTGAATCTGGTTTTAGATGTTTCACATCAAAAAGATGGATGGCAGTGCATCCAAGAGGGAGTGCTTTGTGATCCTTCTCTGTCCTCTTTGTAATTTTAAGGATCAAAACTCCCAAGGTGGCCAGAGATAAGGACAAAGAGAGCGGTGCAATTTCACTAAACATACACACATTATAAAGGGCAATGAGATCCAATGTCAGTGACGGTGTATCCACACCCTCACCTCTTTGTTTCATTTTATTAAGTTCATTCCCTTTTGGCCAGATATATTGTATACTTATTCACGTTCATTCTCTCTTTCTCTATCTCCTCTCTCTCTTTTTCCCTTTCTTTCTCCCTTCCTACCCCAATTTTCTATGTATATTAAAAGATCTAAATGACACTCAGAAAAACTAATTTATAGACATGATCATTCAAATTTTAATAACTGTTATTACTCAGATAAGTTCTTCTGACAAGACAGCACAGTGTCACTATTCTCTATGACCTCCTGTGAAGTGCTGCCTTCCAGTTTCCATCTCCACCCTTCCATTTCTTCCTTGAAAGATATCTTGTCTCATCTTTTCCTACATGTCACCTCTAGGATACACATGCTATTCTCAACAGCCTTCTGGGCAACTCTACCAGTTCCAAAGAATCCTTTGGGTCGTGCATTTTCCCATCCTTCACGGGAAAGTTTCCTTTTCTATTCATCCCTACTCATTTTTGGCCCCCGAATCCTTTCACTCAGCCAGAAACTTAATCCCTGTTTGGTTAGGAATGATTGGGAAGCTGAGCACTGTCTCTAGCATGTAAGTGTATGAAGTCCTCTGTTGTCAAGTTAATGGGACTCATCCATGTGTCTATCCACACTCATCCAAGTGTGATGATAAGTGTGAAATATTGTGTCCATTTTTTAATCTACTTTTTGAGTTAAGCCTTTGGCATCACAGTTATTGAGGTGTAAAGAATATAGACACAAGACATCACTAATATGATTTGCTCTCACATATATGTATCCTGCCCCACACCTCTATAGAGATGACTGGTATTCATTTGCTTTGTAAAGATAATGTGCATTAAAATGATATTTATATTGAGACCATTTTATTATTTCATAATAGCTTTGAGATAATTGGAAAAGCATTTAAGAGTCTATGTTTTTACTTGACACAGTCACAAAATTGGTTAGGGATCAGTCAGTCACTATTATTTTATGATCATGTCTGTTAGGACTTACAGCAGTTTTATCAATGTATAGATACCACTTGTCACATGGCCTTGTCTGTACTTATACCCATGGGTGGGACTCAATTTCAATCATCTTTTATTATTTAACATCTTACATGCTTTGGGTGATAGGAATCTCAACTTACTATTTGTTACTATTGTTTTAATTTGTGTAGTGTGTGCATACTGCTTTAACAATGAGAAAACCAATGAAGCCCTTCTAATTTTAGATTAAAATATTGTTCCCATTAACACTTTTATTTAGTCCCCATGTCAAAACAAATTTGCTCACTGCTAACTGAGAAGGATGTTCATCCTTTTGGTTGCCCATTGAGTAGCTCTCTGGAACAAAGATCGTCTCTACTAAGCCCTAAAATGTGTCCCTTCACCTCAGATGTATTGCACATCCACTATGTACACTGAATTTCAAGTACTTGAAAAGGATGTGATGGGCCAGCCTCACTGTTTACCATACAGGATGTTTGTGGGGACATTAGAAGATATTATTCAATCATTAAAAATAAAAATAAAATAAAATACTGACATCCATGTTGGTGGTCTCAGAAAAGGGGTGAGGTTGAGAGACCCCAATTGAATCTGCAGCTTCTATTACATTTGAACCCTAGAGACACATTCCTGCAAACACCTTATTTTTTTTCTGAGTGTAGAACAATTCATATTATATACACCCTTCTACTGACCTATCTCTTTGAACCCTGCAGGCACTTGACAACTGATGAACAAAATAATATTGTGTGCTCTTGGGGCTATTGCAAACCCTTTTGTGTCTGTAACAGCTCTCATTTTTCCGACATATGGGAGAGGTACAACCTGGGGAGAGGCTGTGTAGAATAACTGAGATAGCGTGGTCTAAACCCCAGGGGCACTAATGACATTGTATCCACGGAGCAAAGTGAGAATGTTCTATAACGATGTCATTAGACTCCCGAGAAGGCTAACTTATTGCTGGCTCGAATTTCTCTATTACATTCTCTTTAAAAGAGGAATAAACTCCAGGGTGTAGGGCTGTGTGGGGGATTGACATTGAATATCTGTGCCTCCAGTCACTCTGCTGAAGCCACCTGACCTTTCCACATGCGTGCACTTTAGTCCACTCAGCTGCCCTTTAGATGGAGACAAGTGCATTTCCAGGATGATTCAGGTCAGGTCACCTGGGGTCAAATGCCGATTATTCAGTCATGCCATCCCCTTTGCTCTGCTTCAGCATCTCTGGACATTTATTCTATAGGTTCTCACCTTTGGTTGGGTGTCCCCAAACGGTTATTCCTGTGAAAGAACATAGGCAACTCAAATATAGAGACCCACAACTGATGCCTATAACACATTCACAGCCTTTCCTGTGGAGGCAGATGCCCAAAGCAGACAGTCTAAAACATGTATTTGAAAGGCATAATTAATCGTAGCAGGGGGAAATCAATAAGAAGAGACATTAAAAATTTGAGACCATGGCTCTGCAGCTGAATAGCTCTGTGACCAAGGGCAAGTCATGTCACCTCTGTGGGTCTCCATTTCTTCCTTGCCCATAGAGTGGGGCAATAATAGAGCCTCCCTCTTTGGGTAGATCAGTGAGATGAATTTGTAAAACACTCAGTAAGTGCTCAAGAATGGCAGAAGCCTTGATGGATGCAGGGGTAAGAGTAACTGTTTCTGGGCTTTTATCAGAGGCACATCAGTTAGCGGAAATGTAATCTTCCTAAACCCAGAATTTCAATTGTGTTGACTTACTAGCCCAGGAATGGGGAACCTTTTTCTGCCAAGGGCCATTTGAATATTTATAACATCATTTGCTTCCTATAAATTTATGTTGTTATGAAAAGAGCACCTAGACCAAGTGATTTTGCGGGCCTTATACTGCCTGCCAGCCGGCGTTTCCCCACTGCAGTACTAGTCAGTGGGGAAACTTACCTTGTCAGTCGAAGTTTTTGTAAATGTTTCTTTCCAAACACCACAATCCTTATGTTGTTGGCCTCTGTTTAGCTCTAGCCCCAGATAGTTCAAAGTTTGCATTTCCACCATCTACATTCTTCTGTCTCACAAAACAAATGCAAGAAAATAAGACTTCAACTTAGGACACACACACCATGCTAACTAGTGTGCTGCCCACTGAATGGTGGGGGGAAAGAAACACATCACCCAGTAATATATAAGCACTCTGAAAAGATCAAGTAAGGCCACTGCCGATATCATATCATGAGATCTTTTTTTTTTTTTTTTTTAAGTAATGTTGTAGTTTAACGAGATTGGCATGGTTTATTATTAGGCTGTGCTTCCTTTGAATTGAGATGATAAAGTAGCTTGTTTCTAGTTGTTTGGTGTGACACAGATTTTTGCATCCCTGTTAATATTTAAATAAATCTGAGGATGTGGACTTTAACTGTGAATTACCACATGAGGCTCACAGTAAGAGAGAAAGGAATCTATGTTCAAACAACAGTGGTCCTATCTTTCCATTAACAATATTTGGCTTTTTGAAGTCATATGTGGTTCATGGCTCATGTCTGTACCATGTGGTTAAACTGCACCTTGGAAGGTCAGGCCTAAATGTTCAGCTCCCTGCTGTCCAAGTGTCACCAGCACTGGACAACTTTAACCATGGCATCCCTGGGGTCATTTGTAGATAACTCATGTTTACTGAATCTTAGGATGAGTTCTTGACACACAGTTAAAGGACTTTATATGTGAGACAGTCTAGTCTCCCATATACATGTGTTTAGGGGATAATAATCTCAGCTCAGCTACTTGGAATTTGGTAATTTTAATTCAGAGACTGTATATTTCTATCAATATAATGGGGAAAAGATAATACTACCAAGCTCAAATGGAACAAATTAAGTCTAGCACATATTCAATATTAAATAAAGAGCAGAAATTGCTATAAGTCAGAGAGTCACATTCTCATATAAAGTAAAAGACAAATAATATTACATTCAGGTAATTCTCCATTATCCCAGTCATTGTACGCACCTAAGGTAACCTGGATAATAATTGTACAGATCTTAGGTAATCAGAGATCAGCCTGACTCTCAAAACCTGTGGAGCGTTTACTGACCCCATGATACTTGACAACAACCTAGAATAGCAAGGTGAAGCCTCAAGCATATTTAAGGAGTCAGTTTCTTGGTTTGTTGTTTGTTTGGTTTTGAGGGGGGAAAAATGTCCTATCTAAGTCCTATATCACTGCAACAACTCACTATATCTATTTACATGGCACTTTTATTCTACACATGGTCATTTTCTCCAGAATGTGGATAAGTATCACCATTTCAGTGACAGCTCCATGCTATGAATGTTAAATTATATTTTTCCACCTCTGCTATATGCAGTACAAACTTAAGCCTTTTTCTTTTAAATCCAGATTTCTTTAGGAAATTAAACATCTTTTTCTTAATAACATGCTTCTTTATTTATTCTTCTCTGCCCCCAGTCCTAAACAATTACCCTATAAATCAGAAAGAAAATAAAGGAAAGGAAAATAAAGGGGGAAAAAGCAAATGAAAGAAAAAGAGAAATAGCAGACATGGTTCCTGTTTAGGAATATGCAGTCTAGTTAAAAAAAAAAAAAAAAAAAAAAAAAAAAAAGGAAAACTGTACAGCAGCACTTTATACTTACTTCTAATGCCTGGCACCCAGGAGTAATTTGACAAATTAATAAGTGGATTTGAGAATGTGAACAAAGCAATATAGCAAGTATAAAACTATTCTGGTATACTTGCAATATGTACATTGGTGTCTGTCCAGGAAGAGAGTGATTATGGTTTTGGGATATCATTTAAGAAGGCTTTTGGAAAAATGGCAAATGAGTCCATTTCAGAAGCTAAAACGGGAGTATGAGATGACAAATTTTATGCAAAGTAACTACTGCCTGCAGCTTTATTCTGCATTCCTAACCAACAAATAAAATGTTTTCAATAATCCACTGTGTCCTTGCTGGAACAATGCTTCATGGAATTAAACATACATTTTCTTCACACCTAAAATGCCCTTGGAAAAGTTGAGATTATACTCAACCTTTTTTGTGAATCAAATGATTTTTGTCATAAAGAAAAAGTCAAACTAATTAAACTATGTAAGAACAGCACACCTGAAAGTGACCTCTTAGAGCCAGCTGATGTCTGTAGATAATTCTCTCGACTAAATGTATGCATGTTGTACAATCAGGGCACTAGGAGGTCAGTGGCCTTTCCCTCTGTGTCCTATTCACACTCTTCCATCTGCCTTTCAACATGTGGAGGACAAAGGAATGTCATCAAATCTCTTACTCAGCTCCTAGTATAAGAACACTCAACACTTGTTTAACAATATATTCCAGGATGTTTCTAGTTATCTCAAGAGGACAACATAAGCTGAAATGATTCCCTAAACATCATTTATTTTCATTGTTCCTAATGATAAGCAAAATTTTATAAAACAAATAGTTGTATTTACTTTTTGTTATTTGAGGATGTCACTCATTATATCACATAGATCTTTATAAAGTTCTCCAAGAAAATATGTTTCATGACTTAGTCCTGGGATAGAGGATAAATGAGCAAATGCTTTTTTCCCCCAGACATTATTATTTATATGGATGGTAGTGTTTTTATGTTTCTACCAGAGGCCCGGTGCATGAAATTTGTGCACTGGGATGGGGGGGGGGGGGGGTGTCCCTCAGCCAGGCCTACACCCTTTCATGGTCCAGAAGCCCTTGAGGGATGTCTGACTGAATGCTTAGGCCTGCTCCCCTCAGCTGGCACCAGGACATCCTTAGCACTGCTGCAGAGGTGGGAGACTCACCAGCTGTGAGCCTGGCTTCTGGCTGAACAGCACTTCACTGTGGGATAGAGCCAAAACTGACTCCCCAACTTTCTCCTGAAAGGTTCCGTATTGTGAGGGCACAGGCCAGGACGAGGGACCTCACAGGTGTATGATAGGGGCCAGGGAGAGACATGGGAAGTTGGCCCACAGAGGGCTCCAGGGCGTGTTCAGCCTGTCTCACTCAGCCAGCTCCTTCAGCTCATCCAGCTAGACCCCAGCAGCAGGTTAAACTACAGGTCGGATTGTCTGCCCCCTGATGAACAGTGCATGTCATAGTGAGCAGTTGAGTGGCATTAGTATATCACTAGCATATTACGCTTTGATTGGTTGAATGTCCAGTGGCTTGAAAAGACTCTTAGCATATTAGGCTTTTATTAGATAGGATTAGTTGATAGGCAAATCAGAGCTAAACTTTTACTCCCCTCCACCAAAATCTGTAGATACTTATGGTATGCATTTTGTGTACTTAAAGCCTTATCTCTGTTTTCTTCAAGTTTTTCCAACTCTTATTCATCACCTAAATAGCACCATTATTTTTAAATTTTTGCTGTTTTACTTAAAGCTCTATAAGAAGGTTTGAATTTTTTTATAATATACTTGTAAAATATGGTTTAAAAATAATAATAATTAAATAAAATATTGTAAACCTATTTATTGGTGATATCAGAGATAGGGATTTTAAGATGAATTTGAATAAAATATGACAAATTATTAATCTCTCTTCCCCCAAATTAAAAGATTAAAGCTGGTACATTGTTTATGATGTAAAAGAATTACAAATAGTCTAAAATAGTTCAACAGTAAGCAATTGGTTAAATCATTTGATGTATTAATTCAATAAAATAATATGTGACTATTAAACTCATGCTGTGGAACAGTATTCTAAAATAGGATATAGTACAATATTTATAGTTTATTGTAAAATTTAAAATGATAGGTTACAAAATAGCCCATCAAACACTGTTCCTGTTGTGTCCAAGAATCGATTTTAATGAACACACACACACTAAGGATTAGAAATATCGGAAAGAAAATTATGACTATTTCCAAATAGTGACATGACAGATGAGTCTTCTATTTCTTTCATTTTTGTAGTTTTTATCCCTGTATTTTCTAAATACTCTACAATGAGCATAATGCTATATTTCTAATCAGAGAAAAGTATTTATTTTGAAAAAGCCTGATAATAAACATTTATTATCACCTATAGCAGATAAATCCTCCCTCTCAAAATAAATCATAAAAGGGGGCTCCTGGATGCCTAATGCAGGACTCTTTTCACTTTGATGGTGGTGGTACCGTGTTTCCCCATAAGACATCCTCCGAAAATAAGACCTACTTACAGGTTTCCTTCTGAGTGAAATATAAGGCATCCCCCCGAAAATAAGGCCCCCCCTAGGCTCTGTCTCAGAATATTATTGCTAAACATGAGAGATTTGGTCCACTGATTCTGAAAGAAATGGAGTCACAAGAAATTCACCAGGAAATTCAGGAATTGGATTGTTATGATGATGTTCCAGAAGATGATGACATGATTGTCATTGAATAAATGAGTAAATTCTTGATACTGTAGGATTCACAGTTCGTCTGGTTTGTGTTGACAACTACCGTACTACTGTACTATATATAGGTAATAAATTTCCTTTGTTTTCATTTAACAATAAATGTGTACTGTACTCTTCTTCATGGAAAAATAAGGTATCCCCTGAAAATAAGACCTAGCGCATCTTTGGAAGCAAAAAATTATTATAAGACACTGTCTTATTTTCGGGGAAACAGGGTAACAGCGCCTGGGGGTTGGGAGAACTAGCTCATCGACAGATCCCACCTGGGGAGCAATTCTTCTCTGTCTTCTGTCCCCACAGTGGCTGTGTTTGTAACAGCAGTTTGTCACACCTTGACATCCCCTCACTTTGTATGAGTCTTGGTTCCACCCCCATCTACCCATTAGCCTGGAATTCCTGCTGGAAAAGGTGCATCACATTTACAGGGCTTCGGTCCATGTTGGCGGAGTGAGTGTCTGTGTGAGTGAGCAGAAGTAAGAAAGACAGCCTAGTTGCCAATCAGACCAGTAGAACAGACTAGACACCCTCTCTTCCAGCCGATTTTCTCAGCCGAATTGTCTGCATAATTGCTTCAAATTTGAATTGCCTTTACCAATCTAGCTTCAGCCTAAGTGTTGAATATTGTATTTTCCCTCAAAGACTGTCAATAAAGATTTTTTTTTCAATTACCATTGCAGGGAATGTTTCCCTTTAGGAAAACTGCAATTTAATAACTTTTCTTCGGCAAAGTTGACGATCTCTTTATTTCCACCATGATGACGGTCGTCAATCAGGAGGCATTTGGAAGTCGAGCTGAACATCAAGCGATTAAAAGAAAACCAAAACACAAATGCGGCCTCTTGGCAGCCTAATCACGTTACGAAGCGCTAAGCATGAGTTATGAGGTAGCTGTGGCCGGCTGGGTTTTGATGAAGTACCTATAATTTCATATCAGCTGCCACAGGACTATTTCCTATAGCCTTTCTGATTTCTTTCTAACTTTCAAATGTGATTTACCCTGTTATCATCTACTTATGCAGTCTTCAAGATCTACCTAGGGGAAAAAATAGTATTAATAATATGTTAAACTGCATTGCTCTACGATACTTATTTTTCCACATTCGCAGGGTGGAATTCAAGTGATAAAAATAAAATAAGTAATTCATTAGATTCCAAAGCCCTGGTTGTTAAAAGGAAAGCATTTTCTCAATTCAGGAAGGCTGGCATGAATTCACATGTTATCAGCAAGTACTATAGATGTACTTCTTTTATTCCATTTAGATTAGGAGTAATTAGACTTTTTTGAAAGTTAAGGGGGTATGTGATCATGATGAATTTCAATATATTATATTCATAATTCAACACTTCACCAGTTTTCTCTTTTGGTGCTGAAAGCAGGCTTTTATTTTAGAAAGGGCAATTTAATAGGGACATCTTGAAAAACGTACTTCTTAGGCTGTTTCCTGAAATCTGTGATTAGGAACTGCTACTCTCTGACATGATAAGCAGTTTAGATTTTTATTCTGGACCAATATTCTGCAGAAAGAATTCGCTTATATTGATGAGGCATCTAAAGTGTTGTCTCTGGCTCCACGTGTAGAAAAAAAGAAAGCCGAGCCCTCTTGCAGTGGTCACCCACGATGGGATGGCATCTTTGCTAGAATGGTTAGCGATTATGGCTTTGGCTTCATGGTGGAACACAGATTGTATAACCACCTGGCTAAATCTCTGAGTCTAGCCGAAACCGGTTTGGCTCAGTGGATAGAGTGTCAGCCTGCAGACTGAAAGGTCCCAGGTTTGATTCCAGTCAAGGGCATGTACCTTGGTTGTGGGCACATCCCCAGTGGGCGGTGTGCAAGAGGCAGCTGATCAATGATTCTCTCTCATCAATGTTTCTAGCTCTCTATCCTTCTCTCTTCCTCTCTGTAAAAAATCAATTATATATATATATATATATATATATATATATATATATATATAAAATCTCTGAGTCTACCACTGCCTTGCCTTAGTCTTTTCCTTGTCATTCTTCAAGATACTGGCTTTAGCAGAAGTATCCTCAGGCTGTGGCAGACTCTCTAGGCTCCCCATGGGCTTGGCATCCTAATTATTTAATTAATCACTCCATTCCTTTCAAACAACGTTGAACCTATTTTATGCTGGGTATAGCACTTGGCACCGGGAATGGTGAGAAAGAAAGAAATGATCCCCGCCTTTATACTGCTTGCAGATTTATAGAGAAAACATGCATGAACAGAGATTGTAAGAAAAAATATATGGGGGACCCTGATAGGCTAAAATAAAACTCCCCAAGGAAATCATAATAGAGGTAAATCTGAAGGATAAGCAGGAATTCACAAAAGCGTGGGGCTGGAAGAGGTTTTCAGGCAGAGATGAGTTATAATCAGATTTGGGGTAAGTGAGGAAGTGGTGGATTAAACAACGAAACATCATGGGCCAGAGGAAGAAGGGTAGACATGAAGGAGGGAGATCAAGTAGAGGGAAATCAGAATTGTCTCTTAGTTACAGTTAGAATTTTATGTGAAGGACAAAGAAACAGATTAGCATATATTTGTGCAAAGGGACATGGGGCAATCCACAGTGAGGAAGGCCCAAGGTGTGGGAAACAAGAGGGCAGACAGGTAGGAAGTGGTTAAGAAACTGCTGGTGCCTGTAACCTCATGACGGTGGTGCCCAGACAAGCCTGAGGGCATGGAGACACCAAGCCCTGGACAGGTGCCCACCTTGCTGAGGAGGCAGACATGGCAAAACACTGAGATGAAAGCATGTACCCAACATACACCTTTGCCATTCTGAATTACAATGACTTGCTTTGCTTTATACCCCATAAAACTATGAGACATTTACAGGTGTGTGTGTTTTAAATAGGTGTAGAACCTAATTCACTGTTTGACACATTTTAAGTGCTTAGTATGTGTTAAAAAACAAACCTCAATTGATCCTGTTATGAATTGTCTTTAAATGATGTTATTATATTTGTGCTTCCAGAAAACAGTTTCATTAAATTATAACAAAAGACATTGTGACTTAAGTCGCTAGCTATGTCATGCTGTTATTCCAAATTTATTTATATTTTTACATTTTGAAACAGTAATGAAGTTAAAGTTCAAAACAAGATGTTTTAGTCTATAATTAGATATGCTTGTGAATTGTTGGCTAAGCTCCCTACGCCCATAGTCCAAATCACATTTCCAATTGTATTGTTTGGATTATTTTAGAACCTTTCTAGCATTTACACAGAGAGAGATCCTGATTTTCTTCCTTTTAAATAAAAAGGTGGTTATGCACTACATATACATCGGCAACTTTCCTTTTCCTCGTAGCATGATATTGGTAGCTTTCTATTTAGAAAATGTATCCTAGCTCATGTCTTTTATCAGCTGCAGCTTTTTCCAGAGATGATAGCACAATAATATTTATTCTTTTGCTAAAGAACATTAAAGCTATACCTATCTTATTCATTGTTATAAACAATGCTGAAATGGACACCTTTGTACATACACTTAATTTCTATAGGAAATATGACTAAAATTTGGCTAATTAAATCAAGGATATATATATATATATATATATATAGTCTAACTATGTATGTGTTATATACATATATTCATATGCAATTATGTGTGTATATGCATACATGCATATAAAATGCATGTGAATATATATACATATATGTGTATGTATATATATATAATACATACTTATGTAGTCATTTGCCCTCCAAAAAAATGTTGTGCCAATTTTTCTACCACCAGTAGTATAGTAGAACCCAATTGCCCATATGCTCATCAAAACTAGCCAGGATGGAGAAACAGTTTCAGCTCATTCAGTTTGTCCTATATCTAGGTGATTGATTTCCTAGACTTTAATTCCAAATCACTAATTCACTCTTTAGCTATATCCTTTCTGTCACTCTAGAATTCAAACCTTCTCTTAGGGGTGTGTGTGTGTGTGTGTGTGTGTGTGTGTGTGTGTGTGTGTGTTGAGAGACCAAGAGAACACACAAAGAGAGAATGCTTTTTCACAGAAACCTGTGGTTATGAATGCAATATTATCTTTCTCTTCTCTGTGGTTAACAATTACAAACAATGTTGAAAAAATTGTTTTTGGTAGATTCTGGTATATCTATCCAGACTCAATTTCTATTGAAACACATGACATATCTTATTTTATTTTATTTGAGAGAGAGATTGATTTGTTCTTTCACGTATGCATTCATTGGTTGCTTCTTCTATTGATGCTTGTTACTATAGTTTCTTGTATTTGTTTAATTATTTGTCTGTATGCTATGATAGTAATCTGTATTAATTGTATGAATTTATTTGGCTGAATATTTGTCCCCATCTCCTCCAGTAGCTTTGTGACAGGCAGGACCATGTCTTTCTTACTCACTGGACATCAGAGATAGGAAAGTCAAGAAAATAGGAATGCCCCCGCTGCAATTCTTACATTGCTTTGTTCTAGTTGCTCCAAGAAACAATGGTCCCATGATGTCATCCAACTTAGCTGGTCCAACAAATACCACTAACCTCTTAGGAGAGAGGATCATTGCTGATATGAAATAGAATAACATCCATTATGTTTATTATTAAAAATTAGAGTGTGCTGCTGTTGTTATATAAACATCTGGTTGACTGTAATGGAGTCCCCAAAGCTGCTGACAATTGGCTTATGTGAGGGAATAAACACAGGCAGCATTAAAAATGACACTATCACCTTCCCCATGCTCCAAACAGAATGCTTTCCTGAGATAGCGAAAACCATATTTGTCAGACATGGAATTTATGTTCCTGGAAAAGGGACACCTGACATTATAATGAACCACGCAAGAGCATGTAAAGAGGTTTGGGAAAAAAGGAGACATTCCGAAGAATAGAAATAATTGATGGGATCATAATAATGCTAATTTTAATAACAGTCCATCTGTGACTGGCCTGCCAGCTTCACTCTCTACCATATTGCACTCTTATTTATGGTGATTCTAATGTAACAGGAAGTATTTTTAAATTAAAAATGCATGTAGTACTTAGATAAAAGAACTGCCTCGTGAGTGGCCCGTTGGCCACTGTGCTTACCTGTTGGCTGTTGCAAAGGACAAACCACATAGTGTGTGTGGATGTGGCAGTGGGACAACCCAGAGGGTCTGCTCCTGCAGCTGGTCTAGGGTCCATGGTGCCAGCTCATCTTTAGTGGTCATAATTCAGTAATAGGCTCCTAACCAACACTCAGATTTATTTTGATGAGGAAAAGCATAAAGTACACACGCAAGCCCCTCTGATGAGGTCTTTAACACCCACTGGATTCTTCTCCATGAGACAGATGGCCTCAGTCTTGGCTCCCTGTCCCAACTGGTCTGTGGTCTTTCCAAATGATGCTGTCTGGCTCTTGGTTCTCCTATGGGTGAGTACCAGAGTAGCCTTTCTCTCAGCATTGGCACAAAGCAGAAGGGTTTTGTGTTCTGGAAGTTCCCAGCTGATTCTCTGTGCCTCCAGCATCAAAAAGCACCACTATGCATCTGCCTGGTCAGGAAGGAGGTCACACAGTGGCATTTCATTTGTGGTGCAGATGACGAAGGAAGCCAGGAGAATGCATCTGTGATAAATGAAGAACTCTTGTCCCCTCAGGCAGAGCTTGGGAAATATTTAAGGAAAGATTCCTAATGCATTATCCATTGTTCTGCACTGGCAAGGTGGGAAACAATAAAGGAATTTAGTAAAATATTTTATTGTGTAAACCAAGCATGCTCTATGCCAGAGATTTTCAACCTTTTCCATCTCATGGCACATATAAGCTAATTTCTAAAATTCTGTGATACACCAAAATATATATTGTAAGTTTTGCCAATCTGGCAAAAAAAGGTATAATTTTGACTGGTTTACAAATAATAATGATGATGATAATAATAGTAATGACCCACCTTTTTTGTTCCCAAAGTGATTTTTTAAGAACCAGATACCTATATTTGTATAATAGGGTTTTTGTTACCAACAATTAACCAACCAGATGCAACCTCATTATACGATGTGATCAATAAGATGAAACCCTGTTATATAACTTACTTATTTATGGTTCAAGACAGAGCAATCACACCAGACCGTTATTGCTATGTTGGGTATTGTCATTTTTAAAAATTTGACAATCTAAGGAAAAAGAGGTCAGTGCCCCTAACTAAATAAGCAGGTACTACATGTTTTAAAAATTCTTGCAACACACCAGTTGAAAATTACTGCTCTACACTATTATAAGGACATTAAATTGTTGTCTTCCATAACTAGAAATCCTTTTCCTATCCTCATATATAAGAACCCAGGGTCCGGAATGACTGACTGAAGACTCTATTGAACACCGGAAGTCAATCCTGCAGTCAGTGCTGGGTTGCCATGGCAACCCACAGAGATCTGCCTAAACCAGCAGTCAGACATCCCCCAAGGGGCCCATGATTGGAGAGGGTACAGGCTGGGCTGAGGGAACCCCTCACTCCATGCATGAATTTCATGCACCAGACCACTAGTCTATGTATATAAAAGCCAAGCAACTGGAACAACCAGAACGATGGGAACAACTTGTTGCTATTACACGCACTACAGCCAGCCAACCAGCCCAATGGGTGAGGGGCAGCTGGCCAACCTCCTGAGGCCCCTGCCCCCAGCAGGCCCAGCCCCTGATCAGTCCCCTCCATCTCAATTGGGAGTAGGGCCAGCCAGCCAACCTCCCTGGGCCCCTTCCCCAGGCTGGCCCTGACCCCAATCAGCCCGAATTCATGCACTGGGCCTCTAGTCAATAATAAGATTAGTTGTTGTTGTTATAACTTTCATAATAAGAATACTCATCTTTATTGAGCATCTACTATTCTGAACCATCCTCATATACATTATCTCAGTTAATTTATAAAAGATCTGTTAAAGGATATACATATTCTGTTAATATTGCCTTATTACAAATGAGAAAAACTATGGCAATGTAGACCTAAAGCCATTAGCCAGATGATAACATGCCTTTTAAGTCCAGAGGCCAAGTGAGATCTCACAAAATCTAGCTCATTAGCTCTCAACTCAGATCCAATGCAGTCTTGGTAGTTCCCATCCTAGGTTCACATTTTAGAAATGGACTCTGAGAGCCTTATGTGGACTTATTAGTCACCAACAGTTAGCCTTCCTTTGCATTGTGGTCAAATCCATAGCTTAAAAACCAAATGAAAAGAGAATTATGGAATGCTTGTACTGTTGAGTATAAATTATATTTTTGAAAAGTGACTTCAAATGTATCTGTGAAGATCAGAACTTACTTATTCTTTTTATTTCCACATACCCCGTATCTGCCATGACAAATTCTGTCCTCCTGTTTTCATACCCCAAGTGCATGCAATTCTGGGTCTTTATATTCCATCTTTGATCAATCAAGCCAGCAATCAATCACAAAATATTCTCACTCCTTTCCCCTCTCTCTCTTTAATTTATATTTTCCTGAGTAATCCCTGAGATGATCTTTTAAATACCGTTGGGAGGAAATTCATTTTCAGTATCTCCATGGTTGGTATTGCCGGTTCATTGCTCTACCAATAATTCTTTTTCAGAGAATTTTCACTTCTACCTCATAAGCTTCTACCTGGTCCCAGAGTTTGCAAAAGTACTATGAAAGCATTCTTGAGTCAAAAATCTTCATAATGAGTTAATTCCAAGCATCAAGAGAACTTTGTAGTTGAGGAAATTCATGATAGATAAGTGATCCATAATGATACACAGTACCTTATGGTAGGTGATTTTTAAAAGTCAGCTTGTCCTTATTACTAATTATAGGATACATTTATCTTTCAAAAAAAAATGGCTAAAGGCTTTTGAGGTGATGGGACACAAAGGCTGGATAAGAGCACCCATAAGGCTTTGCGGTAGAGTGCAAAGGTTGCTTATCACCTTGTAGAATCATACATTAGTATGTGGAATGAGGTTACTTGAGTTCAAATCAAATACACTAGTCATAGCTGTTACCTTGAGCAAATCACTTACCATCTTTCAGCTTCAATTTCCTCACCTGTAAAATGGGAAGAAGAAAACCTATGTTTCTCATGCAATTGCTGTATTAATATCTTAGAACAGTACCTGGCACATCATAAGACTGAAACGTAATGAGCATTTACTATTATTTGCTGAGATAACTTACCTATCCCTGTGGCAAAGGACATCTTTGCAAAGCCCATGGAGTACCTACCGGCACGTGCAAAGGCAAGGCCCACTCCTTCTTCATGGTTAAGCAATGCACATTCCTGCTTTAATGACCAAAAAGACAGTTTTATGTAGGGTCTATGACTTTTCTTATCCCGAATGTTTTCGATTAGAGATGGAAGAGTCCGCTATCCTGGGTGAATAATGATGCGTGTCTTTATTGCTTAAGTGTTTAAAGGAGCTGCGGCACATTTGTGAAGATTTATTTCCTCTCGGGCATCTCTTCCACATGTCCCTCAGCCCAAAGGTCGTGGAGTGTCAGGCGGAGGGCCTGTTTTCTCCAGGTAGTGGCTGCTTGGCGTCACTTTGATTGAGCGAGGGCTTTAAAAATGGAAACGTGTTTACAGAGTAGAAAAGCAGGTAGGTCTCCGCATAAGTAGGGCCTGATGAGTTTCTATGGCAACCTCATTCAGTATCACGAGGGCCATTCTCATGGAAAGAGATGACTTTCAGAGATGTGTTCTGGAACATTCTTTATAATCAGCCTAACTATGGGGATTTAAAAAAAAATAGGACTAGTGTACCACAGTTTCATTGTAGCTTTGCTGGGATGTTGTAGCCGATAAAGGCACTGATGCCTCAGATACAATAGAAGACTTCAAAAAATGAGGCATGCCTTCTTGACACCTGGAAGATCCCTTAACTTGAGAACCCCCCTTGCCCTAGCTGGATTGGCTCAGTGGATAAAGCATCAACTTGTGGACTGAAGGGTCCTGGGTTCAATTCTGGTCAAGGGTATGTACCTTGGTTGCAGGCTTGATCTCCAGCCCTGGTCCAGGCACGTGTGGTAGGCAACTAATAGATGTGTCTCTCACATCAATGTTGTTTTCTCTCCCTCTCTCTCTCCCCCTCCCTTCCACTCTCTCTAAAAATCAATGGAATATCATTGGGTGAGTCAACCAAAAAAAAAAAAAAAAAAAAAAAAAAAGAGCCCTCATCTCATTTGCCATGTTCTTGTTGAAATCCTGAGGTGGGGTGGGGTGGGGTGGGGTGGGGTGGGTTGGGATGGGATGGGGAGGAGACAAAATCATGTCCAGAACAGTTTTATTCTCATCACTTGATTCCTACTTCTTAAGAAATATGTTGTCAAATTTCTGAAAACAATTTCCAGACATGTGTACTTAACAAAATGGATGCTCAGAGCAGGGGGCGGGTATCATTTGACCTCTGAGTTTCAGTGATGTGAACTCGGGTAACCTCAGGGAACATTGACTCATGCTGCTGTATGGAGTGACAAGAAACAATTAGAGTTTGAGTGAAAAGGCACTCATGCAACATCTGACTTATTTACATACTTAGAGCATACAGACATATATAACCTGTATTTTTATGCAGCACAATTGTCAGTACCATTTTTTAAATTATGCATATGCTAGAAGGTGAAGAAGAACACTTTTTTCTAAATCTAAAAAAAGGTTTAATTTTCATCATAAAGGGGAGGGTGAAATGGAAGCATTGACAAGGGAGTTCTTTTCTTCTCCAACTTATTTATCGTGGAATACCTCTCTCCATGTACCCAAGGTTCTCACCTTGCTCCATCGTCACACTGACTGACATGCGATTTGGTTCACTTACCTGCTAGCACTGAGGTCAGGAGTTCACAGATAGTCAAGGTATTTTAAGAAAAATTCTTCATGATCCAAGTTCTTTGAGTTTAAAAATTAAAGCTACTTTATTCAGCCAAGTTCTTTGAGTTTAAAAATTAAGCCAACTTTATTCATCCAATTCTACCATTTATAGTAGCAGAAATTGGGATTCAAAAGCATGCAAAAATGTTCTTTCTTCCTGTTCCTTTCTCTCCCCTCCTACTCCCCCTCTAGTTCCCGGATGATACTGTTTGCATGTATGAGAAAACATTAGAATAAACAAATAAGCCAAGAAAAAATAAACACTTGAAATTTTTTTACAATCTTAACCATTTAGCAAGAATCACTATCAACAATGTGAGAAATATGCTTCCGGGGCTTTCTCTACAATTATAGGTAATAAAACAATTAAAACAGTAATAATAATATTTATATAACACAATCTGTGCCAGGCACTTTTTAAAATGCTTCACATTTAACCCTTCAAAGAACCCCATGCCGGAGGAACACTGTTATTATCCTCCCTCGTGTATGGAGAAGATGGGGCAGAGACAGGTCAAGCGACCTCAGCGGGGTTTGGAAGGTCGTGAGAATGGGTGTCAGAGCCCAGATTACCTGCTCGGAAACACTCTGCTATCCAGACTGGGAGGGGGTATTTTAAGAGAAATATGGCTTCATCTTTTATAATTCTTTCACTTCATGCATTGCAAGCTTTCCCCAAGGTTGCTATGTATTCTTCAATGGAATCATTTTTCACGATTCTCCTTGTGGCTCTGTGGGAAAGAGCATGGGACAGCATGTATAAATGATGCATTGTTGTTGGGCATGTAGACTGTATCCCATTGCAGAAGGTCATCCAATCGAGGAATTTTCCTCTTGGTCCTGGAAACACTCGCTCTCCGACTGACTCACGTACCCAGTTTGTTTGAAAAACAAAACAGATTGCATGTTGCAAGACAGAGCTGCTGGCAAAATACTCCATCGTGTCAGATTTATACAAACCCATCTCCTGTGAATTGCACCACGTCCTAGAAAACTGAAAACCATGAAAAGCAGTGCTCATATTTTTTAAGGAGCTCAATGATAGCTGATAAAAATATTGCATTTTCAGGAGCAGTTTTTACATAACGCTTCCACCTTAAAGGGATGGATTGGATGGTACTAGGCGGTAATTTTTTAACTTGAGCGTTGACAAAATCAACACCATCTGCCGGTATTGACTTATTCCACAGCGTTCTCATGCTGGGTGGTTTTATTTCACTTTTTTTCAGAAATGGTTAATGACACATCTGGTAGTCAGCGAAGGTACACTCTGGGTGATGAAATGTGGTTGTAAGTTTGCACAAAATGCTAATGGAACTTTTGTTTTCATTTCTAGTTGAACCAACGGGACATGTCTGAGTCCCTGGCTCTGGTTACTTCTCTTAGACCTTCTGCACAATGATCTGCTTGGTAGGACTTGAACTTTGGAGACAATGTAGTGTTATTTTGAGTCCTCAGAGGAGCAGATACCAAGACAGGATTAAAAATCTAAGAGATTTGGAGGGGGAAACAGCTGTGAACACAAAAGCAGGAGTGCGGAAGGTGGGGAGGGCCTTCAGATGACAATGTCAGCATGACACTAGGGTGACAGGAGGGGTGGGAGGAGGGCGGACTGAGGAACAGTCACAGACTAAGGCACATTCTCATACTCTGTCAGCCAGACAGCAGCTGGAAGCCAGCGTATCCATCAGAGTGTTCCCACATCCCACAGAAATGGCCATGAGTTAGTACCCACTGTGCTCAGTCAGGATCCTAACATGGTCATGGGAAATCCAGTAGTGATCCAGGAGTGGGGACTCTCTGTCACTCCTGCACTCCCTGTAGGAGAACTGAAGGATGCATGCTCAAGGTCACCACAGAAATGTACACAGGCAATGGCAAAGGGAGACATGAGATTATCTTTGCATTTATTTGTCTCTGTATCTTTTTTTAAAAAGGAAATGCAGTCTGGCCAGTGTGGCTCAGGGGTTGAGCATAGACCTATGAACCAGGAGGTCACAGTTTGATTCCCAGTCAGAGGTAATCATCCCAGTCAGGGGTGATCAGGCAGGCAGGCAGGTGATGAGCGGTTAGGAGCCAGCAGTCCCAGATTGT
Source organism: Pipistrellus hanaki (assembly GCF_964339955.1). Taxonomy (NCBI): domain Eukaryota; kingdom Metazoa; phylum Chordata; class Mammalia; order Chiroptera; family Vespertilionidae; genus Pipistrellus; species Pipistrellus hanaki. The sequence continues at coordinate 7,594,479 of NC_140507.1, read as the reverse complement.
GAGTCAGACATCCCCAAGGCATCCCAGATTGAGAGGGTGCAGGCCAGGCTGAGGGAACCCCCCCACCTGCCCCCATGCACAAATTTCGTGCACCAAGCCTCTGGTATATATAAAATGTAAGGTTTATAAAAGTGTTAAAGAATGCTAGCAACAAAATGAGACTTTCTCCTTAATTAATGTAATCATCAGGAAGTTTGATGGAAAATTGAAAACAAGTATTTCTAGTTAAAATGCTCTGAAAATCCCATGTTGCTTGACACTTTGCCCCACCCTCATCATTTTGTGTGTGAGCCACACCTTGGGATACACTGAACAATGATTTGTAATATCTATTTGGGCTCGTGCAATTGTGATTTCCATTCTCCCTTATCTTCCCACACCCTCGGCCTCATTTCCCCCTCATCTCTTCAGTTATAAGAACTGTGAGTCCCCTGACTACATAAATACTTTCTCTGTATCTTGGCTCACATGCAGAAAAACCAAGAGACAAATAAGAACAATTCCTTCCTGTTCTGGGAGAATTCAAGAGACAGAAATAGACAGAACCAGAGAGGCAGATGAAGGCCTAAGCTGAGACACCAGCAGGGTTTTTCCCGGCCAACATCAGGTTCCAATGAATAGTGTGTGAAGGACCATGCCTCTGAGTATATGGACAGAATGTTCTGAGATATCCCACATCCCCGGTCCTATTGTGCTGCCCCAGTCCCCCAATCATCCCACTAAAAAGGAACCCTTTGCCACATTTTATCCTGTGGTGTTTTAGAAAGAGCATGGGCATTGCAACTAGGCATAACTTGGTTCCCATCCCACCTGTCCCACATCAGGGCAGAGACACAGAGGCTCCAGTAGAAGAACTTAGAGTTGGCGGCAAGGGGTAGTGGTGGTGGGGGGGGGGGGGATCTCTGGGGAGGTGATGGGGGAAGAAGTTCCACAGGCAGAGGAAAGAGAAGTCAGGGAAAGAGGTGCTGAGGGCATTCCAGCCCTGGTGTCCATGCAGTGGTCCCCAAGACAGTGTCCCTGGGCAGGTATGTGATAAACAACGACTTATCTGTCCTGACTTGTAACTCTGTGGTCGGCAAATTGCAGCTCGAGAGCCACATGCGGCTCTTTGACCCCTTGAGTGTGGCTCTTCCACCAAATACCATGGCCTGGGTGAGTTGATTTGAAGAAGTGGCGTTAGAGGAAGTTTAAGTTTTAAAGAATTGGCTCTCAAAAGAAATTTCAATCATTGTACTGTTGATATTTGGCTCTCTAGACTAATGAGTTTGCCGAACACTGTCTAACTATACTGAAACTGTGTGGTTAATATCTCAGCTATTTTTCTAGCACCCTTTGGGAATGGGAATACCTCTTTCTTCACCCTCTGCCTTCCTATCCCACCATCTGCTCCCCAATTCTGCACTAAGTACCACTCTCCATCTTCCTTCCCACTTTACCGCCCCAATGCCAGGACCTGAAACTATCCCATGTATGCACACGTCCATGCAGTATTGCTGTTCTCCCCTCACTGGCCTGTAAGCTCCCTCTGACGGGCCTTATCTGCCCTCTTCACAGCTTGCTCTCAGAGTCTGGTACAGTGCTTGGCACATAGTATTAGATCAATAAATATTTGTTGAAGAGTCAAACAAATTTGCCCAAGGCAATGGCTCCCATTCAGCCTAACTCGGTAAATCAGCTCCTCATTCTGGCTGTCACCTGGGGCTTTGTTGTAAAAACCGTTTCCAGATCATCACCCCCAGAGAATCTGATTCCGTTTGTCTCCGGTGAAGCTTAGGAATCGGTATTTTTAATTAGCAACTCAGGTGACTGAAACTGCCAGGGCCTGGACCGACACGTGGGAGGTACACTGCCCTGGGGGATGTTACTGAAGACAACGTATTGCCAGCATCACCTTCACCATATTCATATATTGCAAGCAATTAATGAGGTATTCCTGATGTTTACAAACTAGAATACCTCAAAGGTTTATCCGGTATGCACATGTGCTTCCCGCACACTCATACCCTGTATGCGATTAGATAGGGACACCAGCTGTCCAGTCAGGTACTTCCTCCCCGGGGAAAAAAGACAGGTTGATTAGGTTAACAAATAAAACGCAGCACTGAGGAGAGGTTGCCCAGATGGCCTTTGAGCTTTCTTCTAGAATGGCATCGACACACTGTAGCGTTGTGGCAGATGGACGGCAGTGCTGGGAGCCAGGCCATTGTGGGTTCTTGCGCTGGCCCCCCGAAGGGCCGCCTGGTTGGCTTCCATGCATCCAGTTGGCAGAATGAAGCAGACATTGAGAGCCCAAGCTTTGGAAGCCAGACAGCCCTGGGTCTGAGCTTCAGAATGACCACTGATTAAACTGAGATAAAGGGCACTTTGCATAGTCTGAGTGAGCCTCTGATCTTTCCTGTGTAATTAGGGGCAATATTGTCTAACTCGTGGGTGTGCGATGAGCTCCCAGTACAGGGTGTCTGGCATTTGTCTATATGGTTCTCAATAAACGCAAATATCATAACCTCTGGGAAGATTAACTCAGACCATTTCATGGTCAGAAATGGCTCTACCAAGTCTTCAGAAATCTAATAAATATTGTCCCTGTTAGTCAGGACAGGGACCGGCCAAAGGTGTTGGGATGGGCAATGGAAAAAGTGAGAATGATGGAACTTTGTTTAACAACGTTTTCTCCTCCAAATTTCATTTGGCTTTTCCTTTATGAAGTTAGGGTTTTAGTCAATGAATTTTTAAATAGTCACACAATTTTCCTGAAAGGTGAATTGGGATTTCAGAGAGAAAAAAAAGTTTGGCTTAATGCAAAGAAATGCAAGGAATAGTCTCAAATGGGCAAACTGAGGAGAAACTGCTGGAGGTCTGGGTGACTGTCATATGCCAACAAATGCCCCTCCCCCTCACATTCATCTATGTTGGGGGGAAGAAGTAGGGGGGTGGGGGATGTTGACTAATGCAGGGGTTATAAAGCCCAAGTCAGAGTGAAGGGACCTGGGGTTGATGTTGGAAGAAATATAGCTCAGATAATTCTATACCCAGCAGCAAACTTAATATGCAGATAGACTTGAATGATTAGTTTGATTTATCTCCAAGAGTTTGCTGACCAATATGTCCAAGAAGCTATAGTGTTGACATTATCATCAGGTGTGAAGGCTGGTTATCTGTAGGAGTATCCCTTAGTGGGTGTTCCTGTTCCTCAAAGGTTTAGTTTAAGAGTGAACTCAGCCCTAGCTGATTTGGCTCAGCTGATAGAGTGATAGTCTGCAGGCTAAAGGGTTCTGGGTTTGAATTCAGCCAAGGGCAAATGCCCAGGTTGTCAGTTGGATCCCCAGTAGTTGGCATGCAGGAGGCAGCCAGTCAATGATTCTCTCTTATCATTAATGTTTCTCTCTCTCCTTCTCCTTTTTCTCTGAAATCAATAAAATTAATAAAATAAAATAAAATAAAATAAAATAAAATAAAATAAAATAAAATAAAATAGATGAACTCAGGAAGCCCAGCACAATCATTCCTTTCAAATGTTTTTTCTTCCTTTTAAATTTTAAAAATAACTTAAATCAGGGAAGCAGAACCAACTAATTGGTTGAATGAACTTTTTAGAATTTCACTTATTTAAGACACTTGGGCAGGCTACATGAACCTCTCAGGTTGATGTTTTAGCATTATCGCAGATCTTCCCCCAAATCATCAGCCTTCTAAACGGGCCTCTCTCTTGAGTCCCCACTACTCACTCCGCTTCCTCTGCACTTGCCCAGCTCAATTTTTCCTCCCCAATGAGCCCACTGAACAGCTTTTGGGCAGCAGGGCACGTGGTAGGGCACGTGGTAGGACAGTTGGAGAAAGTTAATTGTAATCATGGGGACATCACTACAAAACTGGCTGCTTAATTAGTGGGGGGGGTGTGGCCTGGGAATCAGGCTGGGAAAGCTCCCAGGAGGTTGCTTGCACAGTCCAGTATGGACCCAGCGCTGGAGAGAGGAGCAGCCCTTCCCACAGGACTAGAGGTACCGAGCCGTATTCTGTGTGCCTCCCTTGGACACATTAGTGGTAAACCCTGCCTCTTCCTGCTTTTACCTTCCAGCACAGTCTGGTTTGCACGGGATTTGCCTTTAGGACGCTCCTAAGCATTCTGCCATCGCTTTGCCTTCTTCCTATGTTGTGCTTTGTGTTTTATTTTTCTATGTTGGGCTTTAAGTGAGCTTAGCGGCTTGAGTCGTGTTGGTGCTGACAAAGCTTGCTGATTATTTCTTTTCTTTCCCCTGCTGTGGAGAGTTGGGTCCCTTCTGAATATCTGGGTGTGCGTGAATGGTTCTCATTCGTTGTGCTAAGTGAGTGAAGTGACACTAAATAGAGAAGCTGGCTGAAACGGGACCATGTAATCACATTGTTCATCAGAATTTATTTTAATGTTTACATGGGGCAGGTGGGACATCATCGCCCTGGCAGGTGTTGGCTCAGTTGGCTGGAGTGTCGTCCGAGACACCAAAGGCCATGGATTTGATTGTTGCGGGTTTGATCCCTAGTTGGGACGCATGCGGGAGGCAATCAATCACTGTTTCTCACATGGATGTTTCTATCTCGCCCCCCCCCCCACCCCCTGCTTCCTCCCTCTCTCTAAAATCAATAAAAAAATATCCTGGGGTGAGGATTGGAAAAAAAAAAATCATCCTCATAGATAAATAGCCCATCCTTCCACAAGGCACAGCAAACAGCCACCAAACTTCCTCCTGCTAAGTTTCCAGCCAGGCTATATCAAAGAGACAGCAGTGTGGGTATAGTCTAGATATTACTGTTCAATATTCTTCTACTCTTGCTTTTGGCATTGCCAGGTCCCAAAGGGATGCCCACTTTGTTGAGGGTTTTCTGCTGTTTTGTGGGACTCAAATACCACAGGTGTACACAAGTGATTGTAGGTAGCATAAAATAACTTTGATCACTTAGTCTTAGGCTATACAGCAAGCATGTCAAACTCGTGGCCCGCAGGCCACATGCCTCGTTTGTTTGGCCCATGTTGGCTTTTGAGTTTGACATGCTTGCTACACAGGCTCAGTCGCACTATTCAGCTCAGCCATGTTAGCAGAAAACCAGCTGGAGATAATGCATACGTGATAGGTGTGGCTCCAAAGACACCTGTGTGTGTGAATAATGAGATTTGCTTTTCATATCATTTTTCTGCCATGAAATGTGATTTTTCTCTTAATTTTTTTGAGCCATTTAAAAATGCAAAAATGATTCTTAGCTCGCCTTTTACACAAAATAACCCCTGGGCCCGTCTGCCGCCTCCTGCTGCCAGGGAGGCCTCCCTGTGATGAGAGATGTCACGGCTTCTCGAAAGCCCATGAATTTCACTTGTTAGCTGAGCGAGAGGCTTGAGGCTTGTCTCTATTATATTATACAGCAATATTGAGCTGGAACTTAACCACGTTGAGCTGAGTCCCTTAAATCTTATTTTTAAAACTGCCTTCTTTTGGTTGTAGCTAAAAGGAATTTCTATGTAGCACCGTGATTAAAAATGAGTTGATCTACAGAAAAATATTAAGAAGAGTCCAGGTGATACATGGGTTGGTAATGATCATGGGGCGTGTATTTGGGAAATTGCTACCTAATCTTGTTCACCTGTGACTGTGTTTTTCTCGGGTGGAGTACCTGTGGGTTTTGGGGGTGGGAGGGGAGAGCTACTATGTCAGACAGCTGATGCTATATTTTTAAAAAAGATTCTCATCCCCGCCGCCCCTCCCTCCCCCCCATTGCACACACAAATCCACAAATCCCTCAACCACCTATTCACATCAGAGCTGGCTAAGATATGCAAAATAAACTAAAATACAGTTAAAACTTGAGATGACTCATGAACTACAAAGCACAACTCAGAGATACTGTAGGTTCAGTTCCAGACCACGGCAATGAAGTGACTAACTCGAGCCACAGTCTCTCTGCTGGCTGGTGGAGGGCCTTGCCTTCAATTAGTAAAACTTGCCTCATCTGTGAAGCCAAGGACAACAGAATGAGGTATGCATGCAAATCCGCCAAGGGCTGTCCTGCTTAAAATGCCCAGGAGGCTCATCACTGCCCTGGGGGAAACAACCACCCAACCCCGAGGCAGCCAGCCAGGCTGACCCCACCCTGCAAGCCTTTGTGGGGTCCCACTCATGCCCCCCATCCAGCCCCAACCTGCAGTTTCTTGCCCTTGCCCACTGCTTCCTGCCTTGGTGCCTGAGACCAAGGCGCTTTTCCCTCTTAGCTCAGCTTCTCACCCTCGGCCCTGTGGACACTGGGCCCAGTTATTCCCAAGTCCAGAAGGCTGCCCTCTGCTCGGGGACAGTGAGCAGCATGCTGGGCTCTGCCCCCTCAGATGCCAGGAGCGCCACATCCTTCCACAGGGCGCAGCAAATAGCCACCAAACTTCCTTCTGCTAAATTTCCAGTTGGGCTACATGGAAGAGCCAGTGATGTGGGTATAGTCTAGATATTACTGGTCAATATTCTTCTACTCTTGCTTTTGACACTGCCAGATCCCAAAGGGATGCCCACTTCATTGAGGGTTTTTTGCTGTTTTGTGAAACCCAGTGTGGGAGTCTCAGACACCGAAGGTGTGCACAGGGGATTGTAGGTACAGCACCTGGTGTGGCATTGAATAACTTTGGACAGCTTAGGCCAGTGGTTGGCAAACTCATTAGTCAACAGAGCCAAATATCAACAGCACAACGATTGAAATTTCTTTGGAGAGCCACATTTTTTAAACTTAAACTTCTTCTAATGCCACTTCTTCAAATAGACTCGCCCTGGCTGTGGTATTTTGTGGAAGAGCCACTCAAGGGGCCCAAGAGCCACATGTGGCTCAGGAGCCGCAGTTTGTTGACCATGGGCTTATGCTATTACAGTGTGCTTTATGGTTCTCAGGGATGTGACCTTGCCCTGTCCACCATACCCTGTGCTTTATGGTCCTGAAGGATTTGACCTTTTCCAACTAGACAGGCACATGTGTCTCCATTGAGCTTTGGCCAGATTGTTCCGTTGTACTACTCAGCTCAGCCATGTCAAAGCAGCAGTGCCCACAACTTCTGGACACCACCCTGTGACCCACTACCTCTGAGACACTCTCTCCTGGAGACATTGCCCCTTACTGTGCCCCCCTCACCCCACTTTTAAACAGGGTTCCTCTGCTTTGAACCTTTCATTCTACACTTCACTCTTCCTGACAAGTGTTCTCTTGACTTGTGACCACGTATGCATATGTGTGTGTGTGTGTGTGTGTGTGTGTGTGTATATATATATATATATATATATATATATATATATATATATATATGCTTGTTCACTAGATGAGGCACTGCCTGAAGGCATGCCCATGTGTGCCCTGCCTCCTTCCCAGCATTCATCCGGCCCCTGGCACATAGAGTATGTCAGTCAGTGTATTTGATGGACAGAGTCAGGTTTTCATTCCCTCACCCTGTGAGCCTTGTGCTGTGTTCGCATGAGCACCATCACTCATGCTCAGGTTTGGGCTATTAACACAGAAAAATAACCCCCGGAGCGCCGAGTGCTAGCCCAACAACCCACCCTCAGGGATTTCGCTGCTGCCATGCTTGGGACACAAACAAGTGCTCTGGTATTTGCCTTTATTGTTGACAAGGAAAGAAACCTAGTAATTCTAAATGTCAGACAGGGAGCTTCCCCTCCTCCCCTGTCTCATTACATGAGCTGCTCTTGTGTCCAGATCTGATTACTTGAACAGGCAGCCTCTATGGACAGTAATTTCAGCTACACATAATGGCCCTCTTCTCCTTAACTCTCCATGTACCGTTATCCCCTCCACGTTTGGGTGGTTTGTGGGGGGATGTTTGTTTTGTTTTCCTGTAGAGTTCTTTCTCACGTCATGTGTGCACCTCTTTCTCTAAGACGATGGCTTCTAATCACCTGTCATCACTGTGTCCTCCAGAGCGCGGCCCACCATGCACTGTGCTTTTTGGTTCTGAGGGACTCGATGATTTCCAACCAGACCAGGCCCTTGTCTGTCCCTCAGGCTTTGGGTACACTGTTCCCTGTGTTAGAACATTCTCACCCATCAGCTTTTCCTAGAAATAAGCCCTTAATTTCCGAAATTGATGGATATACCTCCTGCCCACCTGGCCATGCCTTCATCTTCCCCAGGCATTCAGGTAATAAACCAGACTGCAGTCTTCTGTTCACTTTCCCTCCACACACCCCCAACCCTTTGCTTGAAAATGCAGTTGGAAGAATAAAGAAGGGCTTCCATGAGCATATTTTAAAGGAATTAAGTACCTTTACAATGTAACCCCCCTGAAACTGAAAATCAGTTCTGTTGTGAGCTACGTATAAAAGTCCACCTTTGGTTAGGGCAATGGTCAGCAAACTTACTAGTCAACAGAACCAAATATCAGCAGTACGATGATTGAAATTTCTTTTGAGAGCCAAATTTTTTAAACTTAAACTTCTTCTAACGCCACTTCTTCAAAATAGACTCGCCTAAGCCGTAGTATTTTGTGGAAGAGCCACACTCAAGGGGCCAAAGAGCCACAAGTGGCTCACAAACCACAGTTTGCCGACCATGGGGTTATGGGTACTGAAGAGGAATATATACGGCTTTTGCAGAAGACAGTCTGAAGTACTTAAAAAGATGTTTCAAAGCAGAGATGGCAAATATGCCAAATCCTTCAAATCAAAACTTAGGAAGACTGATAAAGGCCCTGCACACTTGAGTACTATGTTGAGTAGGATTCTGAGGTCTCATCCAAGCTCAGCAAAAAGAACTATTGGATCCATCAGCAAAGTGTGCCATGAACATCAAGCAAGGGTGTCCACATGGACACCATCCAAAGTGCAGGAGGTCACTAACCAGTCAGAGGAAAATCTGAGCATAAATGCTGTCTGCTTTGCCTAGTGTTTGAATCCGAGGATCCTGTACTTAAAGAGACCTCTTCCCCTTATGGACAGAGTCTCTGAGGTCTGCAGCCTCAGCATGCTGAGCACGTCTCCACAGTAGCAATGATGAAACTAGAACATTGCCCCGCTGATTATCTTTCGAAGAATTCTGCACCCCGCTGAGTTCATGGGGCAACATTTCGTGGCATCACTTGCAGTTGAAGAGGCCTCTGGATCTAAGATCTGGCTGCCCGAGGCTGAGAGACAGGGACTGGCAGCCGTGCTCATGTGGCAGGGGCTTGATTGGTATCAGCTATGCACCAGTCTTTTGCTGAACACATTGCTATGCTCTTGCTAGTTCACCCACCCCAACAGTGCCAAGTGGTACAAATCATTATCCCCCCAATACACAAACGAGGAAGCGGAGGCTTGAAAGATGAGCTCGCTAGGGAAAATCACACAGCTAAAGATGGAGAGGGCTCGAATCTGGCCCAGTCTGGCTCCAAATTCGCTTTTGTAAATAAATGACTTTATGGAAGTTTGGGGATGATGTTTATACAGCACCTTGAAGGACATCTTGAGTCTTCAGACCTCTTCATAGACATGATATAACATAGAAACAGAACGAAATCTGCAAAGACAGTTTCTCTGAAAAGATAGAAAGGGCACTTGACTCTAGAAACGAAGTCCCATTACTCCTTGATTGGGAAATCCAGTGGAACCTGGATTATCCTACTTTCTTAAGTCATTTAAGAATTGGGATGTGAAACTAGAAGCCATAGATGATACACACGAGGATTAAAAAGAATAAAAGGAGCCAGAATTCCCCAGGGACTTAATTTGTGCTGGGGGCTGGGCACATTTACGTAGTGTACCCCACCACCCCAAAGGGCTCCATTCATATAAACTGCGAGGCACATGGTGGCTTTGGGTGTAGGGCAGCATAGGCCCTGCCTACAGGGTTGTTAGTAGCCCACACATGTGGAGAATGCAGATGCTTATTGGTTAGTAGCTTATGACTATTCACGTAGCTAGGAAGGGTCTGAGCTGGGATTTGAACCAGAAGCATCCGCTTCAGAGCCGTGTCTCCTCACTGCTCTCAGTGTAGCAGCACCCCGTAAGCATCCTCTCTCAGGCCCAGAAGTGCTGATTAAATCAGCAAGGCCATGCTTGCCCGGATTATGGGAAATCAGTCTTCATAGGAAGCACAAAGCCAGCCATTAAGGAGGGAATGCCATTAGCAGTCGATTGCAGCTATCACAGTTCAGCCCATCTTGCGGGACTATGTTTTTAAAAGCAAAATAAACAGATTCCATTTGAATATGTATTGATTCCACATTCAGTCCCATTACCCTGCTTCTTAGTATAGCGTGCGCTAGGAAAACAAAACTGCTGGTGACAAATAATACTTGGTTCAGCACCAGTACACACAGTTGTTCTCGACCTTAAAAAAAAATTAGCACGTTTTTTGGGGACTCCAGGGAAAACAATATGTGAATTAATTTCAGTTTCAAGTGAACAGCTGGAATTATTCAGGTAAAAATATTTATGTTAATATGCTGGAACTGCCACATTTTATCAGCATGACCAGTAGCACTTTCTAAACAACAGCTGCTAGAAAAATGTCCACCCAAAATGAGGCGGTTCTCTGGAAAATGTAATTCTGGTATTCTAGGTCTTGTGTGTCCTCCCAGTCCTTATATTTTCCCCCACTTTTGCAGAGCATGGTGTGTGTGTGTGTGTGTGTGTGTGTGTGTGTGTTTCACGAATTGCAAATTCAGGGTTAAATGAGGCACCTTTCTGGCTTGGCTAAAGCTAAATATAAAGTGAACACCCCACACTGGTTTGGAAGGTAGAACCATGACATATCAGCATTTTCATGATGTGTGGGATTTTTTATCCATTTCAAATGACCACGCATGAAATTAGCATACAGTAGCAATCACTCCTTCTCCGTGTAGCTTCTGATGTTTCACTGGGAAGTAGGGAAAACAACAGAGATCCTGACATGGAGTGTCAGGGGGGCCATTGGCCCTGGGAGCAGGCCAGCTTTTTGGCTCAGCTCCTCGCTTAACTGCCTGTGAGCTCTTGGGCACAGCGCTGAACTCTGGCTCTGTGTCCTCAATTAGAAAAAAAGAAATGAACAGCATCTCCACCTCATTGATTGGTATAAGCGTTCACTGAATGGAAACATACATAAAGGGTTTGGCAAAGTGCCTCATTCCTGGTTAGTAGAGCACTAAGTTGTAGCTTTTGTTATTGTATCGCAAGAAGCTCTGCTTTGCACCACGAAAGAATCTGCCTTCATCGCCGTATGTTTTCTTGTATTAATAATAGTTGCTAACTTTTCATTTGACCTTTGCTTACTAATATTAATGTGTACTTTGTCATAAACTTGAACTGTACTAAAAGTTAATAAGTTTCTTTAAATGTTCCTATCAGTTCCATTCAGAGAGTATTTGCTTTGGCAAGTTAGAGGTGTATCCTGCTGTAATCACACTACCGGGCTTATTCAATTTAAGGAATTTTCACACCATTTTGAATATTGCACCCTGACAGAAAACTAGAAAGCATATTCCCTGCCTCTAAAGAGATCAGGGGGGGGGCGGGAAATCACTGACATCTTTTTATGTGGAGGAGAAATCACCCTGAAATACCAAAGAAAGGTTTAATGCACATGTAATATCTGATATGACATGCCGACTTAACTATTGAGTGAGCAAATCCTGCTAACTCTGCCCATTCGTCCATTCAGTCACACACCCCCAAAAACTTTATTTAAGCAGAGATAAGTAATATCTGAACTGCATGTACAGGTGACCAACCCTTACCCATGTAATGAAGGAGAGCAACTTGGGTTTAGGTACTGGGTCTCTCCTCCAGAAATCCTGTCTCTGTTTCCTCTGAGGTCAGCTCCTGAATGTCCGAGTCCCTCTCCACCTGGCCATCCCACCTGCTTCTACACTGATGTTTGGTTTGGGTCTTGCTTCTCCCCAGGGGGCCATGTCCTTCGCCGAATTGTTTTAAAGAATAAAGGGCTGTATCTCCCACATTGTGAGCACTTCACATTGTAAATGTTTTCCTAAGAACTGCTGTTTTTATTGGCTTCTTTATTAGTGCTCTCTCACTCTCTCTGGCCCTAGTTCTCTGCCTGTTCCATTCTTGCTTGCTCTCTTGCATGAACACACAAGCAACACACCCACATTCACACAGACCCTTTAGCCTCTCCTCTCACAGTGTCACCCTGCTCCTAGAATTTCCTGGGCAATAATGAGCCCAGAAATGGCCAGTCTAAAGCCACATGTGCAATAGCTGCTGGTTGACACCTACAGTCAGTGGAACACAGCATCAAAAGGGACACATTGAATCCTGATTTAAGCAACAAACGAATTGAGCTCTACAAAGAGGACTCATCATGAGATTACTGCGTGTCTTCTACCAAAACCAGTTTTCCTTTCCCACAGAGACATCCAGGAGGCCCAGTAAATAGTACAGCGAGTGGGTTCCTGTCCTCGGGAAGCTCACAGCATCACTGACGCATTCTGTTTAGGAAAGCTGCTTCTACAACGTGGGTCTCCAGATGTGATGCAGCCAATAGTTTCTCCTCAGCCAACAGGACAGAATAGAAAGGAAGGGGGGAACTCCTTTCCATGGAAAGTTTGTCTTTTGGGTTTTGTTACTTTTGTTGTTGATTATTCCCTCTCTCTGGCCCTCTGTCTAAGCCAGAGCAGCAGGTGGAAGGAGGGAGGGAGAGAAGGAGGGATGCACAGTTTTGCAGAGTAAGTGAAGGAATTCTTCCTGGCGATTCTGACCTTGGCCCCTCAGAGAAGCTGGTGGTGGGAATGGCTGTGGAACCAGCCTGTCTGGTGACCTCGCTTGAAGCTCTTCTCCCCTCAATTGAGTGTGGCCATGACATGGCCAGGTTGGGAGCCAGCCCAAGGGACTAGGTGCCTCCCCTTGCCTTCCGGGTCACTCTGTCCGTCTCTCCTGCACTCTGGACCCCTTTCTTGACAAATGATATTTGTCACTCCAGATTCTTTCTCTGAGCACAATCTGAGGTGCAAATTCTCTTTTAACCGGAACACTTCAATTTTTCCCAGTGCTATGACCTAACCACACCTTCCCCAATAGGAGTCCTCCCTAACTCACTCACTCAATGCATGGCCCACCATGCAACCATTAGTACTTAGGGGAAGTCACTCATGGAGGGTTGACAGGAGAGAAATAAATGCTTCAAATAGAATGCTCCACCTCACCCCTCCCTGCAATTAGAAAGATAAAATATATTCAAACAGAGGCCTAGATCCCAATATGGCGTGATAGATGATTGAGCACAGAAACAGCAACGACAAGAAGACAGAGGGCAAGGAAGGTCAGGAAAATCAAGGAAAAGGAAGGCTTTGAATAAAAATGGCATCGAACGGCTTTGAATTGCAATAACTTTGTGGGAGTTCACTTGTTTTGCTTCGTGCTGCAGTGTCGATAGAATGGAAAGAATCAGCCCTTTTTACTCAAGTAGTTTAAATTTTGGTGCATTGTCTCCAGGCTATGTTTCTTGATGTTGAGACATATCTAATGTCTCTGAAGCTTTTCCTGAGAATGCTGAGAGGTGTCACCTGGGGTGTGAGGCAGGGCATGTGTCAGGCCTGCGGAGTGTGGTGAAGGTAGACGGAACGGGGTATATTGATTCTTTACTTCGAGTCAGTCCTGTGGCATGAATTATTGACGGGGAGATGGAGTAGTTGAAAGTTGTCAAAGTCACTGTCCAGACACCACGCTTGGCTTTGAACTTGCAGAAACATCTGGGGAAGACCACTCCTTGCTGTGCTGACTGTCCCTATGCTTTCTGTGCACTCGAATGTGAGAAGTAATAGAAGTTTGACACTTACGTGCTTAATAGTAAATACTTAAAGGGAAAACTTTGTCCCTGTAGTAACTCTTGTAGCTGGTATGTTATTCATGTCTGCTGCATCTGATTATGTAATGCCACTATGAAGCTATTAGACAACAAATATCTCAATGAAACAGAATAATTCCTAAAATCTTCACTTCCTGTAACTGTAATTCTCAAAAATGTAGAATAATGGGGGGAAATCTGGATGTTCCTTTTTCGTTTCTTTTTCCCCGTTGGCTCCCTGGATGGACCTGCGGAATATGTTGTGTACTTATGACTGCCTTTGGCTCTGTCCTTGGCCTCCTCCCTACTCCGTGTCTACTTCCGTAATTCGTCTCTGAATTTGTAGCTCAAAGGGGGGTGAAGAGCCAAGATTTGAATTTGCTGGCTGTGGTGGTGAGGGGAAGGGGGTTTTCCCCACACTACAAGCACACACATGGTTGTAGCTAAGGCCCAACTTGGTCCATTTCTAAAATCCCTCCTCCAGCCACAGTGCCCTCTGTTTAGAAGTTTTACTTTATTTTTTGTTTCATAGGGAAGGACTACCTGAGACCCGTGACCTCTGTTTCTCTCCTAGGCTCCAAATTGGATTTTGGATGCCTTTGCTGATGGGTCTTATTCCAAAATATACACGTAGCTTCAGTTAAGATGGGAACCCCACAGGAATGAAAAGCCCACAATGAAGAGGCTGTTTTGAATATGGAATAAAACATGAATCTTTGAGTAAATTCAAACATGTTTTCAGTGCCCTACCCCGTAGGAGTTGCATGGAGAAAACAGTTTACTTGTTGTAAAATGACAGAGGATTTCTCTCAGCAAACACCCCTATGTGTCCGTGTGCGCATGTTTCCCGTATCAAATTAGGAAACCGTTGGCTCTGATGTTAGCATCCTGTGGCTGGAAGCCTGGGGTTCCAGAAATCAAGCCTAAGATGGTCTGGACCAGAGTCTTCCCTGCCTCATGGGCTCACAGTGTGTGTTGTTGTTGTTCAGACACATGTACTCAAACATGCATGTATATGTGTACATGTCTTAATGGCATTTGAAAAGCATCCAATAGTGTTTGTGTTTTTCGGTGAACGTGCCGGCTCCGAATTCTCTGAGCCTCTGCCCTGCTTTCAGTCCTCCCATGAAGAATCTGTTTTTCCTCTTCTGAAATATAACACTGGTGAGAGGTGCCAAATCAACAGCGTCGAAGTCAGGAAACTAGCCTCCCCTCCCGTAGTGTGCTCCCTCTGGGTTTCGGCGCCAAAGCTGTGGAGAGAGTTGTAGTTTGTTTCCTGTTTAATTTGGTTTGTACTGTCTCCCTGGTGAATCACTCTACTAGTCTGGGCACAGGGTACTGATCTCGTGGGCCAAAACACACCCCCACACACACACACACACACACAAACACAGGACCCCATAGACAAACAGAGGCATACATACCTGCAGCCCACCACATGCAAATATGCATGCATTGGCACACACATGCTATGCATGTACACACTGCATGCATGCATGTGTGTTTGTGCAAACATAAATATGCATATGCATGCTCACATACACACAAACACCTAGCTGGGCATACACACCAACACACATATACGCATGCACACATAAATCTAATGCTCTTTTCTTCATATCTTTTCTACCTCAAATTTTTTTCTTTGCTCCATTTTTTCCTTTCCCATATTCCCCTTAATATTCCCAATATTGAGACTCTTTGGAGGTTATTGTACAGTTCATCATTGTTAAGAATATGATATTTCTACTGACAAGCCCTGGGTTTATCTTTTTACAAGATCACAGAACAGCCCCATGCTCCAGGTATGGGAGTTTTCGTAGTCTGCCTGCAGAGAAGAAACATCAAATCACTGAGGCTTAACCTAACGCAGGAGGGTCACCTTGGCCTCGCCTGCTCCCTCCAGCTGCCCGTTTTGTAATAAGTGAGAGCTTCCCTACAACCAGGCGCAATCACACACAGAGAATTCACATGCGTCCTAACCCTCTCCTACAACTTCTCTGTAGGAACCTGGGCTCTCTTGGTCCAGTCCTTCCCAGTGCTCAGGGTTGTTTGCAGGAGAGGAGGAAAAAGATTTTTAGGTTGTTGGTTCTGCTGGCCCAGAATGGCCTGGGTTGGGTTGTGGCTTTGTCACTCTCTGTAGGTCTTCTCTCCACTCAATTCTTCTATTTTTTTGTTTCACACGTTGAGAAAGGGCATCGCTGGTATGATCCATACTGAATCTATGGAAAGGATTGGAAACAAGAATGAGAGGTGCACCGTGTTTCTACCATGTCCAATTGCCCAAGTCCAATGAAACCCACATCCCCTGTTTTGCACAGATGTGGGGTCCCCGCTCCTCAGAGCTCAGGATTCTGTGAGCTGTCAGCATGTAGCCCAATACACACTGCTGTGGAGCCTCTGAGCAATGGGCAAGTGAGAGGAGCCAGCTTTTGTAACACACTCAGACAAAGTGAATATAGTTACTAAGAGGACTTACTAGCCACACGAGGGGAACTTCCACCAGCTCAAACCCCATAAAATGTTTTGGGTATTTTCCCATCTCTTGCTTACCACCCTCCACCCAGACACTATTCCAAAACCCATGTCTGTGGGCTAGCTCCACCGCCCTACACCGTAGCTTTTGCCCCTGAGATGGGGTGGGGAGAGGGCCTGGAAACATGGCCTAGGTAAGGCTTCCAAATATTAGTTCAAAGAGGCATGAATTACTGATGTAGATACTGATGTAATTACTTTCTACCCTGATTCACGATCTCTAAACGGCATGCTCACTCTTCATTGTCAACAGAACTTTGGTACCTACCTCATACAATTTAAGTGACCAGCTCTAAGAACGCCAAGAGGAACAGGACAGAGCCTTTGACCTTAAAGATCTCCTGGCCCTGGGAGGAAGCAACAGGAAGTAATATGCTAGGGGGATTGATGGGGGGCGGGGGGAGCGCTAAGAAGGATGCTGGCTCGGCAGAATGGGCCCAGGGAGATACATTCTAAACTTAATCTTAGAAGAAAGAAGAGGGTTAGTCAAATCAATTGAGCTGGGATGACAGATCCATGCACAAGGGGAAAAAGCAAACAAAACATATATATGACCACCTATTTCTTTGGAGGTTTTTCAGGAAGTCTGCCCCTGGGGGTGGGCAGCATCTAGAAGCCCAAATGGAAACGGACTACAGGGCCATGATAGCCCATTTAACCACTGCAGGGTTTACCACAGTCTAATTAAAGAATCAGTGTTCTGACCCCATGGATGTTTAGACTTTATGGTTTTGAACACACATATTTTCAACTGATTTGTACCAAGATTAATGAATTTTTATTGAGAAAATATTTGCTAGAAACAGGAAGATGAAGCCAATCTAATTTCTCAATCAATTTTGTAGACTTCTCCATACAAAACCCATCCATCCAGACTAAACAGTGAGATTAGATCTTCTTTGGAACAAAAATGACAGAGGAAAAACTCAATGTAGCCAAGGAAAAACAGTGGCGAGTTCAAAACCTCCCTGTTTGGATTCTCATTTTATACAGGACATGCAAACCACTGAACACAAAATACCTTTTGCCACGTTTTAGCATTTGTTTTGTTTGTTTTTTAAAATATATTTTTATTGATTTCAGAGAGGAAGGGAGAGGGATAAGAGAAAGAAGCATTAATGATGAAAATCATTGATCAGCCGCCTTCTGCACGCCCCCTACTGGGTATTGAGCCCACAACCTGACCATGTGCCCTGACCAAGGATCTAACTGTGACCTCCTGATTCATAGATTGATGCTCAACCACTGAACCGCACCAGCTGGGCATGTTTTAGCATTTGTGACACAGAAGAAGTCCGCATCAATTTGGGGACTTGGTTAGTTTGGAATACTTCCATTCTTGGGGGATTTGCAAATTGTTGAATTCCCTCTAAAACAACCATTTCAAAGGGGACTTTCCAGAACAAGAACAGGAGGTGCAGCAATTATGCACACTTTGCTTACTGAAGGCATAACCTTTCCAGCATACAACACAGCCACGGGCAGCTGCCAGTGTGCGCTGGGAGCCCACAGCACTTCCAGGCCATGGGGGAACATGATCCCCACATCAGCCAGAACACGGGGGCATGGAGAGGTCCCAGGTAGTAGAAGGAGTAGCTGCTGTCATGCAGGCTTGTAAACAAGTCACCTGAGGGACCACGATGACTGGGAAAGTGAACTTGGAAGAAACCCATGGTGTCTCTTTAGCATTCACGCCTTCCCCAGCAATCTGCTAGTCTGTCGACTTCAGCTTTCATCTCCTCCGATACCACCGGCTCTGCTGCTGTGTCTTGTCTGTGAAATGCACATCACTCCATGCCTTTCATCTGAGAGTTTATTACCAAGATTCAAGTGTTCATTGGCAATGGGTTCACGTCAGCTGGAATTAAGAGCAGTTTCACTCATTGGCTTCCAGTGTTAATATTTACATAACTTCCAGATTGTGGCCTGTGGGAAGGAAGGCCAATGGAATGCAGAATGAGCAAGGGTCTAGAAACTCAGAAGTTTCTTCTTCTTCTTCTTCTTCTTCTGAGAGAGAAAAAAAAATGTTGTATTTATTTATGTTTTTTAATAAATGAAATGAGTTAAATAGCTTCCAGTAAAACTTCCAAAACAAGACGTAAGACTTGTTTTGTGAAAACCTCACTCTTCCAAAGGGATACCTAACAGTAGTACTTGGAACTGGGCAAACTTGACTTTCTGAGGCAATCTACTACTACTGTACCTATAGTAGGGAAATCTGGAGGAAAAATATCAATTGTAAGTCTTTTCTTGTTACCTTTATTTTCCAGTATGTAAAATTTATATAAAGTCATCTTTACTCAGCTTTTGTATACTTTTTAGCACTACCCAGACCACCAGCCAGCTTCTTTAACTCGACCTGCAACTCAGTATCTTGAATGCTTACTTCATCCTTTCCTAACCTGACCCCTTTTAGCTTCTTAGTTTTAATGTCTCAAAGCTATAGTACTTCAAGATAGGTTGAGAATACTCTCATAAGGCAAAGGAACCCAAGAGTTGTATTTGAATGAGTTCATAGACACAAACCTCACCCTCTGAAATAATGCCTCTTTGAAGGCTTATTAATTTTTGCTATAATGCTATAGATTTTATACCATCATCTCTTTTGAGACTGTATTAATGCTTGAAATATAATGATTTTTTTTCTGGCTTCTTGAGGAAGCAATAAATTTTCTTTCCTAATTCAGATGATTTGAAGCAAAGGATAAGGTCTTTGAAATCAGCTCTCAGTTATAAAAGAACTGCATCATGGACAGACTTATGACCTTGAGTTCACCTCTATGAGCCTCAGTTTCTAAGTTTATGAAATGGATATTAAAAGACTGTAATCTCTGTGGGGCAGAACTGTATCTATTGGCTCATAGGTGTTGTCCCCGAGGAGACTTTTGGGCCAAGCAGAACTTTGCTTTCACAGATCAGTGTCCTTCAAGTTGGAGTTCCCATGAGCTGGTCTACATTGAATACCCTGACTTCTCTTTTGAGATTTCAAAGAGAATTTGAAAAGAAGTTTCCATGAAACGAGGTGATTCCTGAGGGTTTTGTTGTTCTGCATTTCTGAATATCTATCATCCATATACAAATTAGATGTTAGACATACTGCAATAGTTATCTCCTGGATCAAAAGGACACAGCTTCAACATAACTTGGGGAACTACAATTTTCTTTGCAGATTCAAGCTCAGGGAAGCCATCACCTGGTTGGTTTCAGTAAATCAAATATATTTGTATGTGTCCTCATGGCTGCCTTCATCCCTCTCTTTGTTGCTGTGGAACCAGCCCTGCTCTGAGGCCCTCGCTTGAAGTTCTGCAGTGTGGACAGAACGTAGCTGGGCTTATTGTCTGACAAATCGGGTCCTGTTCCCAGGCCCCTCACAGAGGAGCTGGTGACTAGGACAAGTCACAGCTGCTCTGTGGCTCAGTGTCTGCACCTGTCAAACAGGATAATCACCCCTTTCCTCTTTGCTTTTGCCGATGCGATTATGTGAAAGTGCTTTGAAAAATCTCCCGGGACGAACAAATTCTGGGTGAGCCTTGGTCGCATTGAAAAGCACAAAGCCTGGGTAACCCTCTGGGACTAAAGGGGGACAAGGTCAAACATGTATTTCAAAGACAGGTTTAGTGAGGTTTGATACCTGGATTACTTTATTCATTTTATGGTGGAAAGAAAATGGGTTTTGAGGTCACATCATAGATCAGGTTTCATACAAATGAGAGAAAAAATAATTTCTAATCACAGCAAAGAAGATTCTAGTTAAGGAAGTCTTGTTTGAATCAATAGTTTGATTTGTTTCTCCTTTCCTTTAGAATTTATCAGTTCTGTGACTGAACCTCTCTGAACTTCAGTCTCCTCATCTGGTGCTACTAATGGTGATACCAATACCAGCTTTCTGGCTTTTTGTGTGTATATTAGAATCTTGGAGACACATATGCCCCAAAGAATTACTGGTTAGTGTTTCTAGCTCCTATGTCTGTCAAGTATACATCTAAGCCAGAGGTTAAACTCTGACCATTGTGTTATTATAAATGCTTTTTTAGATATTCAAGGGTATATAAATAAAAGAAGGAAGAAAAAATTCTGCCCCCAATGGCAAGAGCAGGTTGAGAATGTAGTTAAAACAGAAGAGACTAAAGAAATGATGTGTTGGATAGGAGATACCAATCCTAATAAAACATGTAGCACCTCTCGAGGTAAATTTTAGAACAGATATACTTTTTGAAATGGCTTGACCTCAAAATGCTGTTAAGTTCCCACTGGACTAAGTTTTCTTTTTGGAACAACATCCTGGCTCTCAATGACTTGTCGTGAAAGACTAGCTGGAGAAGACAGCTCTTTGGTAACAAGAATTAAGACTTTAGGACAGTGGTCGGCAAACTCATTCATCAACAGAGCCAAATATCAACAGTACAACAATTATGAGAGCCACATTTTTTAAACTTAAACTTCTTCTAACACCACTTCTTCAAAATAGACTCACCCAAGCCGTGGTATTTTGTGAAAGAGCCACACTCAAGGAGCCAAAGAGCCCACCACTGCTTTAGGTCAACACTAAGATGTAAGAGTAAGTCATAAGGGTTTGAGCTGAGAGGGTCCTTGGGAGCAGAGGGATGCCATGACCAACTTGAATTGAGTTTCTCTGGGGAGGAATGTGTTTCTGATCAGGTGGAATGTAAAATGAATGTTTATGAACTGAGAATGAGTGCAGAATGACACACAATAAATAGCCTAAACTATTGGTGATGTATCTGCATAAAGGAAGCAAAACCTAAAAAACAGAATATTTGCATTAAAGTTCACAAAGGCAGTCTGTCTACTGGCCCACCAGATCCTCTAGAACAGTGGCAGGCAAACTCATTAGTCAACAGAGCCAAGAATCAACAGTACAGTGATTGACATTTCTTTTCAGAGCCAAATTTTTTAAACGTAAACTTCTTCCAATGCCACTTCTTCAAAATAGACTCACCCAGGTCATGGTATTTTGTGAACCAGAGTTTGCCGACCACAGCTCTAGAACAGTATGCTTAACCAGGGGTGATTTTGCCCAAAAAAAACTTCGGCAATGTTTGCAGATATTTTTGTTTTGTACAACTTAAATGGAGCTGCTGGGATCCAGTGGGTAGAATGCATGGATGCTGCTAAATATCCCATGATGCACTGGCCAGCCACTGTACCAACAAAGAATTACCAGACCACTATTCTTCAAACTGCATATCACTTGCATGCTACATGATAAAACTCATTTGGGAGCAGAGGGAGGGAAATGTACTTGGGGAAGAGAGGTTGTCTGTGTCCCAATACATTTGGGGATTTCTGTGACACACTAATGTAAATCGGTTTCTTTACTACAGAATATTTTTGAGTATTTAATATAAAAAAGGAAAGTGCTGTCAAAACCAATTTTCCAAGCAATAACTTGGTAAGTTACAAATGTTCCACAAAACATAGTATAAGGAACAGTAATCTAGTATTTCATGTTCATTACTTTTTGTGGGACATACCATGGTATCTACTCAGGGGAAAAATAGACTTAGTTGACCTTAAATTGTGTGTGTGTTTTTTAAACACAGAATCAAGCAACACCTAGTCAAGCACATTTTTTTTAAATGCACCAAAAGCCGAAACCGGTTTGATTCAGTGGATAGAGCGTCGATCTGCAAACTGAAAGGTCCCAGGTTCGATTCCGATCAAGGGCATGTACATTGATTGCGGGCACATCCCCAGTAGGAGGTGTGCAAGAGGCAGCAGGTCGATGTTTCTCTCTCGTTTCTAGCTCTCTATCTCTCTCCCTTCCTCTATGTAAAAAATCAATAAAATATATTTTAAAAATGCACCAAAAGACTGCTGGTTTGATTCCCAATCAGGGCACATGCCTGGGTTGCAGGTTTGATTCCTAGTAGGGACATGCAGAAGATAGCTAATCAATGATTTGCTCTCATGTCAATATTTTTTCCGCTCTCTCTTGTCTCCCCCTCTATCTCTCTCTAAAAATCAACTATTTTTTAATCCTCACCTGAGAGTATTTTTTCATTAAATTTTAAAGAGCTTGGAAGATAGAGGGAAAGAGAGAGAGAGAAATCAATGTGAGAGAAATACAGTGATTGGTTGCCTCCTGAAAGCACCCTGACAGGGTCCAGGCCAGCCAAGGTATGTGCCTTTGACTGGAATCAAACCTGGGACCCTTTAGTCTGCAGGCTGATCCTCTATCCACTGAGCCACACTGGCTAAGGCTCCAATAAACTATTCATTAAAAACAATGTATGGAGGCACAAAAGATTGCATCCTGACAGCACTTCATCGTGAGGGTCAGTCAGTGGTGAAACAAAAGAATGACCTAGTCCAGGGGTCCTCAAACTTTTTAAAGTGGGGGCCAGATCACGGTCCCTCAGAGAGCTGGAGGGCCGGACTATATGAACTACTAATTCCTACTGTAACACCTCGGCTGCGCTCACTGCCCAAAAAACCTGGCGGGCCGGATCAGACTCCTCTGCGGGCCGCATGTGGCCCGCTGGCCGTAGTTTGAAGACCCCTGAGTCCTAGTCCATGGTCCCTTCCTACCATCTCTAACAGTAGGAATGACAAAAAGCCTAATGTCTCATCATAATGCCAGGATGCTAATACTGCCTTCTCTTTGGTACACACTCAAGACGTTTGTTGCCCTGAATTTATTGTGGATCCTTAAGTGATTCTGCCTGCCACCATTTATAAGTGAGTAGCGATTGCAGATGCTCACAGCTGATTGCTCTGTGTGTGCAAGGATTGTCTCCCCTTGCATTTCTTCTGCTGAAATACTGCACTTATTTATTTCCATGCCTCTTAGAGGAGGTTTTCAACACACAGAGAGAATAATGTATACTCCCGATTGCAATGTGAGGTGCTGGGCTGACATCAGAGTTTTTGAGAGCAAGTGGGAGCCCAGAGGAAGGGAGGGGAAAATTTATTTTTGTTTACATACTACACTGAAGCCTTATGTCCCCTTAATTACTTGCCTGTAATATGCATCATGCAGAAAAGGGTCTGGAATGAGTTCTGGGCAGAGAGGAAGCTGGGTGTGTGCTGGGCTGGAATATTCAGCAATCTATGACAAATGGCGATTTATTAGGAAATAGGCATGGGTATTTAGCATAATAAATCCCTGCATTCTAGTAGTCCAATTACTTAATTTTCTAGGAGAAAACTTACATCTCCTCTCTTTTTTTGATCCTACTCACTATAGTATTAAGGGATTAAAAGCCTCAGGACCTTTTGTCCTTCAATCATTCATTAGCTTGATGCCATACCAAATCCCCATTTCCATTTTTCAGAGAAGTCAGTTAATATAATCAGCGAGCATTATTTAGCAGGTTTTAAAAGTTGTAATATGTCACTTGAAAAGAATGATGAAAAAAAAGAAAAGTCAGTATTTTAATTTTGTATCAATGCAACTGAAAGCCTTATGTATAGTTTCGCTATTGCTGCCCTAACGGATTACCACAAAGAGCGACCTACGCCAACACATATTTATTCTCTTGCAGCCTGTCGGTCAGAAGTCCCAGCCAAGTGTCGCTGGACTAACAAGCAAAGTGCTGGCAGGGTAGCATTCCCTTCTGCAGGCCCTAGGGGAGAATCTGTCTCTTGTCCCTCCAGCTTCTGGAGGCTGCCCACACGCCTCAGTACACAGTCCCCTCCTCCCTCTTCAAAGCCAGCAATGCAGCGTCTCACTGGCCCTGCCTGTCAACCCCGCCTCTGACCCCAGCCAGGAAAGTTTCTCCACGTAAACGGATGCATGGATCTGATGGAAGGCTGTGAACCCTGGGTAACCCGGGACCATCTCCCCATCTCAGGGTCCTCGATCTTAGTCACATCTGCAAAAGGCCTTTTGCCATGCAAAGTAACATTCACAAATCCCAGGGATTAAGGCAGGGCCATCTTTGGGGGTTTGCTATCCTGCCTACTGCTCCCTATGCCCTCATTTCCAGTATGACTGTAGAGAAATACCAAGTGAATCTTAAAAATTAGAAAAGCCTCTTACATACAATGTAGGACATGAATCCTTACTTCTTCAGCTTCAAAGTGGAATTAACCCAGGTGTGAACTCCTTAGCTCCATGGTTCCCTCTTCACACTGTCAAAATAAGACTCCCAAGGATGATGGTGGCATTTGTCCCAGGACCAGCAGTGAGTGTGGAAGTTGATGGGACCTCACCCCAGCCTACCTCCAGCTGTGAACACCCATGTGTCACCCACAGCCCCTGTGTCTCACTCGGGGAGGCTCAGCTGTGTAGCTTCCGCGAGCCCCCGGCTCTGATTCCCGCAGGCAGACAATTACTGGTGTCAGCAGGCATGTGGCCATGGCTGGCTGCCTGATTAGCTGCTAATATTTGGTAAAAGGAATCCTTTGAATGCCATCAGTGCACCCATCGGAGATAATCTTCTCTTTGAGCACATCAAACCGGGCTCTCCGATGTGAAGGTTGCAGAGGCCAGAACATGTTGCCCATTTTCCCATGAAATCTTTGGAACACGGGCCCTGGTTCCTCCACGGGCCCTTGTGGTGGATTTAAAGGAAATGATGGGGTATGTCTGGAATGGCTGAAAAATCCTCAACTTCTTATCTGCGTTTTCAGAAATGTTCCTATTTTGACCTTCTACCTCCTTCTCCTGAATTTCAGAAAATGCTGGCTGTAGAGAAATGAGGCAGTTTCCTGGTGGTGAGAGTGTGATGAGAGTGTATCCAGTTTCTTTATCCTCAAAGGACATGAACACCATGATCACTGCATCTGCCACTAAATACACACGAGGCTGTGTGCTCAGTGATTACAGCTCTATTGGCACGCTTTTCAAAAATTAAGCCGTTTTTTGGTCAGTGCTTAGAGATTAGACATTTCTGTCCCACTGTTTGGCTGAAACCAGCTAAGCAAAGGAAAGCTTCTGAAGCTGAGCCTCTGCCCAGGGCTTATTTTATGAAAAGATTCTTGTATGGGTGGCTTTCCGCAGATTCCGAATGAAGTCCAGAAGCCTGCCTGCCTCCCTGATTTGGCCCCTGAGTCCTCCTCTCATGCCATTCTCCTTTGATCACTATGCTACGGTCACATTGGGCTTCTTCCTGTTTCTGAGAAGCGCCAAACTCTCCCTTCTCCAGAATCTTGAGCTGGCTGCAACTCCCTGTCCACAATCCTCTTCCTTCCGCTCCTCTGTTCATCCATGTGTTCTCAGCACAGCCGCCAGAGGGCGCCTGTTTGCAGTCTGATCCCCCAGGGCTCTGCTCACAGCCTTCCAATGGCCTCCCATCCCAGAGGGGAGACCAGCAGGGTCCTTACCCCGACCTCCAAGGCCCTGCACAGTCTGGGCTCCGTTACTTCTCTGCCCACTCTCCCTCTGTCATGTTCACATTTCTCCATGTCCCTCTACTATGCTGGGCATCCTCCCTCCCCTACACCTCTGCCTTTGCCATCCCGTCTTACTGGTCTTCCCCTAGCCCAGTGTTTTTCAACCTTTTTGGGCAAAGGCACACTTGTTTCATGAAAAAAATCACGAGGCACACCACCATTCGAAAATGTTAAAAAATTTAACTCTGTGCCTATATTGACTATATATAAAGTAATTCTCTTGAATAGGAATCAAATAAACACAAAGAAAGTATTTTATAATTACTTTATTATGAAATATTAAGTAAACAAAATAGTGAAAAATTATAAAATTCTTGTCTTGTCTTCACCTACGGCACACCAGGCAACATCTGTGCCGCGGAACAGCGGTTGTAAAAAGCTGCCCTAGATGTACGCAAGACTCCCTCCCTCACTGCCTTCATTGCTATTGTCCTAGCAGGTTCTGCAACAAGCATATGGTAGGTGCTCAATAAAAACCGCTTGCAAGAATGAATGAACAGAGCAAACATTACCTGTTCACGGCACCCTTTGCTGCCAGCCCTGTATTCTGTCACTCATCACCATTCATTTCCTTCAGAGCACATATCCTGCTTTTTGTGTTTGTTTGTTTGCTGTCTCCGCGACTGAATAGTGAGCTCCTAGGAGCAGGGACCAGGACTAAATGCTTCATCACAGTGTCCCTAGCACTTAGAGCACATGTGTCAAACACAAGGCCCGCGGGCCAAATCCAGCCCGCCAGGCCTTGCAATGTGGCCCGCACCACGCTGTCATCACTGCACTCCGCTGTCAGTTTATGACATTGTCAGTTTATGACTGTTCAGTAAACCATTCGGCCCGTGATTTAGGCTGGATTTTAGATTTTGGCCCCTTCTCTGATTGAGTTCGACACCCCTAACTTAGAGCAATACTGCCACATAATTGGGGCTCAACAAATTTCTGAAGACTACATCTAAAGGAAAACAAGCCTTCATTTACCAAATTGGATCTACAGCCCACTAGGCAGGAACTTGACCGTAATGTAAAAGCCGGTGTCCCGGCAGGCTGTGATTTCCGTGTTGACACTCACTGAGGTCTACCTGTATGAATTCTACTGCCCTTCTGACTGTGCAGAGGCAGGACGTGCTTCATCAGAAGTGAGTTTCCCAGTATTTTGTAACTTACCCAAGATGATTGTGGTGAGACCAGAGAATGACTCCTGTACATTTGTCCGTTCTTATTTCATCTTACTACTGTATCCTATATCAGTGAATATAAGTACAGATAGCAATTTCTTTTTTATTTTTATTCTTTATTGTTTAAAGTATTACATATAGCATTACACATGTCTTTTCCCTCCCATGGAATTCTTCCCCCCACCTTCCCTCTGAGGTTTGACGGTCTGTTCGATGCTTCTCTTAAATTTCTTAATCTAGCTCAATTATTAGCCTTTGGCATGACTTACCTTCCTCTTTACCAGCAGCCTAGTCAATAGCTTTGAAAGATACACTCTGTGGGCAAAATACTAGTCTTCCCATTTACTTGCTGTGTGACTTTGGGCAAGTTACTTAACCTCTCTGAATCTCCTGAATAAAGCAGTTTTTTTTTTAAAAAAAATACTTTGTGAGCTTCTCATTTATTCATTTAGTATTTTATTGAACACTTACTATGCTCCAGGCATATCTAGGTGCTAAGGGAAGAGCAATATACAAGACAAGATGCCTGTCTTCCTGTAGCTTTCAGTCTGTTAGGAGGATAACATAAAAGGAGATATATTTAAAATGATAATTCTCATGAGTGATGTGTGTTTCCAGTGCAGTAAACTGAGGGTGATGAAAGAGACAGGTGATGAAGGTGGAGTTGTCAGGAATTACTTTGTGCTAAGATCCCAAAGCTGAGAAGAATCAAACACCAGGATGCTAGGGAATAACATTCTAGGCAGGGATAGCAGCAAGGCCAGAGCCCCTGCGAGGGCTGGGATGGATGCCCAGGGAACAGAAAGACTTGCTGAGTAGTAGTGAGCGTGGTACCGAATGGGCTCAGGGACTAGGCCAAGGTCATGAGAGGTGCTCATAGAAAAAAGCTCCTGGGGAAATCCTCTCACCGTCCCTCCTGGCACTTACTTAGTGCCCAAGAAATTTACATTTCCTTTTTCAAATTTAAAACTTCCAAGTAGAAGGACTATTTACTTCATTAAAATAAAGGGAATGAACAAAGGTATATTCATGTGGTATGTTATGTTCACGCTAACTTATATTTATTGTCAATTACCGTTTTAATGAAAGGCACAGAAAAAGTTATCCTTACTAAAATTTGATTTTTTTTTATCCCAAATGTGGTTAAATGTTTTCCCTTGAATTAATGCACCACGCTATTTCACAAGAGATATGTTGGTTTGGTCTCCAAGAAAAGCAGGCATTGAGAAAGGCCCTAAAATATATCTATTTCCTGAAAGCCTCTGTGAATTAAAAGAGATCCGCAGGCCTCCTTTGGAAATCGTTAAATAATTGTCTGTTGGCATATTTGTTGGTCCTCCCAACAAGTCCTTACTAAGTGCTGGTGGCTACATGTTATGCCTCATGCCAAATGCGTATTAATTAGGCGCCAAGTTCTGTGGCCTTTACAGGCTAAATACCGCTAATGAATGTATACTTGTCTATCAGAATCCCTTCCTCCCCCGCCCCCACCCCACTGCTCTCCTTCAGTACATTTCTGCAGCAGCTTCTCCATGAGGTCTCCTGAGATGCAAATAACACTCACTGTTCTGGGCTTTCGAGTCTTTGCTGGGCTGTGCCCTGAGTGGTCTTGGGCTTCTATACTCTGAGCCCCCTATTCCCTTTCTAAGTACGCCTTTTGCCACTTCTTAACATCCCTGAAGCCCTTTCCTTCACTCAGAGAAGCCCTGCTTCCTTTCCCTCCTGCTGTTGCTTTTGCCAGAAATACATTTCTCTCCCCATCTTCATCCTGTCCACTCTGATCAAGCTAATTTTACCTCATCCTCTCAGTTCCAGCTCCTGTCATCTCCCAAGCGCTGCGTTCTCTGTTCACCCCATCACCTTGTCTAGCCACGAGCCCTCTCAGGTGCCCAGCCACCTCTGTCTGCTAGGTTGTTACATTCCTTGCCAAGGCTGCCTGCCTGGCCACCCAGCCTGGCTCGTTCGCTGATGGGGAGGCGTTATGATGATGAGGTTCCTATTGGGTCCCCAGCTCCAGGTGCCCTCCAAGGCATAGAGCAAGGACTCAGAAAGCATGTCTTGAATTTTAAAGCTACCTTCAAATCGAATGCCTCTGACAACATAGTAAACCCCTTACTACCTGAAGTTTAGTTTCATGATCTACAATCCAAAAAATCTGTTTCAATCATCTCAGGGATCCTTAACACTAGCAGATGGATTTTTTTTTTCTTCCTCTTTCATTCTTTTCCTTTCTTTCCTTTTTACTTTCATTGTTAATAGACCCATTCCAAACTCTGGAATCCTGTGCCAAAGCCCTGCCCTCTGTGTTGTGGGCTCACTAATGACCACAGATGCTTCTGGCTATCCTAAACTCCCCTGGCTTTCATTTTTATCCTGTAGAATTGATTGCTTTGAATTTCTATTGTTAGTAATTAATTGAAAAAATAAGTCTTCATGATAGGCTCCTAAATAGGTTTTACTGAAAAAAAAAAAAAATCCCAGCAATGCAAATGCAAAATGTGTATGTTTGCAATGTTAAATTATTAAATTGAAGCCTCTGACTCTACTCAAAGCCAAGCTTGCAGAATCAGTCATGAATCCATTCATTTCATGACATTACTTTGCACATATCTTGTTGGGTGTCTGCCAGGTCCCACCTAAATCAGCCTACTTCACAGACCTGAGCTTTATTGCCTGGGGTGGAGAAGTATGTATCATAGATACATGCTTGTTCCTCCCCACCTCAGTTCTCAGACTTTGGGCATTGCTGGACTAGGTTTAAATGTAGATTCAGCTTACATCTCATGAACACCTTTTGTGCTAAGAATAGCGCTGAATACTCATTTCTCATTGGGCACTTGCTGTGAGATCCCGGCCATGTCACCTACCTAGCTTGTTTGGGCTTGACTTAGGGGTTCTACAAACATTCTGGCTCCAGGTAGCGTACCAGTGAGTTTCAAACCCAGATTACATGGAAAAGGAAACTGAGCTGACTAGCAGGTGCTGAAGTCCATGCTATGATGAAGCTCCTTTGCAAATGCTGTTCCTAAGGCTAACATTCCTTTCCTCCCCCCACTGTATCCCTCACCCCTGTTTATGGTAATTTATCTCAAGGAGGTGGAGGAAGAGAAAGTCAAGCTCCTTCCTTCTTCCCTTTAGTCACAGATTCTCAGGCCGCCTGCACACAAGCACAAGATGCGTCTTCCTAATTTTAAACTCAGTGGCTGAGGGAGAGTATGTTTTATCTACAGCCTAGTCACCTGGAACCCTGGTGGCCTGCACACCACCCACTGCCCCCGCCTCCCAACAAACAAATAGGACCCCAGCTCAGCCCCTGGGACAAGGCTCCTGGGGATGTCCAGCCCCGGGCACTAAGGAGAACCAGATAAAACCTATGCAGCCAGGCCCAGGCTGCCCATAGGAGACCTCCGGGCAGGTGTCAGCGAGAGTCACTTGTCATGTTCAAATGTGGGCATGCTTATCAGCAAGACATGGCAGCAAATTCCTAAACATGGCAACATCTTTGTTTTATTTCCTTTTGTTACCTTCCCCTTATGCTCTGGCTGACCGTCCTTCTCAATACCCTGCACTTGACAAGCTGCTCAACACAAAGGCGTCATGGAAAATGTGGGCACCATTGTCTACCTCCAAGGAGCCTCCTGGGATTCCTGCAGAAACCTCCCTCTCTCCCTCCCTCTCCCAGGTGGTCTTCTGGTCCAGATGTTAATATTGAAGCCTACTGAATGCCAACCTCCATGCCCTTAACTCTCTCAGTTCCCTTATTTCTAAAATGTAAAGAGCTATTATTATTAACTTTTTATGGGGGAGCTAAAGTTTCATTTTTGCATGTGAATAGGCCGCTATTCTCCTTCCTTTATTGGAAACCGCTTTTTAAAAGCTCTTGTGTTCTATTAAAATAACAATATCAAATTATGTAAATGTGCTAATTGCTTTATTGAAATTAATACCCTTATTTAGCAAGTTAAACCTTGCAAAATGGCCGTTTTTATTAAAAATTATGGCAGTGCACTGGCTGCTTAAAGGCTAATGTAATTGGGTGAACCCAACAACTGGGAAATGTCAATTAATGGGAGATGGTTAAATAATATTGTCGAAACGATCCGTTTTCTCCTGTAGTTTGGAAACCAGTGCTGGGAAAAGCCACTGTGTGGGGCCCTAGGCAAGGTTTAGGAGTATTTTGGTTCTGCTGGATTCTCCTCTCAGTTTGCCCAAGCCAGGGTTTTGTTAGTAATAGAAATTAACATTTAGCAGTTTATAGGAAATTATACTCGGAATATTTCTTCTCTGTGAAGCTCACTTTCGGACTGGCACGGGGCACTCTGCCACCATGCTGTGAGTACTTGCTGAAATATTCCAAGATCCTCTCTGCCTTTGTTTTTGGGATAGCTTTCCTTTGAGGGGGAAGTGGGACCGATTTTGAGATTACAAAGATGTCTCTGCATTCCATTCGGAAGATACTGAGTATTCCTATTATGGGTCTACATTTCTTAGCTTCTCTGCCCTTGGAAATAACGCTCACCAAGAAGCTACCTTCAAACCCATCTTCTTCTCAGTGGCCTTCAACTGTAGCTCTGTGGATTGCCGAGCCAAGGTCCTCATCCAGCGGGGAGCCTTGTGCAGAAACCTATTTTATGAAAATACCTTGTGGTTTCCAAGTAGCTGGAGGGAAGGGAATTTTTGGTCACTTATGCAATTTGCAGAATTGAGGTCAAGTGAGGGTATTGGGATAGTTCTGACTCAGGCTGTGGAGACAAAGGTCTGAGTAAGCCTCTAGATCTCTAAGCTCATTTCCTATCTCATTCTGTTTGTGAGCCACTGGCTTAGAAAATCTGGACAGAGCCTCACATTTCAGAGTTTTCCTGTGAACACCTGTTCTTGGTGGCACCTGCCATGTGAAAGTAGCAGTTGTAGGTGGTGGATCACATATAATCCCTCGGGCTCTGTGTGATGAATGGCTAGCAAAGTGCTCCTTTATTACAGGACAGAATATGCTCTCCACTTCCGGTCCCACTCCAACTTTCTGGAACCAAACCATGGGAGGGTTTGATCTGTTTGCATTTTCTTTGTTCACGTGGAAGATGGTTTGGATTTGTTCCACAGACTTCTATGACAAAGGGTATTGATTGTATTAATCCAATCACTTGTGAACCAAAGCTGACTATGTATTTAAACGCTGGAACTGAAAATGAGGGATATGAACTCTATCTTATCAGACTGGACTCATATTTTCTCCCAAAGGCATTCACCAAACTGTTACCTTGATCCTCTGCTCTACCAAATGTATGCCACATGAATCCTGGAGTGATAAGCTTGCCAATATACTTAGATTCCTAACAGCTTTGACATGCTACCTCTCACAGCAGAATGGTCTGCTTACTTATAGGTCACTCCATACACTGCTGACGGACAGTCCGGTAACCCTTTGCTCACACCCTGATTTCTGTAGGAACCAAGGAGCTGTCTGACAGCCACACCCTTCCTTCCAGTGCACACCGTTGCTTCATCACTGGAAGGTGCAAATCATCTTTCTCTTAGGATGTGGACACACCCCAAAAGAACCCCATTGCAGTTGACTAAAATGAGTTTTTAACCCTCTAGACAATCTTTTTTCCCACCGGATCTAAGGGGAAGATTTCAGTTTTCTGCCATATCGCTCTAGGTTTGTGCAAGATGGAAGTTATTGCCTCTGTTTCATGCCGTCCATGGAGCTGAAATTTGCCAGCACCTGCTGAGTGAGATTTTTCTGGTCTGTGCTCTGAGAACATCTTTCACCAAGTGCATGATCGTTTATCCAACTATTTGATATCTAAAGCAGGTTATTCTTTTATCTTTATCTTACTCCGAACTTCTCGAACCAGATCAAAGTAGGGTGGATCTCAGCCCTCCACAGCTCCAGGAAGGAAGTCATGCTGCTGGTGCCTTTGTTTCCTTCAGAACAAAAACTTTATTATTATTATTTTTTTATTGAGCACATTTTATCACTGAAACTATAATATTTTTCTTTTGCCTTCCTAGGACATGTTCGGTATAATTGAATTTCTCTTCATGGAGTCCGCCGGAGCGGTTGCTAACGCATCAATTTCTGAGCTTTTTTGAGATATTTAAAGCTTTTTGCTTGTCTCATCAATGGTCCCAGACTGCAGTGTTTGATTAATTTTCGTGTCTTTTTAAAATATAATCATGTCTTGTCTATTGTTGCTTTCACGCTGTTACCTGTCCCAGTGCCTGGCAAATAGTAGGTGCTCATTACATGTTTGTTAAATGAATACATGATCGGCACTTTTCACTTCTTTGGAGTGTATTTGATTACAGTAGTTCCTCTTCTCTTTTCTGATTCCCTACTTCTAATGTGTTTAGATTTGGGACATGAAAAAACTAGGTACTATCCAAAGTTAAGCAGTATATGACAGGAGCAAAAAGCCTGGCACTGGCTTGGGTTTGGTGACCTTTACTTTGACTGCTAAGAGGTTGCTTTCGAAACTGCTGGGAAACTGAGCTCCGATTCCACAAAATTGTGAGACAGTTGAATCCCCCGTAGGTGCGGGGTTTTAGTGTTCAATTTTCCTTCAAATGGTCATTACCCGCCCCTAGGAGGACTGCCAGAAGCCGGATATATAAAACCACCAGGCCATTACTGTGTGTGTGCTTATTTTAATTAGATTTTGCTTAGAATTTTTTTAAGCTGTCCA
Organism: Pipistrellus hanaki; assembly: GCF_964339955.1. Lineage (NCBI taxonomy): Eukaryota > Metazoa > Chordata > Mammalia > Chiroptera > Vespertilionidae > Pipistrellus > Pipistrellus hanaki. The sequence goes on along the minus strand of NC_140507.1, from coordinate 7,560,950 downwards.
CGGAGAAATGTGTCCCTTGGGAATGTAATGTCCATTATGTAAAACTTAAGTGCATCTGAGGGTTTGGAAAGTGTAAAATTTACACTTAGGGCCCTATTTAGTCAATGTGATGAGATTTAAGATCAATTGGGGGAGAGGGAGAACTGAATACATTATTGTTTTCAAGAAAATTGAAAAGATGATAAGAACGTATTTTTTCTCACTGCCACATGGTCCAAAGTTTGCTTTTTAGAACTTCAGTGGAGCTTGTAGAGTTTGCTGATCAGATCCACGCCTGCCTGTCTCACTGTGTCCTGGCTGGAAGTGCAGGGAGAACGAGAGAATTTCTCATTAGTGACATGTAGTGACACTTCACTTTATTGTGCACGGACGGCTTCCTGACAGAGACGGATGGCATGACTCGAGTTTCCAAGAAACTGTTATTCCATCATTGAATGGGAAAGCTGTGAACCAATCTTTCCGATTTACAAACAGTCTGTAGATCTGCCGGATGTGACAAACTGATGCTGACATGCGGAGCCTAGAAATGGAAAATGCTTCCTCGTTCATTTCCAATGTAAAAGGTTACAAATACTCAACACGTTAACGATGCCACATTTTCACTTTTCATTAAGGAGGGTCGTAGATGGTTCCTGATCCATGGTGAAAACTCGCCATTTGTTGGAGCTTTTTGACACTGGATTCTTATTATCCCATCAGGGAATATTTTTTCTGGAGCGGAAAGGCCAGAATCATTTTCTCCATTTTCTTTACCACCCCTCCCCCCCACCCCCCCCCCACCCCCAGTGCAGCTTCTTAATTTCTTTCCCCAAATCGCCTTGCCTGTATCAAAAAGAAGAGCATGTTCCTATGCAATGGTGGACATTGGTTGGTTACCCATCTCACTCTCAGACAACAGGCCTAACTCATCACCACTCTCCAGGAGTGCCTGGTTTCTGCTTGGAGATGCAGGAGAGGAAACCAAGATTTAGTCTAAGCCTATCTGTTTATTCTGTCCATTTGACCACATGATCATGCGACCTAAGCTGGACCAACCAGAAAGCCCCTCAGGACTCTGAGTTAAAACTCTTGAGATGCAGCAGCTCAAAGTGTGAGTCTGTGGGGGTATGAAGATGTGAGGACAGAAACTCCCGGTTTTAGCTGCCAAGAGAATCCAGCCTACAGATAAAATGGGCCCTCGAAGTAGGGCAGAGCTAAAAGAATCTCAAAGAAATGTAAGCGGAGTTCTGAACCTTTGAATTAAGCCATCCCTGAAGCCTGCCCTACTTCTAGGCTTTCCAGTATTAACACCCAATACTTTTTCCTTTATTATTCAAGATCACTGAGTTGAGTTTTCCATTGGTTACAATCAAAAGACACTAACAGGGGAAGCTACGCAGGCCACCATTTTTCTGATCATGTGGTACCACTATGAAGCTGTAAGCCACACAAATGTACAATAGTATAAGATCAAGAAGCTACATGAGGTTAGTTCTGCTCAGTGCTGTGCTGCTAAATGGTTAACTACAGGTTCTGGGGGCATGAGTGGGGACCAGTATGTGGAATTTGACAGCTTGATTTCCATGGTGTAAACATTCTCTCTATGGTCAACTTCAAGCTACCCATGTGCTAGTGCTACTGAATGTGGAATGAGGAAGAAACACTAGCGATTGGATCTCGGGAGCCCATAATAGGCAGTAACATCCTAACACTACTTCTATTCTAAAGCTGCTCGTTTTCTTAGGAGAAACTGTAACTCAAAGGAGTCAGGAGTCTTTCCTGATCATGCAACTAGAGGAAAGGCTTGAGCCAGAATTCCCATCCTGACTTTTGAAGTCTAGCTTTTAATGGGCTGATGGTCTGTTTATGTATGTTCACACATGTAGCTGCTAATGTAAGCGTATTTATTTCTTTTAAACAGGAGGGCCTATGATTCTCTGCTTAAGACCAGGAAACTATCCTAAATTTTCACAAAGTTAATATTTCAGACACATCAGCTCAGATGATCAACAAGAACCCAGTGTATCATAATGGGAGTGGCTATCATGTGTTGACTATGTATGGACCAACCCCTCCATATGTATGACCTCAACAGGACCTGCACGGAAGAAATTGTCTTTGCATTTTATATGTGAGGAAGATAGAGTTCAGAGAGATAGAGACTTGCTTGGGCTCATCTCACACAGAAAGGGGTGGAGTGAGAACGTGGCCCCAGGTTTGTCTGATTTCCAACAGCATTGAGACTGTCCGACAGGTGGTATATTATCGTGGAGAGAGCATGGTTCTATAATATGCTAATGGGCTTTGGGGATTTTCTGTAACTTAAGAAACATTCCTGGGAACCAATTACAATATCCAATAACAACAGGAAACCAGATGGAAGCAAGTTTTGCTGGACAAGGCGTGGACTGTATTCATGCTCCTTTGGGGTTCTGGTCCTAGTTCTTCTTATTCCCTGACACCTCCTCCATCATACCATCTCTGAGTTTTGGTGGAGGTGACATGTGATGATTCACAGGAGAGACCCATATCTGACCTCAAAGGCCCTTTTCTAAAATGGCATGCGAAACAATCACTTCCAATGAAGGTGAGCCATCAATAGTTAAAGTCTAAAAAGGATTGCCTGTTTTAAATAACTCAGTAATTATGGTTAGTAAAAATTAGAGTGGTTAAAGGAAAAAAACACTCAATTTTGTCATTTTATCCTTCTTGTGCCAAACAGATAACAGTCATATGATTTCCACAGTTTTTTGGGGCCTAATTCAGAGTGACTCGGCAGCTTTCAGTAATGTGGTCTGAATTATTTAAGTGGGATGATTAGCATAATCTGTATTGCACCCTTAAGAATACAGGGGGCAATTAAACACTGAGCTTGACCTACTGCCCTCCTTTTGTAGGGCAGAGAGGAAGCACACAGCTCAGGTGATTGCAAAAATCAATTTTGTTCCTTCTTCTCCCTCTCTCCTTCCCTCCCTTCACCTCCCTTTCTCACACACCCGCTTTCTAACCTTCAAAACTGGTGGGAAGGACTGACTTTGTTTCTGTGTGAGTGGCATTGGCTACCTCAATGACAATAGAAAATGCCAGTTTAGTGTGGCGCAGACAAATTAAGCAGGCACATCCACTGTGCATCTATCTGGTTCTGTTTGAAGTCCTGTTGAGACACAAATCTCTATCTAGAAAAATAAATAACAAGCGAATAATTGCCTTGAAGTTCCATTGCCATTGCACTGTGGTGTGTCAGGCAGCCATAGTCTGATGTGTCTGAAAATTGTGGTCCAAATTGCAACAGTGTTTGTAATAATAAATCTTACTCACTGGTTCCCATGTCAGAGTCTCCAATTTCCAGGTGAACAAAGCTATGTAGAGGTGCCCAAGGTCTTTCCAGGATTTCAAAAATCCAGATAGAAGGGCTAACCTTCTTGGCTCTGGTGAACTAAAATGTCAAGTTTTTTTTGGTTAGAAAATCAACACTAAACAAATCCAATTTGGTAAACGAAAGTTTTCATAACAAGAAACACTTAGATTCTTTAAAGGAGGGTTATAGAATAGCCTTTTGCTAGCCAACTGTTCACTGAGAACCTACTTATCTGGGTGCCATGCCGGGGTGAGATCTCACCTGCCTTCATGGTGCTTGTCATCTCCTGAGGGAGGAGAGGAAAAATCAGGGGGTTACAAATGTGATGAGTGTTACTAAAGGAATTTAGAAATGCCTATTTCTACTTCTAGTCAAAAGGCATCTGAACACAGAAGAGTCATCTGCCTACAGCCCTTGACTGTAAGAGGCCCAAAATGTAACATTCTAGAAAATATCTATTTCACAAATCCTGTCTCACCCTTTGAATTAAGGCACTTAAGGTCTAGGTAAAAGATGCTGTCTGCACAAAGAAAATGTAAAGACATTAGCAACTGCAAAAGTTCTGCTCTAGCCCAGCTGGAATGGCTTAGCAGCTGAGCGTCAACCTATGAACCAGGAGGTCATGGTTTGATTCCTGGTCAGGGCACATGCCTGGGTTGTAGGCTTGATCCCCAGTGGGGGGCAGGAGGCAGCCGGTTGATGATTCTCTCTCATCAATGATGTTTATATCTCTCTCCCTCTCCCTTCCTCTCTGAAATATCTGTAATAATAAAAGCATAATATGCTAATTAGACCGGACAACCAAATGACCTTCCAGAGGTCTTTCTGGATGATTTTTCTGATGAAGCTAGGGCTGCTAGGGCCAAGGCAAGCTGTATATATATATATATGTGTGTGTGTGTGTCTGAAAATTGTGTGTGTGTGTGTATATATATATATATATATATATATATACTATATACTATATATACACGTATATATATATATATATATGTGTGTGTGTGTGTATATATATATATATATATATATATATTTTTTTTTTTTTAAGTTCTGCTCTGATGTGTGTGTTGGAATGGCAGCCAGTCATCTAGGATCTCTGCAGAAGCAGGGCCCAGCATGAACCCCAGAGGTGCAGAAGGAGGCAATGGGAGAGAGGAACTCATGACATGCATACTCCCAGCAAGGCTGTCCCAAGGGAACTTGAGGAGTCTTGAGGAATCTTGTTGAAATTGGAAGGCCTTGGTGCTGAAAGAGATGCCCAAGGAAGCGGGAGGCCCTGCAGAGGGGATGCAGTGAGGGAGCCGTCTGCCTTCCCTGGCCCCGGGAATTAGGTTTATAACCAACCTCGGTAGGTAGGGCCTGGCTGCTGAGCACCCAGTCTGCAGCAGGAATGCTGCTGAAAGGAAGCCCAGTGCAGAAGATTTGCCCAAGGCCATGGAAGCAGCTATGTCACACCTGGGATTAAGTTTCAGATCTCTCTGTCCTCCAGAAAGACAATGGCTGTCACTACCCATCACGTCCTGTTTTTAAGTTCATTAGTTAACCTCTGGGTGCTGAGCCACTTCCACATGCCTGCGCATTAAAGCGGTTTAAATGGACGAGTGGCAAGTGATTGTTCTCTGCTTGCCTGGCTGAGCCTGTGCAAAGCTTCTGCGATTCCTGTAGAGGAGGCTGCTCCCGACCAGGGTCCCTGGGAGTCAGGCATCTCTCCTCTGATCAGAACAAGCCTGTCAGAGCGCCAGAGGCTACGGAGCAGTGCCTGCTCCAAAGAGCTGGTCTCAGCCCAGGAGTCCCAAGTCTGTCTTCCTTCAAAACTTAACTGTTTGGCTGCTGTTCCGGAAGGTCCCTGCTGGTACCCCTACCTCCCTCCAGGAGGAGAAACCCCAGCTGGAAAACTGCCAATAGAAAGCAATCTTCTCCTTCATTTCAACTCAATTGGTATTGAATGTGGTCCTGCTGGGGGTCCAGGCCTGTGGGGCATGCTGCCCTCTGGGGTGTCCAGTCTTGCCAGGGAGTCCAGCTGAGCAAGCAGGAGGTGGCCAGATGACAAGGGAGGCACTCGTCATTAAGGGCCGGGCAGGCAGGGCTGCAGGAATTCAGGGAGTGTTAGGGCTCTCCATGTAGCCCTGCGCCTGCAAGAGGACCATGGCAGCTTTTCATAGAGACCCCAAAAAATTGTCCCCACTCTGCGAGGATTCCAAGTCTACCCTATCTTTCCTTTAGTGGGGTTCCAGTTACAGGCGAGTCAGCATCCTGGTGAAGCAGGTCTCTACCCCAAAATGCTTCCTAAATACCAACGTTTAAAAAGCCACCATATTCTTCAGATTCCCAACTTGTTGACAGGGAGCCACTCTTTGCTGCCTCCCATCTGTCTACCAGCCCAGGGATGATTTATCTGGGGATACAGTGGTCGAGGGAGCAGGAAAGACCGTATTTCCACAAACATAGTAGTCAAACTTTAGTTCACCTTCCCAACTCTCAGAATAGATAACTGGTGAGTTGCCATAAAGGACCACTTTCCACCCACCTTCACTGATGTTCCTATTCTTTCCTCTTCCGAGTGCTTGATGGAGACCTTATCATGTGCACTGAAATGGCAGAGTGGAAATGTGAAATTTTCTCCTAACCTCCCAGGCAGTCCTCTGGCAAATGAGTAATGTTTTATAAAATTCTCCTACCCTTGTTTTCTCATGGAAATAGTTGTTCCACTGTGTAAGATGCTACTGGAAAATCCCTATGGTGATGCACAGATGCAGGGGTCTCTGAGATGTTTCTTTAGAGAACTGTGTTGTTCTGGAGTCCACCCTCTTGCTCACTGTACTCTGAAAGCAGGATTAACACTGCCTTTGTTGGGATCTGCTATGTTCTACTCATTCTCATTTACTGGCCCTTTGCCCATGAAATCACCTTTCTGAATCAGCAATGACTTTGCAAATCTATACCTTACCTTTCCAGTTAGTGCCTTTCTTCTCTTCACTTGCTCAGTCACATGAAGTTACAGAAACAGGAAGGCAGAATCTTAGCCAAATAATTTTGATCTCAGAAATTCAGGGCCATTGGCATTTTGGCCTAAGACAACAGCTTCTGAAATACATGGAATGGAAGTTGGGTAACCTTGCACGCCCACACCTGATAGACTGCTGCTGCTGTCTGCTCTTGGATTGTGCTCTCTATGATGTTTTGTTAACTCTATCTCCCTTCAGCCTCCCTTTCTCTCTAACTTTAGTTCTCCTCCTGCTGGGATTTCCCATTTCTTGGCTTTGTTTCTTGGCTTTATTTCAGCCAGTCTTTGAGAAACCATGCCATCCATCACTCTTTCTTCTCCATCCTACATCCTACTTGATCCCTATCTTACCTGTGCAAACACAATTGGGATGCTGCCAAGACAAGTCACCCTTTAGCCTCAGCTACTGGGCCGAGGGACTCCTGGAAGGTACCCAAAAGAGTTCAACCAGGAGTTGGTTCTCCGTGCATTATTCTGCAAGATTAAGGATCAGGAGTATCTTGATTTTCTCTTACTGAACAAAGCTTCCTTAACCTGTTTTTTAATTCCATGATGGTGACCCCTACAACCACCTCTATTCTTTGACCTCATCAGCCCCCATAGCCAGTTTTTCTTATAGGGCTCCAGCCACAGGAGCCTCCTTTGGACCCAACAGATATGCCAACCTCATTTGCATCTGAATACTTGGGCATTTGTCTGGCACACTCCCTTGGTAGAGCTGTGTTTCATCCTTTAGGTCAGCCTGAGAAGCCCAGCATGAGATCAGATGTTACCTCCTTGCAGAAACCTTCCCTGACCACCCTAGTAAAGTGATTTTACCATCTCCATCCAGTCACTCTGTGATATTCTACCTTCTTACTACCAAAAGGAAGCCTCAGGAAGCTTAGGACTTTGTCCTGTGACCCCTACTTTCTCCATCATCTTTAACTATGTTTGTCCCAGATTATATACTGAACAAATGTGTGTTGAATAAATAGATTTGGAAGAATTGGGCTAAGAAAGGATGAATTAAAGAGGAAAATCTAATTTATGACCTCCAAAAGGGAATCAGAGGAGAAATGACCTCGTTGGTTCCAGTTTTAGCATTTAGGCTTTGCAGTTTTTTAGGAGTTTCTACTCATGGGTCGTCTCTGAGCCTATCAGAGTTGCACCCAATCTGCTTCAGCAAGAACCTCTACAAAAATTGCTCTCGTGGCTCAGTGGTTGAGCATTGACCTAAGAACCAGTGGGTCACAGTTCAATTCCCAGTCAGGACACATGTCCGAGTTGCAGAATTGATCCCCAGTGGGGAGTGTGCAGGAGGCAGCTGATCAATGACTCTCTCATCATTTGTGTTTCTAGCTCTCTCTCCCTCTTCCTTGCTGTCTGAAATCAATAAAATAAAATAAAAATAAAATAAAATAAAATAAACGTTTTAAAAAAATAGCTCTCAGGGATGGATGCCACCTAATCACAACCTCTCCTCTTATTTCTAGTTTCTCCTATCACCTTAAATTTAAACTATTAAAAATATTATTATGAGTGCCAGCTCAGCAACTTCCCAGTCTACCTTCCCAACTATGCTGTCAGCCACTGCCTATCTTCTCACCTCTCAAGGGTGGGGGGAAAAAGCCAGCCCGCACTGACTCATCCCTGTCTTTTTCCCTTATTCTCAATATATCAAAAAAGAGTTCTGTTATTTTCTATAAAATTAAATATTCACCTATCCATTCATCGCCTATTATTATTCCTAGAAACTGATTAAGCCTATAAGCAAGTATGTCCCTGGCCCCCACTGGAACTTAGAGTCACCTTTTTCTGATGAAAGAACAATGAGCACCCCTCCTAGGGTCCAAATCCTCATCTCAGTAAGCCCCCCTTTCTTCAACAATAATCTCCTAACCATTAGCTGTTCCCCAACTAGTTATCCTAGGCAGCTCCCAACCATTCTTTGTCTTTGTCAGGAGCCTAAACTAACTCCATTTGGGGACTAGAGTTTTTCTGATGCTGAGCTTTTGAAACATTTTATGATGGGACTATCACTCTAATTTATTCCCACGTTCCTCCAATAATTCTCTTTTTCTCAGCCAAGTAATTTCCTTCACTGTCCCTTTCACCTTCATCTTTATTCCTGTAGTACCTAGCATAGAATTTAGATTGAACCTTTAGTTATTCAGCCCAGCCCTTTCAGAGTATCATAAAGAAAACTGAAGTTCATAGGCTTAAAGTAAGAAAGCTAATCCTAAAACTATCACTCCCTGACTTTTAAAGCTCTTGTACCCCATATATTTTCCCTTGCCCTTGCGAGGTATATTTCCATATGCCTGTATGTTAGCAGCTACTATCAGAGCCCAATGAAGGCTCTCAAATCAAATGGAGAATTAAGAGGGAGATTTTCTTGAGTGAACTCAGTAAGAAAAAGAGGAGGAAGTGGTCTAAGGCGAACCTTGTATGCACATTTGAGTGTCTATGTTCTGTGGCTCATCCAGGTTTGCCATCTGAGTCATTAAAAAATGAAACACTGATTCTCTACCAAATCTTTATCAGTCCAAATCTTTGAACTGATCTCTACTCTGAAGGAAAGATTGTACACACAGGTTGCTTTTAGTATAAAACCTGGGAGCACATGGGGCGGGGGAGGGGGAACTGGAGGTAGAGAGGGGGGAGGTGTGTGTCACTGAGGCCAGGCTTTAAAAGCCCAGTAATTGTTGACTAATGATGCCTCAGTGGTCATTCCAACAGGCCAGTGGATGCATAATGTTTCCCTACATGAAACTTGATAAAAAAGCTTGAAAACTGCTGGGCCCCTATAGTTTTTACAGAGGAATGCATGGGGACCCAGAGACTCAAGAGGTGGGGCCATGTGGGCACTGGGTAGCCTGGGCAAGACCGAGTTTATTAAAATATGAAAAAGAGGCACAGTCCTCAACAGGCACTGGCTTGCAAAGAGACTGGGATTCTCAAAGGATGTGGAAGAAAACGATTTAGACTGACAAGAGGGTGGCAAACATAAATACTGAAAGAAAGCAGGCTTTTCTTCTTCCTCTTGCTGTTTGAAAACCTTCCCATTAAGGGAACACAATAAGGGGTCAGCCTCATTAGGGAGAAAGAAGATTGTCTGCAATAACCTCAAAGAGGAAGAAAAAGCTGTCATTTTCTTTAAGGACACTATTAGGTTCCTGTTGACAAGACAAAAGAGCAATCAAGTTCAATTAGAGCCACTGTAAGTTGAGGGTTTGGTTGGAGAGAACTAGAACAACCTCTGCGATTAAAAAAAAAGGGGGGGGGGGTTTGATCTTTTGATCCCGCCTCTCCTGAAGCAATGATGCCTGACCTCGCCCCTCACTGAAAGCATTCTTGAGTCTGTTCCAGAGGCAAAATTCTTACCTCATTGGTACAGTCAGGAATTCTTCAGCTCTAAAGGAGCTTGAGTAATCACCATGTTGGAGTATCTTATTTGATAATTGGAGGAACCGTGTCTACAGCAGTTACGTGCATTGCCCAGACTTACCCAGTTTTTGAATTTCAAGGTTAAACTCTACAAATCAGCAGGAACCAAAGCTTCCTTTCTCCAGATGGAGCACCTGTTGGTTCCGCCTAGTCAGGAAAGCATCGTTCTGAAAAGAAATCCAGGACGATGACTCTGAAATCCACCCAGAAGCAGGTTTGGAGATGCTGAGTGTATCTGCTAAGTTCTCCCAAATCGAGGGGCCCAAGATTCCCTTCCTGTCACGGGGCTTCCAGAATAGAAGACCTGTCAGGAGACCCCATCTTTCCTCACCCCTCTACCTGGCTGACAGTCATCACCGTGACCCCCTCACTGTCCTTGTCAAGACAGAGGCAATCCCTCTCCACCCCCCACCCCCCCCCTCTGTGGCCAAAATAAGGCAGGAAGGAGTGAGTTATGGGGCTCTCCGGACCGCAGTGGGAGAGGCCAGACACCTCGCAAGTGACAAGCTCTCCCTGGTAATATATAGCCGGAGTTCAGAAAGAGGAAAATGCAATAATTTCTTCAGGTCTCTGGGCCATTTTCCTCTCTGCTTCCCTCTCGGAGAAGTCTGGCCACGTTTTTATTTGGAAAGGTGCGCTGTGACATGTTCTATCCTCCCCTCCACCTATTAATAGTCCTGGCGGCCCCAGGTGCTCATTTTCCAGGCGCCCCCAGGGAAGGGGGACTTCTGGCAGCCACCGACAGCTTTGGGCCAATGCCGGGTTTTAATTGATGGATTGTGGGCGCCGTGCTTTCTCTGTCTTTCTTCTGTAAAAATGCCATGGGTTTGGTATCCTCCTAGGGACTATAGATTTTCATATGTCAATTATCCCGCTTTTATTGGAACGCGGATGTTTGTGGCTGACTGATGGGCTTCCAGGCACCCTTTTGTCTCCACGTGTCACTGGGCCACCCTGTCCACGCTGCCTGTCTTCCTGGGAATCACCTCTCCAAACAGACCAGCCAGCAACCTCCGTGCTGAGCCTCCACCGAACAGAATAGCAAGTCCAACACGTGCTTCTCCGATGAGCCGCCTGCCATTAGTCCATAATTACAAGGAGATGGAATTGGAGAGGGAGGCCAGAGAGTAGGGCTGTGAAGTACCAACATCTCTCATTTCTAAAGCATCCCGGAGGCAGCTCTCTAGCCTCCCCTGCAGGAGGCGATGCTCCCGGGCCAGCAGCTCGGTGGCATCAGCTGAGGGGGCCACCCCACAGGACGCGGGCTCCCTGAGTGCTGGGAAGGAGGCGAGTGTTTCCCACGGATCTCTGAGCATGCCAGCTCTGCCTAGCAGTGGCCCCGCTTCTGTGTCAGCAAGGCACCATCTACCCCACACCTTGCTCTCCATATGAAGTCCAAGGAGATTTCCCACGACCTCCGTTTCCCTAAGCCTTGGTTTCCTGATGGTTGAGGTATCATTCACATAACATAAGATCCACTCCTGATAAGTATTTAATTCTATGAAGTTTTTTTTTAAATCAATTGCCCCTACTTTTAGAAAATGTCCATCATCCCCAAACCTCCCACCTCCCATCTGCTATGCACCTCCACTCCCACTCCAAAGCCACCACTGGCCTATTTGTCCTTTCTGTGAGTGTGCCTTGTCTGAGAATTACTTAGCAAGGGAATGATGCAGTACGTAGCGTGATGTTTTTGAGTTTTGTCCAAATGTAACAATTATCTGCTTAGTAGTCCATTCCTTTTTATTACTGAATAGTATTTCATTGATACGCATAGACCGCATTTTCTTCACCCACCCACCAGTTGATGGACATTTGGATTGCTTCCAGTTTGAGACAATTCTGTTTTATGAGCATCCATATACATTTCTTCACATGGACATATGTCATCCAATAAACCTCTTAACTGCCACTTATTAAGAGGCTCGCGAGCCTTAAACTATCCTGATCACTTCCAATGAATTATTTCCAGACTTCACAGCAACCAGTGAAGCAGGAATTTGAATTGAGGGCCAAGTCTTACTAAGAAGCCACTCCCTTGACATATTTCTGGGGCCAGAACTGACACCCATGCCCTTCCCGCTGGGCTGGACAGCCTCTCTCGCCTCCACCGGAAGAGCAAGATTCACCCTGAGCCTCCTCAGTAAGCCCCTGTCCCCTCTAGCCAGGTCAGAAGTCTCTAAAATAGGGTCTGAGGTTTGCAAGTCTGCCCTGGGATTCTTTTACATAGAAATAGTCTCTTCTCAGAGTGGCCCCAAAGATCCCTTCCAACCCCACTCTAACATTGATACATGAATCAGTGCAAGTGCATTGATTATATACTTTATGCTCAGCACCAGGGTGGGCACCTAATGACAAACATGGATGGCCCCTTGAAACTTGATGACAGAAAGACAAGACTCACACACACACACACACGTCTAAATGCCATAGAACCAACTACAGATGTACAAGAACTCTGATGATTTAAAAGCCTGTGCTAATAATACCCAGGCCTCTTACAACTCATGTGGCACCAGTCTATTTCCTTCCTGAGTTATGGGGACACGGTGGGGCTAAATGACAAATAGAGCCTGGCTCAACTCAATTAGCTGCTCCAAAGGTATTCTATGGAAGCATGGAAGTGGGGACATCTTTTATGGCCAGTTTATTTTCTCTTGTCTCCCAGGTAGTACTTATGTAGGTTTAAAATAGTCTATAGCTTCTTTTAAAGGGAAAAATAAATGGTTTTTTTAATCTAAAATATGCATATATATTCCCTAGAAAATATACATGACAAGGGAGAGGATTACACATTTTTTTTTAAATTATACATCCCATAAATCTTTATTAAATGTGTTCCAGGCGCAGTACAAGGCCTGCAGGCTTTAGCAGGATGCCAGGTAGAGTCCCCTGTCCTCCTGGAGCTTGCAATCTTATAGGAAAGATGAATGCTGTGGAGTGAATGGTTGGGTGCTTCCCCTCCCAAAAATTCCAACTTTTGAATCCCTAGTCCCCAGTGTGAAGGCAGCTGAAGGGGGGACCTTTGAGAATTAATCAGGTTGGCTGAGGTCATGGGTGCGGGGCCCCTGGGATGGGGTTTGTGCCCTTATGGTGGGGTGAAGAGACCAGAGCTCAGTTCTCTCTGCCATGGGAGGACACGATGGGAAGTTGGCCTCTACAGAGCAGGAAGAGGACCTTTCTCGGCCCCCACCCTGGCTGGTGCAGGCACCCTGATCTTAGCCTCCCAGAAATGAGAGAGGCGAATGTGGGTTGTTTGAGTCACTGGTAGTTGTTACAGCAGCTTGAGCAAAGATGATGGATATTAAGTAGATGAGTCATTGAAACTGTGGAAAGAGCGATGAAGAACAAGACTCTGCCTCAAGGACTTTCCATGTCTGTCGGGCCAGATGCGGTGGGTTTATGTTCAGCTTTGCATTGAAACAAAACAAAACTAACCAAGCAAAGCAAAACAAAACCAAAACACAACTTCTGAAGCCATCATGCAGTGTTTCCCAAAGTGTGGTACGCGTACCCCCAGGGGTACGGGAAGAGTTTGGTGGGGGTACGCGTTGCACCGGAGTTTGGTGGGGATATGCACTGCACCGTGCTTAGCTGTGCCTAATTCTATGTTCTCATGAGTACGAGAGGTACTCAGTGTTACGAAAATTATAGAAGGGGTACACATATGTCAAAAGTTTGGGAAACACGTTTTAGAGGAAGAATTAGTGTGAGCAGGTGAGGTGCCCCTGCTACTTAGAATATGGGCCACAGAGGAGAGATGGGGAGAAATAGACACCTTTAAAAATGCAAAGTCCTTTCTTCTGTGTCTTTGTAAAATATTCTGCAAGTCTTCCATAAAGACTGGCAGTTCCTCTATCAAGCCTGGGTAACCTAATGTATCAATTCTCCATTTTCCCTGCCTACGTTAGCGATAGCGCATCTTCCATTAACCTACGCTGAGAGAACCATTTCGATTCTAAGAATCTATTTCTGTTCCCCTATAACTTTCTTAAAGATATGCCTCTGGGCTGTAATACCTCGAGCTTATACTCGGCTGAAATGTGAATACTTTTGCCAAATTAGGGTAACATTGATGGGGCTTTTTCTAAGTCTTTTGATAATGGGGGTGTGGGGAAGTCCTTTCATTTGAAGAGACTGAAAATTGAATTTGCTTTTGGGATGCTCACCATGGATTTGATCCTTAGTGTCAACAGTATCCTCTGCCTTTTTTTCAGGTATTTTATGAATTAGCAAAACAACAGGCAGTTCTCCTTCTGAAATTTCTTTAATGAAATAGTGGATGTCCCCTTTCTGGCCTTTTTTTTTTTTTTTTGTAGTCTTAAGTGACATGCTGCATTTTATCTCATCTCCTTCTTTCTGTATAGTCTCGAATTTTTGCTCAGTTTTTTAGAAAGCTTCTTTGGCTGATTCTTGTGACTTTCCAGTTGTCAGACACCTTTAGTTGTGAGATCATTTTTCCTTAAAGATATCTGGAATAAAAGTCTAGTTTTACCTTTCATAATCACCACATCCCATTGAATCTGCTTTATGAAAATGTACTATCCTGTACTACTTTCTAGTAGAGAATTCGTTGTCCATTTTTCTTTCATCTGCTGGTCATCATTAACAATTTTTCCCATTGGTTTTTGTCTTACATTTTTCTTTTATTCTCTTCACTGGAAAAAGAGTCTATAAAACTCCCCTTGTTCCACACAGGGATGAAATTATTTTATGGAATGCATTGCAAAGCTTTTATAATTCCACTAAGTCTTACTGACCCATATTAAAGTGTTAAGCATGGAAAGAAATTTCAATCTGTTAAAGCTGCTGGTTTTTCAGGACATAAGAATAATTCTGTTGTTTGTGTATGTATCACTGATTTCATTACCTGTCTCTTATAATAATTATCACTTTACTGTTACAGTAGAGAAACTGAGGCAAAACTGAAAAAAATTAGGTCAAGGACTGTACAAGGCATTATACTAAGAATTGGCAAGAATAGAGTGGCAAATAAGACATAATTCCTGGCTCTAAAAGGCCTTAAACTTTAGTAGGTTAGTGCAAAAAGAATGTTCAGATGTCCCTAAAAATCTAATATAAGGACATAAAAGTTAAAGGGAAAGAGCAAGATTTCTAAAGGCTGGATAGTTCTACAAATGAAGTATTGAGTCCTGTGACCTACCTCTTCCAGGTCATCATATGTGGGGGAGGGGATGAGCCAATTTAATGAGGCAGTGACTTGTATTAGCATTAGAGATTTCTATTATTAATGAGAATCTTCGAGTTTACCCCAAATCTCTCAATGTATATTATGTAAATAAAAAGGCCCTCTACTTTTATTGAAGGAGGCAATTGGGGGAGGAACTTCGGATCTGAAACTGGTTGTGTAGTCCTTTCTGATGAAATCATCATCATCATCATCACCATCATCATCATCCGCCTTCTGATCAGGTGTATTAGACCTTGTCAAAAGTAATGGCAATTATTTTTTAAGGTGAAAAGGCATAAGAAGGTTAATTGCAGGACTGGATCATTATTGAGGGGGGGAGTTGTCAGCCACTAGAGGAATTCTAACAAAGGGAAGAATGAGAAGTAGAATTAAATGATGAACTTGCTGTAAAGCCTCTGGCCAGAATAGGTACTCAGTGAATAGAATGTCTCCATCCCTTTTCCCCTAGCCCTGTTCTAGGGTGAGTTAACCCTATGCTTTCAGGTGAAGTTCATGTAAGTGTGTTCAGAGAGAGCTTCCAGGGGCTCATGGGTTGAGGAAATGATCCTCAGAGTTGACATCTTTCTCCTTGACGCCTGCTGTACTGAGGGATTCTTGGTGAGAGCATTGCCCTTTTATCCGGTGATGGTCCTTTCCATTTGATGCCTGCATTTTCTAAAGTTGTGAGCCTGAAGATAAAGGGGTGAGTCCAGGTGCGGTATGTTTGTGGTAACCTAACATTTTCCGCTGGATGATTAACATATATAGAGGCAGTTATCCAAGGATGGCCAACTGGGGCTTTGAAAACACTCTATTGCAATAATACACCAACCCTTTGATCCTCTCTCTAGACCTCTGGGAGCCTTTTTGCACATTAAACTTATTAACTAGCCTGGGGCTTTCCCCCCCCCCCCAAAGTAAAAATGATTTGGGTGGCTGATTCAGCATTACGGTGTATTTTAGCTGAAATATGTCTGGACTGATCATTTATTTCTAGGAGGGAGATAGAATTCCTCTTTCAGTGGTATGGTTTCTGAGAACCCAGGACTTATCACATCACTTTCTGCAGTGAATCAGGAAATACAGTTTGAGAAGGTCTTGGAGAAAATTTACAGGTTAAGATGACAGTGTCTAACATCAGGGGTACCTGACGTGAATATGATATCAGGAAAGGCTTTTCTATAGAAGTGAACTGATTAATAGGAGGCAACTAGAGGAAGGGCTTGGGAGAAGGGAGGAAAGAGGAGGATGTGTGGAGTGGGAGAGAAAATAGTGTGCTCCAGGAACTGAACTGAAGACTACTGGGTTGCTGGGACAGAGGGAGGGAGCAGGAGACAAGAGTGAAACTGATGCTTAGAAGTGGGCAAGGACCAGCTCCTATGGGGTTCCAGGGCCATCTTAAAAGGATATGGAGTCTTATTTCCAAAAAATGGGAAGGCACCAAAGGATGTTTAAGAAAGGGATTTAATCAGGTTTTGAAAGCTCATTTTGTCTGCCAGGTAGATAAAGGACTAGAGAGCGTACTCAAGAATGACATTGAGACAACCAATAGGAGGTGGTTGTACTATGCAGGGCACCATAATGGCACAGAACAGCATGATAGTTTGTCCTTGTTCCTCAGATGTTCACAATTTAGTAAAGGGAGTGGCCATACGCACGCAGGGTTATTAATGGGATGTGTGTTATGCCACAGGAATTAAGGAAGATCAAGCGGGAAAAGGGAAACCCTTTTTAGCAGGGAAATAGTTTCTTACATGTTATGCAGGATCCAAGAAATCTAGTGCCCTGAGGTTTGTTTATTTTGCTTTTTTTTTTTTTTTTCTATTTATTGTTATTTTGATTTTAGTCACAACTGCTTTCAGGATAAGAAATTACTTTAAAAGTAGCATTCCCACTGCTTTGTTTTGTTTTGAGCAACAAGCACACACATGTTTTATATTCAGTTTCACATTATCTTGTCAGGCAAGTAGAAAGCAGGTTTTTGTTGATTTCTTTTTTTTTTTTTTTTTTTTTTTTTTTTTTTAGAGAGAGAGAGAGAGGAATGAGGGAATTCCCCATCCCTTGCTCCAGGTCACCTGTCTGTCAGTGCAGTCAGGAAAGGAGTGGAGATGGATCTCTTCTTGGAGGGCCTACTGCTGCTGAGTCAACAACACGGACACACAAGCACACGCAATTGGCTGCAAATGAGAAGGGATAGGAAGACCTCCTCAAACCATTTTCTTTATCCTAAGAAACCTGGGGTGGGTTGCAATTAGACAGAATCACAAAGAGTTCGCCTATAGTTCTCTTGGGGCCTCTTCTTGAAAACTCCCTTCGGAAACACCACTCTACTTACCATCTATTACTTCCCACTCCTACATATAGTTCTTTACGTGAGAGCCGCCAATCAAGTGCACAAATTTGCTATGACAGAAAAGCTGCCAAGCTCCACTGGTGAATCTCTTCTGAAAAGAAATAGGCTGAGTTCTACTGAGATCATGAAAAAGAAAAAAAATGTAGTTGGTCATGTAGAAGGGGATTGGGAAAGTTTTAGCACATGATTTCATATTGGCTCAACTCTTGGCTTTATCTGTATGGGAGCCTTGGATAGGTCATTTAAGCTCTCTAAATCTCTTTGGAAAAATAAGATGGCTAGATTGACTGATCACCCAGATGTTTTGCAAACTTAGTTCCAGATATAGATTTTTATCCAGGGGAGCTGTGAATTGATTTTTCAGAGGATTCTTGAGCTGCAGGATAATTGCAAGGATGGGCAGCTATTGGAATATGAATTTTGACTGTACCTGGTGGTTTTTAAGATTAAAGAAATGGCATGTCTGGGCAAAGAAAGATAATAGGCTCCCATAGTTTGCATTCTTAGGCCACACCCAGAAAATCCTGTCTTATTTGTTGTGATGAAATTTAAGGATGCTAGCAAATCTGAATCAAGGAAAGGGGATCAAGACAAGGGGAAATCTGGGAAAATTGCCATGAAAGGAAAAGTTGTTAAAAACTGGAAAGGCTTGGTCTTGAGAAGACATAGGGATACATTACAACTGTCTCAAATATTGTGAAGAATTGTCAGGGGAAGAGAAATGAGACTTACCCTGGCACTGCCTTTCCTAATAGACCTGGAGTAAAATCGATTGAAGTTACAGGGAGCTTAATTTGTACTCAGTGTGAAGAAAGAATTTCTGACAACAGTATCTAACCAAGAATTGGAGGGGACCTTGTTTTGCTTGTGTGGGTAGAGACTGGCTATGAATAATACCAATTATAAAAGCAATGATGCAAGTGTTTTTGTATATATTAACTCAGTCTTCATGACCACCCTTGGGGGTAGCTTCTGTGTTCATTCCCATAGTACAAATGAAGAAACCAAGGAATGGTGTGGTTAAGCCATTTGCCTGAGATCACACAGTGAATTGGTGACAGACCTAGGATTTGAACCCATCCAGCTGATGGTAGTGTCCACAGGCTTACCTATGTTGCTCTATCGTCTCCAGGTGGGCATCGCTTGGAGAGTCTGTGGATGGGATTTCCACCCTGAATTTCTAGGGTGGTCTTTGAAGACCCCACTAGTGGTCATGCAATCAGTGGTGCCTAACATATGCAGATATTGCACTTGTATACAACACAGGCGGTGATGTCTTCCTATGCAACCAATTTCCTTCCTTCCCCATGCCATTCGAGTTGAGATCACTCTTTCTTGGTAGAGTTTTCTTTGTCTGCTGTATGGATGTCATTTGAGTCATCCACTTTAGCCATGCCATGCCATTCCTTTGGGGGAAAAAATTACAAATATATCCAAAAATATTGCAAGAAAAAAGAAGCCTTGATTTCTGGATATGAGCCACAACTAAAGCTTTCTCTAAGACGTGATGGGTAACTGTCTTCTTCTGCATTAGAGGCCACACCTCTGTGAATGAAGGAGACTTTGGCTTACCTGCCATTCACTCATTAAGAAACACTAGTGCTTTCTGGTCCAAGGAGAGAGAGAGGCCATTCAGACTCCCTAGAGGTAACTGGCCAAGCAGGAGAACTTACCCCCTTTTGTATACAGGTGCTCTAACATCATCTAAACACAGGTGGTTACAATGTAAGAATGCCATGCTGTCAATCACATTGCATCCTACTGGATTTTAATGCCTGTTTTAGTAGCAGGGAGAGTTATTGAACATTGTATGGCGCCCATCAACACGAATGTGCATATGATTTCAAATGAGGGTTTCAGCCTTCTGAAGCCAATTACTTCTGCCTAAGTGGGAATGCCAAAGCAGAGCTATGTCCACAGCTAAAAGAATAATTTTTAAATAATAATAATAATAAATATGAACAATGATGCTGTGACACAACAGAAATTGTGCCAACACACATAGGCACAAACCTTTTAAAGAGGTATTTCTGAAAGTCTGTGTCCAACAGTGTTAACCCGGAGAGATGCAGAAATGTCAGACACATTACATGGGCAAGACGTGCGGCTGGCATTTGGCTGCCAGCAGGGGAGGCGTCCTCCTGCCACTAATTCCTCAGGAACCTCACGCTGTGTCTGTCTGCAGGGAGGAGAGGGAAAGGGGAGGAGGGAAGAGCAGATATTGCCTGTTATGTTTTTCCTCTGCAGCTGGAGCTGGCCTCAGCTGTGGGGCTGAGGATGCTGGTGAGGGTCTGTAGTTAGGGGGGACACAGAAAGCAAAGCAGCCCCTTCCCATTGAGGCCAGTGGTGAGCCAGCCTCCCTGACCATCAGTGAGGCCAGCACCATCAAAATAAGCCGCATCACCTCTTAGGGACACTCAGCTGTGCCTCCATTCCGCGCATGAGTTGTCCCCAAAGGAAGGTGTGGTGGCAGCTCTGGGTAAGGGTTTTGCAGGGACCCGTCCTCACTGACTGAGTAGTTGGAGCATTTGCTTTTACCTTCCTTTATCCTCCAGTGGGCATCTAGGGGGAGATGGGGAATTGGCAGTGAAACGTACAGTAGTTTGTCACCTGGTGTGTAATTGCTAATTCCCATCAGGCTGCCCATCAGAAATTTTTTCTGCTATCTTCATAATGGCTGCCAGATGTATCCCCAGAAACATATTTTGTGAAAGTAGATATAAACTAGGAGTTGTTAACAGTAAACAGGTTACCTCAAGCATCTTGCGTCTATTGCCAAAATACTCTTTCCAGTTCCTCTGGCCACATCTGTCACATTTTTCACCCCGCCAGAGACCTATGGGGGTCTCTTTCTTGCACTGATCAGCTTAACTCTGGATTGTAGTTCTGTGTTAAGACGTTTGTCTTTTTTCAATAGCCAAAAAGGAAGGGAGGAGGAGTTACTTATTCTGTGAACTGAACTTCTCTTCAAAATGTGCATTATCCCTGCGATCTGCTGGTTCATATGCCGAACGGCCTTGTGAGAGGCTCCTGGAGGCTTCTGCTGCAGGTGGCTGGGTTGCTGGCATGTCTCCGGGTGTGCCCTTGGCCTCAAGGGGCTGGGTTGTTGTCATGTCAACTTCAATGCGGTTGCGATGATGCCTTGCATTTATAATGTCATGTTACTGATGTGACCAAGTCGGTCTCATTTTACCATCGCATAAACCCTGTGTAATAGGTATACTGTTTTTATTCACTCCATTTTGAAAACGAGGAAATTAAAGGTAAAGGACTATCCAGGGTCATACAACTGGTAAGTGGACATGGTGGTATTTCACAACTCACCTCATGTCTCAGGGTTTGTTTTTCTGATGTGTATCACCTGTGGGTGGGATGGACACAACCACACAAGCATATACTCCCACTTCCATGTTATCTGTGATTCAGGTATATGTGCATGTATATGTGCACATAATTGTTTTTTTCTTTTTTTGACTCTTTGGGCTGCAATAGGCACAGTTGTGAAGCAGAACAAGTTCAAGTTGAGCACACCCTTCTCTCTTTTCTACTATTGTACATACTCCTAAACATGCGCCACACTCACACACATGCACATGCTATCACACATGCACATGCTTACACATGCTTTCACTTGCAGATCCTTTTACTAGTATATATGAATACATGCTTGAATATATACACATGCTCTCATACATACACATCCCTCGTGTGCATATGCTCTCACATATGCATGCACATACACATATTATCACACATGCGCATGTTTTTATACATGTGCATACGTGCGTGTATTCTCATATATGTGCGCACATATACATGCTCTCACATTCACACCCGCATACATACATGCTCTCATGAATTCACACACATGTGTGCGCACATCCTTGCACACCGGACACACTCCCACACGTGCACACATGTACACACTGCATATGCTCTCACACATGCACATTCTCACATGAGTATGCATGTTCTCACACATGCCCACACACACGTGTACCACACTTAGTTCCTTAGGTTTAGGAACCCTGAGGCACTGTGAGCTTCCTCTCATTTGAGAAGGAAACCATCAATAAATCAGATAAAGGGTTAATATTATCTCTCATGAGTCTAGAAAAACCAAAGGGGTGATCCTATAATGGTGAAACTTCATTTCCATTGATTTGCATCGAAGACGTAGGGAACAGAGAGGAAACATTCCAGCATCCTTTGAGTCATCACACCTCAGGTGCCTCGGCCTTTGAGAATGAGCAGAGATGCCCCCTGAAGCTGGGGAGAGCCAATGCCCTCACCCGGAGCCTGCGTTTTCCTCTGTCTCTTCAGACAAACCTAGTGTTCTCTCAGAAATCGACCTTGAGCACTGAGAACAGCTCCTCAGGTGCCTAGAACAACACTGTGAAGGCTGTTTAGGTCACCCCATACAGTTTAAGATGTAATGCCTTCTCTCAACCCCACCCCTCCTCTCTCCCAACCAAGGCCACACCTGCAATAGCAAGTGGCCACTGATGCTTTGTGAGGACACGGGGATGGACTGGAGATGCCTGGACACAGATTCCCATGGAAGCATGCGACACCTCTCTGAGCAGGTTTACCAAGATAGCTTGGCAGCACGTTCTTGCACCCCTTTCCTTCCGCTTCACAGACATGGCCCAGGTGCTGCGTTACATTAGCTTCTTTGTTGGGACTATGTTTATATCCTCAAGTTTTTGTATTAATGGCCTGGCTACTTTCTAGAACAGCAAATGCCCTCCCACCTCCACCAGGTCTGCCTTGCGCTTTTGCCAGCTTTTGGTGCAGAAGAGATGCTAATAGCACTACCGTTTGCATGGGAAGGGCTGCCTTTTACGCTTAATTTTTTGAAGTTATTCTCTTGAGAGGTAGGTAAATTCATAAATCCTTAAAATGTCAGAGCTGCAAGGCAGTATAATTACAGGTGGTCCCATTGTCTCGCTATAATGATGAAGAAATTGAGTCCCAGGGAGGCTGGGATTTGTCCCAGTTTATCAGGATAATGACTGCATTGCATGCTTTCTGTGTGCCTTTCACATGCCCCCCTAACCCTCATGGCCTGGCTCTCTGTCCTGAAGGCTGACCATGTAGGCCGTAGCAATGGGTGTCCTTGTCCACTAGCTGCCGGCTGGGAGGAGATTAGAGGCTGGAAGAAAGGGAGGCAGGGTACTCACTGCCAGCTTTCTCTTTGTCACGGTGCCCTGGTTGGCTAGTCCCCTGTACCTGGGACACAGCCCCTTTCAGATGGCCCTGTCCATATAGATTTTTCTTTCTAGGTCTCTCTGGTCTCTTCCTCCTTTTCCCCTAATGGCTAGCAATGGTAACAACTTCCCTGTTCAGAGCTCATGACCTTAGCATTCACCCCTTTCACATCAGAGGCATCTAACAATGACCGGGCCTGATAAAAATATTGAGATAGTGCCAGAAGGGCCAGATGCAGCAACGTTGCTGATTGGAAAAGTTTCCACTTTGAGTCATCAGTATGCCTATACCTGCAGCTGTGAGTGCCGTAGGACCTGCTCCTGGGCTGAAAAGAATGAAGCAACGCAGAGTCTTCCTAACTTGGGGCTGGCCTGAGTAACACAGTGTTCCTGGTGTCCCATAGCTTTTTAGAAGGGAATCAATGCTGCTAATTTCCAGTCTCTCTCTCACACACACATAAACATAAACACACACCTGAACTTGCCTACATAACATCGATCTCAGGTAGCCTACAAATGAGCTAAGACCAGCTCCCAAGGAGGAAAATCACTTATTCTACTACTAGAGGCCTGTGCACAAAATTTGTGCACTCGAGGGCAGGGGGATCCCTCAGCCCACCTGTGCCCTCTCGCAGTCTGGAAGCTCTCGGGGGAAGTCCGACTAGTAGCTTAGGTTCACTCCCCACAGGACACCCTTAGCGCTGCCGCAGAGGCAGAGAGGCTCCCACCACTGCTGCTATGCTCACCAGCCTTGAGCCCAGCTTCTGGCGGAGCTATGCTTCCTCTGTGGGAGCACACTGACCACCAGGGGGCAGCTCCTGCATTGAGTCCCCTGGTGGTCAGTGAGCATCATATTGACTTGTCATTATGCTGTTTGTTTGTTCAATTTGCATATTAGCCTTTTATTATACAGGATTGGGTGATGAAGAATTTAGCCAGGTCAAATCACCTGCCTAAGGCATTACAAGTTACCTTAAAGATCCAAATGTGTAACAGACGATCGTTTTCCCAGGGAGTTTCTTGCCCTCCATTCTCTCACCTTCATACATGTATTTTGCCTCTGTGAGACCACGCGTGACTTCAGTGGATGGGGTGCCCTGCTCTGCGGAGTCCTGGTTGTCAGTGGGCAATGCTGAGGTAGGGAGCGAAAAGCCAGGCTTAGCTATTCTCCTGGCACGATTGCCGTTTATCAGAAAGGCTTCTGCAGTGCTGGTTCACTTCTGGGCTAAGGCATTCGCAGAGTCATTGCCAGGGCCCAGTCAATTCATTAGAAAGTGGCATCAGCGTTCGCCGTGTCGTTCCCCTTTCTTTGACCCAGTTCTCAAACCGTCCACCGAAAGCTGTTTCATTAAGCTCGCAGAGAGGTTGCAAAGCCATCTGAATTCCTCCTGCCGTTCCCAGAAGAATGGCTCGGAGGCCTCTGCCTCTTACTTTTCCAGAGCTGCTGTCTGTGGGCCCAGAGTGTCTGCGTTTAGGAGGCACTTCACCAAAATCCAGTTGAGCTGCCAGGGTTTTTCCTTCCTCCCTGTATTCCTCTTCCATGATCGCTGATTATCTAGATTACAAATCTCATAGTCACCCCTTCTCTCTGGCCTGCCTTCTCCGCGCCGAGCAATGCCAGAAACCAGGACGTAGCCTATTTAATATTGGCACTCATGTCGCTAAAGAATGTCTTCCAACCCTCCTGTGAAGGCAGCCCATGCGAGGCTCATTGCTTGGAGAAAAACGTGGTCTCAGTGAGGGAGTAGGATCTTTTTAAGAGTTATCCTAGAGCTTCCTGCTCCTTCCTGCCTGCTGTGTCTTTTTCTGACCTCTATGGTCCATAAAAAGCACAACTCTCCCCAGCAAGCTTTCCCGTCTCACAAGCCCATGTCATTTTGTTCTTAACATGAGATTCTTTATGCAGAGTTTGAAATTGCAGCCTCCAGCACCCCCGAGATCAGCACATTTATGCCACGTGTCCCCAAGCACTGAAACCAGCTGAGAGACTGAGCAGGGACAGAACTCTGATGATGATGGTGTTTCCGGTGGGTGGGGAATAGAAGAAAGGCCAAAGGAAACAAGGAAGAAGGAGAAAGATGCCTTGCATGGATGCAAACACGTTATCTTCCATTTCTCAGAGTCTTTCAGTGACCAGCGTCCTGCTAGCACCAAACTTGGGGGCAGATTGGGAACTCCACTGCCATTAGGCCTTGAATAAATGATGAATGGCAGTGGAGACCTCTGGCTTTTCATGAGTGTGTTTTTATACCTAACATGTTTCTCCCATGGAGACTGAACTTCCCCTCACTTTAAATGGTCTGTTTACTTTATTTTTATTTATTTTTATTTTTAAAAAAATATATTTTATTGATTTTTTTTTTCAGAGAGGAAGAGAGAGGGATAGAGAGTTAGAAACATTGATGAGAGAGAATCATCGATCAGCTGCCTCTTGCACACCCCCACTGGGGATGTGCCCATGACCAAGGTACATGCCCTTGGCAGGAATTGAACCTGGGACTTTTCAGTCCACAGGCCTATGCTCTATCCACTGAGCCAAACCAGTTTCGGCTGGTCTGTTTACTTTAATTAAGCCTCCCACAATTCTTCAACCTGCTGAACTTGACAAGCATTCATTTACAGGACACGTGTTTTATTTTTTCTTTCTCTCTTTACTTTATTATTATTAATTTTTAAACTTTAACCCTCCTTATCCTGACCTGCCCAAGAAGCCAATGAACCGCCGATAGGACCATCCATGCTTTCTTGGGGAAAAGTGTTGGAAGCAAGGAAAGCCACAGCTCCAGGCCCCTCCTGCTCATCCCCTAGGCTGTGTCTCTCTCTCTCTTGGCTTCTCACCATCGGCATCTTCGCATAGGGTCTGGTTGACAGGGAGATGCCAGGAAATTCTCAACTTAACAGTCCTGCTATGGCAAGGAGAAAAAATAGATTGGGGGAAACAAAGTTGAAAGACTGCTGAGTTCTCCTTCCACTCCTTCTCCCCTCACTTTTAGCTGCAAGCTGCTGTTTTTTAAGTCGCCGTCCAGATTTTATTGCTCCTGGGAAATTCTAAGTGACCCCCCCCCCCACGCCACCCACAATCCAAGTAAGGTTCCTCTTCCCTGCTCTCGCAGTACCATCTGGTTTTCCCATCATCGCGCTCCTTATATCCTATTTAAATTAATTTAGCAATTTAATTTAAATTGTCTGGATCGTCGGCTCTCCAAGGAGTCAGATGCCGTCTCGCTCGCTGGGGGAAGCCCACCTGGCAAACAGGCGCTTCTCTGTGGAGAGCGGTTGGCGAGCTCTGTGGTCTGGAAGCCGGCGAGAGCCGCCGCCCCAGCCTGCCTTTGTGTTTCAGACAGTCCGCTGAGGCTGGCATGCATGTGGCACATTCGCCTGCCTCTTTAGCTCTAAGTGGAGCCCGCTGCTAGGTGGACCCGGGGCACTGGGAGACTGCGGGCCAGGAGGATGGCCTGTTTGCCAGCTCCAGTCTATCGCCCGCATGCAGAGAAGGCAGTTCAGGGCCAAGATGCTTATTTACGATCTCGGATGCCTGTGCCTTCGCTGCCTGCCCACGGGGAGCTCTCCCGAGAGCCTCCTGTCCGCCACGCCAGCCCCGCGTCCCTGCTCTGATGGATGGAGCTGACCAGGCAAATGGCTGTGCTGATGAACGGCTTAGCTACCTGGGCACGTGTTCCAGAGGCATCTCCAGGGAGAGACCACAGTTTAGAGAAGGATTCATCCACACCCGGGGGTGAGCCTGGCAGCCCTTAGCCAGTCGAGAACGGGGGAAGGGGGGGGGGGGTAAGGAAGATGGAAGGACTCCGGGACCAGAGCTCACTTCTCAGCCACCCCCAGCACCTGTCCTTGGGCTGGCTGAGAAGCCCATTGCATTTTTCACGCCTCCCAGGGAGTTACTCAGATGGAGACCCAGAGGTCTGGGTGTCACTGGGCTCATTGAAAGCGAGAAACCAAGAAGCTGAGCTGAAAGCACTTAAAGGAAGGATGCATTACCTTAAAATATGCAGATGGGAAGCTGACATTACCGTCAAGGTCAGAAGCCACCTTTCCGAGTAAACATTCACCCCTGGGCACACGCAGGGATGTGTTCCTTCCCATTTACAAATGACGGCCTATGCAAATGCGGGGGGCCAGAGCCGTGCCCCGGAATGTGGGCTTGTCTTCTTTCATCTCCCCATAACGAGGAGCATGCAGGAAGCTGTCAGGAATGGCAGCAAGGACCCGCTCCGTGCCTGCCGGGGAGGGGGGCTCAGTGGCGAGGCTGCCAGCTGGTTTCGTGCCGAAGTATTACATCAGTCTCTTGTATGATCTCGCATCCTGTGTAAATGTAATGTTTCGGCCTAATGGGCAGGATTAGCAAGAGCTGGGAAGCCATAAATGCAAGTTTCTTGTTTCCAGAGAGCAAGTTAGAGCTTTTATATCATCTGCCGCGCAGCTCTCGGTGAATTTAAATGTATCTCTTGGGCTTTGGTAATATTCGTGATAATGTCAAAATTGATCCCATTGTTATTGAGATGTGTGGTTTCTTCAGGCCCCGTGGCACGGTGCCTGCGGTTGCCGGGGCTGATGGGTATCTGCATGGGATATGTGCCTTCCAACCTCTCTCCAGATCACAGTGAGGTTATCCGTGGTGCCTGCTATCAAGTGCTGTGCGTAGGTCTGCGTTCTTCTGTAATTCACTCATAAACTTAATTGGGATTGCCTGAGTACCCACTGTGTGCCAGGCACTTTGCATGGCTCTTGGAATGTAACAGTGAACAGCAAGATCTGAGCTCTTCTCCCACAGGACTCCTACCTAGATATGGAGAGGAGCAATAAACACCAGCAAAAGGATTATAACAGCACATTGATGCTAGTGCTTCGTGGGAAGACAGCTGGAAGAGAAGATCAGGGATTGTGGAGAGGGGAGCCTTCAAGGTGAGGCAATATTAAAGCTGAGACAGAAAA
This sequence comes from Pipistrellus hanaki, assembly GCF_964339955.1. Taxonomy (NCBI): domain Eukaryota; kingdom Metazoa; phylum Chordata; class Mammalia; order Chiroptera; family Vespertilionidae; genus Pipistrellus; species Pipistrellus hanaki. Next base: position 7,533,476 of record NC_140507.1, on the reverse strand, counting down.
GATAAGGCCAAGCTAGCCTTGGAAATAGAGAGAAGGAGCTTTCAAGGCAAGGAATGCACACATGCAAAGGTCCTAAACTAGGGGAGAGTTGTGTTTAAAGAATTAAATGGCCATGAGCACGTCTAGGGCAAAGCAAGGAGGCAGAGTGGGATGAGTTGGAATTAAAGTGGCCTCCACAGAGGAGAGATCATTCGGGGCCTTGTAGTCATGATAATTGAGTTATTATTTTATCATAAGTTTGGTTAGAAGCCATGGAAGGATGTTTCTGAGTCCAGTCTCTATCTTTTAAAACTATTATATCAAGATATCTATATTTTTGTCTCTTATAAAAACTATATTTTTATATTCATGATATTTTAGAGAAAATAAGAAGGGTTGACAAAGGTGTGGAGAAATTGGAATTCTTGTGCATTGCCTACGGGAATATAAAATGGTGCAGCTGCAGTGGAAAACAGTATGGCAGTTCCTCAAAAGTTAAACATAGAATTAACATATGATCCAGTGATTCACGTCTGAGACTATTTTCCAAATAATTGAAAGCAGGGACTCCAACGGCTCTTTGTGGACCCATGTTCACAACAACATTATCCATAGTAGGCAAAAGGTAGAAATAAACTAATTGTCCATTGACTGATGACTAGAAAAGCAAAATGTGAGAAGTACACCCAAAGGAATAGTATTCAGCCCTAACAAAAAATAATTCTGGCTCATGCCTCACCATAATGAACCTTGAAGGCATTCTGCTAAGTGAAATAAGCCAGACACAAGAAACAAATATTGTATAATTCTATTTACATACGGTACCTAGAATAGTCAAGTTCAGATACAGGATGTAGATTGGTGGTCACCAGGGCTGGGAAGAAGAGTGATGAGGAGTTATTACTTAACTAGGAGCCCAGCGTTCAAATCAAAATCGCGCAGTGATGTCCACCCTCGAATTGCCCGTCAGGCCCTGCCTCGCTCTCTGGCCCTTGAAGCAGCCCAGCCTCTACTGATCAGGCCCTCCCCCAGCACAGGTGCACGGAGGCCCCTGCCACCCTGCATGCAACCTCCTCCTGTCCAATAGGCTTGTTATAGCGTCCTGGTTAATTAGCATATTTATCTAATATATATATATATATATATATATATATATATATATATATATAGAGAGAGAGAGAGAGAGAGAGAGAGAGAGAGAGAGATGAGTATGGAGTTTCCATTTGAAAAGATGAACAAGTTTGGAGATAGATGGTGGTGATTTTCACACAACAATATGAATATAATTAATGCCACTGAACTGTACACTACAGCTGGTTAAGATGGTAAATCTTATGCTTTGTAAACTTTGCCACAATTGTACAAAGCTAAAAGAAGAAACACACTATATCTCCTTATAGAAAGGAGGTGAGAGAACAGTTGGAAAGACAGACAGGAGGTCATTGCTCCATTTCAGTATTAAGATAGCAGTGGTCCATGGCAAGAGAGATGCAGAGAGCCTGTGGAAAAGGACAGAAGCTACAGGGCTTATTGCTGGATGATATAACTGTTCATTGTTTGTACTCTGATACATGGGAAGTCTTCAGACTACACTTGTGGAGGGGGATGGTAAAGACTGGTGAAAGGCCTTTGACTGGCAAATGTGTTTAAGCTTGATATCTTGGTCACAACAAGTCAGGCTTTATTCTTAAACTTTTCAGTAGTCTTGGATGGAGTGTGGGAGCGATTGCTGTTGACATGTGAACGTTTCCCTGCACTGCCATGCAGCAGTCATGTGCTCTGGGTGAACTTGGCCTTCCTTATGATTTGCAGTGATGACTAGCATGTGGCTGGAGTTGCTCATTCTCTTCCTTATTAGTAATGCACGTCTTCCATTAGCATATGCAACTAACGACTCCCTTTCCCCTGTGCAGTGTTGACATTCATTGTAATGATTTATTATCCGAGCTAAATAACCCTCAATATGAAACAACAAACATGCCTGTGTTTGTATTTTCCATTTGTTTTGTTTTCTCTTTCTTGCTCCTGTATAAGTAGATAGTTCTTTATGTGATAATTATATGGTACCCAAACAAACAATTGGAAAACCCACTGAAAAGGTTAAGAATGTCTGCAAGGTTTTTTGGTTTTGTTTTTTTTTTTAAATGGAAAATCCACTGTCACCTCGCATTAGTGCCTTGGGATTTTAAAAATAATTAGATTATTAAGATGATGTTTGTTATGAGGAAACACTCCATATAAGATTTAATGATCTACGAAAGGGCCATACTTGGACTTCCTGTGGAGCCTCCAATGCCCTGCTCCCCAAGGAGTCTTATTTTATTCACTTGAGATGTTTCCAAAATGGTGTGAACGAGGAGCTTACAAAGTGGCAGAGTAGTGGCTGGGTCTGGAGTTCTGCAATTGGACTGACTGAATTATAGCCCAACAAGCCACTACCGAGTGTGTAACCTTATCAGGGGTAGGGAACGCCTGGCCTGTTTAAGGCCCTCAAAATTATATTGTTTGCCCTGCCAAAACATCAGTGGTGAGTGAATTAAATGTTTGAGCAAATACAGCAGGCTAATTTTTAAGTTGATAATGCTATAAGGCCCTCAGATGATCTTATAAATATCCAAATGGTGCTTGGAAGAAAAAAGGTTCCCCATCCCTGCTTTAGATGATGTACTTAAACTCCCTGAACCTCAGTGTCCTCTTCTATCAAGTGGGCACAACAGCCGTACCTATCTCTTGAGGTTCTTATGACAATTAACTAAGATAATAAATGTGAAACTCTTAAAATAACTGCTCAGTAAATATTAGCTGTTACTGTTGTCAGTAAAGTGCAAATATTTTCATGAGAAAAACATTGTATATGAAAATAAATATATGTAAAGACAATATAAAAGGGGAAAGAGAAAAATATATACATCAAGGTAATTATTTGTGCAACTATTGTATGTATATGATAGTGAAATTAATGTGGAGTGCTTTATAGTATACTAGGGGCCCGGTGCACGAAATTCATGCACTCAGCAGGGTGGAGGGGGGGGATGTCACTCAGCCCAGCCTGCATACTCTCACAGTCTGGGAGCCCTCAGGGGATGTCCAACTGACAGCTTAGGCCCACTTCCTGCAACCTTAGCAATACTTTAGTCAGACATCCTTAGCACTATTGTGGAGGGGGGAGAGGTTACTGCCACCCCCTGCTGCACTCACCAGCGGTGAGCCTGATTCAGGGCTTCTGGCTGAGCAGTACTCCCTCTGTGGGAGCACAATGACCACCAGGGGGCAGTTCCTTCATTGAGCGTCTGCTCCTTTGTGGTCAGTGTGCATTATGGCAACCAGTCATTCCACCGTTCAGTCGATTTGCATATTAGCCATTTATTATATAGGTTGGAGTTCTTAGTACCCATGATAAAGATATGGCAGTATTTTGCCCTGTACAAGAGAAATAAGAAATCTTGAGTCTTAAATGGTTTGATGTTGTTTTAAAAGTATGTCCTCCATTCCTGTCTGATGTGGCTCTGTGGTTGAGCGTTGACCCATGAACCAAGAGGTTGCTGGTTTGATTCCTGATAAGGGAACAGGCCTGGGTTGTAGGCACAATCCCCAGTTGAAGAAGAGGTAGGAAGGGAATGCAGAAGGCAGTTAATTGATATTTCTCTTTCATTTCTCTCTATCCCTCTATCTCTCTATTCCTCTACCTTCCTATCTCTCTCAAGATAGATAGATAGATAGATAGATAGATAGATAGATAGATAGATAGAATAAGGTATAGTCTCTTTTAAAAACAGTATTTCTACCCCAACTCTGTCATTTTGTTTATTAATTATTTCCCATTTTAATCACTGTGACCCTTTATTCTTCATATTATTTTGGACATTGGAGACTTTTCATTGGCTAATGTAATTTCCATCTCTTAACATCACAGACAGTTAATTGAATTGTATTTCATCAGGTTGAAGTCACCTTACCTGGCTTACAACAGCAGTTTGTTTTCTAAAGAAAAAGAAACACTCATTTTTTTTGTTGAGCTTCAGCTTAAAAACCTAAGCAGGTTCTTCTTGCCACAGGCTTTTCCCCCATAGAAACTTGTTATTGATGTTTTGTAAGTATCATATTCCATTCAAAGGTAAAAGGCTGCTTCCTCTTGCCATTTTCCTAGTGATTTTTTTTCTACCCTGTGTCTGCAAGTCAACACTCTTGGGCTCAATTAAAATATGTATTTAGCCAGTGGATTTGCAGGAAAAAGACCAAACTGGAATACTAATACCGGAGCTCTTGCCTATGAATACAGGGATGGTGCAAATTGAGGGATGCTTTCAAGACAATGGCCAGCGAGCTCAGGAAGCTTGGCAGTGATTGCACCTCGCTACACATGTACAGTGGGATTTGATTGAAATTTTTTAGCACACTCAGGTGTTGCTCATTAAAATAAAAATTTGATTGAGATCATATCCAAATAGAAAATTCAAAGCCACTAAAACGATGCCGCATCCTGTCTTCCCCATGCCTAGCAACTCCATGGGACAGAGGCTAGTTTTGCCTGACCTCTGTTTTGAAGACCTTACATGTGGCATCATGATTGCAAACTTATATTTTTGGAGTTTTTACTAAGTGTCAAGCCCTCCGCCCCTAGCTGGGGATTTGGGAGATAATGATGTAGATATAGTCATAAAAATCAGAAAAGGTGTCCCTGAGCAGGTGCCAACTGAGCAGGGCAATGAAGCTTGGTGACTAGGAATTATTATCTTGGACAAGGAAAGCAAGATATGGCCTTGTGGAGGGGCGGGGGGGGGGGGGGGGGCGTAACCAGGAATGGATCTGAGAATAGTTCTGAGTGGCTAGAGCCAGTGACAGCAAGATCCAAAATAATTCTGGAGAAATAAGAACCAGTCCATGGAGGCCACATTAGAAATGTTATCTTGACTCTTAGACCAACTTTAGTCCATAGAGGTACTATTGATATTGTCTTCCCAATGCTTCAGCAAATTAAAGCTGAAAGTGGTGAAATAACCTCATACCTCATCTGGAAAGTGGCAGATGCAGATTTAAACTATAGTCTGAATTTATAACCATCACACTGTACTCCTGCTGGAAGTACAACGCCTCCCTAACAGTTTTGTGGATTTCTGACTCACAGTACCACCCAGTGTCAATGTAGTCTTTCTATAGAGTCTATTACTGAAGATAACCATTGGTTTAATTTACAGCCAAAGGAAGCCAAGTTAACTGCTGGCTTACTAAACAAGATACACAGGTGAACATTTACACAGCCATTGTTACTTTTACACCAATTCTTTGGTCTCTAAGCCTCAGAGGGAGGCTTGGAAATTAGGGTTTGAATGCTATTGGTTCCACTGGGCAATGCCATGGCTGGGAGAAAATCATATAGTTTTCTTAGCTGGTACCAAGTTGTGAAGTCTAAAAGTGAGCTTAAAGAGAACTAGTATTATATTTTTGAGCAATTACAAGGCATTTAAAGAATGAAAGTAGTCCTCTGAGGTTCAATACAATCAGAAGAAAAGAAAATGAGAGGGGAGGAAAGCGAAGGGAAGATGAGAAGAGAAAGAGAGAGAGACATTGCTATAATATATGCTCACTTCAATCATTCTTTCTTCTCTTCCCTGTCAACGTTTTTTGCTTTGAAGCTAAACACTTGATAGATTAGCCTTGCACTAAAGAAAATGCCCTCTTTTGTGTACAAAAGCTTGGTAATTGCTGCAGAAAGATACTCATATAATCAGATTAGTCTTGAAGCCTACCTCAGCGGAGGAGGTTGGCGTAATCCAATTCATGCCTGTTTGCCTCATCTATGTGAGTGCTGCTTCTTCCCAATCGCTTTATCCTTCCTGTTGGCCTCAGTGGGTGCCAGCCACAAAGCCACCCCAGCACTTCCGTGGACAAGTCAATTACTGCATCAGAAAGAAAAGAAAGAGGAAGTCCATTTAAATGCTTAAAGAGGTGTGAGTTTTTGTTTTGCTTTTGCTTCTGCTTGTTGCTTTATTGGTAAAAGCTGAAATTATCCGGAGGCTTCTCAACCTATGCTACTCCAATTTTGTTGGGCAGGTAACATCTCAATTCATAGACATCTGTCTCGTGACCAATCCATCCGAGCTGAGCTTTGAACATATGGCTGTGTCTGATGGCTTCCCGGATTCCGCTGGGGAGAATTTTGTAAGATCTCTATTTGAGGGAGCAGCCACACACAGATGAGAGGCACACTCCTGGAATTAATTATTGCTTGCCAAGTTTGAGGATTGATTCGTTCTAACCCCAGAGCCAGCAACTTCATGCTGAAATGTCTTTCATGATCCGGGTGCGGCTCCCCTTCTCAGACCTTCTAACCCAATGCCGTTTGTTCTTTGCTGGTAATGGTGGACTTTGTGTTTGGACTTCTTAGTTTGAAATCCACTTTCTAATCATAAACATGTAGCTATAGTAAGGACCGTGCATTCCCTGGGTCTGAGAATTAAGAATAATCTTACCTTGCAACTTCAGGCTTCCTCTTTTCTGTGAAGGCTTCCTTTCTTCTTGAAATGAAAGATGACATAGGCTGATATCAATAATGGAATCCAATCACATTTGACCTATGTTGTTCTGCATGAATAATGAACCAATTATATATATTTATCCCCTGCAATAGAGGAGTGGCCTCCAGAGTTTCTTATCTTTCCAGAAATGAGTGCTACTTGAACAAATATATGTTTTAAGATCCTAATGGGGGAAACTAGCGTGGTTCATTATGCTAGCTTCCTGTTGGTCAGAAATCTACCTAAAGGCATGTCAGCTATGTGAGATTTTTCTGATGATCAAAGTCACATCTCAATCATGGCTTGATTGGCCTTTTTTTTTTAAGGTAGCATAACTCTCCAGTCTTTTGGAACCTATCAGACCTACTTTTCTGCAAAAGTGCCCTGTTATTAATTTGCTTCATCTAGATTGCCACCATGCCAAGCTTAAGTACCTACAATAGCCAGGGTTGTATTTCAAATGGAATCAGTATCCTGTTGACCAGAAGGATGAATAAAACTATTCTCCATTCTATGTTTAACTTGTTTGAAATTACTAACAGGTCTTTTATTTTAGAAATGTATTTTACAGGGAAGAAGTCTTCCTAAATATGATTTAATTCTTTTTTTCCTCCAGAGAAATAGGATTTAAAACTTTGTGCTTGTACCCTCCAGAAATGGTTCAACCATACAGAGTCCAAATATCATAGAAGAGGCTGTATTATCTCAGAGCTCACATCAGTTTCATGATAAAGAGAATTAAATCCTCACTGTCTACTGATTGCGAGCCAATCTGAGCCATGAGATACACTGAAATGACAGAGAGCTTTCAAGTTGAGCATTTTTTGTGTGTGCTCTGTGGTTGGGAATTCTGTTGGAAAAATATGGTTAGAACTATTTTGACAATGTTTAACCTGCTTAAATTGGATTTTTTAAAGTGCACAAATTGATGTTCTGCCTACTTGGAGAATGTTTTAAAAATACCAAGACTTCAAAGAAAAACAGTGTGAATGAATCAGGTGCAAACATCCCTGTATCCATCCTGGCCAAATTAGTTTAGGATTTCCTAGGGCAAGGCTAAATTAGAATGATGCTCAGGCATCAGGGAAGTACCACTAGAGATCATCATTTTTAGGGAGTGGGGCTGAGAAAAGTAAAGATATTTTACATCCTGTGGTAATCACTAAATGGCATCAACTTCATAGGTATTTTTCAAGGCTGCAATTGAATATTCTTAGTTTCCTTGCTACTGTCATGGAGAATTGTGTCGACTCCTGGTCCATTGGAATTTGGGGTGTCAGGTGACCTTTCTGACCTTCACTATTCTCCCCTGCCTACTTACTTGGTCAGCAGATATCTTTCTGCGTCTTACTGCAGGGTAAATTAGGTCTTGAAAACAGCAACTCGTATTAGACACCATATCAGCTCCAGAAGCTGAAAGCATTTTTTTAAAATGAAGCCAGAGAGATGGAGTGATCTGCTTGATAATAAAGCTTAGCTTTAATGCCAGCTCCATGCTGTTACAGCATATTACTAAACAGCAAGAAATGTGGCACAGATGTTGTGGCGGCCATATTTTACACCATCCAAAAGGTCATGTCGCTTGTTATTACATTCAGAATCAATATTAAGTGAGCGTTCCAAATTTCAGCTGTCAGTTGAATTTATTGCTGCAAAGCAAAGCCGAAGGTTTCTCGACTGTGATTCAAGCAAGCTAACAAATTAACTAATATAAGGGCATGCCTAGAAGAAGCAGGTGACCCACATGCCAAAAGCAAAAGCTGGGGTCTTATATAGCTGTGAGAAAGGGCTGCCCCAGTTGCCACTCAGAAACAATTGCCATCTCTATATTTTAGGAAGGGAGGGATGGAAGGATGAGGGAGGGAGGGAGGGAGAAGGGAGAGGAAGAAAGGAAGAATGAGGGGAAAGAAGGGAAAGGAAGGAAGGAAGGAAGGAAGGAAGGAAGGAAGAAAAAGCGAAGGGGGAAAGAGGGAGGGAAGGAGGGAGGGAGGAAGGGAGGAGAGAAAAGGAGGAAAGAAGGCTCTCAGGTAGATGAAATATGCTGAGGCAGCAGCTTCTTTAGGTCATGTGTGGTATATAAATGTCTGCCTGACAATGCTCAGAATAGTTAGCACACAGTGGCTATAACTTGTATTGCCAAGTTCATCTGAAAATCTGGTCACCTAGGCTTACTCCAAAACCTTTTTGATATCTAGACAAGAAACACCAAGCCAGGTGCTAATTGAGCTATATGTTTATCTTGCCATTTATCATCTCAACAGCCATGTGAGGGAGAGTCTTTCTTAGCTGTAGACAGTTCTAGAAAAGGTACAAAAATATCTAATAGATGGGCACTCATTTAATTAGTACATAGACACACCCACAGTTGTCTAATAGGCTTTATTAAAGTGAGCTGGGGGCAGAGCGTCAGTCTGCGGACTGAAAGGTCCCAGATTCGATTCCGGTCAAGGGCATGTACATTGGTTGTGGGCACATCCACAGTAGGGGGTGTGCAAGAGGCAGCTGGTAGATGTTTCTCTCTCATCGACATTTCTAGCTATCTATCCCTCTCCCATCCTCTCTGTAAAAAAATCAATAAAATATATTAAAAAATAAATAAATAAAATAAAGTGAGCTGGGGATCCACATTAGTGAGAAGAAAATGTAGGTTATATCCATCATCAGATCAAGAGAGTTCTACAGTCTCAGGAAAGCCATACCAATGTATTCCTCAAAGAATGCCTGGTGAGAAAATAATGTAGATGACTGTTGTCTATCATGGCAAGCCTGTGAATCCAGATACCAAGGATTTGTTCTGAAATTATTTTTAAAATGTACCCTTCACACTCTCTTTGTCTGTGATGTGGTCTCTCCAGTGCATCTGCTGAGAGATAGAGTGTTGCCCAATTAGCAAGTGGTCCTGAAGATCTACTGGGCTTCTGAGGGATGTGAGAGCTCACAGGGCCACCTCACCTGGGGGGAGGGAGCAGGAGGAAGCCAGGCTTTGAGGTCCTTCTCTCCTGAGACTTCCCAGCTCTTGGGGGAGGATCTCAGCTCTTGATGGATGATCTCCTGAGATCTAGACGCATTAGTCAATCTCCAAACTGCTGACAACTCAACATGATTTTTAACTGAGGTCTTGGGGTACTTCGTTGACAGGATGTTTGCTGTTTGTGACATTTGCTCAAACATTTAATTTTGTGCTTCCTCATATTCACATCTGCATATTCTCTCTTATTCTGCTTTCTGTTACAAATGCAAGGGATGGTTTCTAATTGACTTTACTAGGAGTGTTTAGGGGGCAGAAATCTGTAATTCTTGTAAATAAATACTCCAGTCAAGGACTATTCATTATTCAAGATTCAATAAACATTTTTTTTGAGTAGGTACTCTGGGCACATTCTGTGTTCAGTGCTCTGGGTTAAAAAGATAAACAAGACAGGGTTCCTGTCCTCAGGGATTGGTGCAGAAGTAGGCGTATTTGAGTAAGTATAGTGCAGTGTAGCAGTGTGTAGTTAAAAATCCTCTTACCTTTTGACCCCGCATGTTTATTTCTAGAAATTGTATCCAAAGAAACAGTGCAAAATTATGTTTAAGTGGATATTAGTTCTTTCATGGTGATTGACAGCTAAGTAAATGCTCAGTGCCTATTTCTTGAATAAATAAATATTATTATGAGCTATTTATAAAAGCAGAAGTGGGAAATTCTAAATATGCAAAATAGAGAACTAGTTAAAAGTGACATGTACAAATTAAAAGATTTCAGAGGAATTTAAAATGTTGTGAGGATATTTAATGACATAGGAACGATGTTCTAAATGTATTGTTAAATGAAAGCAGCTTACAAAGAAATACGTGTAGCACCATTTTGATTTTGTGCAAAGAAAAATAAATGCACACACAAAGAGAGAAGCATTCATATCCTGCATGACCAAAGGAAGGATTGATGGGGGAACCAAAACATTGAAGCAAAGGAGACGTAAAAACCAATCCAAACATATCTAAATATTTTGTTTCTACTTAAAACATAGAAAACTATTTTTTTCCACTGATCTTAAGGAGTGAGGCCATGTTTCTCCTCTGAGTGTGAAATTGTTTATTCCTTGCAGAAACAGCTCCCATTATGCAGCATTTATGATTTCCTACTTCAGTTCTTCAACATAAAGCAAGGAATTTAAAGGCTTCCAGAGAAGTCTGAAGCCTGAATCCTGCTAGATGGTTACATGCTCCCCATCAATTTTTTCCAGTTGCATCCATACCTAATTTGACAGCATTGTTTGTGGCAATTTGCATGCATTGAGGTTTCTTCAAAGCACTGAATTCAAGAAAAATGCTTTGCGTTTTCACTATTTCATTTGGTTCATGCTATATTTAACTGAATTGTGAAATTAGATTAAAACACAATTGACATCAATCGGTTTGGGGGAAAACATCATTTGCAGGAGCAGAAGGGAGAAGGTTATTAGAGATTCACCTACAAGCTGTATGCCATGGGTATGTTTGTGTGTTTTACAGAGGCCTGGGAATAGGAGCTAATCCAACTCATCAGTCAAACAAAGGTCGGTTAGGGGAACTTTGGGTGTATACTTGAGAAAGGAGAAAGTGACAAAAAGAATAGATACCACGTGTTAATAGTGCTTATCGCTGGAAGAGGGAATTTTTAGAGATTAACATTCTTTTTCCTCTTTTCTGTGTTATTTAAACTCTTTACAATGAATAAATATACTTTTATAAACAGACAAAGTATTCATGTACTCAATTTTTAAGTAAATTTAAAAATAAAAGCTGCAATGTGGTTACATGATACAATCCATGTTTGAGAGGTGGTGTGACATAGCAGCACTGTCTGTGCTCTTCGGCTCCCTGGCTTTAAGTCTCAGACCTGCCACTTTTAGCATGTGAAACCTTGGGAAAGTACACTTTAAACCCTCTATAGCACCCCAGATTATATTACTGAACAATAGAGATAATGGCATTAGCAAACAGCAGCAACTAATGCTATCAGTTGTGAAGACCAGATAAGGTATTTCGAGATCTTAAAAGACCACTGGATGCAGGGGAAATGCTTAAATATTAAATATTGTTTCACTATTCTTTTTATAGGTCACCAGTAGGCTTCATTCGTACTTGATGAGGCAAAGCTGAGATTTCCATATCATTCTCAGAAAAATGCAAGGAAACAAAATGATTAAGTGAGAGTATGGGTTTGTCTTGATGTTGTAGGGTTGGGGTGGGCAAACTGGTTCACAGGCCAAATCTGACCCACTGCCTGTTTGGGAAAATAGAGTTTTCTTGGATCATGGGTACAGCTTTCATTTATGTATCGTATGGTAGCTTTCACGATGCAACAGAGTTGAATGGTTGCAGCAAGGACTGCATGGGCTGCAGCAGCTAAAATATTTACTCCCTGACTTTTTATAGAAGAAGGTTGCCCACTCCTGCTGTAGGGCATCCATCGAGATAGTATCATTGTAAGCTGGAGTAAAAAGAGGTTTTGTGAGCTAGAAAGAAGCAGGTGAAAGAGGATACTCATATGTGTTTTCTTATCATGTGTGCAAGGGATCTGCTGAAACCAGTAAGAAGTGCTCGGGTGAAAGAATAGTGTTTAAAAAAAAAAAAAAAGAGTAGGGTAAGACCAATGGGAAGTTCTTTGTCTGCAGCAACAAAGGTGATTGGTGTGTTGGGTGACAGAGAGCCATTACAGGCTGTTGAGCAGGGCAAACATGGACCTGATGTGGCTTAAAGGAGATTACCTGACAGTGGGGTGTGTGCAGGATTGTAGATGGTAAACCTGTAACTAGAGAATAAGTAGGTGCCCAGAAGAGTTATATGGTGATGAGGAAAGAGTGTCTCTGTAAGAACAGTGGTTGGGAGGGAATAGAAAATTGAGTTTCACATACTCCTTTAATCTGTATAAGAACTATTTCCCCTGTCCTCACAAAGAGAACGCTATGGGCTTCTCCCCTGGAAACAAGCCCAGTAATACATAGTCAACAGCAGAGTTTATCCACATTAGCAGAATAGCACAGTCTTTTCTGAAAAAGGAATTAAAATAATTCCAAAGTGGGATACTTGATCTGGATAAAACCCCAATTAGGCTCACAGTGCCTTTCTTTGACAGGCCTGTGTGCATCCATGTGTAGGCTGCACTAGCTTTCATTGGGGAAATCAACATTAAAACCACTTATTCCATCAGAATTCCTTTTTGCGATGGCAAGATCTGGGTGCTCACCTTGCTAGTTACCAATGTCTGATCTCCCTGACACTCAACTGAGCCCTTGGCTGATGGCGTCAACAGCGTTCACATATATCAGGCTGCCTCCAGAGCGTAGGGTGTCTTTAGAGCCCTTTATCATAGTACAGAACATCATAGTGGTAATGAGGTGGAAGGAAGAGAGTTCCCATCCTAAATGTGAAGAGAAAATAAAAGCATGCTGCATGCAACCTTTAAAAAAAAATTTAATCCTCACCTGAGGATATGTTTTTATTCATTTTTAGAGAGAGAGAGAGAGAGAGAGAGAGAGAGAGAGAGAGAGAGAGAGAGAGAGAGAGAGAAGCATCGATGTGAAAGAGAGAAGCATCGATGTGAGAGCGAAACATGGATTGGTCGCCTCCCATACCAGTCCCAACCTGGGATCAACCTTGCAAGCAGTGGGGAAAAGTGGGGAGGGAAACATAGCCACACTTACATTTGCATGAAGGGTTGTGAGCTATCCATCAGCGCTCCACAGAGACCAGGACCAAGCTCAGGAATCCCCATGACAAGTCTGGACTATCCCACATTTATAGCGATAAGGGAGAGTTTCCCAGAGCATGGCACTGGCCATACGCAAGGGAATCCAGCTGGTCCACACTCTTGACAATTAGTGCACCCCCACATAGCAAGAACAGTGTTTGCTGTTTTTACTCTTTCGGTCCATTTTATTATGTCAAGGAGAAAGTCTGCATTTGATATTAGCATGACTAACTTCATACATGGCCGATTCCTCATTACTTGCAGATTCCATATTTGTGAACTTGCATTCTCACTAAAATGTGTTTGTAACCCCAAGATCAATACTGTGGCACTTTCACAGTCATCTGTGGCTGTGGGCAGAGCAGTGAAAACTGGGAGACATCCTATGTGCCCATTCCCAGCGGAGGCAGAGCAAGGGGATTCTGCCTTCTTGAATCAGCTCTCATAATGTTAAAAAGTGCTCTTTCACAGTCTAATTAGTGCCATGTTTTTTCACAAATCTGTGCTTTTTATTGTAATTCTGGTGCTTAAAGGGGCCCCTGGGCATGGTGCTGTCTGGGGATCCTAAGCTCAGGACAGCTGTGGTGGGCCTTAAGGAGAAAACACATAAACGTGTGTTAGAAAAGTTTTGTTCAGACATGAGGTACACTGCTCTTGGCCATGAGTCAACAATGTCTACTAAGTAAGTTGTCTTTAAACAGGAACATGCCTAAAACAAAGCTTTAAAGTGACCAGTTGATGAAAATGATTGGCCAGAGACTTCTAAGAGCCTAACCCTGCATTTCCCCTGGGAGCAATGGTTCAGCATTCCCCAATTCAGCATCCATGACAACTTTATAGAACATAACTACACAGCCTTGGCTGCTGTTCCCAATGGTTAGAGCATTGGCCTGTGCACCCAAGGGTCACTGGTTCATCTCCCAGATAAGGGCATGTACTCGGGTTGCAGGTTCAGTCCCTGTCCCAGGTCTGGGCATGTGTGGAAGGGAATCAATCTATGAGTCTCTCTCACATAGATGCTTCCCTCTCCCTTCCCTGTATCTCTCCCTCTTTCCCACTCTTTCTAAAAAATAAAAGCAATGGGAAACATATCCTCAGGTGAGGATTAACAATAGCAATAAAAAAACCCCACACAACTACCACAAATCATGAGGATCTTACTTAGAATTAGCCAGCAGTAGCATTTGAAAACACTTTTGCTTCCATGTTTTTATTTTGCATACTTCATATTATATATTTTTGCTGCTACCTTCTATTTATGGGATAAATAGCATTGTAAAGTTTCCTTGTGTTATCAAGTGGTGATACAAAGGTGTTTTTCCCCTTCAAATATATTGATTTAAGTAAAATAACTGAGTTAAAGAATAGATATTAAGCCAAAGCCGGTTTGGCTCAGTGGTAGAGCATCAGTCTGCGGACTGAAGGTTCGATTCCGGGCAAGGGCATGTGCCTTGGTTGCGGGCACATCCCCGGTAGGGGGTGTGCAAGAGGCAGCTGGTCGATGTTTCTCTCTCATCGATGTTTCTGGCTCTCTATTCCTCTCTCTTCCTCTCTGTAAAAAATCAATAAAATATATATATTTTTTAAAAAGAATAGATATTAAGTAAAGATAGTATGTGCTAGGAAATAATGGCAGTAATTATGCACATAAAATAACAAGTGAAGGCGGAAGGCAAAAAATGAGTTTATGGAACCCTACAATTGGAGGAGGCACTTGTCCTTCACCTTTCTTGGCGACTGCTTCCTTGGAGTCTTGTGCTCTAACTGATAGGAAGTTTAGCAGAGGTACTGTGACTTAGTTCACTGGGAAAGCAAAGATTAAATGGAAGTGATCAGGTAAGTGCATGGCCATTCTAAACCCAAGTTTAGGCCTTGACAATCTAGACAAAATTTAGGAAGAGTGTAGAATAGGACTTTTCTATAGTGGATTTCGGTCTCCTTATCTTTACTAGCAGACTTCTGAATTACTGTTACCACTATCATAATAGCTCACCAGACTTGGCCTTTTTTTTAAAAAAAGAAAATCTTTATTGTTGAGAGTATTACAAATGTCCCCCTTTTCCCCTCCCCTGGCACCCTCCACCTCTTTCCCACCCTGCCCCAAGCCTTCACCTTTCTATTTTCTGTGTCCATAGGGAATGCATATATGTATATAAATTCTTTGGTTAATCTCTTCCCAACCGTCCCCTTCCTCTGAGATTCATCAGTCTTTTCCATGTTTCCATGCTTCTGGTTCTATTATATTCATCAGTTTATTTTGTTTATTAGATTCCTTGTTCATTTATTTTTGAATTTTAGATTCAGTTGTTTATAGAGAGATATTTATTGCCATTTTATTGTTCATATTTCTCATCTCAAATTCCTCTTTTTCTTTTTCTTCTTCTCCTTCTTCTTCTGCTTCTGCTTTTGTTTCTGTTTCTTCCTAACTGACTTTCTCTTTCTGCTTTTAAGATTCTTTGTCTTTGACCATTGTCATTTTAATTATGATGGGTCTTGGTGTGGGCCTCTTTGGATTCCTCTTCCTTGAAATTCTCTATGCCCCTGGACTTGTAAGTCTATTTCACCAGGTGGGGGAAGTTTTCTGTCATTATTTCTTCAAATAGGTTTTCAATTTCTTGCTGGCTCTCTTCTCCTTCTTATACCCTCATAATACAGCTGTCATTATGCTTAAAGTTGTCCCAGAGACTCCTTACACTATCTCATATATTTTTATTCCTTTTATTTTTTGCTCTTCTGATTGGGTATTCTGTGCTTCCTCATATTCCAAATTGTCAATTTCATTCTCAGCATCCTCTACTATTGGATCCCTGTAAATTATTATTTATTTCAATTAGTGTATGCTTAATTTCTGACAGGTCCTTTTCATGTCTTTGAAATTCTCACTAAGATCCTTGAAAGTCTCACTATGTCTCTTAAAGCTCTCATTAAGATCCATGAGCAATGTTATAACCAATGTTTTGAAATCTGTATCTAGTAGTTTGCTTTCTTTGATTTCATTTAGTTCTTTTTCTGGAGATTCTTTTATTCTTTCATTTGTGATGTTTGTCTCCACATTTTGGCTGCTTCCTTGGGTTTGTTTCTATGTATTAGGTAGAGTTGCTATGTCTCCTGGAATTGGTAGAGTGGCCACTTTTGTTCTACTGTGTAGTATGTGTGCTGTAGGACCCAGACTTAGACTTTTAAACACAAAATTGGCCAGTGGTCTGAGCACACTGGCTCTGCCTCATCTGATAAAGGTAAGCCACACCACCTGTGGCCCCAGGAAGGGGAGGCGCTCACACCACACCCCAGTAAGGCCTCCAGATCCTTTCCAAGTGCGCCTCCCTGCACCACACCTTTCCACCACCTGCTTTATCAAGGAGATAAAGAGAAGGGAGGTATTTGGCACTCTGAGCAAAAGATGTTAAAAATGAAAAGTACAAGGGAGCCATCAAACTGAAATGAAAGCAATTAAAGAGACAAAAAGTCCCCTTAGCTGCCTTTTGGGTACGTTTTTGATCTTTTCACCAAGGAATTCGGAGCTTAAAATACTGCTGGCGGGAAAGAAATGAACATTATGGGAAGCTGCTTTGGATTAAAAAGCAAATGTTAGGTGAGTCAATCAAGCAGCCATCGCATTCCATGAATATGGGGGCTGCTTGCCTAGCTCCATGGCTAGGTTCATTCTGGACAACAAAAGTCCCAAGTATAGCAGCAGTGGCTTTCATTCGCTGCATTTCTAACCAGACTCCTGTCTCCACTGGGCTTGGCATTTTTTTTTTTTTTTTAAGGATCATCTGACCAACTTTCAGCTTCTGCCACTTAAAGGAAGGGTGGTTGCTTAATTTCAAAGCCCAGGGAGAGGCCAGTGCTTCACAATTGGGTGTGAGCTTAGGTTCTTTTCTCACCATGGAAGATGAAACATTGATCTGCTCCAACGAAAAGCAGAATTTTTTAAATCTCTTTTGTGTTTGTTTGTTTTTCCCTCATTCCCCCAGGATGCTTTTGTTCACCAGCACAAACCTGGCTCAGCTCACCCAGGCAGTCCAAGAGGAAGGGTCAGGCTGGTCTGGGAGATGGTGAGGGCTGGGCCTGGGGCTGTGCAGGGTGAGAGGGCAGCGTGTTTGTGGCTGACTAGCGGATGCCGCTGGGCAGACCCACGCAGCCCTGGCTGCAGCTTTGACCGCTGGGAGCCAGAGCACAATGCTGAAGAAGGAAGGGTTTCTGAACCCCAGTTTAACAAGCCCTCCGCAGCTCCGGTTGCAATCCCCAGGAAACTCATTAATGCAGTTAGATGCCATGGCAGTGCACTCCTAAGACAGACGGGAAGTGGAACCACCCCTCAGCTCCACGGATGCCAAGCAGCATCTTCATTCATTAGCCCAACCTCTCCTTCCTCGCTGACCTCCCAGAGATGCTCTGACCTCTGAGAAATAGCCCAGGCATGATTCCACACCATCGCATTGTTTCTAATGTTACAAAAATGTCAACCAAGGCTTGAAGGGCTCTCTGCTGACCCACAAATCACTTGGTCCTGGTAGGAAATTATACAGATTGAAAATAACCTGGGTCAAGCTCATGGGCTGGTAGGCAGGGTGGGGCAAAAGAAGATTTACCAATGTTTGCATGGAAAATGCTGCAATAATTTTTATATATTTTTATTGATTTCAGAGAGGAAGGGAGAAGGAGAGAGAAATAGAAACATCAATGATGAGAATCATTGATGGGCTGCTTCCTGCATGCCCCCTACTGGGGATCAAGACTGTAACCCAGGCATATGCCCTTGGCCAGAATCAAACCTGGACCCTTCAGTCCACAGGCCAATGCTCTATCCATTGAGCCAAACCAGCTAGGTCAATGCTACAATAATTAATAAATAAGAATATAAGAATAAACTCTATGCTTCACACCCTCACAACTGTAAACCTATTTTCACCTGACCCTGAATAATGAGCATCAATGTTTGTGACTGCATGAGAGGGAGGGGGCTCATGGATTGATACCTTGTGGAGTATTTATGCAACCAAATTCAGCGTTGCTTAAAAATCAGGACCCCAGCATTGTCATGGTTTAGACAATAGTTATAAGATTGGGTGCTGGAATCACTGCTAACAAATTCTGTCTCCATCACTTGTTAACCTTTTAGACTTGGGACAAAGCTGAGCTGCTTAATCTCTGAAGCCTCAGTTTTCTTTTCTGTAAAATGGTGGTAGGAATAGTGGTGACCTGAAAGGTTTGATTTGGGGTTTTCTGGGTTTCATTAAGAAATAAAGAAAACACTGCATGTCTGTGATTTGCACAGCCTACCTAGCCAGTACAACGCCTGCAGTAAGAGCTCAATGCTTGCTGCTTCATCTCCTCCTCTTCCTTCTTCTCTCTCTATGGTTAAATCATCTGAAGCAGGAATAGTGCTTTTTACAGAAATTATTTATCCTTTCATTTTCGTCTAAGTTGGATACTAAAGTCTTGAGAACTTTAATTGTGATCGCCTGCATAGTCATCAGCTGAAAGGTAGGATAGTTCCTGTCCTCTGGAAGTTTATGTCCTATGCATTCTCTACTCACCTGCTTTTAACCCATCATCTCCACGTGAGGAGTTATGAGACTCTGGGGTGCTAAGGACCTGGAAAACCAAGTTTTCCTCTCTGCCTGCCAGTGAATCTAAGATTTCATACATTTGCATTTGTAGTCATAATTCTTTTGTTCCAAGAAGGGGTGAAAAGAAGGTTACAAGGGTTGTCATCCATTGGAAGGAAATATCAAAATGTGTACGAGTCTCTCTTCAGAACATCATGCAAAAGTGAGAGTTTGTGTTATTTGGGTTTTAGTTCAAGATAGAGGATCTAAAATACCAGCGACAAGTGATTTGTGACTCGTACTCAATTTATTCAACTCCAAGCTATTTCAATAAATCTAGGAATTCATCTATATCCTGTTAAATTAAGGTTTTTCCATTTTGAAGGAAATTGTGCCAAATTGATAAAGTCTTTTGAATTATTCTCTCTAAATAGACTTAATCTTCATTAATGCAGCCCTGCATGGTATTTCAAGCCAATCTGAATTACCAGGAAATTTTTTCATATATCTAATTCTTAAAATAGGCATGATTTCTGCTTTTCTTCTGTACCGTCTGCCAAAGGCATGTGTGCATGGAGGATTTTATGTACATATAGAGTTTTTCTTTCCTGGTCTCCGATCCCAGTCCTCCCTCATTTCTGGATGCCATATGATATGATTTAATGCAGTCTTTGAATTTCCTTTATTTCTCTTGGTTTCCTCCCTACCCCCCATGCCATGGGAAGATAAATCAACTGTTTATTAACATGCACTTCATTTGGGGAAGTCACCTAGGGGAGTTTCTTTCTTTCCTTTTTATTTTCCTGGCTGATATAGCCACCGAAACCGTGTGCATTGTGATTTCCAGGCTCCCTGGATTCAGACCTAGAAAGTAGCTAACACACAATTGATTTCCAGCCCTGCAGAAAGAGGGGAAGCAGTGGAGAAGTCAGATGGATTGATCGCTGCAATGCAGACCCTGTGGGATGCTTCGATATCATCCAGGTCTTGAATGTCGGAACACTCCTCCCGTCAATAGGAAAATCCCCAGGATGGTAACTTCATAGGGTCCAGAGAGAAGGTTAAGCAGGCAGGTGTGCCCGCCCACCTTCATCCCTTTCCAGGTCTGCCCTGCCATAATAAACAGCCGAATTTACAAATTCAGACTTTAAAAACAGGCAAATCCGAGGTAGAAGCATTGAGCGGGAGTGCTGAAGCACCCTAAGGGACTGCAAACTCAAATGTCTACAAGTGCCGGGTATCCGACAGTGAGTGCTGAATTACTTTTATTCTTACTGAAGCCAAACACCTGCCTGCTTACTCTGTGTTTTAAAGCTTGCTAGGGGGTAGTGAAATAAAGTGGTCAAACAAAACATATCCATGGGTCAGCTTTGTCCTACGGTGTGCCACTTGTGACTCCTGATTTAGTCTCGCTCATTTGACAGAAGAGAAAATTTAGAATGGAAGATGTGTAGCCCCTTACCCAATGAGGAACACTGGGAATTTCTCAAACTACTTTCTTTCTTTCTTTTTTGTTTTGTTTTGTTTTGTTTTGTTTTGTTTTGTTTATTTGTTTCTGATGTCATTACTAAATGCCATCCTTGACGTTGAATTTCTAGTTTGGAAAGTCAGCATCTAATGCCTCAGGTACCATGCTCTGTGGGATGCAATTTCTTGCAGTATGAGAAAGGATTCTCTCCTTTAAAAATGACTGAACTTCAGCCAGCTTCAAAGTATTAAAGGGGGATTCATTGCCTTACACAAGAACAAAGGAATTCTAGCTAAAGGCATGATTGGATCCAAATGTTCATATCATATCATCAAAATATATTGTATCTCTTGGTCCTTTTTTTCTTTCTGATATCCTCATTTTCAGGAAGACACCCTCTTATAATGACAAGATAAGTTTTGGTTGGCCTAAGCTTCCATATCTATCTATATAACAATCCCAAACAAATTATAATGGAGTTTCTTATTCTTAATAGATATAAACAACAAAATCCTAAGATTGAGTCTTATTGGAATAATTTGGGTTCTGTGCCCTTCCCTGAACCAACCACTGTGGCCTCAAGAAAGCAATATACAGATTTAGGCCAGAAGGTGCAGTCTCCCCAGTGAGCTTTCTGGCCTGGGAATGAGGAGGAAAGATTGAGACACTGTTCCAAAAGAAGGTGATGGGCACTAAGCAGGCAAAAACAGCATATAGCAGATAGCAATCATGCTCCCCCCCTTTTATTCTGTTCAGAGCTTATCTCTCCCACCCAGTAGCCTTAGCATGGGGCTGAGGGGTTGGAATTTGTAGAGTCATGTCTGAGAGTGCCCTGAACCTATCAAAAGGCATCTACTAGGGAGCAGTACAATTTCCAAGGAATTGCATGCAAAAATTGAACTCATTCTTCTTTCTATTTTTTCTGCTCTTTCCTTTAATATACATTATGAAGCACTTACTAAATATCAGGCACTCGGTTAGGTGTTTTCTGACATGTTGCTTTATTTTATTCATACAACAATCTCACAAAGCAGAGGTGAGCACCCCAGGGGGCAAGTAGGGAACATCTGCTGTGTTAGGCTCTAAATTATGTTGTAGGGAGCAGCCAGAGCCCATGTGCAGGAGCGGGTGCCTGGGTGGAACACTAGTCCCAGCTCTGCCTCAACCAGACTAGTTCTTTTGTCAGTCTTACCTTTTAAGTTTTACATACTAATTTTTTAAAGGCATTGGTACTTAACATTTTTCCCCCTTGAAAATCACTTAGCAAGTAATTAAGTGATTTTACGCTAAGAATTCATACAATTACAAATGACAGAATTCCAATTTAACCTCAAAAAGAAAAGAAAGTGTATTGACTGAGAAGATAGAAAAGTTCAGGAATTGCTGATTTCAGGGGTTCACATCTTGGGCTCCCTTCTCTTTTCCATCAGTTCATTCCTTGATTCCTAGAAGCCAGATGGGTAACTATGCTTCCCTTTCTCTCTTTGTTTAGAGCCTACTTTTCCTCCCAGGCAGCCGCAGGCATCCATCCTTATCTTCCACCCATGTCAGCAGGGAACAGGCTTTCCTTTTCCCAAAGTTCCAAGAAATGCCCTGTTAGTCATATTAGATCTGCCAGAGACACATTTCACTGAATGGCGATCCCTGACCTCTGTGGCCTGAGAAATACCGTGCTTTGTTTGGTTGTCATGGAATCAGGTGCACAGCTGTGCACCTGGGCATGGAGGAGACCCTTACAATCCACATGGGTTGGGAGTGTGGGAGTGATACCCCTAAAGGGCAGCCAGAGGCTTGTGAGTGGAAGGTGAAAGGTGGCAGTGAGAGTGTCCGCAGGCACTGTGGTAGACCTGGAGTCACAGCGTAGACCTTTAGTTGTAAATGAATACTCTTTCCAATATATCATGTTGCCTCTCTTTTGTCCTTGGTATGCCATTAAGAATCGTAGCTTCTATATTAACTTTCTGTTGAATTCTTTTTATGTTCCCATGGCAATTCCCTGTCTCCCTTTGTCTTGAGCCTGCCTCTCCCCTCCAGGCAGCTCCAGGCAGGCATCCTTATCTTCTGCTCATCTCAGCAGGGAACAAGCGTTCCTTTTCCAATCCTCCCAATATACGCCCTGGTATTGAGTCATATTAGATCTGCCAGGTACAGATTACATTGTGTGGGAACATAAATAACTGGTGGTGGTAGATGGTGGTCCCGGGAGATTTCTGTTTTGCAAAAAGTGGGCGCTGATGTTCTTTATTTCACTGCTTGAGAAGACACAGGCATGGTAGACATCTGGTAATGGACTGGAATCCTGGCCACTG
This sequence comes from Pipistrellus hanaki, assembly GCF_964339955.1. NCBI lineage: Eukaryota > Metazoa > Chordata > Mammalia > Chiroptera > Vespertilionidae > Pipistrellus > Pipistrellus hanaki. Next base: position 7,510,935 of record NC_140507.1, on the reverse strand, counting down.
TTGAATATCTTTGTGTGACCTTGAGCCAGTGCTTTGCTCCAGGCTCCCTTTCCTTAGGATTTTTATGAGGTTGCATTAAAACAATAAAACATATGAAAAGGTCTTAGCATACTGCCTAGCACATGGGAAGTATCTCTTTTCCCTTTTTCAAGTGATTTACACCCAAGGGACTTTTAAATTAGAAATTCCTTAGAACAGATGAACCATAGATTAATTTGCAGTAAAGGAATCTGTAAAAAATGTTTCCTAAATTAAATCTATTGCATCAAGGGCTTTCCTGATTTATAACTCATCAACATGACAGAAGTGTTATTAGTAATTGTGGGCAGCATATACAAGCGACAGTGAAATGCTGAACAAGATCTTGAAAATAAGGGGACTATTTGGATCTTTGAGAGTCAAAATGGTTCATCAGAGAATGGATCTCTAACACTTTGCTTATAGATCATATTTTAGGATCATAGAAAAGCTAGGATTCCCCTCTTGGCTTATCTTGGAAGAAACATGTATATCTCATTTCCATCACAGTCCAGTGGCCAGAGGTCCAGCCTTCGCCATGATTATTCAGAAACCCAAACCGTCCCCAGTTTGTTGCTCAGCCTTCCCTTTGCTCGTCAGCATCCTCTTTACTCAGCCATCAGGAAAGCACCCCTGTCTCTTAAACTCTGACTCATCACTTCCTCTCCCTTTCCATTAATAGTTAAGGGATCCTACCTACATGCAGGTGAAGCTGGGAAATGTAGTCGGGACCAACCTTCACATAACAAAGGAGGCAAAGCAGCTCTTTCACCCTAAATCCTGCTGCACCTTCTCGTGATACATGATTTGGTGAGTGCCTCAAGGAGAGAGCTGTGTCTCATGTAACATTGAATCATCTTTGTCCTGCTGAGTACCTGGTACATAGATGTTTCCTAATTGATTACAGGAATGAAGGAAACAAACTGGTAAAGAATCATGATAGGCCTCAAAAACAATTCCTAGGCAAATATTGGCCACCATTTGAAATCCCTATTTTCTTTTGCCAAGTCTCTGTCCTACTGGAATGCTGGATTTTAAAAGGAGGATAATCAACCTTTAATCACATCTGGCTGGGAGATGCCTAAGCAAGAGCTATGAGTACAGGCAGACGGAACCAGCTGTAGGGCCATGGTGTTTTGCCCTCTCCCCAAATCCTGGCCCCTCCACAGAACTGAGCTGCCCTCACTCCTCAGCTTGTGGAAGAGGAGCCAGAGGTCCCCGGAGAGGGTAGAAGGAGCAGAGGGAGGGTTGTCCTGTTGCTGCCCAGGGGCCATGGGCCTGCTGTGCCCCAGGTTACTTGCACAATGCGAATGTCCTGTTAATGATTATTTTAGCAGTCACATAAACTAATAGGGTTGTCTGTGGTTCTTTTCAGTTGTGTTGTTTTGATTCCACCCAGTTACCTTGAATAACCCAACTCAGTGTATGCTTTCATTTATTTGTTTTCAGGGCCAATAATATCCTTTGTCACTTCTTCCTCAGAGGCAGCTTAGAGAAATGGTTAAGAGTATGCTAGATGCAGCCAAACTGCCTTAGCTCAGCTACTACCAGTGGGGAAAATGGGACTTTAATAATACTTCCTGCTTTGCAAGATTGTTATTGTTTTACAAAAGGTTCTTAGCATAGGTCTCCAATATAATATGTATTTAATAAATGTTAATCAGTACTATCTATATGTATTAAAAGCCAGTGACTGGAACGCTGTAATGACCAGAAAGACCAGTCGCTATGACGCCCACTGCAGCCAGCAAACTGGCCCCATCAGGGGAGTGAGGCCAGCCGGCCAATCTCCTGTAGCACCTCCCCCCACCAGGCCCTGCCCCTGATGGGCCCCCACCACCCTGCTCAAGGGCAGGGCTGCCCAGCCAACCACCCGTGGCTCCTCCCCCAGACTGCTGGCCCCTGCTCAGCCCCCAACCCCATTCCGGGGCAAGGCCAGCCAGCCCACTGCCACAGCCCCTCCCCACGCCCAGCCCCACCCTCGATCAGCCCCCACCATGCAGACCAGCCCATGGCCCCTCCCCACAGCCATCTCATCACCAATCACCCACACACACACAGCAATTGAGTAGAGCTGGCTAGCCAACCTCCCACAACCGCTTCCCTGGCCATTGACTCCCAACTGGCCCCCCACGCCATGTGGGGATGGGGCTCGCCAGTCAGTCATCCACAGCCCCTCCCTCCAGGCAGCCTGACCATGATCGGCCCGATTGGGGTGGCCAACTGGCCAACCACCCACCATCTTCTCTTCCCGACACACCCAACCCCAATGTCTCCCAATTGGGGCCGGGCTGGCTGGACCCCATCATGTGCATGTATTTGTGCAGCGATTCTCTAATTTTATTTAATTATGCAGGTATTTATACTTGAACATGTTTTAAAGGAGCCTAGATCCTATTACAGTTTACAAATGAAAGCAATACCCTCGTGAGAGTTAAGTTTCTCCTTGCCCAGTTTCTTGATTTAACCTCTCTCTCCACTCTGAGTGTATTTTTTGTTATTAGCAAACAAAATAAAAAGCAGACTTTTTAAAAGATACGAGGAAGCCGTGCCCCAGCTTTGATTCCTGCACAGAGCCTGCGTCCACGTCAGGGCGATTTCTCTGCCTGGATTGATGGCCGCATATGGTCTGTTTCTAAGACCCTTTAAAGCAGACACAAAAGAAAGCACACCAGCAGGGCCCACGGCTGGCAGAATGGGAGAGGCTAAGCCAGTGAAAGATGCTGCTGATGCAGACCAGAACATTTTTCAGCTGAAAAGAGGAGCATGCCCACCAAAAGCCTGAGAGCAAGAAATTATATTTGGGCAAAGCAGTGTTAGACTCTGCCGGAAAATGCAATGCTCGCCTTCTCCAGCTGTAACACGGAGTAACCAAAATAGAGAGAGGAATTATGGGGTAGTGATAGTCCCTGGCCAAAAGCAAACCTAGAAATCCAAATGCTGAAGTGCCTGGCCCCATCAGAGTATAAAAGCGGGGTGCCTGGAACCCCTCTGTCACAGACATGCCCTCTGCCCTCTTCACCATCCCTATTGGGAATCGGGACTAGCAAGACCTATTCCAACAGAAAGAAGATGGTGGTGAAGAGATGGGACTTGGTTTCCACATCACTTCTCAGCACACTTTTCTCTATCCTTGTTCCTATCAGATCTCTCCAAGGACGTCTGTCCAAAGCCCCCATGAATGAAAGGCAAGCGTTGCCCAATGACACAGCTTCTCCATCAAATGCTTTCCATGTTGAAACTGTTTCTCTACCGCAGGCAGGCAGACATTCAAGGACCACATTGGTTCTCCTTTTTGGAAATAGACCTTGCTTTTCATTTTTCATACCAACCCTAGGATAAGACTCCAGACCTCATGGCCTGTCACATCTCTGTTAAAGGTTCTTATTTCTCTGTGTCCATATATTATCAGTAACTATCCACAGTATGCATTTGGCTTGGATTGTAAACTTCAGTGTGTAAGCATAGCATCTCTTTAATATCCTTAGATTTTATCTACCAAAGCAGTGATGATTTTAAAACCATATATCAATATTTTGCATACGTTTTATTTTTCTTAAGTACACTATCCACTTCAAAACCATGGATTATACCAATGAGCATAGATATATTTTTATGTCTCTGTATGTTATATATAACTAGGGGCCTGGTGCTCAAATTCATGCACCTTGAAAGGAACTGTGGACCACGAGGCTGTGGTGGGCACAGGGGCAAGTCTCAGCCCATGTTCCACACCCCTACCTGGCCCTTCCCACCATGACCCTCAGTCCTCTGTCTGCCAGTAGCTCCACTCCTGCTGCCACCACTCCCACACGCTGATGGTGCCAAATGATTGGGACCAGTGTTGGGCCCAGCAGCAGGTGTGAATAGTAGCACCAGCACCAGGTGTGGGTGCGAATGGGGCCGGCACTGGCAGCAGGTGTGAGCACTGGGAGGGACTGGTGCATATGGTAGCAAAGAATTTTCAGTAACCACCAGAGGCTCACCCTGATGACAGCAACTGGCAAACACCCCCCCCCCCCCTTGGTCTGGCATCCCTACTCACCTGCTCCACCATCCCACTGTGGCCAATGCTTACCATGTTCCACACACGCCCCCTGGTGGTCAGCACATGTCTTAGTAACCAGTTGTTCAGTTGTTCCAGTTGTTCTGCCGTTCAGGTTCAGTCTATTTGCATCTTAACCTTTTATTATATAGGATGTAATATACATACATCCTACATATGGAAATATGCAGCAGAATGCATCACATATAGCAATTCTCATTCAACATGCATTGAATAAATAAATGAGAAAAGTGGTTGCATAACACACAAGGAAAACAATTGAAGCCCTAAGTCTGATGGATGATTCCCACATTCTGCAGTTACGAACAGGTACTTTTCAAGGAGCTGTTGTTCTCAATTCTCCATATTGTCTCCCCAACAGTGAGGATGAGTATCATGTGTTCTTATCATTAAGCTCTAAATAGTGTTTTTCTTCCTGTAAAGAGGAGAGTGCTTCTATCAAAAGCAGGTACATGGGAAATGGGTCAAGGAGGCTGTCATTTCTCATAGCTAGCCTGTCTCATTTATGGAATCTTCCATGGTCCTCCAGGACTGGACATTGGCAAACCCTGTCTTAAGCAAATCACAACAGCCTTGTGCCTTTACTGCAAGCCTTACTCAGCTCACACAGCTTTCCCTTGAAGCTAAAAGAGGGTGACTACCTTGATGATGTCATTAGAACCCACACAGACCATTCCTATGAATCAAGGGCCAGCCATTGACCTCTGGCTTCAGGTTATCAGGTATATGTAGGGGCAACTTGGGAGTGAAGGCAGAGCATGGTGGCACATGTTGGAAGGATGTTGTTTCTACTCCATGCATGTTGCTGGCATTGCCTGTGACAGAGAGGTGTTTGGCATGCCTCCAAACAAGAAGCATGCCTCCAAAGATGGGCTGGTTCACGGGCGACTGCAGAGGGCTGCTGAGACTTGGAGACAGCATGTTCTGCCTGCCTCGCTGACTGTAATAGTTCCCCGGGAGCCACAAAGAGCAGTTGTCTACATCCTAAGTTTAGGGGCTTCCTCCAGAGCCTGTGTTTCACTCAGTAGAACATAATGGCTTCCTGGGAGCAGTTGCCAGAGGTCAGACAAACCAGCTAGGTGGGCTGAGCTGTTTTGTTGTCTTCTCAAGGTATTGACATGATAATACCCATGTCAATATCTGTGTTGCTATGAAGAGTTTAGCTGTAGGTCAGTAACATTTTCATGGCTTCTGTAGGCACCTTCTCCTCTGAGGTTTCTGTCCTCAATTGAGTTTTCCAATTTGTCTCCTTCTTCCTGCAGCACAGAAAGGGTTCAGGAGGATAAAATGTTTAATTATTGAACCCACATTTCCTGGATTCCCCAGGACGAATAGCAAATATATGTTCCTATAGGCTCTTAGAATCGGCTGGGTGAGAGTATGTCTTCTTGCTGGCAAACTCTCCCTGGGGCTTTGCTATCAGAGGCCGAATAAAACTATGGTCTGGAATGAAATGTCCTCGCCTTCCCTTCTATAGCAGCTCAGTACAACCCGGGCTTCGAAATCAAGGGAATACCAGGTTCTACTACTTCTTGCTGTGTGCTTTTGGGCAAATGACTTGCAGTCTCTGAGGCACTGGTTTTCCATCTATGAAATGGGGTTTATAATCATCCCAGCTTCATGAAATGGTGTTGAGGATTAAAGGACCCAGTGGCGACAATCACTATATAACCACAGGTCACACATCATGGTAAATATTAATACTTTTCAATGTCTACCTCATCTTCGCCATTCTTTCTTTATCTTTCTCTTTGGTAAAAACATGTGTAAATAATATTTTATCTCTTGAATTGCACTTTATTCTTTTCTTATTGTTTTTCAGACAGAGAAAGGTAGAGGGAGTGAGGGATAGAAACATCAATGATAAGAGAGAATAACTGATCAGCTGCCTCCTACAGGCCCCCTACTGGGAATTGAACCTGCAACCCAGGCATGTGCCCTGACTGGGAATTGAACCGTGACCTTCTGGTTCATGGGTCAGCGCTCAACCATGCTGAGCCACACCAGCCGGGCTACAGTTTATTCTTAAGAAGCATCAATAAGTAAGCCAACATGGGCAACGAGGGTGCTGAGTATTATAATACTACAGTGTAATGTAACTTCCTACTCCTCTTCAGTTTCACTCCTGCACTCACCTTTCTGCTTGCTTGGAGAGGCATATTAGAAAAATGTTAATAAGCTCTAAATTTGAGAAGTAAGAATAGAAAATGATAGACAGTGAGCAATATCGCTCAGGGCTCCTCTCCTCAATAATTATTATTCCTGAATATTTAAATTCTATTTCTATCCACCTATTTAATTGAAGAATATATTACAGTAGATATGTCATCACGGGTCCACTCAGAACCCAGATAAAATCTAAAGCTACTTCTACAAACACCCTTTATAAAATGTTACAAGTGGCACATGTTTGCCATATGAAACACTTGTTTGAGAAAAACAAACATTTTCTTTGGGCATGACAAATTACATGTGTTTATTTCAAAACTGCTGCTTCTGCTGGTGTATCTCAAAGGGAAAGAAGCTGTTTTGTTCCTGGCAGCCTAGGGGGGAAAGGTTGGCTGTTGGGAGGGTCAAGTCATCAATAATTTCTTTCCTACAAAAGTGGGGGAAATTGCATTTAAAATGAGTCGTGTACGACATGAATTTGCTACATTATTGGTTAGGAAGAAACCAGTGGGTATTGGTTAATTCCTTCTGCGTTCTGGGTATTGAGGTTGATATGTGGGCATACAACACGGGTCAAATTAGCAGAATGAAGAGTAGGCTATGGGAGAGTTGGAACAAAAGAGAAAGAAACAGGCCAATGTCCTGCAGTGAAGTTTCACATGAAGGATGAGTTATGACTGAGATCCATGGTAGAAAACTGACAACACCCTGGAAATGAAAAAAGCTACAAGGTACTTAGGGAGAAAATTGAAGGAGAAAGGGGACATTAAGGCAAAACCATGGTGATAGAAACTTACTAAGTAAAGGTGCTAAACACAATGTGTTGTCCTGGGTTGAATGGATCCTGGAGCAGGAGGAACAGGTGAAGTCTGGAGTTGTTACTAGCAATGTGCCAATGTTAATGTTTTAGTTTTCACAAATGCACCAAAGTGATGGAAGATGTTAACATTGGGGAGACAGGGTAAAGGGTACATGAGAACTCTCACTGGATTACCTAAGTAATCTTTCTGTAAATCTAAAGTGATCCCACAATAAAAGTTCACTATACAGAATAAGAGAGTGAGGAATTGTGAGTAGAACAGTGCATTAAGCTGGCCTGCAGCCTGGGTAGATTCACTGCAGCCACAGTGAATCGGAAAAGAAGGTTAGGCCCATGTCCGAGAGGGATGTGAGTGCAGGGCTGGAATACTTTACCCTGGTAGGGAGGCATGTTTTTTTCTTTGTTTGTTTACTTATTTTTTTTTACTTTTAAGCAAAGTAATCTCACAGACATGCAGTTTTCAGATGATTACTCTAGTAGAACTGTGAAGAAGAAGAAAAAACACAAGTAAGCAAAAGAGATTGGTGCAGATGAACAAGGTAGAAAGTCCTTTTGGAGGGGACCATTTTGGAAGAAGAGAATATTATGTGCTGTATTTCTTTCTAACATTCTGAGGATGCAGTGATGGTGGTACAAGTCAACTCTATCTTTCGCAGCATCCAAGACTTGTGAGTAGGTTTTGGAAGAGAGTTAAGGGAGAAGTCCACATGCAGATGTGTTCACTTCTGCAAGGAAGTGGTTCAGAAAACAGTTATCTAAAGCAGTCATCCCTAAAGATAAAGGAGGCTAGAATGTCAAGGACAAGAATGTGGAAAGTACTGTTAAATGCAACAAAATCCACACAGTACATAGGAGCCATATGGATGTCACTGGGGAGGTAACTGATGAGCACAAGAGAACCACGTCACTTAAGCGACAAGAGCCAAAGTTAAACTTTCACTAGATTGAGAGGAAAGAGAGGCAAAATGCAGATTCCACCTTTATAAGAAGTTATTTCTATAGAAAGAGAGAAGTATGGTGTCAAATAATGGAAACATCTGTCTGAGTAAGAATGCCTTTTGTAGTTGTTTTATTTTACTACTTTTAAAGACAGAAAAGATAGTTTTGTGAAAAAGAAGAGAGGAGTAGGAAAGACTGCAGGAGAAGGTAATGAAAGGAAATGGTGTCTTTTAGGAGCTAGAAAAAATAGAAGCAATGGCATCTATAAAAGTCTTGGCATTGTCTCAACCAAGGCCACCACCATTTCTCACCTGGAGCCATCACAGCCCCCAACTCTTCTACTCCCATCACTCTAGACCCGCCCCCCCCCCGCCCCCCCAACATGTGTTCTCCACAGTCCAACTAGAACCTTATCATATGGTACCCAACCACCTCCACTTACTCTTTCTTGTCCTTCTCTTCTGTCTTCCTATTCATCCTACAGCAGTTAGCTCAGTGGCCAATACTTAAATGAGGCCTTGCACAATCTCCATAAATTCTCCTTTTCATACTCTCTTACATTTCCTTCTCATGAAGAGCATTTACCACAGTTTATTTGGCCTCTGTGTATGTGCATATATGCAGAATTATTTAATAAATGTTTATCTCCCCCATATAGCTGGAAGTAACTTCAGTCTATAGGGATGCCATACTTTTTCCAAACATTGTCCACAGCCTGGAGACAGCAACCAAAACAGAACATGCCCATCTAGTGGAAGTTCCTATTGAGATGGACTGTCCGTGTTCAAGTGTTTCTGTAAAATTCTTTTTTCTAGCTGTCTTCCAAGGTCCTCATGCAGCTAGAGTCAGCCATGCCCTACACTAGAGTCATTTTTTAATTTCATTCATACTATCAACTATACAGTATTTGCCAACAGGAAACATAAACTCTCCTCCCTTCAGGAGCCAGAGATCTGCTCTCTAGTTAGTCGCAATCTTATTAAATGCCCCTCACAGAAGTTATTAGTGGTAATAAGGAATCTCTACTTGTTCATCTTAGCCTGACATGGGCAGTGGTGGGGACTTAGAAATTGTTGCTATGCAGAAATATGTACCCAGTGTTGTCAGATCTACTGATATTTGAACCAAAGTCAGCCAAGGCAGTCTGCCATGTGGGAAATGTCACTTGATCCCTGGAATCTTGACCCCTTATTCCTTATGGCATCCCACTTAAATTGTCCTTGTGGTCACGGGGACTCTTTCTCAAAGCCATCCCATTTAGCAAGTAGAATGTATCTGTCCCCTTTAACTGAAGAGCTCTTGGAGGCAATTAGCATTTAGGGAATGTCTTGTTTAGAAATAATGTCTGCGTCAAATTCCCCATTATGGACTAATTTGAAGCTGGAATATAGGTGCTCATTTTTCTCTGGGATAGCACCTGCAAGCTTTTGTGGCCACGGGACTGATAGAAGGATCCTTGTGAGTCATCATATCTGAGTGAATGGTGCTTAAATAGAAACCCCTTTAATACATAAGCTTTCCATGAGGAAGGAAACAATGTCCCTTTCAGATTGTGCTCTTTACCTGTCATTTCAGATCTGAAGCTGAGTGTGTCTCACACACTATAATTAATTCTCTCGTTGCCTTCGAGATCATGGTCGTTTGGCCTCTAGGAAAGGAGGAATGTGTCAAAATGAGTCCTGTGTCAGCAAAGGGAAGGAGAGGACACTTGTCGATGGCTGAGAGCATCAGGGAGAAAATATCTTCTTCATGAGATTAAGGGGGAAACATGAATTCAACACACTGTATTTCTGACCCCACCAACCCTACGTGTGTTTGAATTGAGCTGTTCTGACCTGTGGATGATTCTGGCACCGTTCTAGTAATATGGATAATCTTTGATAATATGGATAACAATGACAATAAATATTTAGTGAGTGGTTATTAGATTCTGGGGACTATGCAAAGTACTTTCCATATTTCATTTCATTTACTCGTCAAAGGCAGTCCTATTTAGTGATGAGAAAATTGATGCTTAGAAAGATTCAGTTAAATGCCTATGTTTATTCAGCTCAAAAATGGGAGAGCTGGCATTTGGACCCAGGCCAGGCTGACTCCAGGTGCCATGGGCGTGGGGACTGAGCCTGCGCAGGGTGAGAGGGATGGGGTGGGGGGAAGTAGTATCCGTAGATTGCAGACTCTGCACTTTTGCCCAAGGCTGGCCCTGCTTCAAAGTGAAACTTCCACAGGAAAACTAAATAAAGGAAAGAAAAGCCAAACAGAACAAATTCCCATTTAGTCAGCTTTTACAGTCCTGGGAGGCTCTGTGTTTATGCTAGATCTTAATTATGCTGCTTGTCAAAGACACTCTAAACTCCTCTGTGGTTGAGGGAGCTATTTTATCTTTTTATTTTTACAGTCAGAAAGGGACTTAAAATGCTGCACCCTGCCCTGGATGCGCTTCCAACCTGGAATCAAAGGACATTTCTCTCTCTTCCCTTCCCCACTGTCCCCACCTCCGCACTGCCAGCCATGAATGCCGAATGGAGAGACCTTGGCCGTGGGAGGGGGCAGAGCCTGGTGGCCTTGGACAAAACTGTGAACTTCACACGGACTGTGTGGGCCTCCCGTGTTCAATCCGTGTGAGCGACGCCCAGACCCCAAGCCCCCCATGCCTCTTCCCTCCAGCTCCCTCTCTAGGCCTCAATGCCCAGACTCACTGCACCCTCCAGCAGGATAAGAGGGGGGAGTGTCTCTATAGGCAGCTCAGCATAGTACTGGGGGGTTACTTGAGATTTCTGATGCACAGCAATGCCCATCAAACAACTTGGAATCACACAATAAGGACATTATTCCATTTTCCATGCTCTATTATTCCTTAGGATTAAGTCAAGGAGAATGTCTTTGGTTTGGTGTGTTGATCATCTTGCTTTCTTTTCATTTTCCCCATTGTTACCTTTGTCATGGAAGGTGATGCTTGTTTTATGTTTCTTGTGGTGATGTAACCCTTTCTTTTTCATTGGGAGCATTTAGGTATGAAAAAAAATGTACATTTACTTAAAGAAAAATTGTTAAGTAAATAGTACACCACAGCACAAAGACTGGGAGGGATGCAGGAAGCACTAAAGGTTTTCTGACTAAAGCTTTTGTCAAGAGACCCGCGGTGTGTTCACCCCGACTCAGCTGTATCGGAGGCGGCTGTTCATGGGATTCTCTTCTCTGGCCTGTCTTCAGGGGGTCTTCAGAATTGGGGCAGATTCCTAATACTGAGTAACGAGTGGCCCAGTAGCAGTTTCAGGCTCCTGAAGGCAGGATCAAAAGGAAGATATGTGGGAGTGGGCATCTCCATCCCCAGTCCCTAGGTAAGCATGGTCTCTGATAACAGTGGTGTGATGGGTATCGGACTCATGGGAGATTTTGGCTTTGTTTTCCTTTACCAAAATTCAGATACCTGGGCCCCACCTTCAGAGATTCCATCTCAGTGAGCTGGTGTGGGGCCAAGATATATGCATTTTGATAACTATCCCAGCTCCAATGACCGCTCCCCACTGAGAATCTCCACGGGTAGAATTGGGTCAGCGTTGGCACGCAGTGTTGTGGGCAGACCAAAAGGAGGAAACAATTGTGACTGCTCTGTGTAGATGTAACGCCTGCAGGTATAAGGAGTCTGCACCAATGCAAGAGAAGTGGCAGTTCTATTGCCTATAAAGATACATTTCAAAAATGTTTCCGATGCATGCAGACCCACGTGCACCAAACAGCTAAGTGGCTTGTCAATCCCTTGGGCCTCTCTTGACCTCAGGAACCTCTTCTGGAAAATTGGGATAACATTTACCTGCCTGAGGATGACAGGGCTGGATGGACAATCCATTAAGGTCCCTTTGATGTGCATAACATGGGTGTGTTTGTATGCCCCACATAATCCCTTAAGAACATGCTCTTACAGATTCCACTGATGTCCTATAAAAACTTTCTCAGTTCGGGGCACGTCCTGGTCGGGTTTTATTTCACGGATCAGAGGAGCACCGTGCATCCCTCTGGTGGGAGCCTGACAGCCCTTCTCCTCCTCGAGCCTGACGAGGCTGTTTACCTCCTGGTCTCTGAGAAAACCAATGGGGTATGTCATGGAACACCCAAGTCCAGAGCGTGCTATGATTCATTTCTAATCACTGCCATTATCCAGGCGACTTGCTCGAGCCTGGCAGACACAGACTTCCCTTTCAGCATAGACATTTCATAACTGGCATTATCCTGCCATACCCAAAGCCTTGTGAAAATATTTTCAACAGTTAACAAGCAGAGCCTGCAGTTATAATATGCTCATTAGGCCGCGTGTTAGTTTTCAAGTCTTGCAGCACACATAATTTGCTCCTTGATTTCCACGGCATTTCACTTCTGTTGGGCACCCACAGAAGCACGCTGGCAGCCCCGTGGGCTTTGCCAGGGGCTGCTGCCTGTATGTGTGTTTTCCACGTGCTGACACACCTACCCTATTTGTATCTCTAGTCGCTCTTCGTCTGGAGGGTCGCTTCCATCATTTGCTGAGTCCTTCTTGATTCCCTGGTGAACCAATTCCTTCAGGAACCAAATTAATTTTAAAAAGGCACTGTGAAAGTTATACCCAGTAATCCCAGTGGACGAATAGGCTGATAGCTTCAGTGTATTAGACCTTCCTTTGTTCTAGATGTTACTTTTGTGTGTCTTAAAGCCACTGCCTTCAAAAACAATGCTCTAATTCCAAACGAACAAATATTTTCAAATATATGCTTTTGGACAACTAAATGTAGCACTTACAGGTTGGTTTTTTTCTTTTCTTATATTTTGGAAGCCATGCATTGGGGGAAAAAATACTTTCTGTCCCCAAGGTTCCAGTGGGAACCCAGAATGTTTTGGCAATTTCATATTTATAAAGAAATTATTTGGACTGCTGAAGGAATAATTAGTTTTACTATTACTCTTTTTTAAATTTCCCAGTGGCTCATTATGAAAGACAGTGTTATTCATTTCTTGGTCAATAAGGTAGTGCCTGGAGTGTGCCCACCTGGGTGTTTGGCCTTGAAAGTATAGCAATATGTAATGCCTGTTTCATTTTCTAATGAGACTAGTAGTTAGTGAAATGATGATGTAGAATAACCACCTGAGAGCTTAGGATGGGAAACAATTTATTTTGACCAGATTTATTGATTCCTGCCCCCCACTCCAGTTTCTTAAGATGAGTGGTCTTATTAGATAGGAAAGAATTGAGCTTTAGACTTCAAAGGTATATCTTCCTTCTTTAGAGATCTCAGAATATCTAATGAGGAATACTCAAAATAGATAATCTTGAGATGACTAAACCAATCAAGTACCAGGCAGTATACATGTTGTTTGATGTATCTAATGGTGGGTTTCCATATTTCACCTTCTGATCGTGAACATGGGATCTTCTTGATCCCCAGCAGAGCGATTAAGCCCTCATTCTCTTGTAAGTGCAGCTGCTTTGCAGTGCAACTAATGATGTCTGAATCAGGCTCATACCTGTCAACCCTCATTCTTTCACTATGAGACTAACAGTTATTTCCAAGGATGCAAATATTAACTTGCATGAGTCCTAGAAATAATGGCATGTTGACCCTGTCTCTTAAAAACAAAATCAGATGAGTGCGTGAAGAAACAGTTGCCAACTTCAGGCATGTACCAGTGGAGACTTGAGTGCAGTCAATACTAAATACCTGAGGCATTAGGAAGAGCCTCAAGCATGGACAAGTAAAGTGGCAAATCAATAATTGCTTAAAATCACTACTTTGATTTTTATCAAATTCTTTACCTCTTATATAGGTGTGCCTGCCTGAACCAGATTTCTCTTATGTGGTCTTCTACATGGAAAGAAAGGACTAGAGCATGTCCCATTTCTCCCAGCACCTGTGGTCTAGCACTTAACACTCCACCCAACAAGAGTCCTCCAAGGAGAAATGGCATCTAAGCATATTTAGCTCAGTCTACCTTTGCCTTAATTGCTTTCTCTGCTCTTTTGACCACACAACGATTTGAGAGTAGACTTTGATTAATGGAAGACTTAAAGAGGATGTTAGGGCACCTTGCAGGAGTGAACCAGGGAGAGAGGAGTCTTCGGGTGAGACAGAAATGAACCTGGGGCAGGTTTCCCACTCCCACTTTTATTCCAGGACCAGTTCTGCTTTCTGTGTTGATGTCTGATTGTGAGCCAGGAGGCTTTAGGCCTAGACGGAGGCCCTGTGGATCCTCAAACTTTCCATTACCAAGACACAGATCTATTAATTTTGAGTTTGTGGGAGTAAACTTACTGTTTAAAACAGAGCATAGTATTTATGATTCCGAGGTTTAACCTCATCCTTCCTTCCTTCCTTCCTTCCTTCCTTCCTTCCTTTATTAATTCCTTTATTTTCAGTTGCCATGTCTCTTTATGGAGATATAATTTACATACACCCATTGTACTAGTAAGTGTACAGTTTAAAGATTTTTAGATCATTCATACAGTTGTGCAGTCATCCTCAAGATCCAGTCTGAAAGCACTTCCATTATATCAGAAGGTCCTTGTGTGCCTGCCCAATTTATTTTCAATTGGCTTAAAACCCCCTCAAACTTGGCTGATACATAATATTTTGTATTTGAAAACCGAAGAAGCATGTTTTGTAATATTGTATCCTAAAAACTTATTTAAATCTATTTTTGTAGTATCTGTTATACTGTCATAATGTGATGGCTATGGCATAAGAAGAAATACAGGGGTGGGGGTCTTTTATAGTTTGAAGCCCAGTTGTTAGAGCTGCTTATTTCACCATTAGAGGCCCGATGCATAAAATTTGTGCAGGGGGCTCAACCCTTGCAGCCATGGCGGCTTGCCTCAGCCCTCACAGCCCAATTTCATCCAGAAGGTCATCTGGAAGGATGCCTGAAAGGATGTCCAGAAGGTCATTTGGCTGTTTGGTCTAATTAGCATATTACACTTCGATTATTATAGAATTATAGATATGTTGATGTCCCACACTGAGATTTGGAGAAAAAGAACTTGTTGGTGGCAGGAGGGAGAAGAACCCACTACTTAGGTAACATGTCTTCTGAAGTTATTAAGCCTATAGTTATCAGTAAAGTGGAACAATACTAATCATCTCTGTTACTCACTGACCATATATTCTACTTCGTTTTCTTCACATACATTTCTCATTTAAGCCTCACCCTGGGCGCTCTCCCTTCGTAAATATTAGAAGACTGGAGTTCAGATAGATGAAATACATTTTTCAAAGTCACTCCATAGGTGATGGCAAAGCCAGGAATGAAACCCAGGCCTGCCTCACTGCCCCACCCTTACTTTAATGATTCTGTGTCATCCCATCTCTAAACAAATGAATCAAGGCAGAGCAATGGAGGGGCAGTGTAATTGTCAGAGGTCTGCTTCTATGACTAGGAAAGAAAATTTGAAAATATGTGGCCCGAGGGGAAATGGTAAGCCAACATTGTACTTCACAGCCACCCAAACATGTTAGAAATAAAAGAATGATTTGAGGGGAGAATGCTTGTGGCTGTGGAAGTTCTGAGACTTTTTCCTTTGAACTACACAGTGTTTGAGGCTGAGTGACAGGGGAGACTGTGTATGGACAAGCTTCTGCTTGACTCACCTTGGGTGACTCTCTACCTGGGAATGAACTTCACAAACCTGTGGTAATGCCTGGGGAGACATCATGACTTGGTGACTTGAAAAAACTTGGAGTAGGTCATTATTGTATAGCCACATTGAGAGTGTAAGAGGGGTATTGTCTGACCTGGTTGCTCCCTCAGCCAACTCTTCAATGTACCACTCCTTTGCCACTTAGCACACAAACACTGACTTGTATTAGATTGTTTTCATGTTTGTTTTATCATCTATCCCCATGGTTCTGGAACTCGGTTAAGCACAACAATCATGGGAGCCACTTATTAAGACATTAGGTTTCCGGTCTCCTGAGAAATTGTGGGTACAGTTGTCTTGAGTAAAGGCTTAGGTACTGGTGTTTTTATAAGCATTTCCTGTGACTATTGGAATGAACCATATTTGGGATTTGCTGCTCTTTATTTTTTATTTATTTATTGTGGCTTAATAACATTTAGTTTTTATCACTGAATAACATTCTACTGTGTGGAGGGCATCTTGGTTGCTTCCAGCTTTGAGCAATTTTGAATAAAGCTGTTATAAACACTCATGTGTGTGTGTGTGTGTGTGTGTGTGTGTGTACAGAAAGGTTCATATCAGGTGGGGTAAATACCTATAAATGCGATTATTGAACTGTAAGGCTTTGTAAGTTCATAGGGGCATTTTGTGTCCTAGATTCCAGCAGAGTGCTTGCACAGGAGGGAATGAATGAATGAATGAATGAATGAATGAATGAATTTGTATTCTTAGGGTCAGGGATGCTCTAACAAATACCCCACAATGCTAATAAATAGTGGCAATAACTGTTTGCCTATTGGGTTCGAATCTTTATCTTGTTTTTCCTTATACCTTTGCTCAGCTCTGGGGGATGGCCATGAATTTGTTTAAAGTCCTGTGTTCTGGAAAACCTGCTGGATGCCTAGTGGGGTGAGGTGGCGGGTGCAGCATCTGGGAGCTGGTTTGGAGTAGTCACAGGAGTTCACTTGTCCTAGAAACCCAAGAAGAAAACCAATTCCCACATTTTGCAAGTTTATTTTGCTGTAGTACAGTGAATAATTGTCCTGAGGGGACTCGATGGCATCGGAGAGTATTAATCTTAGATTTTCATTTCCTGTAAAATAACTTTCCACTTATTACATTCAGTGAGAATACTTTGGGTTTCAGGAAATATGCATATTTTATCACCGACAGTCCTGACTGCGCTCCCAAATGTATCTGAAACTCGGGAGTTAAGAGAGGCAAGTGTAGGCAACTGAGTAAACCAGAGGATGCCAGCCTGGGCTGAGAGGGCTCTGCAGGTAGAAGGGCACTGAGTCACCTGGAATCAGAACAGCTGGCACCTTGTTGTCTAATGTTAGGCTCATCGAGCTTTAATTTTTTTTCAATAGGAAAATATTAAAAATCAAAGTGACGGTAATAATAATAATTAATGGGCTAGCATTTATCAAGCCCCTCACTGTGTTCCAAGCATTTTCCTCAGCTCTTTTATGTACCAGGCTATTTAATTGATTCTTTACAGGAACCCAATGAAGTAGCATAGTGCATTACAAATGAGAGCATCTCTGCTAAGTTTGGGCTTAGAGAAAAATGGCATTTGCTGGTAAAATTTAAAAGAAACTCAGGGTTGCCTCCAGGCTGGTTAGATTTCGGGGCTCCACCAGTGCTATTGAACCCTTCTCTTCCCTCTGGGCATTTTCTGTGGTGATAAAGATGGCCACCAGGGACTCTAGCTGGCCTCCCCTAAAGATCAGTTCCAGTGAAAAGGAAGGTTCTCTTAATGCAGAGTCATGGAAATACCCAGGGTAAGCCTACCTTCTGACATTGATTACAAAGGGTGGGATCTCCAAGTTCTACTTTAGTGTTCTTTATTTGCTAGAAGGACCCACCAAACTGACTGAAAGCTACTGTACTCATAGATATGGTTTTTCACAGGGAACAGATGCAAATTAAGACAAAACAAGAGACTTGGGGCACAGAATCCAATTGTGTCCCCTTCCCTCAGCAAATCATGGGCAGTGCTGACTTTTCCCACTAACAGCATGTGAAAACACACACACACACACACACACACACACACACTCACTCACTCACTACTGCCAACCAGGGAAGCTCTCCCAAGCCTTGGTGTCTAGTATTTTTATTGGGGCTCAATCACAGAGACATGGTTGCCCACCCACATGGCTGACCTTTGGTCTCTAGTCCGTCCTAAAGTCAAGCTGATGCCATGTAGTCTGTGGTCTGAAGGTCCCACCATCAATCATATTGTTAGACTCTGTAGTGTGGCCAAGGCCCACAGATAAACAAAGACTCTTACCTATCAGACATTCCAAGGGCTTTGAGATCACCTCTCAGGAGCCAAGGGCAAAGATCAAAAGTTAATTCTTTGTTTTTAATATGTTTTTTATATTAATTTTAGAGAGAGAAAGGGAGAGGGAGAGAAAGACAGAAACATCAATGATGATAGAGAATCATGGATTGGCTGCTTCCTACACATACCTACTGGAAACTGAGCTGCAATGTGGGCATGTGTCCTGACTGGGTATCAAACCATAACCTCCTCATTCATAGATTGACACTCAACCACTGAGCCATTCCCGCCAGGCAAGGTTAATTCTTTACTACACAATTTCATAGCGTTCCAGTAATAGCTATGACCTCCCCTGGGGTCATGGGCCCATCCCTAAACCAATTGCTCTGGCATGGACATGGAATTTGCTAACTGAGAAGGCTTAGGGATAAGGTCATTCTGATTGACCACTACATAAACTGAAAGCAGGGAGGGGTTGTGTTCTGAGAAAATTGGCCATTGATCTGGCTCTCTTCAGATATAAAGAATAGGACAAAAATCTGTTTTGACTCATTAAAAAAAAAAAAAACACAAAGTGAATAAAACAGCAACTACCTTTTATTTTTATAGTTTTTTGAAAAGAGAGAGAGCCTCTTAAAATATGACATGTGACTCAAGCAAGAGGCAGAACGATAGCAAGTTGGGAAAGGGGCTCTTCGTGTGATTGCTCATGCAGATTCCCACCAGGAATGAGTTGTCTGTCTCGTTTCCCTGGAGCAATGTGAAAACCTCCCTGAGCCGTGGTTCCCAAGCCTGTGGTGCATTAGGTTCATTGGAGAGCTTTCCAAATCTGAGTGCCCGGGTCACACCCCAAACCATGAAATTGGAGGGGCTGGGGAAGGGATCAGGCATTCCCCATAGAGATTCCCACATGCACCTGGTTAGAAACCACAGTCGTGGGGTTTTAAAACAACACAGAGACCACTGCTGTGTACACTAGTTTTCAGGATGGCCACATTCACTGGATAAATGACCACCACCCGATCCTTAGTCAGAACTCCTCTTGAGAATCATCAGGTGTAGTTGTAGATATCTGGGTTCAAATCCGGCTTTTCCATTTACCAGGAGATGAGTCCTGAGCTAGTTAGTGTCTTAGCTTCTTTAAGGTTCTCTTTCCTCATCTATAAAACCACTAGTAAACTTTACCCCATGGAGCTTCTGAAAGAAAATATGAAGAAAGTGCCTGGCAGAACAATGCCAATTCCCTTCCTTCTATTATTACATTTATTGAAAAGGGACAGAAAACTCTAGTCTTTTCTATCCTGCCATTAATAATTTGTGTTGTGTTGTTTTCACATGTTTATAAAGGATTGGAAAAAAAATGTATCTCAGTCAAGGATGCAAAAGTTTGAAGTTTTCTTTGTCATTAAATGTATTTGTTCCCTTAAGTACTGGGAGTCCCAAGAGGAGGTAGCTCATTCAGTCAATCAGTTCTCCAAGCAAGATTTGCTAAGTATCTGTGACAATAGCTCATCAATCCTAAAACGCACTGACTTGCAAAATAACTCACTGTTATTTTATGTCTGCATAAAGAGGGGGAACCTTTGCCAATTAACGTACGACGTGCCATCAGTTGTAAGAGGAATCCCTATTTCATAAATGTTCCAGTGAGCCACAAAATAGACATCACAGAGCTGGTGGAATGTGATCCCACGCAAGATGCTAGGCACGGGACGCAGAGCGACACAAGACACTGAGTCAGCCAGTGGAGGCAGCAAAGGACCAAGCCCCACAGAGGACCAATGCTCCTCTCTCCTGAGAAGAGAGTGGCCCCCAGTTTCATCCAACAATGGGAGAGTCAAAATGGCTCCTGGTCTATATCTCAGCAGATCACATAAGCCATGAAACAGGAAGAGGCTCAGCATCAGAAGGAATCCGGTTTGATGGTCACAAGATCTTTGTTCCTCACACCTTCCCATTCAACAGAAGAATTTGTGTTGTGATCCCAAATGGATCCAGATATAAGCTTGGAAAACATTTTCTGAATAGAGCCCTTTGCTCATTCGCCGTATACTAATACAGATATGCCCTCATTTCTCTCTTCTTTCATGAAAGCCTCCTTGCCCAGAAATGTGCCCTCATTTACTATTTCTTTAATGTAGCTGCCAAAATATGTCCCCATGGGCAGCAAGGTGTTTGGGGATATTTTTGGAACTGGCACTATAAGTGATTTTGACTTATCCTGTTAAAATGCAACCTTTGTATTTAGTTTGGGAAATTGATGTTTTGGCGACAGAAAACAAATCCAAATGGAAAGAGAGAGAAAAAAATAATAGCCACTTCAAATCCAAATGAGACTCTCACTTAGGGCATCTTGGTGGACCATGCCAGCCCTGGTCCCCAGTGCTGTCCCTCCGAAGGTGAGCAATTTAGAGAATGAAGGCTGGGTAGGAGGGTGGGTGCCCACATTAGCTCATTAAGGAAATGATCTTATTAGTCCTTCTTATTAAGGAAGACTCCTTAAGAATTGACAGTGTGTAGACTTTGAACCTGCCTGATAAAAAGTGGGTCTTATCAAACAGCTCCCGCTCCTAGTGAAAAGGTCTAGATCATCCAATCCCCAGTACAAACATGTCTCTAAGCTTCTGTTTGCATACTCCGGAAAGAAAAAGACGATTTCTCATTTTCTCTGACTCTGGCACAAACAGCATTCCAGGGGATGGCAGCTCCCACGGACATTGATGAATCATTGAGTGTTAACGGCACATGGAAGAAGCCAGAAGTTTCCCGTGTGACCTGACATGGAAACCTTCCCATTGCCACTGTTTGGGTCCTTTTATTTATTTAACTCTTTGGCTTTCTCTCTGAACGGATCCGGTGCTTCAGTTTTTCTGCCATCACTTGTCTGAGCTGACCCCGTCCGGAAGTTGTAAGGCTGAGATTTTGACAGCTCTGTCATTTTCGTGGCTGCGCAGGGGGGTGCCGAGCTCACAGGATTATTGCTCTCCAGGAATACTTCACTCCAGAATCAAGCAGAAGGTCAAGAGAGACAGAGAGAGAGAGAAAAACTCTAATTAAGTCAGACAAGGCAGGCGTGGGCCATAAAATGTGCATGCGACTTCAGGGAGGGCCTCGTGTTTGTGTCCAAGCGCAGCCATCGGCCCCAGTCAGGGGCCGCACTTGTCACAAATGGACAACAACAAAATTGCCATTAGAGTGAGTGACTCCTTAAGAACTGGCTTCATTCTCCGCTCCTACCCTGCTATTAAGGTGCCCCTCGAATCAGATTAAGGCACGGCGCTGTAACACATAGCTTGATTAGAGCGATGGAAGGAGAGTGAGCTCTTGTCTTACATTTGCTGCCTTTGTTCCAAAGATGTGTGACTTCTGGGGACCAGCCTGGTGTGTAATGCAACCAGACAGCAGTGCCCAAATAGAATTAAAGGGCAGGGCGAGATTTGTTCCTCTGGGAACGGAACTGAGAAGAGCCTTGCTCTAAATGTGTGTGTTGGGTCCCTGCTCTAAGGAACTAGGCACCATGTAGAAATCCCAGACACTCAAAGGGCTTTAGTCCATTTGAAGTCATCAAATTCCATCTGAGACCTACTATGTGCCAAATGTTGGACAAGACATTGGTGCTTCAACAAAGTCACAGAGAGCAGGAACTTCATGTCTAATGGGGCTTAAGACAGGTGAGCAAATAATGTTAATAGAAGGTGACAAGTGCAATAATAAGTCTTTAAAATTGCTGAGTATCTACTCTGTGCTAGTGGTCACTGTTCTAAGAGCTTTACAAAAAATAAGTCTTTTAAGGTAAATGGTAGACTTTCATGCCTGGAGCTTGAAGAATATGCAAGTAACCTGAGAGGTGTTTAAATGGGTCTTGAAGGATATAAGGAATGATTTCCTTTATCTAAGAAGGAAATAGAGGAAAAGTAGGTATTACTGTTCAGAGTGGCATACAATGTGATCATCCAAGAAACGAGGTATTCCTGCAGCATAAAGCAGGAGTCAGGAGCTGGAGAGGAGCTCAGGATAACAGGATGGGTGAAGGTTCTGTTGCATAGGTGCTGACACCATGGAGAATTTTAAGCAGGGATGACATTCAAACCCTTTCTCAGAGCGGTGCCAATCTTTGATGGCCCAGTGTCATGACTCCAGGGACAAGGCAAATGAGAAAGGCAGTGGCAAGGGAGGGGGCTGAGAAGAGGAAACAATGAGTTGAAGAGCCATAATGAGGTGACCAGAATGGCACCGGTGGAAGTGTCCCCAAGACTTGCTAGTGCAGAAGAGGTAGACACAGGGTGAGGCAGAAAGTTAAATGCATTTCCGCCTTAACCATTTTGCTACAGATTCAACTCTCCTTTGTCCTTCTGTGAGGCAGCCCCTGGAAAAAGAGGTTTGCCTCCAGCACGGGAAAGGGTCAGAGTTTCCTGCAGACCCTTGCTGAGCTCAGTGGCTCCCTTTGCCTCCTGAGCAGGGGCCCAGCCCTCCGTTCTGAGGAAGGCTGTGTGCATAGTAGCTATGGGGGCAGGGCACCGTGTTGTATGATTAGAAATGTCTCAGAAATGTGACCAGTAGTGAAAGGAAGAGTCTGATCAACCCTGATGGATGTCTTTGTTGGGGGAGCTTCAGAGGAAGGAGGAATATTACGTGAGGGCCTAGGGTTAGAGAGAGGGTCTCTTTGCTGGAGAGCTTGCCAGCTCTATACACACACACACACACATGCATGCATGCATACTCATGCATACACATGCATACACATGCATGCACACACATGCATGCATGCACTGAACTTAGCCCTGCTCCTGCAAAGCTCCATGATGCTATTGTGGAAAAACCATGGGAGCTTTGGAGGAGCAGGAAGAATCCACGCCTGATGAAAACTTGACTTCTGCTTCGGAGCTTACCACCAGGCAGCATCCTCTCTGCTCCCATGCAGCGCTACCATGGAGAGCAAACCTTCCGCTGACAATAAGCTGGAGGCCTGCCCCCTGCACCTCGCTGGCTCTTCTGCAGCCTGATCAGGAGCCACCATTCAATCCTCCCTCCCCTCTCGCCTCCCCCACTGCACTGAGCTCTCAGCAGCCTCCTCGCTCATTGCAGGCCCTTAGTAGAGCCTCCACACGTCCTAACCACATATCAGCTTTCTAAATTGAGAAGGTGATGAATTTTTAAATTCTCGAATCTGCTCTGTAATAATCTCTCCGCCACCCTACACATTATGATGCAGGAAAGCAACAGATGTGTTTTCCTAGGACTGGGGGAACATGAAATATTGATGGGGAAAAGGACTGTGGCCATGGCGTCGAGGTTCGCCTAAAAGGAAAGTAGCCACTCACAACCCAGCCTCTCATTTTCCATCTTTTGCTTCTGACACTTTGGACGTGAAAATGCCCCAAACACAGGATTCTCAGGGCTACTTCAACGAAAGCTCTTAAAAATCGGTGCAGCGAAATCTGCCTAAAAACCTCTTTATCAGTCTCTGGGGACCAATCGCTACTGCGGCTAACACACATTTGATCTATACAGATGAGTTTCCCTTTGTCCCCGAGGGAACCTCTGTGAACACAGTGGATTTACATGGTGCCAAGCCCAAGTGGCCTGTTGGAAAATAAATAGCATTTTAACACGTCCACGTTCCCGTCCCCAGGATGAAAAGTAGCATGAGGGCTCTTCTCTGAGTTTTCTATCTGGGCCACAGGACATAATCAAAACGTCATTTTCAAAGCATTTCTTTTCATGGCGACATTTCACTCCGAGGCACCACATTCTGAAAAGAAGAGGTGCAAAGCAGAGATTCCACTGGTTCAGAGAAAGAAAGAAAGGTTAAAATTTCAGCTCAGACAGTATTTCCAAACATGTGTGCGCGTGCCATGGGGTATAATGCATATGGTAAAATAGGCAAGGTGTCCTTAAGAGGCACCAAGCTGAAATTTTTAACTGTGATATTTATTTATTGTAATGCATATTATGAGTATATATACACACATGTTGATATGTATATATAGGGCAGGCAAAAATAGGTTTGCAATTGTGAGTACACACTACAGAATTTATCCTTGTATTCTTATTTATCAATTATAGCATTATTACTTTTTTTTCTCATTGGCATTGTTTTATTTATTAACTAGAGAGGTGGAGACACACCCAGAAATTCAACTGCATATCTTTTCCCCACATTGGGTTATAATTAATTTTTTTTAAATCTTTATTGTTGAATGTATTACAGAAGTCCCCCTTTTTTCCCCATTGATCTCTTCTAGCCCATCCTGTTGTCTGTGTCCATAGGTTTTGCCTATATGCATACAATTTCTTTGGTTGATCTCTTCCCACACCCACCCAACCTTACCTTCCCTCTGAGATTCAACCATCTATTTATTTTGTTCCACGTATGGTGAGATCATGTGATACTTGTTTTTCTCTGACTGGCTTATTTCTCACTTAGCATAATACTCTGCACTATGATTTCATGGAAATTATTAGCAAGGATGAGGCTGAAGTTACAAACAATAAGTCAACTTGAAGAAAAATATTAAGGGAAAGAGCCAAGGACCTGGTGGAAAGTCAAGTGCAGGGGAGGACTGGATAGAGCAAAAACCCGGAAGGTGGTGGGGCAATGACTGACAACTGGGAAAAGCCCATCAGGGGAAATTCCCCACATATGTTGTTAGGAGCATCAGGGCTGGCTCTGCCCTTCCCTGAACAGCGGTTGTAGGTGGGAATCGAGCTGACATCCCTGCAGAACCACAGGCCACCACCGATTCCCTGTGACTCAATGGGATTTGAATCACAATCCCCTGTTGTCTAAAATTCTGTTTCCCTTGTGCAGAGAATTGCACATGCGTGGTACCTAAATCCCCCCTGTCATATCAACCCTGAAATGCTGTAAGCCATGACATTGCCTGCCACTCAATAGGCACACCTTTCAGAGATGGGTTCTCTAGGCTAGTGGGCTTTGTGGTGGATTCTCAGGTGCAAGAGGAGGGTTCTAACTCGCTAAGATGGGTCCCAGCTGGGATGAAAAGATGGTGATAGCAGTGTGTGGCTCCTGAGGCTTTAGGACATGCCAGGCATGGAGCATGAAGTGTGTCTGTGTCAGTATGTAGTTACAGAAAGAAACATAATAGGTGTAGGGTTTGGTGCTACTGTTTCAGGCATCCCCTTTGGTGTGGGGACTTACCCCACTATTGTATACTGTGCTGCACCTCTGCCACTTTAACATAGCCTTCAACAATTGCTCCCCTCAATGGAAACAGGAAGTGCTGCGGGCGGTTTCTTGTGTTGTTCTGGAAGCAGTGACAGTTTCCCAACGCTGCTGCCAGTGAGACACACCTATGCCTTGTAGTAGTCTCAGTATATCTTTAAGGATATTCATCATTAGGAATTGAGTTTAGCTTCCACATAGAAAATAAAAAACACCTGGAATGAAAGACCACCAAGAGTGCCTCCCTATTATTTACAGACACAAAGAAAAGGCCACTAAAGTAAGATTAACTTTCCAACCCCACATGATGTAAAAGTACACATGGCCCAGCAAAGTCAGCCTTTATCCTCAGATCAAGCATACCTGCTAAGGGAAGACATGTTCCACTTAATGCTGGCCAAATCAGTATGTACCTCGGAGGGAAAAAATAAGGAAAAGGTGAACTTAATGAGGCAAAATTATGACTTGTATTGGAAAGTGATTAGCTGGGATCTGGGCAGTGACTACAGTGGGGTTATGTTACAACTTGATCTGGCTGATGTGTTTCAGAAGGACTCATAATTCATGTTTCAACTGGAGAAATAGCTTCGGCGCATGATGCAACACACGGCATTTTTGTTCAGGTGGTTGGACAAGAAGCAGAAAAAGGGGTTGTTTGAGACTCTGATTGAGAAAAGGTTCTCAGTGATTTCCACACAATGTGTGTGGGCATTTTGTAGCAGTGAAATGTATTTCTCACTTAAATCTACTTCCCAGGAAGATTCATAATTCTGATGGTCCTTGTTTATGGAAGCAAGAGCATGGTTAGTACTTTAAAAAAATACACTTTTCAAGCCTAGCCAGTGTGGCTCAGTGGTTGAGCATTGATCTATGAACCAGTAGGTCACGGTTCAGTTCCCAGTTAGGGCACATGCCTGGGTTACGGGCTTGATTCCCAGTGAGGTGTGTTCAGGAAGCAGCCGATCAATGATTCTCTCTCATCATTGATGTTTCTATCTCTCTCTCTCTCCCTTCTTCTCTGAAATCAGTAAAAATATATATTTTTAAAAACCAAATTCAAGCCCTCCTGTGTTTTTATGGTACAGGATGTAATTCTCTGTGAACTGTATCCTTAGAGAAGAGACATGTACAAACGTATTTTTCAAAGGTATTCATAATAATGAATGTTTATTCTCATTCAATGGCAACCTTGATAAGAGTTTGAAGTATCACTCTTCTCATTCAAAAGGTTTAGAAACTTCTATTGAAGCCCTTAGATAGTAAAATGGCTTCACACACTACACACACACACACACACACACACACAGTAACTCGTTTACAGAGAATATTAAAATGAAATTTTAAAGCAATCACTTTCTGGGAGAAAAAAAAAAGTTGCATTCTTTATGAAGGACTTGTCCCTATACTCACAGCATTAAAGCAGCGGGACTGATGGAGTCAAAACCAATTTTTAGGACAATGAAGTAAAAGTCTGGCTGTGAGTTCCACTGGTTTTCGCTTTGGCCTTGTGGGGGGATGGGAAGAGCATTGGAAAGGAAATCAGAACTGTGGGTTCCCGCCCACCTGTGCTGGGTGACATAAAACTGGGTCGACCTTAATCTCTCCAACCCTCCTTGTCCTTTTCAATAAAATGCTAGTTTTGTATTAGATCAGAGTTTCCTACCCTCTGTTCCTCATAGCTAAGAGCAGGACGGGTGTAACTGAGAGGAGGGTGGTTTCAAAAAAGGGACTTCAGGCCCTGCTTTAAATATCAAGACTCTGAAATAGGTTTCGTTTATAGTTCAGTCACCAGAAAGATATTAGGTTGGAATCTCCTATTTAAAAAAAATGTCTCATGATCCTCCCCTTAATACTCACAGTTTTCGGACTCCTTTTAATTTTTATCGACATCTCTGTCATGGGGCAGTTCATATGAACATGTTTGTCGAAGGCAAATGATAGTGATGACTGCCGTGCTTTGCTCACCGATTGTCAATAACAATCTGATTGTGCGGGGAGTATTTAGAGAGGGGCCCAGGCCTCTGTGAACCAGCCAGAGTACATTTTGCACCACTTAACTGGTCACCTTTTGAGCCATTTAACTCATCATCTTTTGAAAATTCACAATATCCAAGGTTTATTATGAGCCCACAGGTTCTATGTTTAGTATTTTGCATTTCTCACGGAATCCTCAAAATCCTTGACCTTGGTCTCATTACCCATAGTTCACAGATGAGGAAACCAAGGCTCAGGAGCTTGAACAAGGCCACAAATTAGCAAATGACTTGGCAGTCCCCCAGGCCTTTCCCACACTTAAGCTCTGGAGAACAACAAAAGGGTCCCCGGGGATCCAGGCCAGGATTTGTAGCCTGAGGTCAGCGTCTAAGCTGATTATTGCTTAGTTATTAGAGGAATATATTATTTTATTGAATAAGCTTTCTCCCAAAGCTTCCTCTGTTCTCATCACTCTGGTGAGTTGCTTTTAGCGTCCTTTCCAAGAGAAGGGATAATGTGAGATAGATTCTTGAGCAGAGAGGATGGGAAATACTGCTTCTCGCTAGGACCACAGTTGTGCCCACATGCAGTCAAGGTCTCCATCAAGGTCAGTGGGCTGGATGACCGAGCATTGTAGGTCTAGGAAGCCAGTATGCAAACTTGTCTCTACTTTTCATCAGATCTTTGGGTGCCTGGTAGTTGTCTCCTATTGTGTGGTGTGTGTATGTATATGTGTGTTCACCGTATCATGCTACCTTTCATCTGTGTATTGTTGAGCAGAGTCCTGCTGCTTTACACCGCTTTGCTATTGTGTGTGTATCACAGAGAAGGTTTGCCCCCACACACACTCACCCCCACCCCGGGCTCTGTTCCACTGACCTACCCTTGTTCTCTACCATTGTTTCCATGTCGACACCAATTTTCTATCCACGGTGCCTGAATCAGAATGGACTAAGTCACTAGAAGTGACAGTCAGTTCAAAAAATAAAAGTGGCAGCCCAGCTGGTGTGACTCAGTGCTTGAGCATTGACCTATGAACCAGGAGGTAACCAACAGTTCAATCCCCAGTCGGCGCTTATGTCAAAGTTGCGGGCTCAATCCCCAATAGAGGCAGGTTGGAGGCAGCCAATCAATAATTCTCTCTCATCATTGATGTTTCTCTCTCTCTCTCTCTCTCTCTCTCTCTCTCTCTCTCTCTCTCTCTCTCTCTCTCTCTCTCTCTGTTTCCCCTTTGAAATCAATATATTAAAAAATAAAATAAAAATGGCAAAACACAGACATGCACATTTAAAGGATGCCTTTGGGGAGAAGCAAGTTGCAAGAAGAGCTTCTTCTTGTGCCCTGGGATGAGACAACTGACTGTCTCAAGCCAACCCCACGCCTAGATACACTGACTTAACTAGAGGTCCTGCCAATCCATGGCTGCCTCGGTAAGCGGTGCCTGGGGCTTTCCCAGAGTGAAGTCACCTTGGCCAGGCCAAGCAGGGACTCTCTAGCTAGACCCCGGGGGGATGTGTGGGCTCCCTGGTCCTGCAGAGGAGGAAGTTTCTGTCATCCCCCTTCCTTCTCCATGTGCGCGTACATGTCCCTCTGCCCATGGCTGCTGTGCCCAGCCTGCCATGTGCTGTGGAGCTGTGGACAGGAAGGGAAAGGGTGGGCCCCAACTTGGAGACTTGTTTGCTTCCCTGAAGAAGAGACTTGGGGACAGAACCATTGCTCTATCTGGCGAAGTCTGTGGCCTTCCTGCCTAGGGCTGTGCCTTCGATGGGGCATGGTGGGGCACTGCCTGGGTGAGTGTGAATGCTCTCTGCCCAGCTCCGAAGG
Organism: Pipistrellus hanaki; assembly: GCF_964339955.1. Lineage (NCBI taxonomy): Eukaryota > Metazoa > Chordata > Mammalia > Chiroptera > Vespertilionidae > Pipistrellus > Pipistrellus hanaki. The sequence continues at coordinate 7,482,007 of NC_140507.1, read as the reverse complement.
GCAGTCATGTTGCCAAATGCTTTTTCCTTCCCCGGACATCTCATTCTAAATCCATCTTCTATGCATTCATCAAAATGGCTTTCGTAGTGCCTCAGTGTTGCTGTCTCCGTATCAATGCCCCCAACCCGGGGAGGCTGTGGGCAGGGTGCTTCCCAGGCTACCATCCTAACTCTCTGCCCTGGGGTGTCTTCCGTCCACTCCAGGGAAAGGGTCCTTTTCCCTCGGCTCCTTGGCCACGGTGGCCACGTCTCAACGCGCTCCTGGCTCCTGAGAGCTGAGTTGGGACACGCCTCAAAGTGCTTGGGCTGCCTCCGAAAGAGGTTGAACTGGGGAGTGCGAGGGGGAAATATATGTGGGAACGGTTTAATTGTCTCCAAGAGGATTCTTAGTAATCAGGATGCCAGTGTGTGTTTTCCAGAGCCTAGAGCTGACATAAATAATGTAGCGTGGCTCGCTCTGTGCAGGCTTGCTGAGGAATGCTGATGGAGAGAGCCAAACAGGGATCTGAGGCTCCCGGCTCCCGGCACAGCCTTTAAATCCTTTTATTGAGTAGTAGTGTGGAAACCACACCCAGGGCCCTGGCGGGCCTTGGATGCCAGGAGAAGCCGCCAGAGGAGAAACTTTCGGGGGAGCCGCCTCGCTGGGTGTTTTGGAGGATGTGGATCTGGATGGCTCCAGGGAACGGCTGGGTAATTTCATTTTGTGCCCCCGATCCCAGAAGGAGCAGGACGGTTCTACCACGGCCCTGATAGCCCGGTAAGTGTGCTGCTGTCGCTACCAAGATGGGACTGGCCCCTCCAACATAGTTAAAAGCATTGCGCTAGCCTTTTAGAGCCTCTTGCCTTAATGGGAAGAGCCAAACGAGTTTTGCTGGACAGCTAGCCCCAGATGAAGTCCTGCCGCTTAAGCTCCTTTAAAGGCGAAGTGTGCACAGGGAGGGCAGGAGGGACCACGCATGCAGGGACCAGTTCATCTGCAGGCAGGAAACAAGAGTACCTTCACGTGGGATTTTTGCAGGAGGTCTGCCAAGCCAGGTATCCGAGTGAAGAGACTTCCAGATTTTTATTTAAAGTGTAATTCAAGCCCTGTCTTGGCCACAAGCCCTAACAGTGAGGGCAAAGGAGGGGACGGGAGGGGACGGGAATGAAGTGGAGGGGGGTTAGAAATAACTGTGGTGGTTCGTGTTGAGGGACAGGTTCTGGGCATTCCATTAAAAAGACAGCTCTTTCTTGCTTTGACTCTGGTGGTTTGGAAAAGGACCTCAGGGAATATTTGTGTTGTGTTCTTTTTTTTTCTTTTTGATTAAGGCACTTGGGGTCTAGAAAAGAAGATTAAAGCAGGATCCGTTTAATGTATTTAGTTTGCCTCCCAGACATGAAGCTTCAGAATGGTGAGTGTCAATTCTATTCCTGGTGTTTGGGGTAGCTGGCTGGGGAAAGGGTTCTTGAGCAGGAGTTGTGAGCAGGGATCTGTTAGCACATCCGGGCTGTTTTACAGCTTTGGCCAGTGATAGGAGCTGGTGGATCGGTGCAGAAAAGGCATAGATGACACGTTTGGTGGGACTGGAAGGGTCTGTGCGGCTTGCCCTTTAAGGGAGGAGGCTGCTTCTGCTGTTGCTGGTCAATTAATTATGGGACCTCATTGGGAAACCAGGGGTCATGCCCTGAAATTCACAAGAAACATGTCAAGTTACTTCCTTTTTTACTTTCATCCTGGGACATGTGTATTTCCCTCTTTGAAGTTGCTACATCATTGTTTGGGTTTATTTGCTTGCTTGTTTTCTCCTTCATGTTTTATAAAAATAGTATTTGGAAATTTTGTCTGTGGTATGAGCCCCTGAATGTGTCATGAAGAATTATAGAAGCTGCTTTGGACCACCTGATTCGTGTGAGGTTTGCTTTGTCTGAGCCTCATTTTCTCCTCTCCCTCCTGCTCTGTTTACCTGCTGCTTTTGATGGCTCCATCAACAGAATTTTTATTGGATGGTCACCAGTGTCTGCAAACGCCTCTCCGCTTATGCAAATGCTTTCCCAGCTCCAAGCTGTGCTGTGTTCCCTGTCAGTCTCTGTCCTCCTGGGTAAGGACACAGAGGGGGTTCCACTGAGATTGCTGTAGTCTGAAGGATCGGTCTCAGCCATTCTCTGGCAGGCCTCCCATTCTTTGGGCAAAAGCATGCCCATCTGTGAAATGGGCAGGTGATCTGGCTGACAATGGAACACTGCCAACCTTTGGGAGTTTTTGGGTCATGGCTATGAAAGTTTGAAAGAAAAAATAAATTGTAATAGACCAGTGGTTGCCAAACTCATTAGTCAACAGAGCCAAATATCAACAGTACAACAATTGAAATCTTTTGAGAGCCAACATTTTTAAAAAATATATTTTATTGATTTTTTTTTACAGAGAGGAAGAGAGAGGGATAGAGAGTTAGAAACATCAATGGGAGAGAAGCATTGATCAGCCACCTCCTGATCCCCACTGGGGATGTGCCCACTGGGGATGTGCCCACAACCAAGGTACATGCCCTTGACTGGAATCGAACCTAGGACCTTTCAGTCCGCACACTGATGCTCTATCCACTGAGCCAAACCAGTGAGGGGAGTGCCAAATTTTTTACTTAAACTTCTTCGAATGCCACTTCTTTAAAATAGTCTCGCCCAGGCCATGGTATTTTGTGGAAGAACCACACTAAAGGGGCCAAAGAGCTGCATATGGCTCGCGAGCAGAGGTTTGCCGATCACTGTAATAGACAAATAGTTAGTGGTTGTCTGCAGGCTATTTCTCGGTAGGCCTGCGTTCAGAAATGTTTGAAACACACCCAAACCGTTACAGCCTATTGGTTATCATTTATATGAGCATCAGAAGACAGTGCATTTTAACTGCAGAGAGAACGCCATCGTACTAATAAACAAAACTCCATTTCTATAACAGAAGTGACCTGAAGGAATGTGAGGAATTGATAGAAGGCTGTGGTGCTCGGGTGCAAAGTCACGGCTTCATGTTTAATTTAACAAAACATTAAACATTTCATGTTTAATTTAATGAAACATTAGAGCCCTAGGATTTGTCACCTTCATGACAGAGTGTCAGAACTGTGGGATAGTCTCGGGATATATGTTCTTTCTGCAGGACTCCTGGATGACACAGGATGGGACTCACATCCAATGACCTGGACTTGTCTCCAGGGGTCTCTTTTGTTGTTGTTTTGATGGGAAAACAATAACAAGTAAAACTGCACCAACAACAAATTAGACTCGTACTTCTCGTGTAAAATTTTAGGGGGTGTTATTAGCAGGCATTTAGGCAAATCTACTCACATTGAGCATCAGCACAAAGGCAATTGCAGGTCTACCTTTTTTGCTTCTGAGAAGATAAGCAGAGGGACCTACAGGACAAGAAAAGCTGGAAGGTTGGGGTCATTTATCAGGTGGTAAACTTTTAGTGAACCATGGGGATTTTTTAATGAGCTGTTTAAGAAGGTGGGGTGAGATGTGGGGTGGGGGGGTGGGAGGATGGAGGAGATGTATCACTTGGATAAAGATGACCACCAGGGGAGAGAGGAGAGGCCCTGGGCCCTGCATAGCTTGCCAGGGTTGTTCTTTTCCTTCATCTGAAAAATGTGACTGGAGGTGGATAGTGCTGTTTTGCCGTTGGCTTGTGATGGAAAATTTCCTTTTTTTGTATTTCAAAGTGCTGAACCATGGATCTGCCCTACATCTCTGTCTGCATTGCAGGTCGGTGGGGCTCTATTTTTGTCTGATGATTAAAATGTTTAGCTTCTTTCAATGGAAAACACTTTACGTTTGAGCAATGAAGGCAATTGCCAATCCATAGAACATGCATGTATATGTGTACCTGTATGTATTTATACACACACACACATGCACGCACACACACACAATATACAGACACACAAACACACACACACACACACACACACACACACACACACACATTTGCCCTCCGTTTATTTGAATTATCTCCTATAACACTTCCGCGGTGCTGTATAAAACACAAGATAGAATTACACAAGTGCAGTGTTTTGTGAGGGCAGGAGTGCCGATGCCTCTCCGTGTTATCACACACGCAGCCTGACTGTGCCTTGAAGTGGCTGAGACCAGCTGCTCTGGGCAGAGATGTCATGTTAATGCAACTCAGAGGAGCATACAGCACGAGAAAATCGTTATGACAGGGACTGACCCGAAGAGCAAGTTGTTTTTTAACCTTTTAAAAAGGTGTTTTAACCTCATCCTAAGTAGCAACAGATACTTTATTTAATAGAATTTTTTTAGAATAATGTATTGATTTTTAGAAAAAGAGAGAGATAGAAACACCGATGTGAGAGCACAACATCGATTGGTTGCCTCCTGCACACCTTCCACTGGGGATCAAGCCCTCCACCAGGGCATGTGCCCTTGACTGGGGAATCAAACTGACAGTCTCTTGGTGCATGGAACCATGCCCAGCCAACTGAGCCACACCAGCCAGGGCTAGTTGAATAACTTTTTAAAACTCTGCTGTAGGTTGCATTCTGCAATGGGGGGTGCAGAAGAGTGCTCTGGACTGCTAAGGAGCCCTGTTCCCATAGGGTGGGGTGGGGGACTGAGGAACCCCAGCCCCACCGTGGCAGGGAGGGTGGGTGGATGGTGCCCTGCTTACTCTCCAGACCTGCCCTCTTGGCCTCCAGGTCTGAGGTCTGAGATCAGCAGGGTAGGATCTGGCTTACCTTGAACAGGTGAGGGATGGCACCTCCGGTTCCACCACCCAGCCACAGCGTCTGTCATCTGCAGGGCTCCTGGCTCAGGCTTCCATTGACTTCCCAGTGCAGTTCCCAGGGTCCTAAGGCCCAGTGGTCTAACCATTGAGCCCTGGGCCTGTTCTTTCTCTCCATGCTCACCCACTTGTGTTACTCAGCCCTTTTCCTGGGTGTGTGCAAACAAAAACATCACAAACCAGCAAACACAGAGACAAACTCTTCCACCCAAGACCTTCTGTGTGAAGCAGGCTGTGCTGAGAGTTTGGGGAGAGGAAACGTTTCGTATGGCAGCAATAAAGAATTTCAGATGGAGTATGTGACACCACCTTCTTAAACAGTCCCTGTCATCAGGGGAGCAAAGTCACTGAACATCTGTCCACCGGCTTCCGCTCTTCTCTCTCTCTCTCTATAGATAGATAGATAGATAGATAGATAGATAGATAGATAGATAGATAGATATAGATATAGATATAGATATAGATATAGATATAGATATAGATATAGATAGATAGATCAATCTCTATCTCCCTGTCTCCCTTACCCCCCTTCCTCCCCCTCTAATTTCCCCCTCTGCTAGAAATTCAAGTGTTTCTCCCATTGTATTTATGCAGAGCAGCCTGCACTGCCCGCTCCTGACCCCAAGCCTCATCAGAACACTGCTGGACAGAAGCCAGTCTATTCAGGGCTTAGCCTTTCTCTCCTTTCCAACAGACTCCACCAGAAAAAGGCAATGATTTAGAGATTTATTCCCTCCTCAGATGTGAATAATACCATTTCCCATCACCAAAGCCCAAATCCCCAACAGAGAAAAAGTTGTGTTTTGTGTTAAAAGGTTTTCTGACACCTAATATTATATTATGTATTTCATCATGCTTTCCAGTGTCCTTCCCACATGAATGATTGATTGATTGATCATAGAGGCAGCATTGCGAAGGGTGAGAGCACAGATGCTGGTGTTTACTGCTTACTACTGTGTGACTCGGTAAATTCCAGTGGCCCCTTTTCATCTGTGGGATATGTTCCAAGACCCCCAGTGGAGGCCTGAAACCAGGCATAGTACTGAACCCTACACATACTATGCTTGCTTCTTACTATGATAAAGTTAAATTTATAAATCAGGCACAGTAAGAGGTAAACAACAATAACTAATGATCAACCAGAACAATTATATCAATATCTTACAATAAGAGTTATGGGGCTCAGCCAGCTTGGCTCAGTAGTTGAGCATCAACCTATGCACCATGGTTCAATTTTCTCGGTCAAGGGCACATACCTGGTTTGTGGGCTCGATCCCCAGTTTGGGGGCTTGCAGGAGGCAACTGATCCATGATTCTTTCTCATCATGGATGTTTCTCTCTCTTCCTCTCCTTCCTCTCTGAAGTCAATAAAGAAATATGTTTAAAAGAAAGAGTTATGAGAATCTGGTCTCTCTCTCAATATCTTGGTAGTTTGTACTCACTTTTCTTGCAATGATGTGAGATGATGAGATGCCATGTTGTGGCATAGCATTAGGTTATAGAAGGGTGACTTCCAAGCTCCGTCGACCTGATAACCCATACAGACCCAAAGGACTAATGGACAGGGAGCATACAGAGTGTGGAGATGATAGACAGCTGGATGATTCATGTCCCAGGCAGGATGGCGCAAGATTTCATACTCAGAACAGCCCACAATTAAAATTGCATGAATTGTTTATTTCTGGAATTTTTCCACTCAGTATTTTGGACTGTGGTTGACAATGGGTACCTGAAACTGTGGAAAGCAAACCTACAGATAAGTTGGGGTTTCGGTCCCTGAGTGGCATCTTCCAGGTAGGCTCCTGATATGATTCAGTGAGACAATGTGTCCAAACACGCTGACCACAGACCCTGGTTCATGCGATTAGTTCTTTGTCTATACGCAAGTTCATAATTTCATTTTTTAAAATATATTTTTATTGATTTCACAAAGTAAGGGAGAGGGAGAGAGAGGTAGAATTATCAATGATGAGAATCATTGATGAGCTGGCTTCTGCATGCCCCCTACTGGAGATCGAGCCCATAACCCAGGCATGTCCCCTGTCTAGGAATGGACCCATGAACTCCTAATACATAGGTGGACACTCAACCTCCTAGTTCATAGGTGAATACTCAACCACTGGCTGGGCATCAATTTCATCGTTTCATTTTTATCTAGATTTCATGATTGCATTTTTCCTTCCATTTCCAAAATAATTTCAGTGTAAATTGGTATGGTGCTGGGACCCTGGCACAGACCAGGTCACCCCTCACACCACTGCATGGAAATTAGCAGAGTTGCCAACCCTCCTCCACCTTTAAGACAGATGGGGGCAGCCCGGGCCGCCTTCCCACAAGCTGGCTTTGGGGTTAGTATGCATGTTTCTCTTCAGGGACCTTCCTCCTGCTGCTATTTTCAGCTGATAGCTGACCACCCAGGAGTGGTTCCGAACACCTGGCTTCAGTGTGATGTTTCTCCCAAGCAGAGCATTGCTAGAAACACTCACACTCAGAGTCATCTCATCCGTCTTCTGCAGCGGAGAACCCAGTTGTTCACTCTTGGTTTGAGTCCTCCGAAGGCAGGGCTGCTGGGGGGACAAGGAACAATTATTACCACTACATTTTAATCAGCTGTTGCAGTACCAATATTGAATCTGAAAGTTACTAGCTACTAGTTAGATCCTGGCCTGGTGCATAACAGGCACATCAGTCACTCCACGGTGATTAACATCTATTCAGAACAGAGAGTGTATTATGGGTACTAAATTATCATAGAAATTAATGCAGTCTTTTTAATGGGCTTAAAATATGTTAATAAATACAGTATTCTAGCACCTGAAGTCTAAGGAACCAAAGTCATTAAAGATGGATATAATTATATTTATTATTGCTGAGATCTTGGTGTGTGTGTTGGGGGGGGGGGGAGAGATAGTTTAATGAGCATGAATGAAACAGTGGTTCTTTAAAACTTCTTACCTAAAGAAACTGTTTCCTTTGAGGAGTTACTTCATAGAATTGTTGAATGAGAGAACCATATAAGAAGTAAGTCAGAGACAATAATTTTTTTAACCAATGAACTTCAGAGGTCCACTGGGGACATTGTAAAACTCTCCACCCTCTTCCCATTGAACATAGCCTGGAATTCAGCTACTCCCACTCTCCCTGCCACCTGCCAGAGCTTCAGTTTTCTCCGCCTTCCCACACATGCTCTGCCCAAGAGCCACCCCCTCCTTCCAGTCTCTCAGGCATACCCAGCTCTCTCCCACCTCAGGGCCTTTGCACATGCTTTTACCCCTGCATAACATTTACTTTGCCACACTTCATTAGTGCATTGCCAGGCTTTGTCTTCACCAAATCTTACTTATTAGCTAATTGAATCCCAGGCTCTTTCTCTTCCCCATTTTGCAGGCAGATGAGTGAGTCAGAGAGAGGTTATGTGCCCTTCCCGACATCCTGCTGGCTCAAGGTCTTCTGTTCACCCGAGCTCTGATGCCCCTTTGGAGGGCAGCTACTCCCAACCCTCAGAGCTTAGCTCAGATGCCATCCAGACACCTTATCTAAACTCACCCCCCAACACCACCAACATCTCTCTGTCCAGATCCAGCTTACCCTTTGTAGCTCATGCACAATTTGAAACATCTATATGTATGAGTATTTTTAGTTGACATTTCCCTTCCCTGGTATTATCAAGTCCACAAAGGCAGCAAGTATTTTTATTTGATGGGTTATCCTGAGCCCTATTAAAGTAACTGACATTTAATAAATACCGAATAAATATTTGTTTAATGGATCTTTGAACTTGTGTTCACCCTTTGCTCTCTGTAGCCAGAAGAAAATGATCTTTTTCACCTATCTTTTCAGCAGATGAAATATATATACTGTATATATATGTGTGTGTGAATATATATATATATATATATATATATATATATATATATTATATCTTTTTTAAAATTTTCATAAGGCGAGGGTAACTTTCTTTTGGTGATGAAATATTTTCTTAATCAATGGATGTGGAAATGACAGCTCCTTAGTGGGACCATTTTTGTATTAAATCTGGGTCTTTATGCATGGAAGGTTGGCACTCGTTTAGAGTGTAAATCCTATGTGACAGGTAAGGAACCTGAGAACCGGGGAGAGGAGAAGCCACTTGCTGGTAGGAAGCTGGCTAGGAGGTCGGAGTTCAAGAGCAAACCTGTGCTCTCGGCTAGTGGCCGCCTGTTGTTGCTGCCTATCCCCGAGGCTGGTGGCATCAAGAGGAACCGACTGGAAACAGCAACTTTTCTGAGAATGTTACCGAAGACTGCTGTGCTTGGGCACTGTAGATTGGAGCGCTCTTGTTTTCTTAAACCTCAGGGGTGTTCAAGGCGAAAATTAATTGTCTGCCTGTCCTCCTGGTGGCTTGCATTTGGAATGCCATTTCTTGTATGAGGTGGAGGAAGGAAAACACACACACACACACACACACACACACACACACACACGTGGTGTGGAATTAAGAACGGAGATCTCAGAGGTGCACATCAAGCCTGGAGTGAGGCGCCAGCCTTGGGGGAGACGCCGCGTCTTCCTGGCGCACAGTCTGGCTGCGCGAAGCCCCGATGCCTTGATTCTTTACAGCGTAGGAGCCATGGGCCACACTGAGCATCTGATTAAAGTTGTGGGCTCTGTGCCCAGAGAGAAGAACTCTGTGCAAACGTGAAACATTGTTCAAATTACTCAGGGAACATAAGGACACACCTTTGTCCATTATATGAATCTCCAGGGGCCCATGGATTCCAGTTTAAGAAACCCTGGTAGCTCATAGCCCATAATAATATTAATTATAGTAGCTAATATTTATTAAGCTCCCATTATGTGTTAGACATCATTCTAATTTTATATGTCTTACACATACACAGGGGATGCTGTGCACGCATGCGCGCGCGCACACACACACACACACACACACACACACACAGGGGACCCTGAACAACATGGTTTTAACTGTGTAGATCCATTTATATGTGAATTCTTAAAATAACTATGATAAATGTATTTTTCCTCCCTTATGATTTTCTGGATAACATTTTCTTTTCTCTAGTTTACACTATTGTAAGCCCACAGTATATGATACACACACAAAATTTGTGTTAATCCGCTATGTATGATATTGGTGAGGCTTCTGGTCAAAGGTAGGCTAATAATAGTGGAGTGCTTGGGGAGTTAAGTTATATGCCAGTTTTCAACTGCATAGGTCTTTGCATCCCTAACCCCCACACTGTTCAAGGTTCTACTGTGTGTGTGTGTGTGTGTGTGTGTGTGTGTGTGTATTTTAACTTAACACTCAAGCTTTAAAATTGTCCCCATTGTACAGATAAGGAAACTGAGGTTCAGAAAAGCTAAAGAAGCTAGAAAATATTGGATCTGGGATCAGAACCCAGGCGATCTGATGCCACAGCCACAGAAAGACAGACCCAGGCTTCGTGCGTAAAGGAGGCCTTCCCCAGCTTGTGTGACGCCATGTAAATCCCGTGGTAGAAAGTAAAAGGGGAGAAGGACACCAGGCGAGTGTCAGAGAGGACTGCAAAGGGCCAGGGATGCCGTACGCCAGGTCCTTCAGGTCCTCGTGGAGCGAGGATGAGACTGGCTTCAGGTTATGTCCTCTTCCAAGAACTGCCCCTGACTTCCTCCATCTTAGGAGACAGGAGTGCCAACTAGGGCGCTGGCACTGTCTATTCCGGTGGTTTTGTTATAGCTGTCTTTGGATTACTTTCAATTGGGGAACATCTATTGTCAAAGGGGCCGAGGGGTCCTCTTGGGATACGCAGAGCCACTGGATCGTCAGCACACTTTATACAAAGCTGTAAATGTGAGGCAGGTCCAATTACTTCCTGCTTTCCTCGAGAAACCAAGCAGGCAAGCCATTAGAAGCTGCTAGAAAGTTCCTCTAACCAGGGTGGCTTTCTTTTTTTAAAGGACACAAAAGTCATGCTTATTTCTGCATGGGTTATGTTCATCAGCTTAGAACAAATAACAGAAATAGATGAGTGTACTACTCCGTATTTCTTGATCATTCACAGGGCCGTTTTATCTTGTAATTAATTCCCTCAGTTCATGCTTGGCCTAGACCCCGGGCTGGGTTAGGCGATGAAGAGGTGAGTCCCATGCAGCCCATGGATGCCAGGGGCTGGCCCTCCAGATGGGGTGGGACAGGGCAGGGCAGGGCCAGGCCGGGCGTGGCAGGTGCAGTGCGCCTGGCAAAGTGCGAGTGGTCGGCTCAGGCTCAGAAGTTTGGGACTGGTTCAGGGATGGACGTAGAAAAGCAGCTTAGAAGACAATAGTCCCTTAAACAAGGCATCGGAATCTCCCAGAGAGCTTGAGACAGACTGATAGGTGCCACCCCAGCTCTGACTCAGTGTGCTCTGACAAGGTCCCCAAATCTGCATGTCGCCCAAGTTCTTGGGCACAGGGGATGCTGGTGCTCCAGGACACACATGTTGAGAACTGCTGCTTTAGCCTTTTCAAAGGCAAGACGAAACAGAAAAGACTTCTCCCCCTCATTCAAATCGCCCCATTTTATCCTCTCCATCCTGCTCTGTGTTGTGGGTTTCCTTGAGAAAGTACGTGCTCTGTTCTCTGAAAGGGTACCTCTGTGGTGTCCTGTGACCCTGACCCTCACCTCTTGTAGGGAAGAAGGGCAGGGTGCTAAGAAAAGTGAATTACGGGCTGTGTAAATTCTTATGGCTGTTAGCTGGTGGGTGTGAGTTTGACCTGAAGCCAAAGCTATGGTCAGCATTGTGTCTCACACAAAAATCTGGGCCTGAGGGGGGACAAGGAAATGAACAAACGAGTTATTGAAATTCAAATGCACCTCTGCCTCTCCCCAACCATCTCAGATCCTATGGGGCCAGCATGACATTCCCCAGGGAGTGAAAGGGGGTCGGGAGAGAAGGGGGCACCTGAGAAAGCCCAGAACCGGGACAGTGCTGCCCCCTTTCCCAAAACAGAGCCAGGTTTTTACCAGAGGCCATGGCAAATGTGAACTCAGGAAACAATACCAAGTCCTTGCCTTAATGATTCTCTCTCCCTTGATTCGTTGGGTCCATGTTGCCCAGGAAATAAGAACCTTGTGGACAGAAAGACCATCATTTGTCAATCCTTTGGCAGCAATTTTCCCAGCAGCTCTTCCAGCTCTAAATGCTTTTAAGCATCTGTCAGTATCATATAATAGCCTTAATGGGAGGTGAGACAACAGCCGCAGCCACACGGCGACTCTCTGCTGCATAAGAATGAAGCGATGGCGCGCCTTTCTGGACTATCGCAAACGTGATGCTGCCCATACGTGGATTTCCACAGGCAGCTGCGGCGCTATTGTTTGCACTTAGACCTTAAGTTGTCCCTAATTTTTATGTGTAGGAATGACACTAATTGAGTAAGAGAATGGACCAAGAACTGATATATCTATATATCTATGTCTATGTCTATGTTTATGTCTGTACCTATATCTATATCTATATCTATCTATATCTATATCTATATCTATATCTATATCTATATCTATATCTATATCTATATCTATGTATCTATATATTTATATATTTATATATATATTCTATATTATATAGATATACAAATATTATATATATAACATATATATAGTGCACACACACACAAGTCTCAGAGATGAGAGCAGTCAATAAACAGCTTGGTTCCTAATTCATTCGGGACCAAAAATAAATGGCTTTCTAAATGGAAACAACCAAATCCAATAACTAACTGTTTGTCAGGGCAGTAATAATGGTATTTGTATCTCTTTTAATTGGCTTTAACCTTTCCCTTCATGTGTGCAGTATTAAAAAATTAAAGAGGAGAGTATTTAGAGGCATAGATTTACGGCACGGCATGGATTACATGCTTTTAATGAGGTCAGGACAGTAAACCATCTGAGCAGAACCTGCTGCCCAGTGATGAATGGCTCGCTTTTACAATAGAGAGACGGTAGCGAGTGTGCGGGCACACGTATGCGGGCTGGCACATCCTCAGAGACCAAGCGGTTCTACGAAGTGCTGTTGAGCTAGCACGGGGTGTTTCCAGTTTCAAGAAATTTTCAAAATACAGAGCTGCAATGCGCCATGTGAAAAGGGGGAAAGTTGCAGAACAGAATGCTCAGTGTGTATGTAAGATATTGATTCGTGCATGTCTGTTTATGTATGATTGAATGTGCAACGATGTGTGTGGGGAAGAAAGGAGGGAAGGGAGTGAGAGGGAAATGAAGGAAGGAGGGAGGAAGGAAGGGAAGAAGAAATACAGATAATACAGCCTGCACTGTCTTCTAAACTGATTGTGCAACTCCCTTCCCAATCCCAGCATATCTTTAGCTTAAAATTATAGATGGCGAGGCTGTTTCCTCCACAAATATCAGAAAATGCTACAAATCTGAGCTTTCTTTTTCTGGAGAGCTTTTATCCTCACACCACCACTGGACACACAGCAAATCATTCAGAGTGGCCACGTCTTGGAAGTGGGTTTCCTGGGAGAGGGAGGTGTAGGTGCCACACCAGGGTTGGTGATGAGAAACAAGGCATTCTCCCTCTTTATTTTACATTTTTCTTTATTGACATTTTCACAAGCATTTATTACCTTTATAATGTCATTACTAGTGTTCCTAATGGTAATAATTATTCATTTTACACATTATTTTTAAAATAAACACACAAATGGTGCTGAAACTTCTTTAGAACATAAAAATAGAATTAATCACATTTACTTGCTAAATCAGGTGCAAAGTATTTATACACCGAAAGGAAAAACAATTAGGATAACCAAAGCATCAAATGACCAAGAGATGGAAGAACAGCCAGAGGAATTGTCCTTTGGTCAGGAGAGCTTCCTCAAATCTTCCAAATCAAAAGGAAAACCAACACCCACAAGGGGCTAATGTAGGTGCAATAATAATGGTATTTGTATCTGAGTGTGGAGGGCACGCAGTCAGGTCCCATCCGTCCCATAGCACGTTCTAGCGGAGAAAGTCACGTGGTGCCTCCAAAGCACATCTCCTCATGTTGCCATTGACCCAAACCTTATCACAGTCTTGACCTAATCAGCAGCCTGAGTTGGCCATGCAAAGCATTGCTAATGAAGAGAAAAGCACTTCCCTCCAAGTAACAGAGCCTTAGTTCCACAGAAAATGTACCATCCAGTCTGTGTGGGCCAACCTCTCTCACCAGCAGAAGGAATGCTGGTACTTCCTTTTTGTCCCTTGGAGATGCTAAGATCTCTAGTTCAACCTTTCAGACCTCACAGACCACCAGTGATCCGCAGACCACCAATTGGTGACTGCTGCTAGCCATAAGGGGAAGGGTAAAGAGGGCTCATTGCTTCCCCCTCCCTTCCCCATCCTTGTCATTTATCTTAGTTGATCTGTCTCCATGACAACCACCTCCAGGTGGTACCCTACTCTTGATCTAATTGCTGTTATTTCCTAGGATGCTCCCAAATAAAAGTCCCACTGCAGATGCCCTTACCTGATTGTTCATGAAAAGAGATGTTTGATATTACAAACATATTCATTCACCCACAAATATTTCTATGTGCCAAGTTAAGTAAGGCGACCCAGTGACAAACACATCAGACAAGGACCTTGTTTTCATGGAGTTGAAATTCCAATAGCCAGAGACTGACAAAAATAGGGTGACCAATAAAATCATGAGAGAGTAACATTTTAAAAAGGTGAAATGATGGTGGAGGAGGGGGAGATAGAGACTAGCAGGTACTGTACATCCTCTATGTAAGAGGGGCTGGAAATACATACATTCCTGAGAAGTACACTGAAATCAGATATGAGTGACAGGAAGACCTTGTATAGATCTAATTTCAAAATGTATGTCCTAAATGCTCTTTTTAAATGGAAAGTATGCAGCTCCCACTCGAAGTGCATCCACTTCTTAGACACTGGTCCAGGGAAGGACAGAGTGTAGGTGCTTTCTCTCTTCCCTCATCACTGTTTCACAGCAGGCCCAAGCAGTCTACACTGCACCAAGTGCTTTTGGGGAATGTTCAAAATGGAGATCATTTGTGTATGCATAGCTGATGTCATGTCATGTTCTTAAATAGCCCTAAGATTGCTTTCTGGTCAGTGTAGTGGTCAGCCTCATTTCCACAAAAGAAAGGAAGAAAAACAAAAACAAAAAAAAAGGCAGTCATATGCTGAGGTATCATGTGACATCTTGCAGTTGTGTCTGTACAATTTTATCAAAGAGACCGTGTATTGGAGGAGAATATCTGTAGACTTTGCATCAAAAAAAATAGCTGGGTTCCCTTGGCAGAAACTTGGGAATATAAGGATGCCCACTTCCTTGGGTGATAGGGAAAAGTGAAGAAGAGCATGTGTGGTCTGTAACATGCTGAGCTCAGAGTAGCCTCGAGCTTCCTTTCGGAGAAGTTTCTACAAAGACTGCTGAACTGTGACCGGCCAGAGTGAGACTCTTGTCGCATAGGGTCAGGGAGAGCTCTTCCCTGTTCGTGCCTCAGTCTTTTTGGTGGACACAGAGATGCAATTTGGGACTTGAAGTTGTAGGGAAGTTTTCCTGATTGGGCAAGAAAACTGAGAATGTAGGTGTCATTTTTTAGCAGGATCTATAACAGAAGACAAAAGGCTTTATGCCCTGGGGACTCAGCAATGGAAAAATCCATGCTTCCATCTTTTACTTATTTAATAATTACTCTCTGTCTTTCCCCCACTCCTTTCTCCTTCTTTCTTGCTTATTTTAGTCCTTTTTTCCTGAAGCACTGGAAATCAAGCTTGGAACTAACTGGTCAGAGTCTTTGAATCACCCCCCATGTGCAATGCAATTGATACCACAAACTACATTGCCTGAGAGTAGAATTGTAACGTGCCTGAATGCTACCTGTGTTCCTAGGGGTAGTGGAGATTGCATCCTATATAATAAAAGGCTAATATGCAAATCCACCGAATGGCAGAATGACAGCTCACTATGACATGCACTGACCACCAGGGAGGCAGACACTCAGTGCAAGAATTGCCACCTGTTGGTCAGTGCATTCCCACAGAGGAAGTGCCATTCAGCCAGAAGCCCTGAGCCAGGTTCATGACTGGCAAGCACAGCGGCAGTGGCAGGAGCCTCTTTCACCTCCGTAGCAGCACTAACGATGTCCAGGGAGTAGGCCTAAGCCCTCAGTAGGACACCCCTCCAGGGCACCCAGACTGTAATAAGTGCAGGTGGAACTGAGGGACCCCCTGCCCCCAAGGCATAAATGTCATGCACCAGGCCTCTAGTATGAACATAAAAATAAACAAATCAAAAACCTTGGGAGAAAAATAAACATGACAGAAGCAGAAATATAATGTTTCTATGTTTTCACCTTTAATTGGACTAAAAATATCAATGCAACATAGTCCTTGAACAGTCTCCCCAGCCCGCTCTCCTCATTTTAATGGGAGCAGGGAGGTGGTTGGAAAGAAGAATAATCACTGAATGGATGAAACAATGCTTACCTGGGGGAAGTCCAAAGGAGAGGTCTAGAAAGAGCTTTATTTTAAGCACATTCACATTTTTTTAAATTTTATTTTGAAATGGTGTGAGCTTCATTTTTAAATTAAGTGTATACTTTGTGAAAAACTGACGAGGGAGAGGGAAGAGTTACTTTCCACACAAGACACTTAACATTGCTTTTAAGTAACTTTTATTAACAAGTGACAATTACTTTTTTATGATACATTTAAGATAGTGAATTATGAATGACTGGAAATCCCCTCCAGCCTAATTGAGAACCATTATGTCTGGTAATTGCCACTGATTTCTGCAAACAGTCATTTTTCTCTGGCCTATTAACATAATTTGAATTTTTAATTGCCCTTCATAATTGTCTATTGGAGTTAACAAACAGTCCTATTCACTGAAGGGTTTCAGACCGGGCCCTACCCCCAGAGAACTAACACTGGAAACCTCTAAGACCATCAGGTGGTCAATTGAGGACACAAATAGGACTTTGTGCATTGTCGGATTGAGGTGGCAGTCACGGTGACAAATGTGGCACCTTTCAAGGACGCACCCAGTCCTGGGAGGTTACATTTCAGACTTCTGCATCCTTGAGTTGCCCATTTTGCTTTGAAGCTACCTCGCCAAAAACTTAATTAACAGACTAACTAAAAGGAAGACTGTCACACTTTTCACAATTTCCATCAGAATTTTCATCACAATGCCTTTTCTATTGCACTGTGATGAGGGCGAATATTCTGGAAGAAAAGAGCATGTCATACTGTGTCCACTTTCTGTAGGATTTGTAGTATAATTAGCTCAGTGACATCCAAAAGTGGCAAGATTCTGAATAAAGATCCTATATTTTTAATTAAATTTTTGTTCGATTTTGAAAGTGAAATTCAGAAAGGTTCAAAGAGAAAAACGTAAAGAAAATTAACCATAATCCTACTAATAATAGAAAATAGTTTATTTTTATGAAAGCTCACACAAGAGGGATAGTGTTTATGTTTTCTCACATGGCTTAATATTATTCTAAATATTATTTCTAATGACTGCAAATGGTTCAAAGAATGGCTGACCCATTGGTTATTTAAGTATTCCACATCTGTTGGACATTTGCTTTCTCAGCGTTACTTTGATAGTCAACTACCTTACATATTTTGTATGTATCTGTGATAGCTACCTCAAGAAGATGCCCTAAAAGTTGAGCTATTCAAGGATAAAAACAAAAAAGTTGTGCTTCAATGTACACTCTCTCATTAGTGTATGAGAGTGCTGGATTTCTCATACTTTTCCCAGCATATGCTATTAATATTTATTAAAATACTAGAGGCCAGGTCACAAATTTGTACATGGGTGGAAACTGGCTGGCATGCTCCTATGGGTGCCATTGGGACCAGGCTGATAGAGAGGGGTGTGGCCAGCCAGAAGAGGGGCTGCAGAAGGGGCGGGGGGGGTGCAATTAGGGCCTAGATTGGGGTGGTTGGCCACTGCAGTACACATCATAGTGACTGGTCATTCTGGTTGTTCCATCGCTCTGGTCGCTTAGCTTTTATATATAGATTGGTCCAGTTGCTCACTTTTTAAAAATAGTTTTCCATCATTCTTTAAAGTTGAACTTCTTTGATCAATAGTGAAGTCATTTTTTTGCCACCTAATTATTAATGAGAACATGGATGTGTATTTGTAAGTTCCATGTTTACCACGACTCTGGCCATTTTTCTTATTGACATAGTCAAGATTTTTCATTCTTTTTTTTTTTTAATATATTGATTTTTTTACAGAGAGGAAGAGAGAGGAATAGAGAGTTAGAAACACCTATGAGAGAGAATCATCGATCAGCTGCCTCTTGCACACCCCCTACTGGGGATGTGCCCGCAACCCAGGTACATGCCCTTAACCGGAATCGAACCCGGGACCTTTTAGTCCGCAGACTGATGCTCTACCATTGAGCGAAACCGGTTTCAGCGATTTTTCATTCTTTATGGGTGTGTTGTTTTTTTTTAATTTCTGGAGATAACTCTGCCTCAAGGCCATCAGCTCATTGATGACAAAAAACCACAGACTGTAGAATGGAACACACAGCTAGCTCCGGTGCTGTCTGAAGGAGGGTTTGGTCTTTTGCTGCCATCTTCATGCCACGCTCTTACACATTTGCAGTAGGTGGGAGGGGATCACTCATCTCTCACAGTAACACATGGAACCAAAAACATAACTGCCCCATGGGGCTCTGTGGCTGCCTTCAGCTACCCAGAGCCCCTTGGCCCTTTGGTTCCCCTCAAAAGCCCCAGAGAAGCCCTTTGGAGGCCTGCACCTGATTTCGGATGAGGTACATAGGAAATGCTCATAAGAGATACAGACTTGAGCTACTAGTCTCAAATACTGACTCACAAGCAATTCTCTTAGTACACGTTGGTAGTGTCTGAATTAAAACAATGTCTGATCCATATATTGACGTGGGATCTGAAGCTAATGATACAAGAGGAACCACAGCAACGGTCAGCATTCCAATGTGAACATCTGATTATTGGACTCAAACCTGTTTCCGAAGCTGGGAGCTCCAGGGTCCATTTAAGTACCCTTAAACAAAGCTTCCAGCTGCGATATTTATGGGATTCACCACAGGCAGCCGATATGCTGGTGTGGGAGGAAGTCCAAAGCAGAGACGTTTGGCCCAGCTTGAAGATGAGCAGGGCTATTTGTACGTAAGAATGTGTTCAAAGTGGCTGTAATTCTTCATGACTTTTCGGACAAGTTCAAGGGGGACATGAAGGAAAGGCACTCAACTGATTCCTGCATGGAAGCTCCCAGCACCCAATGTCTGCCTGTGCTTCTTAGGGTGGCACTTATTATAAATACAGCAACAGTTAGCTATCACTTCACACCCTTTCTCTGCTTTTTAGTCCAAAGGAACAACCTTATTTCCCTCCTCTCCCCCAGGAATCTTCAGTGATGGCGCTTTTCTCTGTGATTCTCAACTCAGCCTATTTGGGACAATCTTTATGGTTTTTTTTTTTTTCCTTCATTTGTTTGTTTAATAGTTTAACTTATTTATTTTAATTTTTTTCTATTGTTGACATTATTGGTTTTCTCAGAGGAGAGACTAGAACGTCTGCTTTCTTGGTCTCCTTGATAGAGGAATGAGCACTGTCTAGGTTTAATTTTCTGAACCAGGTTTTTAGCCACCAATCTAGGCGCTTTCATTTCTATACTACATGAGGACTTCTTGGAAGAGGTGTGGTGTCCTTTGAGGAAATTTATGGACACTTGATGGCTGAGAGCTCAAGATCTGGAGTCAGAAACTGGTTTGAAATTCTGGGTTGGCCACTTTCTAGCGTAAAGATAACTGTTATCCATGTTGTGGGTACAGGAAAATTGGGTTGTTGTTAGAATTAAATGAAATGAGGCATATATACAAACATATTCAGTAAATGTTCCTGTGTCTTGTCATTCTTTATAATATAATAATAATGTTAATATTTTAATGAATGTTAGTAAAACTTAAAAAATATATATTTTATTCAACCCTCAGGTCATCTGGGGGTCGGGTACTTATTTATTTCCCTACCTCTCAGCCACAGTCTCTAGTCCCAGCTGATTCTGACAGGCCTAGTCCTGCATTTGTGCAGAAATAAGGAAGAAAAAATATGGGATGACTTAAAAGATGCCAGACGAATCTGTGCCCCGAAGCCAACTGTTTATTCAGCTCATTCAACTAACAAATAATTTCACTGGTGATTTATTGTTTTCCTCGGTAAAAATTTCCTTCAAACATCCATAATTAAAAAGGGCGCAGAGCAGTAAATCAGTGAACCTGTCATATACCATTTGTTAGCATAGAAAACCGAGGCGTCGAAGCTTTTAGGAAAGAAAAATGAAGAGGTTAGATAGAACCTGAGGCATGGATTTTTTTAACCTGACTTTTATTTTATTTATTTCTTAAATATGTATTTATTTATTTGAGAGAGAGGAAGGGAAAGGGAGAGATAGAAGCATCAATGAGAGAGAACTATCATGGATCAGCAGCCTCTTGCACGCCCCCTACTGGTGATGGGCCCTGCAATCCTGGCATGTGCCCTGACCAGGAATCTAAACCTGTGACATCTCTGTGCATGGGTCTAAGCTCAACTATTGAATTGCACAGGCCAGGCAACACAACATTTATTTTAGAAGTGAAAGACTGTGTGGGCACATGCATATGAGTATGTGTGTATTTAAACAATAGAGAAGGAAATATAGGAAAAAATGTGCAATTAATGGCTTAATTTCCATTGATATTGAAAATATTCCCTACATTAACAGTGAGTATAGGCAGGGTTTGCTTTAAATAAAATGGCAGGAAAATTTTCAAATGTTGGATAAAAATTAAATTACTGACCTAGCTCACAAGAGGGCCTGATTTAAGGCAAGTCCAACAGATGCCTTGCTCATAGGAAGTGCTGAAAGGAACAATATGTAAGCGTTTGATCTCAGAGCCTGATGGCAGAGGAAGAAAGGCGTAACTTCCACAAAGAGTTCAGAGCAGGCAAAGCAGAGTTGGGACTCCAACTTTTATGCCAAGCATACAGCTTTAGAATTCGAGTGTCTAACGTGAGCCATGGGTATAATAATGGTACTTTTAAAAAGATTATGCGAAATGATGCTAGAACTGAACGTTGCCCTTTGGTAAGTTCTACACACATAAACATGAACTTGATGCAGAATCATGTTTGTTTGGTTCATCCTGGATGTTGTCTACTATCCTTCCTGTCCCCACCCCATTGTTACTGAGAACCTGATAAATCAGGGGACCATCTAGCAGCCTCACTAAGCTCTGAGCAGTGCCTGGTCTTTGGAAGGAGACAGGGAGTAATCACAGGTAGAATCATGAGGGAAAAAAGCTCAGAATTAAAGAAATATCAATAAAATATATACCATCAAGGACAACCTTGCAGTAAGATACTCAGTGTCAAGGTAAAGATCACAAATGAATTAATATATATAAAAAATTTTGGGGGGTCTATTGCACTGTGTTCTACTGGATTGAAAACACTGTCTACCCAGGGAGCTGCCCCTCAGTTACCTCTGAATGCTGAGGGAGACCTTGCAACATTGCTTTTCTTCTCACAAACCACCAGTTTGTTGGAACAACTGGGTGCCACCTAGCAAGACCCATCATCCATTTGATTTTATAATTGTTAGCCTCATTTTTATAACTTTTCTATTTTGATGCCATTTCAAAATTACAGAAATAGTGGAAAGAAATAACCCTTCCCTCTTTACCGGATTCATCAATGATGCATATTTGCCCCATTTGTCATTTGCTTTCTATCTCTTCCCCCAAGGAAACACACATTGTTTTATTTTTCCTGCACCAGTTAAGACTAAGAGGCCCCATACCAATCTTCCTTTCCCCTGAAAGAGGGTATTTCCAGTGGGTTTTTCCTAGAAGCAAAGCCATTCCTCTTGCATTCCCATAGTGCAATTACAAAAAATAAAAATAAAAGGAAAAATTTAGCATTGACCTTGTGTATTATCTAATCCTCAGTCCATCTTTAAATGTCAGTTGCCCCAAGAATGACCATTCTAGCTCGTTTTTGTGGTCCAGCATTTGCTTTACACATGTCATTAGGTTATCATGACTTCTCAGCCTCCTCTAAACAGTTTCTTGTGGAAGCATTTTTATACATTATGTGTGTGTATGTGTGTGTGCGCATGTGTATGTCATAAATGCACAGGTCAATGAATTTTGCACAGATGGAGTGTGCCCCTGGTACCGGTTCCAGAACCAGAAATGGAACATAAACACGGACCTTAGGAGCTTTCCTCGGCAGTTACCTTTGATTGTACATGTTGTGTAGCCCAAGGAAATATGAATTCGTTTTGCCCAAATTCGCCTTTTCCTCCTAAAGGATGTCATGAGTGAGGCTCTCAGTCATACGGCTCTGATGGCAACCAGGACATCTCAGGCCAAGAAGGGGAAGGCGTGTTCGCCTTAGTGAACATGAGGTGGGTGGAGGATATTTACATCCTCAGATCAGACCCTCTGTTCTGTCTGTGGGTGTAAAACTTTTACCTCCAATTCATCTAATTCTTCAGGGACCCTTTAAATATGGTCCTATGTGTGTGTGCATTTTGTATCACATGGGAATCACCATGTGATGCTGAGCTCTTCCAAACTGGTCTGTGACCCCAATGACCCTACAGGTGGACAGCATCATCAGGCAAGGTCACATTGCTCTGAAAGATCCTGTCCATTGGTTGAAAGGTTGTCTCATTGGGCCTGGGTGGAGCTCACAGACCACACATTTTGAGCAGCACTGGGTAGGGCATTTATCTCTAAACAGTCAGAATTCAGCTGGTTGAGCCCAGCCAGCATGGCTCAGTAGCTGAGCATTGACCTATGAACCAGGAGATCACATTTCGATTCCCCATCAGGGCATATGCCCAGGTTTTGGGCTTGATCCCCAATAGGGGTCGTGCAGGAGGCAGCCGATCAATGATACTCTCTCATCATAGATGATTCTATTTCTCTCTCCCGCTCCCTACATCTCTGAAATCAGTAAAACTATATTAAAAAACACTTCAGCTGGTTGACACCCTGATGGAACATTCCTAATGCCCGGCCTGGTTTAGGTCACCATTGCATGCCTCCTGGACAGCACTCACCTCAGGCTAATACTTTTATTTCTGAGATGACATAATTAGTATCGACCACCTTGACGACTCTAGGCTCCATGACATGGAGACTCCTTCAACTTCATCCATGTTGTGTCCTGGTGGTGCCCAATGCATAGTAGACACTCAATAGATAACTGTCACACAGACTAGTGACCACATCAGGAGTGACCTCTGACAAATGACGAAACAAAATGAGACATGGGCTCGCCTGAGATATGATTAAGCCCAGTGAGATTGGGTTTGGCTTAGAAGGGTGGGATTGTTTTAAATCGGAGAATTTGTGGGTGTTTCACTTGTTTGTTTTGGGTTTAAAGGTGGGGGAATCATACTTTTGAAAATGCCAAACTGGGTCTTAAGTATCCGTAGTAGGTGCTTAAACGCATTCGCTTCTTATTAATCATTTTGAGAGCATAGTGCTTCTGTGGCAGTTAAGCTGCGTGGTACTGTTTTCGGAAAATTCTATATTTGTCCAGCTGTGTTTCTTTCTTTCCTAGAGTCACATTTAGCCAGGCCTCATTTCAGAGCGTATTCTTAACATTTGCAGGGGTGGGAGTGCAGAGGTATAAGCAACCACAGCCGGATTTATTCAGAAAAGTAGAGATTATCGCTGGTTGGCAGGAAAATGAAGGTTTCCCAAACAAACCTGTGAGTGGATTATTTTCAAGAATTTCGATAGAGCCTGGCTGCTTCCTCTCCCACATGTTTTTCTTCCAAAGGTACAATAATGGTGACGCTGAAAATAATAAATGTTTATGCTTGAGTCAATAACAATAGAAACTACCACCAAAATGTCCCGCAACTCTCTCGCCTGCAGGACATGAACTCTAGGGCCAGCATTTCAAACTGCTTACTTTGAGTTGTCAGATTCTGACGATCAGGGGAATATCGTTTGTGCCATGTGGTCCTGCCCCCGGTTAGGGCTGAGTATGGGTAGGCAAGACAATCAGGAGTGTTTTCCATGGAAAGACCTCTCTGTTGGCTGAGCAGATCTTGAACAGGGAAGACAGATCCCTGAAATATACATTTCCTCCTCACTTCTCAACTTCGCTTTCTCCGTCTCTGGGTGGCTTTAGTTATGACTTATCACTCAAGGGTGGCATTTTCGGAGAAAATGGTTGGGGGTGAGGGGGGTCCTGGAGGTAGTATAAATGTAAATGTAAAAGATACAGCTCATTCCGTCTTTGAAATTGTTGGTGTGAAAAGAGCTCAGCCGCGTTTTATTTAAACAAGGTCGGCTTTGACCTTGATTGACTTGCAGGAAATTGCCTGGTACAAGAGGCAAAAGGAAGTGGAGAGAAAAATGGCAATCAGCACCAAATGTTTCCCACATTGATTGACAGGCACCAGAGATGTGCGAGAGTAAGATAAATTGGCCAACAGGGCCCATCCTGACAGCTCCTGAGATGGGAAAATTGTTCTTGTTAATTTGCGGAGGGAACCTTGTCATTTATGGGACGTGCGAGTGAGCGGCTCCTAATTGTGTAAACAAAGTTCAGATTCCTAGGCAGCCTCGGTCAGTGATTGGGTTTGGTAACTGGGGGGTCTGAATCACCAAGATGCATTTGTAAATGGTTTTCAAATTGGGGGAGAAGAAGGGAAACAGTGCGCCTGCTTTAAGCTGACATTTTTTGTCTGAAATATAGGAAATTACTGCCAGACGTTTTTCATGTAACAATAGGTATCGGACAAACGCATGTGCATAAGCTTTCTTCCCACCCATGTCCCATGATCCTCTTCTGGTGAAATGGACCGAACGGGCTTTATCCCACCTCAGGGTTGGGTTTGCAGTTTTCTGAAATGTGCATTTTATTTTAGACATTTGGGGGTGGTCAAAAAACCCTTTATGACTTTTCTTATCTCCCCCGTCAGCATGTCTACTTTTTTGCTTTGTCTTCTCCTATTCCTCTGTCATCCTTTTCCTCCTCTTTCTCTCCTTCTCTGAATTAGTGAATCGCTATCAATTCCCAACCCTCTCCTTACATCTATTCTGTAAAATGAAGTATGTTTTGCCCCAAATAGTGGACAGACTGCTGGAGATCCGTCTGGAAGTCAGGTTTCACCATTTTTTTTCCAAATAAGATAAAAATTCATTTTTACTTTAAGGATTTAATTTCAATTAAACTAATGGTTGCAGAAGTTTTTTGCCTTCTTTTTTTTTTCTCCTCAAGTAGAAAGTCTCCCCATCATTACTCTCTCCTCTCTGAATGTTCCAGACCATTAGTCCGAACTTGATTGGGCAGGAATGGCATTTATTTTCATTTAAAAGGGCTTTGTGCAAAAGAACACTAACTTCAGAGATTCGTTCACTCATTAACACCACAGCTCAGAACAGAGCATCACCTTCCCACCATCTGAGAGAAAGACTAAGCTCAAACCTTTTCGTGGTTCCCGTGTCACTGTGGGCAAACCCTCCAATGCTAGCCCTTCTGGTGTTAGGCATTCACACCGTCGCTTGCCGCAGTCTGATATATGGAATCAAATGAGGGTATGGTAAGGCCTGAAGTGAACGGGAGAATGCTAGGCATCTGCTGAGTACATTCTAGTTTTATACATACATACATACAGACAGGCAGGCAGACAAGCAGACATAGGGTTATGTAAGCTGTAAGGCACAGAGTTTATAGTTTCCAAACTAAATTTACCATCTTTAACCATTTGCAAAACACTCTTCCTGGATACCTCATTTTTTTTTAAAGTTTCTTTATTGTTGAGAGTGGTACAGATGTCCCGCCTTTTTCTTCTCTCCTTGCCCCCCTCCACCTGGCTACCAACCTACTGCAGGCCTTCCCTGCACTACTGTATGTGTCCATGGCCAATGCTTATATGCATATCAGAGGCCTGGTACATGAATTCGTGCATGGGTGGGGTCCAGGTGACCTGCCCCAATCAGTGCTAATCAGGGCCGGCTGGCCAGGGGGAGGTGCCACAGGAGGTTGGCCAGCTGGACCTACCCACGATCCAGGCCAATTGGGGCCTGGCCAAGCAGGAGGACTGGGGGGCATCGGGAACTTAGCCTGCACAGCTCCTGATAGGGGGTACTGATCCAAGCTATGACCAGCCAGAGGGAGGGTATATGGGTGGTTGGTCGGCTGGCCCCACCCCCATTGGGCTGGTTGGCCAGCCACAGTGCACATCATAGCAACCAGCCATTCTGGTTCTTCTGGTCCTTCTGGTCATTTGGCTTTTTTTTATATAGATAAGTTCTCTCTCTCTCTCTCTCTTTTTTTTAATATGTTTTTATTTATTTCAGAGAGGAAGGGAGAGCGAGAGATAGAGACATCAATGATGAGAGAGAATCGTTGATCGAATGCCTCCTACACGCCCTTCTCTAGGGATCAAGCCTGTTACCCTGGCCTGTTCCCTGACCTCCTGGTTCATAAGTTGATGCTCAACCACTAAACCACACCAGCTAGGCCATATAAGTTCTAATATGCATGTAAGTTCTTTGGTTAATCTCTTGCTGCCAATCCTTCCCCCTTCCCTTTGTCAGTCTGCTCCATGCACCATGTCTCTGGGTCTATTTTGTGCGTACACTGTATGTATCCATGGTGCCGACTGGTGGATCATTTGATTTAGCAATTATCCTGAATCAGGAAAGAGGGACAAGGAAATCCTGATCTGTCAGATGCTAAGAAATGTTCACCCCTGTGATGTCCCACATGCTGGGCATCCTTTTTAGAATGGTTGAGTGCTGTTTACAGGATGCAAAGAATCTTTTAAAACATTAAAAACAGATGAAGCCACAGAGAGAAAAAAAATGCTACAAATGACATTGTAAACTTAAAAGCTAGGATATTTTGGGTCTCTTTGATTAACAAATGAATAGCCCAGGACATGCTTCTGAACCACATTCCTAAGACTGAGGTTCACCAGGGACCAATTTAGTGGAAGCGAAGCCTCTTTGGTTTGTCCCTAAGTGGCATTTTCTGCTCCACATAAATAAACTTGATTTCTCCTCTTCTCCCTCCACAGGACCTTATTCCAAATTGTACATTATCTTGAGGACAATGGGGGTAGGGTATCCAAGGATCTTGCTTTGGGACTGGCCCAGAGAAGTCATCTTATCTCATTTTATCCACACCTGTATTTCCTCTCTGGCATTCCCTCTAAAGGCTGTCTAACATTTGCTTGATTGCCTCCATCCAAGGGGAACTCACTCCAACACAGGAAAGCCCATTCCATGTGTGTACCAGTCAGATCCTTAGATATCTTCTCTTCCTCTACTTCATGGTGTTTCTTCTGTCTTCTGCAAACAAGCCAGATAAATGCCAATCTCCTTCTAAAGAATTGGACTGTATGGACTGGCTGAATCTGCGCCTGTGCCCACCAGACCTTGCTTGCCAGTTCTTCTATCTGAGCATCTACTTGCCTCTGACCTTCACCTGACTCAGATATACTCCCTACACCCTCCTGCCCATTGTCTGATGAACACCTCTGGCTGACAAATGTCCGTTTTGAAATGTTACTGCATCTGTGCATATGTTCTGACTATCTTAGGAAGAAGTACGGTTTTCCTTGATCGGAATGGTTTGTTTGGGGCAAACACATCAATCAGTGTCTCATGCCAGAGCTTCTGCAATATAAAACTTCAAAGCCTTTTTTATATGTGCTTCTGCGGAATCATATTTTCCCATCCAGTGCTTACATAGGTTTCTTTTTTCTTTCTTTTCTTCTAAATGCAGATCTTCATATTTACTCTCTTAGTTTTCAGTGTGAGTGATTCAGATCTTTTGGGATCGGCATTCTCTTGTCCAAATAGAAGCTTTTAATTCTAGCCCTGTGTTCTCTACAAATGATAAGACCACTTGTGTCCTTATTCAGTTTTTCAGAGAACCTACTGAACATGCCCAACCACGGAGCCCTGGGGCAGGTCAAAAGGAACATGCAAAGGAATAGACTTGGGTGGGTCACTGCAGACAGTGAATAGCACCTGAGTGCTGGGGTAGGGGAGGGGTGGTCAGGAGAGTTTCCTCAAAGTGTCCAATAGTAAATTTATAATAATCAGTCACCATAAATCTCACTCTTGAATTGAAAAATGCAAGTGCCTGCAAAGACCCATTAGGCAACATGAATGAATGAAATAACCAGGGGGTAAGTGAGAGGGAATGGTGAGGCCTGTGGCGAGCTAAAGAGTGCATATTTCAGTCAAAAGCATTAAAATTCAATTAAAGGAAAAAACACTGTTTTGGCCAAAAGATATATGTCTATCTGTATGCAGGGTGAGGCCAGCGGGCTGACACTAGGCAAACTGTCTAGAGAGCATCTTTGCAACCAAGACGTGGGCCCCTGGGTTTCCCCATGCAGATGCCAACCCCCAGCTCTTAAAGGTTTCCTAGGGTACTGCTCTAAGCACCTTTCCTCCTTGGATAGTTGTTAAGATGTTTGTTGTTTCATTAAGTGGTGGCTTTTGCCAGAGCTGACAGTGTCAGAGTTATTTCTGTTTACTGTTGATTGGATGGCTCCCGCAGAGCTGTTTTCTGGCTGTCAGTGGTCCTGATACTGGGCAGGATGGGCCAGTAGAGCAGGTCTTTAAAGCCACATCGTGCATTGTATTAATTTCCTATTACTGTACTAATTAACAAATTGCCACACACTTAAAAGCTTAAAACAACACAGATTTATTCTCTTATGGTTCTGGAGGTGAGAGTCCTAAAGGGGTCTCAGTGGATTCACATCAAGCTCTTGGCAGGGAAGAATCCATGTCTTGCCTTCTCCGGGTGCAGAGGCTGCCTACATTCCTTCCTCATGGCCTTTTCCTCACATCACTCTGACCTTGGCTTCTGTGACCTCTGACCCTCCTGCCTTCCTCTTCTCTCCCCTCATCACTCCAGTGCTAAATCCTTATCTTAATCATATCTGGTTCTCTTTTACCATGCACGCTAACCTATTCAGTTTCCAGGATTGGAACATGGATGACTTTGCTGCCCATTATTGTGCCCACGAGTCAGCTGGAGGAAGGAAGCACTCTGTTCTGCAAACTTCATTCTCATCCTTTGCGTGAGGCTGTAGCGGGGAGAGGCCCATTGAGGAGGGTGATCCCATGAGGTCTTAGGTGATAGGCCTAGTCTAGCAGATAGGGAGGAGAGAGAAGATAGAGCCTCTCTCCTGAGCTCAGAGTTTAAAACATGAACATTCTTTCCTCTTCCCATCTTTAACCCAGGGATGATGTAGCCTAGCATCTGAAAGTAAGCAGGAAATCCTAGAAAGCCTAGTAAATAACTCTGGGTCTACACCAGAGGATGGGAGCTGCAAGGATAAACCTTGATGGCGCTGTAAGAGAAGCTCCTCTCCCAAGCATGGGCTCTATAGCATCGCCCACCCCCCTGCTTCCTCATCAGCCTGCAAGGAGTTAACAGTAGTGCTGGGTTCTGGGACTTGTGTGAGGAGGTTTAGCATGAAAAAATGCTAAATAATTACAACTCTGCGTTTTCTCATGTTCATTCACAAAGGTGTGATCTTTCTCACCTAGTACTATCACTCTTAGAGTGAATGAATCACTAATTGTTACCCTCATCCCAGGCGGTAAATTTCTCCATGGAACCCAGCAGCCCAGAGCAAAGCCTTTGAAACCTGCTTATGAAGAACTGTGCCAGGCTTCCTGGAGATTTCCATCTCCCTACTTAGAAATTAATGTTGATTGGAGTAAGTGGGAGCTAAACTGGGGGGTTGTTGATCTGTGTGACCAACAACCCCCCAAGGAAAGTCCAAGGAAAAGCCAATTTGATCTTAGTTTACCCTAAGACTCTGAGTCCTGGTATTAAGTTCTTTGTCATAGATGAGAGGACATTCGCTTAATGCTTATATTGTGGTCATTTATTTTTTTTAAAAAGAAAATTGTGAAGAAATATATCTACAGAGACATTCACATACTGATTTATTCTGATCCCCAAAGATTTTAAACAAGGATTTTTGTGATGCCACCACTATAGAAATATTTTCTAAACTGAGAAAACCTATTATCTATTTTCCTTCTAGATATTATTAATCTTGTTTTAGGATATAAAAAGTTTGCCTGAAAGGCTCCCGATTTTGGCCTTGGATATAAACATGCCAGAGCTTGAGGGTAGACATTTTTTAAAATTACAACTGACACACAGTATTATATTAGTTTCAGATGTACACCATAGTGATTAGACATTTATATAACTTATGAAGTCATCACCCTGATAAGCCTGGTACCCATCTAACACCATACATAGTTATTACAATACTAGAGGTCCAGCGTAGGAAATTTGTGCACTTGTGGGGGCAGGGAAGGGGGACCTCTCAGCCTGGATTGTGAGAGGGATTCCACCAATGCACAATCAGGACTGGGGAGGGATGCAGGAAGTTGGCCAGCCAGGAAAGGACCACAGGAGAGCTCCAGGTTGTGTCCAGCCCATCTCGCTCAGTCCCAATCATCGGACCTCAGCAGCAAGCTAACCTACCAGTCAGAGCATCTGCCCCCTAGTGGTCATTGCACATCATAGAGAGCAGTTGAGCAGCCTTAGCATATCATTAGCATATTACACTTTGATTAGTTGAATGGCCTACCAGACCCCCAGACACTTAGCATATTAGGCTTTTATTGTATAGGATTATTGACTGTATTCCCTATGCTGTGCTTTATGTCCCCATGACTGTGTTTATATCTGGCAATGTGTACTTCTTAGTCAACTTGTGTGTAGACCTTTGACTATAAAGAGAATATTCTGGTGCTGAAACTCTCTTTGAGGACACTGCTCTCTTTGTGGGCAGCAGCAGTAGCAGGGAAACAGTCTTTAGATCAGGACATACTTGGGTCTTGCTACTGAGGAGATGCTGTAGCTGGAGATGCCCACAGCCCTAGTCTGGGAGGGAGTGGAGATGGAAGAGAAGGAACAATGCCTGTTCCTTCCCTCCTCTCTTAATTTCTCCCATGAAAGGAAGAGAAGCCAAGAAATTTACCTCTTTTAGAAATGTCTCTGACTGTTGGAGTTACATCAGTTGTCTTAATTGACTCTATAATTTAAAAAAACAAGAAGGATAGTAATGTTAGTTGTTTATTGCCTAATACTAATTATATGTACTACATGAAGAATTTTTCCCACCCTGTAATTCTCATCCCATTACCGTGTCTTTGATACCCTAAGTAGAGAAGCAGCACGCAGCTTTCCTTGAAGTAATATTTAAATTATTTGAGAAAGACTTCTAACCAAACTATTGGAAGCATATACATATATCTGTGTTAAAATATAGGTGGTTGAATTGCTTTTCAGCTTTTATAGGGCTTTGCAAGTTTGAACCACTCAACTCAAAGGTAGAGCCAATAAAAGCACAGTTGAAATTAATACACGATGTCAAGATTTACAGTAACAAATTATGATTTTTAGCTATGGAGATATCATTAAGCATATGCCAAGCAGTTGGCACATGCCTGTGAAAGGTTCATGAAGAAAAGGCTTTTTCTAATCGTGTTCCATGGTGTTTTTCCCAAGACAGCAACAGCTTTTATAAAATGATGGTTATATCTCCTCATTATAGAATGTAATCTCCCCAAAAGACATTCAGCAGCTGCAAAACACTAGCATCTTTTAGTTGTAAATTGTTTTTTATTATTTATCCCTATTTAACTAAAAAAGAAATGGCCATCCGATGATTTAACAAGACGGAAATTTAGTGGTTTGCACATTTGATAGCACCCAATTGTTAGCCCGAGCATTGATGTCGTTGTGTCTGGGCTTAATGGTTTTAATTGGTGTGTTTTGGCTTTCATACCTCTACTGTACAAGCCGGTATGAGTCTTAGGGAAAGCAAGTCTATGTGGTCGACTCTGTTTCATTTCTCTTTAGCATGGAATTTGAGATGGTGTGTATCCCTCTTAGAGCAAAAGAAACTGGAGAATTAGACCTAAAGGAGGGCATGTTCTGCCAAAAGCCAGATTCTGAAAGTGTTACTGGTAGGGCTTCCTCTGCGTCGCCATCTATTACCAGTGGAAGTGGAGTTCTTGCTATGTCGCAAGGAAAGGAATTTCCTGAGACTTGCATGGGTGGGTGAATGATCTTTGCTGCCATGAAATTATACCCCTGGGTTTCCAATGTACCCTTCCCCATATCTCGCCATGGAAAAGTCCATTCTTGTTCTCAGAAGGGCAAGAATTAAGGCCACTACCTACAGGCTTTGCTTCAAATGAAAGCACAGGACAGGCCAGCATCTTGCGAGTGGAGCACATGTGGCTGCTTAAGGCCATGTGGCTATGATGAGAGGATGGGCAAGTATGGGTCATGGAACAAGAGAAGAGCAACCTTATGGTAGATTTCAGGGGCGACACATTCATTTTAATCCAGGGCAAGAGTGAAGCAAGAGAACAAAAGAGCAGAACAAGAGACAGATTATATTGAAGAGCTTAACCAATTGACCCTTCAAGATTTCACACCCTTGCAGTGGCCTCACCACCCTAGCCAGTTATCATAACCCAGGTTAGGCTTTTAGGCAAGCCCCTTCCCTACATCACCCTGACTTCCCTGTGCATGAGCCTATTTCCCCCTTTGTTTGATCCCTCCCTCCAGGGGTCTGCAGGGAGTGGACCAGTGGTTTCCTGGGGAGTGTGAAGTTGCAGCTTCCTGGTGAAGCTGCCCAGGTGACCATACTTATGATGTCTAGCCTCCCCTGTGCTCTCTTCCTGTTATTAATACTAATTCCAAGGTAACTATGACAATAACAATAGCAGATGTCATTATGCACTGGCTTCATTACCCACAAAGTAATACAGGAAAGTGAGGTGATGAGAACCTCTATCTGACTGATTGGCTTACATTAACTGTAGCACATCCATTGCCAATGATGCTCCAGAGAGGGAGCACTTGAGAGGAAACTGAGCTCAGTTTGAGACTGTTCTGTGAAATTTAAGAGCAAAATGGCACAGCTACTGTGACTCGGTGATTAAGCGTTGACCTATGAACCAGGAGGTTACAGTTCGATTCTCAGTCAGGGCATATGTCCAGGTGATGGACTCAGTCCCCAGTAGGGGGGCATGCAGGAGGCAGCGGTCAATGATTCGCTCTCATCATTGATATTTCTGTTTCTCTCTCTCCTTCTCCCTTCCTCTCTGAAATCAATAAAAATATATATTTATTATATAAATAAATACTAGTAAATTAATAAATAAATAAAAGCGAAACAGCACTACTGGGTTTTCTCACCATTCCATTAGTAGAACTCTTAGAAGAAAGCCAACCAATTTAAATAAATAAGGTTCCCTAACCCTATGGGATAATATAGGGGTGGCATAGTCCTTTTAATCGAGGGCCCATTGGAAAAGAGGAAATTTCACTCATAACGTACTGTTCTGAGGATGGTTCTAATGTGGTTCTGTGGCAATGGTTTCTTTGTCACTGTCTTAAGGAAAATGTTTGCCTTTCTTTACAAGACTTGGCATATTTTCCTGCCCTGCAAAGGCTTAAGTAGTTTCTCCATCCTTAATATGGCATGTGGGCCTGGAATGATAGGTCACTCTGAACCAATTAAGCCACTGTTTTATTCCCATACACTATCACCATTTGCTTTTCACTTATTCCATGAAGATTGGCATTGTATATTTGTGGCCCACTTATAACCAAGCTTTAGATTTCCAACTTTATAGATAGAAATTTATCTTCCAGTTTGGTGGTAAAATAATTCAATGATAGCAAAATTCAAATAAGACTTTTTAAAAAAAAAAGAAAATGTATAGAACTTGGCGTTAGTAGCCGCTTCGCTATCATAATCACAACTGGGAACTTTGTGCTGTGGTGAGCCTCTGTGTCTGTTTATTCAATAATTGCACCCTTGTGCTGTTTACCTTTTCATTTGTATTATTTATACATCAACCAGAGGGTATGAGCACTAAAAAATAATTTCCCATCACGTATCTTCCATTTCTTCTTATTTTAAAAGCCCTGGAGATATAGTTGTCCTATAAATAATAATAAAAAGGTGCTGTATTAATATTTCAGCATAGATTCCCATCTACCTTCACAGACGCACAAAAACATATTCGCTAATGTATACACGCACCCCTCCCTTCAAATTAACTGTGCCTGAGGCTTGCAGGAAAATCAGGTCAAGCTAAAGGACAAATCAGAGAACAGGACCAAAATTAATTTACTACTCTGTACCACTTGTGAATATGAGTTTGCAGGCGGGGGAATGGCTTCTTTTTTGAACTGTCCCTATCTCTGGATCTGTAGAGAAATTTTAACTCTGAGGCACAGAGAGCTCATCTGGTCCAGACAAAGTGAAAATTCAACTCTCAGCTTAGACTGTACTAGAGTTCCTTAAAGTGATAACAGATGGGTACACATCTCATCACTTCTCGCTTAAGCTAGAACATTGAAAAGCCCTTGGTATCTCTTTCTTTCTGGGAACTTTTTTGTTTTGTTTTGTAAAATTGTGAATAAAATTATGATTGACCTATCTGTCTAAGAAGGGTTCTCTAGGCAACAATTAGAATCATTTCCAAACATTTGGGATGGGTTTTGATTTGGGTGTGGCCTTCATCCTGTGCTAAAAATGTGATAGGACCCTTGGTCAGCAAACTGCAGCTTGTGAGCCACATGCGGCTCTTTGGCCCCTTAAGTGTGGCTCTTCCACAAAATACCACAGCCTAGGCGAGTCTATTTTGAAGAAATGGCATTAGAAGAAGTTTAAGTTTAAAAAATTTGGCTCTCAAAAGAAATTTCAATCGTTGTACTGTCGACATTTGGCTCTGTTGGCTAATGAGTTTGCCGACCACTGTGATAGGACAAACGCCTCTGTAACTGTGTTTATTTAGGCCCCAAACTGAATTATTATTGACTCCCCTCTTTCTCTCACACCCACATTAACCCGTCAGCAAAACATGGTAACTGTATCATCAAAATGTACCCAGCTCCAGGTCTTTGTCACTCCAGTCCCAACCCCAATAAGCTATGACCTGGATTATTGCAGGCATCTTCTAATGGGTCTACTTGCCTCAGCTCAAGCCTTCCTGAGGTCTCTAGTCAACACAGCAGCCAACGTGATCTTGCTAAACTGTAGATCAGACGTGTCACTCCTACCTCAGAACTTTCTATCTCACTCAGAGCGAGAGCCAAAGGCCTCGCAATGGTTGGGAGGTTTCTATCTTCCCCACCTCTCCCTGCATCCCAGGCTCACTGGCCTGCTTGCTGTTCCTGAAATACACCTGGAATGCTGCCAACTCAGAGCCTGTGTTCATGCAGTTCCTTGTGTCCTGATGCACCCCCCTCTCTCTCTGCCTCCCCTCTTCCCCCCCGCCCCCCCAACACCCCATCAAACTCCTTCTCTCACTTCCTTCAGGTTCCTATTCAAATGTTTTCTTAACTGGGAGGCCTTTCCTGATAATCTTGCACCCACCTCTGGAGCCCCACCCTGCCACTCCTTATTCCCTTTCTCATTTTGTCTGTCTTTCCCTAGAGCCCATATATACATGTAGACATACACTGAGTGGCCGGACTATTATGATCTCTGAATGCATAATAACTTGGCCATTCAGTGTATATCCTTTATAATAAAAGGCTAATATGCAAATTGTCCCCTCGACCTGGAGTTCCACCAGCAGGCAGACCTGCCAACTGCCCATGTCCCCTCCCCCTGGTCAGGCTGGCCGGACCCCACCTAAGCACGAATTCATGCACTGGGCCAGATTATATACTAAGTGACCAGATTATTATGTGTTCAGAGATCATAATAATCTGGCCACTCAGTGTATATGTATGTGTTTCCACTTATGTGCCTATAAACAAATTTTGTTGTTTTTTTATTTGTTATTATTTTTGCTATTTATTTGTTGGTTTTTTTTTTTTTTCTCTCCCCACTAGTATATAAACTCCAAGGAGGCAAAGATTTTGTTTTCTCACTTCTTAGGCCCACCCATCCAGCACCTGACAGTATTAAATACTCAAAGGATGTGTGCTGAACTAATGGAAAGAAGGAAAGGAAGGGAGGGAAGGATGAGGGTGGGGCGGAAGGGGGAAAGTTCAAGAATTTCTTTTTATGATAGCTTGTCTAGAAATTCTGATGGAAGTCCCCTACTCATCCTTTTATCTTCCACATAATCACTTATTTCAACTTCTCTTATCCTAGATAGAAACTATTTTAGATTAAGTATACAGATATCAACTTGTTGCTTAAACAATATGACTGATTTACTGGGATCATAAAAAAATATATGTAAGTAGGAAGAGGGCACCCACCAATCCAGTTTCTGCCTGGACATTGACCGTCACCCCCCTCTCACACCCACTTAGCCAAAGAAGCTAAGCAAGTGCATCCTTACCTCCCAGGTGAACCTTAATTACTGTTTGCACCAAGCTTTGAGATCCTCAGATGAAAGCTGTCATAAAAGCAAAAAGTGTTATTACATTGCAAATGGTTATAGGCACTCATTTAGCTCTGGAAACTGATCAAGCGGGGAATGTTGAATCATGAGACTAAGATTGGCCAAATATTACACTTGTTATAATTAATCTGAGCTTATGCTTGAACACAGTGATATGTTTTCTTACATAAAGTTAAGTCCTCTAAGGATGCATGAATCTTTGCAGGTCTCAGTTTTCAGCAGGGAACTTAACATTTTGGATACACAGATGGCTGGGAGATGAATGTGTCTCTGACTTGTGATGGGCAGGAAGACTCACTAGGCAGACCGCTTACTTTAGAGATGCATTCTAAATTATTCTCTGTCCCCTTTACCCCAGGAGACAGGGACAAGAACACTCACCAAAGTATGGATTTAGAGCCAGAGCTGAATTCACATCCTTAAATAGGTTTTAAATCCTATTTCTTTCTGAATGCCCACACTAACTCTGTGGCCTTGCTGACAAGGGCTGCTCAGTTATCCTATATAATAAAAGCCTAATATGCTAAGTTTCCAACCATTCAACCATTCACTATAATACACACTGACCACCAAGGGATAGATTTCCAACTGGTAGGTTAGCTTGCTACTGGGGTCTAGCTGATCGGGTCTGGGCGAGATGGGTCAGACATGCCCTGGAGCCCTCCCTTGGTCCCTTCCCGGCCCAATCGTGCATCAGTGGGGTCCCTCAGCCTGACCTGTATCCTTTCACAATCTGGGACCCCTCAGGGGATGTCAGAGAGCCAGTTTCAGCCTGATCCCCACTGGCCAGGCCAAGAGACTCCACCAATTCACGAATCCGTGCACCGGGCCTCTAGTACTTAAATAACCTCTATGATGGGAAGCTTATTACCTACAAGGATGCCGATTGATTGTTATTCAGCAACTGTTGTGAGAAAGCTCTTTGCGCATTTCTCCATTTTGTCAAATATTTATTAAACACTTTCTTTGAGCTAGTATTCTGTTAGGCGCTTTGGGATATGGAAAGATTAAAAACAACACCTATAGTGCAGATTCAACAATCACCTACAGCAGTGCCCTAGCCTTGAAGAGTAAGAGTTATTCAATAAATGCAGGTTGAATGAACGAAAGAATAGACAGCACTTTAGGAGGAATGATAAGGCACATGCCTAAGAAACCAGAACACTAACTAGAATGTACATAAAGAAGAGATATAAACAAATGCAGTAGATACGAAGCTGCATCCACCTCCTTTAACCTTTATCATCTCTGGAACTGACATCTAAAGTGGTTCATAGAAGTCCACTTCTCCTTCCATGGGGCATGTGATTTGAAGATTGCTACAACTTTCCTTACCTTTTTCCCAGGCTCAAGAGCTTCAGGGCCTATAACCTATTAAATGATTCTAACACACCCATCAGTCTGAATGTCCTCCCCTGGGCAAAGCCCATTTCTCAGTTAGGCTCTTATGGGGATGTCAGCCTAGATCGACTGATCCAGATGTGATCACACCAGCATAGAGTACAGTTGGAATATTTTCCTGTGCTTGTCATACATTGTCATGCTGCTCAAAATCATTCAGTCATGGAACCCTCTTTCCTGAGATACATGACTGCATCCTGAAAAAGCCCATTGTTCCAAAGAACAGGGTGTGGATGAGTGTTACTTATCCACTGGGCTTTGGGAGGCATAGGTGGTACCTTTATACATATTGCATTAAAATTGTAGCCATTAATATGGCTTGCTATGAAATTAGACTTTCTTTACATTTAAACTTCGTGTGTGTTTTGAATTTGTCCTTTAATTTGAATATCAAGAGTTGTGGGATTTAGTGGACAGAGCCTTCGACTCAGATCACTAATTCACTGGGTTGTATGGAAAGCTCTTCTCTCTCTTTTTCTCTCTCATCTCTTTCCCACCCCCCCCCCAACAACTTTGTCATCAGCAAAGTGAAATGCTTGGTGTGGATACCATCCAAGGTTCCTTCTAGAACTAGCATTCAGTGGTCTTTATCCAGATCATTCTAGGAATTTCACTGGTCTCAGAAGAAAAAGAGCCTTAGCTAGATATATGTTCTAAATAGAAGCATAGCAAGAAGATAAACAGCAGGTCAAAACCCACTCACCCCCAACCCAACTTCTAAGGCTTAACTAAGAAGGATTTAAATTGTGATCCAAAAGCAAACTATGACCCCCAATTGCTTTGTTCTTCTTCTGCACAATGTAGCAAATTTTCAGAAGAAAAGAAAAAAGCCTGAGAATGTTGGCACATGTTGACTTCAATCACATGGCTTCCACCATGATGGGGCTTGCTAGTTGCCCACACACCTGTTTGCTCATGCCCCAAATTGCACATCATTGTACACCTGACAGGCAAGCTTCTTGCTCAACCTGAAGTCTTTCAGCATTTTGAGCCCTTGCTAGCCGTGGTTTCTTTCCTGGAAATTGTGATTCTTTGAAAATAATGTTAAAACAAATCATTTTCTTTTTCTTTTCTTTTAACCCCCTGACAATCACTCAGTGGCTATGCCAATTCCAGAGTCTTTGCTCTCCTGTCCCTCCCTTCTCTCTCTCTCTCTCTCTCTCTCTCTCTCTCTCTCTCTCTCTCTCTCTCTCTCTCTCTCTCTCTCTCTCTCTCTCTCTCTCTCTCTCTCTCTCTCTCTCTGCCATCAATTCCTTCTAATTCATAATTCCCCCAAGAAGATGGGCAGATGTATATCAGGGCTCGAGGGAGGAAAGAAATGGGCATAGTGTATGGTGATGTTTCAGGACCACGGAGAGCTACACCAGGTGGAGTTGGGGGCGGGGGGAAGGGGGGGGGCGGAGGCATTTTATTCAGCCCTTGCCTGTGGTTTCCCAGGTGCCATTAGGAACCCCCCAGGTGGTGCAGATGACACAAGACAAAGACGCTCTCTCCATCACATACAAAGAGCAAATAGCATTTGGGCCCAGCCACCAACCTACTGTCAGCCCGCCTGGCATTTACCTTCCCTCCCCAGGCTGACCCCTGAAGACAGGGGCCTGCTCTGGGGAGCATTGTTCTAACCAAGCAGCGCTGCAGCCTTTGTGTGGGCCTGGGAGAGCCGCAGACTCCTCTCCAGCCCTACTCTGTAATTTTATCAACTCTGGCTCTGAGAAACCTATATTTATAATGCTAATTAGGAGGGCACATTTAATTTGAGTGGAAGACTGTTTGTATCTCCCTGAGCCTGATAGCACGAGGCTCAAGCGACAGCAGTCAAGGCAAAAGCAGGCATTTCTCCCTCCTCCACGTATTTGCAACAGGGCTTACTCTTGCCAAACAATTTCTCTCTCGGATTAAAAAGAGAGAGGGAGAGGGAGAATGCCGAATATGCTGGAGCAGAGAAAACTTTGCGTTTATCTCCTGCCTGCATAATATATTTCTCTGTGCACTGAGAAAACATGCCTCTTGTGTTATCTAATTGTTTCCTGACACATTTAGCAACACTTCACACTCTTTAAAGTGACATTAACATTGCTGACAGTGGAGGTGCTTTCATTAGAAGGGCTTTGAATTGTAGCCAGGATGCTCTGCAGGTCTTCAAACAGGCTTGTAAAAGGCGAGAAAGGCAGTATTTACGAAAGGAGGGGCTCGGCCAATGGTACCCTGGGGGTGCATATTCATTTTGCTGACTCTAGTCCATTTACGAACATGTACGCATATGTGCTCACGCATGCACACAAAACAACTTTCCATGAGCTGGAGTCAGATGCCTGCATCATCCGGGGGCCACTAGATCGCCTGGGAGTCCTGAAGACTCTTCAGAACGTTCTCCTTCCACATCTTTTCAACCACAACAGAGCACGGTGCTGTTTCAGACTCCTATCTGCCACCTCGTGCCCAGGCCTGAGGCCGAGCAGCCGTGTGGCTAGTGTGCTCTGTGAGCATGATTGTCTTGCTCCCGGCTGTGGAGCTAATTCTCTTCTCCTTCAAGGCTTCCTCTTGCTCCTCACAGGGCTTTTTTGATGTTCCCAGCTATCTGCCCCGATGCATGGCTGTCCTGGAGGGTGTCCTACGTGAGCCTTCTGAGGACACTCCCCACAGCACCTGTCTCTGCAGGGCCTGAAGGGAGACACTGGGAGATTCATTCTGACCTTCAGGGAAAATGTACGCCGGGCTGGGAGGAGATGGGGCAGGTACAAGTCGAGGTATGAATTTCTGCTAGGACACACATCACCTGTCATCTCAACCCCGTTATTCATCTTGTTATGTTGGCAGGATAATATTTTGAAATTTCGGAACTTGAGAGCTGAAGGAGAGAGCTCCCCACAGATTGTTTCGTCATCCCCACACTGCTACCCCTTCTAACCATCTTACCCCAGCTGGAATTCCTCTTCTCTGTCCGTCTCTCTATTGTTACAATAACTCTGTGTAGCTCTACAATCCTAAATCATAAATTACTGCTTGACTCCGCCCATGACTTACTGTGTAATCTTAGTCAAGTCTCTTGCTTTCACAAGCCTCAGTTTCCTTATCTTTAAAATGGGAATGATTACCTTCCAGGTGGAATTGTTGGAAGGATTATGTAAATTACAAACCACAGAAGTGTTAAGCTTACTGCGAAGAACATTATGAAGTTAGTATTAGTCTCTCCCACTAAAATATGGATTCCATTGTGGCTGAAATTACATAATCACATTTCTATGAAGTACTAAGTGCTGTTTCGTTTTTGAACAGTAAGGTTGCATGTGTTACCTGAGGCCTGGCAAGGGTAAGCAGTTTGCTCTAAGTCACACAGTGGGCTAGCCCCAGGAAGGAACTCTGGTCCCTAACTCCAGGACTCTTTCTGTCTAACTGTACTTATGGTGGGGATGTGTTAAATACAAAACAATGACTTTCAAATGACCATGATGGGAAGGATGCTTATGACATCCATGGCTTCCTAACAAACTAGACCTGGTATCCATCTAGTTTACATTTCCCATCTTAGTCTCAACGGCATAGTTTGACACCTCTGAGGGCAGCTTTTCAGCCTTTTGGTTGATTGGTGGTGGTTGGGCTCCCAAGATACCGGATTTGTAGCACCTTATCTAGGACCATCCAGTGATGAATGGGCGAGTACTGTGAGTGTGGGCAGCAGAGGAATGAAATAGTTCAGGCATCTGCCACCTCAAGCCCATGTTTCATCTTCGTTGTGCCTACAGCACAGAGCAAAACACAGATTTACGTTGAGAAAGGTTTGCTATCTGCAGACAAGAGTCTCTGAGAAGGAAAGCTTCCAGTAATGAGAATGAAAAAAGGACTGTCCATAGAGCTCTCTACCATGTGCCTTGTACTCTCATAGGTTATCACTTAATTCTCAAAATGTCCTGGAAGGGGACGAAGACACCTATCTCATACTCTGCTTATGTTTGTATTAAGACTTACCACTTATTTCAGAACATTGATAGAAATGCCTCATTGGATGCTTATAATAACCTGAGAATTATGTTTATATACATTTTGTTTATCAGACAGTTAAGAACAGGACAGTTAGGTGACTTGCCAAAAGTAACCCAGTGAATCAGTGGCAGAGCCAAGGTTTGAACTTCAATCTGGTTCCAACACCAATCATATAGCCACATCACAGATAGGCTCCTTATCATTATAAAGTTAACTGGAGGCCCAGTGCATGAAATTCATGCACAGGTAGAGTCCCTAGCCCTGCCGACTGCCGGCCAGAGCCTCCCTTCCCTGGCTGCCTGAGGCCGCCACCAGCTGGGGTCTCCCTTCTCACCTGCCATGGCCTGGCACCACCCACTCCACCATCCTGCTGTGGTCCTACTCTTATCAGGGCCCATCAGGGCCATCAGTGCCTCCACTGCCACCTGCTGCCAGCATCGCCTATGCCCACCATGTTCCGCACTACCCCCTGGTGGTCAGTGCAAGTCTAACTACTGGTCAGTGGAATTCTAGCATGTGGGGACAATTTGTATATTAGCCCTTTATTATACAGTAGGTCCTCAGGTTACATCGGAGATCCACTCCTACAGCACGACGTAACGCGATTTTTGACATAAGTCAGAACCCATCTACATAAGCACCTACGTCACTCACATAGAGCACATACACAGCAGTAATGAAGTGAAACAATAAAAAAAAAATTTTAAAAAAAGATAATAATTCCTGACCTTTACTTGTGGTAAATAAATAACAAAAAAAAAAAACCATAAAGAACATAATACATACATCGAAATTACAGAACTTTGTTTTTTATAAATACTATAAATGGGAGATGGTGACATAACCACTAAACAAAATATGTCAAGTCCAATGTAACCCGAGATTGCCTTATAGGATTACATTCATTGTCATTGCCTGTGCAATGTGGTGTGAGCTCTAAAGCCAGAATGCCTTGGCTCAAATTCTTTTCCCAACCAACCTGTTCCATCTCAGCTCAGTCTTAACATCTTTGAAATGGAGATAATTAAGGATATGAAGTACAAATTAAGTGAAGTAATAGATGTCAATGGATTGGAAATAATGCCTGGTAAATCATAAGAATTTAATAAATCTTTGGGATTGGGAATATTGTTATATCCATGTATCGGGAACCCAAAAAGTAAAAATCAAAGTAAGAAAGATAGACTTCCATGTATATGGAAGATGGGACACCCTTTGAAAATGAAATGCTTTTTTAAATATATTTTTTATTGATTTCAGAGAGCAAGTGAGAGAGAGAGTGATAGAAACATCAATGAGAGAGAGAGAATCATTGATCGGCTGCCTCCTGCAAGCCTCCTACTGGGGAATGAGCCTGCAACCCTATTGTGACCTTCTACTTCATAGGTCAATGCTCAATCACTGAGCCATGCCTGCCAGGCTGAAAATGAGATTTTGATATGGCTCAGTGGTTGAGCTTTACATCTTTCTATAGCTGTTTTACCCCTACTCCTTTCTTTCTTCGTAATGTAGGTTCCAGGAGAACAAGGAAACAGCCCAATACATCTTCTGTGTCTTATTCAGCTCAGAGAGAAAACTGCGTAAGGGACTGACCTGCTCACACAGGTTATTGTTTTCACCTGTGTTCTGGCTAGTGTTGGGTCATACCTCCAAGCAGTTCCCTAGGGCTGAAGCTTTCATAATTAGAGTGGAATCACATCTCGCACAGGGGTTAGGTTCAAAGGTCAGCAGCTAAGACTGAAATTGTGGTCACACCACCACCCTGGAGAGTCCTTAGACAAATGCCTCCTTCAAAACTGAGATATTGTCTCTCAATAAATCTAAAAGTTTAGTTTTTCCTCCAAGGTTGTCATTGGCTGCCCTGTCTTTGAGCACCAGATGAAGTAGTGACTTAATATTCTAGCCACTTGATTAAAAGAAAAACAAATACACTGAAAATCAGAATCACTTCTTCTCAGCAAGATACCTACACACTGAGAGGCACCTAAGACCAGCATCCATGGCACCCAGCAGTGAAGGCAACATCATATGCATTTGATATATACCCAGTAAATGTTTCTGGAGTGAATTGTTATCACCCACAAGTCCCACTGCTTTCTACTATGTACAGGCTCTGGCTGGGTGTGAGGGAACAAAGTGTATAATCCACAGTCTCTACCTAGTCACTCACCGTGTCATGAGTGAGCCATTTAGGCAAATAAATATCCTAATATATTACGAGTACAACAATGGAAGTATGCCCTGGGTACCCGTTGATGGTGATGCTGGAGCTGAGTTTTTAAGGGGGTGTTTGAGAAGAGATTGAGGCTATCAATGAAAAAGGAATGCTTCCCATGCACAGGAAGGACGCAAGGAGGGAAAGATGGGTATGCAGTAGTGTGTTGCTTTGTTGGCTTAGCAGTGGTTCTCAACCTTTCTAATGCCGCGACCCTTTAATATAGTTCCTCATATTATGGTAACCCCCAAATATAAAATTATTTTTGTGGCTACTTCATAACTGTAATTTTGCTACTGTTTATGAATGATAATGTAAATATCTGTATTTTCTGATGGTCTTAGGCATTAAAGCAGCTGTTCTCAACACCAGCAGGGTCGCCTAAGACCGTCGGAAATTTTTTTTACATTATGACTCATAACAGTAGCAAAATTACAGTTATGAAGTAACAAGGAAAATAATTTTATGGTTGGGGGTCACCACAACATGAGGAACTGTATTAAACGGTCAGGGCATTAAAAAGGTTGAGAACCACTGGCTTAGAGTATGAGGTGTTGGAGGTGGTCTGGCGAAAGCTACTTGCCATACCTGGATTGACCTGGATTATGTGGACAGTGGGGAGTCTTGGGAGGGTTGAGAGAAGAAGCATAACATGAGCAAATGTGTGTTTTCAGAAATATATTTGCTCTTTTAAGGAGGGGAGACATACAGGAGTGAGTGATACCAGGAACCAAGAAGCAAGAACAGTGGTCTAGACTACATTGTCCAGTATGGAGCCTCTAG
Organism: Pipistrellus hanaki; assembly: GCF_964339955.1. Taxonomy (NCBI): domain Eukaryota; kingdom Metazoa; phylum Chordata; class Mammalia; order Chiroptera; family Vespertilionidae; genus Pipistrellus; species Pipistrellus hanaki. The sequence continues at coordinate 7,437,399 of NC_140507.1, read as the reverse complement.
CCACATATGCCTCTATAAACTTAATTAAAAATTCACTTCCTCCGTTGCACTTGCCACATCACCAAAATAGTAATAGCATCTCATTGTAAAGGAGCTGGGAGGTGTAATTACGGTACATAGCCAAGCAACTGGGAATTCCTATTCAAAATGTGTTTGAGGGTTTATTGCCCTTTGGTAAATAGTTGAGTCACTGCAGGCAAAGTGAATTTGAGTTCCCAAAAGGGGAAGCTGCAATGATTCACTGCATTTTACCTTATTACCTTATGAATATGAAAGATTTGGCATTAGAGAGTCACAGAAATTACATTAGTTCAAAACTAAGCTCTATCCTTGTCTACAGGCTGAACTATGTTTGACTCCTTCCCCAGTGCAGTGCTGCCAGGAAGGTGTGACATATACACACATACGTGTTAGTGAGATCTGGGGAGGACATGAGAATGCAGGGTCCCTAACTGTGAGGACAGTTCACACCTGGGCTCCTGAAAGAGGCCCTGTAACTGAGGCAAGTCCAACGGCCTGCCGTCCTTCCAATAAATTATGGATAATAGTGTGTGTGAAATCGGGATGTTTGGCCAGGGCCCTCTGAAAACTAACTGTTTTCAAGAAAATGCTTAACTGGCCTTTAGTGAGTTCAGTGAAGTGTGAGTGAAGAGGGCAATTAGGGCTTCCACGGTAAAACTCAAAACTCAAAATGGAGAGTTATGGAATGGAGCAAACCCAGTTGCCCAGTCAGGCTGCTGTTGCCTCGAGAAGACATGAGGGGTCATCATGTAAAGTCCACAGGTGAGGTTCAGTAATCTACAACTCAGTGGAGACATTCTCCCTGAGTCCCTCCTTTGTCTCTCAACCAACAAGTCTCCCTGAGCTCCAGAGGACGGTGTGCAAGAACATCCCTCCTTGAGGAATTAGATCAGCTTCGGGAACTTCTCCTGTGCTAAGTTCTTCAGTGGCAATTTAAGCTTATTTTCTTGAAGTTTTCTTAGCTGGCTGAATCAGAATTTTCACTTCTAATGCCTGGCTGATTCTTATCAGAAAAAAAGAGCTACTTAAAAATTGACCAGATAACATAAAGTATACTAATCTAAAATCTTCATATGTGTGGGCAGGGTTTCTCAGTCTCTGCATGGTGACATTTGGGGCTGAAATTCTTTGTTGTGGGAGACTCTTCTGTGTGTTGTAAGGTGTTAGCAGCATCACTGGTCTCTACTCACTAGAGGCCAGTAGTATCCCTACACACACTCACAAATGTGACAACTGAAATGTCTCCAGACATTGCCAAATGTCCCCTCAGGAGCAAAATTGCCCCCTGTTAAGAATGACTGATCTAGGCTAACATCAGCACTAAATATAAGCATCTTGCTACAGGGAATATAAATATGCATATGTTATGAATATGACCCCTAAATATACAAATAAGATAGATCTATATTTTAATTGTTAAAGTATGTTTTTGTTGCTTTTAGAGAGAGAGGAAGGGAGAGGGAGAGAGAGAGATAGAAACGTCAATGATGAAAGACTCATTGATCGAGCCCAGAACCCGTGAATATGCCCTGACTAGGAATCAAACCAGTGACCTCTTGGTGCATGAGTTGACTCTCAACCACTGAGAAACACTGGCTGGGCAGTCTCTATTTTAATTTAAGGTGCTCTTTTCATTGAGGTCATTCTGTATTCTATAATTATAATAGAAACTATTATATTTGTTTTATTTTTAAATTTTCACATGTAGGTAAGAAGTTGAGTCCCTCTCACCCTTCCCTAAGATTAATGTGGCCCATGTAAGACCTAGCACCAGCCAGGAGTTTATCTGAGTTTCCCTCCCACGCTGAGGACAGACAGCTGCTGTGTTGCCTATTTGTTGGCAAGTAAATGGCTATCTGCCTGCATTTCTCCCCCACTCTGTAAGGCCCACAATATTCTTATAAGTAGACCAGGTATCTCCCACCTACTTGAATTTTCGGGGACCCCATGGGGTTGAGTTCTCATGAATTAACATGGAGGAAGTCAGCTTATAAAACATGAAAAGTTCGTAATTCTGGAGGCAGAAGAACTAGAATCTATTTCCACTTTTTCTTCTACTCAATAACTATCTGGTATTGGCCAAGTCATTCCTCCCTTGGGCTCGGTGACCAGTTATAAGCAGGATGCTTTTTGTTCTAAGTGGCAAGAACCAACACAAGCTGGCTTAAGGAAGAAAAAATTAGGATGGGATGGAAAATAAATTGGTTCATACATTGAAATATTGGTGCATATGAACTAACTGGAACCAACAAACTACAAGTCTCATTAGCCCCGTCTGGGTCCCTTGTAGCCACTGTGTGTCAAACACAGCTCTTGGGACCTTACATATATTACCTCCAGTCTTTCACACAACATGGGAAGTCAGTGTCAATTATCAGAGAGGCCCAGGGAAGGGAAGCAAGTTGCCAATCTCTCTCTCTCTCTCTCTCTCTCTCTCTCTCTCTCTCTCTCTCTCTCTCTCTCTCTCTCTCTCCCCCAATCCCTCCCCCCCAATCCCTCCCTATCCACTCCTCCCTTCCTTTTTACACTTTATCTAAAAATCAAAGGAAAAATATCCTCGGGTGAGGATTAACAACAACAACAAAAATATTGGCTTCACAAATCCCCAAGCATGTGGGGGGAAAGTGGCTAATTTACTCAGACATTTGAATAAATAGCAAGTATTGGAACAACTCATTAGGAAAAATATTTAAATCCTCTAGCCAACTATTTTATATATGTTACTACTGTCCTTTTTATAATATTCAGCCCACAAAAGCCACCTTTTTATTAAGTCTTTGAACTTACAAAGCCACGAAGGATTTCCAGTTCTTGACCCAAGAATTGCTTCTTCTCTTTAATAATCATTTGTTCTGTGGGGCAGTCACTGTGGCTGTTTCTGGAGGAGCCCCTGGTTCATTCCCTCCCCTAGGATGATCTCTGTGGTGCATTCCAGAAGAGGAGCAATGAGTTTGGGGTTCACATCTCCTTCATTTTTTCCCAATCACTTGTGTCTAATGTGGGACAGGGTTGAATGAACCATGCACAGCTATAAATGTTAAAAGAGAAAAGTACATGTGAAATCTTAGCTGAGTTCTCAGCTCAAAGCAAGATTACATATATAGGTGGTAATGAGGTCACTGAACTTACCATTAATTATTCCTGTTACTGGTTTTAATTTGGATTTTGTTTTTGAGTTATTTGGGGTTTTTTAAACTATCTCTTGATCATGTCTCTATTTCACTAAATATCCTGACACCCCTGTTACTACAGGAATCAGTTATGCATCGTCTACACAGAACATTTTAATATCTTCCCACCATTAATCTTTGGGATGAAAAAGGAACCAGTGGTGTTCAGTGAACTGGGGGACTTGATTAGCAACATGCCTTCTGTCATAAATTAGGGGCAGAGCAGCAATTTCATGGATAATATCTACTACTCTGAGGATGGAGAGGAGATTGGAGCCCTTAATCTTGGGTGGAAAAACTAAATCTAGATCCAAATCAGTTTAGGGAGAAAAATGGTGCTGTAATTGAAACAACAGGGTGAGAGCTATGTGACGTCCTCCACAGATGGTATAGGACCCAGGTCCCAGTAGGGCTGTGGTGAATGATGGATGGAGCCTGCAACCTGGCTGGCAGAGGGGTTCAGTGCATCTGCTACCTTTCACCCACTCCTGGTCCACGGGCTTCCTAAGTGATGATGGCACTGCTTCTCACTGAACCCTCGGCACTTCAGAATCCTTCTCAACCCAGCATTCCCCACAGCCAATACCAACCCATCAGTTGGCATGCAACTGCTATGTCTGACGATAGGTGCAAGTTTCATCAGAATACTTGCACAGGTTGAAACTACCACAAGATCGTATTCATTTGGAAACAGATAAATTAGGGAAAATATTGAATTAGTCCTCATTTTTAAGGTCACGGGGAATCCATTCACACAGCTAATTAGACTTTGGTTTACATGGGGATCTTGGAAAACACGCACACCCACACATACCCGAGACCATATGAGTTTAATGAATGACATATTGCTGCCTTCTCATGCTTTCTCTTGCTTTTTAATAAATTAGTTAAGTCCAGTGTTTTATATATTTGCAAGGGACTCTATGTCATTTCAAAAATGGAACTTCAAAAATAGTTTGCAGGCCAGAGGGTCTCTGTAGTGTATAAAGTAGGAAGCAGGTAAGTGCAAGGTTCCTGGTTACCTGCCCATTGCACGCTAGGTATTTTAGTAAGAAATCATGGTCTATGAAGTGAGCCTGAAGAAGTTCCAGCTCTCTCCCCTGCACCTTGGAACCTGTTTGTGTCTGTACAGATGGTCTCTGTCAAGTGGAATAGTCGGGGGGAAGGACGGGGGGAGAAATGTAGCATCAGAGAACAAAATTAGCAAATGACATAGCAAATAGAGAACAGCATACAGTCCGATTGGGGGATAGATCTAGAGGCTGAGACATTTCCCAAGCAATGGTTGGTACCGGCAAGCAGAGTTTAGGGAACTACCAACGCATGGAGTTAAAGTAATGGGAATCAGGCCATTTTGTGCTGCATATTTTAATGCACCGAAGTAACCCGAGTACTTTCATTGTGTTGGGACTGCTCTTCTGTTGTCTGTATTTGTCTAAATTAAAAAGCAGTTCTGTCTGTAGTATATGCAAGGAATTCATGCTGAACAAAATTTCAAAGAAGTTCATGTAAAGAACAATTTTTGTAGCAACCGTCATATCAGGCTCCTGGAAAATTGTACTTGAACTTCAGTTCCACCTCAGTCACTCCAAGGAATTTCAAAATTGGCTCCCAGCCATCCTTGTTCTTCAGCGTGAAGTCTCAGATACTCCTCACTACAAACTCTAAAGCCTATTGTCTATGAGTTAAAATCTGTCCCCACCAAAGCCTCACTTCACAGTGTCTGGTCAGGACACCACTGTGTCCGCAAGCCTGGGCAAGGGGGAGAGTAACATTACTAAGAAGGAGCCACTTTGGACTTGATAACAAAATTATGAGAAATGCTTCGAACTCTGACACCTGTAAGTGTCTATAAATGGTTATTCATAGAAATGTTTCTTCTATGAAATCTTGAAAGTGCCTTGGGATTAGGAGATGGGAACCTGGATTGATTGCCTATCAGTCAGCCCCCTCCTTGTATGTCACCTTCCCTTCCTGTCACCATGCTGTGGGGCACACACTGCAGAATGGGGAGGGAATGCCTTTGGGAAAAGACAAACCTGTGTTTGACTCCTGGGCCCCTGTCACTACTAGCTGTGCAGTCTCACTTCTTTGTGCCTCAGTTTTCCCATCAATAAAGTAGGGATTATCACCACTCTAACCTCATATTGCTTTGAGAATTAAATGAGATAACCTGAGTAAAGCGGCAAGTGCAGTGAGTGGCACATAGTCCTCATGCAAAAACATTTAGAATTAAGATAGTCATAATAATGATGGGAAATCCAGGGGAGAAGGTATCGATTAAATGTGAGCACATTTTCTGATGAAACTTGAACGTGTTCAGTCTATCGTTGCCAGATCATTGGGCCTGAGTAGCATGCCTCACATGGCTCCCAAGCAGTTATGAATGAACTGAGTTTTTCAAATGAAACTCCCTTTACCTATGGATGTATTTCAGGGGTGATCCTTCTTCAGTCGTGTAATTGGGCAGGAACTCTTGACATTTAAGCTTTAGGACTATTCCTATCTCCTGTCTCTTTCTTCCACCCCTCCCACCTCAAAAGGGTAATAGGCCAGTGGTTAGATGCATCTGTGCTGGTGTTCACTGGTTTCCTCTCACTGCAAGTCCCTTTCCTCCTCTTATGAAGATCGCTCGGGCCTCACCTTTTCCATGAGTCCTTGAGGGACTCTCACACCTACCTCTACCTGGCCAGGCTGGACCCACTGTCCCTTTCTCCACCCCCACAGCACCATGTTCTTAGGTCCTGCTCTTTATCATGTCCTGAAATGGAATAGTCACCTGTCCGCCTTCCTCACTAGACTGGGAGCTCTCTGGAGGCAGGGTGGATGCCTTGCTTATGCTTATTCTTGTGTCCTCAGTATCTCAGAGGGCAAGGGGCACCCCTACATTTAATTGAAACATTCTGGTCTATCAAATGTCTATCAGTAACATTTAATGCCGTCAGGAATTGAAGAGGAAATGGAATTATAAAGACAATGACATTAACATCCATTTGAGGTGCCTGAAAATGTCCCCACATACATAGTACATCTAAAAAGCAGGAAAACATATTTCTTCTGACTCAAGCACTTGTTACCCGAGTTGACAGACTTGGATCTTGAGGAGTTTGCTTTCTCAACACCTTTCCCTTCTCTTTGCACCCCTGGCTTTTAGGGCTGCTGCTCCTGGCTCGTTTTTCTGAGCTTTTCCCAAATGAACAAGCCAGCAGACAAGCACTGGCAGGGACCCCAAGGTGTGAGGATGACTTGGGGGAGAGTGCACATGGCAGTTATTCTCACTCGGCACCTGGCTGCCAGGAGCTCCCTGCCATGTGCTGAGAGGTTGCTGCAGCCTTCCGAGTGAGAGAACCTCTTGACCTCAGGGCAGCTCCACATCCCTGTCCACCTTCTACAAGGCTCGCTGCTCCTCTCCGTGGCCTGGAGTGGCCGTGCTTCTCTTTGTAGGAATTCCCTGTGGTGTCAAAACAACCCTCATTGTGTAGAGAAGTGGGTTCTTGGCCAGTTCTTCGGGATGTAAATGTGTTCCCCTTCCCACTTCTCTCCCACATCTAACCCAATCTCATGGACTTGGTTTTAGTCTCCCTTATTTATTTGTTCATCCATTCAAGATGTGTGTTACACTAGGAAGACACTGCAGACACAGAAGCAAATAAAATACACAGAGGTCCACCTTCAGATAGTGGTAAGGGCTATGAACATATTTAAACAGGCTAATGGTTTAGAGCAGACAGGTGGGCCGTTTTCAAGAAGACAAACAGTGAAGACTTGAACGAAGATAAGGAGAATTGTGAATATTAGGTGGCGAGTCGCGAAGAATGTTCCATGTGGAGGGCACAGGAGAGGTAAAGGCTGTGAAGGTGGAATGACATGGCACGTTCAAGCAGTGAGAGACAGCGCTGTGGCTAGCAAACAAGGGGCCACGTGGGGAGTGGTAAGGCCACCATCAGAGATGAGTTAGAGGCAGCTGGTGCCAGAGTAAGCAAGACATGGAGATGATCATCTAGGATCTGGACTTCTCTCTGCATGCAATGGGGGAGCACTCAGCAGGCGAGTGATATGACCTGATTTCTATTTTTACCATGTTCTGCTGCTGTGAAGAAGATATGGGGACAGAGGGGAAGCAGGTAGACCAGCAAGGAGACTGTTGGGTAGGGACTATGCTGTCTCAGATTAGGACGGCAGCAGGGGAGGTGAAAAGAATTGGACATTTTCCAGACGGATTCCACATCAGCCATGTAGGTGAATATTTCTGCTCACACTGGCTTTCTGAAACATGTAACTACAGGTAGTATGAATTTAGACCTGTGGAGAAACAGCTAACCACTTGAAATAATACATCTGGAGCATTTTCTTTCTTCCTTTCTTTTAGATATTTTTATTGTAAGGTGGTTTCAATGTAACTTTCTCTGGATGCTCTCATGACACTCATTGCTGACCTTTGACCCCTCTGTCCTCTTTCCCAGGTCGTCCCATTCCACCTACATCTTCGTCTAGCCTCCTCCCATCTGCTCAGCTGCCTAGCTCCCATAATCCTCCACCCGTTAGCTGCCAGATGCCATTGCTAGACAGCAACACCTCCCATCAAATCATGGACACCAACCCCGATGAGGAATTCTCCCCCAATTCATACCTGCTCAGAGCATGCTCAGGGCCCCAGCAAGCCTCCAGCAGTGGTAAGGAAATTGTGGTCTGAATGTGTGCTGTTTTGTGTGTGTGTGATCGCGTGCATCTCCAGCAAAATGGCAAAATGGAAACTTGGAAACAAGGGCTGGGAAGAAGGTGGTGTGGGGCGCATCTGAGGGATTAAGGAGAATACATTTGTCATTTTGTGACATTATGGTTCCAGGATACATTCATCAAAGGTCACAGATAAGGCTTTGCTGGTCTCAATAAGCTTTGGGCCTCCTTCAGTGAGAGGATTTGCCCACTGCTGCCGCTGGGAGCATGCAGGTCTTAAAGGAAAAGGTCAGAGGGACAGTGGAATGTTGAATTTTGTTTTACTGTGATTCTGGTCAGAGCCAAGTACCCTGGACACCCTCACGTGCCCAATTGTATGCATGTTTGATCTCTTGTTTCTTATGGATAAACCCTGCCTCTTACTCTTAGTTCTTACTGTGGTTTTCACATTCACAGGTTCTGTCTCACTTTTGATAATTTTGTGGCTACTGCCTTAGCTCTAACCTCTACATCTTAGGTGCAATTGTTCCAAACCAGCAATAATAATGCCTTATTTTGATTTCTCCTGTTGGTGATGTGTTCACAAACTATCTGAACCTAAGAGCAGACAATATCTAGATATAAGTCCCCATGGCCTAAGAAAAGACAGCTGTAGAAATTAATTGCTCCTGACTCAAAGGCGTTGGAGTTATCTTCTGAATTGGTCATTCATGGTGTCCATTAACATATCCTGTCCAAGGTAGGACCGAGCTTCCATGCCAAGAATGTTCCTGGATGAGATTTTGTTTGGGCTCCATCCATGATTGTACGCCACCACTGGCCTCAGCCTCTACAATTAGATAGGACCTTCTAACTACATTTACAATGATTCATTCTGGAGATGGAAAATGATGGACTGCTACTTATGATGGCCTGTGCCCTTCTTCAAAGCCAGGCCTGATATATTTAGTAAACTTGTATTGTTTTTCCCCCAAAAAAATTATCTAATCAAATCTCTCATCAAACGGGCAATCCATTGTTGATATTATGAAGGCCTTTAATCTACCATAAATCTTTATTAGAACTTATCAGAGCTTCTAGTTTGAGAGAAATGTGATTATGGCACTCTTAAAATGACATTACATCATTGGGGTGATTGGTTTATCATTTGGAGAAGAGACATCAATCATAACTAGCATAACCATGCAGTAAATGAATTCAACCTTTCTACTGCGGAACAATGACACTGTAATTGCTCAAAATCAGGCTTCAAATGAAATCGGAAAATGCTCTTTTTTCAAATATGATGTTAACTTAATTGAATATATTATAAAAAATCATGTTTGAGGAAATTCTATGTAATTAAAAATATGCGGAAATATATTCCATTTTCTTCTTTTATCAGAACCTGCTTTTAGCTACAGAACCCCTTTTTTGTTGTTGCTGCTGAGATTATGTTGCATTTAATTGAACGATTCTCACTTATGTATTGCTGCTTTTTGTTTCATATGATGTAATCATGATGAATGTTGTATTCCGAAGGACAAGAGGCTTTCGAAATGAGGTGCACCTGCTGATAGCTTTTTAAAAACAGACAATTATTAGGGAGAAGATGAGCTTTTACAAACTATATTCTCTCATGCATTTGTAGGTATGCAAGCAAATATGATTTCCATGAGAGGTCATTTCATATCTCAGAGCCGCCTAGTGTGTGTTCTTAGTGATGAGGCCATGAGTGACTTTTCTTCTGGACATTGTATCAGAATGTAAGTTGTTGTTAGGGTATTCTTGTTGGCTTTATGCCTAATCGAAACCTCATTTGGGTGAACACAATGGATCTATATGTTCAGAATCAAACATATCATCCATCCACTTTTCATCCCTTGCTCCAGTTTGTCCAGCTTACTTAAAATTGATAGCGATTTAAGCTTCCATAACAGGGCAAAATACCACAGAAAACTCGAGGGTCCATTTTCACCCCAAATAAGAGCTGAGCTGATATGATTTCTTCACTTAAGGGGTAAAGACCCAATTGTGCAATGCCCTTGTTTTCAGTGGATACTTACCTGAGAACTCTGGTTTAACCAACGTGAGCGCAAATCAAGTTCAAATATGTGTGTGCTCACATGTGTGCGTGTGTGTGGGCGCAGGCAAGTGCATGTGTTGTGTCTTACAGAATGGATTTAGGGTCCAGGGCAAATTGAGGATTCTATCAAGATCTGAATGCAGTTGCCCTGAATTTAAATTTGACATAAAGGATTGAAAATAGAGTTTGACACAGACAATGCCAAGTGCAGAGCTGGGCCTGGGCATTCAGAATTGAATTGTATGTGAAAGGGGCAGGATTGTTTGGAGGATGTCATAGCAGAAACAGAGCAATCACATGATCGGCTGTGTTACGTTTAGCTGGTTAATTACCCAGGGTTGTTGAAGTTGGTCTCTTGGCAGGGACCTTGTGTTCTGGAGCCCTGCTATCAGTGTGGTCTTCATCTCTTTTCTCAGGTGAAATGAAACCCCTTCCAACACAATCAGCCCATGCACGACAGTAAGACATGATTTCCTGCTGTCCTCGATGGTTGCTGTTATTGCTTGGCATTAGCGAAGGCCATCGGTAGGGGAGTTGCTACACACATTTCCTGGCCTGAAGACCCTTTTTGTTCTAAAAAGACAACCCGACATAAACTGCACAACTAAAATGCTTTGGCCAACGTGAAAAGCTCCTCGAAGCAACAACAGTGCTTTACCTTTATGGCTCTGTGTCGTTATTTTCTATGAGTGCAGCACATTCTTTAGTGGGTGGTACTAAAACCTCAGCACCTTGTGGAGCCAACTCGCTGTAACCTTCATTCTGTGCCAATCGAGCTCATACCCAGGGACCTTCGTGAGATGCTTAGAAGCGTGGCGCCTCCCTTCCCTCCAGCATCCTCTTCCCCAAAGCTGAGCTCTGGCAGGTGGCTCGTCCTGTGTCCGGCCTTCTGCCAGGCTAGGTTAGCTCCAGAGAGGTTTCTCGTGTTACAGCAGTATAATTTCAAACCCTGTGAAATAACTCATCTGGAAAGAGAATCTGAGTCCAAGTGGCAGTGTAATGGAGGGCCTTGCAGCCGCGAGCATGATGAGGCTGCCTTTCAAACAGGAATGGGGTCTGCACTCTGCTATGAGTGTATGAGGAAAAAAATACACGGGCAGCCACACTGTAATCAAAAGCATTGGCTTACCTCCCCTCTCATAAAAGGTTGCGTTTTTCGTTTTCTTAAAAGTCTCAATGAAGGGGTTTAGAACACTCATTAGTAGCATCAGACATAGGGAAGAAATGTCACCCGATACCTGTCAGTCAGGGCCCTTCCACTTGGTCCTCTGTGACGGGGGAACCCTTTCAGCTGCAGAGCCTCCGAATGCAACTGAGCATGTTAATGGTGCCCAGGCCCTTTTTTTTTCTTTTTTTTTTTTAAAGTCAATGTCTTGGTTCAATTCTAAATGAAACTTGTACATCTAAACCAGCAAGTTTGGGGTTGCCTAGAGTAGCCCAAGAATTCAACTGTCTAGATCATTTAATGATTATCTTGGTTACCTGGCATCATAAAGCAAAAGAGCTACATTTATTAACTCATCCATCCCTTTTTTTTCCCATCCCTTTTCTTATATGTACCCCATAGTTTGTGAAAGCTTGTGACAATTAAAAAAAAAAAACCCACAAAACTAGAAATTTTAATCTATATCTACAATATATATAAAAGTCTAAGCTACTAGCTGACCAGCTGGTAGCTATGATGTGCACTGACCACCAGCAGGCAGACGCTCAACACAGGAGCTGCTGAGTGACAGCAACTTTGCAAAGTGCCCTCTCACACTCCAGGACGCCTCGGAGGATATCGAACTGCCGGTTTCAGCCAGATCCTTATAAGCCAAGCCGAGGGACCCTACTGGTGCATGCACCAGGCCTCTAGTTAGACAATAAGGGTAAAGGAAATTGTAGAGAAGAAAAAAGAAGCTCATGTATGTAAAGTCCTGTTCCATTATTTAAGACCAACAAAAATACTTGAGCTTCCTAGAAACCAAAGCAAAAGGGAATCAGAGAAGCAACAATACGCACAACATCCATGAGAGAAACACAAATCATCTGCTTCAGGGAAATTCTGTCAGTCCTCATAGTGAGGCTGGAAAAGAATGGCTTCCACGGGAGCGAATTCCCAGTGACCTACTATCATGCATGTGCTGAAGAATTTCCTGCAGACATTCTTATAACCTCCCTCCACATATGCCATAGAAAGCATTTTTAGTTTTAAAAATTCCACAAATGCCCAAAAACACAGCCCAAGGATAAAACTTGATCCATACATAAACCTTTGTTCTATAAAGGACCATGGAAACTGCTTGTCCCTTAGACAATAGACCTTTAATATCATTGCTCATAACTAAATGTTTAGGGGAATTAATAAAAGCAAATGTTCCGTGTTTCAAATTTGTCTTGTCAGCCACAGAGAGGTTCGCATTGATATCCTCTCATGAAAACTGAAGTGTGGCTCCCGGACAAATTTACTCCCGGGCCCCTCCCACCAGCCATAGGCTGGGTTTGAATGTGAAAGAGCAGCTGCCACTGCTGGGGCCCAAAGCTCTGGCAATGAGGGCCAGGCCAAGGCTCAGGCAAGCTGCAGTGGCTGCGAGGACCAAGGCTCAGACAGCCTTGTGGCCAGCAGTAGCAGCAGCAGAGATATCATGGGGGCATTGCCTTCACCTGATCTCTGGGTCGACTCCCACAGAGGGAGGCCAGACTGTGGCTTCTTTGGGGAGCAGGCCTAAGCCGTCAGTGGGACATCCCCTGAGGGCTCCTAGACTGTGAGAGGGGGCAGGCCTAGCTGAGAGACCCCTCCAATGCACAAATTTTCATGCATCAGGCCTCTAGTTTCTTTCATAATGGCCTTTAGTTTCTTAATTTCCTGATTTTATTATGTATGATGGGGGGGGAGGGGAATGCATAATGATGGGAAAGGGGGCAGATCACGTCCCAGCTTGGGGGAATATACTTATTTTAGAAAATATATGCAATATACCTATATTTGACCTGAGTCTGTCTGAGATATGGTAGAACTTTGTAGTTAATCTGTAAATGAAAAAGTTTGGAAAACCTTGTCCTGGAGAGTGTAGATTTCACTCCACCCTCTGGGCCATGGACAAAACTGAGTCCTACAGTGTCATGCAAAGCAGTACCTTGCTGTTTCGCTACAAACATTGAAAAGCATGTTTTGGGGTCCTGTAACACCTGTTGGGGTCCTGTAAAACCTGTTGAAATGTTGTCCCAGCAGCAAGCAGAAAAGGCATTGCTCCTCATATTCTGACCCAAGCTCCTAGCGAGCATCACCCAGCCTTCTACACAAGGATTTAACCTGAGAATTGAGAATTGATGGTTGTTGGACTCTCTGGGCCCTGCTCCCTGGCCGGCAGTGTAACACACAGAGATCAGACCTTTTCTTCTTCCTATGTGCTTTCTTGCCCCCTTCCCCAAAGCGCACCTAGTTTGTATGTCTAGCAATTTCCAGCCCAGATAGGACAAAGCCGCTCCTCCATACCCCAGTGCACGTGAGCACACAAGCAAGATGGACAGGTAATTCCTTTGGAGATGTGCAGCCTGGAAGTGACATACGGCACAGAACCGCTCCCGCTCAGCAAATAGTCTTGCTATTGACAAAATCCCCAAGGTCGATGCGCACTGTGTACATTCCACCTCTCTATCTCTGTCCTTGGCTCCTTGGTACAAACAGAAGGCTGGCAAGATGTCCTGGGGGCATCGTGTGACATCTTAACAGTTTCCTGCCCTAACAGCTTTCACCCAGAACTTTAGCTTTTCCGGAATCCCTTTAAAGACCACAATCACTTCTAACCACTTCTGCAGAATATTCGATAGCCACTTGAAAATGTGGCCCCACCCCTCGTTAGAGATGTCTCCATTCTCTGTTGACTGAAAAGACAGATTCCTTCCTGCAACAGTTGTTACAGCCTCAGCCCCACTAAGCCTCTCAGCTCACTCCCCAAAATAATGATTAAAAATAATGGTCTTCCTAAGACTATGGATTCTGACGTCTAGACCACTTGAATTCAAATCATAACTCAGTCACTTTCTGACACTGTGATATTGAATAACTTACTTAATCCATGCCTCAGTTTTCTTATCTGTAAAAGATGACTGAACATCTCTAAGTCTTCAAGCTCTTAGAGATAGTAAATGCCATTCTGAAAGGAGATTTAGACAGTTGGAACAGATCAGTTTAATATTATTTACTTTTTAATTTAACACTTAATGTGATAAAAATATAGATAAAAATAAATTTATCATTTTTAGCATTTTTCAGTGTACCAGTTCTATGGCATTAAGTTCAATCATATTGTTGTGCAACCATTAAAAAGTACTAATCATCTGAGAGATGCAAATCAAAATGACAATGCAGTACCATCTCACACCTATCTGAATGGCTATCATCAACAAATCAACAAATGACAAGTGCTGGCAAGAATTCAGAGAAAAAGGAACCCTTGTGCACTGCTGGTGGAAATGCAGACTGATGCAGCCACTGTGGAGAACAGTATGGAGTTTCCTCAGAAAACTAAAAATGGAACTCCCATTTGACCCAGTGATCCCACCTTTAGGAATATATCTCAAAAAACTAGAAACACCAATCAGAAAGGATTCATAGCAACACAATTTACCATAGCTAAGATTTGGACATAGCCTAAGTGCCCATCAGCAGATGAGTGGATTTAAAAAAAAAATGTGGTACATCTACACAATGGAATACTATGCTATAGTAAAAAAGGAGTTCTTACCATTTGCAACAGCATGGATGGAATTGGAGAACATTATGCTAAGCGAAATAAGCCAGTCAGAGAAAGATAAATATCACATGATCTCACTCATTTGTGGAATATAATGAACAACATAAACTCATGAACAAAAATAGATCCAGAGGCAGAGAAACATTGATCAGACTATTAAACCTCAGAGGGAGGGCAGGGGAGAGCAGGGGAGGGGGGGAGAGAGGGGGAGGGTAGGAGGAGAAATCTCTCCTCCTAAGGACTTGTATGCATGCATATAAGCCTAACCAATGGACACAGACACCAGGATAGTGAGGACGTAAGTTGGGGGCGGGGCAGGTGGCAATGGGGGAATAAGGACACATATATAATACCTTAATCAATAAAGAAAAAAGAAGACTGAACAGCATTCTTTTGTGTCCGAATACCACATTTTTGTTTATTCATCCATCAATAGATACTTGGGTTGTTCCCACATTTTAGCTATTGTAAAAGATGCTGCTATAAACATTGGTGTGCAAACATCTGTCCATGTGCCTGCTTTGACTTTTTTTGGGTAAATGCTCAGAATATACTGGATCAAATAACAATTCTATGTTTCATTTTTGAAGTACTTGCCATAGTGTTTTTCACAGTGATTATGTCATTTGACATTCCTACCACAGCAATGCACAATGGTTCTAATTTTTCTACATCCATCCTAAGATATCTTTTCTGTTGATTTTTTTTAATATACATAAATAGAGGCCTAGTGTACAAGATTAATATACCCAGGGGTGGGGGCTCTCAGCCCAGCCTGAGCCCTCTCGCAATCCAGGAGCCCTCAGGGGATGTCTGACTGACGGCTTTGGCTTGCTCTCTGTGGGGAGCAAGCCTAAGCTAGCAATTGGACATCCTTAGGACTGCTACGGAGGCAGGAGAGGCTCATGCCACCACAGCTGCACTCACCCACCATGAGCCCAGCTTCTGGCTGAGCAGTGCTCCCCCTGTGGGATTGTACTGACCATCAGGGGGCAGCTCATGCATTGTGCGTCTGCCTCCTGGTGGTCAGTGTGCATCACAGTGACCAGTCATTCTGCTGTTCAGTTGATTTGCATATTAGCCTTTTATTATATAGGATAGTCATCCTATTGCATGTGAAGTGGCATCTCATTTGGTTTTGATTTGCATTTCTCTAATGATTAGGGAAGCTGAACATTTTTTCATGTGTTTATCGGTTATTTGTATGTCTTCTTTGGAGAACTGTCTATTCAGGTCCTTTGACCACTTAATAATCAAGCTGTTTGTTGTTGTTGTGTTGCAGGGGTTCTTACATGTGCTTTATGTCAATCACTTATTAGAAATATGATTTGCAAATATTTTCTCCCATTTTGGCAGGGACCTTTCGACTCTGTTGAATATCCTTTGATGTGCAAATTTTTAATTTTAATGTTGTTCAACTTATCTATTTTTGTTCTTGTTTCCTGTGCTTTTAGTGTCCTGTAGCACATACTTCTAAGGGTTTATTCTATGGTGGCTATTATTCTACAAGTTTTTACAAATGGTAACACATTTAATCCTCAATACTAAGAAAGACAAATGTAGCCCTGAGGCTGGGAATGACTCCACACTAACATCTTGGAATAGGTGCTTCTAGGAGTCAGCCTGCCATTTCCAGCTGGGCCGGTGTTCTGTCCTTGAGCCTTGCAGGACCCCAGCACTCAGCCAGGCCACTCTGAAATGAAATTAAAATGAGACCATTTCATCATCTTACCTAAACACAGAGAGAAACAAGGCTGCTGTCCCAAACACAAAAATACAAAACACCCCTCTCTCTGGGCTAAACTGTGTAACTATTCTTTCTTTACCAATTTGCTTTAGCCTCTTCTGGTCAGCCCTTCCCGTAGATGAGACATAATGAGGCATCTGGTTATAGACTTATCTCTAAAAGCACCAAATGAGACTGAGCCTTGAAGCCTCCCTAACGCCACCTCATACAGCCCATCCTAGCACCCTTCTGCTGAAGCACCGTGGCTCCCCTTCCTGTGCCTTCTCCTTCCTTGCAAGGAGTTCATAAACCCAACTTGATTGAGCACAGTGTGCTGTTGGTGGTGTGTGGCTGGAGGACATTGATACCATTGCACTGTGGTTTGGGATTAATATCATCCCCGTTTTGCAGATGGGAGAACTGTGGCTCAGAGAGGTTAAGTAACTTGCCCAAGGGCAGGTAGTGATTAAGCAGTATAGCTGGAGCTTGACAAAAAACAAACAAAAAAAACAGCCTACACCAGTGGTCAGCAACTGCAGCTCGCAAGCCGAAGCCGCCTATGGCTCTTTGGCCCCTTGACTGTGTGTGGCTCTTCCACAAAATACCATGACCTGGGTGAGTCTATTTTGAAGAAGTGGCATTAGAAGAAGTTTAAGTTTAAAAATTTTGGCTCTCAAAAGAAATTGCAATCGTTGTACTGTTGATATTTGGCTCTGTTGACTAATGAGTTTGCCAACCACTGGACTCTGCACAGTGAGAAATAAATAGACATTTAAGTAAATGTTTAAAAGACAATTCTAGAAACTATATATATATATATATGAAATAAAAATGTAGTCATCATGTACTACATGGCTCAGCTCTTCACAGCATTTATGAGACCATGATGACATCTAAACCTTGAATAATGGTCTAAGTATTAAATCAGAAGAAAGGCGAAATGGAACAGGTACATATGTGGACTTGGCAGGTACATGAAAAAAGCCTAAGTCTGCATCTTCTATAAGTCAGAAGTTTCTAGGTAATGCCTAAAATTGAAAATGCAAGAAATAGCAGCTAAGCATATTATTTATAGACCTAGGAAGAAAAAAACAAAATAATCAGCTAAAAAAGGTAAACGTGGTTGCCTCTGGGAAGGAAGAAGTTAGTGAAGATTAAAAAAAAAAGATTGCAATTCTTGAGCCAAATATCATATAACAATCTTACTCATTATATGAATTTTTCTTTTGATGAAAACATAAAAATAAAAGAGACCAGGCATATAGAACACTCAATACAATGTTAGAACCCCCAAACTGTAGCCATTTAATATTCTCAGATATATTTCATTCAACAAATAGGTGTTGAGTAGAGGCTATGTGTTGGAGATAACACCAGGTGCTATGAACTTGAATGGGTAGGCACTGGAGCATTTTCATTGAATCCGTAGATTTGTCAGTATCTGCTTCTGTTGATTCGGGAGCCCTGTGGAGTTGTTAGGGCTTTAGTGCTTTATCCCATCCCAGCCTCCAGCCTTGCTGAAAAATCCCAGGCTTAGGATGGCATGAGACGGAGAAGATCCTGTAACTACCGTTCCTCCTCATTACTAACCCAGCATCCATCTAAGCACAGGTCCCATCTTTTCCCCAAAGCTTTCCCAACCAACTGTGGCCAAATAGAGGCAGAGCCAGAACTGCACAACAGCCTTATCGTCTGCCTTATTCAATTTAGCACCTCATTACATTCTGATTTGTAATATTCTCTTGGTATTTCATGCATATAAGTCACTTGTGTCAACATTAAATTGCCACCACTTAAAGACAAGGGTCATTTCTCTCATCTTTTTGTATCATTTAGCACTTGGTGCAGGTTGAAATGTGTCCAAGACATCCTTATTGATGTAGCCTTTTACGGGTAAAGGGCAGTGGTGGACCAGAACTACAGAAAGGTGGATACATTATTCTGACTTGGGCAGGTTCTTGTAATACCTTTAAGATCTGAGATCATCTCTGATGGGGGTTGTGAGCTTGGTCACTGTTAGAAAGAACAGGAAAGGCACCATAGGGAATGATGAGAATAGATGCATGTTTATCTAATCTATTGTCTTCCTTGGACCCAAGGAATATATTTCCCTTCCCGCCTTTTAGGAGCTGCTCTTCTGAGATGGTGGTGCCTTTGAGAGAATCCCCTCTGCTGATACCTTTTGGTGGTACAGCCATAATCTAGAGAGTTAGGCCAGGGAATGTCTGGCCTTAGCATCCATATTAGTTTCCTGGAGCTTCCTTTACAACCTGGGTGGCTGGCAACAACAGAAACTTACTCCCTTTCCAGTGTAGAGGCTAGAAGTCCACAATTAAGGTGTTGGCTAGTCCATGGGAAGGACCTTTCCTTGCCTCTTCTCACTTCTGATAGCTGCTGGCAATTCTGATTCTGCGGCAATATAACTTCAGTCTGTGTCTCCATATTCACATGGTTCTCCAAATCCCTCCTTGTAAGGACACCAGTCATTGGATTTAAGGTTCACCCTAATGACCAGTATGACCTTAAACTAATCATATCTGCAAAGACTCTCTTTCCAAATCAGGTCACATGCATCGACATCTTTTCGAGGGACACATTTTCACTCCCAAGATCATCCAGCTGAGTATAAAGCAGGAAAGAGTCGGGTGTGGGAGTAGAGTTCAAGGATACCTTCTTACTTCTGTTACAATGAAGAAACATCATCCCCGTTCTCTCCTTAGGTTCTCAATCCCCGCTGGTCCTACCTTCTCCCTGTGTTAAGGTTCCCTTCTCTGAAGGATCTTTGCCAGTAGGATTTAAATATGTGGGGATTTCTTCCTCTCCTTTACAGAAAAGTTTCTCAAAAGGATTTTCTACTTCCCCTCTACTCTCCCACTTCCCACATACTGTGCAACCTATTATGTTTATCCATTTGGTAACTATTTTTGTTACATTCACAAATGACCTTCTATTTGCTGAATTTAGTAGACATTTCTCATCACATCTCACACGTCTCTCCTTCACTCTTCCTTTCTCCTTGAAATGCCCTTTCCTTTGGCATCTAAGGTTCTGCTTCTCATTCTCATTTCTGTGTTTCTGGCCTCTTCTGCCTTCCTGAGAATACCTCTTCAGCTTGTCCTTTAAATGCCAGGCTACTTACATGGTAAAATCTAGCCCCTTTCCCCTACTTTTCATGTATTCTCCCATGGGTAGTCATCTACA
Organism: Pipistrellus hanaki; assembly: GCF_964339955.1. Classification (NCBI taxonomy): domain Eukaryota; kingdom Metazoa; phylum Chordata; class Mammalia; order Chiroptera; family Vespertilionidae; genus Pipistrellus; species Pipistrellus hanaki. Next base: position 7,417,800 of record NC_140507.1, on the reverse strand, counting down.
CTCATCACTAAATTACAATCTATGAGTTCATGGCCCCAACATCCTTTGCTCCAGGTCAAATCTTTCACTCAATATATGTAAGTGCCCTCTGTGTATTTCAGCTAAGATGTCCAATAGACAATTCAAAAACAACAGTTCAGAAATAAAACTCTTCACACTGAATCTGAAGTATATTCTTCTGTTTAACTCTTCTCTGGTTTTCCTCATCTCAGTTCCTATCCCTATCATCCAATCAGTTGCTCAAGCCAGAAACTTAGAAACCACCCTGGCTGTTCCTCATTTCTACCTAGAATAAATCTCCAAACCCTATCCTGTGTGACTCTTAAATATTTTTACATCTCTGCTGCCACCACCCCAGCTCAAATTACTGTTATCTTTGGCCTGAAGATCTAATTGGTTCTAATTGATTCTTTTTTTCTTTGAGTCTTTCTGTTTCCTAATCGAATCTGTTCTCACAACTCAATTAGCAGAGTTTCTATTAAATGCATAAGTGAATAAGCTACTTCAAACTCTTTGGTAGGACCCCATTGTTCCTTGGATATAGTCTATACCCTGTTGCATATCATAAAAGGCTCTTATGCACCTCCCTCTCCCCATATCTCATCATTCATCCCACCTCTTACATAGTGACTGACTGTGCCCCACCCACAGCTTAGAGTCTTTGCATATGGTATTGCTTTCTCCAGGAAGCTTTCTGATCTCCCTGATCTGGGTCATTCTTCCTTCCATAGCTCCCATGTCTCCTCTGTCTTTGAACTCACCATTTGACTGGATTCCACATTAGATTTAAGCTCTTTGAAGACAAGAACCATTTCTCCCTCATGTCCCATTTTATACTCTCTTTGTTTAGCTAGCACAAAGCAGATGTTAAATATTAAGCAAATGAACAAAGAAAGAGTGAATGAGGCCAAAGGAGGGAGGAAAAGGTATGCATAAGATAGTTTCAATTCCCAAGAATGGCCCAAGAACACAGTGGAGGTAGACCCTGGCTCACCAGCTGGTTTTCTCATTCTGTAATAGAAGAGGTGAGGGATTAAGGTGTTTCTGGCTGATGGTATATCATGGTGTGGGCAGCAAAGAAAGCCAGAAACAAGCAAAGAAACCTAGTCTAGTTAATAGTTAAACTCTAAAACTAAATAAACAAGGATAATATAAAAAAAAAAAAAACTCTTCTGTGTTTTAAAATTCCAGTACAGTCTTTCCCCTTTATCCACAGTTTCACGTTCTATGGTTTCAGTGTCCCACAGCCAACCATGGTCCAAAAATATTAAATGGAAAATTCCGGACATAAACATTTCGTAAGTTTTAAATTAAGCACTGTTCTGAGTAGCGAAATGAAATGTCGCACCTTTCTGCCCAGAAGGTGAATCATCCCTTTGTCCATCTTGTCCACGCTGCATAAGCTCCCTGCCCATTACTTACTCAGTAGACATCTCTGTTATCGGATGACGGTCCCGGTATAGCAGTGCTGGGGTTCAGGTCACCCTTCTGTACAGCCCAACACTACATCACAATGCCTACGTCATTCACCTCACCTCATCTCACCCAGGCAATTTATCATCTCACATCATCACAAAAGGGTGAATATAGTACAAGACATTTTGAGAGAGACCACATTCACGTAACTTTTGTTATGGTGTATTGTTATAATTGTTCTATTTATAATTATTGTTAATATTTTATAAATTATAAATTAATGTTTATCACAGGTATGTATAAGAAAAAATGTAGAATAACTAGGGTTTGGTACTATCAGAGGTTTCAGGTACCCACTGGGGGTCTGAGAATGTACACCCCCCCCCAAAAAAAAGGGTATGACTGTACCAGTCTTTCCCCAAATACCCCTCGAGCTAATCCCAGCCCTCTCTTTTGTCATTTTCTGTCAAATCTTTGTGATTTCTGTTGTTTTATCATCCTTATCCCCTTCTGGTGCTTATAAATCTAAAGATGAAGGGACACACACATTCTTGATACTGACGCATTTAGGCAGTTATCACTTAAATTAATGCTTTCTGCAAGAGTTGTATTTTAGTGGAAAGCAATAATTGTTTCTAAGACAGCATCTTGGAGTTGAACCAATTCTATCAGAGAACACTCAACCATGGAAAACCAGCAATAAAGGCAATGATCAATCGTTCTTTCTTTTTTCCTTCTTCCACGCCAAGTCAGATTTTTGCATCACTTTGCCTTAAAAAAATAATAATAAATGAAGCTGATGGTGTGGCATATTTATACACCTCAGTGGGACAGTCAGTGGCCCGGTGCAGAAAGATCCCTGGTCCATCTTCATCGCTCTCTCCCACCCCACAGCCCGCCCGTAGGATTTACAGAGATGCACTTTGTACATTGTGACCTTACAAATCCCTGCTTTTGGATTGTGTCGATGTCCAACCGTAGGCTGGGGGGTGGGGACAGGACTCCTATTCCTCCTGCCAGCTCCCCAAATAGTTGCAGTGCATGCCGTGGCATTCACACTTGGCTGGCATCGCATTTCAATCTGTTCCATCTGATTGGCTCCTGTGTTTTCTGCCGGGCTGTGGTAATGGAACCTTCTTCCCAAGTTTCCAAGGTTATTTTCATCTCAATGACCTTTTCCATCTCCCTGGGGCATCCCACCATTACCCATCCCTCTTTCACTCTCCTGCATAAGACACTGCTTTACATGTTATTCTTTCTTCGGGAGCCGTTGTCTCTGATACATTCCTATCAGCAGCTCCGTGGCTGCCATAAAGGAGCAGTGATCTTTACCAGCTTATGACCCCGCCCCCATTTCTACTGCATTCTTCTCACGTTCTTCTCATTCAGGTCAAGCAATTTGCTGCAAAAAAATAAGAAGAGATTGGATGGGACACCACCTATTTAAATATCAGGATGCTGGTTTGATTATTTCTTTTGCTGACCTCTGCACCTTCTAGCGAAGACAGAAAACTGGTTAGAATATAAGAGACTGAGGTTGTGGAAATAATTCACAGGGAGGAAAAAAGTCATATTACACGGGGCAGCCTTGGCCTTTTCTGCCTCTCTTTATTGATCTTGAATTGCTGAAAGGAAGGGTTCACAAGATAAAAAGAACCCGTGAAGCCAAGAAAGGAAGAGCCTCCAGAAGTGGGGGCCAGAGAATCAGAATCTGAACCTCATTCTACGGGGAACCCGCCATGTCCCTGGGCAGTCAATTCTCTTCTTGGACCCCCCATTTTTTCCTTGTATAGTTTTTGGAGAATTTGTGCCAGCTGTTTAGAAAGGTCTCTTCCAACTTTCGAATGTCAAAATTCCATGAAAAGAACAAGAATTAGGCACAAAACACTAATTCACTTTCAGGACAACCTTGGGTCTGGCACCGCTCTTGAGAAGCACAGAAATATTTTCCATCCGAAGATAAACAGCTAAGACTGTTGTTCCTTCCTGGATTGGTGGGGGTAATGATGATAATGATTATGATGATGATGATATTAAATAATAATCATTATCACTTATGTTTTTATATTTTCTCTTTCGAAGAACAAGCTTATATACATTAATAGCTCAGAGGTTGCAAAATCTGGCCCTTGGGTTGGACAGATAAGCTTGCCAACCTGTTTAATTTGTCCCTGCTTTTATTTTTAGAATTTTTTTTATTTAGGTGACAACATTTTTTTTAAATCAGGAGATTTTTAATTTTTGTTGTAAATTCTCACCCTAGGATATTTTTTCCATTGATTTTTAGAGAGAGTGGAAAGAAAGGACGGGGAGAGAGAGTGACACATCAATGTGATATACCTCCCATATGCTCCTGGATCCAGGTACATGCCATTGACTGGGAATCAAACCTGCAACCCTTTGGTACTCAGGAAGATGCTCTAACCACTGCAACACAGAAACCAGGCAAAAATCAAGAGATTTTTATATAAATACTAGAGGCCCCATGCACAAAATTTGTGCACTCAGGGTGGGGATCCCTTAGCCCAGCCTGTGCCCTCTCGCAGTCCAGGAGCACTAGGGGGATGTCTAACTGATGGCTTAGGCCCAAAGGAGAGGGCCTAAGTCAGCAGTGGGACATCCTTAGCAATGCTGAGGAGGCAGGAGAGGCTCCCTCCACCATCACTGCACTCACTATCCATGAGCCTGGCTTCTGACTGAGCAGCACTCCCCCTGTGGGAGCACACTGAACCACCAGGGGGCAGCTCCTGCATTGAGTATTTGCCCCCTGGTGGTCAGTGTGTATCATCGTGACCAGTCATTCTGCCGTTTGGTTGATTTGCATATTAGCCTTTTATTATATAGAATTCATAATTCTGTCTTTATTGAAATAACAATTCTAACATTACCTGCCTATATCACATCATGGTGAGTAGAGGCTGCCTGTTTTATATGGGGCAGCCTTCTCTACTTTTGCTCCTTCCTGTGATTTTCCTGGCCTCAGGAGGCCATTGAACTTGCCGTCCTAGTCATCTAACCTATGGGCATCCTTGATGACCATGAGCATGGTGGTAGCCACCCTTGTCATTAATCATAGTCTCCCTGTTGGAATGCCATCTTTGACTTTAGAAAACACCACAGTGTGCCTTGTTTATGTAAAACCCCCATCACCGCCATGTGCTGAGGAAATATTACCATCTCCACTTACCAGATTAGAAATTTGAAATTTGAAATTTGAGGGTCAGAAAACTCTAGTGTCTTATCAGTTCTTATGTTCTCAATGTTTCCACCACCAAGGACCCTTTTTATTTTTTTTACCACATGCTCAGTGTGTTGTAGGACTCTGTCTACCAGTTCACACATATTAACTCATAGTCTGGTTTTTGCCATTTTATGTTACATAAAAACATATATGTGTATTCCAAGCTATTGCTTTATTTTAATTAATAGAATTCTTACCCCTTAGGATTGTGCTACCCCAAAATATGCCTTTACCTTCATGACTAATTTCCTCTAAACCACTAATAGCTTTTTCAATGACATTTCAACTGCCATCTAACCCCTACGCTTGGTGGTAACTTAAATATTTCTACCATGTACGATTGTAACTGCAAATAGACAAATTCACCGGTTCCTTTGCACAAATACCCTGCGTTTCCATGCCTTCCCAGGTGAACTCATCAACAAGCACATCTAGTTGAGAGGAAGGAAAGCTTGCATGGGTCATGAAAAGGTTAAATGAGTATTAGGGAGCCTGGACCAAATATCCTATAGCATAGCTGAGTTTTATACTGCTCTGCTAAGGTCAATGACAAGGAGAATTCAAACTCAAGTATCTTGTCAACATGGGAGCATATGACATGGAAGATTGCCTCGCTTCTGGTTCTGATCGTAGTATAAGGAGCCATGTGCTGTTGGCACATCCTGATTAAATAGCCACAGTGTGATTATCATGTCTTGGCTGCTGGGCATTGCCCAGGTCTGAAAGGCCATGGTTACACCAGATCACCTCCATCGGTTTCCTCCCAGCATTCTGACGCCGAGGAGGTCTGCTGCTCTGAGACTCTGCTGGCCCAAACTTGTCCTCATAACAGCACAAGATCAGTATGAGATTCCTTTTACAAAATAACCCACAGGCTTCGAGGGTTTGATTTGACTCCAGCCTGCTTTGGGAAAGTGTCCAACTTTTACAAAGGGAAATGTGCTATGCTGAGTCAATTCTATTTCTATTTCACTGTATTTTGCCATGAGATGCCTCACATCCCCAGTGAAATAGCCCATGATGAAAGTACTGATGAATTGACTATAAAATGGTATTGATGGGAAGTACTCTATGGACTTCATTTCAAGGGAGGAAAAAGAAATGCTTTATTTAATATGCATGTTAATCATAAAGTCCTAATTTCAGGAACATTAAATGTGAAAACCCATTCCCCAGAATGGAGGGGAAATAGCATATACCTTCATGTAAGCCAAACACATATTTTATAAATGTATGGAAGCTAGATGCCCCACTCACATCCATGCCCAGAGTCCCATGTTTTGAACAACCTGGATCAAGTTAGGTTGATCTCCTAAGAAACATTCCCAGTGCAATGCAACCAAGCTTCAAAGGGGCCTCTACACAGGCATGGATTTCCCTCCCTGAGAGAGGAACCAGGAGTGCAGCATAGCCTGCTGTCAGGGGGCTGAACCAAGGCAGAGGCCATGTGCAGAGTGCTTACGTGGGATGGCCTGTGCCATCCAAAATCCACTGGGGGAGGCATGTTTCCATTTTCAAAACCTGTGATGTTTCTGAGGACAAGCTTAACAAAGGAGGCTGAGAAATATTTCCTCAGCAGGAGAAAAGGAACCCGTGCCCTTATTTTTTCTCCACCACCATTCAGAAACAGCCTCTCTTAAGAGCTCCAAAGTCAGCCTTATTCCCTTTTCCATTTGGACTATTGTTACCTTGGGCAAGTTCTTTAATTAACTTCCCTGTGTTTTAGTTTCACCATTTATAACACAGGGATAATTATGCTTCGAGATAATGTGTGTGGTGGAAAATGCCTCTCCTTTGCACAGCCAGAGCAGGCATGCAAGTTATCATTACTTGTTTATTATTAGTAATGAAACACCGCATCGCTGTGGCATCAAGCACTTTCCCCTACAGAACTCAGAGTCTTCATCCCAATTCCCTCAGGGAACGGAGCAATAACTGAGATTTAGCTCCAGGCTAATCAGAGGTGGAGCACTACCTCTTCCCTGGTTACTTCTCTTGCCACCTTTTTACTCTGCATCATCACCTCCAGTAAACAATGTGGGTAGGCTACTCAGAACTCGCTATCTGTGGTCAACGCAAGAGAAATTCAAAATAGGAGGGTAACTCAGTAGCTACTCAGGCCAAAGAGTTTATGGATTGTAAAAACTGTTTATATACCTCAGGTTCAGGGTTGGCACACATATGTCCTTGGCCTTACTCTCTCCAAAGTCAGTCGTGCCAGTTCAAGGTTAGATGATAGATGTGGGAAAAGCAACGGCAGGGAAGTTGAGCACACACTCGAATTTCCTACACCGTAGCAGAAAATTCTGTTCATCAAACAACTAGACACACTGATCAAGACCCCTGCCGTGTCCAATTAGACTTCTTTAAAAAGGAACAAGCTCTTTAACTTTGTGGGTTTCTGGGGGCTGTTTATCTTTTCCTTTTGGCTTATCGCAACTCTGAAATTACCTTAGCATATGCTAGTCTTCTTCTTCCTTTCCTTTGCCACAGGAAACAGAAAACATTCTTTATGAGACACTTCCAGAGAGTGTTGGGAGGAGGAATGTTGGTTAATGAAATAAAGAAGGAAATAACTTGAAGGGCTTTTAAAACTGTGCAGTAGGACCATCATTCAAGTACAGGACCATCCCCTGAGCAGTGTGCGGTCTTATGTGACAGGGGAACTGAGTTGGATTTGTCAGCTTTGAATTTTTATTACCCTGCTTTCTGTGCTCCACACAAATTCAGGATGCACACAGGTATGCCTAACGTACTTTTGAATGCAGTAAAAAGATTTAGTCCCAGCATGCACATTGACGCTCTGAGAAATATGACAAGGTAGCTCAAGGAAACAAGCATTTTATTTATGCTTCTACCAGGCCTCTTGCACACTGTAAGTACTGTATGATATGATAAACTCCTGGAATATGAAAGCGTGGCTGATTTAACTTTCTATCTTTGTTACTTGTCAGAAGTAACAAAGTGCCTCACATGTCAGAAGATGGAGATGACTATTGGATGGATGAATGGATGGATGGATGGATGGATGAGTGGATGGATGGATGAGTGGATGGATGGATGAGTGGATGGATGGATGAGTGGGTGAAGGAAAAACACTTGCTTTTCTTGACCTTTCAAGTTCTGTGTTCACCAATGAAGATACAGAAAATAAGACAAGATTCCCATGCCTAAAAACCAGACCAGAGCAGCATGTTCAGTAAAATAAATTTTCACTGCATTCAGACTAAAATCCATAGCATTTATGTGGCTAACATGATATGGTTTGGCCGGATCCTAACTCTCCTAACTTCCCTTTTCATTCCCATTTCCTCTCCTCTGCAGCAACTCTAGACTTCTTTGTGTTCTTCAGAACCACCATGCTCTCTCATTTGATAACCTTGCTCTTTCTAATTCATCTGCCCACCCCATATTTTCCCCATATCTCCCCAGGGCTGACCTGTTCATTCACTTGGCTCAAATATTATCTCCTCAGGCAGGCAGGCCTTCCCAAGCCAATTTTGGTTCTCCTCTCTTCTTTCCATATTCTCAATGCTCAAGAGAGTGTTTCACACTTAGTAAGTGCTAAATAAATAAATATCTATTGGGTAATTGCCAAATAATGATTCAGTTTTTCTAAATATTCAGTATGTTACCGTAAGAGAATTCTTGAGGTCATTCTTCTGAAAGTCCAATTACAAAGCAAACAATCTAAAACTGAAATCTAAGGTGAGAAATGTTCCTTTTGTTTTTGCCTCCTTTTTACCACACCTTTATCCTGATCCCCCCTCCCCTAATGAAAAGAAGAGAGGGAGGGAGGGAGAAAGGGAGGGAGGGAGGGAAGGAGGGAGGGAGGAAGGAAGGAAGGAAGGAAGGAAGGAAGGAAGGAAGGAAGGAAGGAAGGAAGGAAGGAATTAGAAAAGACTGGATCAAACAAAGTTTGGAAAGAAAAGTTGTAGGATTTCTCAGAGCCTTTAACAGGCTCATGTGAATGGAGAATCTCCAAGAGAATAGATGCCCTTTTTCTCAAAGGTATTGACCAGGCAGTATTGTTCCTTTTCCTCCTCCTCTGCTTTCTCCTGAATATTTTTGGAACTAACCTTCATTGGCATACATCTGGGGAAACAGTAAGTTTGGAAATCAACATCTGAACATTTACTCTGCCCTAGGCACTGCACTGGGCTTTTTAAGTTTGTCCCTTGCTTTTGCCCCTCTGCCTTTTACTGGTGAAGAAAAAGAGCCTCACATCATTTAACTACCTTGACCACATCCACACACACTCACAAATTTATGCATAGCAGTCAGGGTTTGAGCCACTGCTGCTTGAACCTAGATCCTCCCAAAATATTGCTTCTAATTATTCAAAACAGAGGATCGCTTGAATCACCTTTAGAGCTTGTAAGCCACAGTCCCACCTCAGAATTTTTGACTCGGCAGGTCTGGGATGGACCTAAACATTGGCATTTCTCCCAGGTTCCCAGGTGATATCTGATCCTGCTGGTTTGGGGTTCACTCTTTGAGAACCACTGGCATAAAGCTTGACTGTCACTGTTTAATAGGTTTTGTCATAACGTTATTAGAGGCTTGAGAAGCTGAAGACTCCGGTGGTTTTTGCTGTCTTCCAATGGTACAACTAGTTCCTTTCACTTACACAAATATTTATTGAGCATCTACTGACATATAGAATGGACAGAGGGTCAGAGGTGACTGGCCGGGCACACAGACCCTATCTATTTAGTGGCGGCACGGAATGAGGAGAGACAGGAAGGAGAGCAAAGGGAAGCAGGTGATTGTGGTATCGCAGGTCGGATGGTCTGATGGACGTGGACTCGGTCCTAAAATGGCACAGTGAGGCACTCCCCACCTGGGCTGGACCTGGGATGGGAAAGATGGCGTCTGACCAAGATCTTCAATCTGACCAGCAGCAGCTGGCTGGGCAGGTGGGGATCAGGAAATGCCCGCAGCAGGTGCAGAGGCATGGAGGTAGGCAAGAACAGGGTGCTTTGGGGAAGGCTGGCATTGCTGACACAGTGACGAGCACGCAGATGTGTCCAGAAATGACGGGGCGTGAGCATGGACTCTGGCTGTGAGGGGCCTTGCTGAGAACTGTGGGTGATGAGGGAAGTCAGGGAATTAAGGGATCTCATGGGTGTGGTACGTGACGCCTATCAAAACATGTGCGGTGTGTTCAGACACGCATTCATTTGGGAAGTGGTTTTGAGCCTGTGCCAAATGACGGAGACTCTGCAAAAAAAAGAATCACCCCTGAATCCAGCCTCCAGGAAAAGCAGGAGTACCTTTGCAGCCTAAAAGCCAATGCTCTTGTGCAAACGGGCACCAGTCCAAGGCATCGGCACATAGAACTGAAGCTTGGAGCAGCAGGGAGGGAGAGAGGCTGCTCCCCAGGGGTCACCCACACCACATGGATGATGCTGGTCACTCTCCCAGGAGAGGCAGAACTGAGAGGCATGGCCGTCCCCATGACCAACCTCAAGGCCATTATGGGTATTCTTACAGATGGCTCTGGGCTTCACCTCGGAGTGCGGGAGAGACACTCACACATAAACTCCCAAGGCTGTGGGAGGGGATTGCCTGCAGATCACACCTGCTGTCTCCTCCTCCCTAAACGTGGGGAAAACAGCCCACATGTGCGTGACCCCGCCTGGGGAGCGGGTGGATGTGCTGGCCTCTGAGGAACTGCGGGACGGATCTCCATAGCCACCCAGAATGCGCTTCCCTCCTCGGTCTGCCACGGCGGAAAGGCTCACAGTGTCGGGCTCATCATTCTAGCACGCTTCAAGACAAGCTTCCTTCCTCCCGGACTCCCTGATTAATCCACACGTTTAGAACAGCAGTGAGGACTGACTGATGAGCTGGTTTCGTTGAGCTTTGTAGGATTTTTTCCCCCCAATTTAGCAAGCAATGAGGACCCACGCTATTTCTGCTCTTTCATTTGGCTCTTAAGTCTCATTTGTGCCATTAGCTGAGCTGGTTCTGCTTGTAGTATTTTTTTTTCCTGTTCAGAATTCAGAGACTCTTCCTTCTCTTGTAATTATAAAAGGGCTCGCAGTCCAGACGGCTCTGGTAAACTTTGCTTTTCGGCACAAGAACAATATTAGCTAAAGAGCTGATTGTAATACAGATGCTTAGAAAAGTAGGTGGGCTGTGGGGGTTGGGGGAGTCAGGTCTTAAAAAATGAATAAAGCCCATTCCAGATTATAGTCCTCATTTTCCTTTCTTCCTATAAAAGCCCAGGGATTCGGGTAGGAGCGCTGTTTCCCCTGATCCGTGTCAGGAGATGGGAACACAGATTTATCTGCCTGCCAGGTCAGAATTACCTCTAAAACCTAAATGAAAAGAAAAGCAGCAACCACATTCTTTCCAGTAATGGTAATGAGATATCTCAGGATAGCCTTGTTGGCATCCAGTTCTTTGCTGCATTTCTGAGCGCTGCCCAGGCTGGTCCACGGGCCTTATTATAGAAGATGATAGATAGATGATAGATAGATGATAGATAGATAGATAGATAGATAGATAGATAGTAGATAAATATATAGATAGATAGGTAGGTGGTAGATAGATATATGGTAGATAGTAGATGGATAGATGATAGATAGATACATAGATAGATAGATAGTAGATACATAGATGATAGATAGATAGATAGATAGTAGATATATAGATAGATAGGTGGTAGATAGATATATGATAGATAGATAGTAGATGGATAGATGATAGATAGATAGATAGTAGATTAGATAGATAGATGATAGATAGATAGATAGATAGATAGGTAGATACTGATAGGTAGGCAGGTAGATAGATATAAGTAGACTGATAAGAAGAGAGAAACAGAGATGTAGAGTAAACTCATGAGCCTGAGAAATTCCTTATGAATTGAGTTGGAAAATCATACAGGAGCAATTCACAGTGGGGTTTTGTATCTTTGTTTGTTTGACCTTTGCATCTGCCAGTCACCTGGCAGCACCCTACTTGTTGGAAGGTTGGGAGTGAGGTCAACATGCTAACGTGGGCGCTTTTATGCCTGCACGGGGATTGCAGAGACAGACTTGCACACAAAAGGCACAATGTCCTTCGGCTTCCTGCTCACCTGAGTCATCTTCCAAGAGCCCTTTCCTGCAGCACTGCCTCCAGCTCCTTAGTCTCCCGGCCTTAGTGAAGGGTGGTTCCCTCCAAAGAACTCACCTCCAGAGGCCTCCTCTGAAGAGGACGATTTGCTGCTGTGCTTCTCCAAGTTTGGCTTCCCCAGACCAGAAGCATCATCCACTCCTGGGAACCTGCTAGAAATGCAAGTCCTCAGCACCCCTCCCCCTGCCCCAGACCTACGGAGTCAGAAACTCCATCTGTGGTTTGCCAAGCTCTCTGGTGACCCTGACATAGGTTCGAGTTTGAGGACCACTGACGTAGCAGCTTTGTCTTGTTCAGCTACCTCTAAGCTGCAGCTGCCTGCCTGGGTCCCGCATGATTGGAATCATTTTGGGAGTTTGAAACCGTGTGGATCTTGGGTGCCAACTCAGAGGTTCTGATGTAATGGGACCAGGGAGCAGCCTGGGTAGCAGGATATTTAAAAGCTCCCAGATGCTTTGGGGGAAGGTTCCTCTGAAAGGGGGTGCAAGACAAGCTGCAGGGGGGAGATGGAGATATGCAAAGAGTTAGCTGGTGGTGGTAAGACACAGACCTGGCTCTCAGAAGTAAGGAGAACCTTACCACAGTCTGTGTCGCTGGGGGGTGGAAGGTGCTGGAGATTTGGTCAGAAAAGAAGCTATAGAACCTGCACCTTGGATGGATGTGGAGGAATAACAGAGGAGGAAAAGTCAAAGGTAGCTCTGAGGCCTCGAGCATGGCTAGGAAATGGTGAGCCCTTTCTTAGAAAAGTGAAGATTGGGGTTTGGAAGGGAAGGAGATCTTAGTGGGGAGGTAGAAAGAAAATTTGACTCTAAGATGTGGGTTGGCCAATGGCGATACTCCACCAACAGCTGAAAATTTTAGCCTACAGTTTAGGGAGGAGACACAGGAGGAAAGGGAAAAGTGGGAAGGAAGAGGAGAGAGGTGAAGGGGGAAAGAAACAGTGAGACACAGAGACTCTGGGAAACTGAGGAAGAGGGAATTTGCAGTTATCTGTAGAGGTGATGTACAAAGCTGGTGGAGAGAATGTCAGTGATGAAAAAGGAGTGATCCTGCTAGGACAGAGGCCTAAGCATAGGAGAGAAGGAGAAGGAGGAGGAGGAGGAGGAGGAAGAGGAAGAGGAGGTGGAGGAGGAGGGAGGAAGGAAGGAAGGAAGGAAGGAAGGAAGGAAGGAAGGAAGGAAGGAAAACAGGTAGGAGTTGGGAGAAGTCATGTTAATGCAGCATCAGCAAAGCTAAAGGAAGAGTGGGTTGGGGTGGGGGCAGGAAACCTTATTGCAACAGCATGGGATGGTAAAGGCCAGCACGGAGTGGGAAGGGTTTCAGGTAAGAAGAAAGTGGGGAAGCCATAAAGATAATGACAGCAGCTAGTGTTTATAACCCTCCTCCTGAGCTGGGCGCTCGGCCAATGCTTTCTGTGAACTCAACCACAACCTTTGAAGTATCAGGAGTGTGCATTTTGGAGATGGGGAAACTGAGGCACAGAGCTGTTCATTACCTTGCAAAGATTCCATGGAGAAAGAGTGGTGGAGGTGGGGTGAGAACTCGAAGCAGCCCGACTGCAGACCCTGGCCCTGCAGAAGCCAGTGGGACCCACTGAGAGGGCAGCCCTCCATGGGGGTGCAAACCCCGGGGCCCAAAGTCCCTGTCCAGCGAGATGTAATGGCTCCCAGGCCCTCCAGACATCGAGCGGGTTGTCTCTCCTGAGAATGTCAGCGGGCAAACAGGCAGGCACCTGTCACCTGCCGGGATGGAGGGGAAGCCCGGCTCTCGCTTCTGACAAAAAGGTGACATTTGAACAAAGAGAATTAAATAAAAGGGAGCACATCCATCGATGTGAAGGGTCCTGTTTAAACCGACTATGCCAGGGCGTTCTCAATTTGGGCTTTCCACTGAATTTTGGCTCACCTGCCTGAATTTTTTTAAACATATGTTTATTAATTTCAGAGAGGAAGGGAGAGGAAGAGAGAATAGAAACATCAATGATGAGAGAGGATTATGGATCAGTTGCCTCCTGCATGCCCCACACTGGGGATGTGCCCTGACCAGGAATGGAACCATGGCCTCCAGGGTCATAGGGCGGTGCTAACCATTGAGCACACCAGCCGGGCACCTGCCTGAGTTTTGTTGGCGCTGCCGCTCAGAGAACATGCAGATCGGTGCCAAAGGAAGTTCTGTTCACACCTGTAGGTTCGGCTTCACCTCATGTCTTCAGCGTGTCTCCTCCGCTATGCCCTCAACCTGCTGAGAAAGGAAGGGGGCAGCTTCACAGGGGTCCTTGCGTTGGCGCCTCAGGAGAGTCTTAGAAGTGAGGTGCCCGAGAACGAGGCACTTCCCTCACAGTTTTTACAAAATCATCAAAGCGCTTTGCAGACTCACAAGGCCCGGCCCGTATGCAGGCGAGGAATCATGACCGGGGTTTCATGAAAGTGGGAGCCATGGAACCCAGCGGGCAGAGGCAGCCCCCCAGGAAGAGCAGGCATGGCTCGGGGCTGCCAGGCCAGCCTCTGGTTTGTGTTTGATCCTCATTAGGGCTGCTCTGAGGATCCAGAGTCCAATCTGGAAACCCTTGGCATGATTTATAGACGCACGGTTTTTACAACCCTTTCCCGTGTTTGGAGGTGGGACGCACGCGGCTGTGCGAATTCATTGCAAAGGAGCCCAAGTGGGTGAGCCACCACAGATTCGTGCCTGATGTGACCGGTTGGAGGAATGGCCCTGAGTTCTAGCTGTTCGTTTTCTCACTAACTATGGGGTTGGTTAATAACCACCTGGTCATGGCTGCAGCAGAGGGAAATGGACCCGGTGTGTCCCGCCTTTTTTTATTTTATTTTATTTCATTATTATTGATTTTTTTACAGAGAGGAATGGAGAGAGATAGAGAGTTAGAAACATGGATGAGAGAGAAACATCAACCAGCTGCCTCTTGCACATCCCCTACCAAGATGTGCCCGCAACCAATGTACATGTCCTTGACTGGAATCGAACCTGGGACCTTTCAGTCCGCAGACCAACGCTCTACCACTGAGCCAAACCGGCTTCGGCGCGTGTCCCGTCTTGATGAGCCGCTCAGGAAGCAGGAAGCCCGGGGCACTAGGAGGGCAGGGACATGGCATTGTGGCACCTCCATCAGCGCTGCCAGGAGGGGCGCACAGCAGGACAGCCGTGGGGACTGTTCCCTTGGAAACTGGCAGCTCAGGACATGCTCCCGGGGAGTCCCCGGGGGACGGGAGGGTCAGCGCAGCCTGCGATGTCTCTTTTGAAATGAACTTGCCTTTTCATCTCTTAAAATATTTTTTCATTAATGATAAGAGTAAAGGGTACTCTATTTTCTATGTCCTAAGAACACAGGAGAACTGTTGGAATATATAGACAAAATTTAAGAAGACGGAGTTAACCTTTTGGCATATGGCTTTTTTCTCTCTCTTTCCATCTCTCACTCTCGCTCTCACTCTTGCTTTCTTGCTCTCTCTCTCTCTCTCTCTCTCTCTCCATCTCCAACTCCATCTCTCTCCCCATGTGTAAGAAACACTACCAGTAAAATATAAGATTCATGACAGAAGAAATTTTATCTTAATTTTTTATGGCTGAGTTGCTCACGTAGAACTCTTACTGAGCACATAGTAAACCTCAATAAATATTTGTTAACGTAATGATGGAAAGATAATACATTGTATTTATTATATGTAATTATATCATATGTGATACACATAATTATATGTAATTGCATATTTATACAATTCTTAAATACCAGCCTGAGGTTCTATACTCCACATATCCTCTTTTATATGGCAAAATTCAGTCCAGTGAACCAGCACCCAGGAAAGCTATGGTTTGGATTTGGGCTCTAGAGTCAGACTGGCTGAGTTGGAATCCGCATTCCAACACTTCCTATGCAGTGTGAACTTGGGTAGTTACTTAGCCTCTCCAGGCCTCAGTTTCTTACCAGCAATCTGTAAAGTGGGGCGGTAATAGAACCCATCTCATAGCATCCTTGGGAGAGGAGATGCATTAGTACCACATGTGATATGGCAGCACCATGACGGGCACACTCATAAGCGCTGCTGAACACTAGTTATCATACCATGGGATGCTGTGAATAGTCTTCCGGGCACCATAGGAATGTCACGTTATCATGCCGACGCGCCACAACTTCAACCGACTCCCTTCTTTCAGGCAATTTTGCTCTCTCAGGTGTTTGCTGTTAAAAGCTATCACTGCAAAGATCATCCTTAAATAGCAGGAATTGCTTTGGGTATCTGCTTCTTTCGAACCAAATTGCAGCAGCAGTATAAATATAAGATCATAGGCAGTGGATCTTTCTAGAACTGTGCGTAGCATACTGTCCTTGAACTGTCATCGCAGCATAGAAATCACCAGCAGCCTGGGAGCCAGGCTGTTTCCTTTTCCTCAGGCTCCTCTTGGAGAACACATCCCCTTTCCTGTCAGCTGGAGGGAGGCTGCAGAGTTGCTCTGCCAGCAATCGGGGTATTTTTAGGAGCAGGTCTGGGTGGTGGTGCAAGCATGGGGCAGTGGAACGTGGGCAGGGATGCGTAGATGTGGAACTTGTGTCCCAGGAAGCTGCATGAGTATCAGAGACGAACAGACCTCCGCTCTCAGTAAACCCACGTACTCACAGCCACGTGGAGAAAGCGCTGTACTCAAGGCGTGGACCGGGACTGGAACCCGCACGCCGGAGGGCAGACCTCTGTGTCTGTCTTCAGTGCCCTTGGTTGCCCTGGCATCGGAATTCCCTTGCTCTTCTCCAGACATCCGGTGCCAGGCCATTCCCGCCTCCTTGGCACCCCTGCTTCTGCCTCCGTGACACAGATAACATAACCCACTTCCCGAGGCCGCCCCAGTAAGAGGATTAATCCCTCCTACAGAGTCACCTCCTCAAGAGGAAAACCAATAAGATGGTTGTAAAAGTCCTCGGAGACACGGAATAAGTTGTCTAAATCAAGTGTTATGGCAGCCGGCTCAGCGCGAATGAGACCCGATGTCACTGCCGCGCTCTGAGGCTCTGCGTCTGGCGAAGGGGAACCTGCGTTCACATCCTGACGCCTCGGCTCCGCCTGGGAAGTGATCGTGTGTGACAGTTTGCTCTGTGCTCCCCCGGTTTGTATGAAAGGAGCCAGCCACTTAGGTTCGCCGTGTTTGTTGTGAACAGGAAAACAAATCTGGCATTTTTACATATGATTCTGTACTCCTGGGAAAAGGAGCTTTGGCAGCGTCGGGGAAATGTAGCTCAAACTGCAGTGATTCCCAGGAGTATGGGGATACAAAGTAAATGCACCATTAGACTGCATAGTGTATCCATTCAGCTAATCATGATCCCACGCCCACCCCAACCCAGGGTTTCTCTAAATACTGTGGGCCTCAGGGTACCCATGGGAGATTCGCCCCTGACCTCATGAAGCGTCTATTCTAAGGGCAATGTAAACTTTTGGATTAAATAAAAACATGATTACCAACATGAGTGCAATGAGAGAACCCTACTAGGTGCGGAGACAGAAAAACACACATAAAGATGCCTACTTAGGCAGAGTGGGTGAGGAAGGCTCTTGAAGAAGTGATTTTTTTAGCCAAAACATGAGAAGTAAAATTGAGGTGATCATTTGGGGCAGGGGTCTTCAAACTACGGCCCGTGGGCCACATGCAGCCCGCAGAGGAGTCTGATCCGGCCCGCCAGGTTTTTTGGGCAGTGAGCACAGCCGAGATGTTACAGTAGGAATTAGTAGTTCATATAGTCCGGCCCTCCAGCTCTCTGAGGGACCGTGATCTGGCCCCCACTTTAAAAAGTTTGAGGACCCCTGATTTGGGGGCTGGGGCTGGGGCTGGGGCTGGGGCTGGGGCTGGAGCCGGAGCCGGGGTTGGGGCTGGGGCTGGGGCGGTGGGAGGGCTTTTTCTAGGCAAACGGAACAGCAAGGAAAAGTGGGGAAAGCCCTTGGTGATGGTGAGAAGCTGGAAGAAAATGCATGTGGCTAGGACATAACCAGCTCAGGGGAGGGATGCCCCAGGTGAGAATGAAAAGTGGGTGGAGCTCAGCCCAGCAGCATCTGGGAGCTTATGGCGAATGCCAAACCCCAGCCCCACCTCAGAGCAGGCATTGTTCTAGACTGGGTCCTTAGGTCTTTGGGGCACCTACTCACTGAAGTGTGAGAAGTGCTGAGACAGGCATGAGAGGGGGTTCAGCTTTTTTTTTTTTATTGCAATGGAGGATTATTAGTAAATTTCAAACCAGGTTGGCATGCTCCAAGGAAATCTTTAAAGATGCCTCTGGCGCAGTGGTTGGCAAACTGTGGCTCAAAAGCCACATGCGGCTCTTTGGCCCCTTGAGTGTGGATCTTCCACAAAATACCATGACCTGGGTGAGTCTATTTTGAAGAAATGGCATTAGAAAAAGTTTAAGTTTAAAAATTTTGGCTCTCAAAAGAAATTTCAATTGTTGTCCTGTTGATATTTGGCTCTGTTGACTAATGAGTTTGCCAACCACTGCTCTGGCTGAATGGAGAAGGATTGAGGGCAGCAAGAATGAGGCTGTCATAATATCTCACCCGACAGGTGAATTGAATCCAGACCATTGCTATCTACTTGGGAAGTTTTTCTTCTGTCCCATGAGAATGGATAAGCATAGAAAAACATGTCTTTCTCTGTCCGCCAGGCAGGAAAATAGCACATTTTGTTTCCCTTAAATTAGATGCTTTGTCTTAGGATTATCCGGAGAGTCTACACCACTGAGGGGTGGGATAAACCATGGTGGTCTTTCTTGCCAAAGCATCACCATAGAGCGTGGGCTGTAGACTGGTCAGCCTGTGTCCCCATCTGCCGCTGCTGCACCTACCTGGGCAACACCCACTAGGACCACTGGCACTGCCTCTGTCTCAGTCTCCTTGTTGGTAGAGAAGGGATACAAGTAGCACAATACTTCTTAGTGTGTTGGTTTGTGTATGAATTGAGAAAATATACTGAAGTTCCTTAGCAAAGTAATTTAATAAGGACTCTGTAAACACAGGCTATTAATATTCATAATGGTCTTTCAGAAATATCTATTGAGCACCTACCGCAGCTAGATAAAGAGCAAGACGCTGGAGCCCAAGTGGGGAACACAGAGATTTCAGGTTAATTGGGAAATAGATATAGAAGGTGATTAAACCCAGGTTTGGGCCATTTTTATTTCTTTTCCCCTTTTCCCATTTGTACTTTTGTCTCCTCCTCTGAAAACTCAACATAAAGGCAGCCCAATGTAGAGAGCATCTTACCTGTGTGTTTGCCGGTTCGTGGACAAGTTCATTTTATTTGTAAGTAGAGTGAACAACCACCCCAGTTTGCCAGGGACTGTCCAGGTGTTCACATTGGCCTCCCAGACACCCCTCGGCGCCAGGCCAGCCTGGACAGCTGGTCACCCTGGCAGTAGCCATCGTGGGTAAGAGTCAGGAGAGCGTTTCTCCATTTGATGGTCACAGAGTAGATACATGGCCTTAGGCAACTTTTAAGTTTACCTTTATCAGTGAAACTGAATATCAAAGCATGGCCTACATCTCTCCAGGCATGATTGTAGGAGGAAATCACATAGCATTTCCCACCATACACAATCAAGGATGTTGAGTCCATAACCATCTCCTGGTCATGGGCATTCTATTAGGGTGACCATCTGTAAGAATATTGGAAGGCCTAGCTAGTGTAGCTCTGTGGTTGAGTGTCGACCTATAAACCAGGACATAGTTCGATTTCCAGTCAAGGGCACATACCCAGGTTGTGGGCTCAATCCTCAGTAGGAGGCGTGCAAGAGGCAACCCATCAATGATTCTCTCATCATTGATGTTTCTATCTCTCTCTCCCTCTCCCTTCCTGTCTGAAAGCAATAAAAGTATATATATATATATTTTTAAAGAATATTGGATGTAAAAGGCAAAAAAAAAAAAAAAAAAAATTCCCAAACTCAGATACAACTGTTTGCTAGAAACCCTCTGTCAGTCTCTGTGGTTTCAGTTAGAAACACACAGATAACACATTCAACTTTCCAACCTCATGGTTTTGTGCTGGATGGGGTCGGGGTTGGGGGGAAGGAGGTTGTTGCATAGCACGTTACTGCTGCTGAATCCTCCTTGGGCTGAGAGGTTTGACCTGTTGAATGAGTGAAAATGAGCCATCATGAATGATGATTACAAGGAGCTAAACTCACACCAGCGTGGCGTGGTGGCCTGCTGTCTGCAGCTGGGCCAAGCAAGGCTGGGATTTTGCAATGAGAGTGAGCATCTGGCTTCCAAACTCCACAGGAGGGAGTTGGGGGTGGAGAAGGAAATTCAGGAAATCCCTCTGAGACCTTTTTAAATTTAGCACTCAAGGTACTAATAGAAGCATGTACCAGTGCGTGGATGAGAAAACGAGGGAGTCTTTACAAACAGGAGAAATCAGGATACCTGTGTTTTGAGAAATTCCTTTGGACAAAAGTGGAGAAAATGACATTATCTGTAATTAGAAATAATAATGTGTAATTGGTTCATTTGCCATATTTCTACAGTTCTGATTTAGCTGAACAATGCGATCATTATGCCACCAGTTTTCAATAGAGGTGTCACAATGAAAAATAATTGCAATATTCCACAATATTAACTGCACCCTAATTGCAAAAGTTTTGAAATATAATTACCATGAAAGCTAATGCGACAGGGAACATTAAGCATAATTAGTGTGTGTTTTTTTTCCGAGAAAAAAAAAAAAAAGGAAAAACTGTTAGGAGCTTGTTATTGTCTAGTAAGGTAGCTTCAAATTAGCTGGCGGTAGAGCCCTTCCATCCAGCTTTTCTATAATTTTCCTTATTAGCACAGACTGTAATAAATTTATTTGACATAGCTCGCACCTGCCAACCCTGTAGGAGATAGCTTACAATGCGCGCCAGACCCGAGATTTCCCACTGAACCTGTCAGTATCTCATACAAGAAGGCAGTCGGGAGCGAGGTTCTTTTCTTTATAGAAAAAATAAAATAAAATAAAATAAAAATGGAAACCCTCAATTGCACATTACACAGTTCAGATTTAACACTTACGCTGTGTTTTAAGTAATTTTTGCAGAAAGCCAAGCCTCTAGGAATGCAATTAAGAGCCTCTTGTGGGTGGTGCTTCACAATCAAATCAGGGAACGTTTCCAAGAGCTCTGAGGGCGCAGGCGCCTTCCCTTGTGGCTCACAGACTCCGCCGGGGAGCCCACAATTAGCCTGTGCACCTGTTTGCCCAAGTGCAGCCCCTGACTTTCCGAGAGAGGCGCCGCGGCCCACCAACCCCGAACTTAGTGGCCACGATCAAACCCTCCAATTACTCCTTGGACAAAATGGCTCAAAGTCAGCAGCTGGAAGCAGTCCCCGGCACCCCCTCCCCACGCTGGCCTCAGTCTGAGGTAATGGGGCTTAAGAGGCAAGATCTTGACTCCACGTGGACCAGCAGCTTCAGCCAAGAGTGCCCTCCGCAGGCGGGCGCACAGCATCAGGGGGCCATTCACATTGTTTTCTCTGGAAGGTTGTGCGTGGTGGGTGTCCAGTGTGAATGGAGCCCCCTGTGGCTGCTTAGTTCTCTCTTTAAGCTCACTGCTGATTGACTACATTGCATTTCTTTGATAAAGAAAAAGAGGACAGAGAGCCAGCAAAAGGAGGGAGAGAGATTGGGAGTAGATATTTTTGAGAGCGGACATAAAATGCAGTTAAATGGGCCCTTTCTCCTCCATGGCCCAGCAGATGAAATAAAAAATAACGGCGGCTTATAATTTGAGAGCATAAGCTTGGACTTTCATACTGTATGTCCTTTAATCTTTATTTTTAGAGCTCACAGAGTCTGGTTTGCAAATTACTGCATCAAAAGTGGAACATGGTCCCTTTAGATGCTGTCACTAATAGACCTAGTCAGTTTATAAAAAGAGGTATAGCCCTGTTGATGTAGCTCAGTGGTTGAGTGTTGGCCATTGTACCAGGAGGTTGCCAGTTCAATTCACATTCAGGGCACAGGCCAGGTGGTGGGCTCAATCCCCAGGAGGTAGAGTTCAGGAGGCAGCTTATCAATGATGTTTCTTTCATCAGTGTTTCTATCTCTCAATCCCTCCCCCTTCCTCTCTCAAAAATCAATAAAAATATATTTTTTAAATAAAAAGAGGTATAAATAAAATTAGGCCCCATTTTTTTTTTTCTTTTCTTGTCAAGATGGTCCTACAGCCTTTAGTTTGTTTAAATCATCCTGGAAATGGAAATACATAGTTTTGTATATTATTGTGACATATGTATAGACCTAAGAATACAGAAGAGGTGTTAGTCCATTTTTTCTTCCTTATAGCCCTGCCATGGGGAAAAAAGGCATCACAGTTTTGTACTAATAACCTTACAACCAATTTTTAAATATGATGTTGCCCTAACTTATCTGATGGAACTGATGACATGGAAGTTCTTGGAAAACCATGCAGTACTCTGTAGCATGAAGACACGGTGTTCTACAACCAAGACCACAGAGCGTAAACCATTATCTATATGCCTCAGTTTCCTCATTTTTTAAAATATATTTTATTGATTTTTTACAGAGAGGAAGAGAGAGGGATAGAGAGTTAGAAAAATCGATGAGAGAGAATCATCGATCAGCTGCCACTTGCACACGCCTTACTGGAGATGTGCCCGCAACCAAGGTACATGCCCCTGACTGGAATCGAACCCAGGACCTTTCAGTCTGCAGGCCGAGGCTCTGTCCACTGAGCCAAACTGGTTTCGGCAGTTTCCTCATTTTAAACAGAGAATATTCAACTTGATGATCTTCTAGGGTTCCTTCTAGAACTGAAATTTTTTGTCTCTAAGTTAAAGTAAGTTTCAAATGGGAACATTTCTTCTTGTTGCATGTTTAATATTTCCGGCCAATTATTGGTTTTCAGAATCACTCTGTTCTAGGTTTTCTATTGTTAGAAACACACATACTGATAGCAACAGATGATTTACAAGCGTTACCTGGGGACTATTGGCAGGACCTCTGCAGGCTGTAAATCCTTAAAGAGAAAGTTTGTATTCACTCTCTTCCTCTCTCCTTCTCTCCTTCTCTCCTCTCCCTCCTTCTCTCTCTGTTCCTCTCTCCAACACAGTCCTCAGCATACAGGTTCTCAACAAATATTCTCTGACAAAAGAGAGAAAAAAGATGTTGGCAGGCCCCCAGGCAGAGTGCATTGCTTGCTTGGAGAGTAAGCTACCCCGGATCTGTGTTAATCTCCAGGTCTACAGAGCATGGGCATCTCAGGAGCTTCCCTTAGTTCAGCATTTGAGGCCCATAATCTGCTGAATGCAGTGCCTTTCAATTTATGGAAAGGGGTCACACATTTTAGTGGTTATGCATGACTTAAATAATGTGTAATGCTTATTATGATTCCTCGGTGAGACATTTCTGCTGAGTTTTACATTTTCCTTTTCTCTTCTCCTTTATTTTTAAAGCAAAAAATTGAGCCGGTTTTATTCTCTTCCAAGGGAGAGAGTTTTTATTTTCTAAAGAGAGAAGAGAAAACAAACTAGAAACTCACAGCATGATTTTTAAAATCTGGGATGCCGCACAGAAGTTTGTGTGTGTGTTTTTATTTTATCCTGTGTCGGAGTTCACAGTTGGACTTGTGAAAGGGTTAATGGTCAGAATGTCTGACCATTGCTTACATTCAAAATATTATCTACATTCCCTTTGTCCTGCTGCATAATGTAATCACTGTGTTTAATCTCTCTGCTTTAGAGAATGAAGGATTATCAAAAGTATTGCTGCAATGTCACCATAAAATCACTCTTAAAGAGGGCCACTTTGTCAATACTCAGCTCTTCATTTAAAGCTGTGTGGTCATTAATTCTTATCAGTATGCTTTAGGGTAAAAGTCCTCTCAGAACCTTAAGGACTGACCTTCCCTTAGTCATTAAATCTATATTTGCAAAGATCACAATTTTACTTTTTAAGTAAAAAATATAAGTCATTGGGATTTGAACACAAAGATCAGGGTGTTGCATTATCACCCAAATGTCTGAATTTTTTCTTTCATGAAAATTAGAAACATAATTTTGAAGGAGTAGTTTATTATTTTGTAGAGAAAAATAAATGAGTTTAGGATTAGCACTTATATCATGAGTGGGACAGAAAACAGACTGTTGAACACATGTGGTTAGAAAGGTCTTCTGAAGTTCGCACCTGGCTTTGTAACTGTGAGTAAGCCATTTTTTTCCCTAGCATAAACTACATATGTGTAAAGTATAAAACATTGTGTCTATATACACTTAATTTTGAAGAGCTGATTGGGATCATTAGTATATGATTTCTGACCCCTGACATATTCTAGGACTTCCACAGGACTTGATTTTGACTTCTCTAACGGTGTGGCCCATTTACAAGTGTAGCTTCATTTATCTGTCTGCAATACCAACACAATGGGAATTTTCTCTTCTAGTCTTCGAATTATATCCATTTGGCGGATATTAAGCACACACGCTACCACATCTCATTGTTGCGCTGAGGCAGACATCACTAATCGATCACAGCCCTCTTTCCTGCTGGGAACAGATGCAGCTTGCCAATATTTCTCAACAGTCCCCTATGCAGCCACTACTAATCAATCAGATTGGCATGCATGATGAAATGCACTTGCCATTCAGCACAGTAATTGCATAAAATAGCAATCTCACAGATGTGATTCTCTAGGATAGCCAGGATGCCAAAACCTATTATAATTGCCTCTTCAAAATATGTATTTAATATTCCCTTTTCCCCCTTACAAACAAAAGAATAAAGGTACACTGAGTAGATTCTGTTTGGGAGAAAAACTTCTAACATCTCTGCATTTCTTTGTAGCTCCAAGATCCAAATCATTCTGTCACACAAAAAGCCATCATTGAAATCCACTAACTTATAGCTCCATTTATATTCATTTCCCCTAAAAAAAGGTAAAAGCAACCTTTATAGTACAATTTCACTATTTTTAAATCAATCTTCTATGGGCAGATAGTTCTGAATGCTGTGTCCTTTGTCTTGAATACTGATCCTAAATCGTGTCCTTCCACAGAACAAACTATTCTGAATCTCGAAGGAGTTATATTTATGGAAGAATAGTTTATCCTAAGTTACATTAAAATAAGTCAATCCAAGACAGCACAGTTAAATTCACAAGAGCAAGAACCTATCATTATGCTCAGAATCTCTTTGGATCTCTGCTAAATTGAGGACTATGCAATTTATGAATACATTTTTTTTTGGTTAAACAAGCCCCAGGAAATAAAAGCATGTTTATGCATCAAAAACCTGTTATTAAGAGCTCAAAATATAAACTTATTAGAAGTTTTGAATTTTTTCCAACTGTAACCATCTCTAGAATTAAGAGTGATTTCTGTCTCCTTTTGATTTAAGGGACAATCTTGTCATATTTTCTGGAGTATGACTGCCTGTGGTTTTCATTGTTGCTGTAAGATGGACTTGTTTCACAGAAAGAATGATGTGTGCTATAGAGTGGGTAGTGAGGTGAGGGACTCCAATGAGATCAAGAGCTCTCTGTTGGGTGCCTACTCTGTGTCATGCTCAGAACTGCAGCTGAGGTGGCCCTGGTCCGTCTTGGGAGCTCTTCCTCCACCCTATTGCCTATAACAGGAGTATATGCAAAAGGGTGGAGGAAGCAAAGGGCAGTCAACTCCAACAGCCACACATACAGTGAATATTTATGAATGTTTTCTTTGTGCTGGGCAGTCTCCCTACCTTCTGGGGGCACCATCGGACTACAGAAATATGGGTAACCAGGGGTGGTGGCTTACAACCCACGAATAATTCATTTTAATTTTCTTCTGAATAAAGCTCTTTGGGGGCAGTGATCATGCCTGTCTAGTTCCTTGTTGGATCCCCAGAAACTAGCAGAATACTGGCACATAGTAGGCACTCATTATTCACATGTTGACTGAATAAATTATGCAAAGGGATGAGAAGAGGCATTGAGTGAGAGAGTGAGATTTTGCACGTTCCCCTGCCCAACAATGAACTCCCTACGGGCAGGGCATAAGCCTGCCCTCTCTGTGTTCTGAGATCTTGGTGTCTCATGGGCATGCAAAAAAAAATGTTGCAGCCCTGGCTGGTTTGGCTCAGTGAATAGAACATCTGCCTGCAGACTGAAGGGACCTGAGTTCAGTTCTAGTCAGGGGCACATGCCTGGGTTGTGAGTTCAATCCCAAGTGGGGGGTGTGCAGGAGGCAGCCAACCAATGATTCTCTCTCATCATTGATGTTTCTCTCTCTCCCTCTCACTTCCTCTCTGAAATCAATAAAAATACATATTTTTTTTAAATGTTGCAGAATGATTTTAGAAGTATCCAAGGAATTAGTTGGAGGTAAGTCAGGTATCAAGATGTGAAGCAAAAGGAAGGACTAGAATATAAGGTTCTTTTTGACCACTTTGATTTTGAAAATAGAAGTCCAAGTTACCTTTTCGTTCTCTCAAGAGGAATAAAGAGTGGAGGTCATTTACTCAGTGTACATATTCTGTTCATCATTATTTTGTATGCCAGACGCTGGACAAAGACAGGGAAAGGAGATGGAATTCCCAGGTTAAACAGGACTGGCCAAGCAGCAAGGAATGTTCAGCCAGGCATGAAGTGATGTGTGAAGGGGTATCTCTTAGAAGGCCCAGTGGCACTCATTCCTTAGCATTCTTGGATTCCAGGAAAACAATACAGCAACCTCAACAAAACAGAACAACCTGGACATGGTGTTGAGAACCATGAGGGTGCTCACCAAGGCTCCCTGGCTGGCTGGCTGGGCACTTTAGCTCTGCCTCCTCCTGTCTCTTTTCTCTGCATTTCCTGGGACCTTGCCTGTGTTCTCAGGGTGGAATCTATCCTCTTTGCATGGCATATCAGTGTGTGGACTCTGCGCCAAAGATCAGTGCCTTTGATAAACTTAGATAAAGCAGTGGAAGCAACAAATTTCACATGGTGCCACCATGGATGGGCCATAACAAAGTACCACAAATTAGGTGGCTCCAAACAACATTTATTGTCTCATAGTTGGCAGGATCATACTCTCATTCTGAAACCAGTAGAGGGCTCTTTCCTTGCACCTTTCAGTGCTCCTTGGCCTGTGATTGCATGACCACCATTCCTGACTTCATTGTCCCATGTTGTTTCCCTACGTGTCTCCGAGTCTTCACAGGGCTATTTTCATATAAGAACACCAATCATATTGGAGTAGGAGCCAGAGCCCACCCTGCTCCAGTATGAACTCATCTTAACTAGCTATGTGTGCAGCAACCCTATTGTCAAATAAGTCACATCTGAAGGGTTGAGAGTTAGGACGTCAATGTATTTTTTTTTTAGGGGGAGCATAATTCAACCTATAGTACCAGATAAAACAGCATACTCACATGAGGTTTGGGGATGAGGACATGGATGTCCTTAGGGGGTCATTATTCTACCCTTCAAATCACTCTCATTCCTGATTGGGATGAGATGATAGAGCACAGAGTGAGAGAGTAAGAGAGAGACCGATGTTGCCCCTGGCATCAAAG
Source organism: Pipistrellus hanaki (assembly GCF_964339955.1). Taxonomy (NCBI): domain Eukaryota; kingdom Metazoa; phylum Chordata; class Mammalia; order Chiroptera; family Vespertilionidae; genus Pipistrellus; species Pipistrellus hanaki. The sequence continues at coordinate 7,390,490 of NC_140507.1, read as the reverse complement.
TGCTACCTTCTCGATGTCCATTCATGTACCAAGAGACAGACCCAAATTCCGCAGGAAGGACCACTAGACACAGTGTCATCAACAGGGATTTCAGTCCACCATAGTGAAGGGAGTCAGAGACAGAGGAGAAAGTGTGTCTGACAACATACCGTCAGATTTCATCCTAACCCAGCTTTTATTTAAGGTGTCTGAATTGTTCTTGGAGGTGTCTTTTTCCTCTCTTGCCCCAAGTGGAATTCCTTTTCTCCCCTCCACCCCCATAACCCAGCAGAGCTTGCTCCCTTGCTCTGTTACTGGAAGATATGTGGAGTGTGTGGCCAGTTTGCATGTTCCCAGCAAAATCTTTTGTTCCCCTGGATCAATTCACCAATTATCCAGCTAATCCCCATTTCCCAGTCCCTCCCCTTACAACAGAAGCAACAACAGAAATTAAAGGCATAAACCAAAGAACAGAACCCTTTCCGCCCTCCTGGCATCCCTGCGAGAGACAGCCCGTGCGCTAACAAGGAAGTCTAGCTGTTCTGTGTTCCTTTCTCCATGGGAAAACATACTCAGGATTTGTTTTATTCAGAGATGGCATTTCCTTAATTTGGCAGGCATTAATTGCTCCCAAATAGACTTCACTGTTAACTCTTCTCCTAATGCAAGTCAGTCTGTGCATAGGTTGGAAAGGGGATTTCCTGTTCTGATAAATGAGTGTTTTATTTGTGCTGTTATTTTATCTGACTGACCTTGAGGAAGTTACTTCTTCTCCTTTTTCATCTGTAAAGTGAGAATTAAAAAGTATTTAGCCCTGGCCGGTATTGCTCAGTTGGTTGGGCATCATCGAAAGGTTGCCGGTTTGATTCCCGGTCAGGGCACATGCCCAGGTTGTGGGTTTGATCCCTGGTTGGGGTGCATGTAAGAGGCACCTGACAAATATTTCTCTCTCACAGATGGATATTTTTCTCTCACAGCAATGTTCCTCTCTTCCTCCCCTCTCCCTTTCTCTCTCTAAAATCAATAAAAGCATCTTATTTTTTTTAAGTACCTTATTTACTGATATGTGATGAAGGTTCAAGGAGCTAATGCTATATATTGAGCACTTGTTGAGTGCCAGACACTGTGCTGGGCACCTTGTACTGACTGTCACACCATGTTGTGTGCCAGAGTGTCAGGTAAGAGAGCCCCTATCTCTGTTCCTATATTGCTTTTTCCCATCTGCCAGAGGAAGCAAAATATCCTTCCTGCTGGCTCAGAATTCATAGAGAGAGCCCCCATTTCTCTCGGCACTTGTCTCAGCCTTTATGATGCTACATGTCTGTTCAGTGAGTCGGAGCCCAAGGACTTGCCTGATGAAAATTTAAATCAGCTCATGAGCATCAGCACTCTTCATCCCCCCCACCGCTTGCTCCACACCTTTGCCACTGGGTCAGAGAAATCTGCAGTCCCGGAGAGCAACTACAAAGCCCTTTCCAGAGCCAATTTCCTGCTGAACTGTGTGTTACACTCTTAGCAACATCCCAGAAATGATACTCACTTCAAAGCCAGCTTTGATCTGGACCCCCTCCTTCCCTCTCCCCCAGCCTCTGCCAGGAAGCACGTCTCCAAGAGTAGAGGGTTCACCTTAAAAGGCTGAGATGCCAGCATGCAGAGCTGGGCTCTTCCTGAGAGGGAGGGAGGTCTGGAACCCCCCAAAAAAAGAAAGAAAGAAAAAGGGAGCGACAATCCGTAGGAGGCCTCACTTACTCTCAGTGGCCCACCGCCCTTGACTCGCAGTTCAGCTCCTTCTCAGGGTGAGCAAAGCCGATGATGGCCCAGCAGCGATGCTACAGCTCTGATGTCAGCATTGCGACCTCACCTGTTGTTGCTACTTAAGCAAGGAGCTGTGCTGGTGACTCAAGGCCCTTTTGTGAAGGGGTATAGGGGAGCAGGTAGGAGGGGTAGGGAAGAAATGCTATTCCCAAGGCCAGATGGTTGTGCCAGGGCCGCTCAAACCCAGGAAGGCTTGTCTTGATGCTGCTGGACACACCTGACAAGTCTTAGAAAGGAAGAATTCTCTCAAATGAGATTTCTTTTCTTCCACCTGTCATCCTCCCCTTCCCTCACTCCTAAATTATCACCTGGAATCTAAGCAAGACTAACATACTCATATATGTGTTCCTGGTTCAAGTGGCCTGGGGAACCCAGGATGACATGCAAACCCCAGCAATAGTCCACGACAACATTCCCCAGGAAGCCAAACAAAGGGGAAAGGACAGTTAGGTGAGTGTACCTCTCCGTTGACCAGGTTTCAAGGTACATAGAGGCTCTCGGGTAAAGCCTTGGGCTGACCTGTGGCAGGGCCACAAACAAGTCCCAGCCTGGAAGGCAGAGCTCTCCTTATCATAATTAAGCCTGACCTTGTAGCCTTCCCCAATTCCTTCCTAAGTAGCTAATGGGCTGTGGGAGGTGCAGCAAGTGTTGCCAAAATAAGAACATTTGTATGCATGTTAATCCAACCTTGTTTTAATCAGACTATAAAATAAAGCATCTTGTAGGCTGGGTCTTTTGTGTCCTCATCCAAACACTGGAGATCTACCAAGCCCCAGCTGTATTTTCTTGTCAATCTTTACTTCAATCCTTCACCTCCCCTCCTCAGGTTCACCCTTGGCCATGCTTGCAGGGCATATTTCAGAGTCTCCTGGGCTCATGGGACTGAATGCTGTAAACCCAGTAGAAATGTGACATCATTGTCATCTGTAGGCTGGACATTTCAGTGTCCCAAGGCAGGGGGGTTTCTCATAAAAGTTACTGTGTTTAAGGACTGTGCCTCCTCCTCCTCCCCAACCCCACCTTCGGATAAGGCAGCAGGAAGAAGGATGTGTCCTTGGGCTCTGACTCACTGATTGGGGGCAAGGGCTGCCACCTGCTTGCTGGTGACCTTGAAAGACTCACCTCACTTGTCTTGATCTTAGGTTCCTCACTAATAAAATGGGGAATATGAGGTGAGGGTGAAAGATTATAATCCACATAAAGTGTTCTAACCAGTGCCTGACATGGCCTGCACTCCCAAGTTCATTGCCCAGTGGTTCCATCTTGTCTGGCTCCCTGTGCCTTGGGCATGGCCTTGCATTGCATCAAGACTCAATATAATATACTGATGACATTGAGTTGACTTTAAAAATAAGTAATACCTGCAACATGTTGAGGAACTACTGTATAAGGGGATCTTGGGACAAATAATTTTGTCAAGTGAAGAATTTTTTTTGTAATCACCCCAATACCATTCTACTATTATAACTACTATAATCTATGTTGTTATTAGTGGCTATAGAAGACAACCATAACAGCTAACTGTTTCCTGATAGATAGCATTTAGTGTAGTAGTTCGCTCAGAGATAGCACTCAGTGATGCTTAAATAATGGTGAAGCCAAACACAGCCTGCCTTTCCAAATGTTGGTTCTGATATGCATTTTTGGCATTACATCTGTGAGGTAAAGAAGCGCTTGTTTCTATTTCTTTTTTATTAAAGCAGAATAGTTACACCGAGGAAATAAAAACAGTTATCACTCATCCAGAAAAAGAAGTGCTGGGGCATGTGTTTGAGCAAGCTCTGAACATTTCTAAGGTGTGATCGACTCCTTGATTTGCACGGCATCATGCTGACTGTCCTGCTAATTAATAGCCACCCTGACACGGGAAGCCCGTCAGGAAGGAGATGCTGCCCAGCCTGGGAGGGCATCAGGGCACGTTCCCGCCTGCACACTTCCCCGTTAGCTCTGCCCCCCGCATTAGCACGCTGCCGAGATTGGGCGAGACGGAGCCACAGTTGAGCCCACAGTTTGATTTTGGTCACCACAAAGGCAAGACTGGAAATGACACGGGAGTAATTAGGAATGAGTCGTCAGATCTTAACTTCTGCAGCATGCTGCCAGGGAGGAAGGTGGGAGCTGCATGGCAGTGTTTGGGAAGCCGAGAATGTGACCTTGCAGGTTGACCTTGTGCTTCATCTTCCTATCAAAGAGACCAGTGAGCATTTGGCCAGAACCCACTGTTAGGCTGACAGTCAGAGCAGAGTGGGTGTTATTGTTTTAATTTTTATTCTCTCTCTCTCTCTCTCTCTCTCTCTCTCTCTCTCTCTCTCTCTCTCTCTCTCTGTCTCTCTCTCTCTCTCTCTCTCTCTCTCTCTCTCTCTCTCTCTCTCTCTCTGTCTCTCTCTCTCTCTCTCTCTCTCTCTCTCTCTCTCTCTCTCTCTGTGTGTGTGTGTGTGTGTGTGTGTGTGTGTGTGTGTGTGTGTATTTGTAGCCTGTAGGCACTTAGACAAAAAAAGGAGCCGAAGAATGAAGCCAATATGGAAAGCAAAGTTTCCACGGGGACAAAATGTTCTTCCGAGCAGCTTGAAATGAGCATAATTTTGGAGGATTTCTGCAATCGCGGGTTAATTCGTAATTGGGTTTGCTGAGCAATCAGCAATGTGTTGCTTGTGTTTTCATATGCTGGGAGCAGATGACTCCGTGCGCGCGTGGTCTAATGCTCTGGTACTCTGATACTTCGCTAATGTGCAATCTCTATTTCTTGCTTTTGTCTGGGGGCCTCTCATATTGCATTTAGATTGTATCCTTTATCATCCCAAATTGACATTTATGCTTTTACTTCTATTGTTTCCCTAGCTTCTCCCTGGTCTGGATCAACAATTTGTTTTAATCTGTGTCACTTCCCTTATCTCCCTCGACACAGAGGAGCAGTCATTTTGCACCCCCATCCGCCTACGGAACTTGTGCTTCCAAGAGTGAGGAGGGGTCCCTCGCCCTCTCCCCACTCTCTAAAGTGCTGGCGAATGTTAATTGCTTTTCCAGTTAGTTTATAAGAATGCAGAAGCCGCCGAATGCAGTTGACTGGTTTTGATGAAAGTAATGAAATGCTAGTGCCTATGAATAAATAAATCTGATTTACGTAGGGGGCTATTGTGGCGGTGGATGGAAAGCCACCCAACGCAAGCATATTATAGTTTAAGGACATATTATTCCTCAGCTTTTATTCTAAAGTGAGGGAAAGGCGCTCATGTTTCCTTAGGTTCCCAGAGGGGGAGGCGGCAGGTGATCCCTTGGCCCGGGCGAAAGATACCCTCTGAGAGCAGCCCTAGTGGGAAACTCAGGATGCTTGTTGTTTGGAAAGCAGCTGTGTGTCTCTGTCTGGAATCCCCTTGCAGAAAGCACGCAGAATAGCAAGTCGTGATGAACAGATGAGAAGTGCCCTGAGAATGGTTGAGTGCCTATGAGAGTGCTTGGCGATGAGTCCAGCAAAGACGCTTGCGGGGAGTCCATATCACAATTGTTTCCATTTTGAGTTTATTTGCATTTCCAAAATTCCTGCAAGATCATGGCTATTTGAAACAGAATAAATCAGGGCCCTGTTTTTGTCAGATGAGACCAAGCCAATATGAAGGATAGGTCTCCTGTCTGAGTACAGTGATCGCGCTCACCGTGCAGGTGAGAGGAGGGAACACTTTCCCCGCTGGCAACGTGGTGAGTGTAAGAGAAATAACATTGGGGTGTCTGAATCTCAGGGTGTCTAAAGATTGTCTTGTGATGGGCCCATGTGACAGGAAGGAGCTGGAAGCAAGATGTTACCAATTCAAGTTCGCACCTGGACTAAACAAAGAGCAAAAATGCTGTTTTAGAAGAGACTCTATTGGTGGCTTCCAATAAGTGAATTAGGATTAACTACCATAGTTTAATCACTCAAAATGTTTGTAATCTATAATAATAAAAGCATAATATGCTAATTAGATTGGACGACCTTCTGGACGAAGCCGGGGCTACGAGGGAAGCTGGTGTCCCAGGTGCCAGAGGAAAGCCGATGCTGGCAGCCAGGGGAAGGAAGACCTACTCTTGCACAAATTTCATGCATCGGGCCTCTAGTGGGTCAATATTATTCTAAGTGATAGGGGACGACGGTGAAAAGGGCAAAGTCACTGTCTTCAGGACATGTGCATTTTCACACCCAGCCCTTGTCAAACTCTAAACTCTAAGGAGATAAATAATTGAGGGGGATCCTGAAACTTGGATACAAGGCTCGAAGTAAATAAAGTTCCCAGAAAAGGAAGGAACAAATGCATTTAGTGCCATTGACATGACTGTATCCATAGTGCCTAACAAACACCCCAAAGGAGCCCAGCTTGCAAGTTAGGAATTAAGTAAACATCATCAACAATATAAAGGAGAAATAACCACCTGACTTATTTTGCCCATTTCAGGTCCTCAGCCTATAAATGTATTTGAAATTAGGTTACTGTCCATTATCTCCCATGCTTATCTTCCATTGCCTTCTTAATCATTCCTCAGGTGCTGATGATGTATCGATAGGCTATAGATTAAATATGAAATCATGACAAATCTCAAGCATCCAGAGATTTATGGGCTGGGGCTTGGGTCTTGTATCAAATCAGCCACCTAGGAAAATATATGATTTCACCATAATATTAGAAATTACTCGCAGCATCTTCATCTTATTGGATTGGTGTTACCCTCATGATAAGCCACAGTAAGCAGAGAGGGAAATTGTGTGATAAATTATGGAGCATACATTGAGAAATATATTTATTACATTTGGATGTGCAAGGATTTCACTTGCTGTGTACTGAGTAAAGAATTTATTTTTATTAATGCCCACTTCGGTGTCATATATTTTAAAGTCTCAGAAGACTAGGCAATCTTCCATTGGCCCATCCACAGGAGTGAAATGCAGAGGTGGGAAACAGAGGGTGCAATTACAAGGAAGCTCTTTGCTCTAAAACAGTGTTTGCCAAAGTTTTGCCTGCAAGCAGTGTTTCCCAAAGTGTGGTACACGTACCCCCAGGGGTACGGGAAGAGTTTGGTGGGGGTACGCGTTGCACCGGAGTTTGGTGAGGATATGCACTGCACCGTGCTTAGCTGCACCTAATTCTACTTTCTCATGAGTACGAGGGGTACTCAGCATTACAAAAATTATAGAAGGGGTACACATATGTCAAAAGTTTGGGAAACACTGCTCTAAAAGAACGTGTTTTCTGGTCAGCATAAATGACATGCACTAAAAGAGCAAAAGTAGTTGCAATCTGCAGGTACTTCTCCTCTCCACAATTATCTGGAGAGTTTAGGTCCCAGTTCCTCAAAGTGTGGCTCATGGACCAGTCCTGGGAGCTTATGGAAAATACAACCTCTCAAGCCACACCTAACACTCTCTGAATTAGACGAGATACTCTGATGATTCATAGGTGCATTATAGTTTGTGAAGGACAGATCTAGAGTCAAATCTTGGTCTCATGGACAGGAAGCCTGAGAGGAGGAGGGAAGCTCTTAATGTATCTCAGAAAGTGTGCTTAGTAACCATGAGACCCAAATACTGGTACTTTTATGATCATTGAGATTGGGGACAGTTCTCTAATCCTTATTTGTAAAGTAGGGATACTACGACTCTTCTGAATAGTAATGGGATTAATCAATGTATAAAGCATCTAAATTACCTATATGATCTCTGAACCTTTGCCAGTGAGGTCGAAAGAGAGCTTGGGTGAAACCAAACTAGAATGATGTCCCCCACAGAGTCCATTGTTAGATTCAGTCTACTTTTGAGTCCTAATAATGTTTTAGGCATCATCATAATAAGTTCCATGGGTATTAGCTTGTTTATTTCTCCTGGTAGCCATATAAAATTAGTGTTTTCACTTCTATTTTACAGATGAGGAAATTGGGGCCCTCGATTTTACCCACATGGCCCCCACCTAAGGGAGGTTTGGAGTTAACGCTCAGAAGGGAAGCCCCTGTTTCCTACCATACCAAGCTGTCTCACCCACATCTCTCTCTTTACTGGCCCTTCTCTTTCTCTCAGACCTTCTCAGGGTATGTGTGCATCTAAAGAGACATGAGGTATGGCTGTGAAGCAGAAAGGTGCCAGAATAAAGCACATGTGAATGTCTATCTTAAAGCTCTATAATCATGCCTATTGTATAGAGATACCTATGTTTATGAACAACTGAGTGTGCTGACAGACAGTCCGAGTCCTGGGTCTCCTTATTTCTGCTCTCTTATCTCCTGGATGCACCTTATGGAGGAAAGGAAGCTTCTTTTTACCTCAGAGACTTGAAGATAGCGACTCTCCACATTGACACTTGAGTCACATATTTGTCTTTATGCATATTCTTCACAGGTGAGCAGAGTCAATGTAGTTCTTGGCTCTGATTCCCAGTTAGCTAAACATGGATGACAGGTGGGTTGCTGTTGATGACTCTCATGTCAGTGTCGTGGGGACCAGCTTTAGTCCATTTCTGTCCATGAGTACCTGCCAGGAACCATACAGGTGAGTCAGTAGGAAGCCTGTTGATGGGCCAAGCATTGTTTTTCTCGACAGGAGCATGCAGAGTGAGTGAGAAAGTCCAACTGGCTAGTCTGACCCATCAGCCAATTTTTCTCTCTCCTGACGATTGCATAAAAAAGGTAAAATATTTAGAGTACGTGGTGGAGAGTCACACTTCTTTCAACTCAAGATATCCCAAGCACAGATCAAGTGTTCATTAGAACCTATAAAGGACTGCACTGTGTGCATATGTCAGGAATGCAGAACACTTTCCCCCATCTGTGTGTCAGCATGAAGTTGGGGGATCACTGACTTAGAGGCACCAGAGAGCTTGAGGTTGTAGAACTCCTCACTTGTTGCCAGCTAGAAGTAACATGGGTTTAAATTAGATCAGACAAGAAGTCTCGTCCACACAAATATGTCTCCAAACTCTTGTTCTGCCATGTATTTCTTCGGGTAGAAAGAAATAAAAGTTAGGTGTCATTTTACACCCACTAGAAAGGCTGAAAGTAAGAAGATGGACACCACCAACTGGCATGGCATAGACCCTGAGTGGGGGGTTGTAAATTGGCATGCTCACTTTGGAAAACAGTTTGGCATTTTCTTCTATAGTTATATAAAACCATAGCCAGACATCCCAATCCTAAGTGTTAACCCAAAAGAAATAAAAATATATGTCTAAAGGTGGACCTGTGCATGAATGTTAGCAGCAGCCTTGGTTCTCACTAATGACAAACTGGACACATACCAAATGTCCATGTGCAAGTGAGTGGACGAGCAAACGTCAATGGCATCACACTGTGAAATATTATTCAGTGATGCAAAGAAGTGAGCTATGGAGACAGACGACAACTTAGATGAGTCACAAGGACATGATGCAACCTTAAGGAAGTCATATATAAAGCAGAGCATCCTATCACTCCCTTTGTATGATAGGATGTGCCTTCAGAACATGTAAAATGAATGGATGGTAAGAGTAATCATAAGTGTGACCAGACAGGGAGGAGATTGCCTAGGAAAGGGAACTTTCTGGGACGATGGAAATAGTTTATATTGTGGGAGAACTGACAGTTACCTAGGTTATCAGAAGTTTTCAGACTATATGCTTAAAAATGTGTGTGTGTGTGTGAAGTTCACCTGAGTTTTTAAAAAGGAGGGTGGAAGAAAGTGCATGTGGCTATAAAAGATGGTCTTGGTGATGTAAATATATATCCTGTGTCTTGACCATGTTAATGTCAATCTCTTATTTGTGATTTGCGCCATTGTTTTTTACATGATGTAAGTTCCCATTGGGGGAAGCTGGATGAAGGCTACCTTTGATCTCTCTGCATAATTCGTACAACTGCCTGCTGATCTACAATGATCTCAAACTTTCGTTTCAATGAAAACAAAACAGTGAACATTTGGTATTGGTATTAACAGCTTGGGGTTTGAATTTTGTCTTCTTGTAAATAACCTATTGTGTCTGTGTGTACAAAGTATGTTTGCACGTTTTATGATAGACAGGGGGGCGGTGGAGAGAGAGAGAGAAAGAAAGGGGTATTGTGTTTTTAAACTTGTTTTGATTTTTATTTAGATGTCTCCATTTTTGTTTTGATTTTTGTTTTGTGTGAACCTGATTAAACATCCACTTCTTCAACAAGGCTGACCTCATCAGTCGAAGCTCAACAATCTCTATGTCACTCCCTACTTCTTCCCAACGTCTTATAATCCCACATTGCCGTGCAATACAAGGAACCCCTTTCTTGAATGTTCCATTATTCCACTGACATTGCGGAACCAACAGCACCTGGGAGGTATCTGAGCTGCTGAGTGGGGGAGATGTCAGCCCTGTGTGATTTGCACATTTCCTGGGCAGTGCAGAGTGCTAATGTAGACTCCTGGTTGCAGGGACACCACCTGGGTTTATGGCACTCCCTTGGGGGCCTTAGTACATAAATCAATTCTTATTTTTGCCATCCCATACAGAGGGCTTCCTCCTCGTATGTGCCACCCGAGAAAATAGCTTGCATTTGAGAAAAGCAAGTGATGCATGCAGAAGCAAGACCTAGTTTTAGGGTGTTTCGTTTCTTTATTTAAATCCCCTGGGCAGGTTGCTCTGGCTTGGACAGAACTGAGAATAAGAGGTTCGCCAGCTGGGGCGAGGTTGCTGTTGCCTGCCATGGCTTGCCTGAGCAGCAGGATGCTTGCCTTGTGTCTCCACTGCTGTCCTGTCTCCTGGCACCACCCTCACTCTCTGAAATCACCTGGCCTGCGGGTTCTGCCATAGCAGAGTCTCTACTAGAGTAAGGCCGGTGTCCTTGGTTACAAAGGCCAGTGGTTAGCGAGGTGTGCTTTAAGAAGGCTACCTGCTTCTTTTGTCTAGGATATCAGCAACATTATCCGAATATGCCCACCGATGTCCAGGAGGTGGGTGGATATGGTTTAATCTCATTTCTAAGAAAGGAAAGTCAATTCATCACAGCTGGACAGCTGCCTCCTCCTCCTCCTCTTTCTTTTTTATTTACCTCTGCTTTCTCTTATTTTTCTTCTTTCTCCCCTCCTTGTCTTCTCCCTTCTTCCACCTGTTCCTTCTCCTCCTCCTTCTAGAGAAGGAGACACAGTAAGAATTTAAAAAGGGCATGGAAAACTATCTTTGTCTTTTCTCATTTGTTCTATGAGCATTTCCTTACCTTCTCTAAGAACCCCTTCAAATACCTGTGGTTTCCATCTCATTCTAACTCCAGCATCAGAACTTACCAGTTCTATCTCTCAGTCCCTCGGGACCCTGCGTCTTGATAAGACACTGGGTGACAATCAGAATAATCCAATAGCATGAAGCTTTAACCTGTTTTGGAGACATCTATTTCCTCTAGGTCCAGAAAGGAAATTCCTCATGTCATCCCAGGCACCATGGTAGAGTTGTGAGAACAAGATCTTTAGACATAGAGCTAGAGCTTCAGGAAATTTGATCATGGGAAGAGCAGTATGAGTAGTTACTCAGTGATCATTGAAGGTGGGGTGCTATGCCTGTATTTTCCCCACAGGGGTGCCTAAGAGAAACCAAATGTGTGTTGGGAGAATGTGTGCAGAAGGGCATGCTTTTCTAAGAGAGTCTGAGAAATGTCTCTGAGAGGCTGTGTGAGCCTGCCTTGATTGCCCATGAAATTGCTCTACTCTAGAAAATTCTCAGCCCATGCAAAAAACATATGTATCTTTATCCTGTTATCATAAGAAGACATTTTCAGAATACCCTGCACATTCCCATTTCAACCACTTCTCAAGTTCTATTTCAGTTGTCAGTCCCACTTACTGGCCTACAGACTCCTCAGGAATGGGGACTAAATCGTATATAATACTCTGCTCTTAGCATCAAGTTGAGGTACAAACAGATGCTCCATAAATGTCTATTGATGGCCGGCCAGTGTGGTTCAGTGGTTGAATGTTGACCTATGAACCGGGAGGTCATGGCTCAAGTTGCCAGCTCAAGCCCCAGTGGGGAAAGTACAAGTGGCAACCAACCAATGATTCTCTCTCATCATTGATGTTTCCATCTCTCTTTCTCCCTGTCCTTTCCTCTCTGAAATCAATAAAAATATATTTTAAAAAAATAAATATCTGTTGAACCTCTTAAGCATGATTTCTGGTTCATTGTCAGGAAAGATTGCCCATAGATGGGTTGTCGAGAAGTTGGGATCTGGACCAGAAGGGGTCTGAGAGGTATTCTTATGTGGCATTATTTCGGATCCCTTCAAATCCCTACATGGGAGAGTGGATTCCAATCAAGGTCAGCCACGGGCCATGAGCTGGAATAGAGTGACAAAACTGGTGGGGGTAAGATTTATGAAACTTGCCTCTGTGGCTCGGGGCTCTGTCTTCCTGCAAGATAAGAGCTCTGTCCCTTAGACAGGAGTGGTAGTGAGCAGCTCAGCTCTGCCTCCCTGCCTTCTGTCCTCTTCACGCACCAGTTCTCAAGACAACACTGTTATCGTGCCAGAAAATACAGCCCAGAGCATTACAGATGTCTGGTACAAGCAGAACCCATATTAATGGTTATTGCTTAAAGGAGAGGCATGCTCAGATCTCTTTACTGTGCTCTGGGGAAATACAATTTTTTACTTTCTTCCAGAGACCTAAAAAGATCAATTGGGTTTGGCCTTCTCGAATGAAGGAGGCTTTTTTTTAGAGGTAACCGAAATGACAAGCTTGCCATGACCTGAGATGCAGCCGACAAATACAGATTTCTTAACAATTAATTTCCATCAGGGCGCTGGTAGGTGTGTAGTCGCCCAATTTTCAGTTTGTTTGAGGCACAGATAAGTTAGCAACACTATGTGAAGAATTAATGAAAAGGTGTTTTTTGTTTGTTTTAATTTTTATTTTTATAGATTTTTAGAGAGAGAGAGGAAGGGAGAGAGAGAAAGAAACATTGATTTGTTGTCCCACTTATTTATGCAGTCATTGGTTGATTCTTGAATGTACCCTGACCAAGGATCAAACCCTCAACCTTAAAAATAAATGTTTTAGTGTTTTGACATGGACTCCAGGCTTGCTCCAAAAATCCTAATTTTTTAATGTTTATTGACAATTGATCTATGGTTTAATTTTAATTACCTTAGCTTTTTTTTTTTTAAGAAAAAAAAAAAAAGCCCAACCAGCACTGCTCAGTGATTGAACATCAACCTATGAACCACGAGGTCATGGTTTGATTCCCATTCAGGGCGCATGCTGGGTTGTGGGCTCAGTCTTCACTGGGAAGCATTCAGAAGGCAGCCGATCAAATATTCTCTCTCATCATTGAGTTTCTATCTCTCTCTCTCCCTCTCCCTTCTTCTCTGAAATCAATAAAAATATATATATTTAAAAATAAATAAACAAAGATGCTTGGTTTCAAACAGCAAGTAGATTATTACTGAAGCACACAAGAAAACTTTTTGAAAGAAAGCATGATTTCTTTGTAAGATCTCATAATTGAAGAAAACTGAAAATTCATTAAATGACATTGAGGATGGCCGGGAAAAGTTACCATGTTTGCTGTGGTAGAAAATGGCCAGTTTGAAACACTTCCTGAGAGATGCGTGCACCATATCTTAGCTTTCCACACTGCTTACAACTTGGCCAGTGCCCGCCTCAGCTAGGAGCCCTTATTTCCCTTTGTTTTCCACAAAAAGCAAAAGATCCCAAAGCAATCCCGCACCATGCTGACCACGCCTCACACCACATGCTCCTGAATTAAAATAGCCCCTTTGGCCCCTTGAAAAGCACAGCCATCTGTAATCCGTCCAGCTCCCTGCTAGCCAGACCGTCCCTAGCGAGAGACACACTTAAATTGCTTGCCTTTGATGAAAATGAACCTGCTCTCCGTGAAGCATCTCTAAGAAAATAAAGTCGGGCCTGATTCCTGCTATGCAAACAGATATATACAGTAACTCCCTGAATCAGCTCTTTCTCGTAGAAAATGGAGCTGCCGCCGTTTATTATGATGTCAGAGAGAGAGCGTGGACGAGAATGCACTTCTGATCATTAAGATCATATCAAGTTTGCAAAGCTTCGTTCCTACTAGGAGATGAAAGTTCCCTGCTGGTGTCGATGCGGAATGCTTGTGAACTGAGCCGAGGAATGGTCATGGAAGTGTAGGGATGAGTTTGAAATTACTTCCTGCACGAATGTGCCCATAATACCAGAAGGGAGAGCACCCCAACCCCATTTTAAAAAATTTAAAAAAATTTAAGAAAAGAAAAGCACGAAGCATCTCTTGGAACAGGCAGGTGGTGGATCATAAGTTCCCGGGGTGGAGAATGAGCTTCTTGCTTTTAAAAGCAATTGATTTTATAAGGAAATGTGTCAAGAGCCCTGGTTTTCAAAATGATTCTGTTTGTTGAGTGTTGGGGAATAATACATACTGCTAATTGCCTGGGAAATAGCTGGATTATTTAACTGGGGTTTCCAGCCGTGGTTGGAAGGAAGCTCCTGGGCCTTCAGCCTTTCCCATCACTGATTAATAGCTGTTTTGATGATGCGTCTGATTTAACTCTTCCGGGGGTGAAATCTGCATCCCCTCACTTTGTGTCTAGGGCATCAGCTACCATGTTTTTCAGTTCAAACTCCATGAATGTCTTCAAATAGCAGTGTGACAGGTCTGTTTCAATGGAGCCTGAGTAGCAGATGAGATATAAAACACCAGAAAATAAACATGTTCCCTGATTTTACTGGCATCCGTGCTGAGCTGCCCAGGTGCAGAGATTCAGGTAGGGTGCTGAGCGTCCCTGGGGAGGGGTCAGGAGCGTGTCCACTGCCACAAGGGGTCATTTTTTTGGACGTGTAGCAGCTTGTCCCTTGCCCTAATTTCATAGTTGAATGTCTCAATCATGTGTAGATTGGCTGGAGGTAACGTGGAACCTGAGAAAGGAAATTTGCTTTGTGTTTTATTTCTGTCCTCCGTTGTTTCTCCAAGGCGCTAATGTGAATGTGTTTTATTTAGAGAATCTGTGTTTGCTTGCCGTATCGGCCCAGTGGAATGAGCCAGAACCATAGTCTGTGATCAAAGCTAATTGAACCCACCAGTTATGCCTGTTTGCTTCATCACCCAGTCATGCAAGCAAATATCACATGCATAGAATAAGCAGATGCCCCTCTGCGTGTAAGGGGAAGTAGACCCTCCTAAATGTAAAATGAGGCCACTCATGCACCTCTTCTTCCAGGAAGCCTTCCCTCATCCACTGGGCCAGGGGTTAGCAAATTCTCTTTCTGCAAATGTCCAGACAGTAAATATATTTGGCTTCACCTGTGAGCCACCTATGATCTCTATGACATAGTCTCCTTTGCTCTTACTGCCCTTCAAAAATGTGCAAAACCTTCTTAGTTCAGGAGCTAAATATGGTTTGTGGGCCGTCGTGTGCCCACCCGAAGGCCAAGGCAAGTGGCCCTTGTTTCATCACCCTTAGCAGCCTCCACATTGTATGCAAACGAGCCGAACTGAATTCTGGGAGAGGAGGCCCTAGGATCTTTGCAGGCCTCAGCACTGACTAGTGCTCATTTTCCAAATATCCAGTGACCTCCACCCTCCAGTTTTATATTCCTCCTGGGAAAACAAGGTCTCTACGGAAACCAGTGATGCAATAATTCGGAGCACAGTGGGTGTCCTTGACAGGCCCTGGCAGCTTGGGCTTCCTGGAATCTAACCCCAAGTTGAGAAACAAGTGTTTATAATGCCTTCTTACAATGTCCTCCAAATAAGGGAGACCTTGCTCTGGAATTCATTAGCTTCTTATCTGGGGTCGTATTTGTTCTCATTTAACATGTAACTTTTAATCAACAGAATAGCTTTTTTCAAAATCAGAACCTAAGAGATGGACAGCAATAGAAAAGGGGAGTGGGGAGTGATGGTGCAGAGAAGAGCAGTGGGCCCAGGAGCAGCCCTGAGATTGACATCTGCCAGCCTGGCCTCGGGGAAGGAGATGGGGTAAATGAAGAGAGATGCAGAGCTAGATGAGCGCAGAGCACAATTATGTTTGCTCTTAATAGGTTTTCAGTCATCAATTAAGTGTTGAATTATGCTCATTATGCTCTCTTTAAAAATGCAGCCAAATTTAGCTTCCAATTTCAAAGTATTAGATCTACATATACATCACGGTTAAAATTCAAATATGCAGGCACTTGCAGGCAGTAAGTTTTGCTTACCTGGAAAGTTCACTCATTTGGACCCCCTCCCGTATAAATAATATGGGATAGAAAACACCTTGGCCACCCACCTAGCATGAAGAGCAAGATCGATGACCTCAGAGGGCCTGAGCTGGTCCTCCCCTTCCAGCTATGCGAACCAAGGCAAGTCCCTTAACCTCTCTAAACCTCAGTCTCCTCATCTGGGTAATGGGCACCTTCCTGTAGGGTCATGGGAGGGCTAGATAAGATTATCTCGCTTAGATAGTCATATTATTCTGCGGATCAGTAAGTAAACATATGATTGTATACTATTCTGTGGTAAGATAAGTCAAGTTCTTAACACAGAATCCGGCACAAAATGAGTGCTTAAGTAAGCTAGCTACGGCTATTACCATCCTTATCTGTACTGTTTGTGATGAAGTGTGCAAATGAGTTCAGGGACCACACAGCACGGAAGGTCCCTGAGGAAAGGGGAAGCTCGGGGAACGCACCTGCGGCTGCACCTTGTAGGAGGTGCTGTTTGACCTGCAGCTCTCAGCGCAGTTCTAGAAGCCAGGCCAGGAGGAAGACAGATTCCCCGGGGACACACACCACGCCTGGACCACTCCGTGTGGTTAGGTTGGGAAAGGCTGTTTTCTAGTAAAAATCTGCCCACGTAATACTCCATCCGATCGTCCTATACGCTCCCAAATATTTTGAATTCCCGGCGCCCTGTCACATAGTTTTATTGCTAAGCCGTGGGAGGAAGGGAGCTGAAAGCGGAGAGCAAATATTGCATTTCCTTACCTCAGCAGCCCAGACCCCCCCTCAGGGAAGAGGAAAGATGTCAATTTTCTCTCCTGAAATTATCTTTCAAACTGTTCTGCTTCACACTGCACTCCATCTTATTAGCAAAGTGTGACAGGGTCGGGGTCGGGGGGAGGGGGGGGAGGGGACGAGTCACAGTCGTGCCCCTGGGCTGTCGCCTGACCACCAAGGACCTGAAAGGCCTGGCCCCTTCTAGGAAACAGGTCCAGCCACTGATGTAACGCAGTGAAAGGGCTGCTTCCTTCTGAGGGAGACACCGGGACGAGGGAATTTGGCTGGAGCTCCGGGAAACGCCGGGAGCTGGTGGGCAGTGCCCAGACTGGCAGTGTGATCCCTGGGAGGGAAGACAGAGGTAGCTCTGGCCGCTCTGGCTGGGGCTTGCCCACCTGGCAGCCCCTGCCCACCCTCCCCCAAGGTGTCCCCATTCATTCGGGACGCGGTCCCCACATCGGCTCCACCCGTGCGGCTCAGGCTCTCCGCGCCCGGTGTCTGCGTTTTTGGCCACAGGGCGGCTACTGCAGCGGCTGACCTTGGAGCCTTGGCATCTCGCGCATTCCGCCAGGCTTGTGTGCAGAAGGCTCTGCCCTTGAATCATCCAGGTAGGCAGAATGATGGGCTTCTTATTGACTCTCCCTGAGACCAGAGGCGAAGGAAAGGGGTGGGGAATAGCAGAACAATAGATGGCATGTCCGCTGTGTCCTCGTGAGCGATGGTGAGAACGGTCGGAACCCTGGGGACAAGGACAGAGCCAGGGAGAGACGCCGGGAAGGGGAAGGGAGAGCAGACGCGCACCACTCCCCACACTGAGAGGGAAGCCGGGAGCCGGGAAGGGCAGCGGCTCCAATGAGGCATCCTGAGTGATGTGTCAGCGCCTGCGGCCCCCTGGTCAGATTCTCACTTCCCACACTTTGCTCTGTCGCCTTCCTGGGATGAGCCCTTGGAAGCCAAGGCCCCTCTTGCGAGCCCTTACAGGGTTGTCTTCCTCTTTCCCTCCCTCCCTCTCCTTTCTGCTAGTTCCCAGCAAGTCAGCGAGGAACCCCAGCGAGGAACCACGCCTCGGCTCATAGGTGTGGGCGCTGCTCAGACAGCTGTGCTCATCGCCACACCTGTGTCCCAGGTTAAGCTGTTGTTATTGGAGATCCTTCTATCCCTTATCATTCATCCATCCGTTTATCAGCAAGCGGGTATTGCTGTACCCCCTCCCCTTCATGTGACAGACCCTGGCCCTGGGGGGCAAGGACAGCAAGGAGCAGCATGCGGGCACATCCCACCTGAGTGTGGTACCCGGGGTCCTGAGAGAGAGAGGAGTGAGTGCCACCTGCCGGGGAGGCGCGGGGTCAGGCAGGGGCTCCGGGAGGATGTGGATGAAAAAGATGAGCAGGCGAGTGCCGGCTGCTGGCATTCACAACTCAGGGACCAGAACTAGCCAAGGCATCCTTGCCAGCTCCACCAGTCGCCAGGCCTGTGCTCAACGCTGCTGGCCTTCCCTGCACCCCTGAACGTGCTTTTCCTATAAGCCCATGGCAGACGGTCTCCGTTTCTCCACTCATGCCCTAGGTAAAAGCCATTAGTCAACAGAGCCAAATATCAACAGTACAATGATTGAGATTTTTTTTGAGCCAAATGTTTTAAACGTAAACTTCTTCTAATGCCACTTCCTCAAAATAGACTCACCCGGGCCGTGGTATTTTGTGGAAGAGCCACACTCAAGGGGCCAAAGAGCTGCATGTGGCTCGCGAGCTGCAGTTTGCCGACCATGGCCCTACCTGGCATGCTGCACTGGTAGTGAGTGCCCTTAGCCGTGCCATCTAAGTACTTTGTAAACTTTGTTTCCTCTATATTTTTATTTATTGTTGAGAGAGAGAGAGAAAGAGAGAGAGAGAGAGAGAGAGAGAGAGAGAGAGAGAGAGAGAGATTTCTTGTGCCCCATATTTACATATTCATTCGTTGATTCTTATATGTGCCTTCATCTGGGATCGATCCCCCAACCTTGGCCTCTAGGGACCACCATCTAACCAACTGGGCTCCCCGGCCACGACCCACTTCTTCTTTGACTGTGTTGCCCTTTCCCCTCCCAGCATCAACGACCTCTTCTGCCGTTGGAAATCTCACAAGCCAGACAGAAGTTTCTCTTCCCGGGTAGCAATCTCCATTCATGAAAAATGGCCCCGCGCGCAGTCAGGAAGCAGAGCAGGTTGCGAAGCTCCGTAATTTGTTTCCCATCAGCTAATAATCTTATTGTGATGAATAATGGAGCGCCGTTAATGCTTCCACCAGGTTATGGATGGCGCTGAGTGTCGGGAGAGAAGCTGCCAGCTCATGTGGCAAGGCCGATCCTGCTCCTTTCACGGGGCGTCGCTCCTTAAGCACCTTGCACAGATAGCTGAGCTTTAGCAGATGATATGCAAATGAACCGAAATACAAAAACTATTAGCCATGTGCTGATGGGATTTTTACACAGAGGTGGATCCCATTTTTGTTGTTCTTTTTTTTTTTTTTTTCCAGTGTGCTTTTTAAATTACTTCTTATTGTGGAGAAGATTAAAGATCTCCCCCACTTCCTCCCCTTTGCCCCCCTCCACCTGGCTCCCACCACATCCGCTGCCTTCACCACACTATTATCTGTGTCCAGGGTTCTGTGCATGCATGCATGAAAGTTCTTTGGTTAATCTCTTCCCACCCCCTCCTTCCCTCTGAGATTCAGCAGTTTGTTCCATGCTTCCATGTCTCTGGACCTATTTTATTTTTTTATTTTTAAGGGCATGATATATCTGTTGAAAACAGACTTTGAAGATTGAGGGTAGGTTTGCTCCCTGTGTTTGAGAGAATGGCCTCGTTTCTCTCCCAGAAGTGGCTCCTGCCTTTCCTTCCCCAATTAACACCAAATGAGTGTGTTCTATTCTTTGCATTCGTCAAGGCATTTAGTTTTTACTATAGACTAGAGGCTGGGTGCTTGAAATTCATGCATGGTGGGGGAAGGGGAGGGGAGGCCCATCTGCCCTCCTTCCCTCCATGGGTCGGGGTGCACGGGACACTGGGGCTCATTGCCGGGCGACACTGCCCCAGTGTCCCAGCACTCCAGCCACTATGGGCACCACGTGACAGAGTAATGGTTAATTTGTATATTACCTTTTATTAGATAGGATTTTTAATTATCACACAGTACAATTGCCTTTATTGTATGCAGTTCTAGGAATCCTAACTCATGTAGCTCCTGAGCTGAGCTCCTGGGTCCCTAGATTTGTGTAAGCAATTTAATTGGAGAGAAGGAAAAAGACATTTTGTGGGTAGAGGTGTCCTGTCTTTGGATTTCTCCCGGAAAATAAACGTGTATCAAGTGGCTACTTGCATGTGGCATTGCCAGGCTCTGTACAATGAGAGATCCATAGAAGGAAAACTCTTTCTAATTGTGTGCCATGTATCATTTAGAGAGATGTGTGAAGATTGAATGGGATAAATATGGCCAACTGGAGTTTTTCACTCAAATGTTAGTCCTGGAGCAGAACCACCATCAAATGCCTTATACTTATCCTCATAGCATCAGAAAGCCCTTGAATTTCATCTGATCCCATCTATAAAGTCTTCCTCAAGGAGGGAGGCACTTTATATATCTTGCTTTTGACTTGCAAACTCTCTGCAGAACTAGCTTTTTCTGTGCCACATCCAGTTGCTTTTTGTATCACCAACTATATATCCATCACTGAGCCAGGATTCACCCTGCTCAGGTAAGTCAGGGGCCTGTCACAGAGATCCTTGAATACAGCAGATTCACGATGGAAAGCAAACCGCTTCAGGTGACACAGGGCCACCAGAGATCCTGGTAGTCAGGTTTTGGAAGTAAAATGTGTCTATTCCCATGCGGGGTGTGTCAGAGCCCCCTGCCATCATTAGTTCTGTGGGGGGTTCTGCTTAGATAGCATTGGTTGTCATGTTTCGGTTGCTGCAGGAAAAGGAAAAAATTGCCATCACTTGCATGAGATAGAGCTGTGTTTTGGTAAGGAAGCCACAGCAATGTTTTTTCCTTGAATGTTGGTCAAGTTCAAGCTTTTGAGATTTGTCTCAAATGATACCATGCAATAGCTCCTTTGAAAGACATTTGTTTCTGTTAGAATTTGGACCTTCCTTTGACTCTTTTTAGTTACTGTACTTGTCATTACGTAACTAATTAATCTGATAACCCATCATTGTGTTTGCTAAGTGTTCCAGGGGCCAAAGAATTGGGCAGAGAGTAAAATAGCATCCTTGCCTTCAAGATGCTGACTTTCTAGAGCAAAGGGACAATTTTTAATGATGTGATAATGTATGCTTTTGAGGAAAAGAGAAATGTCACAAGGTGACATTTGAGCCCAACTGGCATGGCTCAGTGGTTGAAGATTGACCTTTGAACCAGGAGGTCACAGTTCGATTCTTGGTCAGGGCTCATGCTTGGCTTGTGATCTCAGTCTCCAGTGTGAGGCATGCAGGAACAGCCAATCCATGATTCTCTCTAGTCATTGATGTTTCTATCTCTCCTTCTCTCTTCCTCTCTGAAATCAATTTTTTAAAAAAATTTTTAAGGTGACATTTGAACTGAGTCCTGCACATGTTGAAGGCCTGAGCCACTCAATTATTTGTGCCCCCAGGCCAAGGTCATGGCAAGTGCAAAGGTCCTGAGACAGAAGCCTTCTTGGCACAGTCTCAGATCCAGCAAAGGCAAGTGAGGATCTGGGCCTTTCATCTCTGTTCCAATGTTTTCATTGAAAACTGGGCTCTAAACTGAATGAAAGAGACAAACCTAGGTGATATTCTGGCCAATCCTACCCGCATCCCAGATTTCAACTGTCTTTGTTGTTGCTTTTCCCTCTGCCTGCAACCTTGTTCCCCCAGACACCGGAATGCTTCTCTCCGTGTTCAGGTCTCTGATCAAATACGGTCTTATTGTGAAGCCTTCCCAGACCACACTATTAAAGTGTCAGATAAACAGTGTTAGAGATAGAAATTATTTTCTCCGCTAAATCTGATTATTTCACGAGGGAGATGACTCACTTTCTCTGTTATGGGATTAAGAATGATCCCATTGGAGATGATAAATACCAGAAAATTTCAGTAACCCGAGAAGCCCTGAGAAACAAATTGCTAATTCATGACTTAAACCATAGAAATGTGATGAATAACTCAGGACCTCGGCGAGTTGTGGAATGGTGAAATGCAACGATAGAGCAGCCTGCAGGGTTCATGGACGAGCGTGAGTCAAAGAAACGTAAAGATGTTGACTACCGTAGTCTTTTCATGCAAAAGGGGGCTCATGTTAAAGAGGAATACAGGGATTCGGCAAAACCCGGGCCTTCTGCGGGCTGATTTTCCTAGGGAATAAGAAAATGTATACTAGGGGGAAAGAAAAAAAGCTACTATGAGGCCCTTCATATTGCCCACAGTGAGATGGTTTCATTTCAGATGCAAAAAAAAAAAAAAAAAAAAAAAAAAAAAGGTGGAAATAAAGAGCACTGATTATCTTCATGTTCTGCAAGACCTCGAGCTCCTATGACTCATTAGCAGGACAAAGGGACCCTTATTCTTAATGGTGCTATTTACCTTTAACATATCTGGCAACAGGGAGTTTTCCAAGTCATTAAATTAATAATCTCTGAATCACGGGGTCTTTTTATTCCTCTCTTCACACTCGCAAGAGAGAATTCGCTTATTTAGGCAAAAATAAATGACATTTTCCAAGTACTTTCTGTTGGAAATGCATTTTCTAAGCACTTCCACTTTAAGCATACTATCTCACTTAACTGTCTTTATCAAGTAGGGATGGTTATTAACCACTTGTGGATGGCAGAGGTAGGTTGGGGGAGAGGGGTGGATTATCTCATCTTTCTCTGCTTAGCCCTGAGTACCCCTGGGTTCATGCTACAGAATAAGAAGGGCCAAGAGCAATGTAATCCTGGGCAGGCTTCTTGAGGAAGCTCTCGGATATTTGTTTTCTTGTGTAATTACCTGACTACACATGCATATGCATGTGCATGTATGTATGCATGCATGTATGTGTGTGCATGTATGTGTACGTGTGTGTGAGTGTGTGTGTGTTTTGAAGGCATAAAGGGTTTCCTAAGAATATCTCTAGTACCCCTGATTCATCCCATCACCTCAGCAGTCATTACCATGAAACCAGATGCAGTTTGAGGTCTGACATTCAGCTGACTTCTGTTTATCGAGTGTGGAGAAACTTTTGTTCCCTCGCACTATAAGGTACGGACCATGAGAGATTTGGGGAAAAGGTCACCCAGATAGTAAGTAATTCTGCTGAGCTTTGAAGTGAAAATGCCCCAGGAACCTCTATTCTGCACTTGCCCTTTGACGGGTGCGCACAGGACTAACAAATACTGGACATCAGAGCTGGTGCCCAGCTCCTGCTCATCAGAGTCTCATCTGGAATCAAAATCATATTTTATCTTTGTTCCATCATCTCCCTGTGTTCAGGGAAAAGCACTGTGATCATTTCATAGACAGAAAGGAAAAAGTATGAAGTACATCCCACAGGAAACTTGAAGGGCTAAAGAAGGCCATCTTGATGGAAGAAAATCCCTCTTCAAGTTTTATTTTAAATATATATGTATGTATGTCTTTGAAAAACATATTGCTTTTCATAGGAAGGGAAATATCCAAATTTTGCCCAGCCTATTTTACAGTAAGACCTTGGAAAGCTATGCCATGAGCCAGAATGAGGGGAGTTTAAATTTTTGATGCAATTCTCTGCTCGGGGAAGTGATAATACAGCTCAAATAACAGAGAGTATTTTCTGCGACAGCGTAACAATCAACATAATGTCTGGGCGTATTAATAATTTCACTCCTAAACTTCTCGATAGGGAGAGCATGGGCCTTAATAGCATTGGCGAGATCCTTAGGGCAATTGAAAAGCCCAAAATCATTACTTTCCGCTGATAGGCTCGCCTCTCCCCGAGGATGCCGCGATACCAGGGGTAATGCAGATTTATTGAAATGCGCCGATAGGCGCTGCTCGGATGAGCTCTGCAATGAAATCTCTTCAGAAGGGCTCCTCTCAAATATTTCAAGTGGTCTTTTTTCGGCTTTGTCATTCGGAAAGGAGCTAAATGGAGTTGACATTGATCTCAAGTGATACTTTCCTGCTGATTTCAGAAAGCAGGAGTGTAAGGAGTACGGGAAAACGATGTGGTACTTATGATTAAAATCCCTCTCTGACCTCTCCTATGTGAGCACTTACCCTGTTTGGGCAGGATGGTCCCAAACCTGCAATCGCTGGTTCTACACCCAGTTCAAGAGCCCCCTCCTCATTCCCTGTCCCCAAGTGTGGGGCTCTCTCTCCAATGGGATTGCAGCCATGCCCCGGGCATCAGCACAAGGTCCAGGATCTCCATGGGACCCTGGAGTGTGCCACAAGTGCTCAGATGGGCATGAATCACCTAACAATCGCCATCTGAAATATTTCCACAGCAAAGGGGTCCCAGGCAAAGCTCCTCTGAAGGACTGGCTTCCGGTTGCCGGGGAAAGATGTTTGGGCGTGGTCTGAACGCTGAAGTGTTCCCCATCTGAGATCTACTGTTCCCATCTGTTCCTCCAGCGGGGCTCACAACAGACATCTTTGTTATTAAAAAAAAAAAAAAAAAAAAAAAAAAAAAAAAAAAAAAAAAAAAAAGAGGGACTCACCATTTATGTGTAATGTTAAGAACAGGCAAATCCACTGCAGTCTGAAGGGTCCCAGGTTCAATTCCAGTCAAAGGCACATGCCCAGGTTGTGGGCTCGATCCCCAGTGTGGGGCGTGCAGGGGGCAGCTGATCCATGATTCTCTCTCTCATTGATGTTTCTATCTTTCTCTCCTTTTCCCTTCTTCTCTGAAATTAATAAAAATATTTTTTTTAAACAGGCAAATCCATAGAAACAAAAAGGAGCTGACTATGTGCCAGGAATTTGGGGAAGGAGGGACTAGAGAGGATGTTAATGGGTAAGGGTTTCCTTGAGGAGTGATGAAACATTTTCAAATTGGATAGTGGTGATGGTTGTACAACTTGGTGACTATATTAAAAAGAAAACTCTAAAATTTGTAGTTTAGAAAGCTGAACTTTATTACATTTTAGTAAAGCTGTTATAAAGGGGCGCGGGGGGGGGGGGGAGAGAATAGGTGATCAGGCAGAACCAGGAAAAACAGACAGATAATAACAGAAGGGATGAGAGTCGCATTCCCTGTGTCTAGCTGTCTTCCTGTTAAAGGGCCCTCAAAGGGCAATAAGCATTCACTGAATTAAGCTACAGGAAGACCCATCAGATTTCAGCAAACAGCTGGAATGCTCAAAGAACAGAGGCAGAGGCCTGCTCTGACCCTTCTCCCCAGAGGCCCTCCAAAAGTAATCCCTAGGGGTGTAAGTTGTTCACTCACCTGTTTGATCATTCATTCAGTCAGTCATTCATCTACTCACTCATTCAGTCAGTCAGCCATTCATTCATCCACTGGGTCCTAGTTCTGCGCCAGGCACTGCAGCCTTGCACTGGGGATAGAAAAACAAGAGTGGCAGGCTCCTGGCACTGGATGAGTCCACAATGTAGCAGGAAAGCCCCAAAATAATATGAAACCGTGTGCCAAGGGTCATGCAACAGAGATGTGCCCAGTGTGCACTCGAGAGGGGCACAGGTGTATTACAGTTAAATACAAAATTCAAGAAAGGGAGCATCGTTTAACCTCCCTGCACCTCCATTTGCTCATCTTTAAAACGGAGAATAATATTTACTCGGAAGGTTATTACACGTTTTAAATGAGGTGAGAGACGGCGAGTGCTTACCACAGCTGGTGCTTACTCGGTGCGGGCTGTTTTGAGATGATGGAAGATGTCCCTCCAAACCCTGGTGTTTTACAAATGCAGGTGGAGCCGGCCACATCTTGGTTTCTGAGCCTGAAAATGATCGCTCCTGGTGACTGCAGGCCTACCAGCGTGGATCTGTGTCCTTGAGAAAGCACTTGGAAGGTTTTCCTCTGAGGTCATATATTTTGTGGAAGCAAGAGAACAACAAATCATGGCTTATGAGTGAGCACAGCCATTTCCTTCTCTGGCGCTCTGTGCTGGCTGAGAGGGGCCTTCCCATGCAGGATAGTCCCCTGGGCCAGAACTGTGCAGGCGGGCCGAGGATGCACAGGGTTGTGGCCTTGGGCCCGGAGATGAGAAAGGAGTCATGACTTGTCCCCTTCTTCATCCTTTCTTCCTTTTTCTCCTCCCTTCTGAGACATGGGAAGAGGCTGCAGCTTGTAACAATGGTCAGATCTGACAAACACTGCAGACCAGCCAATGCCCCTGCAAAGCCAGCAATACCATACATCACTCAATAATCTATATATGTAAAAGGCTAAGCAACCATCCAACTGTCCAGTAGCTATGACGTGCACTGACCACCAGGGGGGGCAGATGCTCAAAGCAGGAACTGCTGAGCAGCAGTCTCTTGGCAGTGGCAGTTCTAGGGTGATGCACCCAGGAACCAAAGAGGAGGGAGCCCAATTGCTTGTAATCCCTCTTGCATTCTGGGACCCCCCCCCAGGGGATGTTGGAGAGCCAGTTTTGGCCCTATCCCCGCAGGCCAGGCTGAGGAAGCTGGAGGGGACCCCCCTCACTCGGCCGGCTAGGGAGGGACCACAGAAGGTTGGCTTCAGGACATGTCCGCCCATTTTGCCCAGTCCCATCCCACCGGTCACTAGCCGGAACCGCCTGCATTAGTCTCTGCACCAGAGGGACTAATTAATTTCTTCTCAAAGTGCATGAATCCGTGCATCAGGACACTAGTCAAAAAGTAAAAACCCATTCCTTAGGGGACAAAACATTCCTTAGCTATCAAGACAGGGAAGAAGGAAGCAAGCTGAATGTCCAAAGTGCCCAGTACTTAAGAGACAACTCAAGAAATGTCTTTCCATCCTTTTGCAAACACAGGAGAAATCTGGATCTGGACCCACTCCTCCATTTCCTGGTTTTCGGCAAAGTACCTTTTGCCAGAGCAGGAAGGACAGCTGGGACTGAGCTGGGACCCAGCATTCCCTTATGGCAAACCTAACTGCTGCCCATCCCTCTGCGAGCCAGCTCTGCAGCTCAGCTCCAAGGAGGGAGTTTGGGGAGGGCCTCCGAGGAAGGCACAGGAGAGGGACCACACTGCAGGGAGGTGGTTCTGGCCTATTTCTCCCGACTCAGGCAGCACTGGGAGGTGCAGAGATTGGAGGCAGGCAGTTCCCTCCAATTTCTCGCAAGATTTGGTTCTGCCACTTAAGCAAATGTGCAAAGAAGTGGATCAAGCCAGTTTTCTTCTGTATTTGCAAGGGCACGTATGTACCAAGACAGGGTCTGATTCTTTGCCTGTGTGAGTGCATGCTGCGGCCTGGTTCTCTGCCTGCAGCAGAGTGGGGAAGAGGCTGTGGGGTTGAATAGCAGCTCTACCACTTACTAAGCCATGTAACCTTTGGTGCCTTACTTGACCTCCTGGAACCTCACCTGCTGGATCTGTGAAATGGGGGTGATAACAGAACCTGCCCCACAGGAGTGCACAAGAGTACATTGAAATAATTGATGTCCAGCACTTTGCCCAGGATCAGGCACACAGGGAGAGCTTAAGTCATAGCAGCTGTTTCTAATGGGAGTGTTGTGTAGTGATTAACATTGATTACTTTGCTTATGGAAATGAAGCAGGTCTGAATCCCAAGTTTCATTTCCACAGGCTTTTCCAGAGACGCCCTTGAGAATGCCTGTCTCAATGCCTGGGCCACGTCACTTAGCCACTGTGCCCTTTGCAGACAAGCTGAAGGTGGGGATGGGGTCTAAGGTTGCCCATTTTGCCTCCATATATTGACTTGACCTCACCCTACGAAAAGCTGTCACTCAAAGAGATAGGAAAACGGGGGTGCTCCAGGAGGTACGCAGCATTTGCCCCAGGGCCTTAGTTATTGTTGCTGTTAATTACTATAATTCATGTTATTAATTATAACACAATAACATATGATAACATTCATTAATAACTCGCCATGTGTCAAGAATTGTCAAGCTTCTAATAGATAGTCTCATTTGATTCTCCCAACAGCCAAATGAGAGAAGTACTATTATTATACCCATTTTCCAGATAATGAAACTGGTTCAGGAAAAAAAAAAAAAAATCAACAACAAAAAAAAAAACAACAGAACTTTCCAGAGGTCACACAGCTACCGTAGTAGCTGGCTGAGCTCGGGTTCACAGCCAACCCCCAGCCTGGTTCTCTGCAACAGACTCTTCTTAGCTCGCACCAAAGACTGTTATTCTTGAAAATCCTCACCTCCGGTTTCCTCTGGCTCCCATTCAAGGTCACATCTGAACAAGGCATCCTAGTGCCGGTTTTCATCAACCAGAGTCTGCAGAGTCTCTGCCAGCAGCATCCCACATGTAGCATCTTTAAATTGCTGTCAAGAAAGAACTTGCCCCATAGACATGATTTGGTAGAAGGCAGAGAGTTTGTGGTTAATTCATCATCTCAGGGTCTGAGGGGTTGGAAAATTTAAAGACCAACATTTGGCATGGCTTCTTCCAGAATGAGTGAATTATTAGCAGGCAGGCAGGCCTCGACTTTTATTTCTGTCATACTTTTTATGATCATTTTTAATCTCGGGGGGAAAAATTGGTGTGGACTCTCGAGTAAGACAAGGGTGTCTAAGTTTATCCCTGCCCTCTCGCCCACGTCCCTACCCAACTCTACCCCAGCCCCTTGGCAAGGGGAGGCCCAGCCTAAATGCCTCCCTCGGCTGTTTATTTAAGAAGATGCAACAACAATAGCCAATTATTAAGAATGTACTCGCTCAGCTCCAAAGAAATCCTTTCTTTATACGTTACTTGCAGTGTGGGTGTGGGCTGTTTCTACAGGCTGTTTGAATACCGCTAGTCTAGGCAACACAAGAGTTGCTACTCCGAGATGTTCCAGTCCCCACATCTAGCTTTGTTGGAATTGATATTGTTACCCAACGAAGAAGCACTGCTTTGTCTTTCTTAAGACTCCACTGTCAGCCTACTGACATTTAGGTAGAACAAAGTATGTGAATGACATGCCCATCGAGATAGAAATTTCTGGCAACTCCCCCACAGCAGATCTAAAAACGCAGAGGTAGAGGCTGTTCAGGCAAATGAGACCAAACAAAAAAACAGGGTGCATTAAGTGCATATTCAAATGCTTAGATTGTCCATAGACAGGAGGCACCTTGTCCACGCTTGGACTTACCTTTGCTGGGTACCTCTCCTGTCCCACCCTGGCTTTTCACAAAGAGCCAATACTCAGCTCCTTCTCCTTAGGAAAAAGCCACCCAGTCCCTAAAATAAGTCCCAGGTTCTCAGTTCAAGGCATCTCAGGTGCAATATCACAAGTTAGCCCCGCGATGTTAATGGCAGCTGCCTTTCACCTGCGAATGGCATACTTATTAGGTTGATACTATGTGAGCATTTAGGTGACATAGTTATTCGTGGCTCAATTGCATTCTTGTGATTTTATATACATGGGCTAGATTAAAGACCCATTAATAATATGTGCATCAGTTAAAACCAAGAAAAGTGTGAAACACAGAGTGGACATGAAGGTTCTGGAATACCATTTCAGTTTCACCATAGATCAGGGGCCGCCATTGCCTTGGAGAAGGGCATTGTCACGTGGTTTGTCTTTGTGGAGAGCAGTAAGAATGTTGCTGCCACTGTTTGTATTCCTGGAATAGAAAACCATCCCATTCAGCAAGCACATGGGATGGCTGTAATGAAAACTGATAAAGGCAAGTAGTGCCTGAGATCAGCCGTCGTAGCAGAAGTGTTGTCATGTCAGGGATACGTTATCCACTTAGAACAGTGTTTTTCAACCTTTTTTGGGCAAAGGCACACTTGTTTCATGAAAAAAATCACGAGGCACACCACCATTAGAAAATGTTAAAAAATTTAACTCTGTGCCTATATTGACTATATATAAAGTAATTCTCTTGAATAGGAATCAAATAAACACAAACAAAGTATTTTATAATTACTTTATTATGAAATATTAAGTAAACAAAATAGTGAAAAATTATAAAATTCTTGTCTTGTCTGTACCTACGGCACACCAGGCAACATCTGCCGTGGAACAGCGGTTGAAAAACGTTGACTTAGAATACTAAGGGGCCCAAGTTAAACCAGCAGACAAAAGCACAGATACGGCCCTAGTGGGTTTGGCTCAGTGGATAGAGCATTGGCCCACCGACTAAAGGGTCCCGGGTTCAATTCTGGTCAAAGGCACGTACCTAGGTTGCAAGTTGGATACCAGCCCTGGTTGGGTGCATGTGGGAGGCAACTAATCTATGTGTTGCTTTCACATCGATGTTTCTCTCTCTCTCTCTCTCTCTCTCTCTCTCTCTCTCTCTCTCTCTCTCTCTCTCTCTCTCTTTCTCTCTCTTTCTCTCTCTTTCTTTCTCTCCCTTCCTCCCACTCTCCAAAAATGAATGGGGGGAAAATATCCTCGGGTGAGGATTTACTAAAAAACAAAGATATCAGGGTTTTTCAGGTTGGTGGCAGAGCAGAAAAACCAACTGAGAGTGTTCAGCTCTATCCACTTGCTGCCATGAGAGAATACAGAGTCAATACTTCTGCTCTATTCCTTTTTTTATTTTCAAGAGAAGTCAGGAAACTGGAACACTATACAAAATCTTGACTTTGAATTTTTTACAATACCCACCTTGGGGCAGCCAGTTGTGACTTCTCCCCTCGATAGACAAAGTTTACTTCCCCTTCACAAGTCTGCAGCTCCGTCTTGTCCACCCTTCTATTCTACAAGAACTGAACCATGTTCCATGTACATGGTTTTGGGGGGGAACATTGCAGCCATTGTGTAGCATGTCTCACAGTTTCCATTCATCCTTCCCCTCTCACTTTTACAGCAGCCCTCCCGGGAATTACTGCTGTTTTCACTGTTTGGCAGATGGGTGTGCTGAGAATTAAAGAAATGAGGTCCGGGGCCCAGGTTCACACATCTTGAAAGTGGCAGACCCATGCCTTCTACCCACTTCTTCAGATTTGACCCCCTCACCATGGCTGGATGCCCGCCCCTCCCCACACAGACACTCCCACATCACCCACCATAGACCCCAGTGGTGGCATTTGGCACTCTGCATCGTAATCTCTTTCCCTTCCATCTCCTGTTCCTAATTGAAAAAGATGACTTTTGGATAGATAGATAAATGAGCAGATATAATCAATGTCACAGTGGAAATGAACAACCGTAATGAGGAGACCATTTTCCAACGCGGAGGATGCTGGGTAATTTTTGTGGTTGCTTGCAATAATTTGATTTACTTGCAGCGAAATGGCATGCTGCTCCATAGGAGGGCTGGGTGAGTGGAGAATTATGTATTCTTTCATCCTCTGGATTCTTCTTTCTCCATCTCCCCCTGGAAGCTCTTGGCCTTCTCTGTAGAAGTGCAAAGAGAGCTGAACTCCCCCGGTGAACTGGAAAACGCACCTTCCACTTCATTTGGGACGTGCCAGGTTGGCACTTGCCTCCCCTTCAACGCCCCCCTCATCCCCCAAGGCTGTATCATCAGCAGAAAGAAGGCAACCACAGGAATCCCACCCACACAGAGCGCAGATGGACAGAGAAGGGCCACACAGGCTGGAGTGGGCAGAGCAACCTTAGCTCAGGGTGCACAGACAGGAAGCAAGAGGGTTTCGGTGTCTCATTTAGTGAATTAAACGCCTCACACAGCCTCTTTGTACTTTGGGAGAGTGTGTGGTCTCCATATCTTGGGGGGGGGTGGGGGGGGGAGAATCAGAAGGAGATGGAAAGTTAGGGCTTGGGGGCGGGGGAGGGAGGTTTTCACTTGTACGCTGATTCATCTCGCCCTCCCCAGGCAAGTCTCATCATTATCTACCTAATGGAGAATAATGACACCACTTGGATGGGTGTGGAGGTGGGGGGTGGGGGTGAGAGAGGCCTGCGACTCATTAACTGTGGGGGGGGGGGGGGCCTTGGACAGTGTCTCCGAAGGACCATGATTACATCATTTCACCCCCTCTTCTCACCTCTTCCCACTACTACGAGGCACATGCTAAATAACTATATAATAATACATTACTAGACAGAAAATATAATAGCCTGCTACGGCTATGAAACTCCCTTAAAGATATATTTAAAATGTCACCGGTGCATAATGTAAAACTCGAATTACAGGTTCATTTGGAGGACGCGATTTAAAAATCCGTGCAATTGTACAGCTGCATTTCCCACCGCGATTGCGTTTTTGTTGTCTTTTTCTGAACACCAAAAAAATAAAAAATAAATAAAATCCTCCAAGTAATTTCAGCCCAGAGATGCAAACTTGGGGGAATCCCTTTCCTCCGTGTTTTCCTTTCTCGTTTCCATTGGCCAGGATGCTCTGCAAACCTAGTATCTTCTTGACACGTTGTCTTTTCCTGGGGATGAGTCTGCAGGCATCAGGGGGCCACGGGACGTAGATTACACCTTTTGGAGATGTCACTGGGCCACGGAAGGATCCAAGCAGTGGAAATGTGTGTCCAATTGCTAGTTTACATGGCTTGAGCCAACTTCTTAAAGCCAGGACAGCAGGGGCTGAGGATTTCAGAAGATGGCAGGGGCCAAAAATGACAAGGCTGGTCATCTGCAGAGCTGCCAACCCTGGCTGGAGGCTTCAAAACATAAACTCTCTCCCAGGACACAAATCAAAAGTCATGCTTCCGCAGCCATCAAGAACATCTCATGGGCTCACCTTGTGTCGTGCACCACTTTCATTTTCATCCTGCTTAAAATAGCTCATTGTGTGGATGGAGAGTGGGTTGCTCGGGAAACCCTGGGCAGGGTTGTCATATGCGGTCATAGTTAGAAGGCAATTCGTACAGAGGTGGAGTTCTCCTTTGTGTGTGTTTCCCACACGGGAGGGGGATTTCAAGGTTGGGAAGCAGGGGGATTTCAAGGTTGGGAAGCAGGATGCAGTTTGGAGGCAGAGACCTCAGGGTTCCTCTCTCAGAGGAGAGATGGCATCAACCCGCTGGTGTGAGCAGGCTCCCGGCTGTGTTCATGTTGACTCCTTACAAATAAAAATGTAGCCAAAACCGGTTTGGCTCAGTGGATGGAGCGTCAGCCTGTGGACTGAAGGGTTTCAGGTTCGATTCCGGTCAAGGGCATATACCTTGGTTGTAGGCACATCCACAGTAGGGAGTGTGCAGGAGGCACCTGATCGATGTTTCTCTGTCACCGATGTTTCTAACTCTCTGTCCGTCTCCCTTCCTCTCTGTGGAAAAATCAATAAAATATATTTAAAAAATAAAAATATATCCATTTATGTGGAGACACATGTTTTTAGTTCATTGTCAACCTTTTTTTAAAGTGGGAAATTTTATCTAAAAATCTAAGATTGCTAGTTTTCTTAGAAAAACTAGATCTGTTCCTTTAGCCCTAATCCCCACATGGCCACGTGGGCCTGGGCCTGAGCGAGGGCTGTCCCTACCCTCGCTGGTTCACCCCCATCCAACAACTGGCCCATTTCCGGTCCTGACTGACCCCTCAGGGTGTTCAAATTTGCTTCTCTGTAGCTCAGAGTGTGCCATGTTCTCATTGTCTTTAGAAAGAGGAAGTCCTTTCATGGAATGTGTGCCGTCTACTGGTTTACCAGGAAATGGAACAGGGACTTGTTGCAGGAATGATTGGCCTTGAACTTTCCACGCAGGATTAAAATATTTCAAATAACTCCACCGGTCAGCCTTCTTTTGCTAACCGAGTTTCTCATTCTTCACTTGATGCCAATGGAAAAAGGCAAATGGAAGAGTGTTATTAGTAACTGACCCTGGGATGCTTTACGTGGTCTTAGCTCTCTCTCTCATTTGCAACTTTCAGCCATGGCCAGCATAATGTCTTTGGTTCCAGGCTCTCCTCCCCCAGTTGGCGGAGTGTCTGCGGCTGTGACTTGCAGTCACTGATGGTCGTTTCTCCTTTCTCTTTCCAGGCCCTCCAAACCACAGCCAGTCCACTCTGAGGCCCCCTCTGCCACCTCCTCACAACCACACACTGTCCCATCACCACTCGTCCGCCAACTCCCTCAACAGGAACTCACTGACCAACCGGCGGAGTCAGATCCACGCCCCGGCGCCCGCGCCCAATGACCTGGCCACCACGCCCGAGTCCGTTCAGCTTCAGGACAGCTGGGTGCTAAACAGCAACGTGCCGCTGGAGACCCGGTAAGTCCCGCATCCCATCGTGCCCGGGTGCCACCCACACTGAGCCCCTGGGTGGCTCCGAGGTGCAGTGTGGGAGCAAATCTTGGCATAAATAAAGGAGGCAAGTCTACCACCTCCTGGTGGTTCCCTGGGGAATTGGACCCCGGATGGTAGGGTGAAAAGTATTTCTCTGTTACACGTGTCTCCTTTCAATGCTTGTTTACTCCCTTAGCTCTTGTGTACCCAACTAATAGAATTAGCATAACATATTTTTTCCTCAGAGGCTCATGGGAAACATGCTTATAAGGATATATTGACTGAAAGCTGCTGATAAATTATGCATTTGGCCTTTCTTGAAGTAATAAATGAAGACTCATTTGAAATTAAGTGTTTGGGGAGACCTTGAGAAACAATCCCTGATTCCAGCCTGACGGAAGTATAGTTTTAATTTATATTTCATCCAGCAAGCGGTCTCACTTTAATCCCTCCCGTATACACTGACAGCCTGAGGGGCAAACAGTAATGTGTAAAAACAAACAAGAGAAGCAGGGGCCGTGCGCATGTTGGGAGGGGAGAGAGAGTTTCAAAGTGATCTTCAGGCCTGGCTCTGCTTGGGTTTGCCTTTGCTTCTGTCCTTTTCTCACTTCTGGTCTTGCCAAGCGGGCCCACCTGCATGGCCTGAAACAAGGTGCCTGGTCACAGCATGGCTGTGGGATGTGATTGACAGTGAAGGCCGCACGTGGGCGGGCCAGGTATTGGGAGATGGTGCTCCGTCCCAGACATCTGCATGGATTCTGTGCTCACATAGTTGTGGTTTCCTCATCTGGAAGAATCACAAAGACTGAACAGAGAAAGGGGCTAATTCATCTGGACCTTTTCAAAAGTTCTCACACTTGTTTGTTTGTTGGGGTTTTTTTAAAATATATTTTTATTGATTTCAGAGAGGAAGGGAAAGGTAAAAACATCAATGATGAGAGAGAATCATTGACTGGCTGCCTTCTGTACGCCCCCTACTGGGGATCATGTGCCCTGATCAGGAATCAAACCATGACCTCCTGGTTCATAAGTGACACTCAACCACTGAGCCACACCAGCCAGGCTCTAACTGGTTTTTAGACTTTTTTATTCTTAGCTTTAATGAGGATACAGATTAGCCACGTTTAGAAAAATATTAACTTACTGGGAATATAACTGTAGATTTCTAAATGCCAGATGAAAGAATACTAATTCTTTTCTGGTAAGTTACTTAAAGCATGTTTAAGTAATAGGTTTAAGGAAAGACAGACATAAACTGTAATTATTTTAGTAACAGTCATTGACTTTTCTGTGCTGACCTGAAAACAACTGTACAAGATATAGATTTTCATGTTGTTTCTTTGTTTTGTTTCACATCAGCACTGTTGCCTTTAATAGGAAAGGTCCTTTTTGTAATTGAGGCATATACTTGACATATAAAATCATATTAGTTTCAGGCATACAACATCATGATTTGATACTCATATTTCTTGTGAAATGATCACCACATCAGGTCTAGTTAATATCGGTCACCATAACAAAGTTATAAAAAAATGTTCTTAAGATGAGTACTTTGAAGTTCTACTTTGTTAGCAACTTTCAGATCTGCAACACAGGAAGTTGTCACCTTTCTGCCCCCTTCACCTATTTCTCCCACCCTCCATGCTCCCCCACTGGCAACCACCAATCTGTCCTCTGTACCTATGAGTTTGGTTTGGTTTTATAAGATTTCACATATAAGTGAGGTCATAAAGTATTTCTCTTTCCCTGTCGACCTATTGCACTTAGCATAATGCCCTCAACATCCATCCCTATTGTCACAAATAACAAGATTTTATTCTTTTTTTATGGCTGAATAGTATATTGTTTCTCATCTATAATATTTTTCATTTTAATAAGCTCGCAAGCCTTAATATGTTGTACAGCATCATCACTGTCATCACTCCAAGCTTTATTATATTTTATTTTCTGACAATTATAGGTTATTCTTAAT
This sequence comes from Pipistrellus hanaki, assembly GCF_964339955.1. Classification (NCBI taxonomy): domain Eukaryota; kingdom Metazoa; phylum Chordata; class Mammalia; order Chiroptera; family Vespertilionidae; genus Pipistrellus; species Pipistrellus hanaki. The sequence continues at coordinate 7,354,555 of NC_140507.1, read as the reverse complement.
CATGCCTACGATCTTCATCTCTAAGGCTTAAAATATGTAAAGTCAGTAGAACCATGCATATATTACATGTAAGCAGTAGACTTAAACATCAGCACTGATTTAGTAACCCTCTAATAAACAGCTTTGCTGGCCAGTTTCCAGGCTGACGCTGCCCAGTCCAGCAGGCTGCACACAGGGTATCTGCACAGCCAATGGTCTTCAGGCCAGATCACACTTGCTGTCTTTTTGTCCTTGTGTTTAGGAACTGCCATAGATTCTGTTGGGCACTAGTCAGCCTATGTTTACATTAACAGACTGTTATTAGAAAAAATAGTTGCTGGACATAAAGACTACATAGAGTGGACTAGATCAGTGGTCAGCAAACTCATTAGTCAACAAAACCAAATATCAACAGTACAATGATTGAAATTTCTTTTGAGAGCCAACTTTTTTAAACTTAAACTTCTTCTAACACCACTTCTTCAAAATAGACTTGCCCAGGCCTGGTATTTTGTGGAAGAGCCACACTCAAGGGGACAAAGAGCCGCATGTAGCTCGCGAGCCGCAGTTTGCTGACCACTAGATCAGATGAAGAAGGCGATGGACTCAGAGAAAGGCAAGGAGAAATGTAATAGCTGTAGAGATGCAGAAAGTAGAGAGAAGGAAGAGTACACTATCCCTATGAGTAACCTGTGTTTGTTGTGCACTTTACATGTGCTGGACCCAAGTATTCTGCATGCCTGTCCATGAAACCTGACAGCCATCCAGTGGGGTCCAAAGGAACCATTATTATTATTACCCTTTTAAATATGTGGAGTCTAGGTATTGCAGCGGCAAAGTTACTGGTGGGAGGTCTTGGGCTTCAGGGAGATGGTAAATTAGGAGCCACCTTGGATAGAACTCCGGTGGTTCCACACATGTCTGACAGCTGAATAACCACACACCTTCCCTGATCGCCCTCCTTGTTACATGTCTGGGGCAGGCTCCATCCAAGCAGTTGCTCTTCACAAAAATTTCCCCCTTGGCAATAAGACTGGGTATGCTACACACTATCTCCCATGTCTCATTGGTTTCCCCAGTGATTTATTTTGAGCTGTAGTACTTATGTTCTCTTAACGAAGATCTAATGAAAAGGACCAGCAAAGCCATGCCTGACACCTTGCTGTTCTAAGTTCTGCTAGATGTGGGCTTCTTACTGATGCTTTTGGATGAGACAAGTTGAAGAAGAGCTTAGGGAGTAGATAGGATGGCTGAAATCGGGAAGCCTAGCGGAAGGAGAAAACCACATCTGTTCTTTGAGCAGGACATTCAAGGTCTCAGGATTAGAGAACACAAGGCCCTTGTGATGGAATTATTCCCAGAAATTAAACACAGGGCACAGAAGTAAGCAGATAACTAAAACTCCATTCATGGAACATGAGACCAGTTGCCCATCCATGATGAATACATATAACATGGATGGGCAACTGGTCTCATGTTTTAAAAGTTGGCAGTAATTCATGGAATTGTTGAGATTTATGTTTCTCTTTTGAGTAGGATTCATTGAGTCTCTTACTAGCAAATATTTACAGTGGTGCCTCGCATAACAAACGCCTCGCACAGCGAACTTTGGACAGGTTTTTCATGAAACCATCGGCCAAAAAGCAGAAAATGGATGAAGATGTGCAAGATTCGGTAGACTCTACTTAGTCTGTCTTAAAATTAAAAAAATGTGTGTTTTTTTTAAAAAAAAATTTATGTTTTTAGATGTATCTAAATAAAAATATGTCATCTTAGCTTTTTTTTTTATGTCATCTTAGCATATTTTATGCTACAGAACAAATTATTTTTTTTAACATGTATTGTTATGGGAAAACGCGTTTCACATAACGAACTTTTTGCATAACAAGCTTGCTCCTGGAACGAATTAAGTTCGTTGTGTGAGGCACCACTGTACTGAGTCCCTCGTGTATACAGGGCTATGTTAGGTACCGGGGAGATAATGATCAAAAGGTGTATCCTGTCCTTCAGGGTTACAGAAGCTACAGGAGGAGAAAGGCACATGAACAAAAGGGGAGTGTGGTGTATACAGTAATGGGAGTGTGAGAAGTGAGGAACTCTCTTGGGATAATCAGAAAATGTTTCACAGCCAAGGGGCTGTTTGAGCTGGGTTTTGAAGGATGAATAAGAGTTTACCTCATGAATAAGTAGGAAAAAAAAAAAAAAACCCTCAAGATTGTAGCATACTAGAGGCCCGTTGCAGGAATATTCCTGCAATAGGGCTTCCTGCTGCAGTTGCTGCCCTGCCTGCTTCCCTTCCTTCTCCCTGCTCTGCCTGCTTCCCTTCCTCCTCTCCCGCCCCTCTTGCTTGCTTCTTTGCAGCTTCGCTCTCTTCTGCAGCACTTGTCTTCTTTCTAAGCTGTCTTCAGTCTTTGCTCTGGTCTGAATATGCAAATTAACCGCCATCTTGGTTGGGATAATTTGCATACTCACCCTGATTGGCTGGCGGGCATGGCCTGAGGACATAGCGAAGGTGCAGTCAATTTGCATGTTTATCCTTTATTAGGTAGGATGATTTGTTCCCATTCCTCACAGGCTGCTCATAGAGACTTGGTAACTGTAGAAGTGGACAGATCCACTCATTCAAATGCTAGAGCATTGTCAGTTTACTAGTCATTTTCTTACTCACAAAAGGAAGTGTAGGCCTGGGAGCTCCTGTTTTAGGGACACACTGTCGTACTAGGATTCCCATTCAAATAAGGACTGAGTGCCGCGTCCAGGAGAGAAACCCACTGAAGGCAAGACATAGTCTGGTCACGATGTAGTCATCAATATTGAAAACGCAGTGGAACTTTGCACACAGCTTCCCCACCCCCACGCTCCTGCTCACAGACTTCTGGCGTGATGGAAGGATTTCATAACCTTGCACTGGATGACAGACGCCCCGCCACCCCCGGAGACTCCAAGCCAAGTCCAGTGTGTTTTCAGAGCCGGGAGGAACAAGCCCTTGCCGCTCTGCACTGTTTTTGATGTTCTGTCCGTCTTAATGAGGCATGGTAGATCTCCGGGCTGTGCTTCTCCCGTCTTTTTCCATGACAAGTAGAATTAGAGGTGCTGATTGAGGAGGCATGGCCAGATAAATGGGATTGTACAAATGAGGAATTTTACACAAGACAAAGCATATAAGGAAAAGCTCTGTATCGCTGTGAATCATATAAGTAATGCGGATAAATGTCTGTTACCAGTAGTCAATCCATCTATTTAACCACAATAAAATCCAAAAGAAAACACACAGGCCAGAGGAACTAATTGCAAGAAGTCTGTTCTGTCTTTTGCAATGTGTTATGTAACAAAATGACTCTACCCATCCTCTTCCTCTCGGCTGACCCACGGTGTTAGAACACAGTCCACATGCGTCCTTGGTGGATATCAGCTCTCTCCCCTTCCTCTCCTGTGAGGGGTGAGGGCAGCAATTTGCATGGCCCGCCTGCCTGGGGGGGGGTTTCTGAAACAGCAGGAAGTATAGCTCAGCGACAGTTTTCCTTTTCTTCTCGTCTGCATTTGGCTGAAGCAAGCTCTCCCTCAGAACCTGTCTCAGCAGCAGGTCAGGAAAGAGAATTTCTAAGCAGGACGAAACCTCCCTGAGTTTCCTTTTGCCCTGAAAGCCCTCATTTTCATCTTCAGGATCCTCAAGTTTACAACCCAGTATGCAAGTTGCTTTTGAAAATGGTCACCCAGCCTGGCCAGCTGGCGTGGCTCAGTGGTTGAGCATTAACCTAGGAACCAGGAGGTCATGGTTTGATTCCCATTCAGAGCACATGCCCGGGTTGTGGACTTGATCCCCTGTGTGGGGCATGCTGGAGGCAGCTGATCAGTGATTCTCTCTCATCACTGACGTTTCTATCTCTCTTTCCCTCTGCCTTCCTCTCTGAAAATAATAAAAAATATATATTTTATGAGTGGCGGGGTGGGGGGGGGGGAGGGGGAGGAAGGAGGCTGGGAAGGTAATGGGGGAATGAGGACAAATATGTAATACTTTAATAAAGCAATTAAAATGCAAAACAATAATAACAAAATAAAATTCAAGTCCTTTATTCAAAATAATAATAATAATAATAATAATAATAATAATAATAAAAATAAAGTTCATCCATGATCCATTCAAGAAACACCTATGAGAACTTTCTATATGCTGGGCCCTGAGGGCTCAACAATGAAGGAGAAAGCAAAGCCTTTCCCCGACAGAGATTTGAGGATGAATATAGACAGAAAGTGAGTGAGGGACAGACAGGTGCCCCACACTGACACGCAGCGAGTGCCCTGTGAGGGACAAAGAGACGAGACCCATGAGAAACTGGCATTTAAACAGACCCCAGCGAATGAGTAGGTGGGTTATCCTTACAGAACATCAGAACGTTCTAGGTGCAGGGTTGGGGGAAGCAACCTGCTGGGGCTTATTTCACTTAGCATAATGCTCTCCAGGTCAGTCCCTGCTGTTGTAAATGGTAAGAGTTCTTTCTTTTTCACTGCTGCATAGTATTTTGTTTTGTAAATGTACCACAACTTTTTATCCACTCATCTGCTGATGGGCATGTGGGTTATTTCCAAATCTTAGCTATTGTAAATTGTGCTGGCATGAACATAGTGGTGCATATATTCTTTCTGATTTGGTGTTTCTGGTTCCTTGGGATATATTCCCAGAAGTGGAATCACTGGGTCAAATGAAAGTTCCACTTTTAGTTTTTTGAGGAAACTCCATACTGTTCTCCACAGAGACTGCAGCAGTCTGCATTCCCACCAGCAGTGCACAGGGTTCCCTTTTCCTCACATCCCAGCCAATACTTGTCGTTTGTTGATTTCTCAACCCTTCTTGTCAAAAACTTTTTGACACTTAGTTTTACATACATGCCCCCATTTAATCCCTCTTACCCTATACTAGGTGTATGTTACTATTCCTATTTTTTTTTTTTAAATACAAACTGAGGCTCAGGAAGGTTAAGTGACCTACACATGTCCAAATAAACAAGTAGCAGAACTGGGATTTAAACCTGGGCCTGCCTGATTCCAAAGCCATGTTCTTTTATATTGGTTTTTTATTTTTAATTTGAGAGAGAGAAAGAGACATTGATTTGTTGTTCCACGCATTCATACATTCAATGATTGATTCTTATATGTGCCCTGACTGGGACTCAAACCCACAACCTTGGCGTACGTAGACAACACTCTAACCAACTGAGCTACCCATGATAGTACCTTTCAGGCTAGAAATACAAAGCAAAACTGTGCTTATTCTGATAGCAAACAAATTAACTTGCCCAAGCCGTGGAAATGGTGAGGTGAATACCTGGTGGCACAGGGAATGAAACTCCCTATGCGATGGACTCCAGCCTGTTGCTGGGCATAGACTTGGTTATTGGCAAAACCACAGGCCCGTTGGGGTGTAAGGAACCCTCTCTGCACCGCTGGGGGCCTGGTGGCAGCCTGGAATGGTAAACAGGAGGCCTCCTGCTTTCTGGTGGTGACGGCATAGGCACAGTGAGAGCTGATGCACAGAGCTTCACCGCTCTGCGGGTTATAGAATGTGAGAGCAAACGGACAGTCTAGAAAAAAGAAGCACTGCTACCTCTAAAGCTCCGTGATTTATAGAATTTCTACCTTCCAGCCGGGCTTTGACAGACAGGTGGGAGGAGGCCACGTAGCCACGGACGCAATGGTTGACCGTTTGGTCGTATTTTAAATGTCATCGTTGTTCCTGTTAGCGGAAAGTTGTGGAAAGTGCCCGAAAGAATTGACGATCCTGTGCTTTACAAAGTGTACACCTGAAACTGTACAAAACAATATTGGATGCGAATTGTAACTAAAAAAATAGCACTTTGGGCTTGATGGATGGCACCCAAGGAATCTCATTTTGGTATCAGGATCCTAGAAAACACCCTTTTTGTCTTCAAGATAAAGCAAAATTACCCCAATGTGGATACCTTAGTGCCATGGTTGGCAAACTGCGGCTCTCGAGCCACATGTGGCTCTTTGGCCCCTTGAGTGTGGCTCTTCCACGTCTATTTTGAAGAAGTGGCGTTAGAAGAAGTTTATGTTTAAAAAACGTGGCTCTCAAAAGAAATTCCAATCGTTGTATTGTTGATATTTGGCTCTGTTGACCAATGAGTTTGCTGACCACTGCCCTAGTGCACGTTTGGGAACTGAGACGCAAGACCTTTATAGTAAGTAAGGTTTCCCGGAGAAGCAGCAAGGTTGTTGAAACATCGTCACCATGCCAAACCCCAAGACTGATTTCTTTTCCTACCTAAGGACTAACTTCCTGGCAGAATCACTGACAGGCTTGATCTTGAGAACATTAAACCAAGGTCACCTGTTTACACATTTCACGTGTCCGAATGAGCTTTGGAAACTAGAATTCATTCTGAGTGAACCCAAAGCATCCCAGCACTTTGCGAATCAATAGGCAGTTGGATTTCTCCATAGCGCACAACACGATGCACCTCTCCATTCTCATCAGAGGCAGCTGGAAATTGATGAGACCCTCAGGTGAGCCTCTCAAGCTCAGCCTTATTTGATCGCTGCACCTTGCTTCTGTGACACCGTGATCCCGCCTGGCCAGCAGCAGCCTTTCACGTCGCGGTGCACTTTAATTTTGTAGTTTTCTTAGTCTTCCTTGGAAACCTGACAGCTTATTAATCTCAATAACTGAGCTGCTCAATAGGCAAGCTCTCCAATGGGAAACCAGGCTGTGTCTTCCCTCCCCCTGCCCTTGGCCGTTGGAGACAAGGGGTTGGTTGTTGGATAGAGCAAGAGATGAGGTGGTAGAGAAAAAGCCAGTTAGAGGTGTGTGTGTTGGGGGCGGGGGGGGGGGGGGGGGGCTGGGGGTACACCCTCTACCACACATTACTTTCTGACAATTGGCAAGAAAATAGAGAGAACCTAGTTTGGTCTGCAATTTATGGCTTATTCCCTTAAACCCACTCCAGCCATTAATATGAAAGAAACCCAGGGTCGTGGCACGTGTGCAAATTACAAGGTGCATGAAGAATGAAACAAGCGTTGCCTCTTATTCAAGACCACTCCAGCCTGTCTTGGGCAAGGTCTGCAATCTCGGAGGCATCCTTGAAGGTGGAAGTGTCCAAGGAGAGGCTGTCCTTTTTTGCGTTTGGCCCCTGCTGTAAAATTAAAGCCCTGTGAAGTGTATTAAAGCTTTGGGGACTTGAACTTCTTACAGGGCACGTTAGCACAGCTAAGCCTTTGGGTAGAAAGCACTTCTATACAAAAGCCATCCCTCCCTCCGCAGCCTGGACCAGGGGACCGGATTACGGGAGGAGGCCACCTAGTGGTCATGCCTTGCAAATGCAAGACTGCCCGAGAGTAAATGTGGAAAGTGCTTGGGTTAAAGTCGGTGTTGAAAAAAGCAGAGTATTTCCGTCTCTGTCTGAGCTCTTTCACCCATCCAGCTAATATGGACTGTCACTCCCTCGGGGCATTTCCTGGAGCCTCCCGGAGGACTTTGTATCTGGCTCAGACAGGGAGAGACTTGATGAAAGTCCTTTCTAATTCTGGCTCCCAATGATCCTTTTCTTTCCACGGAAGCCAGATAAGGCCTCTGGTTCTCCCAGTCGGGGAGCGCGGGCTCTGCGGCTCCTCTGAAGTTCCCTTTGATTTATTAGTCTCAGTCTCGCCTGCCTTTTGTGAGTTGGGATCTTGTGTCCCCAGAACCGATCTGTCAGGAGGCACTGGGCAGGTCCCCGCCTCTGGGGCTTCGTCTCCTGGGTGACAGGGGAGTGTTCAAGAAACTCTTTGTCAGAGAGCTTTTTTTCTCTCCCAAACCCACCACCGCCCAGTTTGGGGCTATTCCGTGAGCCTTGTTTGCCAATAGCCACCTTTAGAGGTCACGGCTCTGCTAACCACAAAGGATTACTCCCAAAATGGTGTGTTTTTAAATCCTTACCTTACGGGACCCCTTCTTGCTCAGACTAGTGTTTGGGGAGTCAGCTAATGCCCCCACATCCTGTCATCGTGTTTCGGCTGTTCATGCCTTACACTTCCAAGGAGAGCGAGTAACGCTTCTGTTTTGTTAGCTTGTCTTGCAATTGCATTTAAGTGTGTTAACAGCTTCAATGGGGGGATGAGCCTAGCAGGTCCGTTTTTTAACAATCAGTCTGTGAAGATGTTGCATACCACGCAGTATGATGATGAAAAAGCTTCTTAAAAATTTTTTTTTTAAATTTTTTTTGAACAAACGGATTTAAACACCTGCCCTGAGAGAAGGCAGGAAATGTTGCTCTCCTCGCCTTGGTGTGCTTAGATAAGAATTTGAAATGGAAAGCTTAATCTTAGTGACATTTTAATCTCTTATCAACCAGATCCTCTTACTGGCCTTGGGAGCATGGTACGAGAAGGCACTGGGAGGGACTCTGGTACCTCACCCCAACCCCACCTTGGATGATTCCTTAAAGTGAGAGACTACATGGAGGGCTGGGGGAACCCTCTGGTCACGGGGCAGGCTGTGCACATCGGGCTTTGTGGGTGTCCTGCCCCCACCTACCGAAGCCTCCTGAGCCCCAGAATCCACGTGAGAACTTACGGCCACGTAACAACCTTTCCGCTTCCTGGAATCCACGGAACACTTTCTGGTCTGTTTTCAGACGTCATCGTCTCCTCGGGGCCTGCGTGGTGCCAAGTATTGTATTAGGCACTTGGCACCGTGTTACCCGGCTGCAGCTCTGTGGGATAGACACCCTCCTCCCCTTCAGGCCTGTCGGGAAGATGAAACGGGAAGACGGAGGGTTGGGACAGAATTAAGACGCTGGCAGAGTTAGATTCAAGGCTGAAAACTAGGGCATTCGGTGTTTTCTCTCAGCCTTGCTTTTCTCTGTCTCCTATCATTAGTCTTTTTTTTAAAATATATATATTCCTTATTGATTTTTTCATATATGATTCTTTACTGATTTCAGAAAGGAAGGGAGAGGGAGAGAGAAACATCAATGAGGAGAGAGAATCATTGATTGGCTGTTTCCTGCACACCCCCTACTGGGGATCCAGCCTGAAACTCTGGCATATGCCCTGATAGGGAATTGAACCCTGACCTCTGGGATCATAGGTCAACGCTCAACCACTAAGCCACACCAGCCAGGTTCAGCAGGCCTCCTTGTGTGAGATCTTTGTGGGATCTACTGGCTGTATTCTCTTACCATAGGACCCTAACAGAAAAAGGCTTTCTTTTCCTGACATTTCAGCAGCCCTTCCTTGACCAAATTTTCTGGAGCCCAACTAGAGTCCTATGCCCACGACAGACCCGACCCTGAGGCCTAAGGCACAAACCATGCTGACTGGCTAGCATGTTCCCACATAGAGCCTGGTGGAAGGGGAAAGGGGAGAGAAGGGTGAGGCTATAACCAAACACCATAATATTAGCTGACCATTTAAAAGAAAAGAAAAAGAAAAAGGGTCAAGTTCAATGCTAGTTTTGTCCCAGCTCGGCTGCCTTCTCCTCTTGCCTGATGATAGTGATTGTGTCCTCTAGGCACACTCAGTCTGAGGGGGAGGGGCGGAGGGGTTTGGGGGCACTGGGTTATCTCACTTGCCTGGACACAGAGCAGGCTTTACAGCTGGTCCCATTACCAAGCAGAAAGAATCACTTTCAGTGACTGACTCCCACCACCCTCTGAGTCATCACCCTCTCTGGTTCACATCCCAAACATCCCGCCCCTGTACCTTTGCATTCGCTGAGGCCCCTGAGTGCATTTTAACTTTTATTAGTCTCCCGACGTCCCTTTGAAGGGTCATCTTCCTTCCTGCAAAAGTGCCTGGATTCCACGTTTTCTAATTAAAGCGTGCTCATTTATTGTCTTCCTAACCAGTGCTCTTTACGAGGGCTCGTGATGAGAAAGTTAACCCAAAGCAAACTCCATGCCTCTCCCATCACCCGAAAATGGCTGGAGAAGCAGTTTTACCTTCGTGAACCTGAAGTGCTCTGGAGAACTTTGGGTTTTGAATTTTTTTTTTTACTAAAACCATGAATGGGAAACATTTAGCTCGATGCTCTAAGCTCCTGTTCTCAGCAACTTGTTTTATCTTCTTTGTGTTGAAAATGTTAGGTAGGATGGTTTGCAGGGGCCAGTCTGCTCCGTATTGGACCATAATGCAGATGGCATCGGCCTCAGTGTGCACCTAAATAGACAAGTTAATATCCTAATGTCGATCATCATGCCCAGTGCATTTCCATTCCTGTGAATCGATTGGATATTCAGAAGCAGAAAGGCTCAGTGAAGTAGGGGAAAAGGAATCACCCATTGAAACCCGCCTAGAATTTCCGTCTGATAGTGTGCGTGACGTTGGCGTGGGTGTGAGAACAAGGCAAGGAAGGCCTAGTCAGTGGGTGTCGGGGTTTGCTTTGTTTTCTGAGCTTTCGCCATTGAGGGCCTTGTCTGGAATGACCAAAGTTGTGTGAGGGTGGGGACTTCCTTGTGTCCTGCCTGCTACGTGCGTCTTCAAATGCACAACACCATTCCGTTTGGGGGAAAGGGAGAGGTGTAGAAACCTCTACAGAGCTAAGCAGAGGGGCTATTTCATAAAGGGAGAGGAAGGGATGGAGGGAGAGATGCAGGAGAGAGGAGAGAGGATGGGGGAAAAGAAGGAGACAGGGTGGAGGAGGGAGGGAGAGGCAGGGAGAGGTAAATTCTCTGGCAATAAGGATACAGAAACGGTACCTGATATCTGTTGGGAAGTTGTCCTGGATGCTGACCACTACATCAGAAGGTAGATCGTGAAAAGGAATCAAAGTCAACATGATGGATATTGAGGAATTCTTTAAACCCCTTGACTCATGAAGGCCCTTCTGAATTCTCGGAGTGGGGCGGGCGGCAGTAGGCCTCGGGATGAAGCTCTCCTAGTCTCTTTTCCTGCGTGGCTCTGGAACTATGTATCCAGCACACAATCTTTATCTCCATTTCCTCCTGCAGAAGAATGGTCCAGAATTGAAGACAAAGAATTGTAACAGATTTTGTTGTGGGGTGTTATTGGTTTGTTTCCCAGTTATTTTATTACAAATATATACATTCTCTTGATTTAAAAATTAGCAATTAACAAGATAAAAAGTACACAGTAGTAGTCCATGCCCCTTCAGTCCTATTTCTAGGGAAAAAATCTTTCCTGAAGGCTTATTATTTAGGCTTCCAGAAGTGCTTATGAATGTCTGAGCATGTTTTCTAAGTTTAATATAAGTGGGATCGTATTATACAGACCATTTGTAACTTCCTGTCTTAAGTTCATGAGCTATTGTGGGAATCATTTTTGGTAATTCCACGTGGACCTACCCCATTCTTTTCTAAAGTCTGTGTAATATTCCATAATGCCATCATTTATTTAGCCAATCTCTTCTTGATGGACGCTTAGATTGCTTTCAGGTTTTTGCTATTACAAAACAAAGCTGTAAGGAAAGAGGCTTGCTAGGTACCTTTCTTTGCATACTTACATGATTATATTTTAAAGTTAAATTCCTGGAAGTGAAATTGCTAGATCAAAGGGTATGGAGAATGTGTGTTTTGAATTTTGATAGATTGTGCCAAATTACACCCATCTCAATTCAAATGTTCCAATCTCTCTTTATTCCTCCTCCTTTAATGGCCTGAATGTCTTTAATGGGTTTTTTAAAAAGAGTCCCGAAGTCTTCGGTGTTGGATGTTAAACATAGAGCTGAAAGGATTTTCTTTTTCAAGGATGAATGTACTAAGTAATACTGGAGCATTCTGGAAACTTGCCCCTCCACCCCTCCTCCCCCATCCTCTTCTTGCATGCCAGGCGTAGGATGAGAAAGAGGCCTGGTGTGGGGGAGTCTGCCTGTTCCTTTCCCCGGCTCCTGCTTCAGGGCCTTCCCTTAGTTCCCAAATTCTTCCTGCAGTGTGGCCTGCCTTTTGTTTTCTCATTTATAATTTCCTTTGAATGTGCCTCTTCTCCCGACTCCCTTGCGGCTATCTACCTAACAGGGATATTACAGGAAAGTCTAAGAGACCTAGAGCAATGACTCAAACAGCAATGTTATTGTTCTAACTATTACAGGAGAGCATGATGATCAAGGGCTTGAAAATCCCCAAGAAGACACCTCTTTTGTGAAATAAGAATGGGAGGGCTCTGTCGAGAAGAGGCCCTCAGGCCACACTTAGATAGTTGCTTTGTCTGAAACTCTGATTTTATGCTAAATAAGGATTTTTGTATTTCCCACCTCCAGTTGGTAATCCCATTACTGGCTGCTTTCATAGGACTTCAGCTTAATTCCGCCAGTATTTAAGCAGGTCCTGTTAGGGCTGAGGGTGAAGGGTGGAAAAAAGGTATGACCTCTGGGAATTACAGTCTAGTGGGGAGAGATGGCTGAGCAGATCATTTCTATTCATAGAGAATGCCGGAAGATGAAGGTAAGCTCAGAGGACTGCATGTATTGGAACAGGTGATGGAGCGGGTGGGAGAGGGGGAAGCAGGTAGGGGCGGGGCAGGTAGTGAGACCTACACCTACCTGGTCAGGGAAGTCTGGCCAGTAGGAATGATGTCTGAGTCCCATTTTGATAACAAAGTGAAAGTCACCCCATCAAGGCGCATTTCTTGCAGAGGCAAGAAAAAGAAAAGGCCAGAGAAGCAATAGCGTGCAAGCATTCTAAGTCAGCTAGCTGGGGACTTGGGACACAGTGCTCGAGAGGCCTCCTAGCCATGTGAGGATGCCTCCTGGCCCAGTCAGGGCCCTATGGTTTGTTCTGGATGGGATGTGGGGCCTGGGGAGGGGTTCGTGCAGAGGTGTGTTGCCTTCACATTTTCAGGGAGAGGAGAGATCTTGGCTGACGGAACAGAGAAACAAGAGCTGAAAGTCCAGTGCAGTTCACGGAAGGACTCATAGTGAAGAAAGGAAGGCGGGGAGGAGGGAGGAGGCAGGGAAAGTGAAAGGAAAGAGATGTATACTGAAGGTAGGCAGTCTACAGACTCAGTGATAGCCCAAGCCAGCATTTGTTGAGGGGCTACAAGGTGTCAGGGATGTGCCGACTCCCACACTGAAGCCACACAATATCCCCATGAAATAGTTCCAGTCCTTTTCACCACTTTCCATGCGAGGAAACAGATTCGACATGAAGTCATTTGCCCAGAGGCTGCCCAGTTTCCAGGTGTGACAGCCAAGCTCGAACCCCACACACTGCCAGTAGTTTACCCAATGCCCACTGCCAAGTCCAGCCTGACCCCAGCCTTCCTCCTGATTCCGGCGCCTGCCCCTTCCATCCACCATCCTCTCCCTCATCCCCCTGCCCTGACACAAATGCAGACCTGGCTTTGATGTTCATGGAACCACTGAACTTCTTATCAAGCAAACCCTTAGAGCCAGCCAGAGAGTGATTCCAGTTCAAGTCCACGTGTCTGAGATGTCTGCAGAGGCAGCCCACCTGCCCTGCACCCTCTCCTCTGGGTTTGGTTTCATCCTGCCGCGTGCAAAGAAAATGCCTGCAGGTAGGCACCTGCCTTTTAGTCCAACGCACCACCTCCCTGTCAGGCAGTGTTCAGCTCGCCACGCCTCAGCTGTCCAACTGCATCTCCGTCACAACTTGCAAGACGGCAGTGACAAGCTTGTGGGGTACTTAAGGCAAGCGTGCATGACAGCTTTTCTTGACACCTGCGTTTTTTAAAAGCCTTGCCTGGGGCCCTGGGAAACCCAGCATTTAAGAAACCAGGCACCTTTCAAGGGAGCCAGGCGTGTGGAGTCTGCTTCCCGGGACTTGTGACGGGGATGCTCCTGCAGGGTCCGCCGAGAGGGTATTAAGAACCAGGCCAGGATTTACATGCTGATGCTAAATGACGGCTGCCTTTTCTAATGGCATTTTTTGATGAGGGAAACATATGAATCCGCTCTGTGCAGCGTCCATGGGTATGTGGCTGGCCTACAAACACACTTAAATGGCACACTTCTGCGAAGCATTAATTTCCGAGTGTCCACCAGATATATGTAGGCGAGCAGACATGTCACCGGGGTTGCTATAAAGCTTAATTAATATCCCTGAAGAGCCCTTAGATCATTTCACAGAGTGCTAAATAAGAAAATATTGTACCTATGGATATTATACCCATAAAGAAGTGCGGGTAAATACACGGATGGGCCACCTTAGGTTTGGTTATGCCTCAAAGGTCTGATGCAGACTCCATTGGGAAAATAAATTGTATTGAAGATAACCATCTTTTATGTGAGGTTTAAAAAGAAAAGAACAGAGCCCCAGATTTAAATGCTAGAAATCTCTACACACTGTTGATTTGGAAGAATCAAATCTTTCTTGTTTTTTGTTTTGTTTTCTCTTTCTCCTCTGCCAGTCCCTATATCTAGGATTGCTTTGATGAGTTGAGAATTATTGTTAGTTATGCACCAACCCAAATAAGCCAGGTTTTGTTTTTGCTTTTCCGTGTAAATCTTGACGAAATTCCACAAAATACTTAACCTGTCCCTTTTAATTTTTATAACACAGACGTGCGTTCTTTCTTTTCCTTCTTTCTTCCCTTCCTTCCTTCCTCCCACCTTCTACCCAGTGACTAGGTCTGGAAAACATTCTTAAATCTAAGAAATAACCATTATCGGGGGAGGGGTGGTTTGTTTCCTTCTGAGCCTTAGTGTACTCATTCAGAAATAGAGGGAACTAAATTAGAACTTCCCAAAGGTACACCCCATGGGACACCAGTTTTAAGACTGGGGAGGTGGGTGGCTTAAAATCTATGTGGTCAAATAAATAAATACATAAATAAAATGTGGTCATATAAGTTAGCAAAATGATATTTAGGTTATTTAAGGTACTAAAGGCTTATGAAGATATGTAGCAATCTCCTTAATTTTGTTTACTCTCGTGTTTCCCAAATATTGTGGAACAAACACTGTCTTTACTGTAAACCAGTCATACACAAATACACCTGGTGAGCCAGAGAACACGCTTTGAGATCTTATATTTCTGATCCTCTCTGATCTCACGACAGAAGTAGGAAGCCCAGAATTTCTTCAGACCCTTGCTGAGAAAGGACTTTGCGATTTTGCTCCTCTCGGCTGAAACTGTTGAAACTCATCTACACGCGGACTCATTTATCAGCTGCTCCAATATTTGGGCCTGGCAAGTTAGTGCTCAGATATGCACTAACAATAAACCTTTTTATAAAAATGTCATGACAGATAGCTTTCCTAGAATATAAACCCATTAGGCTCTCACTCAAACCTCTTTCCTGAAACGGGAGCCTGATGACTCGGGTGTGCTCAAACATTTTGTAGGATTTGAAGTGTTATTGCTCTTTCTGTGACTGCTGCTCCCCGGCTCCTTGGTGAGGGTCCCTGTTCCCTTAATTCATTAGCAGTTTTCAAAAGCAAGCTCATGACCTGGGTAGGATACAAAGAGACTGAGGAAATGTTTAGGGCCAATCAGAATTTGACCATGCTGAATTCAATGTTGATCATCATTTTCTACATAGAGAAAACAGCTAAAAGTTCCTCAAAAAGTTTAACATTAGAATGACCATATAACTGAGGAATTCCTCTCCTTAGTATATCACCAAACGAATAAAAATAGGTGCTTAGACAAACACTTGTACACAGATTCCCAGAGCGGCATTATGCACAATAGCCAAAGGGTAGAAACCTCCCAAATGCCCATCCATGGATGAATGGATGAGCAGTGTGGTGTCGGTTACAATGGAATAGTATTCAGCTGCAAAAAGGAGGGAAGAACTGGCAAAAACCACAACAGAGATGAACTTGGAAACATGATGTTAAGTGAAAGAAGCCAAGCACAATAGGTCATATGTTCTATGACTCCATCTACATGAACTACTCAGACTAGAGAAACCCATAGAAACAGAAATCAAGTTCGTGGCAACCAGGAGCTGGGGTAGCGCAAGGGGAAATGAGAGTCACTGAGTCGTGGAGGCAGTGTTTACTTTGGGGCTGATAGAAATGTTTGGGGGCAAAATAGAAGCAATATTTATACAACATCATGACTACGTGAGATGCCACAAAATTGTACACTTGAAAATAGTTAATTTTATGTTATGTGAATCTCACCTAAATAAAATAATTTTAACTGATTAATTAAAAGAGAACAGCTAGACAGTCAGCCTGTCCCCCTCAGAACGAAAGGTCTCCTCAAGGGCTCGAGAATTTACCTCTTCCGGCAGCCTTTCCCAGGAAAGATGCTGGGGGGGATGGAGGAGGAGTCTATTCTCAGAACATCCTTTGAAATGGTTAACTTTGAAGCCACTATACAAAAAAAAATTAAATAAAATAAAAATACCAGCATATGTCATATGATCGATAGTAATACATGGATGCAAGTATGTATTAACATACATACTTAAATTAACATCTAAAAAACTGTCCATGATCCCCATGCTACAACATGGTAACCAGTTCTGTGGACAGTCCTGAAGTAGCTGAAGCACCAAAGATAAAGGAAAGGAAATAAAGAAAGGTGTGTCAGGCAGGGCTCCTTTGTTATGGAGGTGGGTGGGAGAAGGAGAAAGATAAATGGATTCTCTCCTGGTTGGAGGAGGGTAAACAGGGCTTTTCAGAGCTGGAAACCATTCTCATATTTTTTTATAAGTGACTTGGAAGAGAAAATGCACCATGAAATCCTCGTTTTTGCAAAGGTACTGGCCCGTGAAGATAAACTGCTCTGAAGGTGGACAAACAATGGACTGATAAGGAGCGAGTACATTTACCCAAAATTCTTCCAGACCTACCTGAAGATTATCTCTGAGCTCCTGGTTATCAACCAGGAAGTGGCCCCAAATTAGTGTCACCTAACTTTTGAACATATACAGTCTGTGGGGCTGCTCTGTAAAGAGGGGAAGGGAGGACCGCAAAGACATAGCATCTTAGAAATTAATCAAAATTATCCGACTCTTTTCCAAAGTCATTGTGTGTGCTCAGTGGAAATAATCAATGTGGTTATAGCTAATCTACCTCAAGAATGACAGCGATTCTACTTCTGGGAATATATGTGAAGAAACCTGAAACACTAATTTGAAAGAATATATGCACCCCTATGTTCATTACAGCATTACCTACATTAGCTAAGATCTGGAAATGCCCAAATGCCCATCAGCAAATAAGTGCACTTAAAAATAAAAATAAGAAAGCTGTGGTACATTTATACAATGAAATACTACTCAGATGTAAAAAAAACAAGGAAATCTTACCCTTTGTGACAATATGAATGGACCTGAAGAATATTATGCTAAGTGAAATAAGCCACTCAGAAAAACAAATACCATAGGATCTCACTTATATGTGGAATCTAATGAACAAAGTGACTTAACAAACAAAATGGGTGCAGGGTGTAGTGTGCAGATGATGTTTTGTTGAGCTGTACACTTGAAACCTGTATGGTTTTATGAACCAATATCACCCCAATAAAGTCAATTTTTTTTTAAAGGACAGAAAAGTTGTGGAGAATTCCCCCTTACAAGGTCAAGAAAGTGAGGAGTCTCTTAGGAATCATTTGAAAAGTCTCAGGCTAGAAAGATGAAGATTTCTCAAAGGATTTGAAATAGCTATGTGTAGGTATCATGAGAACATGGTCTTTATTTACCCAAATCTTGAAAATTTAGTGCCAGGGCATCCTTGAAGAAGACACTACAAGATAAATAAAGAGAAGTGCTGCATCTGAGAGCTGACAGAAGGCATTCAATTTATCGGTTCCTAAAGACAGTATAAAATGAACTTTTCAAGATCTACATTGGTCATGTTTTATTCATCTCCTAGAAATTGATAGAATACCAAGCATGCACTCTTTCAGGGACAGGGATACAGCAGTGAGGAGGACTCAATCTAGGCCAACAAAAACAAGGAAACAAGTGAGCCAGCTACTCCACGGGGTTCGTGTTGAATGAATGAGAGGGCAGGGTCTTAATCTCAGCACCACACCCCACCTGTGCCGACAGCAAGGCAGGTAACATGATGGGGTTGGAAGGGCTAAACAAGGACGCCTTTCTGAGAAAGTGAGCTTGAAGGGGAGACTTGAAAGACCTGAGGAGGAGGAGCCATGTTTTGTTGTTCTTATTCTTTAGAGACAGAGAAAGGAAGGGAGAGGAAGAGAGAGTGAGAGAAGCATCGATGTGAGAGGAAACCATCAATCAACTGCCTCCTTGTATATCCCCCACCATGGATCGAGCCCACAACCTGGGCATGTGGCCTCACTGGAAATCGAATGGGCAACCTTGTGGAACATGGGATGATGCCCAACCAACTGAGCCACACTAGCCAGGGCAGGATGACTTCTTTCACCAACATGAGTGAAGTCTGGTAGAGAAGGATAGTATAGAGTGAAAAATCAAGAGTTGTATTTGGTCATGGTAAACTTGAAATGTCTAATGATATTGAAACGAAAATAGACTAATAGGTGCTATATTGAGGAGTGGCTAGAATATTCTGGGTAAAAACCAAAACCCTCAAGGCAGAGGGCAAAGAAGACAGCCAGGCCTTTTCAGAGAAATGGACTGAATTCTCCTTGAGTCTGTTATGCCATAATCATTTTGAAGATTGAATGCCTCTAAATCTGCTTCCTTTGTGCAGGGAGAAGGCATAGTTTAAAACCCTTGCATGTGGACTAAAATCCAGATTCCATGCCCTCAGATGTGTGTGTAATGTAGTTACTACCCAT
Organism: Pipistrellus hanaki; assembly: GCF_964339955.1. NCBI lineage: Eukaryota > Metazoa > Chordata > Mammalia > Chiroptera > Vespertilionidae > Pipistrellus > Pipistrellus hanaki. The sequence continues at coordinate 7,335,935 of NC_140507.1, read as the reverse complement.
CATGCCTACCTCTTCTTCCTACCACTCACTCCCTGCATCACTGTGCTCCAGCAATACTGTTCTTTCACCTCCTCCCAATGGACATAAAACTATGGGGAGGGAGGGGATGTGTGGGAGGGAGGGAGGGGGGCAATAAAAAAAAAATCAAGAAAATATGTAAAAAATAAATAAATAAATAAATAAATAAATAAATAAAAATTATATATTAGTCTGAAAAAAAAAAAAAAAAAAAAAGAATGAAATCCCCTCTACCTCAGAGACTTGGCACATGCTGTTTTCATTGCCTACCATGTTCTTTTCAGGACTCCTTGCATGATTAGTTTCTTCTTATCCTCAGACCACCCCATTTCTTTTATCATCTCCTCAGAGAGGAGTGACCACACTAAGGTAGGTCTCCTAGTTTCGCTGTCCTAGTTCCTGGTTTCCTTCATGACACTTCCTGCAATTTGTAATTATTTGATGTATTTGTTGGTTTGCCTGGACTTGAGTTTTATTTATTTGGTATGTTTTTTCAGTCATAATTTCCAGGTGAAGATAAAAATGTAGTCATCACTGTACCCACACTCTCTGTAACTAGTGGTTGGCTCATAACTTCATATTTTAAATGTTGTGTTCTTTCCAAGCACATGGGGAGGAACATGCTACAGATATGTATTAAACACCTCCTGTGGGCCAGCTTCTGTGCTCACAGACTATTTCCAAGATTTCTTTCAGCCCTTCCAACAGTTCTGTGATGTAGATATTGCTATTTCCCATTTTTTAGAGAAGGCATCCGAGGCTCAGGGAAATTATCTTTCCCAGCATCGCACAATTCCGGTGGAGTTGAGATTTGAATCCAGATGTGCCTCTCTCCAAAGCCTGCCTGTTTTCTTTCTTTAAAAACAAAATACAAAAAAAAAAAAAAAAAAGCCATATTTTTATGGTTTTCAGAGAGGAAGAAAGAGGCAGAGAGAGAGAAACATCAATGATGAGAATCAGTGATTGGCTGCCTCCGGCACTCCCCACACTGAAAATCGAGCCCACAATCTAGGCATGTGCCCTGACCAGCAATTGAACAGTGACCTCCTGGTTCATAGGCTGATGCTCAAACACTGAGCCACACCAGCTGGGCTCTTTTTTATTATCATTATTCTAATTTATCTTTTTTTTTTCCATCACCATTTATCCCCTCTATGCCCTCCACTCCCACCTCCTCCCCATGTCCATGTCCATCAGTTCTCTCCATTTTTTTTTCTTCTTTGCTCAATCTCTCCATCCATGCCCCCACCCTCCACAGTGCTGTCTGTACCATCCTGTGTGGGTTCCTTCAGCAGACATTTGTGAACACCTACTAAGAACAGAGAAAAATACTAGGAAGCAGAAGATCTAGGACCTGCCTTTGAGAAGTCTGTAATTTGCGGAGACAAGGCAAACACACAGGACAGATATAATGGCATGAAGCAGAGTATGATAAAGGGACAGACCCTAAGGTCCCTTCAGCTCAACAGCTCTTTGACTCTCAGAATGATACAGGCAGTAAACGCGAGGGGAGAAATCATCGGCTCGTTGATTGTATCTGATGGCGTGCATTCCTTCTTCATCTCGCTCTGGCTGCTAGTGAACACCTATGCAAGTCTATTTGAGATGTCTGTCTCTACAATCCCACATTATAGTGTACGGTGAAGTCAAGGTCAAGTGTGAAGTCAAAGTCCGAAGTCTTTGCGGTTTCTTTCTTTTTTTTTTTTTTTTTTTTTTCCTTTATTACATCAAGACTCTAACCTAGGGGTGTCGAACTCAATCAGAGAAGGGGCCAAAATCTAAAATCCAGCCTAAATTGCGGGCCGAATGGTTTACTGAACAGTCATAAACTGACAATGTCATAAACTGACAGCGGAGTGCAGTGATGACAGCGCGGTGCGGGCCACATTGCAAGGCCTGGCGGGCTGGATTTGGCCCGCGGGCCTTGTGTTTGACACATGTGCAGTCTAACCAATTAGCTTGAAAAAAGTCAACAAGTTAACAACACCAGAGGGTAAAAAAAAAAACTCCTCATTTTATCCCAAAGAGTGAAATGGATTTGCTCACACCAGCTTTCTTTAGTGGCCTTACCGTCTTTGCCTGTTGCACTCAGCGGTATATCATTTCTTGGGGGGTGAGTGGAGGGAGAATAAGTTTTACCATGAAAAATGCTATGTCACATCACAGTGTGACACTATTTAAATATCAAGAGCTGAAGCTTCTATTTAGAAAAAACGGAAGGCAATAAATTGAGTGGCTAATTATTCCAGCTGTGGGCATTTTGGGTCTGCCTGCACATTTTGAAGAGGGCAGCACAGAGGCTTTTCCTGTTGTTCTGGGCATATGCAAATGCGGCAGTGTCCCCCGTGATCGGAAAGGTTCAGGGATCAGAAACCTTGAAGCCTATTTTCCCCTCAATCAAAATTAGTTTGAGGAAGCTTGGGGAATCATGATGTGAAATGGGCTTTTAATTATACTAATTGGGTTATTGGCTTTTTCAAACTTGGGAAGTGGCAATTTTTAAAAAAAAAAAAACATTTTTAAAGTTTAATTTTAAAAGCAACAGTTCATTTCTCAACTCAAGCAGAAATTCCCAACTGGGAGAAGAGAGCAAGCACATTAGTGATAGCCTCCATGCCTCCCCTTCCTAATAAACGATGTTTGAGGGGAGGGGAGGGGGGCCACGATGCTCTAGTCGCTGGGCTAATTAGAACAACTCATTCATCCCACAAGGAGCTGAAGTGTGCAAGGTCAAGGGGATCTAATAAAGAGTGGGATATACATGGTTCCTGCCCTTCAGCAGATTAATAGCTACACTCACTGGCCGTTCCCTGGACGTTGAGATGCATGTGAAGCATGTCATGTAAATAAACTCACCACTGCCCCCAACAAGCCCAGGAAATAGGTACTAGTATCCTCTCACGATACAGGTGAGGCCACTAGGACCCAGAGAGGTTAAGCCACTTGCCCAGTGTCACACAGTGATGAGTATAGGAACCAAATCCTGGTCGTCTAAGTCCAGAAATCTGTAGGCTGAGTACCGCGTCTTTGGTGAAATCCTATTGATTTCATACAAATAAGTAATAAGAAAAAGAATGCAGGGATGTTTATAGGTGGGGGAAAGTCTGACTCTATCAAATGTTTACCAGTCCCTCAAGAGTATAGGAGCCTTTTGCTGTCTGTTGATATTTTTTTAATTTATGTACGTGGGTGTTGTTGTTTTTAAATAATGTGTACATTTTATATTTGCAAAAAGGAAAATAAGGGCAGAACCCTTTAAAGATTACTTAGTTTTGCTAGTCAAGAAGCTTCTGAGCAGTACAGAGTCCAAGGTCAGCTTTCTCATCGTCTCTTGTGCTTTTTCCATCTCATCCTGCAAGCTTTTCTCTCTCTCTCTCTCTCTCTCTCTCTCTCTCTCTCTCTCTCTCTCTCTCTCTCTCTCTCTCATTCTCTCTCTCTCTTTCCTCCCTCTTTCTCTCCCTTCCTCCCTCCCTCTCCCAGGGTCCCACCCGTTGAGTTTCCCTTCTTTCAGCACCATTTTTTCTCGTACGGGAGAGTATAATAACGATTCCAGATAGTGAGCTGGTTATTTAACCTCTTTCCAGCTAAATGTTTTATTATGACTCCTGAAAACCTAATTATGGTAACTTGACATGCCACAGTACCCTTTATAGGCTGCCTCTGTAGTAAACTTACTCCTTTAGAGACAATAAACCTGATGCTTCAAAGAACACGGCCGGCACCAGTAAAATGTGATGAAATCTCGCGTTCTCGCCTGCACACCTGGTCTCCCTCGCCGGTCCCATGCCCCCGCTCCTGCCGCATTCCTGCCTCTATCCCTTCTCTGGATGGCTTGTTTGTTTTATCAAATGTCAGCAATGCATTTATGATTTAACATCTTTTAGGGCCCAGCTGGTTGTGGCTCAGTGGTTGAGTGTCAAACCTTGCAAGAGGTCACTGGTTGGATTCCCAGCCAGGGCACATACCCAGGTTACAAGCTTGCTCCCCAGTGAGGGGCATGCAGGAGGCAGCCGGTCAGTGTTTATCTCTTATCGTTGATGTTTCTAACTCTCTCTCCCTTTCCCTTCCTCTCTTTAAAAATCAATAAAAACCTATTTTAAAAATTGTTCAGGTTCCTGGCTGGGTGGTCAGTTGTTAGGAGTGTCATACCATGCACCAAACGATTGCTGGTGCCATTTCCAGTCACATGTGGGAGACAACCAATTGATGCTTTTCTCACTCCCTTTCTCTCTCGCCCTTCCTCTTTCTCTAAAACATCAATAGAAATATATTCTTGGGTGAGGATTTTTTTCAAAAACTCTTCTAGGGCTTAATGGACTGTGTATCAATATTTTCATCCACTGCTCCACATACCTGGGAGTTCATTTACTGGGAGGTCAGTTTTCTTGGGAGAGCAACAGTGAACACCGTTTTCCTGATACTGGAGCTGCTTTTTTATACATGGTGCTACATGGAAACCATTCAGGACTTCTGTTCGGGTTTCAGGGAGGATGTTGGCGGAAACTGACTTCAGGGGCCAAAGAGAGCTCACCTGCACTGTCAGTCATGGGCGTCTCTGCTTAGCTGAGTGCTGGGCTGGGGGGAGGTAGTGGGGTGCAGGTTGAGAGAGAGGAAGGGAGACAAAACAGAAACTTGACTATCGGGGCTGAGGCAATGCCATTGGTTACGTAGCAGGTCTCTGTTCCGAAGGTTTGTTAGAACTTCCCTTTGGGAGTGAAGCCAAGCCTGGAGCCGGTCTGCAGCCAGCCTCCTAAGACCCCATAGTTGCCACTGGGAAATGGCACTGGGCAGTGAGGGATTGGCTGCATGTGGTTAACATGTGTGTTTCCTTGTGATTGACGCTGAAAAGAGGGATGGGAGTCTCTTATTGGGGCCTTAAGTCATCTTACCAGCCACCTCTTCTCAAAGCTTCCCCTCAAGGGTAGCCAAGCTCCTTCTGTCTCCCAAGGATCAAATAAAACCCACATCATCTTGAATTGATGGGGCCTCCCTTGCATGGATGCTGTGCATGAGTTTCTTGTTTGTTGGGCTTTTTGGAGAATCTCCCATGGTTGTTTCATCAGAGAACGCGCATGTCTTCATTTTCAAGGCCAAGCTAGAGCCAAAGCCTGCTTTGCCAAGAGTCTGCCTCGACTACCCATTTTTGCTGTCTCAGAAAATGCCCAAGAGATAGGCTGCCAGCTCTCTCGGTTCTTATTAAATGCTTTTGTTTGCACCTGAGAAAAGGAAGGACATTTCTCCATAAGATTGGCAACTTCAGAGGGAGAGATGATGGCTGTATTCTTAAGCAATCCCTGGGATCCGGGCACCGAGCTGGGGACCTGGAAGGCCGTCCTTCCTTAGTCTGACTACTCAATCTCACGGCCTTGCAGTGTGCCTGCCCTGGGCCCGGAGGGATGCTGTGTGCTAGGCCTGAAGCCCGCTAGCCCTCATGGCTGGGGAACGATTGTGCCAGCTCTTCTGGTGTTTTTCCTAAGCCATTCAGGGCTGGTTCTCTCCATCCCTCTGAGTGTTAGCAAACTCCAAGGACAGCACTTTGGGGGCCCCTCATTTGCCTTTCCTTCCAGAGACATAAGTGGCCAATTCTGAGAGCAATTGAGTTGTGCTTGAAAAATGTCAAGTGCATTTGGAAGCTACACATTTTTGCTGATGCCTGGAGTCCCGCGCTGAGCTCTTTCCACGACCAACCGCTGAGGAGAAGTTCCATTGGGGCATCACGAATGATACTTCATTTCTGAGCCGAACAATCCCAAATCCTCCCAGCCTTCTTGGTCCTTCCAGTGGCCATCTGGCCAGACCGTTACCTGTGGGCCTGGCTTCATTTTATTTATTGTTTTTCCTACAGCATGTGAAGGCAAGTCAGAACTTGCCATTTTTTCAACCTGGAATTATGGAAATTTTCCAACACCCAGAAAAGTTGGAAGACTAGCACGACCAAAGAATCGCCACCTCGTTTCAACAATTGCTATCATTTTTGCCCCATTTGCCTCATCTGTCTGTGCATAGAAAGAGATAAAGATTGCCGAAACCGGTTTGGCTCAGTGGTAGAGCATCGGTCTGCGGACTGAAAGGTCTCAGGTTCGATTCCGGTCAGGGGCATGTACATTGGTTGCGGGCACATCCCCGGTAGGGGTTATGCAGGAGGCAGCTGGTCGATGTTTCTCTCTCATCGACGTTTCTAACTCTCTCTCCCTCTCCCTCTCTGTAAAAAATCAATAAAATATATTTTAAAAAAAAAAAAGAAAGAGATAAAGATCTTTCTGCTGAATCCTTTGAAAGGAAGTTGGCGACTTCATGACACTTCAGCCCTAAAAACATCAGCGCTCAAAACTTGCATTTAAAAAAATATATCCACGCACCATCTAGTGTGTTGTCTGTAAGTTAGATATGTGTAAAAGCTGCAAAAAATGGTTAGGGTAGTTTCTTAAACTTGAACATACATTCGAATCATCTAGGGAGCACTCCCTGACCCCCAGGGTGGGTCTGGTCGGAGCCAGGAATTTGTATTTTCCTAACAGAGCATTCAAGTCACCCTAAAGCAGTATTTAGGGGACACAATCTGAAGATCGTCTTGTTAGAACCTTTGTTTGTTTGTTTGTATGTTTGCTGAATTTAAACTTCTAATGATTTGTAACACCAGGGTGTAACTGTGCTGTGGCAGAAACAGGTATGGAAAATATCAATAGACTGGATTGCAAGGGGCCAATTTTAGGATCTCATGAAGCAATCCTCTACCATAGGCATAATGGCTATTTCCTTCTGCTCCTATAAATAGCTGCATTAAAAATAACAAGTGACACCAATTTAAATGTCCTAATCTTCGTCTTGTGATTTCTCGCATGTTGCTGAAGTATTCCTGTTTCTAATTTACTGATTCTGTCAACAAATATGGCTGATGTTGAGCACTGGGGTTTAAGCTCTGGACATCCCAAGAGTGATAGCTGGAGTATCAAGTGTCAAGAATTTCAAAGTTTGACTTGGATAATACATTAATTATTAAGATTATGCCCTAGCCAGTTTGGCTCAGTGCATAAAGCATCGGCCTGCAGACCAAAAGGTCCCGGGTTTGATTCTGGTCAAGGGCATGTACCTCGGTTGAAGGCTCCTCCCCATTTTCCTTGTCCGGTACTCTAATTCAGATGTATCTTGCTCCAAAATTCTGCCTTTGCACACTGTACCTACTGCCTCCTCTGCTAAATAACCTTCTGTAACCTGGAGCTACTAGACAAGGAATACGGGGCCTTATGTATAAAAGGACCATGACCCCATGAGCCTTAAAATTGCCCCCCCCCCCCCCCCCCCCGCCCAACCCAAACCTCTCAGCTTCCTTTGGGTCATCAAAAACACTTACAGTAAAAATAACGTTTAAATATGAGTTAGTTGTTTATTTTAATGTAAGCTATGTTAAATAATCCACTAATGAGATGCTCATTTTCTGACATAATTGTTAGTCATATCAGGCCTGTTTTATCTTCAACAAAGATTTAAATACTTTCAAGGTTTTGTCTGGAAGCAGCAAAGATACAAATGTGTGTAATGACAGGGATGTTGCCTCAGAATCCCACTGGGAAAGCTTGCTAGCCCCAGTGGGCAGGGGCAGTGTGGTGTAGTAGCTCAATTAGAGCTCCTTTATAGGTTATAGTTTGCTTTTCTCTTGTTGCTTTGAAAATTCTCCCTTTGTCTTTAATTTTTGACATTTTAATTATGATTGCCTGGGCATAGGCCTGATGAAGTTCTTCTTGCTTGGATTCTCTGTGCCTCCTGAACTTGTATGACTTTTTCCTCCACCGAGTTTTTTCTTTGTGGTTCTCTGAATATTTTTCTACCCTGTCTTCTAATTCACTAATTTTATCCTCAGCTCCCCCTAATCTGATGTGTATCCTTTCCTATGTGTTCTTTATTTGTGCTATGTCATTCTTTATTTCCATTTTCATAGTTACTTTACTTTTTCTCGTGCTGTTGAGCATCTTTACCATCCTTATTCTCAACTCTATATCAGATAAATTTATCTCCATTTCATTTATCTCTTCTTCTGTAGAATTCTCTTGTTCTTTCATTTGGGGATTGCTTTTTTGTCTCCTTATTTTGGCTGCCTGTTTGACTTTGTGACTGTGTATTAGGTAGATCTGCTATACCTCTCAATCTCTAGTGCAATACAGTGTCAAATGCTGTTTCTGACTAATTAGATCAAGCAAAGACTTAAAGCCTCCAAAGACTGCCTCTGCCTGCAGACTGATTAGAATCTATCTTGAGTAGGCAATTGCTTCTGCCTGGAGGCTAATTGTTATTTTCAACTTCTTAATAGGCTTCAGCATTCCACTCTATGAGGCAAGGTATTTTCCAATAGGATGGGTCAACTGTCTCCTCCCCCGCCTCTCAGGCAAAACTGCCTGGATAGCAAAAGTCTGTGTTAGCAAGATGAACTCCCAAGTGTGAGGGAATGACAGCACAGGAAACCAGGATGTCTATATTCTGAGCTCTAACCTCAGAAGTCCCAACCATGGCTTTTGCTCACACAGCTCCAATCTACTCTGCCCTCCCTCTGCTGGAGCACAAGTGGCTGCATATGGAATTTTGTGTGTTGGCCCTTTAAGAGTATGCCTGAGTTTCTAGTCAGATGTTATATGGGCAACTTTCTCAATTCTGGTGCTCTCTGCTGGGGCCCAGCTTGGGATTAGACCTCAAAGCTCTCATAGGTAACCCCCAACAGCTGAAATATCTCTCCATAACTTCCACTGCTGTCTATAGATGCCCATTCAGCTCTTTCATACCTTCACCCTTCCTTCCAGTATATGGTTTCCACTTTCTATCCTCGGTTATCACGGTTCTCTCCAGCTAGTCTTCCATTGATTATTCAGAATTTTCTTTAAATATTTTAGTTATAATTCTAGTTTGGCCCTGGGAGCATGTCTATGTAGCATCCACTTACTCTGCCACCATTTGTAATCTCTCTCAGTAACTCAGTTTTCGTATTTGCTTTGACTATGTTGCAGCATCTTTGTGGAAGGTTAAATCTAGATGCATATGGGAGAATCTGTAATGATGTGAGTTTGCAGAATTCATGTGTGTCACAACCAAGGGTAGCATTTTGTGCCTTTATCCCTGATGGGCAGGCAGGATCTCTAGCCAGGACTGTCCTAGCATCTATAAAGCAAAGTGCAAGAGAGCAGTAGCTGCCTCTCTCAGGTCACTGTGCAGATCCTGACTCTCTTCCTTCTCCTGGCAGGCACTTTCTCTTTAAGACCTCCTCTGGAAGCACACCCCTGTTCAGCAGCTCTTCTCCGGGGTACCCTTTGACCTCAGGAACCGTTTATACTCCGCCACCCCGCCTGCTGCCCCGAAATACCTTCTCCAGGAAAGCCTTCAAGCTGAAGAAGCCCTCCAAGTACTGCAGCTGGAAATGTGCCGCCCTGTCCGCCATCGCTGCCGCCCTCCTCCTGGCCATTCTGTTGGCCTATTTCATCGGTGAGTGGGGAGCCAGCTGACTGTTGTGGGGAGGGGGACACCAGGGGAGGGAACCAGGCCCTCTGTTGTCTGTACAATGTGCTTGTTGGCTATTGAAAGAGGTAAAAGTGAGTGACAGACGGGAGTGAATTTTCCCCTCCTGAAATTTTTAATCTGATGGGTTTCTCCATGATTCTAAACGACACTTCTCATATGTGAAATTAAGCATCCTTGCTGTATTTTTTCCTGGAGATCAGCTGAGAATTGTTCCTGCAAACCCATCCCTCACTCCCAAAGTAGCCTTCTAGTCTCCTCCATCACTGGATTTTAACCCAGGTGTGTGCTCTGAAATTCATGAGCATTGGTTAACTACAGCCAAAAATGAAAGAGAAGAAGAATAGTGATCAGCATCTCTGGGAATAAACACCACATGCTACTGAATCCGAATCAGGTCCCCCTCCCATGCCAGCTGTGCTTCTGGGAACTCGGAATATGACTTAGGGTAGCAGATTGGCAAAGTTGCTGGGGCATCTTTTTTTCCCATTCAAGGATGTTGGTTTGCATCCCTGGGGTGCAGCCTGTGTAACTATGGGAAGCAGTGAGTGCCAAGAGCTTAGGGGCCGGGTGCCACATGCATGCGAGCATCCTGAGCTGGACACAAAGCCACTCGTAGCTCCTGGCCCTAACAGAGAGCCCCTGCTGCCGCTCTGTCAACTGAGCCTGCCAATGGCAGATCTCTTGGCCTGGGCAGAGGCCGCAGGGACATTTGTTAAAGTTTATTTGAAACACGTGGTGGTTCTGGCTTGGTTTCGGGGCAGTGGTGATCAGGCCTCCCCAATTTGTGCCATGTTGCGAAACAAACCTAGAAAACAGAAAAAGGAGGCCAATTCCCAAACAGCTCCCAACATTTATGTAGAAACCCCTGCCACAGAAGATGGGAAAGACAGCCCTGCACATGCTGGCTTTGCCCCTTCTCTCTGGGGCAGTGGTTGGCAAACTGCGGCTCGAGAGCCACATACAGCTCTTTATCCCCTTGAGCATGGTTCTTCCACAAAATACCACGTGCAGGCCCACATATACAGTGCAATTGAAACTTCGTGGCCCATGCTCAGAATTCAGTTTTCTGCTCTCAAAAGAAATTTCAATCATTGTACTGTTGATATTTGGCTCTGTTGACTAATGAATTTGCCAACCACTGCTCTGGGAAATGGAACTCACACACCTCCTCCATCCTCAGGCAACCAGTATGGTGCCTGCCAGAGAAGGGCTGGGCTGGAGTTCCAATACCATTCTACCCAAGCTTGCCTGATGGCAAGGGAGGGTGACTGTGTGCCCCCGGAGATTTTAGACCCTGATCATGGCCGACCATTACTAGCCCAAAACTGATGTGACGTTTTCACTCTCTCCCATCATATCCCTGTGCTCATCTTAATATGGAAACATAAGTTTCGAATTCCTTAATGGGTGTACCTCTCAGCAGTCCCTCCAAAAGTGAGAATACTGGCATCCCAGGGAAAGGCAGTGTGTATGCCTGGGGCTTTGCAAACACCTTTGTGCTCTAAACCCATCTCTCTATGGGCAGAGGTTCAAGTCCTATCTGCTTCTCACTTACCTCTTGAAGGATGGAGCAATGGGTTGACTTAAAGGAGAGGGAAGGGCATCTGTTACACCCTCAATCACTTCATTTTTGTGTTGTTAGAGGTAGTTTTATGGTCTTCCCCAGATAGTAGTTCAGGGGGACTCAGTGGAAGCGAACTGAATTGCCTTTGGTTGTCTTTGGGTTGTTGCACGATTTGGCTTTGTGTCAGAAACTTCAGAGTGGGTCCATGAGTTAACTTCTCAGGCTTGATGTTCTGCTTGGCTGGTGGGCACTGCCAGCCACTGCGAGGACTGTCCTCGGCATACCTCCTCTTCCACTGGCAAGAGAAAGATAGATGGCTACTGCCTGATTTATTGAGCTTGATAGTTAAAATATAATAGCTTTCTGTAGGGCGATCACATAAATGGGACATCGTATAGTGAGCGTTTAATGTTTTAATCGGGTGTGTAACTTGTAAATGATGGATTAGGAAACATATTTATTCTCAGTCTTGAGGCTACTGGAAGCTGGACCTAAGCATCTGAGGATGGTTTATTAGGTTATAATCCATCATCTCCTATTATGTATGCTTTAGGTAAGATTGTGCTCTGACCCTTGAGTATTGAAGAATAGTTTATGACTCAAAATGAGTGATGTAATGAGCCAATTTACCCAGCAGCAATGGGGGAGAGCGTGGAGCCATGGGGGCTACTCTCCATGGGTGATGGCAGGTCTGCAAACGTGGTGGGAGGTCAAGACCATGAGCTCTGATCTTGACCCCAGAGATCCCTTTCTCCTCAGCCTTCACAAAGTTGCTGTCCTTGTGTGTCTTGGTTCCCTAAATGAAACATGGGAACAGGGTGGTTATTTATGCACAGAAACTCTGAAGTATGGTGAGGATTAATTAATGTGGGTGACTTTGAAGATGAAAAGCAGTATATTATTAATTACAGAGCTTCAGGGGCATACACAGTGCATTACAAACACAGAGAAAAGTGCTTTCGGGAGCAGCGAGGGGTGGTGCCTACCTAGAAACAAGCCATCGGGGAAGGAGGGAGAGGCAGCACAAGGGCCATGTGGGACTCTGTGTTCCACTAGAACATGACAGGTACTGCGTTGAAGCCCCTGCCAAGGGCGTTTATGGACAGGCCTGCCAGGAGCGGGGACCATAGGTCAAATGATTTTGTTTGTGTGTTCAAACCCATCCGAGGAGACTTTCCAGAAATGAGTAATCTGGACTCGTTCAGGCCCGTGACAAGTTCTCCTATAGATCCAGCATGTGGGTGGTGTTGATGCAGGATAGCGTCAGCCCTCCTGGAAATGGGAAAAGGTGGGCCCTTTACCAACTCAGGGAAGGACCCCTCCTTCTTTGTCCCCCAGTTCCTGATCTCATAGCTGGGGTCAGCAATCTTTTATGCTAAACTCTCCATTTGATTCCCCCTGTGAACAGAATACCCTGGAATAAATCACTCTGAGGAGCTGCATGTACCACTCGGAGACCATTTGGGGCCTCATGTGTCCCCTGGCCCACATGGTTCCAAAGGAATACCAGTTTAGGAGAAGCTGGAATGCAAGGGAGCTTCCCTCTTAAGAAGCTGTCCTCCATCCTTGGGCAGCTCAAGGACTTTCATTGCCAGCAACACCGGAAATCCCTCTGGGCCCCAAAGTTTCTGAGTTGTATGAGCAGCATACAGCTCCTCACCTGTGTTATGCTGACTACACTGTGTTTTTATCCTTACAGTGTACATAACAAGAACAGGTTAGAACCTTTTCCATTTAAAACATGTTTATACAATTATGAAATTTGAACCATACCCACAGCCCCCAACACACACTCTAGCAGAAAATAAAATTGGTGCCACCAGCATGGCCCAGTGGTTGAACATCGACCTATGAACCAGGAGGTCACAGTTCAATTCCTGGTCAGGGTACATGCATGGACAGCAGGCTCAATCCCCACTGGAAGGCGTGCAGGAGGCAGCCCATCAATGATTCTCTTTCATCACTGATGTTTCTATCTCTTTCTCCCTCTTCCTTCCTCTCTGAAATCAATAATATTTTTTGCAATTGGCGCACAACAGTCGTTTGACAAAGTTGATGCTGAGGCCCAGAGCATCTAAGTCATATGGCTAGTTAGCTGCAGGGTGAAGACTAGACCCTTGGTTTCCTAATATTGGATTTAGCATCTTTGCCCTAACTACTGTCTCCTAAAGTTGACAGTTGGCCATGTTCTCCAAATACTGCCTCAAACCTAAATGGTCCTGAATCATCTAACACAGTGGGCAGCAGCTATGCCTCCTCCTCAGTCTCCTAACCCCCGATCCCAGGGCCCAGGAGCCTTTCTCTGTAAAGAGCGAGGGAGAAGGCATTCTCGGGTTTGCAGGCCATGCAGTCTCTCTCACAACTGGTTGTTGTTAAGCAAAAGCAAACAGAGACATAAACAAATGGGCATGGTTGTGCTCCAAGAGACTTCAGTTACCAACATTTAAATTTAAATGTTATGTATTTTTCATGTGTCAACCAATTGTTATCCTTTGGATTTTCTTATTTTCAACCAGTCTGAGTGTATAATAAAACTATACCTGTTTAGCCCAGGGGCTCTTAAAACCATACAAAAAAACAGGTGGCAGGCAGGATTTGGCCTACAGGCCTCAGTGTGCCAACCCCGGTCTGATTATATTACTGTTCTTCTCGTAAGGTTGCCTTTTCAGAGCGTTTTCACCTTTACAAAGTGGAAAGATGAATGTTTTCAAACTGGCTAAGTCCAACCCTATGTCCGCTTGTAGGTGAGCAGGTGATTGACATTTTCTGACATTGCATTCCCATTTTGCAATGAATAATTACACCTGCCTTTCTGACCCACTCCCCAAACTCAAAGAACAAAGCCACGTTTCCCTTTAGTTGAAATTTTTCTATAGGATAAGGGTGCCCATCTTAACAGGCTGCTTGACACAGTGCTCCAACGTGGAGAAAGTGGAATTGTCTTACAATGTTGCCCTGTATTCATTGTCCTCCATCTGCAGTTAAACCACAGGTTCCTGGGCAAAACCTTTGCCTGTTCAAAATCACTCAGGGCCTGCAGCCTTCTCGCTGAGGGTTTCCCACAGGTTAACAGTGCTGGGTCATTGAATGATGTCATTGCTTTCTGGCCCTCGGTTAACGTTTCCTTACAGGGAACCCAAGTTTTTGCACAGCCTCTCCTCAGCAAGAAGAAAGAGGCCTATACGATCTGGCTTTGCTGTTTAAATCCCGATAATCCTAGAAATTCTAAGATGAGAGTCAACACAATGGCTCAGCGTGACGCCGGGGCCTCAGCCCATCCCCCCCTGAGTTAAAAACATACACAGAGTAACTGACAAAACTCCCCATCTGGTTGAAAAGGGGGGAAGTAGGGGGCAGAGAGAATGATAAGCGCATTTATGTCATCCAAAATTAGTTTTCAGCTCTTCAGATCTCTGCCAAACTAAAATACGGACATATAGTAGAAAGTCACCTTGTCTTTTTTCACTACGGTAATTCCTGCCAAATGTGAAACACTGTGTTTTAAGTCAGCTGCTCAGCACTGCCTTCTGACACTCTCTCTTTGATCTGGGAAGAACGCAGGCCATCAACATGTCATGATGTTAAAAGTGCGGTAATTTGGGGTGCTTTCAGGTGTGTGTGTTTTTTTCAAAAACAATGAGGGATTATTTTCTATGGAAACTAAAAGCTTGCAATGTGTTTAAAGTTGCTACACTTGAAAATTGATATGTTGAGACTCAGAGTGATGAATCCTGTGTTCTCAGCTGCTATTTTGTGTGTATTCCCATCTCGCTGAACAGAGCAGGTTTGGGGAAAACAAAGAAAATGACAGAAAATGATGAGAACAGCACACTTACCTGGCAGTCTTTGTGAGGACCCAGCCTGGGGGGAAAATTGGTCCCCATTCAAACTCCCTGCTCTTTGTTCAGAGAGATGCTAAACTCCTCCCCCCTTTGTGAATTCCAAATCATGTACTTACATCTTAGTATCTAAGGGGCAAAAATCTAATGATTAAATCCAGCAAATAACATTTCCACCCAACTCCAGGCCCAAGTGGTCAAACCTCACAGGTAGTCACACAAACAAAAAAAGAACTGCCCACAAGTCAGGGGACCAGTTAGTGGCAACCTTTTTATCTGTTAGATATGCTAATGTGCTTTTAAAATATATATCCTAGCTAATAGAAGGGTAATATGCAAATTAACCATCACTCTACCACCACAAAGATGGCAGCACCCCTAGCCACAAAATGGTGGCGCCCAGTTCCCTCAGCCCCACAGAGTCCCCCAGTCCTAGGGGGTGGCCGCTGAGAGCAGGCAGCATGAGCATTCTGCCCCTGCTGCAGATGGCCTCTGGAAAGCAGGCATGGAGTAGCTAGGCCCCACAGAGAACAGAGAACGATGGGGAATGGCCCTAAGCCATCAGGGCTCCCGGATTGGATAGGTCTCCCCTGAGGGCTCCCAGATTGGAGAGGGTGCAGGTCGGGCTGAGGGATCCACCAACCCCCCATGCACGAATTTTGTGCACCAGGCCTCTAGTAAGGATTTCCTATACACCCCACACTGGAGATCCAGCCCACAACCTGGGCACGTGCCCTGACTAGGAACAAGCCACAACCTTCTGGTTCATAGGTTAATGCTCAACCACTGAGCCACATCAACTGGGTTGCTAATGTGCTCTTAACCAGGTAATATGTCCTGTCAGTGCCCACACACAGGTGAGCCTTTGGCAGTGGGACTGCCACTTCATAACTGTACACCTGATTACAAAGGGTTTGTTAGTTTATAGAAAGTCAAGTAAATCATTGGGTGGGAGGGTTGCAGGGGCTCCCCAGTCGCCTAACAGCCATATGGCAACGTTTGTATCTTGTGTTTGACATTCAGAAAAGATGAGTTCCTCCACTGAGGTGGCATGCCTTTGTTATCCCGCTAAGACACCTGTCAGAAATCAAGGTAGTTGGCCAACACGAGCTGTCCACCTTCGTGGCCACACTCGGTGGATGCAATGAGGAAGCAGCTTTTGGTCCTGACTTTGTAGAGCATCTTGATGCTAAACTGGGGAGGAAGAAATAAGTAGTTGCTATAACCCCAAGTCTCTCAAGGGCAATGACCAGGAAACAGGGTACTGATATCAGCTGCCAACCCAGGACTTTGTGTCTCCTCAATGTATGTGTTAGGTCAGTGGTCGGCAAACTCATTCGTCAACAGAGCCCAATATCAACAGGACAACAGTTGAAATTTCTTTTGAGAGCCCAAATTTTTAGACTTAAACTTTTTCTAAGGCCACTTCTTCAAAATGGACTTGCCCAGGCCGTCGTATTTTATGGAAGAGCCACACTCGAGGGGCCAAAAAGCCGCATGTGGCTTGTGAGCCACAGTTTGCAGACCATGGCATTAGGTGAAGGGTGTGGAGGATTCACCGCCTGTCCATCTATCTCTTGATCACCATTCTGGCCTCAGTCCTTGACTTTCTCTGTAATAATTCTTTCTCTAGCTGCCTACCAGCCTAAGAGCTGTAATAGGAAGCTGTGACATTACTGTCCCTCTCTCCACCCTATGTTTAACTGGATTACTTAGGGCAGTCACCAGGCCCACAGATCCCCATATCCTGCGTCGTTCGTGTGTTTGTTTATTTGTACTTGTTCCAGGATTTAGGATTCTGGGCACAACTTCAAACATACTGTAAACAGATATTATTTCATCCTGTGTTTTGCCTATAACAAAATTGCAGAAGTTCTTGCCTTTCCGTGCTAATTAGAAAAGCAGCAGCTTGGCATAATGGGAAGCACATACATGGGCTTTGATGTCAGAGAAACTGGGTTCAAATTCTGATAGGTGTACTTAAAAGCCATTTGACTATGGGCTTGCTATTTAATCTCCCTGCACCTAAGTTTCCTTTCCAAAAAAGAAAATGGGGATAATTCCTACCTTGAAAAGATGTTTCCAGTACTCATTGAAAAATGATATATACAGACAACTTTTCTTCAAGTTCAATATGTCATCATATGTGGGAAGTATCATTACTGTATGTATTCTCAAGGAGAGAAGAGGTTTCAATCAAAATGTGACATGACTTCTTAGCATTTCAAATTTTTATTTCTTTTGCTTTTTCTTATCTTTTTCTTTCTTTCTTTTTTTTTTTTTTTTTTTTTTTTTTTTTGAAAGAGGTAGTAGACACAGACCACCTGTGACATGATTTCTTAGCCCTTAGAATTGTTATTTCATGTTTTTGGAAAGAGGTAGTCACAGGCCACATGGATTGATGCACAGCCATGTGAATAGATGGGTCCACGGTCACGCCAGCAGACCAGTGTGCTGCCTGGCTGGTTGTGAGAAAGCACCAGTTAAGAGGTGTATTTTGATTTCAGAGATGTGAAAATGTGAAGAAGAAAAAAAAAGTCAAGTCTTAGAATTAATGAGCTACAGGAGTACCTAGGACATGGTAGCCTAAAAGTAAAAGGTCAAAGTGAGAGATAGCAGCCTTCATTTGAGATTTTAAAAATAAAATAATAATAATAATAATAATAATAATAATAATAAAAGCTACTCAGAGAGCACTGATTCAGGCAGAAACCCAAATGGTGTTCCCATTAGGAGTCAACGTCAATAGAAGGGAGACATGTTTAATTTCAGCCCAGTAGTCATCAGGCTAGTCATCATCATTATCTGCTTGCTTGCCATCCTGCCTGACAGTTCTTTGGGGCACAGTGTTGCATTTCTCTTTGCAAGAATGGAAGACAAGCTCTGACCACCTTGGCTCGGTGGATAGAGCATCGGCCTGCAGACTGAAAGGTCCCAGATTCAATTCTGGTCAAGGGCATGTACCTTGGTTGCGGGCACATCCCCAGGAGGAGGTGTGCACGAAGCAGTTTTGTCCTCTTTTAACATTTGGACACTTTGAGGCATAAGACATACTAGGCGGTTCTCCTTGGGTGGCAGCTCCTGCTCCATTTTAAAGTAACTTCATTTATATTATTTGTCATATGCAATAGAAACTCAACTAAATGGAGTTGTTGTTATTATCGAATTGGCTACCACACTCCCAGGCCAGGTCCAGTGAGAAGTATACTGACCTGGGTTCTTAGGGTCATTGCATCCCCAGAGCAGTGCCTGGTGCCTTATAAGCAATCAGTAAATATTTGTTGGATTAATCAGTGCTTTTTAGGGTTAAGGCTGAGTTGGGCCATTTGTGGAAGGCATTATGAAGTACCCAGAATCCCCCCCACCCTGGTTTCACTTGTTCCTCCACGAAAAGAGGATGTTTCTGTTTCCCTGGTATTCTAATTGCCTCTTTCCAAACTGCATTTCCAAGTTAGAAAGTGTTTAGGCAAAGGAACATTGAGGGGGAGGTGGGGGGGGGGGGTGTAAGCAGCACAGCTAAGCCCTCTGGCAAGAATCTACACCTCCCTGAAATTGAGGGAGCTCCTGAGTGAAACTGGGAAGTGTTTGTGTCTGGCATGCGGCCACCGTTTGGCACTCACATTACCAAAGTGTGGCAGGATTTAGTTGGAGTTCAAGGTGAAGAAGCAAATAATGGCATAAATCTGAAAGTCTGTTGGCGGCTTCTCTGTAAATGAGGATGTGCTAAGAAATGAAAGCAATTGTTCCAAGGCACCAAGTAGAGAAAGGAACTATTATATGGTGAATTAGGTCTGTGAACACAAGCAATACGAATCGCTTGTGCTCTGCATTGCCCTGCTTAGCTCTGTGGCCTCAGACAACAGAAACTTGACCCAAAAACGAACTTCCATAGCATTTGTATTTCTCTTAAGGTCACCATAAGCCAGGTTTCCTGTATCCTTTATTGAAAACTCAGTTATAGAAAATTCATATTTTGGTTGTAAAGAATAGACACCCAGAACTTTTGCCTGAGCCCTTTTCTCATCGAATAAATCATTTATGAAATTGATGTCTCGGAATAAGATCCTCTGCATTAGGAGAGCAGATGATCCGTGAACTGTATTAACATATTTAATATTACCATAAAAAGGAGCATATTTCATTTATTTTATTTTTTATATTATCAACTTCTAGCCTCAAATAAACATGTCAATATTGGAGAGCTTCAGAAAATATAACTGTACTAAGCTACATGTTGATGAGAAAAGAGCTTCACTGAAGAAAATATTGTCTTCCATTCTTTTTAAAAAATATATATTTTATTGATTTTTTACAGAGAAGAAGGGAGAGGGATAGGGAGTTGGAAACATCAATGAGAGAAAAACATTGATCAGCTGTCTCGTGCACACCTCCTCCTGGGGATGTGCCTGCAACCAAGGTACATGCCCTTGACCGAAATTGAACCAGGGTCCTTTCAGTCAGCAGGCCGACGCTCTATCTACCCAGCCAAACCAGTCAGGGCCTGTCTTCCATCCTTGCAAAGAGAAAGAAATGGATACCATGCACAATATGGATCCTCTTCAAAGGCTTTTATTCCCTACAAACCAATGCTACAGGCCAGAAGGGAGGATCAGCTGTGCTCCAGTCTTTGCATTTCTTTCATCACGACTTTCTTATGGCGGGCTGTCAGGGAAGGCCTGTCCCTGGGGATGGGTTTTCAGTGGAACCAGGTCATTGGTGGGAAGATTTGTGCCAACATGTTGGGCACTCCCTTAGGGATTCTGATCTTTGTCACAGAAAGCCATGGCAGTCATGATGCAATTCTGTCCGTTTGCTTCCTTATATTACACCATGAGCGTTTTAGAGGCACATTAATGAAGTTTAGATTAGACTTGCTTCTATTCCACAGGGGAAAATAAGTGGCAGTGTGTCAGATGCATCCTGTTCTTTGGGCCATGATAAACAAGATGACATCTTTCAAGGGAGTTCTGTGAGCCTTTGAATCAGATATATTTTTGAAACCGGTTTAAGGCCACCTTATGCCCCAGATTTTGCAAACGTCGACTTCTGAGGTGTTAGCTAAGTTAGAGTACATGTGTTTAAACATTCTTTTAATGAGATTTGAAGACTTCCTGAATCTAGAGAGAATTGTGGGTTAAAGACTTTTTCCCCCATGAAAAAAAATTCTTGTGACTTTGTATATTAAATTTCCGTGTTAATTATTTTACATTAATTTAATATGTATTCAGTGCATTATATTAAGTTTATGTTTTTCCATTGGGCAAGAAATTTTATTTAGGCAAGTGATTAGTCAGTCACATGATATGCTGGAATCCGCTGACTAGTCTCGGAATCTGGGACATTTTTCCTTGAAATGCTTTTCCTAGACCTAGAGTCTAATAAGCAACCCCATAAAATAGTACAGTTAATAGGAAAGCTTAGAGAGCCTGGATAAGTTATGTTTTGCACAAGTGACCCATGTTAATCAGGCTCACACAACAGTGATAGAAGAATTCTGAGTTTCATTTTTCCCAGACTCATCAAGACACAGAACCTTTTATTTAAGAGCTTTTTATCAACTCGTCGGTATGAATCAAAGGTCAGTCATTAATTTTTCCCCCTACAGATGTGGAATGGTCTAACCATTACACAATGAGAAATTGAGGATATTTGGGTCTATTTTTATTCAATCTGTTTTTGTGAAATGAAGGCATTATCTCCTCCCGAATTTACTCAAGAAACTACAAGGCTTCTGCCCTGTTTGATGTGGCTCAGTTGATTGGGTGTCATCCCATTCACCATAAGGTTGCTGTTGGATTCCCTGTCAGAACACATGCCTGGGTTTTAGGCTCAATCCTTGGTAGGGAGCTTGCAGGAGGCAGCCAATGTTTCTCTCCCTCTCCCTTTCTCTCTCTCTCTCTAAAAATCAATTTAAAACCTTTTTTTAAAAATCTATAAAACTTCTAAAAAGAAAAAGAAGCCAGCCTATAATTAGCTTGTACTTCTTGGGACCACAGCAGTGAAGAGTGAAGAGCCAAGGAAAGAAGAGTAAATAGTAAGAGTGAAATAATATTAAGACAAGAAGTAAGAAAGGGGCATAAGAAACTGAATAGAATAATTAGAAACATTAACTAGCAGCACAAACTATGAAATACCATAAATTCCAGCAGGTTGAAACACAGAACAAATAAAAGACACAGCTATGGTGAAAAAACAACCCCTATCATAGCAAAGTACGTGTAGTCTTCCGCACAATTTCCTGAACCAGTGAGTCCAGCCGAGGTAATGAGATGAAAAGCAATCCCTGAGAATTGCTTGGAGGTGCTGTTTCACCACCTCATCCGACATCATTAAACTTTTGGTTCCCTCATGAGCTACTTAGATAAATAACAGTGGACAGCTCAACATTTATCCAAATAAACCAGAAAGCCACCATGATAAAGGAAATTGAATTTATAGACACGGCAGGCTCTTGCCTAATAGATGAGAGTAATGTGTCTAATGTTGAACATCAATCTATATTTCAAATAAAGTGTATGAGCGGGGGGGGGGGGGCCTCTTAAAATACCTCCTACAAAATCACTTCCCAGGTTGGTTTTCTCCGGTTGTGTCTAATTGATATTCGTGCAATTCCGCTACAATCTTTGCTACTGAAAATGATGCAAGAGCTGGAAAGAATAGATGTGCATGTTGGTTCCCAGGAGAGTGCTGAAAGTTGGAGGTTTTGTTGTTCATCCTCACCTGAGGGTATTTCCCCACTGATTTTTAGAGAGGGTGGAAAGGAGGAGGAGAGACAAAGAGATACATGGATGTAAGAGAAATACATCAATTGGTTGCCTCCCATCTGCATCTTGACCGGGGCCAGGAATCAAACTTGCAACCAGTGCATGCCCTTGACTGGAATCGAACCCAGGACCCTTCAGTCCGTGGGCCAATGTTCTATCCACTGAACCAAACCGGCTAGGGCAGAAATCACTTTTTTATCTTCAGATGTGTTGTCTTTGGAATGACCCTAGAAGCCAGGGAGTGAGTACATTTGTGTGTGTTTTTAACCAGGCAAGGGCATTTTCTGAAGTCTTTTCTGTCTTGATCAAAAACTAACATGAGGGAGGAGAATTATTTTACACCAGATCCCTTCTCCGCCTTATTTTGCCATGCTTCATGCTGTAAAGAAAGGTCCAGTGGGGTAGTTAAGATTACCCTACAATTTTATCTCCCAATAAAATGCAATGGGTTTATGAACTTGCATCATTTTGGAATGTTTCCTAATTCTTAATCAGGCAAGTGTTGGTCTAAGACAGAACAAGGATATTGTCAGTATGATAGGAAGTCTTCTTACCCAAGTCCTGGCTGATGGGGGAGATATGGGGGGGGGGGGGTTCAGAGGAGTGGGGCAGGGCAGACAGGGGAAGGATTTCAGTCCCTCTGTTTGGCATGTAAATGGTTCCCACACAGCGCTACTCCCATAGACCCTGTCCCGCATGTTCTTCTCAGGAACTTTTCTTAATATGTGTGCATTTTTTAAATATATTTTTTATTGATTTCAGAGAGGGAGGGAGAGGAAGAGAGAGATAAAAACATCAGTGATGAGAGAGAATCATTGATTTGCTGCCTCCTGCACACCCCACACTAGAGATGGAGCCTACCTGGGCATGTGCCCTATCCAGGAATTAAACCGTGACCTCCAGGTTCTTAGATAGACACTCAATCACTGAGCCACGTGGCTGGGCAATATGTGTGCGTTTTAATGAAATGTTTTGATGGGTAAATTTGGTCTGACTCTAAGGAAACCCACATCTGATCCTGTTCCCAAAGGTTTCATCTCTCCCAGAGTTGGTCTGCACTGTTTTCCCCTCCTCTCCTCTGGACAGTCAATCCACCTGTAAGTATTCTAGAGGGCAAGTCGCCAGGTTTATCTTGCTCTGTCAAGTTTAAATTTTTAAAAGGAAAATGTATACATTACAGTGCATTTCAGGCTTCTAAAAAAATTTGCTCGTCTACCAATCTACCTCGTTGCCCCATCTCTACTACCCCCACCCCGACCTTGGTTCTCTAGGTGGAGGTCACTGGGGTGAGTGTGCTGCCGAATGCCTCATGCTCTCGCTTCTATCTGTGAGGAAATATTTCTACTTCTCGTGTAAGGATGCGGACGCTGATTGCATGGTATTTTATTCCTCTCTTCAAAACTGACAGAATTAAGCCTTCTGAAAAGGTCAGCTGACCCCCTGTTCTATCTGTAGCATCGTGAAATACTACTGATGGCTTGTTCTAATGTCAGAGGAAATTGGAGAATGGACCCAACTGAAATATCCATGATACCTTTCTGTGGAAGGACTTGTCCGTCATGCGAGTCTAACTCAGGGATTTAGAACAGGCTGTGCACCCCTCCCAGGACGAATGCTGTCAAAACATGAAGAAGCAGGGAGAAAGCCCCAGCTCTTCCCACAATTGCATAGCGCCCCTGCTGATCTTGTCCACACCCTTTGTAATTCTTTCTTCCTCACACGCTACTGCCTCGCTCCTCCCCAACCTTTCCCCCACCCCCGCCAAGCCTGTGTGTGTGTCTCATATATCGCCAAGCAAGACAACAAAACACAAAAGCTGCTCATTCACAAGGCACCCAGAGCGAGCTGAATTGGTCTTTGGCTTGTCTCTCCATTCAAAACTCACTTAGGACCGGGATACAGCAGAGGATTCTTGGAATGGCTGGTCTGGATTCTCTCTCGGTGGAAATGTAGAGACTCCAGATGTGAACACTGACTGGGTGTGAACTGCAGAAAAACAGAAAGGAATCTTTGCCGAAACC
This sequence comes from Pipistrellus hanaki, assembly GCF_964339955.1. Taxonomy (NCBI): domain Eukaryota; kingdom Metazoa; phylum Chordata; class Mammalia; order Chiroptera; family Vespertilionidae; genus Pipistrellus; species Pipistrellus hanaki. Next base: position 7,312,228 of record NC_140507.1, on the reverse strand, counting down.
GGTTTGGCTCAGTGGATAGAGCATCAGCCTGCACACTGAAGGGTCCCGGGTTCGATTCCGGTCAAGGGCATGTACCTTGGTTGCAGGCACATCCCCTGTAGGGGAATGTGCAAGAGGCAGCTGGCCGATGATTCTCTCTCATCGATGTTTCTAGCTCTCTGTCTCTCTCTCTTCCTCTCTGTAAAATATCAATAAAATATATATATTTTTTAAAAGTTAGAAAGGATTCTTTATATTGGGCAAGTGCTATCTGATTTATCTGATTTGCATTCATGGCATAGGCCAAGTGGTGTGTAGACCCTAATATGCAAGGAATCTTTTTGTACAGAGGGAGAAGGAGAAAGTACCGCAGGACAAAGCAAGCAGGCACAAGACAGAAAAAAGATGGGAAGGCATTCCTATGAGTAACTGGAGTATGTGTGGCATATATTTTTTTTCTAGGAATATACAGGGAGGAGGCCAGATGAATAGCCAGAGATGACTGGAGCTTCCCCTGGCTTCTGTACAAGAGAGTACCGCATGCTCACACCTCTGGCCCAGTGACTAAACGGAAGCTCAGGCCTCGAGGCCGGTTCAGATAACCCTCTGACTTAGATTAAGCTAGTTCTTATGTTTCCACTGGATGAGGAGGCTACCGTTTTAGCCCATCTGTTCACCGCCCTGTTCCCGGGACTACCCATTTATCTCCGAAAGCCAAAGAGCCTGGTGTGTGTGTGTGGGGGGCGGGGGGGGGGGGGGGGGGGGGGGGCAGTGTCCAGGACAGATTTCTGCAATGCCATACGGGAAGGCGTAGCATCCACCCTGACCCAGGATCGTGGGCGGGTCCAGTGATCTCAGCACACGCGGGTTACCGTGGTGTCGTGACCGAAGGTTTCCCGTGTATGCATAAAGGCTCTCTGCATAGGAAAGAATTTTGATTTGGGGCTTTTAGGCCTTTGAAAGAGTAACACTGACATGCTCTCCCCGTAGCCTTGGAATCCTAAAATAAATAATAGAAAAATTGCGATTTAAAATGTAATTCCCAATACTAACTGGGCCCCGCTGCCTACATGAGTAATAAGCTTCAATAAATGTGTGACAGGCACAAGGCTCTTCAGTATGAAGAGTAGTGAGGCCTCAGAAATAGAAATAGGTTTTTCATTATAGGAGGGATTATGTTCGGCCTGACGGTGGAGCCTGTTCCCGGGGCCACAGCTGCATTTTCTCCTGCGGTTGAATTAACTGGTAATAGCGAACCACATAGCCTGCGACAGCCATTTGGCCCAAGGAAGGGAGAAAGGTCTCTTTCTCCCACTTAAATCAGGATTATCATTGTTCACGACACACTTTCCCTTAAACTTCTATTCGTCTCTGCTAATGAGCTGCAATTTGGGTCAAGTTCCACCTGGTGCCCGCTGAAATCTGAGGAGCCAGGGATAAAGAGATAGGCATGGTTTGGGGTCGGGGGAGGTTGCTGTTTTATTTTTACCTACAGCTGCCCATCAACGCTTGTACAGGTATTTTCCTTCTGAACATAATACAAAGTTTTACCCTTTCATTTCAAGCAAACTCAACACATTATCTGAGATTTTCCTAATACAGGAACTCAGAAGTCAGCACACCCACTCCAGGCCTGCCTCTCTCTCTCCCCCTGCCCCTCGTCCCCCCGCCCCCCACTCCCGTTTTGTTGAGGAACTATTTGAGCCCATCCTGCTTCTTGGTCACCAAGGAGACTGTGAGGTCTTCAAAGATGAGTTTCAGTAGGGATTTGAGAAAGGTTTGGAGGTGCGAGGATGGCAAGGTTCCCCATGGTGAGGAGAGCTGATTACCAAGTTTGAGACAGATTTTCTTTCCCAGACATTGTCAACACAGAATTTCCTACCTCTTTTTCTTCTTGAATCACACAACGGCCATTGAAACTGTATATTTCTAGGATTCTTGTTCATCTGGAGCAGGAAACCTGGTTTTGGTTGTAACTGTTCCTTGTTTTAAGGGTTGGAGAAGTCCAGCAAAGGAAGACTGGGATTTGGTTTAGAAAGTTCAGCTCAGATACCATCCCTGGCTCAGTGGGGGCTTTGGGGAAAGACAATTCAATGCCCTGGGCCTCGTTTTTTCTCAACTATAGGAAATGGTTGATGACAGTCATAATTGTGATGATACCTTTTTATAGTCTTTCTGTGTAAACTTTAAAGTAGGTATTGATATTCTCTATTATTGTTGCTCTGGGCATTCATACAGAGCACACGCCCACACATGCTAAGTTGCACTGTAGCAGTTGAGCTGTTGAAGTTCAGAGAAACTCCCCCCGAGGGCTGGAGGAGCGGAAGACCACTGGGTGGGAGAAGTCCGGGCTGACCCAGTTCTGGGAGGGCAGGGAGACATTGAACTAGAAATGGGCTGAGAAGCATTCCAGGCAGAGGAACTCACAGCAGGGAAGGTGAGATGGCAGAATTAATAGGCCGAGGTGAGGAGGAAATGAGCTTAGCCAGTGAGGAGAAGAAGGACGCCTGCTGAAGGGCAGTGGAAGAATCCTAGGTAAGATGGAGCAGGAGCAGGTGATTGATAGCCTCCTTATGTGATGGGAGGTCTCGTTTGATTAATTTGGCAATAGGGAGGTGCTTAAAGTTCACAAGAGGGAGTGGAATATGATAGAATCATGGCATGATATCAGTCAGTTAACTAGTAGATGCTCTATACATATTTATTCACTAATTGGGTGAAGGTTTGGGATACATTGGTAAATAGGAGACTTTCTGAAAAGCTCTGGCAATAATCAGTGGGTGTGCAAATTGGTAAGGACCCAGTTTAAAAAGAAAAAAAAAAAGTGAATCCATGAGAGCCTTCTTCCAAAGGAAAGACAGATTTGTCTGGTGTTGACCATGGAGGTGAAGACAGAAATATCTAATATATCCTTCAGGTTTCTAACTTGGATCACTAGAGAAATGTTGTCAAGATGAAGAAACTGCCTGGCCAGTGTGGCTTAGTTGAGTGTGGACCTATGAAACAGGAGGTCATGGTTCCATTCCTGGTCAGGGCACATGCCCAGGTTTTGAGCTGGATCTCCAGTAAGGGGGCACACAGAGAGCAGCTGGTGGATGATTCTCTCTCATCATTGATGTTTCTACCTCTCCCTTCCTCTCTGAAATCAACAAAAATATTTTTTAAAAAGAATGGGGAAACTGGAAAATGAAGAATTAGCCCACCATCTTTAAATCAGCACTTGCTTTTCTAGAAGCATGGTGAGCCAACGCATTTTTTTATTGGCGTGTAATTCTATCAGAGCTGGCGAGGAGCCATTCTTTCCTAATGCACTCGGTAAATCTCTGTGTGTGGCGTCTTTATTACGAGGCCCCTTTGATCCAACAAAACCCACCAAGACCCCTTCGGAGGCATTCATTTTGGATTTGGTCTAAACGTGTGGGGAGAAAAAGGAGAGCAGAACTGGGTTAAGACTAACCTCAAAATGGCTAACAAAACTCCTCCATCCCTTCCTGCTTATTTGTAGTGCAAATGCTGTGAACCAAAAAGGGGGACCAGAATATGCCTTGAGCTTCCACGTGCCCATTGATACACAGAGACCGGCTCTCCAGGGCCCGAAGGCACTTGCCTCACAAATGCAGAGTGTGGTCCTGGGCGTCCAGCCCGGCACCCTTTTTTGATTTGGGGCCGTGAAGCTTACAACTGGAAATCTTCAAAGGAGAAACTCACCTTTTGATCAGCTGCTTAGAGGCAGGTTGGAAATTATGACAAATCTGCTACATATTCACTGTAGGAGCAGGTCTAGACGCCAATGCCGCTGCCTGCGTCTCCAGCTCTCAATGCTGCTCCCTGTACCCGGGCTGAAGGGTGAGATGGATGAAGTTGGTTATGGGTTTATGGATCTTGGCAGAGAGGGCTAGACAGCAGGGAATGGGCCTTTGCCCTCCTCCCCCCGCCCTCTCTCTACACCACACTGAAATCTCGATTTATTTTCTCTGTGTAAACGTTGGGCTGAAGCCCACGAAATACCCTCTCCGAGGCGAGGTGGCCCGAGTTAAACCAGAGCATCATGCTTACCTGGGGAATTTTAGAGTTAGCTTCCAAACTAACCACCATAATGTAGGCCCCAAAGGCACTTTAGCTTGCATTATATGGCTTGTCTGCGCCGATGGTCCTGAATTTAGTAATAATTATGTCTCTACGTCTCTTTTTTCTCTATAACCTTCTTCTCGGCTCTGCTAGTCTCCTGCCTGCTGTGTGGGAGCCTGGCCACGAAGCAGGCAGCCCATTTCTGTCTAGTTTGTGACCCTGTCATCGTGCTAGTCTTGAGGGAATCCAAAAGCAGTCACCCTTTCCCAGTCCGGCTGGGTTAAGACCAATGTCAGACCCTCCCCTTCTCCACTTCACCCTCAAGGGAGGCAATGCTATGATGCTGACCCACCCCTGAAGCTGTGGAGTCCTACATGCCCCCATGCCGCCGCGAGAGGAAAGGTCCAGAGTTGGGTGTCGGGTGTTGTGTGATAACCATTGCGGTGTACATTTCCAGCAGGCCCGGCAGCGCATCATAAACAAGGGGAGTTATTCTCAATAGCTCTTAAATGGAGTCACCGCACCAGCCAGGTTTAGAATAATCACAGGACAATGCTGCATTATTGTCTAATAGCATCTCCGCAGCCCACAACGTTCTCAGAGCCTCTTTAAAATATAAAGGCATCTGCTCTTGGGACTCAGAGACTGACTGCGCATCGTCAAACATCCAGGGGAAGTGCCGAGTGGAGTCTGGAACCGAGGGAGCGGGCTCTTCATCACGGGTAAAATTGTAGGCGAACATCTTACACCACTCTTGCAAACCAACTTGTTGTTTCTCGAGTGTGTAATGAATTAATGCGTGTGAATATCTTCGCGCAGAGCAGCCTGTTCCTGGAGGTTCCCCCTCTTCAGGGCTTCGTGGTACAGACAACAGAACAGTGTTTTACAATCTCAAGACCAAGGGCTCCCACTAAGCTCCCGAGAGAAGCCTAAGTGGGTAGCAGCTCGGAGACTACGTTTTGGTAAGCAAATGAGAACCTTGAGGGATGAGGAGAGATGTGCGCAGGGAAGAGTGCTTTCACCGTTACTGGGAGGTGTAGACAGTGCCAGTGAGATGCACAGGCTGCTGGTCCACAGCTCCCCTGATTAGCGGATGCTTTACAGTCTCTGTGCGAGGGGTGCGCAGGGCTAACAAGCACTGGCCGTGCCAGAGGCAGGAATGTCCCCCATATTCCAAGGTGGGGTGCGGGGACTAGAAACCAGCTCAGGCTCCACTTGCCTTTCGTAACTGCTCTTTCATAGACACGTTTGGCTGTAATAGGGCTTTGTGTGAGAAAGATGGATTGGAACCCGCTGGGTCTTTTTGCAGAATTTCAAATATTTTACCCATTAAGCCGACTTGATTTGAAGAGTCCTTGGCACAGATGGATGGCGCAGTCCAAATATTTTCACTTCTTGTCCCGCCGACTGGATGGAGTTCAGTCACCTCAATCTCTGCTCCTGTAGGAGGTGGCCAGGGCCTGGAGGTGTGTGGCATTCTCTCCTTTTCCTTTCACACACCGTGCGGGGGTACGGCATACTGGGGACCACTTGCAGATCGACCCCAGTGAGATAGATGCCCAGTGACACTGTGTACTACAGGAGTCCCTTTGCTATAACTCAGTGCACCCCCATCCCACACTGGGAACAGTGTGCAAACTCTGGAGACACCTTTGGTTGTCACGACAGGGCAGTGGGGGTAGATGCTGCTGGCATCTAGTGGGCAGAGACCAGAGATGCTGCTAAACATCCTACAGTGCCCAGGACAGCCTCACACCAAAGCATGTTCCAGCCCAAAATGTGGGTAGTGCCAAGGCTGAGAAGTCATAACGGATTTATAATCATGTCTTTCGATCTATTCTTTTTCTCCTTCACCACCAGAATTAAAGTAAGGGTTCAGACCTTTCAATTGCCCTGTGGGGGTCAGCTCTGGTTCTTCGTCGCTTACTCCTCTTGGCATAATATTTTCAGACTCAAAAGCCATCAATCCCATCATGAAGGCATCCATGGTACTAAGTTCTGAGAAGTTATTTGAACTGGTCAACTTTATGCTGTGAAAGGAGGGTTTGACTGGAGAGGTATAATGACAAGTACCCCTGAATGTATGTCTTTCCCAAAGTGTCACCACTGTTTCTTGTCTCCATGAAAAGGACAATGAAATCAGCCATTTATGAAGGACCTACTATGTGCAGAAACATCCCATTCAATATCTGATCTAATCTTCCCAAGGACTCAATTTTCCTATTCATAATTAAGGAAAGAGATTCAGAGGGGTTAAGTAACTTGGCCACGGTCACACACTAGTCAGTGATTGGAATTTGAAATTCAAAACACAGGTCTGTTTAACTCCAAAGTCCACTTTTCACCAGTATGTAGACTGCCATCAACTTAAAAATATGTGCTTGGCAACTTTGACTTTTTGTGTTCCCAGAAGTCCTCGCAACCACCCTAATGACAACACTTCAAGGAAAAGGAAAATAGGTACCTCTGCTCATGCAAACAGCGTGGTCTTGTCCTGCGAATTAGGAAATGACATTCCTGAGCCGGTTCTCCGCCTCAGGGCAAGTGGGAAGACTGGAAACAGGTAGAAAGAATTGGGAGATTAAGTGAAATACACTTCAAAACTGAAAGCGAGGAGGGGAGCCCGAAGTCCTGGGCAGTATGGTCGGTTAAGACAGTGTTTCCAAAATGCTTAACAGCGGCTTTAAAAATACAAGGCTCTAGTTTCCTTGCATAGATGGCTAGCAAGCTAATATCCCAGGTTGGCAGCAATCGACATGGTTTGTGTGGATCTGTGACATGCGCTCTTCCTCTCTCTCCTCTTTGCCATTCTCAGCACTTTCGTTTTTCTCTCTTGGTTTTGCTGCCTCGTTGTCACAAGATGGCTGTTGCAGCTCCAGACATCATATCCACCTTCAGGGGGAAGAAAGAAGGGAAGAAATCAAGTAGGGGGGTGGTTTTTTTGTTTGTTTGTTTGTTTGTGGTTTTTTTTGGTCCCTTTTATTAGGAAAAGCCTAACCCCTCCCCATACACATGCACAAATACACACACACTCATAATTTCAGTTTCTAATTATATCTTGTTAATTAGAATTGTGTTCCATGGCTTTCCCGTCTTCACAGGAGACTAGGAAAGCTCTTCTAGGCCCTCTGGTAGGAGGCAACAGGGGACAAGACCGTTGGGATTGTCTGATAAATCCCCAAACCAACAGTGCCTTATTGGAGTGATTTTTACACTCAAAAGCTAAGTTTCTCCTTTTTCTGGAAGTAGATCCAACAGATATTTCTAAGTGATCTCTTTTGTATACTCTTCAGTGTGGCATTCCGAAAGAGGGTGTGCTGTGCGGCTAGGGCTGCTTTCACAAAGTACAAACGCTCGTTGTCGCACAGTTCAGGAGGCCAGAAGGCAAAGCTGAAAGAGTTGACTGAGCCATGCTCCCCCAAAGGCCCTAAAAAGGGTCTGCTCCAGGCCCCCCTCTCAGTTTCTGGTAGTTCCCGGGCTTGAGGCATCACAGCTCCAGTCTTCACAAAGCATGCTCCCTGTGTGCCTTCTGTCCCTGTGGACAAGGGTCCCTTAAAAAAAAATTTAAAAAAAAAATGTATATATATATAATTGATTTTAGAGAGGAAAAGAGATGGGGAGAGAGAGAAATATCAATGATGAGAGAGAATCATTTATTGGCTGCCTCCTGCACGCCCCCTACTGGGGATCAAGCCTGCAACCCAGGCATGTTCCATGACCAGGAATCGAACCAGGACCTCCTGGTTCATGGGTCGATGCTCAACCACTGAGCCATGCCAGCTGGGAACCAAGTGTTCCCTTTTTCTGAGGACACCAGTCATATTGGAGAAGGCTCACCCTAAGGAGTTCATCTTAACATCATCTTCTGGAAAACAAAAAACAAAAAAAAAAAGCCCACTTCTAAATAAGGTCACATCCACAGATAATGAGATTTGAGGCCTTCAACATCTCGGGGTATGGGGGCAGCACAACTCAACCTATAACACGGGATTTTTCTGATCTTTGTAGAATCATAGAGTAATGATATCATTAATGTTTTGATCATTTACTATATGCTGAACTTTTCACATGAATTTTTTAAGTTTAATTCATCCCAATGCCATAGGAGCTCAGTGCTCTAAGTTCTATTTTACAGAAGAGGAAACTGAGGCACAAAAATATTAGGTGACTTTCCCTCATTCACATAATTAGTAAGGGGACCAGGTCTCCACTCAGCTTGACCTCTGAGTCCTTGCACTTCGACACCATCCAGTCTGCCTCTGCCCAGCTACCCTCAGCTCTGCTCCTAAAGGCTGAAGAAGGGTAGGCACGTGGGTTTCCTAAAGCTGAAAAGCGTCTTTTTTCTCAAAAGCTTTCTGTGTTGCCTTAGAAACACAAATAAAGCACTGCATTCTGTGCTGGGCATGATGGCTCCTCTTACTCAGATGCAGAGCTGTCTAAGCAAAGTATTTCATCACCTGCTGAAGTTCACTGAAACGATGACATCACCTTTAATGGATCAATGAAATGGAAGGAGTCCCAAACTGAAGGCTAATGATTTGTGTAGGAACCAAAGGTGCCAGCATTGAAGCAAAGGCAGGGGGCAGAGGGGTCATTCTGGCCCTGCCCACTACTCCTGCCCAGTCTTAGGGGTGACGGCAGTTCTGTTCTGGTGGGCCCACCAGGGAGGATGGCCCTCAAGGAGCAAGATGAGACAGTGTCATCGATGGCCAAGCAGTCAATGCCCTCGCTGTTCTTATGCCACCTCTGAGCCACCAGGAGCCTGGCTTTGATCCTTATGGAGCCACCCTGCTTGGGCGACACAGCCCCAGCACGGACCCTCTGGCTATGAAACAGCCTTCGCGGCCACTGCTGGGCGCCTGGGCCTGGGCCTTGGCTTCTTTGTTCCCCGAGCGGAAGAGCAGGCTGCTTCCTCTTGAATAAAGGGCTGGGGACATGGAGGGAGAGTTGGCATTTTCAAAGGCAATTGTGCAGGTTTCTCATTTCCTCCTGACGGGGGGCCGGCGATGCAGGAAATGATGGTGAAAGCAAGCGGCGCTTTATGGTCCTGTGGCCCCGCGTGGCCGCGTGGCAGACAGCAGGCGTCATTATCCCCGTTTTACAGCCGCCGCCGGCTCAGGTAGGGGAGGACTCGTCCAAGGCCCGCGGCGAGGAAATAGCAGGTGTGGGGCTGGTGCCCAGGTAGTCAGACCGCAAACAACGCTCTTCCCACAATAGCATCAGCACTGCCGCAGAGAGCGACACTGAAGTGCTTCTGATTTGAGCTGACAGAAGCTTCTGGAATCAGAAAGGGAAAGAATTCCACACAGAGGGCTAAACCGCTTACTCTAGGAGAAGTGTGTTTCGCCTGGAGGGTGACACGAGACTTCTCCTGGCACTGTCCTCTTCCCAATGGCTTCTCTTCTACGCTGAGTGTCCCCAACTCATTCTCTGAGTCAGCAAACAACCACAAAGAAAAGTCATCAGTCCGTCTCCCCCTCCCTCACTCCACTCCCCATTTTTCTTATTTCTATTCCTGAGGATAAAAATCTATTCTTTTTCAAATCAGAAGTAAAGGGACCATTAGAGCAGCTCACGTTTAATGAGCGCTAAGGATGCTGCAGGTTGAGCGCATCACTTGAATCACTTGTCTAATCCTCTCCACAATCCTTGTCAGCAGAAATAAGAATTGTCCCCATTAAACAGATGGGGAGACTGAGTCTTAGAAATTCTAAGGAACTTGCATAAGGTTGAGCCACTGAGGAGAAACAGCGTAAACTGGACTTCAGGAGGCCTGGATTCTAGCCCTTCCACTCCCGTTAACCTGTGGTGTCCTCTGGACCAGCGTTTGTCTTCCTAGTGCCTCAGTTTCCCCATCGTAACAGCTGGGGCCTTTACACAGCACTTAACTATGCAGGTCACTGGACTCTGCCATGTCTTCCCTTTTCATCCTCATAACAACGCTGTGGATTATATTGCTTTTATCTCCATTTCATAGATGACAACACTGAGGCTTATAGACAGTAAGTCCCTTATCCAGGGTCACACAGCCAGGAGCCGCCTAAGCAAAGCATCCATGCCTGTAACCACACTGCTCCCTGCCTTTCCACTCTGACTCTATCATTCTGCTATTTTATCTGACTAATTAAAGTTAGTATGTACTTATCTTCCCAAATATAGCCAGCTCTACAGTGAGTGCCTGCAACACTTCAGAGATGCAGAAACTTGATTAAATGCAATTAGTGAGGGGCAGGGGTGCCTTCCAAGTCAGGCCTGCCGAACGCCAGTGCCCATGTGAACCTGGATTCTGTCCCCAGAAACCATGTGTATTGCCTCTTGACCTTGACCTCATAGAGCAATAAGGTCATGATCCCTGCTCAGTGAGACCTGGTGACCAACAGCAGACCTTCCGGAATCAGAGAGGACAGAGCTGGAAACCCCACTCTTCCACTCACAGCTGTGTGACTCTGTGTGAGGTCCTTTACCTCCTGAGATGGCTTTGTCACCTATAAAATTGTAACAATAAATGCATGCACCTCCGAGAATTGCTGCAGAGTTTAAATCGCACGTTGCATGCACAGCTTTTGGCACAGCGGTTGGAAAGTGAGCTCTCGTTGCTTGTTGGAGAGGTCAGAGTGGAACTCCTGGTGTCACCGACTGAGCCAGCCCAGGACAATACCCAACGTGGCGGGGGCTTCTTCTCCCAGCAGCCTCCCTGCTTGTGCTCCTCCTGCCTGCGCGCACCATTTAGCACCACCTTCTTCTGCCCCTCGGGATTTCTTCACTCCCTTTGTACTGACCAGCTAGAGAGCCTCTTGTCTTTCCACTTGTCTTTCCACTAGAGCCGTGGTCAGCAAACTGCGGCTCGCAAGCCACATGTGGCACTTGAGTGTGGCTCTTCCACAAAATACCACAGCCTGGGCGAGTCTATTTTGAAGTGGCATTAGAAGAAGTTTTAAGTTTAAAAAATTTGGCAGTTGGCTTGCGGTGGGCCACTGAGAAGGAGGAGTTCTGCACATGTTCTCTGCTCCTGTCATTTGGCATGGTCTGTATTCTGAACTTTTCCCGCTCCAGCTGTGGCTGGTGGGCTTCTTAGAGCATGTGACACGTGAATCACCATTGGATAACATATGTGGCCGTTTCATGTTTATTGAGTAGAGAGAGTCGTATCCAGAGAGAACAGTCTGCCCCATTAGGATGCAAAGTTCTTCAGGTCAGTTTTGCCAGTAAGCGTTGATGGTGGGCGAATCTCCAGGGCCCCTCTTGCCTCTTTCTTCTCGACATGTTAGCTTTCTTCCATTCCTTCTCCATCTTCTCATCCTGTTCTCTCCCCTCTCCCTTCCCTCCCAGCTCTCCTCCCATTGGGTGATGGAAAGCATGTCTTTGTTCAGCGTAAACCTTCTCTTCTGCCGGGTGGAGAAATTAACTACCCACCAGCATCTTGCAGTTGGTTGTGGCAGTCACAGAAGTAATGCATGTTCACTGTTTTGAAAATTCTACTTACTATAGCATTTCAAATTACTGGTCTTTCCCTTTTCCTTTCTTCCTATTCCTCTCTGCTCCCAGCATTAAATCTAATTTTTTCTCTCGCTCAATTTACCCAGCTCACATAATGTGCCTTTTCATTTTATGAATGAAGATAATTTGTGAATAGAAGTTACTTCCAAATATTTTCTAAGCATTTGCTTTAATGCAGTCTTGTGAGCTTTTTCCCCCCTCTTTCTTTTTTTTCAGTAAGGAAATAAGTGTTTCCAGGGAAATAGAGCCTGGAGGAAGAAAGGATCAGATTGCCCTCTGTTCTTGGGTCTTTTATTGATAACAATTTGGGTCTCTGATTGCTTAAGTGACTGAAAATAGGACTTGCTGCTCTCTTCTTTCCCCCCACTACCCCCACCCCCAAGGCAGGAGAAGGGCAATTTCTTTAGACCCCTGCACCAGAAGTTCCAGAAAGAAATGGAATAGGAAGAAAGACAGGGGAAGAAGCAACTGAGCTCTCAAAATAGAGCTAGTCTGACAGCTGGGGAGTTTTTAGGCAAGAGAATCCCCACTTTGCTGTTTTAATTTTAAGGCTTAGTCTCACGTTTGAGTTGATTCTGGGGTACCCACCTTCCAAGGACTGACTTAATCCTTTATTCATTCATGCAGCAAACAGTTACTGAATCCTTCCTTCTCTCTAAGTGATACAGAGCCTGGTGACCAAGGTCCCTGCCCTCCAACAGACCCCCATCCATAGAGGGAAACAGCTGTGCACGTGATCACTTATAATACCAGGATGAAGAGAAAAAACAAAGATGGAAGGCTCCGTAGGAAGTGGAAAAGGCAGACTTTACCTGAAGGTATCAGAGAGTACTTCAGAGAGGAGGTGACATTTGAATTCTAGCTGGACGGTGCAAAGGAATTTGGCAGAAGGATAAGGTCGGAGAAGCATCTTTTAGGGATACAGAACACCAAGTACCGGAAGTAACGCCTGGGAAAGCATAGCATTGTGGGGAACCACAGATAGCTAACAACAAAGCAAAACAGATACAGGGGGCTGAGGTGTCAGTGAAGAGGGGTCAGGATTGAAAGGCCAGCCCACTAAGTGCCAGACTAGTATGGAAATGTGTTGGGTTTGATTCCTAAGTGTTGCGAAATCTGCTGGAAAAACCTGAGAGAAGAGGGCATGGTATGGTCTGCCATCCCTGTGCAGACGGAAGTGAGGGGGACAAGACGAGAGGCAAGGGGAGCTGGTGAGGCTGTTTCAAATCCCAGAAAGCAGAGCCGATGAGCCGAGCAGGCCAAGAGGAGAGAGGAGGGTTGGGGCGGGGGAGGGGGGGTGGGGGGGGTGATACATCAGCGGTTCTCAACCTGTGGGTCACCTAAGACCATCGGAAAACACAGATATTTACATTACAATTCATAATAGTAGCAAAATTACAGTTATGAAGTAGCAATGAAAATAATTTTTTATACAGATGAACTGTGATATTTACATAGTTTTTAAAAAATATAATTTATTGATATTTTACAGAGATGAAGGGAGAGGGATAGAGAGTTAGAAACATCGATGAGAGAGAATCATCTATCAGCTGCCTCTTGCACACCCCCTACTGGGGATGTGCCCACAACCAAGGTACATGCCCTTGACCGGAATCGAACCCGGGACCTTTCAGTCCACAGCCCGACGCTCTATCCACTGAGCCAAACGGGTTTTGGTCAATGAAAATAATTTTATGGTTAGGGTCACCACAACATGAGGAACTGTATGAAAGGGTCGCGGCATTAGAAAGGTTGAGAACCACTGCCCCAGAGATAAGTAAGAAAGAAGGATTCTCAAAAAGCCCTCTCTCCACAAGGCAGAGGCGCAAACCCCAATTCTTAGAGTCAGCAATGGGCTAGGCCATGCCTGATCCCCACTTTCCTTGTCTTCCTGTGGAGGTTAATTTTATGCATTTCGTGGGGTATGGGGGGGCCACTATGCTCCTACAAGGCTTTGGTCAATCCTGATCTGTCTGACCCTCCCTCCTTAGCCCTGTTTTGTATGCGTTTGGGGGTGGAGGCGTCATTTGGTCTCCTTTTCTTGAGCAGTGCTGCCTGCCCTCGGAGGGCCACTTGCTGTTCGGCAGCCTGGGAACGGATCCTGAGGGAGGCTGCCACTTCCACCCGGGGCGTGGCGATGAGTGATCCATGGTTGGGGAGGTTGGAACTTCCACCAGGCGACTCCCCAGACCGAAGTGCTGGCTCTTCCGAACTTCAGAAGTTGCTAAGAGACTGTGTGTGTCTCTGGACGCCGTCCAGGCTGTTCCTTCCACGCTCACAGCTTTGATGGAATATTTCCTCTCGCCGGTCTCGTTAGACAGGTGACATGCCAAACCAGAGTTAGAGCTGTTACAAGACATGGCTTTGAGCGCCGGCTCCGTGGTTTGCCCATTCATCTGCTGTGCTGGAAGGGAAAAAAGTCAAATAAAATAAAAAAAAGCTCTGTTAAATAGACATGCCAAGGAATGAGGTGAAAAAGAAAAGTTTCTTCAACTTTTATAGGCTCAGAATTGTGCTCACAAGCACATTTTTTGTTCCTTTGCTCTGTTTAAACATTGATAACCTAGAAATAAAGTGGAGCGAGGGCCGGGGATGGTTTGTGGCACAAAGGTGGCACCTACTGGCAAGCCTGGGCAGAAACGGGAAGCGCAGATTTGTGCGTGACCTTGACCAAAGTTACAGCCTCCTGAGGAGGCGTCCTAATGAGTTTCCGTGTCTGCGAGGGCAAGCCCTCTTTAGATGTATAAATATTAAAAAGCGCTTCCGAGGCAGGAGGGCAGGGGCTTCAGGGCTACCGTAGGACTGTTTCTGCCTGTAACTGAAAACATCTACCGACCCTGGTATCTCAGCAGCAGCGCTGTCTGCTCAGAGGAGCGAAGGATGTGAGAATGACAGGGCTGCACCCTCAGGGGGAGTGACCTGTGAGTAGCTGTTCTTCCCTCTGCTTTCTAGAAACATCTACCCAGCTCCCGCCCCCTCCCCCCCCCCCCCCATGCCCCGGCCTTTGAGATCTTGACATCGGCAGACCCTCCTTTGCTTCCATCTTGGGTATCTTTGCTTTATCCTCGTGCTGTTGGCTGTATGTTTTGGTTTCTATGTCTTTACTCTGTATCCCAACCCAAAGAACTGGACCTTAAGGAAAATCATGGCGTCATCATTGCTTTGAGGTTCACGTGACACACTCCAACACCGACTGCGCTGAGCAGGCAAAACGGTCCCTTTGGAAGGAGTATGACATTTTTCAAAAAATAAAGGCTCACCGAAACCATTTGGCTCAGTGGATAGAGCGTCGGCCTGTGAACTGAAGAGTCCCAGGTTCGATTCCTGTCAAGGGCATGTACCTTAGTTGCGGGCACATCCCCAGTAGGGGTATACAGGAGGCAGCTGATTGATGTTTCTCTCTCATTGATGTGTCTAACTCTCTATCCCTCTCCCTTCCTCTCTGTAAAAAATTAATAAAATATATTTTTTTAAAATAAAGGCTCTCCTATATATTCTAAATGTGTGTTTTTTCTTCTTCTTAAAGCAGACACCATAGGGTTATTATGCAAGGGCCTCAGAGTCGGGACTTATCCAGTTGATAAATGGGAGAGAAGGAGTTGAGGCCTACCCCTTTGTAAGCAGTAGGCTCCAATCCTCAGAACAGCCCTACGTAGGAGGTCCCATTACCAACCCATTTTATAGATGGGAAAACTGAGGCTTACAGATACCTCACCCAGTGCTGTGTAACCATTCAGTGGTGTTATTAGGAGTCTTCTCTGACTCTAAAATCCATATTGCACCCCAGGGGACATAGAGGCAGCCTTTGTTTGCTTGTTCCTTCATCCTGTAAATACCCATTGAGTGCCCACTAAGGGCCAGGACTAGGGGGCGCAGCGTGAGGCCGGGCAGGCCACAGCCTGTGTTGTGAAGCGGCTGTCTGGGTCACTCAGAGCCACCGCAGCCCTCCTTGCTCTCTGCCCTGAGGTTTCCGTTCCCCCCTGAGGGAAGGAGTTGTCACCTTGTGAACATCAATCGTTACTGAGCTGGTTGAGCCAAGCCCTAAACTCGCCCCAGGTCCTCACACAAGAAGCCAGAGCAGGTGCTACTGTGACGGTCTGGCCAGCCTCAGCTGGGCTTGGTCTCCGGGCCGTTTTGCTCTGCAGCTCTTCAGCCCTCTCTCTACCTGTGGCTTAAATCGTCCTTCGTGCATTTGAAATAAAGCCTTCCAGGCACGGGTAGAGCGGGGTTAGAAGACAGGGCTGGGGTGAGAGAAGACAGATTTCTGGAGCTGGTAGGAACACTCCATGCGATGCAGGGTTCCCAGATGGGCCCCGTCACACCACAGTGTGGATAGTGTTTCCTTATTTTTTTATTTCCCATCATGATTGGGGAGTTGGGGGTACAGTTGTTCCAGAACAAGTGTGCAATGGCTCCTGATTGCCTGGATGGCTGGTCAGCTTGCCACCCTGTTCACTCAGGACCACACTCCTGGGCATCGTGTCTACCAGCCTGCACTCTGGGCAGGGTCACATACGCCAACCTCCATATCCTGGCTCTTTCTCATCTGCTTATCTGCTTAAACTCCCCCCACTTCACTCCCGTACCCATCTATATATATTGATTTCAGAGAAGGAGAACAGAGAGAAAGAAACATCAGCGATGAGAATCATTAATCCATTGCCTCCTGCACACCCCACACTGGGGATCAAGCCCACAACCCAGGTCATGTACCCTGACTAGTAATCGAACCAGTGACCTCTTGGTTCCTGGGTCAATGCTCAACCACTGAGCCACACCAGCCGGGGCCCCTACTCGCCTTTAATCGGTGGGAGAAGTTGGCTCGTCCACTGCGGCCTGAGCAGCAAGGACCATGGATTAGCCCGACAGCTTTCGTCGCTGTCAGCAAGGGCCCTAATAGAGTTGGTAGAGAAGGTTCTTCAGAGGCGCCGGTCCTGACAAGGAAAGCTTCTGTAATCTCGCCTTTGTTTAGAAATATGAACTTGGGAGCCCTGCTGCCGAGAGTGTCAGCAGCCACGCTGATCCGCGGCCTTGGGCACATTCATTGGAATTGCTTTGAAATTGGATATTCAAAATTCAATAAGAATAAGCCAGCCTGACGGTACAGCTGCAGCATCTCACCCATCCAGCTGGGTAAGCCGCTATGGTTTCCAGCCCGGGACGCGCACAGCCCGGGTGTGACGGAGAGACAGGGAGCGTGGAAGCTGCCAGAGAGCTCTTCCTGGCAGCCCGGCCGCCCCCGGCTCCCTGCCAGCGGCTCCCGGGCTGGCAGGCACTGGCACCAGGGCTCCTCTCGCCGGCCTGCCCAGGCCCGGACCAGGTGCTGCTTCAGTCATGGCCCAGGTCCAGGGGGAGGGAGTGCCTCAAGGGCAAATGGATGGGGTATTGGAAAAAACAATAACAACACAACGCACCAATACGCTGCCACCCATCCAGAGCCATCGGACGCGTAGGCGGGTTTAATTAAATTGTATGCAGATGTAGACAAACACCATAATTTGCCCGTGCGCAAGCGCTGCTGCTTTTGCCTGTCAAGGCGGTGGTCTGTTTCCACCCACGCCTGGTGGCCCCCTTCCGCATCGTTGTCCATTTGCAAAGGCTATTTATCACACCAGGGACTTTAAGGGAACACCAGTCTCCCTTCCCTGTGAGACTCAGTGCTGTTGGACCTCCCTGCTCATGATGGGTAACCGCAATGCTGAATAGAAACTGTGACATGCTGCCCTAGCTGGTGAGCTCAGTGGTTAGAGCACTGGCCGAGCAAGTAAGGGTCATGGGTCAATTCCCGGTCCAGGGCATTACGTACCTGGGTTGTAGGTTCTCTCCCGCCCTGGTCGGGATGTTTGTGGGAGGCAACTAATCGAGGTGTCTCTCTTACATGGATGCCTCTGTCTCTCTTTCTTCTTCTTCTCCTTCTCATTCTCCTCCCTTTCCTATTCCTCCTTCCTCCCTTCTACTCTCTCTAAAAATCAATGAAAAAAAATATCCTCGGATAAGAATTAAAAAAAACAACAACCCTATGACATGCCTATAAAACATATACATGTATGGAAGAATATATATATATATATATATATATACACACACACACACACACACTTTATATATGTGTAATATATATATATATATATATATATATATATATATACACACACACACACACACACACACACACTTTATATATGTGTGTAATATACACACACACACACACACACACACACACACACATTTATTTATAGATAGATGGGCAGGGTGGGGAGAGACCTATAAAAAGAATCCATATGTGAGAAGTGTCTTGTTACCCCTCAGGAACTGTACTTGGCCCCCTCACACCCCGTGCATGAGTCCAGGCTCTTTGTTGGGACTGGTTTGTGTGAACCGCCTTGAGTCAGATTCCGGGAGAAATATGCGTGTTAACCCTCCGACTGTGGCACTGCTGCCACCCACAGCGCCATGCCTAAAGAGGGCAATCGGGCCTCCGCTGGCAGGCCCATTGTTGGCGGCCCACTCCATTGGCCTGCGTTACATTATCGCCAACCACTCAAGGGCCAGCCGTGAAATTTAATTTGGAGTTTTACAGGCACATTCTGAATCCGAAATCTCAATAATAACTTTCCCTTCGCTCAGCCTTTTAACTGTGAAATTCAGTCGGGGAGTTTCGAAGCAGCAGGTAATGTCACAGCACTCCGGAGGGATTTTGCCAGAATTCTACTAAAGTGCTTGCAAGTGTCATTTCCATATTTAACTAATTTCAGTTTTTAATTAGCTCCATGTGAAAAATGAGGGTTCACGCTGAGCTCCTCTGTCAGCACAGACGCTGGTTTCCTTTCTAGGATCTCAGGACAATTAAGAAAAAAACAGCCGATGCTACAGTAAGTGTGATCATGCGTGGCTCTCTCAAGCCAGCACCCCGCTCACGGGCTCTCTGGCTGGGAGAAGATGGCGCTGTTGGGCCGGGCCGCCACACCAAACCGGGGAACAGCAGTCCCGAAGAGGGTTCAGATGGGAACTTGTGGGTCCCAGGGCCTGAATGATTTCTTAGCTGCAGGTCACGGATTATTGTCCCTGAGTTCTGCACAATGACCTCAGATGGGTTTATGAAAGAACATTGTCTGAAATAGCGAACTACAAAAATGGGACTTTTTATAGGGAAACAGCTTTCCTCTGTGCTCGGCTCCTGTAAGGTCAGCTGTCCCTAGAAGGTCCTCAATGTCCCTAGAAGGTCATCCAAGCTCAGATGCGTAAGGCCCTTGGCATATGAAAGGAGCTGTCATGATTAAGTTTCAAAGTGCAGGACAGACCTAGGAATGTGTTCATCCTACATTCGAAGTGTAAAATGGACCACTTGGGACTCACATGCAAATGGAAGACTTCATCCCCTTAAAAAAAAAAAATGTATTGAGACGTTCTGTTTTGCATAAACTGAAAAATATTTGATGTGATCAGGTTTCTGAAACAATTTCGAGGAAGCCAAACAAACGCAGGCCCTGCATATCATTTGCATAGCATCCATGCTAATGGCATTGCTTGGTGAAAAGAAGAGTCATTAGAAGTTTTTTAAATGGTGAACATGAAGACGAGGTTGAGACTTCTCTTTGTGGCGATGTTTGGAAATTGGTTTGGTTGGAACGTAGAGTCCTTTCCCTGTGCCCCAAAGTGTGTGGGTGTTGAGTAACTACCGTGTTTCCCCAAAAATAAGACATCCTCCGAAAATAAGACCTAGCTCATGGAAAGATAAGACAGCCTCTGAAAATAAGACCTAGCGCAACTTTGGGAGAAAAAATTAATATAAGACACTGTCTTATTTTCGGGGAAACAGGGTATGCCCCATTGATAATGGACATTAACAGATGACGTGAAAAAATAAAAACAGATGACACCAACTTGAGAGCACTGATATCTCCACCAGGAACTGAAAATCGGAATTCCAGTGGCAAAAGGAAGACTCACGTATTGGGTCTCAGTGGCTTGAGTAGGGAGAGAGCAGAAAACAGTCGCATTTGCTTCCGTGGTCTCTTGTCTACAGACGAAGCGTGGGTTCCCAAGAGCAGACACACACGTGTGGGTCCAGCGGACCCCCTCTTTGGTGTGGAATTAGAGAAGCACACATCCTGTGGGTTGGCAGAAACCCCACTGTTTTGAGACTCACTTGTGTGAATCACATGTGATAAAAGGGAAATGTAATGGGACCATCCAGAGGTTCTCTGACCTAAAATAGCGGCCACGTTGACCAGCAGCGAAGGCTTCATCAGCCCCTGATGCCCAGGTGGGCTTTGCTCTCCCTGTTTGGGGCAGCTCCCACCCCCCTAAGCTCAGGGGTGTGGCGCTCCCTTCCTCGGACCGTGATCGGCCACCTGTGATGGGGAGCAGATCTGTGAATTGAGAAAAACACACCCTCGGACTCGGCGTGGTCTGTTCACCCCTCCGGGGAGGACTGGTGAGGGGAGTTTTGTTATTTCTTTGCTCGTCTCAAGGTGTGATCTCAGGTGGCCTCAGCCCGGCTCTGCAGTCACAGGAAGCGTGTCTTGTTGTGAGGAGGTCTGACCCCCAGTTCCTTTGAGTGTTCGGGACCCCTCGCGACATGCAAAGAGCAGGCAGAAGCGGTGTCCACCTGAACGCTTATCTACTGACATGAGATTAGCAATGAGCTGTCCCGTGAGCCAAGAAGCACATGCTCTGAGGGGCAAAGTCAGAATGAGCAGTGGAGGGGTGGGCAGCCACAGGCTGAAGCCACAGAGAGAAGTGCTGAGATGGCAGTGCTTTCAGGGGGTTTTATGTGGATTCTGGGCCTGATAACTAGGGTTGAGGCCATGGTTGTCACAAAGCACTTGAATCTTCCTTTTACCAGTCATCCCCTTATTAATTGATAAAACCAGTCTTTTTTAGGACAAGGTAAGGGAACAGACTCCACAATCCACGGTGCCCAGCAGCCAGTCCCAGGTTTTTCTACTTACTAGCTCCATGAGCACAGGTCACGCCATTTACCTCCCCGTGACTCAGTTTCCCCAGTAAGAGGATACAGTAATAGTACCTGTCTCAAGGGGGTTTTGTAACGATTAAATGCGATGGTTTTTGAACAGCCCTTAGGTCAGTGCTCAGCAAAAGCAGGGAGTAAATAAAGAGATTTTTCTGTGCCAGGTTTGGGTTGCACAATAGTGAATCATATATACTTCATTATTGCCTTCCCAAATACACAGCCACCTCCCCAGGGAGAACTGGTGCAGGTGAACCACTCAGTACCATTCAAGACTCAGCCAGCTTTCCAATCTCTACCTGAGAACAGGGCATCGCATTAGGGGTGTAGAACCAGACCATCTCAGCAAAAATAAACTAATTAGCTAAAGCCACTTATTAGAATGATAGTCCCTCCCATGGACAGAGTGGTCACGTGTGCACCTGACAGGAAATTAGCTAGACACACACACACACACCACACACCGTGACCCTAAGTCACATTTCCCAGGAAGACTGGAGAGCCCTAAGTCACGCTCCCCGGATGAGAGTTGGCTCCTGACTGTGTATGAAGCACAGGGCTCTGTGGAAAGGACGTTGAAGGTCAGCTCTGAGGTCACTGCCCCTTCATTAAGGAGTCTGTCCAAGTGCATGGGGCTGTCCCGGAAGAAGAAATGTTATGTCCCCCTTAAATCCAAGCACGCTGCCCGGGCTTTGTGTTCCACTAAAACTTTCAGATATTCACCCAGAGCTTTTCGGGCACTGTGGCCTCTGCTACCAGATTGGAGAACACAAAGGAAACGTGGTTCTGCTTGAGATCTTGCCCCGCACTGACCTTGACCCTGGCCTAGGTTTGGGTGTCCTAAGTCCGAGGTCAGTACTTCACCCCATTGCTCAGGATTCTTTCTTGGACACTTGGCGCCAAGAAAAGTCACTCCTCGTCTCCAGAATGAGACAGTGTTGTGCAAAGCAAAATCCAGTCCAGCCGCTTGGTTTTCCCCCTTTAGGAAATAGAATCGAACGTCAGCTTTGGGCGGCTGTCTCTCGTGTTATGTATTCAAACAGACCATCTCTGTGCACGTTTTGTTTGCTGTCTTGCTTTTGTTTCTGGTTTTATTGTTTCCCTCTGCGTGGAATGTTTCGGGAACAACTGTTCGTTCTTGCTCGGAAGTTTGGCTCCCAGGTTCGGGAGCAGATTTATGTGGCCGTAAGAAGACATCACCTATTACTTTGTGCAATAAATTTCCTTTCAGGTGGAAGAGGAAATATGGCTGTGCCTGGACTGCAGAGCCAGTTCAGTCAATATTTACAGGGATCAACATGGTTGGCGCAAACTTGGAGCTGAGAGTGGGAAGGGGCAGACCTCGATCTGGTTGCAATGAGCCTTCGAGGAGGAAGGGGACTGCCGTCCAGCCCAGGGGATGGGCTCAGACCGGCTGGTACGCCCCACGCTGACTCCCTCAATGTCAGATGTCTCCAGGGAGCTTGCCGAGAGTGGAGTCCTAATTTTATCCGAGCTGCAATTTTCTGATAAATTCCTCAGGTCCCGCCCAGGACTCCATGTGGTGGATAAAAAGAGTCACCCATATGCTTTACACCCCAGACAGCCAGGCGGTTTTGACACTTTGTGGAAAGTGTAGATGCCCGATCCGGATTTTCATCAGGCAGAGAGCCATCCCAAGGCTGCATGGAGACGGGGCCTGGGCTGCAGAGCAGACAGTGCTGTCCCCATGAGAATTCAGTCCCTCTGCAAGGTTCCTGGCAGGTTGTGGCAGGCACAGCAGGGCAGCCCGCCTCACACCAACTCCCTTGGTGACAGCACTGCTAGATTCAATGTTAGGACACTCAGCTGACCTGGAGTTTAGGTCAAGAACGAATAATGCTTTTAGTATAAGTACATATGTCCCAAACAGTGTATGGGAACTTCAAGTTTAACTAGCATCCTGATTCTTACTTCTTTTTAAAAATATATACAGATGCCTAAACTGGTTTGGCTCAATGGTAGAGCATCGGTCTGCAGACTAAAAGGTCCCGGGTTCGATTCTGGTCAAGGGCATGTACATTGGTTGCGGGCACATCCCCGGTAGGGGGTGTGCAAGAGGCAGCTGGTCGATGTTTCTCTCTCATCGATGTTTCTAGCTCTCTATCTCTCTCCCTTCTTCTCTGTAAAAAATCAATAAAATACATTTAAAAATAAAAAAATAAAAATATATACATATATTTTTATTTTTTTGTTGTTGATTTCAGAGAGGAAGAGAGAGGAGGAGAGAGAGAGAAGCATCAATGATGAGAGAGAATCATTGATTGGCTGCCTCCTGCACGTCCCCCACTGGGGATGGAGCCTGCAACCCAAGCATGTGCCCTGACCAGGAATCAATGACCTCCTGGTTCACAGGTCAATGCTCAACCACTGACCCATCCCGGCTGGACCTGATCCTTATTTCTTAGTCTGGATCTTATACTTGGTGGCCAGATCTATTGTCAACACCCTCTTTGTCCTGTCTTCTTGGTCACACTCTGAGCCCAGGTGGGGTCATAGTGTTTTGTTCCCTTCCTGGCCCAGTGATTGACCTATGGGAGGCCGGGGACCCCCGTGGAGACAAACAGCACCCTAGGCAAGGATGTCTACAAGTGAAGCTGGAAAATGGAGGACACTCTCTTTTCTCTGCTGGCCCCAGGGGTTGCAAACATGAGTGTGGCCTTCTTTAATGGCCATGGTCTCCCATGCCTTTTCCCTTCCACCCTCCTTTCTTTATTTCTGTGAACTGCACCTTTCCTTCTGTGAGCTGTCTAACAGCCTTCCAACTCGCTCATGTTTTGTTTAAGCTAGGTGTAGCTGAGCTCTAACAGCCTAAGCTAATACATGAGATGCTCAGCCCAAGCTCCTGAGTCCGGCTTCAGGGACTATAGGAAAAAAAGGAATTTGCCCTGGGATTGCTTACAGATGGTATTCACAATCAGATGCACACCACAGCTACTCCACGTGCCCTCCACAGCTACTCCACATGCCCTCCACAGCTACTCCACATGCCCACCACAGCTACCCCAGAGGCCCACCACAGCTACCCATGCATTGTGGCTCCGGGCAGCTCTGGGCCTGAGAGCAGGATGGGAATGCAGTCATCCCACCACACAGAGCAGGGAGCCCCAAGGCCCACCTGCCTCCAGTCAAGGCTGCCCAGACAGTGGAGGTGGGGGCTTGCCTCCCTGCCATCTGGGAGCCACTATCTGAAATACCTCCTCTCTCAACATCTCTCCCCACCACTAACCAACACAGCGCCGAAAGTGTTCACCATTAGAGTTGATATGTCTGGCTTCATTTGTGATTCCCCTCCAGCCTTGCATAGCCATTACCGCAAGAAAATGTGACGTTGTACTCAGGGCTGCGGATGAGTTCATGTGTACGTTCTGATAGATTTTTAAGATGCTATTGAAGTGGCTGGAAGTGTGTGGCTGGGTGTCCAGGCAGTGTTCCCTGTACTGGGAAAGCATCCATGCAAGTGGCCTAAGTCTGGAGATGGCCGTGAGCTCTCTTGTGACGGGTCATCTTGGCAGGAAGAATGGACAGGGCGCAGGGACTGGAAGGAGAGGAGACCTGCTGGAGGGACCGCCACCCGCTTCACCATTGCACTTGGGCCCAGGTCTGGGTCTGGTATTCTCTCCAGCTCTCCACCCCGGCTGAATCGTCCCTTCTCCACCTGGCATCTTCCAGGTGCTCCCACAGCCTCTCCAGTGAGCAGAGCCCTAGGGCTCCCAGGGGAAGGGGTTGGGGATCTGTGCACCTCCTCCACCTTCTTGGAAAGAGTCCAGAGAAGCCTGTTCTTTCTTGACGTTCTCTTCCATGCATTGCTGCCAACCCAGCTTCCTTCAGCGCCAGCAGTTCTCACACAGCATCCATCAGAATCTCCCAGAGGGCTTGTTCCTCCGCAGACAGTGGGGCCCCATCCCTGCCGGCATTTCTGATCTGTAGGACCGAAAAGAGACCCCATAATGTGCAGCTCTAACAAGTGTCGGGGTGCTGAGGCTGCTGATCTGGGAACCACAGCCTGAAACCACTGGCCTAGACTGCCAGCTGCTTCAAAGAAGCAGGGCCTTAGTCATCACTGCCCAGGACCTGACTCGGCACCAGGCGCCGAGTGGAGGGGAGAGATTGCCTGTTCACTGAGCCCTCTGGCCACACAAGCCTTTGCCCTGGGCAGGGTCAACACTAACCCTGTGAGCACCCTGCCTCTGCAGGTGGCGGTCCTTCGAGCAAGTCTTCTCTCCTTCCAGTCCCTGCGCCCTGTCCATTCTGCCTGCCAAGATGACCAGTCCAGAGAGGCTCACGGCCACCTCCATACTTAGTCAGGCCACTGGCATGGCCACCTTCCCAGTACAGGGGACATTGCCTGGATGCCCAGCCACACACTCCCAGCCACTTTAATGTGCTTTTTACACCACAGTACCTCCAGGATATCAACATAGGAGGTGGTCAAGGGCGGCAATCTGGGTGGGAATAAAGAGGCTCAGGTCTTGTCTTAAAGCTGCATCAGCTCGGGAAGCACACTGTTTTCACTCAGACTGTTATTTGTGGCAGCTCGGGAGATGGGGATGGAAACCATTTAGAGTCCCACCCCCCCCCCATCCCCCAACACACACACACACACAAATGCAAGCAGCTTCCTCTCTCTTCCCCACTGCTCCTCCCAGCCACTGCTGCCTGTTGCCACCGATGCCCACGTGCATGAAACGTGCTAGTCAGGCCAGCAGGTCTGAGGCTGCGCTTAGTACATCCCTCCGAAAGGCCACTCAGGAGTCAGGGCGACAGGTAGACAGCAATGCAGCCAGCCAGGTGCCTTCTCAGTGCCGGTGCCTGGCCTCCCCGCCCAGGTGCGCCCCCTTCCAGGTCTTTGCAGCCACTTCCGTGAAGTGGCTCTGCAGGAGGCAATCCCTGAGTGTTTCCCCACAAGTGTTCTGCGGTTTCCATTCAGATGGCAGGCGCTCTCCTCTGCAGGCTCAGCTGTCTGCTTGTGGCCTCGCTGTTTGGAATCTGAGAGAGGTGTTTCTCCAGGCGGACAGGGCTCTTTCTGGCCAGTCCACGCAATCCCTGTTGCGCTCTTTCTCTGTGTTGAGCTGAGCTACATGATTTGCATCCTTCATCTTATTTAATGTTGCAAACCCCCGGTGAGTTTAATGTTTTAACATCACCATTTTACAGAGAGGGAAACAGAGGGTCTGAGAGATTGAAAAACAAAGAGCAAAACGTTCACAGAGCCTCAGGGCCAGGTCGGCCTGGTTCCAAAGCTTCTCTAACCACCATGCTCTGCTATTTTCACAAAAGTATATTTTACCCACAGTGCACCTGAAATGGAGTCTAGTCTCAGAAGACAGCATTCTTTTGTGGGTGTTTTTACTGTAAAAGGTGAAAAGTAATGTAGTTAAGCCTCCCCAAGTTCAAAGCCCAGCTCTACCTCTACTAACAGAATGACTTTGGTCAGTCACTTGCTCTCTCTTTCTCATGGTTTCTTCAGCTAAAAATTGGTATAATGAAAGCATCTGATCTCCAGATATTGTATTAAGTGATTGATATATTTAAGTTGGACCATGTCAAGTGACTGATATTTTACCATGTTGGTTCTACAAAAAAAAAACTAAAAATTTTATGTCTAAAATATCTAATGTTCTTAGAACAGTGTCCAGACATAGTAAGCACTTACATTGGTGTTGGTGTTATTATTATGGAAAATTGCATTGAGGGTTTGCAGTGTCTGGGTATATACAGTATAGTAGGTGCCCGGTGATTGCTGGTGAATTTAGGAGTTGAGAGAAAACTGGGTTGTCCAGGAATGCACGTGAGGTGGTCTGGGCTAAGGAGGCGCCCTCCCTTCGGGGCTGAGCAGAAGACAGGCGGGGAGCACACAGGCTCTCCGATGCTAATAGATTCCAGACTCCTCCTGGCATCGCCTGGCAGAAAGTAGGGAAGCTCTCAGCAGGATGCCTTGACCCATGGATGCAGCCTTCTGAAGCAGTCTTTGTCCTCTGGCCTTGAAGAAGTGAAGAAAAACTTCAAGGTGGAGGGGGTGGGAGGTTAAGCCTTGTGGTTTGCGTGTGTGCTGCTGTTATACAGTCGTGAGAAAAGCCCTCCGCTCGGCCCGTTCCTCTGCTGCTGGTGTTTTGCCGGGTTAGCACTGGGTCCTTGGGAACAGAAGGACAAATGGCAGAAGTCAGATGTGATAGAGCAGGGGCAGTGCTTGCCCAAGTGCGGCAGGCAGCACACACACACTGTGACTGTGTGTGGCGTGTGGGCAAGCTTTATTTCAACGTGTCTGTTTCAGTGCATCGCTAAGCCTTATCGCTAAAACATCAAGCTTTTCATTTCACAGACATTATTTGGGGAGGAGGCTAAGTAGATTAACGTTTTCTGAATTGGGGGTGATTTTAAATGTGCAGGAGGCAGCCAACCAATGATACTCTCTCATCATTGATGTGCCTATCTCTCTACCCTTCTCCCTGCCTCTCTCTGAAATCACTAAAAACGTATTTTAAAGTAAAAATAGAAAAACATACTATTAAATTTTTACTTATTTAATGTGATTAGTAGAAGTTTCACAGTCACATATGGTGTGCTCATGTTGGACCAGAAGCTGAATGTAAATGACAGTCCGAGTTGAAAGCTTTAGGTGTTCGAAGGAGAGACCCACATCTGGTTACCTTGGGCAGTTCTTTCTGGCAGACCTGGAGCAGAGCCTAGAGGATCTGAGGGCCCCGCCTACTTTTAAGGCCATTCCTGGGGTTGCGGAAAATTTGGTCCTCACTATAGGAACTCGCAGAGTTGCCAGATTTAACAAATTTCAAAAAAAAAAAATAAACCTGGCAACCCTTGACATTAGGCACATTGCAGAAGTGCAGTGAGCCTCATTCTCTTCATTCGTAAAATCGGGACTATAAAATACCTACCTCAGGAGTGTCTTACATTACATTAATGATTAAATCAAATCAGAGAAGACCAGGAGGGGATGTATTTATGTATCTATTTTAATTTTTTTTATTGATTTCAGAGAGAAAAGGAGAGGGAGGGAGAAAAAGAAACATCAATGATGACAGAGAATCATTGATCAGCTGCCTCCTGCACGTCCCCCACTGGGGATCGAGCCTGCAACCCAGGCATGTGCCCTGGCAGGGAATCAAACCTTGACCTCCTGGTTTATAGGTCAACACTCAACCACTGAGCCATGCCAGCCAGGCAGGAGGGGATATATTTAGAAACTTCAGCCTAAAAGAGCTAAGTAATGTAAAGTTGGGGAACTAACTTTGTGTTCATCTTTCTGGAGTTCCCAACATGCAGGTCTGAGGGAATCTGTATCCCAGGCTGGTGTTAGAGACACTGCCTCCCAACTGCCTGTGAATCTGGGTACCCCCACAGAATTAGGTGGGATTGGGGAGCATGAGCCAAAGGGAGTCCGGGGGTTCATGTAGTATGTCTTTCTGCTGTCACTGATTGCTTTGTATAAGCCAGAATTGCCACAGCTGCTACAACGCTGCTACCTGTTAAGAGAAATGTCTACCTTTAGCAGGAAAAAAATGTGGGGGACTTGAGTTTCGCATAAAACCCCTGAAATTAGCTCTATTAAGTAAATTGTCACAAACCCAAAATAAGTCTAATTGTGTCATTTATCTAATTGCAGATAAAAATATGGTTCTTTTTTTATATTTTTATTGATTTTTTACAGAGAGAAAGGGAGAGGGATAGAGAGTTAGAAACATCGATGGTAGAGAAACATCGATCAGCTGCTTCCTGCACACCCCCTATTGGGGATGTGCCCAAAACCAAGGTACATGCCCTTGACCAGAATCGAACCTGGGACCTTTCAGTCCGAAGGCCGACGCTCTAGCCACTGAGCCAAACCGGTTTTGGCTGGTTCTTTTTTTAATGGCTACAGGTGTCCTGCCTTTCATAAAGAAAGTATCCTTTCTTCCTCCCTAACACTCCCCCCCCCCTCCCCATTCTCTTCCTCTCAGTAAAAAGTTGTCCATGTTGATATTAGCATATCAGAGGAGTAGGACTATGTATTTCTGGGAATTTCATTTCCTACTACATGATAAGGCCCTGAGAGATAGAACTAATTTTTTTTTAACATGCGGTTCCTTTCCAGCAGAATCAAGTTTAAAGTGTTTCAGGTTAGACCTGTGAAATCCACTTAACTAAAAACCATTTAAGAGAAAGATCAAGCTCAATTTGCTAATACAAGATTTTTGATTTCTGAGTTTTAAAAAATCCCTGAGCAGACCATGTCAAGAATTAAAAATTGAAAAGAACACCGTCGGCCTCCCCACATGCCTAATTTGGCTCCGCTGAACAAATGATCAAGTTGAGATGAGAATTATATACAGGATTTGCTCAACATCCTTATTTCTTCAACTCATTTCTCACTCCTGAAAAATTACCAAGTTCCCATGCAGGAGGGAGCATCGATATCGACCATGGCACCGTTGGTCCAGGTAGAAATAGAAAAATGGTGATTTCAGATTCTAGTTGTGAATGAACTTCTGCAGGAGTAATTTATCATAGAAACCCCATCTGATGAATTTGGGAACCAAAAGGATCAGGATGCCTCCTTTTGTTGACTAATTTATTAATGGGTCATTTTTGCTCATGCCTTACCTTGCAAATTATAATAAAAATTTTAAGTGGGTGAGAGAAGAAGCTTTCTCTGTGGTCCCTCATTTTCTCATTAGTAAGGTGTCACATTGCCTGTAGGTTTCAGAATTCTCTGTCCTTCTGTAGAGAGGTGGAAGAGGGCAAGACAGAGAAAACCAGAGTCAAGAGACCAAGGTACAATTCTGCTCAGCCAGTCATTGGTAGTCAAGACCTTGGGCAAGGCATTTCACCTAAGTAGGGCTCAAGGTCATCTCTGTCCAGCAAAAGGTCTGGACCCACATGACCTTTGAGCCCATCTTGACTGTGGTTCTGCCATTCTGATGCGATGCAGGAAGAAAGCCACAAAGCTTTCTCTGAGAGAGGGTTTATGCAAATGAGGGAGAATACATCCCCAGTCTTCACTAGTGTTAGAGTTGAGCTGACAGTTGTCCTACTATAAACTGGGAAGGTGCATTACACAGGCGTTAGGTGTCACATGGCTCAAGTTCAAACCCCACCTCTATCTCTTTCCAGCTGCACGTTACTTCAGCTCTCTGAACCTCCATTTCTTCATCTGTCAAATGGGAAAATAATATGCACATATCATAACATTGGTGCCTGGCACACACCAAGGACTCAGTAAAAGTTAGCCATTATTGCCATTGTATAATGATACAATGACCCATGACCTAGCAGAAAGTGAGACATATTTCTTCAGTGCCTCCTGTGTGTCTAATATGCCCAGACCCCTGCCTCCTGTATGCACACAATACTCTATAAGATCAGTGTGACCACCCTTCTCCCCATCTATATATAAAAGTGTAAGCAACCATTCGATATTCAACCATTTGACCGTTCGACCAGTAGCTATTACACACAATGACCACCAAGGGGAAAATGCTCCAACCAGTAGGTTAGCTTGCTTCTGGGGCCCTTTCAGCCCTGAATCTGGTTCACCTGCACCAGATACCCTTTCAATGTGCACAAATCCATGCACTGGGCCACTAGCAGAGATATAATTATAGAACAAGACTATGCGGCCTGTGCTGGCTTCTCTGCCTGCCCTGTCAGTTTGAGCCAATTTCCCAGCACCTCTCACCTCCATTCTCTCATCTGTGAAATGGAAGGAATAATAGTGCCCACCTCTAGGTTTAGTGGAAAGGGTAAATAAGGGAATCTTATAAAGTGCTGGGCACCATGCGTGACACTGAGCCAGCACTTTGCAAAATGTGAGCTCTTCTAGCTCAGGAACGCGGTGCTCAGGGAGATAAGTTGGTTTGCACAGAATCCTCTGCTTCTATGTAGTCGTTCGGAGATTCAGACCCTGCTGGGGGTGGATCTGTCATCTCTCAGGGGTCCCAGGTGGGGAGCTGGCTCTCCCTTCACCCCACCCCTGAGGCCTCCCCGCCTCTGCTGCAGGTCTCAGGTTGCCTGGCTGTGGGGTCCAGAGTTCCATCAGAAGGCTCCCTAGTTTATGGAGCAGGCAGGGACATGCATCCAGACCCTCCTCTGGCTGGCTGCGGCCTAGGAAAGGAAGAAATGTGCCCAGGAATGGAGTGTGGCCCTTTTCCCCGGGGAGTTCTCCCTCTTTGTTCCAGTGCACATGGCACCTCTACCGATTGATGTGACATCTTATCCTCTGCAGCGCTCACCACGTCTGCTTCCTAGGGTCCCCGGGGCCGCATGCAGCTTGCGTCGCCGTCCCTTTGTGGTTGGGCCTCTTGCAGACCAGCCCCCTTTCCCAGGGCTGCTGGTTGTTTTCTGAAAGAAAGGCAGGGATTGTTTGGGTTGTCAGCACTGAATGACAAGCTCCAGAGGGGGGCGGAGAAAGGTGCGCTTAGGTGTCTGCGTACAGATCGTGGCAGTGCGTGTTGCTATCACAAAAGCTCTTAAAAATCCCAGACCGTGATTTATTTGCTGAACAAAGCCTGCCGATATTATCATTCTCTAAAGGTATTTTGATCACATGGGTCCTTTCTCGGAGAAAGAAAGGCTTTTATTTTGTTTCTTTCCTGGGAAAAGCAGCCACGGGAACAGGGTGAATGATACCCTGTGTGGCGAATGGCTCCAAGCATGTATTTGGTGCCTGAGAAAAGCTGGCTAAGGGGACCATGGGACATGGGACCATCGTGGCCAGGCCTACAGGGTGCAGTCGAAGAGACCGGCCCAAGGACTGAAAGTGGCTGTGGGCGTGTGTCTATCTTGAGTATTGATTTGCCTGGAGATGCAGGGAGCAGGGGGCCTTGTTAGAGGTCACCTGCGCTCACCAGACATCACGCACCCAGTGTCCGCAGTTGCCACCTGCAGTGCATCTGCGGGGATGACAGGGGCCGGGATGACACCAGCCTGGGGCTCCTTACAACCTGAAGCTGCAAGGAGCCCCAGTTTTTTCTCTCCAAATGCAGGAATTGATTAATTCCGTACAGCTTCCCACTCGCTGTGCCATCCTGAGCCTGTCACAAGAATAGATTAATGTGCTGGTCCCTCCATGTGGATTCTTCTTCTCTCTAGAGTACACTGTTCCCTGGTCCTAGGGCTGCTGCGTGCAACTGTCACCTTGTCCTCTTGGTGCCCGGGAAGGAGGGGCAGAAAGCCTCCATGCCTTTGCAAGGAACCAGAACGTGGGTGACACAGACAACACGCCCACGATGACCATTTGAGCACCGTGGCGGGAGGACCAGGGAGTCCAGAGAGAAGTGTGAGGGCAGGTACATTTCTGCAGAGCCCCTCTCTCGCCCGGCTGTCCTGCCACGATTCTGGCATCACCTCCGAGTCCTCCTTCCCCTGCTGTGTGATTCCTGCACCACCAGCTTCACAACCATTTGGGGGGATTCGAGCTGGATGTTGGACACAGGCACATGGGGTGCCAGAGCACTCTTGGAAGATGGGTACGCATGCCCCATTGCTAGCAAGGGCTTTGTGGGTGTAACGTCAGCACTTTGTAATTTCACTCCATTTCATGTATAATAATACAGTGGGGGGGAAATCAGACATCACGTCACCAAGGCAGTTTGAAAGGGATTTTTTTGAAACTCCTTTAAGGCTTACGGCACTTCCAAGAACATCATCCCTCCTGGCCTTCTTTGTGTCTCTTCCTTTGACCAGTTGTTGGCATTGACAGCATCCCTAAGAAGGATGCTATGAATGCATTGCAGTGGGCCCCTTCTCTTTGCAGAAGGAGCACCCCAAACAATGATATACACTAACCAGGGGGAAAGTCACCCAACATAGCATTCCTCAGCCTGATTGTGAATTACTGAAGTTGCCAAATGTGTAATTTCTATTGACAGTGGCGATTCCTTTCAGTTAAACAGCAAACGGGGCGCATTTATAGAGGACTGGTGACTGCTTACAAAGGGAGGCGTCTGTCCCTGAGTGAGCCTCGGCAGTATTCAGTAAGGGATGCTGTCACCACGTGTCCTATCAGTGTTGACCTCGGGAGAGCATGGGGTTGGTGGCTCTCACCCTGCAGTTGCCAGAGCCTACTAGTAAGTCTGACTCCCAGATTTCCATTTCCTTGGGCAAGTCCCTTAACCTCCCTAAGCCTCGGTTTCCTTTTGAGAAGAAGTAGATTTCATTACCACCTCGCTGGGCTGGAATGGAAATAAGTGAGCTTTCATCCCCTTTAGAATCCTCAGTGTCGCCCCTTCTGACTCCGGTAGAAGCCACTAACTCCCCTCCACCCTCGAATGTTCTTCCCCAGTTGTCAGCATGAATCACTTTCTCATGTCTCTTAGGTTTTGGCTGCAATGTCACCTACCACAGAAGCCATCTTTGGCCAATCCTCATTTAAACAAAAGAACTTTTAATTCCGTCCCCCCACAACCTGGTATTCCCTAACCCCATACTCTACTTTTCACTTACCTGTTTTGTTCCTCTGCCTCCCACTAGAATGTGAACTAGATAGCAGCTTTATTCTGGGTGCCTAGGACACACCTAACACACAGTAGGTGCTCCATAAATATTTGCTGAATGATTAAAAAAAAAAAGAAAGAAAGAAAAAAAGAACACAAATAAATGATACAATTAACCTAATGAACCCAACACCTGGCTCCTTGTCAAAATAAATGTTAATTGTCTCCAGTCATTGAGTAGGTTCATTTGCATGCGTTAATTTTCACTACTGTTTGCAGAAGCGCCGCTGTGTGCAGGTGGCCTGTGCACATTGAGGGTGAGCACTCCTGCACTTGAACTCTGATTATTTCACCGTAGCTCTCTTCTCCAGGCGGTGGCACTTTTGCAATTGGCTACATTTCCCAGGGGAGCCTGGCATTGTTGACTAAATTGGCTGACTCAGGAGCTGGGAGGCCCAGCCCTGACCTTTCCCATCGTCCTACCTGGTCTCTGAAGGGGCTTTGACATCCTCTCTCAGGCCCTTGTGAGCCTGACCACACTGAACCCCTGGACTCGGCGGGCGTGGCTCCCCCTTTTCACTCCCAAACCCTGTTGACCTAAGCTCCCGTTTTCAAAGGGAAAGCCCAGTCTCTCCCTCGGGTTATGTACCGACAAGCCTGACCTTTAAAGACACCCCGGTTTGGCTCAGTGGATAGAGCTGCGGACTGAAAGGCCCCAGGTTCGATTCCCGTCAAGGGCATGTACCTTGGTTGCGGGCAAATCCCCAGCAGGGGGTGTGCAAGAGGCAGCTGACCCATGATTTTCTCTCGTCGATGTTTCTAACTCTCTATCCCTCTCTCTTCCTCTCTGGAAAAATATCAATAAAATAAAAAATAAATAAATTTTTAAAAGACACCACAGCAGACACAGAGCACCCGGGCCCCCATGTGTGCCCTCTGTGACAAGCAGGGGCCGAGCAGCTTTCTGGGCAGCATGGCTGATGTATTGATTGGCTCCCTTGTCAGGGAGCCAGCCAATGACCATGGGAGATTCTAAGTGGCACTCAGCAGAGCCCACGCGTACTAATTACTATTTCAGACACCCCTGTTCCAAGCTGCCACTCTCAAGGCCTATCATCTCCTATCCTGTGGTTGCTGGGGAATTCTGTTACCTGTAACCGTCCCTTCTCCCTTCCTTCTGCGTGGGCTTCTTCTGAGTATGTCTTTTAGAGCCCATCTGGCACACCCAAAATATAAAAATAACAACTACAACAGGAAAACACACACACACACACACACACAAGCAACTTTCCTTAGAAAATATCCCCTGACTCCAGGTAGGTCTGTGTCTCATTCCTGCTGCAGTCAGAGCCTGTGTGGGGTCTGTTCGTGATCCGTCCATCGTGCCTTGGTTCGCTTTCAGCACCCGATGGAAGTCCTCTCCACTTAGCCAGAGGGAAACTCTCGAGGGCTGGCTGCCTCTTGTGTTTTCTGTGGCTGCCTTCCCAGCTGCCACCTGGATTACACGAACTTCCAGGGAGCCTTTCCCTGCTCCATCCTTGCTGGCCCACGGAGCCCCATTGTTCTGTCCGAGGGTCCCGCTGGAGCGGAGCCTGTCACGTCGTGATAAATTGTGCATTTTGGCTGCTGGCACGGGTGAGAAACGTTAGGGAGAGGGCCTCCCAAATTCATTTCACTTCTGACCCTCAGATGGTCCAAACAAGACTTTTTGGGGTGAGCTGCTGAAGCACCTGGGAGAGTGGAAGAGGGACCCCCGATGCATCCAGGATGTCTTATTCTGTGGCATGCAAATTGATGAGGTCAGTGTTCACCCACAATCTTCAGATGAAGAAGCAGTAACTCTGGCTCCTCTGAGGCCCTCAGCTTTCTAAATTGGATTCTGAGAGTGGATCACAATTGGAAATATCATGACATCATGTTTAAAGTGCTATTTTGTTGTTGTTGTTTATAAAACCAAATGCAGTGGCCCTCATTGCATGCTAACTCTTCCTGGCTGGGTTTTGGAAAGGAACCTCACACAGTGACCCTGGTGTATGAAAATGAAATTTCTAACTTTCCCTAAAACTAAATGAGTTTGTCTAGATAGTCTCAGGTGTGCTGCTATAACAAAGAACCCCACACTCTCAGTGGCTTGCAACAGTATCAGCTTATCTCTTCACTCATTCTGTGTTCTATGACCCGTCAGCCATGGCTCTGAGCCACATTATTGTCACTCAAGACCCGGGCTGACGGTATGGTAGAGGAAAAGAGGTGGGCAAAGTACGTGGTCACCTGATCACGGCCCACATCTGAGTTCAACAAGATGAGAAAATAGAATCCCCTTCAGGAAGGAGTGCTGAATATAGAAAACGGTCATTCACCAATCACAGTGAGATTGTCCTAAATTGCAAGAAAGAGACCGTGTTTGCTGAGATCCTACTGCAAACCAGAATTTGTCACCAGACCACTGTGACAATTGCCACTGTAACCCTCCTTGGATTCCAAAATGCCCTTGCAATCAAACTTCACAGGCTCCCGTTTCCTGGCCAGTGAAAAAGGGATTATGGGTAGTATGCCCCTCAAATGTAAGTTATGAGTCCTACAATAATGTCTACAGGAAGTCTCCTCCAGTGCTGGCCACAGAAGGGCTTCTAGGACGGCCACCCGAATTAACATACTAATCACCAAAACGGCTTCTCTTCACAGACTGGTCCATATCGCTGCCAGCACTGTCTCATCCCATCCTTTCCTCCTCTGTGTTAGGTTTACTCTATTTATGAGAACATGATGACCTACAATCTAGCCCCTCCATCTTCCCCCATGGGCATCACCTGTTCTGACAAACACAGGGGACAGATGCTTCACCCCCACTGGCCCCAAGCAGCCATTATCCACCAAAGGGAAACCTTTACAATAGGGAAAGGGAGTGTTTGACTGCTGGCTCTCAGCCCCAGCCCCAGAGCAGACCAGTAGCTGACTAAGAAACAGAGTTCTCATCAGTGAGGAGACTCATTTACTTCACAGCTCCCCTGGATCTTTCTCCTGAGGACACAGCAGCCCATCCCCACCGTTGTCTTAAGAAAGAGAGAAGGAAGAGCTGATCCAGTAAAGAAAGTGTGTAAACAAAAGCCTATTTCAGACCCTGCTCCCCTCCCCCCCAAAAAGAAACAAGACAGAATTACACCCCTACTGTAATTCTCACTTATTTACTTAGCATTCAGTGGAACAACAGAAAATATGTCCAAACTTGAGTCTCATTTTTGTGGCGTTGCCTCTGCTGGGAGGACGGAGCTGAGCTCGGCAGATTTCGCTTCTCCATCTCACTTTCTGATCTTTTCTTTGCGCTTCTGGGAGTTGTCTGAGAAGTTACTTGCGTACTCTAACTCTAACCCTTCTCACCCCATCTATAGTTTTCTTGTTTTCAAAATACTTGAGAGAGAGAGAGAGAGAGAGAGAGAGAGAGAGAGAGAGACGCTATGAAACCCAAGATGAAAAGGGAGGACAGCGTCTTTGAAAACAGAGAGCACAATTCCCAGAATGCCCTGTTCCCAGGCAGGCAGAATGGGGTGCCCTTCACTCTCTGTGCCCCGAGAGTAAGCGTGGCAGTGTGTTCTGAGTGGGGTGGCAAGACAGAGTCCCACCAGAAGGGAGCAGTTTGGACAAGAGGGGGCCCTGAGGATAATGTCATCGTTGCCTCTTCCTTTTACAAATGTGACAAGCAATGCTTGGCTAGGCCTGAGCCCCAGTGCACCTGCTACACCTGCCCGTGTCTGTCTCAAAGCACAGAAACCCTCCACAGAACCACATCTCTGGGGCCGCCCTGAGCTGGTTCGGGGTGATAGCCCAATCATAACATTTTTTAAACCATTTTAAAATAGCTAATTCTTTAGTGCCCTTCACCTTGTAATTACAAATCAGAAGCTGTCATTCCCTAGAAGCGACCATGATCCGTTCCAACAGCCTCCCTCACTGCGCAGTGAGAACATGTCAGGATTCCAGGCAGGAGGGCCTGGTCCCCTCAGTTAGCGCCCTCCGTGTAACGGATACACTGCAGAGGAAAATGAGGTGCCGCCTGGATGGAAAGTGTGAGTAAACGTCACTTAGTGGTATTTATCGTCTCCGAGAGTTGCAGCAGCGGGCCTTGCACCTCGCAGTCATGTCTGGAAGCAGCACCCGGCTCCGCATGGGGACCGCGTGGGAGAAAGGAGCCGCCGTGCACCCGGGGCCACCTTGCCCCCGAATCGGCGGCCATCCATCTGAGCTGTGTTGTTGGAAGATGGGTTTTTAGCCTTAATGGAATGCAGCCCGACTTGAAGTGGTGGCAGGCCCGCAGAATTAATTGCTGCGCGAACAGTTTCCTAAGCATTGTTAATTGTGTTTCCTGCGGTTAATTGTTTCTCCCGTCCCTGCATCATCCCTGTCACCGGCCCTTTCTCTCCCTCCCGCCGCGCTGGACACATAGCAACAGCGTCAGCCCGTGTCCAGGTTGAAATGCCAGACGGACGCGGCGCGATTATTGTCTGAATGGAAAATGTGTGGGGAAATGAACTCCTTATTGATTTGCAAATGAAGCATTTCTGAGACGGGGCTTGGAAAGAAGGCAGGTTGTTTAATCGCAGGCAGTCAAACAAAGCCGCTAGAAGCCACGGAGATGGGGGTGGGGGGAGCTGGTTGAGTTGGCTAATCTGATCGGGAAGTGGGGAGTTGGGGCAGACAGAGGGACGAGGAAAGCCAGAGGAAGCTTGGGCTTGGCGGTTTGGGGTGCATGTTGAAGTAAAGCAGGACTTGTGGGGACAGACGTGCTTGTCTCCTGAGCAAAGAGAAGAGGCTGTGCCTCAGACCTGCCTCTTTCACTGTGGGCAAGTGTATGGATTGTTGTTGTTGATGATTGTTTGTTTGTTTGTTTGTTTGTTTGTTTTTGGCAGGGTAGAAGGGAGAGACGAATTGTGATATTTTCATAAATGGGCCCCAGGCCACTACCACACCCAAGCTTTGCCCACAAAGAGCTGGGAAGTATTCACTTACCATGAAGGGGGGGGGGGTGGCTTATTTTTAAAGCTTGGAATAATAGTTGGGTGTGGGCTGGTCCCATCTCAGAAGCCAGACATTTGGAGCCATTTGAGGGACCTCCTGGTCAGAGCCCCTGGATCCCCAGTCTAACAGCAGCTGCATCCAGAGTGCGGGAAAGCCGGTGTGACAAGCAGCAGCGCCCTGCACAGCGCTTCCAAGGGGGCGTCTCCCCTCAGAGGTGGCGCCACTTGGAAGGTCTGGGCTGCTTTCTCCTTCCTCCTCTGTCCTCCACGGCCCCTCTCCGCCCGGGGCTGTGTACAGCAGCCGAGAGGAGACCTAACCCCCAGAGCTGTGCTCTCTGCATCAGCTGTTCCCTGGGCCTGGGGCCGGCTGCTTTTGAACTGCAGCTTCCTTAACAGGCCCTGGTTCAGCGAGGACACCTGGCCCTCCCCCCTGACATTTGCATTGCTGAATTATCTGCTCATATTCTCCTGGCTTTGTCTCTTCCGCAGCCATGCATCTGCTCGGACTCAATTGGCAACTCCAGCCGGCAGATGGACACACCTTTAACAATGGGATCCGGACCGGCCTACCAGGAAGCGATGATGTGGCAACGATGCCATCTGGAGGCAAAGGTGAGGTTACAGCTGCTGCTGGCCCTCTGGAGGCCAGGAGAACACGCAGAGCTCCCACCAGCTGGCTAATCCAAATCTGGGAAGATATGCAAAAAGAGAGAAAGGGGGAAGGTGAGGGGGGAGGGTGGGACGGGGAAAGGAGGGAGCGTCAGCTCTCCGAGGTGCAGAGCTGTTTGCTGTTCCTGTCTGTTGGCTGTGTTTGGCTGCAGCCTCTGGAGCTGGCGCGGCGCCTGCCTGGAACAATGTGCATACCTGTGCTATCTGCAGCCCCAGCAGCTCTGCAGAGCCTGGAAAACGTCCCGAGGCCTGGGCAG
Organism: Pipistrellus hanaki; assembly: GCF_964339955.1. Lineage (NCBI taxonomy): Eukaryota > Metazoa > Chordata > Mammalia > Chiroptera > Vespertilionidae > Pipistrellus > Pipistrellus hanaki. Next base: position 7,273,323 of record NC_140507.1, on the reverse strand, counting down.
AGCGGCAGCCCGGCGGCAGCGGGAGAAGGTCCTTCCTGATGAGAAAGCCCAGCGGAGGGAGCCCTCTCCTGCAGGGAGAGCTGCCTCCCAGGGGAGGAAGCCCCAACAGGCACAGCCTAGCAGCCTCAGGCTCAGAGCAGTTGGGCTTTAGGGGAGAATGAGGAGTTGTGGCAATTGGGGAGCAAAGCCTCTCTACCACAAGCAGTGAAAAGGACAATGGGAATGCTTACCGAAGCCATCAGACAAGGGTATTCTTACAGGGAAAGAAAGCTGCCAGCCAGGTGAAGCAGAAACAGAACCAAGGGAAGAAGCTACGGGCCTGTGGGATAGACTAAAACTATTATTTTTGCACCATCTTTTCTCTCTCTGTCTCACCATATATATATATATATATGGGTTCAACTAAAGTAGAAGGAATATGCTGTGTGACGCAGGTAAAAACAGACTATAACAGGGATTTTGTTATATTCTAACACAGATCACTTACAAATGCAATGTATTCAAAAGCTTCCATCTTTAAAAAGAAAAGAAAAAAGAAAAAAGACTCCCAGTGGCATCGTTCGACTAGCTGAATCCGGAGGAAATCACAGACGGGAGGGTTTCTCCAGACCCAGAAATTCTCACTCTGCCTCGGCACACGGAGGCAGCGCACCCCCACATTTCTTGAAATACCGCACAGGGACATTTAAAAGATGGGAACGGAACTAATGTTTACTGGGCTCCGGTTGGGTGCCGGGCTTAGCATTGCGTCACTTCAGCAGCTCTAAAGGGAGGAGAGATCATCTCGGAGACACTGAGGCCCAGGAGGTTAGAGAAACTTGCCCCGCCTCAAATCAATAGACAAGTACAAACCTGGACTCAGGTCTGTGCTCTGGGAATCTGTGGGCAAGCTTGCTGGTGTTTCCCTTAAATCAGCCGTTTTCCTCAGAGAAGATTTCAGAATCCATCCTCCCTTACAGGTGTGCCTTCGTTAGCAGCCCGAGATGCTAACGTTGCTGGAATTTTTCTCCCCAGCGCTGTCCTAATGCTTGCAGGGTGACTTTTGGTCTTCTTATCCAGTCTTTAATCACTGCTCTACTCACCTATCCTAATCAGAACCCGAAATTACCTTTAAATAAGCATGAACAAGTTTTGTCCGAGGATGAAATTATATGCTTTCCATTATCAGGTAACTAACACGGCATCTAAAGATAAAAAGCATACTTGGTCTTGACGGATCACGTCCTGCCTTCACTGACCAGAAAGCTCCCAGCTACTTGTGTTGGCCTCGGATTCCATCTCTTCACCTCCGAGATTTGAGACCACCTGCAATTCTGGTTTCTTTAAGACAGTGGTTTTCAGTTTTGACACCAGGGAAAACAGCCATGTCTGAAGACCTTTTTTTTATTTTAATCCTCACCTGTGGATATTTTTCATTGATTTTTAGAGAGGGAAACACATCAATTGGTTGCTCCTGCACATTCCCAGGCCAGGGAGGAGCCTGCAATTAAGGTACATGCCCTTGACCAGAATCGAACCCAGAACCCTTCGGTCAGCAGGCCGATGCTGTATCCACTGATCCAGACTGGCTAGGGCTGAAGACTTTTTGATAGTCATGGCATCCATTAGGTAGAGGCTGAGATGCCGTTGAACATCCTACAACACACAAGACAGCCCCCTCCCGTCCAAAATGGCAACCAGCATGCTCCTTGAGAAACCTGGGTTTGGGGGGGTCTCTCTTATATCTTACCCATGAGTGTCCTTGGATTCACCTGTTAGCACCCTGTCCTTTGGGAAGAATGCAGAATACATATCCGAAAGTGAATAGACATAGTCTATCCTCAGGCACAGAAATGTCTATTAAATGTGTATACATCCTGACATCATAGACAAAGTCTTTTCGCGTATTGTCCTTCACAAAAGGGGATCCCTGAAAAGCACTTAATTCTGTGAGTTAAGATCAGCCACTCGGCCCATTTGTGACTAAGCCTGAGCCTCCCCACCAGCTCAGGCAGGCACCTCCCACAGAGAGTGTGTCCTACCTGAGGGCATGGTATCTCCAATGACCAATGAGGAAGCACTTCTCATGGAAAGACCAGAATTTTCCCCCTCAGATGCAACAGGCTTCTGAAAATATTTTATAATTCGTGTAACAGCACCAGTTCAGCTATTTCCAAATGAGTTATGAGACAGGTGAAAATGGTTGCCAAGTCATTGTCCAATAAATTTTGTCAGTTGGACTCTTATGAAAAGGGGTGAGAATTTAAAATTGCTTCCAGTTGATGTAAAACTCTGAACATCTCTTTTCTGAATGAGACTGATGACTGAAGATATCAGATTCCTTCTTCAAATTGCTGTAAAGTTTGGTTTTATAAAACAATTAGACAGGCCCTAGCCAGTTTGGCTCAGTGGATAGAGCATCGGCCTGAGAACTGAAGGGTTTTGGGGATGGACCTCAGTTGCAGGCTCCATCCCAACCCGGTCGAGGTAAATGCAGGAGGCAACCAATCGATGTGTCTCCCTCCCATCAATGTTTCTCTCTAGGTATCTCTTCCCCTCCCTTCCACTCTCTCTAAAAACTCAGTAGAAAAATATCCTCTGATGTGGATTTAAAATATATGTTTTTTTTTAAAAAAAAATGATAAAATAAAGCAATTAGACAGTTTTTTTCTTTTTTCACATGTGGCTAGCTCTTTTAGAGAAAGTGACCTGAGGTTTGAATTTCTTTCCTCAGTGACCTCTCTCACTCCCACTCCCCAATTCTATACCTTTAGCTCACCCGAATCAATGCCAATGGACTGCTTTTCCAGTGTTTCAAAGAGACAATCAGGAACTATTGGCAATAAGTTAATTAAATAACACCCCCTCCATTTTGGGTGGTGTACAACAATCCATCCCTCTGCTAATGTTTTCACCAAAACACACCACACATGGCCAGGGAGGTTAATCTTATTAAGCAATTACCGGGGAAGGATCCAGCAGCAGCAAATTGAAATGTAAGCAAAACACGGACATGTGAGTCCCATCTACGATGGCACGTCGATAGAGATTTCATTACCTGGTCTTTAGGAGTGTTTACATTTCTCAGATTTGGAAAGAAACCTAATAGACAGCGCAGCCTACACACTCTGATATGTTAGTGGAAACAAAGCACTTGATTAATTAGTTAGGAGAGTGTGTTCTTTGGCCTTCGCCTTCCCGTTTCCATTTGTTGTTTCTCATGGCTTATTTTCACTCCCTTCTCTCTTTCAATTAAACCTCCACGGGGTCGGTTGTTGGGTTTCAGATCAAGAAAAGGGAGCCCACGCACTGCCAGAATCATTCACCATCTCGCGTGTATTTCTATGTTAAGAGGAATGAACTCATATGTCTTCATTACGCGAGCTTGGGGCACGTTTTCTATAGAGCTGGGATTAGAGAAGCCTTGAGAACAAAGATTCAATACCGTGTTCTGACCTGGTCAGATAACATAAAGGGAATCCAGTTTGATTGGCTGGGCCCAGTGGCAACGTGCACAAGCGCTTTCAAAGGGCACATCATAGGTAGCCAATTTGCTCATTGGTCTTAAGAAAGAATAACCTCCCAAGTAGGAGTTCATGGGCCATTCTGAAAACCTATCACTCACTTGAAATGTAAGGTGTTCTTTATAGGAGAGGTCAGCAAACTGCATCTTGTGGACCAAATCTGACCAGCTGCCTGTTTTTGCAAATAAGGTTTTATTGGAGCACAGCCGGTCCACTCATTGCCTGGGGCTGCTTTTGTATCATAGCGACACAGTGAAGTAGTTGCAACAGAGACTAGAATGAGGCCCACAAAGCCTAAAAATACTTCCCATGTGGTCTGTACAGGAAAAGTTTGCTGACTGCCCTATGGCATTTGCAAGCCCATTTCTACTTTTCTTGGTCTTATCTGGAACGACACAAATTATTGGAGGCTATAATTGAATTTTCTCTTCTTGACTAGAGTTGGGTATAATATAATCTCGGTGATTTTGCATGAATAGGTCCTCTATCATATAGGACTCTGTCATGGTGCAGCTGGATATAAACATGCTTCATCACTTGGCAGCTGCATGAATTTAAGTAGGTCATGTCCTCCCTCAGCCTCTGATTCCTCATCTGTGAAATGGTCCCCCTTGAGCATGCTGTCCAGCAGAAATGAGACAACTCTTGTAAAACACAGTTTGTGGGATCCAGAAATTAATAAGAGATCCGTGAATATTAGTTGTTGTCATTGACATCTTATAGCTGGTGCATTGAGCAAGCCTCTATGAGCTGCCACTTCTTATGAGATGCTGTATTTTTTGTTTAAGATATTTTTATTGATTCTTAAAAGAGAATAAGGGACTGAGAGAGAAACATTGATGTGAGCATCAAACATTAATCAGCTGCCTCTTGCCCACCTTGCATCGGGGATCAAAACCACAACCTGGGCATGTGCCCTGACCAGGAATCGAACTGGCAATCTTTCGGTGTGTGGGACAACCTCCTTCCCCCAACCAATTGAGCCAGGGCAATGTGCTCTATTTCCCAAAGGCAAAGTCTGCCTTCAGAATGTCATGATAGACAATCCTGCCGCATCATCCTCTTTTTTTTTTTTCTTCTTTTTTACCTTCTGAGTATTAGAACGAACCCAAATGAAGACTTCTTCATAGACATTAGCTTGACGAGGTCCGGGGGGAAGCAGGAGGGCCAGTGTGCTGGCCAGCCCGCCAAGGCGTTCCCTGTCTGGCTGCAGCCTGAGACCCATCTCTGCCAGCCTGTTTCAAGCCCCACCATTCTCAGTTTATAACTCGGCTGTAAACATTTATTTGTGCCTGGAGCACATTTCTTTCCTCCCCTTTGAAAAAAAATCAGAATTTCCAGATGGTATGCAAGTTGGAAGAAAAATGGCAAAGACTGTTATGCTGTTTAGAAGCATGTTTTTCTACACTTGCCCTTTCAGCAGAAACTTCGTAATGATTTTTAGTAGTTGGCTTAATACACGGGACTAGGAGCCAGATTAGCAGGGAGGTTGGTGATTCTTCCTCTGGCTCCTGTCTGCCTCTCCGTGAACACAGCTCGGGGTTTCAAAATGATCACTTCCCTGCATGAGGCTTTTTCAAAGTCGTTGAGGTCCCCGGAAGGGCAAGGGGTCATTAGGTTGGAGCCTGTCATTACAATGGTACATGTCTACTGGAAAATAGACCAATAGCCTATGCACCAACACAGCTCCCCTCGCTTTGGAGGCCATGTTCTACCAATGTCACAGACGGGTACCCCTTATGTGTGTCACGTGGCTAGATTTAGTTTCCTATTGTCACCTGCAACTTCGTCCTAAGTTGCATAGTGTGTGTTATACCCAGCAGCATTGTGACTTGACGTGAGTATTAATCATGAGAGCCAGTTCCCTCCCCACCACCGTTGCCCTTGCTTGCCTCGGCACTCTTCTCTTTTGGAGTTGCCTTGTACACCCAGGGACTGGTGTCTGGATGCACACCTTGTTGTATCTTTGTACTCAGCCCAGGATGGGGAATACAGTCAGCGTAGTGGTTAGATAGGTGAGATTCGGTATGAGTCAGACATGGCTGTCAGTCAGACATGGCTGTCTGCCACATAAGAGCTGTGTAACCTTAAGAAGGTCACTTTACTTCTGTGGTCCTCTCATCTGAGAAAAAAAATGGGGGGGTCACAAAGGTGTCAGGAGATTACATGGCAAATAGTAAGCCCTCAATAAACGTTAGCTGTTGTAAATCATACTAGCGAACTGAACTAGGATAATGCAGGAGCAAGACCTCTTGAACAGCCAGATGTATAAATAACTATTGACCATTTGTATGCCATAAGCATCTGTAGATGCAAGCAGTAGACCTTTTTTAATTAAATTCAAAATATGGTAGCAGTTAACTACTTAACACTATTAGGGACAAAGTGTTGGCCATTTTTACCTTAGGTGACAAATTGAGATTTCCAAAGATCTAAAGGCTACGTACTTTCATAACATCCTTCAATACTTAGTGCTCCAAGCACTAAAGAATTATGTAAAAATCATTATTGTCATGTGATACCATGACTACCACCAAGGGAGCAGTGACACTCAGGATGGAAATCTGTCCATGACGAATGGCCAGCCAGTGGCAGGGTGGAGGCCGCAGAAGAGCTAGAAACCAGGGCAGTGAGCACGTTTTTAGGACAGTGGTCAGCAAACTGCAGCTCTTTGGCTCTTTGGCTCTTTGGCCCCTTGAGTGTGGCTCTTCCACAAAATACCATGTGCAGGCACGCAAGTACAGTGCAATTGAAACTTCATGGCCCATGCATGGAATTCAGTTTTCGGCTCTCAAAGAAATTTCAGTGGTTGTACTGTTGATATTTGGCTCTGCTGACTAATGAGTTTGCTGACCACTGTCTTAGGAGAACCTTCCCGCCCATCTCTTGATGAAACAGAACCCTCCAATGGTTGTCCTGATTCCCCAATAAATGGAAACGAGGTGTAATGACTGAAGCAATATTCTGAATTCAACTTTATTTGCAATAGATAAAAGTATGTGAGGCAGAATAATCTGCAAGGCAGATTTATGCCAAGGTGCCTCCGGAGTTTGGTTAAGTACAGGAAGTACGAAGATGAGGCGTCATTTCCCCGGTATGATGAGGCGTCCCTTCCCGTTATCTCTTGTTTGGGGAATAGTCTCGCTGTTTCCATAAATGAATTATGGCAACGTTTTCCGAAATGATTAGCTCCTAATGTGGCCATGGAAGGCTGTCGATTTGCTCAACATCAGTCTTATTTAACTGGTTGGGATTTTAGGGACATGTTTCTGAGAGAGGCAATAGCTTCCCATTTACACGGGCAATCTTCCGTGGAGCTATAGAGAGAGGTGGGCTCTGCTGTGAAATTGATCATTAGAGTGTTTGCTCCTAAAAACCCAGAAATCTCATCGTTAAGCCGGAGATGAACCAGCCAGAACGATCCTGTGTGAAGCATCTGCTTCTTAGGGCCACGTGATCATCATCTCCACTTGTCACTCAGAGCTCACAGACAGGAAGACAAGTTTGCCGCGGGGGCGGGCCGCAGCTCTGGGAGGTGTGGGCTGGCCTGCATCCGGCTTGCTCAGAACCCAAGGAGGGCGGCCATACTTTCAGAGAGTAGCTGCCTCATTCCTCCTCTCCTGAGGCTGCCAAATCAAGCCCAGCCTGGATCCAGGGGACTTTGGATGAAGGATGATGGGAATATGAAATAGACCTCAAGGTTCATGTTGGCTAAAGATTACCTTGCACTATTGTACAATAGATGCTCAATTAATATTTGTTGTATGAAAGTATGAGTGAATGAATGACCCACCAGACATTGCTCCCGATATTCATGAATCATTGTTAAATAATTGAAATCAGGCTATTCTTCACTAACACAGGCTGCACAGAGGTGGTACCTACCAGGAAGCAGCTAGAGTACATTTCAACGCCTGCAGTTTGGAGCGAATGAACTTGTGACTTTGTTTACTGGTGCCATAGCACCTTAATTCAGGTGACAGGTTCCTCCCTGCCTGCAGACGTATTGACCACTCATTGTATATTGATTTTGGCGGCTCTGGAAAATAATGGCCTATTTCTTTAAGGCCAACTTCACCCCTTGGCCCTCTGTAGTGAATTATGCCTACACTAGGCAGCCTATATTTTAAATTAGACCATTATAAATTGATCCTCCAAATCTGGGATCATAACAGTGTTTTTAGGTAGCACAGCAACATAATAGAAAGACGTAGCAGCACCTACAAGTCAGGTAGGACATGTATTACCCCAATTACTCCTCAGAAGGAGCCCATTATGCAGATGAGCAGGTAAACTCAGAGAGGGCAGTGATTAGCCTGAAGGCACACAGCTCAGAAGTGTCTGTGATGGGATTCAAGCCTGGGGCTGACCATGGCCGTGCCACTGCACCTTCTGAGGTCTCAGACACTCTCAGTGGGAGAATGCCTTTCCTGGAGGTAAATGTAGAAAATGCAGGACTTCACTTCCTGTCCCTCAATGGCAGCCTGTTAGGGACCAGCCATGTTTGTGGTCCTAGAACAGCTGGCACAGGTCAGGAGTGGGTCAGTTTGTGGTAGGGTGGTAGCCTGGCCTCTGCTGCTGCCCTTGACCTTAGAGGCAGCCCAGACCTTCACTCCTGGACACCAGCCCAGGGCCTGAACCTCCAGGGACAGTCACTGACTTGGTCCCTGACACTCTGGTGGCAGCAATTGGCAAAAAATACCTTTTTTATGTCTGTTGAGGCAGTACTTACAAAATAGGGTGTTTTTTTTTCTCATTGTTTTATAAATTACAGAGGTTACACAACTCATTGTAAAGATTTTTTAGAAATATGTAGAAAAGGTCTTTTCTCCTTTACTATATAGAATATTAGTGTAACAATTGGAAAATTTTAATAATGTCTGTAAATTAGACAAAGCATTGTATCAATGCACATCTGGAGAATTTAGTTTGAAAGCAATCATCAGTTTTTAACAGTAATGATAGCTTATGTTAAATGAATCAAATTTTTTAAAAGTGAAGTCACCTTCCTCCCTCCTGCCAACAACACACACACACACACACACACACACACACACACACACACCCTTGATAGCATGTGCCCAGAGATGACCCTCCTGGCTTGCTCTGTAGACAGCAGTAGACTGCAGTGAATGCCATTTACAATATCTTTGGGTCCAAACCACTCTAATGCAGATAAGCTAGGCCTGCCTGAACTGGCCAGCTGCTCAGTGGCAGGGAGTTCTACCAGATAGTGTATTTAGACCCCTGTTCCTTCCATCAAAGGTTGAAAGTCATTAAGCAACGGGATTAGGACCCTTGACTTTCGGTTCTTGATCTAAACACCTTTTCGCTGTACTCCAACTCTCCTGGTTTATGCATTTGTTTATAAGATCTTACACAAAAGATAACTAGGAGTTTACTCATGATTTTTCTAAAAGATTCTCAAGGAAGTTTCCTTTAAATGGTAAATATTCCCATAGAACTTTCAAAAGGTAGTGTTGTGTGTGTGTGTGTGTGTGTGTGTGTGTAAGTGAGTTTACTTGCAACTGTGCACAGTGAGTCTTCCTTAAGGCGCCCATTCCACCCAGTAATCACAGGGGTTGGGTAAAAATGCCCATCCGATGGGCAGGAAAACGATTCAGTTCAACAGGCGTTTCTAGAGCCGTCGTGGGTAGCTAGTGCAAACCACGGAGAACCGGAGGTGAATTCGCAGGTGTGCCTGACCGCAGACAGTGCAGTGTCTAATAAGAGAGACGGGAAGGTGTGCAAAACCAATCCCAGTACCTGCAACAGGAGCCGTGGCAGCGTTAAGTGTGGCTATGGGAACGCGGGGGAACAGCCTATTTTTCTGGTGTGGGTGGGGCTGTAAAGGAAAAGAGAGCTTCAGTGTGAAGGTGAACTGGATCTTAACTTCAGTGCTACTCAATAAAGCAGGTTTTTCAATAAAATAAGCGAATCAATCAAGTAATCACTTCCACCAAAAATCAGTAAAGGGAACAGATGATTTCTAATTTTAAGCTTGTTCCATCCTAGTTATTTTGTTCTATTTCCTAAGTATACCCTCCTCTCTTTTTCGGTAGACAAAGAGACAGACAAACATGTATACGTGTCTACACATACTCACGTATACAGACATATAGATCACACACACAGTGTTTGTCTTTTAGAAAATCCTTTACTCTGTAAAGAAAGCCAAATGCTTTCCCTTATTTTCATTCTTTTATTTAATTCAGTGCAGATAGCTAGCATTTATTTTACTATACTTGTGGGCTAGGGACTGTACTAAGCCCAGCTTTGTGTACTTCTGTTTGTTACTCCCACCCTGTGAGATAGCCACTCTTATCATTCTCGTTTCTCTAAAAAATAAAATTAAATTAAATTAAAATAAAATATAAAATAAAATATAGGGGCCAGAGAGGGTAAACAAACTGCTGCAGGTCATCTATCAGGAAGAACCGGAATCAGGATCCGAGCCCAGTTCTGCTGGCTGCAAAGCCTGCACTTCATTGCCCAAGGGCACTGCCTCCTTTGGCGGATGGGACATGAAGAATGGGGGGTGCCGAAACCCTAGGGAGGACGTGTGACACCTGGGAAGACAGCCACAATCACAGGTGGCGGCAGCTAACTTACTGAAGTCGGTGTCCTGAAGTTAGGGTCCGGTAAAAGAAGGGGATCCCACTGACCTAAGAACCAAACTTCTGCGGCTCCGTGTGCAGGCCACTCCCTGCACACCTGACTTTCTCAGACCCCACTGAGCTTTCAGTGGCAGAGCAGAGGCTCGAGGATGCTGACTTCCTGCTTCTTTATATCCTGTCATGATACCAGCAACCCTGAAAGCCCAGCAGACATAAAGGAAAGTCCTTCTTATGAAGCTGGAAGATGAATAATTTATTTATATTTTTTTATTTTTATCCACTTCATTGGGGTGATATTGGTTAATAAAATTATATAGGTTTCAGGTTTACAGTGGTATAATACATCATCTGTAGATTGTATTGCATGTTCACCACCCAATGTCAAGTCTCCTTCCACCACCATTTGTCCCCCCTTTACCCATTTCTTTATTCTTTAACTTACTGATATTGCCACACTACAATTGCTGGGGTTGCTCTGGGTCACTCTCCAAGCCCTTAAACTGTTCTTCTTCTGGGGTCTTTTTTACTACATGTCTCCTTCACTGGGTCTTTTTAACATAGCCCTTCCCCAAAAAGGCCTTAATTTGGAGGAAAGGCAGGAGGTCTATCTGAAGCAGCATTTTACGCACAAATTAGTTTCCAATTTATAATAATCAGAGCTTCTGATCAACTGGTGACAATAAGTGTTTCCCCGTGCACTTGTCATGACATTAGCAAAATAAAGAATACACTTTAGGCTTAGAGCCTTACAGATAATAATGATGCTGAAAGCTAATTTCTATTTAGTATTTACTTTCTGCCAAAATTATTCTAAAAGCTTCTCGTGGATTCACTTGCTAAAGCCTCACAGCTATCCTGAGAAATAAATAATAATGGTGTTTCAACTATACAGATGAGGAAAGTGAGGCAGGGAGAAGTGGTACCTTTACCAAGGATCAAAGCTGGGGTTTGGCTGAAACCGGTTTGGCTCAATGGATAGAGCGTCGGCCTGGGGACTGAAAGGTCCCGGGTTCAATTCCAGTCAAGGGCATGTACCTTGGTTGCAGGCATATCCCCAGTAGGGGGTGTGCAGGAGGCAGCTGATCGATGACTCTCCCTCATCAATGTTTCTAATTCTCTATCTCTCTCCTTTCCTCTCTGTACAAAATCAATAAAATATATTTAAAAAAAAAAAAAAAAAAAAAAAAAAAAGCTGGGGTTTGAACCAAAACAGTGTCAACCCACAGTCTCTGCTCTTACATATTACACAACGCTCTTCTCCCTTCAGGCAAGCATTCCATGTCTATGAGCCAACATCAAAATGCTTGAGGAACAAACCATCTAGTCCCACCTAAACATCGGAACCGCTCAGGACTTCCTAGTTGTTTCTTTTCTTCTTACCCGTGTTCTACGAAGGAAGCTTCCAAACTTCTCTCAGGAGCCCATCCTCAAGTTATCTTTTTATTCTAGAGGTCAAGAGTTTCTTCTTAGGGTCCAAAACAGTGTTCCCCCTGCTTTATCTTAAGCTCCTATTGGCTTATTATTTCATCCACTATTGAGCTACATACAAATGAATCATCACCTTTCTTGCTAAGGAAAAGAGGGGGGCGGGGAATAACTTCAGACCCTCATGTCACTCTGTGGAGTTTGTTTATAATGTAGATATGGAAACCTTCAGAGATCCAAAACGTTACGTCTTATTTGACAGATGGAGGGACTGGCCCAAGGTCACCCCCTAGTCTTGTCTTGGGAGAGCAGTAAGATAGGAAAGAGCCAGGTCTACTCAGGGAGGTAACTTCCCTTCCCTTCCATGCTGATCTAGTAACCATGCCCTCTCCTGACCACCCAAACCCTCTGCAATGTGTAGTGGCCACGTACAGAGAAATATTTTCAGAAGTTTCTCCATTCTGGAATGCAGAGGGGAGCTTAATTCTAATCCTATGCCTATTGGCCTAGAATCTTATGGTAAGCAAAATAAGCCAGACAAAGAAAGACAGTATCACATGAACTCACTCATATGTGAAATCTAATGAACAAAATAAACTGATGATCAAAAATAGACCCAGAGACATAGAAGCATGGAACAGACTGTCTGAACCTCAGAGGGAAGGCATAAGAGGGTAGGTGACATGAGATCAACCATTGAACATTTATGCATATATGCATAACCTATGGGATATAGACAATGAGACTGGGAGGGGAGGGAGGGTGACTGGAAGAGGTCAATGAGGGGGGAAGGGGTGATTTATGTAATACGTTCAACAATAAAGATTGGGGAGAAAAAGAAGTTTCCAGACCAACAAAACCATCAAACTGACCATTGAAAAATGAAAAGACTTCAAAACAAAAATGTCTTTGATTCTTTTTGTGTCTGGTTTCAGTTGGTTCAGACCAGTAGTCAGCAAACTCATTAGTCAACAGAGCCAAATATCAACAGGACAACGATTGAAATTTCTTTTGAGAGCCCAATTTTTTAAACTTAAACTTCTTCTAACGCCACTTCTTCAAAATAGACTCGCCCAGGCTGTGGTATTTTGTGGAATAGCCACACTCAAGGGGCCAAAGAGCCACATATTTGCCGACCACTGGTTTAGACATTCTCAAGAAGGTAGGAGATTAATCTTATTTTGTTTTTCAAGTTCAGAATCCATTGGAAGGAATCACAAATGACCTTTATAAAACTAGCTTCCTCAGAAGTGTGGGAGGCACTAGTGATTTAAAAATCTTCTGCTGATATAAGTAGCCCTGAAGCTCCTCTGATTACAGAGATAAAGGGTGCTGGGTGTGGGCAACTGATTGTTCCCTATAAGTGATTCCAAAGAATGGGACAGTGATGGTGCATCACTGGCACCATCAGAGCAGTGTGGTTTCCTCAGGGTCCTTAGGCCCCTCCTCACTCATGGAAGGAGTCACTCCCAATATTAGGTCAGCCTGAGATCAAGTCCCCATTTTCTACTGAGTTATTTTATTTCCTTTGGACTGATTTTTATTTACTGTTACTTCTTTTTTTTTTTAATTTTATAAAATTGTTGGCATACACTGGACTGGTTTGTGGCCGGAAAGAATAATTACAGGCTGCAAGAATTAAACATGCTGCCAAATTAATATCACTCTCCCTGCCCTGCTGATTTTTTTTTTAACATCCCAGTTATATTCAGGGTCGTTGCAAGCTTTGCATGTACTGAGCAGACTCCAGCTCTTATTATATTTGATCAGCAAAGGGCAGTCACGGAAGTTTGAGAAAGCATTATGCCAGTATCTCCAATGCCCCGGGGTCTGGATTTATAGCTTTGTTATTTAATACCTGAATGTTTTAAGCTGTGACTTAAAGAGGAACTTGCCATGAGTTTAATCTTAATATGTTTTGCTTAAATCCTGGCGCATCACTAAACAGAAATGGAGAGCCAGCTCGTCTGTACAGATGTTGCTGACTTGACATCAACCCCTGTTTTCCAGGGCCCTGGTCATTGAAAAACAGCAGCATAGACAGTGGCGAAGCAGAGGTCGGTCGGCGCGTGACCCAAGAAGTCCCACCAGGCGTGTTTTGGAGATCACAGATTCACATCAGCCAGCCCCAGTTCCTCAAGTTCAACATCTCTCTCGGGAAGGACGCTCTCTTCGGTGTTTACATAAGAAGGGGACTTCCACCATCTCATGCCCAGGTATGACCATGCTTGATCTGACCATGAGTTGTCACTTTAAAAATACACACACTTCACACCATCTAGGATGGCTGTCATTAAAGGACGAACAATAACAAGTGTTAGCAAGGATGTGGAGACGTTGGAACGTTGGTACCTTGCTCCATGGGTACGTTGCTATTGAGAATTTGAAATGGTACAGCCACTGTGCAAAAGAGTTTGACAATTTTTCAAAAAGTTACATGTAAAACTACCATATGACCCAGAAATTCTACTTCTGGGTATGTATCCACAGAGGATTGAAAACATCATTTCTCATAAAAATATACACACGAATGTCATAGCAGCATTATTCGTATAGCCCCAAAGTGGAAACCACCCAAATGTCCTTGACTGACGAATGGATAAACAAAATACAACATATCCTTACAGTGAAATATTATTCAAACATAAAAAGGAATGAAGTGTCATTACAGCTAGGATATGGATGAACCTTGAAGCATCATGCTAAGTGAAAGAAGCCACATACACAGGGCCATGTATTCTATGATTCCATTAATATTGCCCAGAATAGGTAAGTCCACAGAGGCAGAAAGGAGACTAGTGACGGCCAGGGACAGAAGAGGGTAACATTGGACTGACTACTAGGAGGTATGGTGTCTCTTTGGGGAGTGATGTAAATGGTCTGAAATTAGATCGTGATGATTTCACAGCATGGCAAATATTCTAAAAACTATCAAACTGTAAAATGGTGAGATTTATGTTATGTGAATTATATCTCAAAAAACAGTAACATCCCTACCTGATGAAGTCAGCTTTGCTAGACCTGGGGGTGACTCCTTGGGTACTTAATGTTCAGGCGTTCTGGTTATTAGATTAATTTGTTAAAATTTCACTAGGAGACATCCCACTGGCTAAAAAAAATAGTGACAAAATTCAGCAGCTGTGTCTCTGAGACTTCCCTGTTCTTCCTTGAACCAAGCTCCTTGGGAAGCCTTGGGCACCGCGAGAGTGGCCTTGTTCCCAGGGCTGGGAATGAAGAGATTGGATTACTTGATGGATGTCATTGTTCATCCTCTCATCCCTCCTTTAATTTGCCCCGGTAGGGATTGTACTGTACACACCAATGGGGATAAATGAACATCCAACTGGCTTGGTTTTCTCTTCCAGTAAGAATTGTATATCCAGAGGAAACCCACGTTGGGGTTTCTCGCCTCATTTGCTTTCAGCCGGCGAGTCCATACGGAAGTACATTAGGGAAATACTCCAGGAGTATTCCATACAGTCAAATATGACTTTAAAATGTGTTGGAAAGGTATTCACCTAGAAAAGTCAATGGGAAGAATTGAAATCTTTAAGCCCATTAGCAAAAATAAAGCAAGGGGGCACTATTTCTTTGTATTTAGTTCATGGCAGGCATCGCTAATTG
Organism: Pipistrellus hanaki; assembly: GCF_964339955.1. Lineage (NCBI taxonomy): Eukaryota > Metazoa > Chordata > Mammalia > Chiroptera > Vespertilionidae > Pipistrellus > Pipistrellus hanaki. The sequence goes on along the minus strand of NC_140507.1, from coordinate 7,258,154 downwards.
ATGACTGCACGTTTTCCTCACTGAACTCAGTACAAGTCTCTCCAACAGGATATCCCTAAGGCAGCCACTAACGATTGACCAGTGTTGACTCTTAAGATGAAACCTCTTTGCAATCCCATCTTTACAGCCTGAAATGATCGACGTAAGGGACTATTTCCTTTTTGGGCAGGGAGGGCCATGCTATAGGGACCAGTATGGAAAGTGGATGTCAATAGAACAACCATCCATCCACACAGAAAAATATTTACTGGTCTAGGCACTGATTACCCAGAGATGAGTTAACGTAGCCCTGGCCAAGCTCTTGAAACCAAAAGCACAACTCTTTTTCCAAGAGCTTCTCATCCAGAGAAAGAGGAATTCGGCTGAGAGGAGTCCCAGAGGCACTTCTGTGACTTCGGCCAGGCGCATGGCAGAGTGCTGCTCTGGGAAGTTCTACAAACTGTGAGGTGGTCTCCTTGAACTTCAGGTGCCATTGCTCCTATGGCAGCATAATGAAGGATTTGCAGTGGTGAAATCTGCCTTTTTTGGCATTTTTCAAGCAAGGGTAAGCATGCCTCTGGGTACAGCTGAGCATAGCTTTCCTCTCAGCCAGTTGGATGCAGGGAACTTGCTGGAAAAAATCACTTCGTCCCAGCATTGTTTCCAGAACCAATAACCCCCTTCCTTTGCATCCTCTGAGCAACGGAAAAGCCGGTGATCCGGGAAATCGGTCAGGTAACTCTCTGGAACTGTGTGATAGTGGGCAGCAGGCAAACAGACTCTCCCCAGTTCCCCTGCTGTGCTGACAGTTAAGACTCAAACCCTCAGCGACAGTGTCTTTTCTGCTTTTGTGGCTACACCCACACTGTCCATCTCCTGCCAACCCAGTGATAGTTCCAGTGATCGTCCTCTCAAAATAGCTCCACTCCCGGGACAGGCCCGCCCGTCACATTTCAGGGGGAGAGAAATGAATAGGCATGGGCTGATGTGCTTGAAGGGTTTCCTTCCAGCTGCCAATTTGGAAGTTTAGTGTGCATTGGAGGGTCAAGTAAGCGAGACGCAGTGCAGATGCTTAGAAATGAACAAGACAGGTACAATATAGGGGCGCTTCTCTTAAACAGGAAAGGAAGGGAAAATATGACTCCCTACACATTCTCACACCCGTTCACTGTCATTACATGCATTCACGTCCTTTTGATGGGCTCCATTTCCTCCAGGAGACGGTGCTTAGCTCCTTGCAGGGATAGGTGACTAACTCATTACAGAATTTCTCATTTCTATTGGCATATCCTATCAAGGAACCTAAGTTCTATGGGGATTGGCAGTCTAGCCAAGGTGACTCTTATGAGCTGGAAAGAGAGAAAAAGGTGGGGGGTGGGGAAGAATATGAAATTCTATTGGCTATGTTGCATGTAATGGCTATGCTTAAATTTTATTGAGTATTAATAAAATAATAAACCTTGTAGGCTCTGACCAAGAACCTACAAGGTTTAGTATCCATGTCCAAGGATATTAAGTACAGAGAGAATCATTTCTTACCTGCTGAAATTTCCCAAGAATCAGAGCCTGTCCCAGTTGACTTTTGGAAAGTGGCGAGAAGCAGTGCTAGAGAGGCAATGTGGCAGAGAGGAGAAAGTCCTGCAGGAAAGAGAGAACTGAGAATGGAGGCCCAGCTACCAGGTGTTAACCAGGTGACTTTGGACATGCCCCTTAACCTCTTTACCCTCAGATGTCTTCTCTACCTGTGTGACCAGCCTCACACTGTTGTAATTACACAACAATAATAAAGGTAGGATGAGAAAACACAATATAAGGATATCATATGCAAGCTATCACTGTACTAAGCAATTCTGTGTGGCCCTAGCAGATCCTGAATAGACATAGGCGACTGTGTAAACATAGCTATTTAAAACAAAAATTAATTTTCTAGTTTCATTCCTTCTTATTAAAGAACAAAATGTTTTCATTCAAGGAAAAAATTAAAAACAAAAGGAAGGATATAAAAATATAATTTGAAGCAGTCCCTTTTTGCCAAATATTTTGATAGAATTTTTGATATAATAAAACATATTTCCGGGGGGGTGGGGAGGAATACCTCAGAATTGGAGTGGCTTAAAACGACAGAGGTTATTTCTTGTCTATCCAGAATATCAATGGTTCCCAACCAGGGGCACTTTCACCCCTCCCTGGCGGCATTTGGCAGTGTCTGGGGCTCCGGTGGGTTGTCACCCTGAGAAGAGATGGGTGGGTGGAGACTGGGTGGGTAGAGGCTGGGGATGCTGCTAAATGCACAGGACAGCTCTTCACAAGAAAGAATTATCTGCCCCCGAAAGTCAAACGTGCTGAGGTTCGAAAACCCTAGGTCACATGCTCGTCTTTGGTGGCACTGGACTTTGCTCAATGTCAGCCTCATTCAAGGACATAAACCTATGGAACCTCCACTACCAGACATGGGACTACAACAGGGGGGAGAAGGTGGTGAATTGTCCACCAATCCCTAAGAATGCTACTTAGGGGTGACAAGTATCATTTAAACCCCTCTCGTATGGACCAAAGCAAGTTGTCCTAACTTCAGTGGGGCAAGAAGTAGAATCCTGTGATGTCCCTGATTAGAGGAACACCAAATATGTCCATGAAAGGCCCTGATCACTTACAATAAAATGTGGGGATGCCCGTCCACCCAGCCAGTCTTTGTGAGCCCCCTTCATTCTTTTCTCGAAAGTACCCCTTAAGGGTCTTACAGGATTGGTCGGCTTGCCCTTCTGGAAGTCCCCACCACTCACAGAGAGGAAGTGCCCATTTGGTTTACTTGATCTGGTGCATTAATGGGGTATTCTCGTTGTTTACTCTGTGTCAGGTTGAAAGGTAGATGTTACGTTGTCTTTTAAAGGCAGCTTTTTGGCTTATTTCACTCAGCATGCAATCAACGAAAGAGAAACACCACATGACCTCACACATCGGTGGATGATAAAGATCTTTATAAACTGATGAACCAAGAGACAGATATAGAGAAAGTAAAGCAACAGGCAGACTGTCAAATTACAGTGGGGAGGGTAGGGATATCAGGGGGAGATAATAGATCAACCGAAGGACTTGTATAAATGCATATAAGTACAACCAATGGACATAAAACTATGGGGAGGGAGGGGATGTGTGGGAGGGAGGGAGGGGGGCAATAAAAAAAAAATCAAGAAAATATGTAAAAAATAAATAAATAAATAAATAAATAAATTAAAAAAAATAAATAAATAAAAAAAAAAATAAAGGCAGCTTTTTGATAGCCTGCATTGCTTTTGTTAAGACCTAGGCCCCAAAAAATAGAGAGTTGGCCCAAGCCAGTCAGAACCTACCAGCTTGGATTCCTTATGGGAGTGGTGTGTAGAAGGAAGCCGGGCACATCTTGCCAGATCTTTGCAATCCTACAAACAGTGTCGAGTTGCTCGGCCCAGTTCTAGAGAGGAAACATCAGACTTTACAAAGGAATCAGAACCTGACCCAGCTAGAGTGCGAGGCACCCAGTAAGCCTCAGAGGCCTCGGCTGCAGAGTCGGGATCGGGTGGTTAAGGCAGCGAGCAAGCCCATCTGGCAGTTCCTCCCTGATTGTGGCGGGTGTGTCAAGCCAAGCGCAGTCCTCTGTGAGAACAAGTCAATAATCGGCAAATTAGGTTCGTGATTAGCCCCAGACAACAAGACGTCGTTCCCGCTTGGGAGCCCTGCCGAGACTTCGCCTTCTCCACAGTCCTGTTTAGCAAATATTACCGATGCTTAGTTCATCTCTCAGAGGATGGAGCCAGGAGCCGGGTGACTTCAGAGGCCTTCTAGCTGCAGGGGGCTGATTGGAGGGTGGGACTGGGGATTGAACGGCAGGAACACGGAAGGCGACTGCTGTTGACCCGAGCGCTTTCCGCTGGGATGCACACTCTTCCTGACGTGTCCATGGGCTAGGAAGCAAAACCAGCCATGCAGTAAAAAATGACAGCAGGGAGCTATTTAAGAGACCACAAATTGCCCCATGATCACACCCAATCAATGCAAATATGGCAGCTTGGGCATGTGTGGACAAAGATCAAGCATTCCTTTTTGTCCTCCTCGGGGGTTGATGAATGCCCCTCAATGGCCCTTTTTAAACTTGAATTTGTAGATGGCGATGAGTGGTGTCAGCTTTGGCCACCTCGGGGTATCCTCTCCAGTTGGAAAACTTATTTGACAAGGAGCTCTCTTTTTCCTTGTTCCCGCCTTGCTTGCCCAAGGAAGTAAATTGCACATGGTTTCGATTAGAGGTGGCACTACCAACCGAGTCCCTGGTGGGACAGAGTCGCCCCATTTCCTGAGCGCCCTGGTTCTGTCACTGCACCATCCTCTTTGCACCCTCCCCATGCCAGTTCACCAGTCAGATGGGCTGTGCCTGGACCTCATCCTTCGGAGGGCTGTGGGCTGTGAGCCTGCTGGGGAGGGAACACCCGGGCTGCGTGGGCAGCTCCCAGATCAATTGCATTTCCCTTCGAAGGGGATATTTTGACAGGCAGGTGAGCAGACCTCCCTTTCCAAAGACCTTGTGCTGTGGAGAATGAGTTTGTGAAACCAACAGAACCTTGGATGCTTCTGTGGTGGACCGAACATGCTTTCAGAAAGCTCTCTCTCAAGAGACCCCATCTGATTATCTAATGGCATCTGCACAGGAAGTGAAGCTACCGCTCCAGTGGGCAGGTACCCGACCGGACAGCACCATGCAGAGCTAAGGAGGAATCTCAGGGGAGGCTGGAGTTTTCCGAGAGAAGCGGTCTTGACAGAGGTGCAGGGAGGACACTGTGGATGCTTTCCCAGAGGGTCATGCTTGGGGAGAAAGACAGAAATGAAAAAGAAGAAATAAGTCTGGGCAAAGACCTATCTTCTAATGAAATCTTATATAGAACCCCAAGTGGACAAAGTGACAGCTAATCTAGTATAGTTTATAGTCCAAACCCATATCTGTTACTATAAAGTTAATCTCTGTGTATGTACTATATATGTACATACACAGAGATGAGAGAGAGAGAGAGAGAGAGAGAGAGAGAGAGAGAGAGAGAGAGAGAGAGAGAGAGAGAGAGAGAGACACTAAACTCCTAGGGTGGTCTCCTCTGGGAATAGGTGAAGAGAACAGGACTGAGAATTAGGTTTGAAAAGCATTTGTTTTATTTGTAATAAAGCATTAACGTTAAGGCGAGCTCCCTTCCCATCTCCCACAACTGGGCTCACAAAGACTGAAAGTAAACGTGACAAAATGTTAAGGTTTATTAATTTGAGTGGTTGAAATATGGGTATTTTCTACCAGAGTCTTTGCACTTTTCTTCATTTTAGTAATCGCTGTCTCTTTAAGAAAAGCAAGTCTGTGACAAGCTTGGGTCTGTTTTGAGTAAAACAAGCGTTGAGAGACTATAGAGGATGACGTGATCTCTATATTCATTTCATTTGTGCACTTCGTTTTGTTTGCACAGTTTTGAGAAAAATGACAATGGATGTCTGCAAGTAGTTCCAAACAGCACAGTGTTTTCCTTAATTGTCTTTTGTAAAGGCTCTGGCTACTCTTCAATTAAGTCGGTCCACACTCTTGAAAGAAGGTGGGTAGGAAATAATTGAGGGTTAAAGTATCTAACCGCTATTTTCTTACCTTAGATACACAAGTAGAGAAGTTGCACCCCCAAACTTTCCTAAAATTAGCTTTGAAACTCTTTATTTTTTTTAAAAAAAATGTCATTATGGGAGATGACACATTGGAAATTGCATTCCTGGCTTAACGTCCTGGCATGACCTTGTACCCCTGCCCTGCCTGGCACTTGGTTGAACAGAATTCACGAGAGCAGGTGCTTATCCAACTCTAAGCAGATACGCATCCGCGAGCATTCATCATCTATCACTGAGAGAAGACGTTCTCCAGGCAGAGGTCTCACCCATGTGGTGATCCCAGGCAGCATTGCAGGAGGGCTCCGATGTGCCCGGGACTGTTGTTACACGAATAACCGTAGCTGATCCTCACAACAGCCCTGGGAGGGAGGCAGCCCCATTTGACACAGGAAAGAACGGAGACAATTTAGGGGCACAGACCCGGTATGTAGTGGACACGGCAGCCAGGAGGGTCCTTTGTCTCCTCTCTGTGGGCGGGGTTCCCAGGAGCGTCCCCAGTGCAGCGTGGACACGGTCACTGATGAAGTTCAATGGCAACTCGGGTCCTGAATGGGAATTACAGTCCCGTGTAAGTGATGCTGGAGGTCTGGAGTCTCCTTTAAGGGGGTAGGGGAGGCTGGGTGAATGTGGGGCTGGCCGAGGAAGCACCGTTAAATTCTGCAACGGAGGGAAGGAACCAGGAACCGAGGTGACAGGGGGCACCTCCAAGAGGGAGGTTGTGATCAGGTAAAGAGCAGCAGTGGGAAGGTTGAGGAAAGCATCCAGTATGCTTACAGACGGACTTCTGGGTGTGCTGGGCCAGTCAAGCCAAAGGGATGCGGTATTGTTCTCAGGTCGTTCATCGATTCTGAGATGTGTGTGAGTGCGCGTGAGGCTGGTCCTCTGACATCTCTGAAAACAGGATGTGTTTTGCAATCGATGAAGCTGAGAGACAATGAAATGTTGGGTGTCACACTTCTGTGAGGCTATGAAAACTCGGTGTTTGCTCTGACAATTGGAGTGCCGTTGCAGATATAGCCTGAATTTCCCTAAATATGAGATTTTTTTCAAGTTTTATAATTAGTTCTATTTTTTGAGATAAAATCCTCATCAATCATTTTCTCATTGGTTGGAGGGGAAAAAAACACATTCATTTTAAGTGGCCTTTTTACTAATTCCAAATATTCTCAGATGACTAGATGTTATTGTATATACCAAATTAGTGTAGAGATTTCAATATATTTATACACACACACACACACACACACACACACACACACACACGAGATAAAGTTTAAATAAACATTCTGTGGAATGTCTGTGCTACTCTTCAGATACAAACAAGCTTGGACATAACACTGTGTTCCAGGCCAGACTGTCTGGCCTCAAATTTCAATCTCCAGTACCTCCAAGCTGTATGACCTTGGACAAGTCAGGCAGCATCTCTGGGCCTCAGTTACCTCAGCTGTAAAATGGGGATAACACTATTGTACATTCACAGCATTGCAGTAAGATGTAAATGAGGTCATCTGTATAAAGCACTCGGACCCGCACTGGCATGCAGAAATGATATAAGCTATTATTAGCATGTTTTTCAAAGCATCCAGAATGCGAGCCCCACAAGCCCCCAAACAAAACAAAACAAATTTCAATTGAGTTTTTTAAGGTAACTTTTATTTGTGTTTTTCTCAAAAAAGCAATATATGGTGATGAGAGAAAAAATAGAAAGCATTAACATTTTTACCATATTTTCCAGTTTTCTCTTCATGTATTGTAATCATTTTTATAAATATAGTATCATAGCATGGGAACTGTTTTTATCCTGCTTAATAATAGGGAGGGAACATCTTTCTAAATCTGAGTATTATTCCAGGAACTCCATTTAAATGCCTCAAAAATACTTCATTATATAGATTTAAAATTTTTTTAACCAACTCTTATCAAGACTGTAATCATTCAACAGTAAGCATCCTTGCAGTTATATTTTCATGTATTTTTTTAAAATTTCCTTGTGATGAATTCTTAAGAGTGGAATTGCTAGCTCAAAGGAGTTACAATATGTTAAGCTTTTATATCAATAATAATAATACCCATAAGAATAGCTCACAGTGAGCATGCTTGCCATGAGCTGGGCCAGACTCACCATGACCTTCAGAGGGAGGTACCCCTCTTCTTTTTAAAAAAATATATTTTATTGATTTTTTACAGAGAGAGAGAGTTAGAAACATCAATGAGAGAGAATCATCGATCAGCTGGCTCTTGCACACTCCCTACTGGGGATGTGCCCACAACTAAGGTACATGCCCTGGACCGGAATCAAACCTGGAACCTTTCAGTCCGCAGGCTGACGCTCCATCCACCGAGCCAAACCGGTTTTGGCGGGGGGTACCCCTCTTATCTTCATCCTGGGGATAAGAGAGCAGAGACTTGCCCAAGATTACACTGTTGTCCGATGAAAGGTCATGCCAGGCTTTGGGAGAAACCGACCAGCACCTGGGGTCTGTGCCTCTGTAATCCTCGGGAAATCATTTATGGACTGGACACATTCCCCATTTGCTCCCTGTCCACGGGGATACATTTGATTCATGTTCACAACCAGCCCACAATAGGACCCTCCTATTGACCTTGGGAGGAGGAGGAGCCAAACGCGACCTTTTGAGTAAGCCATTGGCTAAGGACAAAGATGAGAATATATAGTAAATAAGAAATCACATCAGCAAGGCACTGAGCTGTCAAACCTCCCTCCATTCTTCTGGCCTTATAGTAGAGCTCCTAGGGATAGCCTTGAGATGTTCACCAGGATCCCTGCATTATTTCTCACTTGGTCTTCAGAGCAATACCTTCCCTTCTTCTCCTGGGTTGGATCAAAAGGTAGCGTGATGAGGGCATGGCCTTGTGGGAAGATGGAATATAAAATCAGTCCATGCATGCACACAACACATATTCACTGAAGAAGGATGCTCTGGCTTTGAGGAGATGCGGACCTGATGAGTGAAGTGAGGATGGCAGCAGTATCATTGGGCTGTGAGATGCAGTATTGGGAGGAAGATAAAAGCTAGCTCTCGAATAAGCCTGGGCTAAATTTGAATGTTATCGGTGCTACGTTGTATGTCTGTGATGAGTCTCTGCATTCAGTTTTGCCATCCGTAAAATAAGGACCACAGCCCATCAGGTTGTTGTGAGAATAAATGAGATAATGCCCAGCAAATAGAAAGCACCCTATGGAGATCAGTCAATCAATCTGACTGGTTCACAGCCCTTACAGCTCACTCACAGGTAACCTAGCAACCCACGGTCTCTGTAGGGAGAATGGCAAGGCCTCAGGTTGAAACCAGTGATGATAGGAAAACTGGCTTTCAGCTGGTCCTCCTGAAGACTCAGATCAAGAAGATCGGGGGCTTCTGACTCAGTCCAGTGATTCCTGTCTCCTCTCCATCCTTTTATAAATGTGGGAGGTGGCAGGGGATTGGGGGACCTCTGCTGGGGTCTCATGCCCAGCCCCAGAACAGCTTTCATGGGATGGGGGAGAAGGTGGACAGCATGCAACCTGCTAGCTCTGCGCTATTGTACATTTCTTGGAGCCCATGCATGTATCACATACAGAGGTTGTTCCTGTCGGGGCACAATTAACGCATCACTTGTTAGCTGTTACTGTTACTAAAGAGTTGGGTACAGGAGGTTTAAGAGCCTAAAAATAAGTCACTGGGCCTAACTTGTGCGGGATTTTAGGATGGCTTCCTGCAGGAGGTGTTACCCAAGTGCCACCACTGGCCAACTCCTGACATATGTTATCTCACTTCATCCTCCTAGAAATGCTATTCTTATCCCCATTTCTCTAGAAAGAACAATGGCTGCTAGAGTCCTTAAGCAGCATAACCAGTGCCATGGACCACAGTCAGTGGCCAACCACGAACTTGATCTTGGATTCAACCCCGGCCTGCCTCAGCTTCCTCAGATGCAAAGTGGGGATAACGATGCATATTCAGTGGGGCTGTGTAATCATTAGAGAAGAGAGCACATGTGAATCACTTAGAACAGTGCCCTGGGCTTATTAAATGTTACCTCATTGTGTCATCTGAGCAACTAGTAAGCAAAAATACAGGGAAACTGCTCAGTATTTACTGAAATCTGCTAAAAGCATTTCCTAAAGAGGTCGTGTCTTCTCAGTAGTTGTATCACCAAAACTCCGCTATAATGGTATAGACTTCTCTTTGGGTATTATTTCCTTTGGGCCTAAATGTTGTTCATTTACCCAAGAAAAGTGATGTGGACTGTAACTTAGGAGATAAGTGACTTTTTTTGTAGAGGGATGCAATTTTGCTGAGAACGGGAAAAAGAGAAATGATAGAGGTATTTAGAACCGGTGGCCAGCGATGTCCTTTCTGAGGTCGTGATGTTTAGGCAGGTCAGGACCAACAAGAAGCAGGCCGCTGTATAAGGATGGGGAGGAAGAGCAGGCCAGGCAAGAGGCATTAGCTTGTGCAAAGGCCCTGAGGCCGATGGGCTTTGCATGTTCCAGGAAGAGAGGGTTGAGCCCTGTGGCTGGAACACCAGAAGGAGTTAGGAGGTTGACAAAAGGAACAGCCAACACCCAGCAAAGCCATCCAGACCTTTCCTGCCATCCTTTTTTGTTCACTTCACTGGGGTGTCTTCCTGTTCCCAGATGCCCCATCTGCTTCTGTTAAAGTCTGACCCTCACACTTCTGAGCTCTGCCTTCCTCCCCTGTCTCTACTCAGAGGCATCTGAGGACACCTCCACACCAGGACAGCCGCCAGAGATGCTGGCAGCTACAGCCGGGTTCTTAGAAAACTTGAATGAGTCCAAGTTCAAGTCCTCACTTGGCCACCAACCGTGGTCAATGGCACTGGCTGTGCTACTTAATATCTCTACAGCCACTGTTCTCTCCATAGAGATGGGGATGAGAATAGCATTTCTGGGAAGATGAAGTGAGATAACATATGTCAGCATTTGCCATTATATCTGACACATAGCAGGTACCCAGAAAAAAAAAATAATAGTATGTTCTTACTTTTGATGATTACTTTTTCCACTACTGCAAGAGGTCATGTGATGAAAGAATCAAGAATTCCACCATGGCCTGCCTGGTGTTGCTCAGTGGTTGAGCGTGGGCCCATGAACCAGGAGGTCACAGTTCCATTCCTGATCGGGGCACATGTCCAGGTTGCAGGCTCAATCCCCAGTAGGGGATGTGCAGGAGGCAGCTGATTGATGTTTCTCTCATCAGTTTTTCTATCTCTCCATCCATTTCCCTTCCTCTCTCTAAAATCAATTTTTTATTTTAAAAATTTTTTAAAAGAGAGTCCCACCATGTAGCTGTCTTCTTCGCTCCTCATTTTAAGGTACTGTGTTTGGATCCTCTGTCTTGGTCTACTTGATGCTTGTCTTGGAGCCTGACACATGAGTTGTCACAATCTACAAACACAGGTACTAGGTCCCATCAGCTTAGGGGCCTGTCCTCATGGCTGGTAGAGCAGTGCCTGAAGCTGGGCCAGTCAGCATTGCATGAAGTGGCTTGTAGGTAGACCTGAGAGTCGAGTCCTGAAAAAGACAGGGGGGCCACGCTAAGGGAAGCCAGCCCAGACTAGGCACGTCTCTGCCCCGTCATCCTTCCACGCTTCCCTTAACACTCAGCTTCTTTGGAGGAGAGACAGACATTGTGCTGAGCTTTAATGAGGGATAATCCAGGTGCACTTTGCTACAGGCCTGGCTGGAGGCAGAAGGAAATTTGTGGGCCCTCACGAGTGAGCCACCACTGCCGGTCGGCACTGGATGAAACAGAGACTCCATGGCAATGTGGCTTCAAGCAGCTCTCGCTCACACATGCTGCTTCCCTGCAAACCTACCCACAGCTGAGCGTGCCCTGCCATCTGAGGTAGAATCCACATCCAACATCCGTGGGAGATGTCAGCATTTATTGCTTCTCCCATCCACCTTGACCCTCAGCAGCAGATGGTCCAGATAGCAGTCGAGTTACTTTTCCCCTCTCCTGGGGTCCTGGGCTCAGGAATAACATCTTCCTGAAGGGCATGAGTCTGCCCTTGACTTTGCCCTCGTTGGCAGGTGTGTATCGGAGTGGCTTCCAGAAACATCTCTGCTGCACATGCCCTGCCTGTGGGCACCTTCGCTTCTGGGACAGTGACAGGCCCACACCGTGGTCCAACCTCCTCTGTTCTCTTCCAGCTCCTCTGGAAACCAGCTATCTTAATTACCATTCCTCCTCCGTCTCTGCCCAGAAGGAGCAGGGGGGGTGAGGGAGTTATAATTGGATCAAATATTTGCCGTGGTTTATTTCTCTGCCTCTCAAGCGCTCGTAAAAGTTGCATTTTCATGTCACTTTTGGGGATGACTGATGACTCAAAGGCACAGCCCTCACACTGCATGCCAACGAAGGCCAAGGAAAATGAGAGAACTTTGGGGGAAAGGGGTTTATTTGGGGTTCTGTGTTTAGTGCCAAGTAGAGAGAGACAAGCTGCCTTGGGAAAGACCTCCTCCCGCAGCCAGCCCGTGCGCACATACCCCCCTTACTGGGATTTGATCACATGCCCCTAATCCTCGTTCAGGGCTTCTGCGCATCTCTTAGGCAGAATGCACTATGGAGCAACCTTCTTAGTCAACCAAGCACAGCCCGGTCCCCTGAGCATCCCGTATCCAGGACTGAGCCTGATGAGGCTCTGAAGCAGAGGTGACAGATGTCCCTGGTACTAAGCCTGAGCGATCAATCCCTAGTGCAGGGACATAGAGAAGGAACTCTGGCCAGGGCCTGAGCTTTTGGAAAATGGCCTCCTTTGAGTGTCTGCCAGGCTGCCAAGTAAGCAGGCCAGGCCGCCGTCTAGGCATCCAGGCGAGCTGAGGCTCCCCTAGACCAGATGGCCTCTGTGCTAACCAGCTTCTCGCCGCGCTCCTGCTCCCCAGCCCTGGAAGGTCCTCTCTGTGTTTGGCCAGGCAGATCCTCCTTGTGTTTCTAGCCTCCAGCCCTTCCCCAGGTTACAGCAGCTGTAACTGATGCTGGTTGGTACGTGTTAACCTACAAATAGAGTAACAATATATTTCCAAACCAGAGCACTTTCTAGAACAGTGGTTCTCAATCTTTCTAATGCCATGACCCTTTAATACAGTTTCTCATGTTGTGGTGACCCCCAACGATAAAATTATTTTGTTGCTACTTCATAACTGTAATTTTGCTACTATTATGAATTGTAATGTAAATATCTGGGCTTTCCAATGGTCTTAGGCGACCCCTGTGAAAGGGTCGTTCAACTCCCAAACGGGTCACAACCCACAGGTTGAGAACCACTGTTCCAGAGTGAAAGAAGGAACAGGAGGTGTGAACTGGGATGGTCCTGAGTGAACTGGGCGAACTAGACTCCCCACACATAATAGGTTGGAACTTGACCAACAAAGGATGCTACCATTCCTTCCTGGGGGTTCTCTTGCCACCCCATAAGAAATGGATTCGATGCTGGGGCTGATTACAATCTCAGGGAGTGAACTGGGAAGGAAGAGAAGCATGAGGTCAATATCTGGGAAGGTTTCTGCTGAAATAATAAATAAACTTCAACATCCCAGTGGCTTAATTTAGTAAGCGTTCCTTGCTTGCTTGTGTTAGAATTTCAGGCTCTCCTCCAATTGTTGATTCTAGGGTCCAGGCCCCTCCTGCCTTGTGGCACCCATATTTTTGGCTTTAAAAGTGCTCTGTAGGGGACTGACTGCCTGGGATGTTGAACTGAGTACATCCCACAGCTCACATCCCATTAGCTGGAGCACCACCACATCCTTCCATCTAGTGGCAAGGAGGCTGGAAAGGAGCCAGACCTGATACGGACAGTGCCAGGCAATCGCTGCCACAGTGGTCACTATGGAACAGAGTCAAAGGAGGAAAAGAAGGAAGACAAGGGAACTAGCCAAGAGATCCCAAAGGAAGAAAGCCTAGGTTGTCCATTGTCCTATTGGTACCTGGAAAAGTGAGGTCGTAACAACCTTAGGAAGTCACCTCTCAGATTTCGATGATATATATGAATACACAAACACCTTGGGCCACGGTGTCCCAGAGGCATGTTCCGCACTGGGTGGTGTGTTAACCCCGGCTTGCTGACTGTAACACTACCCTTTGCTCTCTCAAGAAAGCTCATGAGAAATTAGAAAATTAAAGAATAAGTCTTTCTTATTGAATCCAATCCAACTTCATTTCTTTTCAGGGGAATTTGTTGACAAATTCTGTGTTTTATTTGTTCAATATCTAACAAATATTTATTCATCAGACTCCACTGGAGATCCATTAGATACAGCAGTGAATTATAATCATGATAGCAGGAACTTTTTTAAGGCATGCTTAGCTGTGGTTTGATATATATGAATAGACACTATTATTAGCCCCATATTAAAGGTAAGGAGACTGAGACACAGACAATTTAAATGGCTTGGACCAGTGTCACAGAAGTCACTGGCAGAGCTCGGATTCTAACCCAGGCAGACTAGCTCCGAAGTCCCCACTCTTAACTATGGTATCATGCAGATCTAATCCCTGCCGTCCTGGAGTTTGCATTCTTCTGAGGAGACTGACAGTACACATAAAAACAAATTATATCAGTATAGAGGGTGATAAGTGCTTTGAAAACAATTAAGCACAATAAAAGGACACGTACTAGGGACGCAGCAGCCACCATATCATCACAGCCCATGCTCTGGGCAAGAGCCACCAGCTCATGGTCCCTCTTTCAATGAAAACTGCCCTCCATGCTTCTGTGGCGGGATGCTGAGGGGCCGGCCAGAATAAATGTCCTCCCTCTCCTCTGACAAATGCCTCTTCCCGGGGTAATTGGATTGGTGGGACAGCCAGCACTGCCACGAGCCCTAAGCCATTTCTGTGCCCCTTGTCCTGTCAAGAGATGACGGATGCCCAAATTAATAATGAGCAATGACCCACACACGTAATCACCTTCCCCCAACGTTTTCCACGGGGGTGATATCCCGGCCCCCAGATGAAGTATATTCTTCTCACCTCGGCGCCGAGGCAGTTACGCTCATTCCTCTGGCTGACAGCAATTTGTGGGCATAGGTCCTGGTAGTCGGACATTGACGAGGTTGCTAAGGAACAAATGTTTTGGTTACAAAGGCCTCCGAAAGCAGCATCGCTTTGTCATATCACTTCACATCATTTATTTTGTCCCTTTAAGACAACCATGACCAATGGGATATGGGTCTGAGGGAAGCTAAATATACTTGCTTCCTGAGAAACAGGGGAAATTTCCACTCCCCAAGCAATGACTATCCAACCCCCCAGGTGTAAAAAAACAAAACAAAAACGAGGATCATGAGCTTCTCTTCTATTATTACGATTTGCAAGTAAGTGACTCATAATCACGAGGTACTTAATTAAATGGTTATTATTGCCCAGGCACTGCCCTAAGCATTACATCATGTCATCCTTATAGCAACCCAGAAAGGTGGGTGTCCGTATTCCCTCACAAGCAAACCAGAAAGAAGGTAAAAGTAGGTTTGCCCAACTTCAAACAGTAGCAGATGGCAGAGTCAGAATTCAAACCCAGGTTTGCCTGATGCCAACCTCTTTGAACTTAGGATTATAGGCTCTTTTATTTTCAGTGATCACATTGCAGATGAGAAGGCCAGCAATTCTGATGATGGGGAAGTCACATTAGTAGGCGCCTGGAGTTTCGTTCTATGAAGTTTGTAGAAGGGTTCCAGTTGATGTCTGTAACCTACAAAAATCCTTTTCATGGAGGGGAAGTGATGAGATGGAGCTTCACCCCCCATGGTGGTTTTTATCTGCTACAGTTTGAATGTCTTCTGAGAGTCACCGTGCAAATGACTTTTTTGGTTGCAGTGATTTTGAAGGTGTTCACAAGATTAGTCCATTTCTACCCCGGGTCTCACCGATTTTCTTGTCAACAAGAAAGAAACCCTGATGTCCTCTTCGCCTTTTCTTTCTTCCTGTCTGCCCAGCCCATGCTCAAACACTGTCCTCTCTGCCTCAGAAATGTTCCTTCTTGCCCTAACCAGTTTGACTTCTCTGGACCTCAGTTTTCTTGTCTGTAAAAGAAGATAGAAACAGCATCTATCTTATATGGTTTTTGCAAGAATGGAATTAGATTATGATGGGAGATTCTAACATGTATTTTGTGTTTGCTCTGTGCCAGGCACTGTTCTAATTATCTTTTTCCGCCCAACCTGTGTTGTTCAGTGGTTGAGCATTGACCTATAAACCAGGAGGTTAGGGTTTGATTCCCGGTCAGGTAAAATGCCCAGGTTACAGGCTTAATCCCCAGCAGGGGGGTGTGCAGGAGGCAGCCAATCAATGATCCTTTCTCATAATTGATGTTCCGATCTCTCTCTCTCCTTTTTCCCTCCTCTCTCTGAAATCAATCAAAACATGTTCATTATTTTCTTCCTCGCAACAATGTCAGTACTATGATTTTCACAGGTTTACAGATGGAGAAAAAGCTGGCAGACAGGGAGGGGGTGGAGAAAGAAGATGATAAAAATGAAGAAGAAATCAAACCGTTGGGTTTTAAAGCTTTGGGGATTTTAAAACTGAAGAAAAGAGATTGAAACCGTTAATAATACAACTATTAGCAGCAACTATAAGCATAGCAAACGGCAAGGGTTACTACAACATTTATGACTCATTTTACTGGAGGAGCTCATAGTTAAATGTACTGGGAAGTATGTCTCAGGTAACTGATGGAGTGGGAGGGGAAGGGATCACAGGACTGGGTTTGCTCTGAGTGTCACACGTATCACTCTCTTCTTCTCCTAGTATGACTTCATGGAGCGCCTGGACGGGAAGGAGAAGTGGAGTGTGGTCGAGTCGCCCAGGGAACGCCGAAGCATACAGACCCTGGTTCAAAACGAGGCCGTGTTTGTGCAGTACCTGGATGTGGGCCTGTGGCACCTGGCCTTCTACAATGATGGCAAAGACAAGGAGATGGTTTCCTTCAACACTGTCGTCTTAGGTAGGTCATGCCTCCCCGAGGTGATGTGTCACGGAGGGGAAGGGGGCAAGTTCTGAGCTTCTCTATAGAGGAGTCATCTTCCAAGGTGGTTCCTGCTGAGTGGAGGACAACAGCAGAATCCTTGATGTCAGCCTCAGACTATCACCCACCTCAAATGAGCCCCGACTAAAATAGGAATGCCGCCTAAATCCTGAGAGATTCACCGTGAATCCCAAGGATTCAGTGTGGCGGAGACCTTGGGTCAGACCACCTGGCCCAGTCCTGGCCGCATGACACAGGCAGGTCACTGGACTGCTGAGAGCCTCAGTTTCCCCATGTGGAACAGAACCCACTAGAGCCCGCCTCACAGGACTGTTGTGAGGACTAAATGAGATGAACATATAAATCTCAAATATTGACCACGTCAGCTCAATTTCTCTTAAAAATCAAGGAAAACTTGCCCTGGCTGGGTGGCATGCGGGGGGCAACCAACCAATGTTTCTGTCTCACATCAATGTATCTTTTTAAAGCTTTGGGGATTTTAAAACTGAAGAAAAGAGATTGAAACCGTTAATAATACAACTATTAGCAGCAACTATAAGCATAGCAATAGTTGCTGCTAATAGTTGTATTATTAACGGTTCCTTCCACTCCTCTCTCTCTCTCTCTCTCTCTCTCTCTCTCTCTCTCTCTCTCTCTCTCTTCCCCACTTCCCCCCCCAATTCTTTCTCTTTAAAGTCAATAAAAATATATCCTCGGGTGAGGTTAAAAAGAAATCAAGGAAAGCTCAAATCACAAAGCTTAAAAAAATAAAAAAATATAAATAAATCAGGGTAAAGACAGATATAAGAAAAAAATCATGACTTTGTTCCCAAGTAAGTAAATATCAAAATGCTTTCATTGAATACTTGTCATTTGGGGCTTATTTTAGCCCTGCTTTTGATTAGGTATCAAAGGAAAAGCTAAGATTTTTATGCAAATTTTGTTCTTATATGTGCATACAAACCCTACCTGGGCCATTAGTTTGAGAAGATTTCATAAAGTTTTCAAGGGCAAACCCTAAGCATTTTAACAATCAAATAAGCTACAGATATTTTTATGAAATTTATTTTGTCATTAGGTTTTAATATTCTTATCAATGATAATAAGTGGTCCCGGGTAGGAACTTGCTGAATCAGAGCAGGTTGTAGACCCATTCCACAGAGGAATAAACTGAGGTTCAGATGACTGAGTCCCTCAAGGTCCCAGGATGTGAAAATGGTAGAAATGGCATGGGCTTCTAGGCTTTGCCCTTTGCCTTTCTGCAGCACTTTGTTGTTTCAACAGCATCTGGTTGTGGATTTGAAGGGTCACTGGAGATGCCCCGATAACGTGGTTTCATGAGGAAAGATCTGGTCGATCCAGGATTAAATCCCAGTTTGTCTTTCCCACATCCTCCCTAAAACAGTCACTTGCCTCCTGGGCCTCAGTTTTGTTTGTGGGGAGGTAGTGAGCAAGTCCCCCAAGGGCAGATGATGTGACATCATGTATGGAACACACCGGGGATGGAGCTGGCCGTCCCTAAATGAGAGCTGATGGTGGGGCACACCTTATACAACTAGCTGTTTCTCTATTGACTGCATTTGAAGACCTGTTCTACCAGCCTCAGGATTTCTCTGAGGGCCTCCCTGGTTCTTGAAAGATCTACGTTAGCGAATCTGAAAGTCTTCATCAGAATGACACAAAATCTGATGGGATTGAAATTCATTCTCATTCCCTCTGCTCAGGAAAGATTGGTCCCATCAGGGCAGCCAAATGCTCCAAAGCAGGAATTGGCACACCAGAGCCCACAGGCTGAGCCTGGCCCTCAGCCTGTTTTTACAAATAAAGTTTTATTGGAGCACAGCCATGTTCATCTGTTTATATATTGTCTGTGGCAGCTAAAACGACAGAATAGTTGCCGCAGTGGCAGTTTGGCTCACAAAGCCCAAATATTTACTCTATGTCCCGTTGCAGAAAAACAATGCCAACCCCTGCCCTAAAGTAACAACGCACACTTTGTGTGACCAAAGTCCACAGAGAAGTCACCCACAGTCAGGGGAGATTTCTGGCATCAGGTTTAGTACCCGAGGGGGGAAATGCAAAAGGATGAAAACCAGCTCGAAATGGAAGACACTTGGCAACAACATCAAACTCATTTGAGATGTTGAGATTGGAAAAAAAAAAAAAAAAAAAAAAAAAAAAAAAAGCGATATTCAGCTTAGGAACAGGAGAAATGATATCCCTTTTGTCACCTTGTGTTTGGACTCAGTAACGGTGCAAATCACGCCCTGCGGCTGGCTTAGTTGGCTTAGCTGGCTTAGTTGGCTTATTAACCACAAGCACTTGGTTAATAACAGAAAAACAACCACCACACAGGGTACCAGCCCCTGGATCAGGCCCTGTGTGGGGACTCTCTCCATCAGCCCATGGCCTCGCCATTGAGAGGTGCTGCCAATATTCTTCATTCTAGATGAGAAAGCCAAGGCCCCGAGAAGTTAAGCAGCTTGCCCAAGGTCGCACATAGTTGGTAAGAGGTGGAGTCAGGATTCGAACTCTCCAGAGCCTGTTCTCTTAACCACTGGATTGTTGTGAGTTCCAGCCAAAGAAATCCCTTTCCCCCTGCACAGAAAGTTTTCTGGGGGTCAGATAACAGCTTCTGCCCCCCAACTCCCTTATCCACATAGACCCAGGCATTGCCGTGGTGGGGTGCCCTTCCCTCACACCATTGCCCTCCCCCCGCCTGCCCGTCAGAGCCGGGACTAGCAATTCTCCTCAGAGGAATTCTCTCATCGGGACGGCAGCTCAAAGAGAGAGGAAGGCAAAGGTAATCAGCCTAATAGTTGGGCAGACACCTCAACACAGCAATGATAGTGATTGGCCCGCAACACGGGGCAAAGAACAGTGTTTTATTTGGTTCGGAGGGTCTCCCACACGTATCTTTACGAGAATGTTCTCCATCAAGAGCAGCCAGGAGCGCTGAGAGTCCGGTGATGGGAACAGAAGGGAAAGTGTTAGCCGGTGTCAACCAGCCGTCACTCTAAATAGACCTCTGACTTGGGAAAGTGTTGGGATGCATTTTGGAGAGAAGCGGCCTGCTGTCGGGAGAGCGTGTCATCTCAGGGGCAACAGGGACGCACTCTTGACACGCAGTGCGGGTTTAGGGGAGGCTGTGGTCGTGTGTGAGATCCCACTGCCCTGGCTTCCTCCCAGTGCCTGCCATTGTCTCCTCCGAAAACCTTCACCAAGTGGACAGAAAGGAAAGCTGATCGTGTGGGCAGTCATACTTTGTTTTGGGGTGGAAAAGGGCCCCAAGAGGGTGGGCTCCCTTTATATTCCAGCCTTTATGTTTTTCCCTCAAAAACTGGAGAAGTGCTTGAGATATCAATTGATGACCATGAGAAAATTACATGAAAACCACTCTTTATTACAGTTTTCACTTCTTTTGGATTCTTCCACCCTCCTAGGTGCCCATATGCACACACGTGCATGCACACGCCCAATCTGACTGCTGTTGACCAAGGACCAAACATGGAGGGTACCCGAGTGAGCACTTCCGACCTGGTCTCTTTCTTAGGGAGCTTGATGAGAAAAGACAGGGACTGAAAGAGGCAATTTTAAGAGTTTAGGAACCACTGGGGCAGGCACAGAACCCGGATTGAGGGAAGCAAGGAAGGAAGACGCTCAGGAGCTAAATGTTTGCTAAGCTGGGACTGAGGGATGCATGCCTCAGGTAGAGAGCAAGGCAGGCCCTGCAGCCCAGCAGGAGCCTGTGCAAAGACCTCAGGCCTTGTGCACGGGACTGTTGTGGCCATGAGCTCCCTGGACCGTCACTGCTTTACCTCTGAAGTTATTTGGTTTCAGAAAGGGGCCCTTTGGCTTCAGCAAAGCATCCCAGGCCCCAATACGCCATGAGAACCAATCCCTGCCTAGCTGCAGGAGTGACTTCTTAAAAACACAAGCTGGATGGTGCCCTTCCCACGTTGAAAACTTCGCATCTGTTCCCATCGGACCCAGAATAAAATCCAGCAGAGCCATGTGGACTACAACAGCTGGGAAGGGACATGCTGCAGAAAGTCCTACCACCTGGTTTGGTTTTTCAGGGCAGAGTGGGAATTTCCATTCAAAGGAAAAACCTCCTTTGCCATTCTAGGCAACTCCAGCAGGGGCAATTAGACTTGAATTTTCCGTACTGTATCACCAGATCCATGTCCCCAGTTCCCCACGGGCTGCGTCAGGTCAACATTTGGGCACAGTGGCCTGTATGTTATATTTCATCACCTTAGTAATTTGGAACCTGGAAGTCTATTTATTTCCATTTAAAGTGAAATGAGGTCATAATAATCTTGAAAGAATATGCATGTTTCTGTACAGCTTTGAATCAATGTGAAAATGTTCCAAGTGACCCCTTTGAAGGCATTACTTGAGAGTACAGATAGAAAGATAAACCATGGAATCGGACGGCTGTGTAGGTCAGAACAAACATGACCTCATTGATTTTCATGAAAAATCAGATCCACAAAAGTTGGGCATAAAGGGGCTATTGGAGAACCCAAAAACTTGCCACTTAATGAATCCCAAGATCATGCCTAAATGGATCAATCTCACATAGGAAGGTTCTTCCCTTGCTGAAATCCCTTACAGCAGGGAATATTTTTACTCTACAAACCTGAGGTGAGGAACAACTGCTGTCCTATGGACAATCACCCTCCATACTGAGGTGATGCCCGCTGTCCATCCAGCTCTCAGAGTGGCTGGATGACACAGGCTGGGGGAGGGAGGGCTCAGAGAGTTTAAAACTTAATATTCAAACCTGGGAAATGTCAGATTTTATATGCAGATAAGTAGTTTATTCTGAAAAAGCCAAAGCAGCAGCAAAATTAGCCCCGCATTCCCGCATGGGTCAATCAGATGGACAGCCAGCATGGACAGGTGGTTACGTCCATGCACCGCTCAAGTTGCCCTAGTCCCCACCCACCCCTATTCACTTCCTTCACTCACGCTCCTCTCTACTGGTCCCCTGAGGTGGCTGTCACTGGCCTTTAAAATGGTAGGCAGCTGCTTATTAAATTGCTTCACCAGCAAGTGGAGAAAAAGGTAACAGCTAAACTTCTCTCTCTCTCTCTCAGATTCAGTGCAGGACTGTCCACGTAACTGCCACGGGAACGGCGAATGCGTGTCCGGGCTGTGTCACTGCTTCCCAGGATTCCTAGGGGCAGACTGTGCCAAAGGTACTTACCCCTACTTCCCTGCTGGGGTTGAAAAACAGAACACGGGCTTCTCGGAGGGGAGGGGAAGAGAGATGGGGCACCCAAGCTGCCTCCCCACCGAATCCCACCGGGATGTCTGGTAAGCCCATGTGTGCTAGAAGCCCTAGCCCCTTGGCAAAGAGTAGGGCTTGATTTACGACAATTGGCCAATATACCTATAGGAGCAGGGCAGTTATCCTTGGCACCCAGGTGTGCTGAGAAGAAAGATTTGCTGAAAATGAGATGCTTGGATTTCCTGTAAAAGCAGAAGTGAATTACCATCACTCCCTTCTTATAATCATTAGCTTCGATGTAATGGAAGATTAAGCTTCTCAGGGTTAGTAAATTTCATTCATTCTGGCCAGCTATGCTCTTAATCTAGGAAGTGCTATTTATCTTGGTGGAATCGGTTTTAAATTGTATTATTAATTCATCTACGCTGCTTTGCACAGGATTGCTGGGGCCCTGGGATTCTTGGGGGGGAAAGATAATAAAAGAAAGAAAACGACTCTCATAGCAACAGGGGGCTTAGGGGCTGCATACCTGCTTGCAAGAGACCTTGAGCGTGACCTTCAAGTGGCTCAATCAGACACAAGGGGAGTGGAGAGCAGAGCTTCTCATGCTTTTTAGACACGGCGCATCCACGTGTGCATATACTAGATATATGCAACCAAAACATTGAAAGAAAACTTTCACAGCTTTTTTTTGTTTGTTTTCATCTTTATTGTTGTATTACATAGTACCTTTTCCCCCCTACCATACTTTATTAAAAAAAATATATATATATATATAGATATAGATATAGATATAGATATAGATATAGATATAGATATAGATATAGATATAGATATATAGATAGATATAGATAGATAGATAGATGATATAGATATAGTTATAGATATAGATATAGATATAGATATAGATATAGATATAGATATAGATATAGATATAGATATAGATATATATACTGGTTAAGCTGGGCTGGTGTGGCTCAGTGGTTGAGCACTGACCTATAAACCAGAGATCACAGTTTGATTCCTGGTTAAGCACATGCCCAGATTGCAGGCTTGATCCCCAGTAGAGGGTGTGCAGGAGGCAGCCGATCAATGATTCTCTCTCATGATGGATGTTTTTATCTCTCCCTCTCCCTTCCTCTCTGAAATCAATAAAACTATTTTTTTAAAACACTGGTTAAAATTATATTGATTCCCCACCCAATAGGTCCAAAAGTCTGAAAAGCAGTAGTGGGGAGGGTCTGCGCCCTTGCTCCGCCATTCAGTATCTCCATGACCTTGAGCAAGTGGTCAGACATCTCTGCATCTTGGCTTCCTCCTCTGGAAAGTGGGCCGTCCCTTCCTAAGTTCGTGGTGAGCTCAGGGTAACACACCCCGAGCCCTTAGCAGAACGCACTGTGAGCCCTCAGAGGAGTGATTGCTGAGCGCCTTTTAATTCGTGCACATTATATTTACTTGCATAAGCTTCTCGTGATTTGTATGTGCTCTTCATTTAAAGACCATCCTTCCTTGGGGTTCTGAGAGCAAGGCAATTATCAATATAGCTGCTCTGGAAGAGCCACGGCTTTGCCATGCTCGCCACCGTTGCAGGGGGAAATCCCGTTTCACGTGCTCATGATATTCCCAGGACTTGCTGAACGCTGGCTGATGAGTGAATGAGCTTTTTGGTACCTAAGGTTCTGAATTTGGCTGCCTGTGTGTAAGGCTCCTTCCTAAATGGCACCCATTCATGCAGAAGATTTGGTTAACTTGTCAGGTACAAAAGGAAAAGAGAGCAGGAGGACACCAGACAGTTCTCTCGGCTGCTCTTCTCCTTCGCACTCTCTCCCTGTGGGCCTGGGGACACATCCCCAAGCAGACCGTGGGGCCTGGACCTCGGGCTCTGAGGGGCCCTGATGGAGGAAAATGGTCAGAGCACCGTGTCCCCGTCCTGAGTGCTTTTCCTAGGGAAGGCTTACCAGGAGAGAAAACCTCAGTATCATCTGAATGGCTCTTCTTGCATAATCTAATTTTCCTGGGAGGGAAGGCACTGATGGGGGGAAGGACAGAGCGGTCCTTTTACGTGTGCCCACAGAAGGGCTGAGTGCCCGGCTGCACGGGCCGTGAGCTGTAAATGTATATTAACGCCGACACTCATCAATGCATTATTAATCCCCAGAACCATGTGTGTTCTGGCGGCACGTCTAGCCACCGGCCTTTCAGGCCTAAGTACCCGGGCCATTTAAGAGCCCTCCGCTCTCAATCCATTTGCCGGCGAGCGGCCACTCTGCATTATGGATCTGTAATGGGCTGTGCATTTAGGTGCTTAAAAGGACTCTCGGTGTGTTTTGCATTCACCACCTGGGCCGGGGCGGGGCGCCCCTCGGCGTGTGCATTAGCCGCGGTGTATAATTGATCCTTGGAAAACAAATATTGAGTGGCTGTTAAGAGTAGTTACTCCTGCAACCTCGGGAGCTGTTCCTGAAATCAGCCTTTGAACCCGGACATTTTGATTTCACTGTTGAGGCACACAGTTAACAAGACTGAAGCGTTTAAAGAATAAAAATGTTTCTCCCTTTATCCTTGGCCGAACGGTGTTAGGAGGAAAGCTTCTCTCTTTGCCCCAAAGATGTTCCTTCCGTGGTATTTCTGAAATGGACCCGGTTTCAGCTCCTTCATGAGCAGAACTTTCTTCCTTATCCTAAGCCCTTCTTTCCCATACTGCACTCTTTCATGGACCACCTTAATGTTTTGTGTGTTTTTTTTGCCAAATTCACAGGCCATCCGTATTAGGATTTATTTAACACTAGAGGCCCATTGCACGAATTCCTAGGCCTGGCCAGTAATCAGGGCCCTCTAGCTGCCGGCTGGGGCCTTCCTTCATTCCACGTTGCCCCCTAATGGTAAGCACATAGAGTAAGTCATAGCAAGCAATAGAGTTCCTGGTTTTCCAGTCAAACTCCCATAGGTACACTTAATTATTAGCCTTTTATATAGAAAGATATTTCTTAAAGTCAACTCAGCATGTTGACATGGGAAATTTGATGGTAAAAGAAACAATGTTCAGCCTGGCCAATGTAGTTCAGTGGTTGAGCATTGACTGATGACCAGGAGGTCACAGTTCAATTCCAGGTCAGGGCACATGCTCAGATGGTGGGTTAGATCCCCAGTAGGGCATCTATAGGAGGCAGCCAATCGGTGTTCCTCCTTCATTGATGTTTTTCTCTCTCTTCCTCCCTCTGAAATCAACAAAAACATATTTAAAAAAAAAGGAACAGTGTCCAAATCAAAAAAATTTTAAAAGAACACTGGAATCAATGCAATCAGTAGGAAATGTTAATCCCACCTGTAACCCTATCAGGACAGTAATATTTTCACTATTAGCAGCATTCAATCCAAGTCGGCTTCTCACACTGATATCCCATCGAGGACCTGAGGACTGAGAAGCCATCCTTGCTCCTCCAACCTCTCATCTCCTGAGTCCTGGCTCCTGAAAAGTAACTACATCCACTAACTCAGGGGTCCTCAAACTTTTTAAAGTGGGGGCCAGATCACGGTCCCTCAGAGAGCTGGAGGGCCGGACTATATGAACTACTAATTCCTACTGTAACACCTCGGCTGTGCTCACTGCCCAAAAAACCTGGCGGGCCGGATCAGACTCCTCTGCGGGCCGCATGTGGCCCGCGGGCCGTAGTTTGAAGACCCCTGCTCTAACTGCCCCGTAAAAGTGGACACCCCACTTCTAATGGCTGAATGGAATGATCAGCACCACACTTACTTTGCTCTGCTAAGCCTCTACTTCAGATTATTTCTAAACTAGAGGCCCAATGCACAAAATTCATGCAAGAGGAGGCCTTCCTTCCCCCCCTGCTGCACCGGCTTCCCTCTGGCACCCGGGACCTGGGCTTCCCTCCAGCTGCCAGCAGGCACCCAGGACCCAGGCTTCCCTCACAGCCCTGGCTTCCTCCAGAAGGATGTCCAGTCTAATTAGCATATTATGCTTTTATTATTATAGATAACATTGTTGAGTATTAAATATGTTCCAGGCATTGTGCAGAGTACTTAATACATACTTTTTCATCTTTATGTCAACATCAAGTGAATCCTATTTTAACCAACTTTCCCAAAGTTACAACATCCTTTTGTTTCTTATTGATTTCAGAGAGGAAAGGACAAGGAGAGAGAAATAGAAACATCAGTGATGAGAGAGAATCATTGATCAGTTGCCTCCTGCATGCCCTACACTGTGGATCAAGCCTGCAACCCAGGCATGTGCCCTGACTGAGAATCAAGTCATGACCTCCTGGTTCGTAGGTCGACAATCAACCACTGAACCATGCTGGCTGGGCCCAATGTTCACAGCTTTTTATATTGAAATCATTTTAGCCTTGCGGACAAATTGCAAAAATAGTACATAGAGTTTCCATATAGGGTTCACCCCTAATGTCAACATTTTAAATTATCATAGTTCTATTATTGAAACCAGGAAATTAACATTGACGCAATGCTATTGACTACTTTTCAGACTTTCCCCTCTCCCCCAATTTTGCTCTTTCATTCCAGCCCAGATACCACACTGCCTTTTCT
This sequence comes from Pipistrellus hanaki, assembly GCF_964339955.1. NCBI lineage: Eukaryota > Metazoa > Chordata > Mammalia > Chiroptera > Vespertilionidae > Pipistrellus > Pipistrellus hanaki. Next base: position 7,231,717 of record NC_140507.1, on the reverse strand, counting down.
GGGCATGACTCCTGAGTCCCTCCACTCTGTGAGGGCTTCTCAGGCTTTTCCTGTCTTCCGTGCCTCCCGTGACCTTGACTGTTTTGAAGAGTGCTGTCAGGTGTTTTGCAGCATGTCCCTCAGTGTGGTCTACCCAATGGTTTCTCGTAACTTGATGGAGGTTATGCATTTTTAGTGAGATGTCGCGCCCTCCTCGGTGAAACCTATCAAAGATGCACTTCTGATTTTTAATGAGAAAAAATGTAAAATGTGGTTGTGTGTGAGTGTGAGTGTGTGTGTGTGTACCTTCCCTGTGCCCACCCTCCTCTTCCCCTGCACATAAAGCAGAGATGCTGGAGGCCCTACCCCTTGGTCCTCCATGGTTATTGGTGGCTGTCACAGGTTGCCACTCACAAACAAAGTCTGAGCCTCAGAAGCTCCTGAGTGTTAACAGGAAGTAACCTGGAGCAGACAGGGTGAGGTCATGGTGCTACCAAGTGCAGGGAGGAAGGGCAGCTGGTCTCCCGAGACCCAGGACGGTGATGCCATCTCCTGGCCCACAATCATCCCCCTTCTTTCTGGATAAAAGGCCTTCGGAGGGCCGGGCTCAAAATCCTCCCTCCTCACAAATCCGCCTTCACCTTTGTTCCTTCTCCGACAGCTGTGCCAGGAGGCCCCGAGTTCTGCCAGCTTCTGCCGCAGGCAACCAGCAGACTCGGCCCTCCTGCCAGGGGGAGAATTTGCCACGTTAGCAAGTGAGATCCCCGTCACATCTGAGCAACGGGATATGTGTCCTGGTGACAGAACTGCGGATTTACTCTCCTGACCTCGTGCTGCGCCTTCCGTGCCCTCGGATGCGCTGGGCGGGCGGCTGCTCCCTGCCTTCTTATGAACCTGCCAGTCGGCATCAGGCGCCGGCAGACATCCTTGAGTGAACGGAGGAGTCAGCAGGCATTTGCAAAGCCTTTCTTCCACAGCCCCCTTCGAGCTGGGGGTCCTGAGCGGCTCAGGGCCTGACCCTCCCACTGAAAGAATACCTGAGGGTCCCAACCCATTATTCCAAGTCCTGGAGGGACTGGACTTACTCATGCATCTGACATATGCTTAACACGTGCCTGCTCTGAGCCAGGCCCCGCGCCGAGTGCCAGGGATGCCATCCTGAGCAGGAGGGCCATGGCCTTGTCCCCGAGAGTTCCCCACTGGTGCAGGCACAGGATAAGCAAGTGGGAAGTCCAAGTTCAACCCAGCATGTTGTGGTGTAGGCTTTGAGTGCTGTGGACGTTATAAAGGAGAAGATGAGGGCGTTTACAGAGCGGTAAAGTATGGATCTCCGAAAATAGCCAGGGAGCATCAGGGGACGCACAGAGTCCCGCGGAGAAAGCATGTAAAGGAACTGCACGGAACAGTGTCTTTCCATGTAGAATTTCATTGCGGGTGCAATGCGGTCAGTGATCAGTTCAGATTCAGAGCCGAAGGGAAAGGGTCTTTCTTTCCTGGCAACTTGTGCCACTTCCCATCAGGGGCCTCTCCTGTCCTCCTATAATTGTGCTTGTTATTCCCGTTATTGTTTCGTCTGCAGTGTCTGCTATTACTATTCCCCTCGCACGGCCTCCTCATTACGTTAATGCTATTTGCGGTGGGCTCGATGCTCTTTAATTATGATTCCTTTTATTTTACTTTTATTGGAAGGTCTTTCATTGGCTGCTTCCTTGGGTAGTTGGAAAAGCCACCTGGCATTTCCCGAGAGATCCAGCGCCTCCAATGACTGTGCTTTGGCACTGGCTCCTCAGATGGTGCATTTGGTTCTGAACTTGAGGCCCCAACCGGCAGCAGACACTGGGAACACCAGAGCCGTGCACGTGGGTACTGCGTAGTGAGCAGCTATTTGAAATGACAACTCCTGCTGCTAAGCAGCTGTCAGGGGAGGCCCAGAAATGGCACAACCATGGGAACCTAATGTTTCCTCTCCTTCTCCACCCTGTCCCATCTCTTTAAATGGGATGAGTTGAGACTGAGCTGGTTTTGGCTTCTACCTTGTTTCTGTGGAGCCATGAAAACAGAGACCAGGGACCTTTCCATTTTTCTCCTTTGAGCCTGCCAATGTGCCCACTACTCAGTCCTTTTTAGGGCTCCAACTCTCAACTCCAATTATAATTAGCATCATCACTGCTGACTTTTACTGAGTTCCTACTGCGTGCCAGCCACTGTACGAAGCAACTTCATATTTATTTTGTGAATGGCTGTTATCCTCTTTCATAGATGAGAACAGTGAAACACAGAGAGGTTCTGTAACTTGCCCAAGATCCCTCAGCTGTCCCTGGCCACTTTGGCTCCGTGGATAGAGCCTCAGCCCGTAGACTGAGGGGTCTCGGGTTCGATTCTGGTCAAGGGCACATACCTTAGTTGCAGGCTCCCTCCCTGGTCGGGACAACCAATTGATGAGTCTCCCTCACATCAATGTTTCTGTCTCTCTGCCTCTCCCCCTCTCTTCCACTCTTCCTAAAAATCAATGGGGAAAAATATCAACAACAAAAATCCCTCAGCTACTAACTGACCTTGTTAGCATTCACACCAGGCCTCCGGCCAGGACCCCTGATGCCAGCCCAGCCCTGAGGTTAACCTCGGAGGATATGAGACAGAAGGAAGATGTGCTTTGCACGCAGTATTTGTGCGGTCACACACTGGGATTTAGGTCGGAGCCCAAGACAAGTTTTTCAGGAGTGGAAACTAGGGTTCAGTAGGGAGCAAGTGCAGAGCCAGCATTTGAAAGAAGGTCTGCCTACCTTCAGAGCCTGCTGCTCTGAACTCCTCTGTCCCCACCCTCCTCAGCCAGGCATGTCCCATCACCTCCCACATCCCGTCGTCTGCCAGCTCCTGTTTCACGGACCTCCGACATGCTCTGCCATTTGCACTCTGTCTTCACAGCCACTGCCCTGTCCACGGGACCCCAGGTGGCATTCCTCCACCTCCGGCACCCTCCCAGGCTCTCAGGACCTGTCACTTCTCTCCTCAGGCAACTTCAGATGGAGGCCTGCCGCCATCCCCACGTCACAGGGCCCATTATCTGCTGCCCCCATGCGAGTCCAGGCCTGCAGCCTTTAAAACCTGGCTGCTCACGGCGTGGCTCATGCTTCTCCCGTTACCAAACAGAAATCACTTCCCGGGCTTCAATCAGGCAGCCCTCCCCCAAATTAAATTGCTTCCAGGGGTAGAAACGTTTTTTTCCTTTTTAAACTATGAGGTACGCCGCAGAGCAGCCTTAGAAAGCAGTGACTCTCCCAGGCACACACAGCCTCGACCTGTGGGACATAGAAAAACCTCCACATGGGAAGTGAAGGGGTCCTTACATAGGCCAGTTGGAAGGTTGATGGGAAAGAGGGTGCGCCACCCTGTCCTGTCTCTTTAAATGGGATGAGTTGAGCAATTTCCCCCTAATAACAACACTGATAGCAAAATCTTGTCTATAGACTCTGATCTATAGATTTCTTACTGTGTGCCAGGCTCAGTGTGTAGTACTCTACAAACATACTTCACTTCATCCTCAGAAAAACACTGTGGGGTGGTGTCCCAGGATTCTCATCCCATTTGAAAGGTTAAAAAATCGAGGCTGAGCGTAAAGTGTCTGTTGTCACACAGCTGGGGGAAGGGAAGGGGCCCTGGCAGGGTTGCTCAATGGTTGGAGCATCTTCCCATACACCAAAAGGTTGTGGGTAAATCCCCATCGATGTTTCCCTCTCGCAGAGATGTTTCTCTCTCTCTCGTCCTTTCTCTCTAAAATCAGAAAACATATCCTCAGGTGAGGAGTTAAAAAAAACAAAAAACAAAATTTAGGCAGCCTGACAGCAGTGAATAAACAGACCCTCCATGTGTTCCAGAAGCTTCCACTCGTGTGGACACCAATAATTTGCAAATTCGCCTCAATGCCTGAATCACAATGAGAATGAAAAGCTACTTCAGCCTGGACTGGAGCTGCAGAAAAAGCTTACTGTATACTCTGAAGAATTTAAATATTCATTATGTAATTAATGCGGTTCAGTCACACACACACAGACACACACACACACAAGGAAAAACACCTGAAGACTTTTTTAAAAACCGCTTAAGCACTTATCGATTGTGAACTTTTATAACTCTCGAAATGGAGGCGTCCCCGTATCTCTACAGGTATTTTAAATGAATTGAATTAATCATAGGCTTAAAAGTCTCTTGCGATCTTCGTTAACTTCCCTGGGTTTAATTAAAACATCTGTGCACTTTTAATTTATCGATTCATCCAACTCATATGTCATGTTTTTAACACACCCCAGCATGCTCTGCATCATTTTTAACCCGATTTCCACTTAACTAAAGCAATTAAATTCACCCCGGATTAATTAAAGCGTCTATACTTTCACGCTCAAGTCAGCGTGTGCTTCTTTCCCCACGTGGCCCCTGACTGTCATACATCTGACACACCTGATGAGGTTTTTGTCCTTCTAGAAATTCTTCCCTGAATCGCTTTCCCGCTTATTAATGTGCCATTTCACACAACGGGAGCGAGGAAGCCGGCGCACCCGCGCTCTGCCCCTGTCTGTCAGAGGCGCCCTTTGCTTTGCTCTCTTCACGGGGTCCTGCTGGATCCTGCCCCCACTGAGACCAGTTAGAGGTGGTAGACGCTGGAGTGTCTGAGTGTCCGAGTGGGAGCCATTCGGGTTGGAGGTGCCCATCGTGATCAGAATGGCTGGTGACCTTTGCATTTGTATTTGCATCATTATTCCTTAGTTCTGCTTTCCAACTTCTTCCTCCTACACAAGAAGTCTTTTACTGCTGTGCCCATTTAATAGGGAGGGAAAACTGAGGCTACCAAGGTCAACAGGCTTCTCTCTGGGGTGCATTGAGTCAGGGAGCTATCCAGATGGTGGCAAATGGTGCCCCCACCAGCTGTGCTTCACAGAGAAATTCCCTCGGCCATGTCAGCACTGGGCATATCCATCTTTCAGCTGTTTCCTTTTTTTTCAATCTGATAAGCCAAGGATTCTCTCTCATTATTACTTTTATCTATACTTAATTCCTAATGAAGCTGCGTGTCTTTTCATACTTTTAATGGCTGGCTATGTTTATGTTTCTATGTCCTCGACCCAGGTTGTCATTCCTCTGCCTTTCTATTGGTCAGAAAACACTCTTGTGTATTTCAGATATCAAACTTTATTCTGTAAGATGCGTTAAAATGTATTTCCTCCCAGTATCATTCATCTCTTAATTCTGGTTCTACGTCCTACAGAAGATCTAAACTTCATGTAATCAGCTCTGATCTTTCTTCTTTCTTCTTCCTTTCTAGAATGTATCTCTTCCTTACATATCCCCCTTCCCAAGAAAATAAAATTAGCTTTACTATTTTTTCTAATCGTTTTTGTAGGGTTTTTTCTAGTTACATCTTTAATGTATGTGGAATTGATTTTTTGAGTGTAGCATACAGCAGAGGGCAACTTGATTGTCTACCCAATGCGTTGCCAATAGCAGGAGCCTAGCAAGAAGTGAGACTCTCTTTCCTAACACTGCCTTGCTCAGCGCCCAGCGAGGTCCAGTCTGGAAAGACAGCAGGATGCCAGTTTTGGCTTCAACAACACGGAACTCTGTGTGTACCTCCATGACCCAAACATTACATCCTCAATTAATACTTCAGGGGCATCAAGGCACCTTTTTTTTTAAGATTTTTTAAAAGTATATTTTATTGATTTTTCTTACAGAGAGGAAGGGAAAGAGATAGAGAGCTAGAAATGTCAATGAGAGAGAAACATCGACCAGCTGCCTCTTGCACACCCCCTACCGGGGATGTGCCCGCAACCAATGTACATGCCCTTGACTGGAATCGAACCTGGGATCCTTCAGTCTGCAGACCTACGCTCTACCGCTGAGCCAAACCGGTTTCGGCAAGGCATCTTGATGTCTCCTCATTTTTCCCTCCCACCTAGCCCAGCTACTAACACCTATTAAGTTATTCATTAATATTATTCACTAACTGGGATGCAAGACAACCAATTGTTAGTGCTGTTTTGACAATTTACCTGGTAAATTAGGTTCAAATATTTCCAAGTCTCTTTTCCAAATGTGTTTTCAATCAGATTTCAAGCCATTTTTAAGAGAGGCATTATTTAAAATTCCCTCTGCCTGTATGATTAAGCCTCTTCCACCATTGCTGCGTTCCTTCAGATATTCTCTCTCTGCCGCAACCCCAAGTAGACAGGACTTGCCTTACTTAAAACAGCAGACATGAGTGGCTTGTCCTGTTACTTCCCACCAAGTAAATAACACTGATAACTCATCTCACCCCTTACAGGGAACTTGGGTGGAAGGAAAGTAATCTCTAGCTCGATCATTAAGATGAGCTTTCCACCATTTCGGTGGATCTAAATCATGTCATTATTTTTTTTTTTTTTTTGTCATCGGCCTGTTAGCTTGTCAGTCGTTAGTGACAACGGTAATTTATCTGTCTTCTGCTGGAGCCTCAGAGCTTCCATTTACCAGGTTCGGTGAAACAGGAATAGTCCCTTTGTACAAACATTTTAATTCATTTTAAGTAGAAGCTCCAATGCACAATGTTCTGCTCCTGAAAGCCTTTAGGAAGAGGAGAGAGGGGTGGGGGACATAAAACACTCCGCACGTGATTCCAGAACCATCTACTGTCCACAGCCAGGGAGGACTGGGGGAGGAACCTCTGAGCACTCTCTGATGCTCTTCTGTGGTGGTGTGTGTGTGTGTGTGTGTGTGTGTGTGTGTGTACGAACATTTGAGAACTATGACATTTTTCGTATTATTAACCCTTGAATTCCATTTGGAAATACAGGTTGAAATTCATGAGAAAACATTTGTTCGTGGAAAACCAGGTGACAGCTACTGTTTTGAGTGCTTGAGCACATGATCTCTCTTAACACTTCATCAACTCTGACAGTTGATATTTTGAAGGGGCCAGTGGGTCTCAGGGAAGCGCAGTAATCTTGCCAAAATCCCACAGTCAGTGATGGGCTAGGACTTGTACCCAGTTCTTCCTAGCTCCCAAACCCTTGCTCTTGCCACTTCTATTCCCCCATTATTGTTGGGCAAGGTGTGATGTCGAATTGTCTGTCCTCTAACCTGATATTTTAAAAATCATATAGGTTTCATGATAATTAAAGTATGAGAAGAGTTATTAATACAGGAGGCCTCCATTTCACATCCAGCCTCTGAAAAGAGATCTATTGTAGTCTGAGCCTTCTGTACTGGAATGCTTTGGGTTGAGTTATGTCTGAGCATGAACATTACCCGAGGAAAGGTCCTCTCCATGCAGGTCAGTTGAGCGACCACTGGGGGGCGCTCATCTGGCATTTGCACTCTCTGCCCTGATGACAATGGATTATTAGAGAGCTTCACTCCTCTTTAACCGGCCTTCTGCTTTTTAACGTGACATCAGCCGAGCCACTGAGTGCCCCACTTTCCAGAGAACATCACAGTGTTTTGCATATTTTACCACACTCCCGGTGAGCATGCTGCAAACATATTGAAGGAAGGCCGCATTTAGACGGGGGAGAACTCTCTGACCTGCCTATGCTCCTTTTTTTTCCTCCTGAGTAATTTAAATAGGTCACCTTTTAAATTTGATTTCCTAGGCACCTGATTTTAAATAAAACCCATTCTTACCTTCTAGACAATCCAAGTTATTTTTTTTCACTGCTTAGAGTGTATGCATTAGAGAAACCATTTCAATATAAATAAAGAAAATAATCCTAACTGTCTTTTATCAAGGAATAAAGACAATAATTATTTGCTCCTTATTTTCGATCCTCTCCCACCTCTCGGTGGAATATACCCTTGGTCATATGTCAGCTGTTCAGATGTTTTTGTTTTAGGTCATTTCCCCAGAAAAGGGGAAGGGGTTTGCTGCAGACATTTGTCTGTCCACATCTTTCATTACGGCTATGCGGTGCTTGCCCACAACCTTTCCACGTGGGAATCCCTGATTAGCAGAACACAGGAGGAAGGTTTCCTTAATCAAAACAACATTGAGGAGAGCAGCACCAGGAGGAAATCTGCCAGGATAAACCAAGGCCTGTCTTCCAGCAGTTTACAATGTCTTTGAGAAATCAGACCCTCACAGAGGAACACTAATCAAACCTAAACAGGAACATGACAGTAAGAGGGGGCTGATGGGGCGGGCGGGCGGGGCCGTTGACTAGGGAGTGATCTGATTTCATGCACAATCGCTTCGTGGGATGGAGAGACCACTCAGCACATGTTGCATTCTTGGACCCTTTGCATTGCAAATCCCAGGGAGACCAGGATGTAGTATGACATCTCTGATGGTCATTTCTGAAGGTCTCTAAATGCCAGGTCCAGAGCCCAGAGCCGTGTCCCCGTTTTAGGCTCACAGAGAAGCCAGGTTGGAAATTTAGATTCTTTATAAACCGATCGGAGGTGAGACATTCAAAGCGTGAAGGCAACCACTGCAGTCCCACTCTCCGTCTCTAAAAGGGCAGAATTGGAACAACTGGGTGAAAACTGTTGGCATTTTCCTACCAGACAGTCCTTGCTGGCTTTCGACCTTCTTCCCATCAACAGCTGCCAGAGGGTCCCGGCTGAGACAGGAACTGCTCACGACATCACGGCTCCAGCCTGCCCTCCCCTTCCTGGTTTCTGCAATAGCTCAGGCACACTTATCCTTATATTTGACCACACTCTGCCCGCTTGGAGCTAGCTGCAATTATTTCTTCCTGGTCTAGACAAGGAAACTGAGGCGTAGAGAGATGGTGGCACAACTGTGGTCCATCCCCCTTCCTTTCTAGGGAACATAAACGTATCAGGAATAGGAATCAACTAATCCGAGGGAGAAGGAATCCGCAAAGAGGGTTCTCAACCCAAAAGCCAACAGCAGCAGCACGAGAGTCCATACAGCTTAGCGAGGGGTGCAGCTTCAAGTCCGACTTCCAACCGGCTCAGTGACTTCAGCCACCTGACTCTGAGCCTCAAACAGGACCCTGAATCTAGCTTCCGCCTTGCAGAGGGATTATGATGATAAGGATGATATTAAAAGTAATTGCACATAAAGCGTTCTGTGCTCAGCCTGGCAATGAATTGGCAGTGACCACTGCTATCAGTAGCATTTTTGCGGTGGTGGTGCTGGTGGTGGTGATGGTTATTGATCGTTTGAAGATGCCTCTGCACCTCCCCAGCCAGCATCCTGGCCTGGATCATGGCGAGCTCAGCTGAAACGCCAGGCAGGCTCCACCTCCTGAGACCAACGGGGCCCTTCGGGCGCTGACCCCCATGACCCATGCTCTGTCTCTGGTTTTGCAGCCGCTTGCCCTGTGCTGTGCAGCGGGAACGGACAGTACTCCAAAGGGACTTGCCAGTGCTACAGCGGCTGGAAGGGTGCCGAGTGCGATGTGCCCATGAATCAGTGCATCGACCCCTCCTGCGGGGGCCACGGCTCCTGCATTGATGGGACCTGCGTCTGCTCTGCTGGCTACAAAGGGGAGCACTGTGAGGAAGGTGAGCTCTGTGGGGTGGACTGGGTTGGGCTGGTGGGGGACAGGTGGGGAGGGGGGATGCAGGCCCTGGACCTTGGCTCACCAGCCCAGTCCCAGGCTTCACACTCTGCAAAGGCAAAGTCAACATTTTGCACAGAAAACATCAAACACTTTGGCTTTGATGGACTTACTTGTTTTTAATAACTTGACGTTTGCCCTAGCCCAGTGGTCAGCAAACTCATTAGTCAACAGAGCCAAATATCAACAGTACGACAATTGAAATTTCTTTTGAGAGCCAAATTTTTTAAACTTAAACTATATAGGTAGGTACATTGTTATTAACTTAATTAGGGTACTCCTAAGCTGACGTTTGCTAAAACTCAAGGGGCCAAAGAGCCACATGTGGCTCGCGAGCCACAGTTTGCTGACCACTGCCCTAGCCGGTTTGACTCAGTGTTTATAGAGTGTTGGCCTGCGGACAGAAGGATCCCGGGTCCCATTCCAGTCAAGGGCACGTACCTCAGTTGCAGGCTCCTCCCTGCCTCGGGCCCAGGGCACATGCGGGAGGCAACCAATCTATATTTGATATTTCTCTGTTTTTCCCTCTCTCTTCCACTCTCTCTAAAAATCAATGGGAAAATATCCTCAGGGGAGGATTTAACAAAACTTGAAGCTTTGTTTTCCAATCACATTTTACATTCAGTATAACTTTTTATTCATTTCAGGTGTTAGATGGACTCTTAAGTAGTAGAAGACAGAGGCTTGTGGAATAGTTCTGGAAGGAATGTGTGGTTTTTCTTCATGTTAATTCTCTCCTGTTCACCTTCTCCCTTTTCCCCCTCTTTAAATTGCTTCCTCGGCCTTTGTCTTCTGTCTTCTCTTTCCCACTGTCTTTCCTCCTCCCCTTCCTGCTTCTTTTCTTCCTCCCCCTGTCTTCCTCCCTCATTTATTTTGCTTTATTTAAAGAGCTCTGCATGGGGACTTCCTAAACCTACCCGGAAAAGAAGACACAAAATCCTTAGTCCCCGCTCCCAGTCTTCCAGTCTTCCCCGAAGCTGTTCCTGGTAAACTAAGACCCATGTACTAGTGTATGCCTGTGCAGATACCTCTGAAAAGCCAGTACCACTAGAAAGCAGTCAGGCCTGAAAGACCACGGGTGTCCCTGTCACTTAGAATCACCCTGTAGGGGAAATTGTCCAGGTTCCCTACCATGGCAGAGCCCGGGGACAGTGGTGGGTGTGCGGTGGAAGCGCTTGCAGTTCCTGGCCAAGAGCTCACTGGGGCACACGGGGAAGTGACCTCTAACACTGTGGGTAAACGTCAGGAGGTGCCATAAACAGACTCCAGCCTTACATATCTTGAACAGAGACCAGGAGAAAGAGCGCCTCAGAGCCACTCTGACTAGTCCTGGGGACTCTGCTTAGTTTTTTCAGAAGAGTTAGTTGGTGCCAAGGTGTTGGGAGCCCCTGTGGTACCTGTAAGGCAAGGGAGCTCAGCCCAGCTGCCTCTAGCGCCCTGCTCTGTGTGTGCCCTTCTAGAGCGTGGTCTCTCTGGTTGTCCATCTAATGCTTCTCCCATGGAGAGAGCAAGTGCAATTGCCAGGGAGGTAAAACCCTAGGTCCTCTCCACCCCTCACCTCCTCCCCTACCTTTGAATCGGTTTAGTGGCTCTTCCAGCTGAGCACACATTCTCTAAGTCTATCTCTCAGTGAAACATTCCCGCACATCTCAAACCACCATTTTTTCTCCCACGTTCCCTATGAAAAAGGAATTGTCAGCTCACCCAACAGCTAAGGGGGAAAGGGAAGCCCCAGCCTACTTCATGGGTAACAGCTAAAGATGTCCGGGGGACCACCCAGGATGTCCCTACAGGAAAGATCCCGCTGGACACCCTGTGCCTGTGTTCTCTCTCAGCTGCTGGCTGCCAAGGTGGTCAGGAGGGACCTCAGGTGCTAGGAAGTTCTCAGATGCAAGTGAACCCATTGTCCCATTCCATTAACTTACGGATCTCCAGGCTTCTCTACAAAATCACCAACTATTACAGCCCTCACCACAAATTAATGATGGTGGCTCAGCCTTCGAGACACACACAGACGCTCCCTCTGTGAGATCTCCCATTTCACCGTTTTTAGATCTATGGCTGCAGAGAGTCGGCTCCCATGACATTCTTCTTCTAAGGTCGTTCTAATACATCAGTGGTAATGCCCTTAATGGGGCCCAGAAGTCTGACCCCCAGATCTTCACTTGTTCAACTCGATAGATGCTTTTTCCCTGTTGTAAAAGGTAGCCTCCCTCTGTCTGCAGCATAAAACCAAATTGGGAGTAGGGATGGAGGAAGTACTGATCTAATAACCCTGCTTGAGGGGTCAAAGTTCTTAGAGATAAATGGACCGCGGGAGGCAGAGCTGCACTCCCTGAAAACAGGGAGAGGCCAATAATGTGACCAGAAGGTGAAAGCCGCCTCTTGCATACATCCTTTGGAGAGGAAAGTGCGAGAGCTATGACATTGCCCACCTTAGAATTTTTTCCCTCCAGTACAGATTGTGCATATCTAAGTGGAATTTCAAATGATTCCTCAAATTCCCCGCTCTCCCGACCAGTCTTACTTAAATGCCCAGAATGAATTAAGCATCCAACAAAACAAGGAAACCACTCGGATCATTACAAAGGAATGAAATCTCATCTATTGATTTCTCCTCCCCAAAAAGAATGAGCCGAGTGATTCATATGCTGTTTTCAAAATGGGAAATGGGATCAGAACGTCTGGATCAGCACTTTTTTTCCTCCCATTTAGCTTTTTTATTTCTGATATTCATCATAGTCATAACGTTCAAACAATTTACCTGAAACGGCCGTGGCAATGAAATCAATAGTTGCCATCCTCCATTTTTGCTGCATAAACATTGTTTTACTATTAACACATTTGCCCAAGGAAATGAAAGGACGGATTCGCGAGGTCTCTTGCGATGATGTCTGGGGGAGTGGGGAGGTGATGGGTGAGGAATTGACATGTTAGTTTATGTCAGCCATGTTTTCATGTCAGTTTCACGGTTGAGTCATTTTTCAATGACATTTAACTTCATAAATGTAATTCATGGTTCTTCGGGGGTTTATAGCACTTATTGTTTGTGAAACTCCTTGACCTCCTTTCTTATCTTCAGGGATGGAACTTGCATTCACAACCCTTTTTCGTCAAACCTACAGAGGGCTCAAGACTAAATGAGTTCTAATGATCTCAGCTGCCGGGGGGCTGGTGGTGGAAGGCACATGGCACTTAGCTGGGAAAGGCCACTGTCCCCCTTTTAAGTATAACGCTGTTTCTATTTATAAAGCTTCGTACCATGCCATCGTCCCTCCCGCCTGCTAAAGACTCTGAGGACGTGGCCACAAGACCCTCTTCTGAAATTGGAACCAACTTTAAAATTCATAGGGAAACTGCCCCTCTTAAAATCCACACTTAGTTATTCCATCAGCTGCTATAATTATATAGCACAATGGGGCATATTTACTGGTATCCTGACCAGAGAAAGGGTTAGCTCATATTTCTAGATGTAATAAATGGCTCTTTTTATGACATACCAGTCCTGGCTAATAAATCTCAGTGGATTTTCTTCCTTCCTACATACCATAATTCAGGATAAAGAAGGGTGAGCTCATTTATCTGGAAGGGGAAAAAAAATGTCATTTTATTTATTTTTTGTATATTACTTTTGATTTCATCCTTTGAAGGAAAGGATTGGAATATAGTATTTTAGTTTTTTGAAAGCTCCGTGCTCTTGGCACCTCCCCAAACGTTTTAAGTGGGTAATTATAAATGAAGGATAATTTTAGAGGCACATAGCACATGTGGTGTTTTTGTGTACATTTCAATTTTGCTATGTTAGAAATGGGGTCAGAATAAAAACTACAACTCAGGGATTTTCTTTTTCTAGGAGAGGATGGAAAACATGGATTCTGAATGAATTCGTTTATATTTTACAGATCCCAAGTTGCAGAGCATTCTTCCTCAAAGCAAGAAGTCATTAACACCATTTTTCTTATCAGTCTTTCACACTGGAAATTCGTACCATTAACAACAAATGCTTATAGCAACATCTGTCATTCATTCTTACATGTAGCAACTGTGTATTGAACACCTACTATATTCCTTTAACACGTGGTAGACAGAGACAACAAAGGCATTACACAACCTTTTTGTAAATGTCTTCTGTGTAGTCAAATGTTTCATTCATTTACATACAGATGTCCACCACCATCCTGAATGGAGCAGATTTGAAGGTATCAGAAAGGGTTCATTTCACCAGGAGTTATAATCCCCAAGACAATTAATTCAACATTAAAGTAATTATAACATCGTCAGAACAGCTTCAGCTAGTAGTAAATCACTCAAATTCACCTGTCTGAGAGTGTATACCTGATTTTTAAAAAAATAAATAACAAAATAATGGAAGCTTCTGTTTCCCCATGGCTCAAATAGTTTCATAGTGATTTCCATAAATAATATCTTCCTGAAAATATCCTAATGGAATCCCAAGAAACACCTCTTAATACTGAAAATGCTTGTTTTTGCTTCAAGGGAGAGGTGCTTTTTGGAAACTTCATAGAATTTTGCGACTTCTAACAAATCGAAGTTCCTCAAGTCTGATGTCCACATGGCATGGATAAGCTGAATATTGTAATATTTAGAGCTAATGTACACCATTTTAAAATGCATCATTATAGTGTTTACCATAAGAAAGAAAAAAGGCACTGTCCTACAAAAAGCTGGGACCTCAAGAGGTTGTTCTCTCGGTGTCATGGTGAACTATTCCCAGGCCAAGAACCTTGCATGTTTTAATCCTGGCTTTGGGCAAGGAGAGAAAATGAAAATCTTCTCTGAGAATCTGAACACAAGATGGCATGCACACACTGGAGGGAAGGAATTACACGACCCGTATGGTCCAAGTCACTTCAAGAGGAAAATTGGAAGAGGTCTCAAGCTAGCTGTGCCCGCCAGGTGAAGGCAGAAGCAAATGATTTCATCTAGGCCAACAGGCCTGATTTCCAAGCTGTTAAAAATGTAGGAAATATATGTCTTGGTCAAATAAGGAAATGATTTTTCTGATCTAAAAGTAACATAGGGCTCCCTGTGAGATCATCCATCATTTGCCATTCAAACTCCATGTCCTACAAAGCTCTCTTTTCCAAATTCCTAGGAATACCTAGTCTTCTTCTAAGTTGACCATCCTTGGCGAGCTGGATGTCTAAGTTTGGGATCGCATTCTCGTGCACAAAGTCCATCCTCAAGAATTGCCTTTGCAGTTCACTCCTCTTCTCACTTTGAGTTGATTTCAGAATAATAATCTTCAGCTTACCCACTAGATAGATATCCACTCTCATTACTGAGATGGCCAAACAATCAGAGCATGAAATTGACAAGAACAACAGAATCTAACCAATAAGTAGTTCAATTGGCTGTCTAGTGGAAGGTCAGTGCCACAGCTGAGATTCACCCCTCCAGTCCACTCACGATTCTCTGTGGGGAGGTTACCCCCATTGGATTATTTCCACACCTGACCTCAATTCTTCTAACCTGCACATCTACTAACTCCTTCAATAGGTGTGTGCTCAGAAAATGAAAATTCACTTTCAGCTCAGCCTAAGCGGCACAGTTTAGAAAGTCAGTCATTTATGAATTGTATTAACCTTCTTTTTTAGTCTTTTGTTGCCTTCTGAAGTTAAGTATGAGTGAAGCCAGAATGAGCCTCTCTACTTTTCTCTCCAATAATAAGGGGTGATTTGGTTTGGCAATACCACACACACAGGTATTACCATATTCATGTTCCATGCTTAGAAGCTCTCTCTGATAGGTTCCACTAAGGCACCAATGTTTATAAATGCAAGCTTCTAAAGGTTGAATGGCACGCCTCTATATCTGATTCCTCCTAATTCTGCTTGAGAAAGTCCCTTTTTTCTCTCACATTCTCTTCAAGTTTGAGAGTTAGTGTTTTGACAAATAACAAGTCTTGAATTCTTTAAGGGACCACGTCAGTATTACCTTGCTATTCCATTTGCTTGCAAGGGGATAGGAACTGGTGAGCCACTGGAGCATTCAGCTACTATCTGGTGTCTCATGGCCCACCCCCATGAGTGATGATATTTTCCTCTTCGTCTTTTCCAGTTGACTGCTTGGACCCCACCTGCTCCAGCCATGGAGTCTGTGTGAATGGAGAATGCCTTTGCAGCCCTGGCTGGGGTGGTCTGAACTGTGAGCTGGCGAGGGTCCAGTGCCCAGACCAGTGCAGCGGGCACGGCACCTACCTCCCCGACACGGGCCTCTGCACCTGCGATCCCAACTGGATGGGTCCCGACTGCTCCGTTGGTAAGCCGTGAGGTTTTCTGCTCCCTTTCCCCAACAGGCGTGCCCTGTGTCCTCCCGTGAGCCCACATGCATGGGCACCTGCTCCTCATGCTCAGCTGGGGACACAGGGCCTGTGGTCCCTGGACCTTGGTCTCCTAACTCTCTTCTCCTCCATCCTGAAGTCAGTGATCCTTGAGAAACGAAAAAAGCCACTGCAGAGGTGCTCGTACCTCATTGGTCCATCCCCGCAAAGGGATGAGGGGCCCGGAGGGATGCTCCCGTTTGCATTACAAATTTCCTTCTGTGTGCTCCCTAAAGGTACCAGGAAGCCACAAAGAACAATTCCGTCCCGGGCAAGCTCAATGGAACATCCTATAAAACAGCAAAGAGGCTCCCTCAGGTGCAGCGAGAACCTGCTATAAAGCTCCGCAGGGCTCCCGCGGCGGGCACATAATGAAGTTGTGCTGTACACTTTATTTTCCCAAAATTAAGAGCGTGTGTCTTACCTCCCAAGTGACCTTACAATGGAGTGGTTCAAGCCAGCCCTAGCCTGCCTGGGTAGGGTTCCCCTCACATTGACAAGAGCCCATCCAAGCAAGTGCTCATGGTCCTGCCCCCTTCCTACGATAGGAGGCAGCTGTCAGATTGCCAGGCAATCAGGGAGGGAATCTGTGCGGAGCTTTGCTGGCCGAAGGTGGGAAGGAAATGAATATTTCATTGCCAGCAGCAAAAGAGAAGGGCCCGTTAAAATGGGCTGTTTTGGAAGCCACGTGAGTCTGGCTTCAGCTCCGATGCTGGTGGTCTGGGCCAAATCCTACAAAGGATGAGGGGAGGGGAGCCCCAGTGGCGGCAAGGCCCACTATACTGATGGCATGCTGGGTGACCCTCCCCCGTGGTCTGATTTCCCCTCCTGGGCCCCACGAGCCACCCCCAACCCCCGTAGTCTGTCCTGAGGATGAATGTCCGGCACGTGCTTGTCCTCGCGTGAGAGGTCTGAAACGCCAGAGAGTGCATATCTGTCTGTCTGTCTTCTCCCCAAGCACAAAAGACTTTGAGCTCCTTTGAGAAAGAGGCTGTGTAAACGCAGCCCAGCTCCAGGGTCCTCATTGCTACAAGGTGCAGGAACAGCTTCACTATGTGGCCCCCAATGGGCCTTTGGTGGGTTCAGGCTTTCCGGGGGGACAGTGACCCAGCCGGCTAAGGAGTCAGGATTCCCAGGTCTCTTCTCAGGGGGGCACCTCCCAGGGAACTCCGCCAGACTGGATGGCCACGCCAGCTGTCCTTCGGTGGCCTCGGCCCCACAGCAGTGGTTCTCTCTGGTGAGCATCCAGCCCACCTGAAAGACGTGTTAGCACAGATTCTCTGACCCACTCCCCATTTCTCATTCAGCGGGTCCAACTTGAAGCCTAGGTCCCCAGGGGGCCGTGCTGCTGCTGGGCCAGAGAGCCGCTGCTCTGGACAATCCGTAACAATGTACTCGTCCCAGGGTGGCAGAGTGCTGGGCCATAGGGCCTCCGCCAGGACCCCGGGCCAGGTGCGTGGTCTGGCCTCCCACGGAGGGTGTCGCCAGGGTGGTGCTGAGCTGTAATCATTGTTTTTCTTCCAGAAGTGTGCTCAGTAGACTGTGGCACTCACGGCGTCTGCATCGGGGGAGCCTGCCGCTGTGAAGAGGGCTGGACAGGCGCCGCTTGTGACCAACGCGTGTGCCACCCCCGCTGCATTGAGCACGGGACCTGTAAAGATGGCAAATGTGAATGCCGAGAGGGCTGGAATGGTGAACACTGCACCATTGGTAGGCAAACGGCAGGCACCGAAACAGGCACATATTGCTTTATTTTCATAAATCGTAGATCGATAGTGATGGTCGTGCATTGCAACCGGCTGTTCCTTCAGGGACACAAGTGCTCTCCAACCTTCTCACTGCCTCTCCAGATCCCCATGGGGTGGCAAAGAGAAAAGTATTTCCCAAATTTGCAATTGGGAGCAAAGGGACCAAATTAGAAGATCCATCCAAATTACTGATCTTGGGGAGGGGAAATGCACATGCATGGGAAATGGTCAGGGCTTGGAGAGTCAAGCTCCCCAGTGACGGTGGTCTGCCTGTCACCTTTTTTCTGATGTTCGCCCAGCTGGCTGGGTCCCTGGCTCTCTGCTTGCTGGCAACAATTGAACTATTTATTTTAGACAAGGCGGGATGCAGGCAGGTTCCCAGGTTTCCTGGGTAGCCGAGGAGCACTGTAATCGGTTTGAGCATCCTCTTGCTGTCCCTAGACAAGGCTTCCTCCGGGGCCCGTCACCACCACCACCACTGAATGTCTCCTCTGGTCCCATTTCATTCCCACTCGGCCCCCTCTCTGTATACACTTCAGACTGAGAGGGTTTTTAAAGATCATTTCCTTTGTTGAGAAGTAATAGTTCTTAAGTTTTTTTTGTTTTTGTTTTTGTTGTTTTGTGTGTGTTTTGTTTTTTTTGAGGGTTGTTTGGTTTTTGTTACTCTTTCTGTTTGAGTGGGAAAACACTTGATTTACTGTCCCTTTAATTGAGGAGGAGGAAGTCAAAGCTCTGGTTTTCCATCTCTCAGTCAGTTGAGCTCCCCTACATTTTACCTCCAGTTTTCAGCTTTGCTGTTTTATCAAGTCAGGTCCGGGGTTCATGTCATGCCAAGCTGGCTAATTCACTTGCTTGCATGAAAACGCTCAGAGATGTCTCCAGCCAAACTCCTGCCTTGCCCCCTTGAGTTCTAGGTGTCACGTTGGGGGCCCTCTTCTCTGTCCCACCCCAAAACCCTAGTCATAGGTTGTCCACTTGGAGTGAGAGACGGGGGTGAGGAGCTTGTCCAGGGCTGACTCGTGAGGCCAGACTCAGTTTCCCATGCTGTACATTTGGGCGCTCAGGCAGAGGTAACACACACTCTGCATTAGACTTCCCTGTTCCGTCTAATTGGACATCCAGGGGCAGCAGGCCGATCAGGCCACAGCCATAGCACTGGGACCCTGCCGGGACAGCCTGTTGACAGTGAATTGTTTTTGCAATCTCTCAATGATGCTTCAGACCCTGCTCCCCTTGTGGCCACTTTCATCTTCAGCTCCCTGTGGAGTCAGGGGGAGAATTGAGAAGACTTTTGGGGAACAGTTTGAGATTCTAACTAATAGCTTCCACTGTCAGGGATCTTCCCCGAGATATATTTTTGCATGCCCACTGTGATTTAAATACTTCCCAGTTCTCCATACCTCTATTGCCTCTGGTCTTCCCTTCCCCACCCCCCACCCCCCGAAAAAAAGAGCTCTTCTCTCCCCCCCACCCCACCCCCACCCCCCAGTAATCTTTAGGTAGAAATCTACTTTCTCTCCATCCACACAACCCAACTTCCCCTCCCCGTGGCTCTCCTCTTCCCACATCTGCCGAGGATTTAGCGTCACACAGGGATGCCTGTTGGCTCTCTCCTCCCTACCACCCTCTCTACTCTGGGAATAGCTCACAGGAGGGCAACCCAGATGGATCAGAGCAAGCCATGGCCTGCTGCCTGTTGTTCTATGCTTTTTGAGCTAAGAATAGCTTTTACATTTATTATTAGCATTGAAAAAAATGTTAATATCTTCTTGCACTTGACAGTTACATGAAATTCAAATTTCAGTGTCCATAAACAAATGTTATTAGTAGACAGCCACACCCACTCGTGGATGTACTGTCAGTTTCCACAGGTGTTGCTGTGTTGCTGTGTTGAATGATGGTCTACAAAGCCATTTGTTATCTGGTCCTTTGCAGGAAAAAAAGGGGGGGGAAGGGGGAAAAAAAAGGCCAATCCTGAATTAGAGAGTCACACAATTCTTAATGGAGAAAGGGAGGTGGGTCAGCGTTTGCATGAGGAGAAGGACCCCTGTTGTGGCTTGAAGGACATCAGGGGCCGAGAGAAAGGAGAAGGTGCTGGTATCAGCACGTGGAGTGGAGAGAAAACTAGCATTGAGGTGAAGCGTCTCTGGGGCCTTTGGAAATGAGATGGGAAGATGACTCAGTAGAACAGTGTTTCCCAAAGTGTGGTACTCATGCCCCGGGGGAACGGGAAGAGTTTGGTGGGGATATGCACTGCACTGTGCTTAGCTGCGCCTAATTCTACGTTCTCATGAGTATGAGGGGTACTCAGCGTTACGAAAATTATAGAAGGGGCACACATATGTCAAAAGTTTGGGAAACACTGCAGTAGAAAATTGTGAGGACATAGCCAGTAGAGAACACAGAGATGTCTCATTCTGGCTAGCCCTCTGGTGGGATGAATCGGCAAAAGGTGTTTCTGATGCTTGAAATGTTTGGTTCAAGATTCACATATCCGTGCACTAAGATACGTGAGTTCTTGAGAGACATAAGAGAAAATGCAAATTTATATGCCACGTTAAGCTCCCAAAATGAAGAGAGCCGTGATCCGGGCAAGTCTCTTGTTCAGAACAGTGATCTCTCGTGACTTTATGAGTTACTTACAACTGTGTAATTTTCAAAGATCTTTGTCACCAAGTCTCTTCTTATGAGAAATTAGAGCTCTCTGGTTTCATTTGTAGGACAGATGCTGTCTCCTCAGAGTTGTGTTCCCTGGTGTTTGAAAAAAAAAGGGGGGGGGGGGTTGCCAGGCATACCTTGATTGCTGAGACTTGCTATTCAGAATCTAGAGATGTTTGTATGCGCATAATTGCTTCCTTTGCTTGCCCACCTCTGGCCCCAGAGCTGTTGCATGGAGTTTTCATCTTTTATTTTGAGCAGACACTCCTGTCCATTCATTTTAAGCAAATGCCACAATTTACAAGCACAGAGAAAGGAAAGAGGGGCTCCTTGGTCCGCTCCAAGCAGAACCTCAAATGCTGTATTTTGAAAATAGAAATAGATAAGAATGAAGTGGCACCTAATCTGCAAACAGTGTACTGGGGGATTTGGGGTAAGGGGGCGCACTGGATGGCTATGGTTGGGGAAATTCAGTTGCCTTTGGCCTATTTTCAGAAGGTCCTAGGGAGGCTGTTTGCTTGCATCACTGCCAAATGTCCACTGAATAACTCCCATCAGCACTTGTGGATCAGATTTATTTTGCTGAAGGAAACAACCATAGATAGGGGAGGGGAGGCGAGGGAGGAAGGATGAGGGTAAAACCATAGACTGCTAATACAATAGGGTAGAGTCACTGGGATATAGTCATGTTTAGCCAAACGCACTTCTGGAAGTTTTTCAACCAAATCGTATTTTTCATATTTGGAAATTGGGTATATATCACTAGAGATTAAATATAAGGAATTCCATTTCGATGGTAACCATTAGAGCTAAGTTATTGGTAGCCTGGATTCTACCGAGCAACAATTCTTTTATTACTTCTTCTAACAAGTTAAATACAAGGCATGGCTAAAAGTTACAGAATTGCATAAAGAAGAAATAAGCTTTGAATCCAAATCAAGCACAATTCATGTATATCTTTGCAGTATATTAGCATTATTTGGATAGGCTGCGTTTATTCTTATGAATAAATCAGAAAGCACATTGTGTGGGTAGAATAGCTTTATTCTAAAATGGGTTGTTTTTTCTATAACCTGCCACTACCACCACCACCACCCCTTATTAATACAGGGGATTTAACTGCAGAAGGCCATGCAAGGCTATTGCACCAGGGTATAAAGGAACCAAAGAATAGGTCAAAAATCACTACCAACTATGGTAAACTGGGATAAGCGTCCCTTGGATTATAAAGAAATAGAATAGACGTTAGTGTGTTTTGTGCTCGAAATGCTCGGGCAAAACGGGGAGAAACCGACAATCGTGTTGCCATTGAATGCCAGGAGGAAAGCTAATTATCTCCTGAATGTGGACTGTCCAGACATCCATTCTGAATAATACAACCTCACACACGCATAGAATAAATCCACCAATGCTAGGCACCGACCCTCGGTGAACTGTTGGGTAACTGGGCAGCGAGTAATGTCTGTCATGGTTGTTTCAACTTGTTTACTTTGTCTGTGTGGGCCTGACCTCCAGGTGCTTTTCAGAATCAGGAGGACTCTGTTTCTAGGACCGCGTGAGGCTGAGTGACCTGCCCATGTGCCACAAGTCAGAAAAGTTTTCTCTTGCCTCTGCCACCCGGGGCCCTTCTATTTTTCCTCTTTAATTGATTGGGGAAAGAAATAGGTTCTTGTGATGTTAATAAGGAAAATGAGTCTTTACCCAAGGTAGAACCAGCGTGAGAGGATCTGATGCACTGATGAAGTGATTGTCATCTAAAGTAGACAGGTCACAGTCCAAGAGGGAGAGAGCTTCAGAACTATGGGGAACGGGTTGGGAAGAAAACGGCTGTCAAAATTAACCAACTTCAGACCGCTTGTGCATCGCAGTCCAGCTTCATTCCATGTTACGGAAACTTTCTTCTTAAAGCTATTATCCTTGAACATTTGTGCTTTTGTGATTCTGCGCTGAGATCAAATTGAGATGAAATTAACCACTGTGGAAGGGAGGCCTCCTTACCACCAGGTCTGCGGAAGCAGCTAATTCTCTAATTGGTAAATTAGCCCATTCCTCTGGGGGCCCTGACTTGGAGCCTGTCCTAGGAGATTCATCTTTTTTTGAAGTAAAACCCTAAAGTGGTGGTCTTTCATGTTAAAATTATAAACAAATGCTTAGCAAAGAATAAAAGATGTTCCACTTCTGATTTGTCCCCCCCCCCCTTACCCCAGGCCCCCACAATTTGGCTGAAATGTGAGCCTTTTTATTGAAGAACAATAGCCATGTGCTCAGAAGTTCTCGCTGAATCTGGGTCAGGCGGTCCGCATAGGTTTCTTACCCAAACCCAGAACAAGGGCCAGGAGGTAGATTTTCACGACCCTGCAAATGGTGAGCTACATGTAAAGGGAAACTGCCTCACCAGCAGTGAGAGTCTCATCGCTGAGAGTGCTGTCTTTCTTGGCCTAGATGTTGAAGAGGGGTGTTCAGCATCCATCAGAAGGTAGACTAGTTAGACACAATTCTTGCCCTAACTTTTGTTGATTTCAGAGAGGAAAGGAGAGGGAGAGAGAGATAGAAACACCAATAATGAGAAAGAAGTATTGATTGGCTGCCTCCTGCATGCACCACACTGGGGATCCAGCCCGAAACTCGAGCATGTGCCCTGACCAGGAATTAATCTGACTTCCTGGTTCATAGGTTGATGTTCAACCACTGAGCCACACCAGCCGGGCTCTTGCCCTAACTTGATGGGCAAGTTAGGATGGAAACTTTGATTGCAATGTGTCCTATGTGATTTTAAAATATCTGCCCATGTAATGACCACCCATCAGAAAGCATAAGAAGGGAAGAAGATTTGGCATCTTAGTCCTATCAGATGACAGTGATTTGGAGCATCCATTGACCCAAGCCCTTCATGTTTCAGAGGATCCATTGATGCACTAACTTGTAGCCCATAGTGACAAGGCCAGACCCAAGAAGCACAAAGGTTGGTATTACTGACTTTGCTCAAAGAACTAAAAACAGAAAATCCATAAGAGAAAGTTAGCATGAGGAACATTTCAGACTCAAAGGTAACATATAAGAGTCACAGCTGTTGAAAAAAAAAAAATGGGATGCACTGCCCTAGTGTGTGTGGCAAGCTGTCACTTCCAAGACTATGATACTGGATCCCACAATATGAACTCAAGACTTTACATAAAAAGGAAAGGGAAGCCAAATGGGCCCTGGAGATCTGAGCTCCCTTTGATATTCGTGGCATGCAATGCTTTCTGTTAATGTACAGGTATATGTTATTGAGTATGTATTTAGGGCTTTTAAAAATAAGCATTAAGAAAAACTGTAATTCGTTCATCACATTCATGATTCTACTGGTGTTATTGCTGAGGGATGTGGCAAAAGTGGGTAGCAGTGTTAGACCCAAAAAACTTTAAATAAAAAGATTAAGTAAAGGAAAGTTCAGATATTGTAAATATTACAAATGCGATATGTAATTGACTGAATTTAGAACTCATGTGGATGAGATCTCTAAGTTCCTGTCCACATGTCCAGAATTTTATTGCTGGAGGATCACAAATGAGCTGTTCTAGCACAATCAGATCTTCTGGTAGAGCAGGAAAGTTTTCCTGCTCAACTCTGTAATATACACTAGACATTAAAGCAGGGGTCTTCAAACTACGGCCCGCGGGCCACATGCGGCCCGCAGAGGAGTCTGATCCGGCCCGCCAAGTTTTTTGGGCAGTGAGCGCAGCCGAGGTGTTACAGTAGGAATTAGTAGTTCATATAGTCCGGCCCTCCAGCTCTCTGAGGGACCGTGATCTGGCCCCCACTTTAAAAAGTTTGAGGACCCCTGCATTAAAGGGTAGATTGAGCAGAGGGCTGGCTAAGCTGGTGATGTGTTGTTGGATTGTTGAAGATAATGGTGCTTTGCTGTTAGTCTGTCTGCTCATCTTCGCTCCCATCTATATCGGGTTTATTTAGGGTGTTTTTGGTGAAAGGTGTTCTTACATAGTTTGAATAACCAGGCTCCACGTCATCCATTTATGTCTGTGTTTGTTAAAAGAGGAGGATGGTATTAAAGTAGGGGCTCGTCTATCTGTGTCCACTGTGCAAGTGTGATAATGAAGTGCTCAAGACAGAGGCTTTTGTGTGCATCTTCCCTTGGTCAAATCTAAGCAAGTTTCCTAAAGTCTATGTGCCTCGGTTTCTTTGTCTGTAAAATGGGAATACTAAAGCTACCAACCTCATTGGGTTATATGTAAAGTACTTGGCACAGTGTCCACCATACAATAAGAGCCAAATAAATGTGCGCTGATGTCATCATCATCACCGTCACCATCACATCATTATTTAGTACCAGTGGAAGAAACTAAAAGGCAAGGGAGAATTATCAAACTAAATTCTCATTAAGACATTTCTACTACTTTCGACCTCCCTTTGACCTCTCTGCCTCCCATCCATCAGGCAGTTTGATAGCATGTCAAAAATAACACTGACCCGCTGTTAATTTCCTTAAAAAGTTCTGTAACGTGGCTGGAACCTGGTTCTTGCAGAGAAGCATAAAACTGCCTCTCTTACCTGGAATTAAACCTGCTTCTCTTACCAAACATCCCAATAGTACCTGGAATCAAAAATCTGAATATCCTTATGTTAACCGAGGCTTATTGTGAAGTTGGAATTTGCAACTTTCAACCAACATTTCTCAAACTAGGTCTATGAGAACTTGTTTTTAATTCTGGATTGATATTTATAAGTACAGTTTAAAAAAAACTGTTTTGAAGTAGAAATTTGGGATTCTGCTGTTATTGAATAGGATAAAATTTCAGATGTTAGGATAGATATTGTTCTCCTTTAAGAAGGAACCTGGCATCTCTCACATTTGAGGATGCTGCCAGGTCAGGGTCTCTTAGAACACCTTGTCTTGGTCTCTCCTCTTCTTACTCCATCTCATTCCTCAGAGCTCTGGGTACCACCTTTACATTTGCAGTGGTGCTGTGCACAGGAACAACCCAGGAGGCTCTGCTTAGTAGCACACCTCCCTTCGGGAGACCCAAACCCTCACTGATTTCTGTTCCTATTCAGCCCAATAAGCTCCGCAATTATCCTCATTTCTCCCACGCTGCAATTGCACCACTCCTTGGAGAAGACCCTTGGGTAGCATCTGGGCAGTCTTTGCAATGACTTGGCTCATCTCCTGGGTTATCAGGAGCCACACAGAGAATCCCAGATGCTCATGTGAGAAGCAGATTTCGTGTTTCTTCCCAAGTCGGCTGCCTAATGGGGCTCAATCTCAAGCCACTTCTGTTACAGCGCTCTGTTTTACAGCCTCCTTCAAAAGGCCCGCCCCGATGGCCTTTGGAAAACAGGTGTCATCGTTGCACAAACCCACCAGCCAGAGGCTGGGTCCGTTGCT
This sequence comes from Pipistrellus hanaki, assembly GCF_964339955.1. Lineage (NCBI taxonomy): Eukaryota > Metazoa > Chordata > Mammalia > Chiroptera > Vespertilionidae > Pipistrellus > Pipistrellus hanaki. Next base: position 7,206,046 of record NC_140507.1, on the reverse strand, counting down.
TTCCTCCTGTTCTTCCGTGATACATTTCTGCGCATCATTGTCATCAGACCCACCGAAGGCCACCCTATCATTGACCATCTCTGAGCCTTGCCCCTCACGGGTCACAGAGAAACCACACCAAATAGCAGCTAGGAGAGAGCTAAGTGTTTCATCATAAACATTCTTGGGATGATTAGAATGGATTAAATTACAAGAGAAAATGCATTTAGTTAATCTTTCTTCTAATTAAAAAAATATCCCTAGTTTTAAGTAAAGTGTTTGTTCTTAAAAACATATTTTCTTTGTAATCAGTGCAGGGGGAGACCTGGTTGGCCTTCCATGATAGAAAGCAACATCTGCAAAGTAATTAAAAGCTGCCAGCCAGTGGGTTTTATTATTATTATTGAGATCCTTAAGGAGCCTGCTCAGTCTCCTCAAATGGCTTTCACCATGGAATTTTCCACAAACGACCTCATTCCGTGGTTCGTGGTGGTGTTACTGTCTTTCTGCTCCCAAGTCATTGAAGATGTGGTTGACTCATCTTGGTCAAGTGCCAAGTGAGGAGACTAATCAGTAGAGGTATATATACTCCATGTGATCAGGGAAATTAGTTAAAATGAGTCCAAATGAGTAGGTGACATCAGACATGGCTCAGCCCAACTGCAGAGCTCACTCCCACTCTCAACCCAAATATTTCTACAAGTTTCTGTGGGGTCTTACATGCTCCAGTTTAGCCCATTCAGGTTCTTCCAGCTTGGTGTTCTCATTAAAGCCTGCTGCCTATGAAATTCACTTCAGGGGAACCCTACAGGACCACCCCTCTACCATGGTCCATGTCAAGGGGGTGCGAGACGGCACCCTTAGCCCCACTTAGCTGAATCCACACAGCAAAGGGGAAGCTGCCACCCTCCCCCATGCTGAGGCACTTTACCAGCTCCTCCATCCATGCTCCTTTGAGAAAGAGCCTTTCACCTTTTGCCCATAGCTCCTCTTGCCTACATCCAGGGCTTGTCCCAGGGCTGGGCTGCAGAACAGATACCAGAGGGTCCTTTTGCCCCCTCGTCTCCCCCTGTCCTCAGACACTCCGTGCACTCCCATGGCCGGTGGAGGATGCCCCAGTTCCTCACACACAGCCAGACTCCGAATCCCAATTTGGACTCAGGTGGGACCCCTAGCATCTCCACAGCCATCTCTTCACGAAAACCTCCTGCTCCTCCTCATGTGTGTTCAGGGTTACTTCCAGGGCAGATGAGAGCCCTGGGGTCTCCCACCCTCAGGACAGTTGTGTCATGGGAGCAATTCAGAGAGAATGGCTTCCATATCCTCGAGGCTCCAGGCTTCCAGCAGTTTCTGGCATGGCTCTTTGAGGCTGGCGGCTCTAACTACCCAGCGCCACGCAGCCCAAATCACGACACCACAATTGCATCCTGCCAGACCCCAGAGAAAGGAAGGCTTCTAGAGACAGAAAGGCCCCCATCAATGCTGCTCAGAAAAAAATTAAAATTGATGTGACTCCCGGGCCACACGTTTCAAGCGTGGCCACAGCAGCACCTGCTTCAATTAGCAATGATGTTGGTCACAACGTGGCCCAGAAGGGTCATCTGTCTAAGCAGAGTCATGGGCTCTGATAAGTGTGAATGGCATTTTTTTTATGACTCTTCAACATTAAGAGGAATTGCTGGACAGATCTACTTGTCTAGAAATAAAGCCGGACGGTGAGGGCCCCCAACGGTTATGAAATCACCACCTCCAAGCACCAAGGCGACTTTGTACCTGAGTTTTTCCCAACAAGTGAGCAAGGCGACTGCATTGGCAACACGGAAATGAGAAGCCACTGCTAGCTTCCGCTTGGCAGGGAGCACCTGGCAGAAGGCAGTGAGGCTGTTCCTGTCCTTGAGGGGCATGAGAGCCCAATGTCAAGTGTCACTGCTGACTGCCATGCCCATGAATAAGGGGAGAAATTGGAGACATTGGAGGCGTAAGAGAGCCTAGCTTTGCCCTGTTCACTGGGGAGCGCAGACACGTCGAGCTGGGCCTCTTAAGCATATGGCTATCACACCACGCCATGCATACTTGGAATGTGTGCTGATTTGACTTGTCATTTCCATTTAATGGGGCCAAGAAAGAGCTGTATCTCTTCACTGATGGACCTGCGCTCATGTGGGAAATGATAGCATATCCTAGAGCTGCCTGGTGCAGGCATCAACCTACCCAGAGTTCAACAGCTTGGAGCCCATAATACACAACACCCACTCCACACTCCCAACATCTCCCACACGGCGTTTGTGGGATGTAACATCCTCCTCTCCCCTAACTATTAACACTCTCGGGCGATGTATTACTCTTGCCCTTATGGTGCGGTGAGCGGGTGGGGCTGGTGTGGGGAAAGGTGTAGCAAAGGAGTTCAGTGCAGGAGCCCTGGGATCTGACAGGCCTGGCTTCAAATCCAGCCTCCATCAGCGGCCAGTTGTGTGGCCTTTGCCAAGTCATGTAACTTCAGTACCTGATTTTTTCCATCCGTCAGTTGGAAACAATGACATCTAAGGGCAACTATCATGAGGACTTCACATAACACAGTGTTGACACTCCATAAATGTTCACTTAGCCCTGGCTGGTTTGACTCAGTGGATAGAGTGTTGGACTGAGGATTGAAGGGTCCCAGGTTCAATTCCAGTCAAGGACACATGCCCAAGTTGCTGGCATGATTCCCCGTAGGCGGTGTGAAGGAGGCAGCCAATCTATGATTCTCTCTCATCTTTGATGTTTCTATCTCTCCCTCTCTCTTCCTCTTTGAAATTAATAAAAAATAATAATAATTAGTGCCACACCGTCCTGCCTTAACCTTAGTTTGCCCAGTGTGTCATGTCAGAATGACCAGTTAAGGAAGCATTAATGGTGTCATACGACCACACATGGCAAGGGCCCAAAACTCCAGGAAGAGAGGCTGGTGGGAACCCTATGGGTTAAGCCAGGTGTCTGTGCCCTCCTCCTATTTCACTCCTGTGGGAGGAGCGTGGGATACTCGGATGATACGGCCTGAAGAAGAAAGAACCAGGGGAGCGAGAGACAGGCAGGGAGAGTGTAGAAATGGCCCAGGGAGGATCTGACTGCCATTGTAACAACATGTGTGTTAGAAACAGAAGCCAGAGAACCATGCGTATGTTATTGCGTGCATGTCAGGATCCACACCTGCTCTGTCTGCTTCCAGCTGAGCTGTGGCTGCTGTGTTCATTCACTCATGGAGCATCAGCTGAGCACCTGATGGGGGCTGGGTGTGGCTCGTACTTCCTCCAGGTGACCCCTGGGTAGCACGGCTCAGAGAGAAGGGGTTTGCAGAGAGGTGGCAACAGTCTGAGGGAATGTTAGACCCCCACTGCGCAGCCTCCTCGTGAGACTTTGCTGTTTTCTCACTCGAGACTCCCTTCCTGGAGTTCCTGCCAATAATTTTTGGTTGACTTCTCGGCATTCTTCCTCGCTCACAGCTTCCCAAGGCGATCAGGAAGGAAGGAAGCCGTCGACTTCAAATGGTAGCTTGAGTTCATTTGTTACACAATGTAATTAAGTCATAGAAAGCATTCAGGTATCAAACTGTGTGGATACACACAAATGACTCCCTCATAACTGTTAATATTTTCAACATCGCCAGAAATTCAGTTAAATCAAATGAAGATGGCAACTCATTAAATTTTTATTTTCCTTCCTATTCTTATTTATCTTTTAATCCTCCATATATGGCGCCACGTGTTCTTGTTAAATAACACTCGTTAATGAAGTCTCATCTTCTCTTAGTTGTAGCTATGTTTTTATTGATTAGGAAAACCTTCAGATGTTTATAATCTAATTTGGCTGGCTTACTGCTTGGGCATCTCTCAGGAAGGAAACCTTGAGGTTTAAAGGTGGGATGACTGACGAGGGAAGGGAGTGGGAGAAACCGAGTTTTCTTTTCGTCCCCCCTGGCAGGAGGAGGCTGGGCTGGCCTCTCCTCTGTAGGGGGAGTTGGCCTACATTTGGATAATGAGGGCACTACGAACTCAGTCTCTTTGTTGACTACAAGAAAAGGGAGGGAGGGCAGAAAGAGTTGTACACACCAATGCCCCGGGCAGATGAGGCTAGAGCAACGTGAGTGCACCACACAGCTGGGAGGACAGTAGGGAGTGGTCTCCAACTGGAAAAGGAAGCGCATCTGCGCAGGGCAGACATGCCCACCTCCAGCTGAATGTTTCCCGGGAGCCTCATTTGGCCAAATTTTCTAATTCTCAATAGAAGCCAGAAATCAGGATTGTGATGCATGGTCTCCCCATTCTCAAAAGTTGGCAAGCAATTCAAAGTGTGCGAGAGTGCTGTGCAGTTCATGCAAACGAGATGGGGTGGGAGCCAAGGGAGGCCGCATCTGTGGCCATTGACATGTCCCCTCTGCAGGTTGGAACTGAATCCGGGAACCTCACTGGCCTGGATTGAGACTGGGGCAGCTTTGGCTCCTTTTCTTTGATGGTCCAATTCCCCTGGTGACTGGTTTAAGCTGGCGGGAGGTCTCCATACCAGGGTACAACGGGGACACTTTGCACTTACACAGTAAATTTTCTCCAAGGAGCTCAAAAGACTTGTCTCGCCTCAGTCAACCCCCAGGAAGCAGGCAGGTAGCTATTGCCCCCACACACGCAAGGAGCATCAGCAGATAGCGTTGTACACAAGGCAGCTATGTTGGCTCATTGATTTACATCCATGGCCTACATAACTTGGCAAGCACAGCATCCAAGAGGCATGGGTTTCCCTTGACTGCCCCCTCTGCTGCCCTTTTTGGCTTTTCTTCCTTCCATCTGCTCTAGTTGATGGCTAAGCTCCACATCTCAACAATGTTCAGGCAAACCCAGCTAGAAACCACTTTCTGTCATGTGTATGTGTGTGTGTGTGTACACGTGTGTATGTGTGTGAATGTACTCATCTATGTGTGCATGAATGTGTGAGCACCCAGCTGACTTCGTGGCAGACACAGCATGGTCCATTCCCACCCATTCCAACACGTCTCTGCATTGATCTTTGGTCTGATGCTACGCTCTGAAATGCTACTTTTGCAAATGTTTGACACCTAGAAACTCCAAATAGATGTCTTTAGGATTCTAGACACGTGCTAATGATTCATGCTGCTGGGGGCTCCTGCGTCACTTCCTCTTCCTTAGACCGATAGAATTTCCATCTCCCTCTCAGAGCCGACATCCATGCCCACTCCTTGGCCAATGGGTTAACAGGAATGGCCGGGCAAAGCTGTGGTGATGAGGGCCCCAGCGCTACAGTGAAGAGCCGGGAACAAGGATCTCTGAGTTGCTTTGGGTGGGACAGTCGAGAAAGTCACACTGACCAGCAGAGATTGGAGCTCTACCTCTGTCATCATTTCCCCTCCATGACTGCCCAGCCCCTTCCCCGCGCTTCATAGGCATCGCACTCTCTGCCCTGCTTTATTCAGGGGACTCTTCCCAGAGAGGAGATTCCAGTACATCAGGATAACCTGGTGATCCTTCTCCTAAGAGTGCCCTGCATTTTACAGATCACCCTGTCCTTCCTCCCAAAGCAGCTCACACCCTTCAGAGGCCCATGCGGAACCAGAGAAACACGTGGCCATTTCAAATGCGTGTGTTGGGAAGAAAACTGGACTTACTGGCCTTAGACTAGCAGAGGCTGGCGTGCCCACCCACTTCCCACCTGACCCCGCTAACCGGGCACTGACCAGTCAAAGCAGGCTGCCTCCTCTGGGAGTGAAAACGTGAAAGGTCCCACGGGAAAGTGTTGGCAATCTCTTGGTCTGCTCAGAAGTGCAGTGGATTGAGCAGCCAGATTCAATCATGCTGATTTAGCTCGTCCCCAGAGGTCAAAATCAATACCGCACGTCTTTAAGGTGTGGAGATGTTTGAAGCATAGGAAGAGGCGGCTTTCCTTGCTGCCTGGGGAGAAAGTGGCTTGGCTGTCTGCGTGGCTGTTCAGAACGAAAACTTGCAAAGGTCAGCGAGGCTCCTCTTGGGCTTCACTCATCACGCCTCTCAAGGTGTCATGCCAGCAAGTCACCGTTTGTATGTTTTATCCACATACACCAACATACATACATTCTTGGGAGTTAAGGGTCACCCTGTTGGGGACACCTCTGGTAGAACAGCCTCAGGATGACATTCTAGAAATTCAGAAATGTCAGGGAAGTCCCCAGCATCCTCTGGGCTGCCAAATCCAGTGAAGCCCGAAGTGTCCTGGGAATGGAATGCCACAGAAATGGCCCCGCACAGTAGGTCTGCAGGCAGATTTAAGTCCACCCGGCTGAACTGGCCTTCAGGTCTGATTGGCTTCTACAGGCGAACAGGGACAGCCAGGGAGGTTCTGGTGTAGATGCACTGGTCAGCAGGAAGTGGCACTGCAGGTGAGCTAAGTGTCCCGCTAGACCAGTGGTCGGCAAACTCATTAGTCAACAGAGCCAAATATCAACAGCACAATGATTGAAATTTCTTTTGAAAGCCAAATTTTTTAAACTTAAACTATATAGGAAGGTACATTGTTATTAACTTAATTAGGGTACTCCTAAGCTGGCCTTTGCTAAAAACTCAAGGGGCCAAAGAGCCGCATATGGCTCAAGAGCTGTAATTTGCCCACCACTGGGGTAGACCAGCAGACCATGTGGACACCAAGTTCACTGCTCTCGGCACTCTGGGATGGCTCTTCCTTGCCATTTACATTCTGCTCCCATCACCTGTGAGAATGGGTTACACCAAGTAATGCAACCTGAAAATATCTTCTGAGCAGTGAAGGTACAATTTACAGCGTTATAAAGTCATGTCTTTCGGGAGATATTAAAACGGTACTGATCCTGAACACAGTGAGGGAAAAAGCCGAAAGCCATGACCATGAGGGGAAGCGGGTAGAGGCCCCGAAAACAGCACGAGACCCATTCCTACAGGCAGTCCTTAAAGCCAGGCTAGGGATTATAGAAGCTAGAAATGCACGTTGCTGGTGGGGAGGGGCTTTCCTGGTTATTTGTTTTCCTTCCAGGCTGTGCCTTCACCCCTTTTCCTGGCAACCCTTGGAACATGGTCACTAGGAGAGGCCATTCCTTCAGTTTGGCCAAATGCTGGCTCACGTTTATACCAAACCGGTGAGGACTAATGTAACAAGAAAGGCCAAATAATTGATTTTTTATGTGTTTTGAATTTACTGATGAACTGAATTCCCTGTTCAGATAGTAACAGCTCACACTTAGCAAGCACTGACCATAGGACTTGCCAGCCCCCATGCTGGATGTTTCACGTAGCTTCCCTCATTCCCTCCTCATAGCCATCGCAGGAAGTAAAATCTGTTGCCAGCATCATTGCACAGGTGAGAGGCCTGGCTCCGAGAGGTTAAGCAATTGATGTCAGTCGTAACTGTCAGCCACAGGGGGAGGTGAGCTCTAAATCCAGGTGCCATTGACAGAGACCAGGTGTGGCCATTACACTGTCTTGCTCACCTGTTTTGACCCCAAGTAGTGGCAGCAAGAGGATGATGTAGAAGGCCAGCAGTGAAATCAAGATATATGGCACCAGGCAGACAGCCTCTCCTGTTAGGAAAGTCACCCCCTGAAGGGGTGTCTCTTTGGTGATGGCGGGGAGGGGGGGGGGCGCGGCAATCCCCCTGGCAGATGCACTAAGTGATCTCAGATTCCCAAAACTGACTCCCTGCTCTCAGCCCAGGCATCACTGGCCAGCGTCGCTAAATCCAAGCTGACTTTCTATCAGGAGTTCACATTTCCATCAACTTTTCATTAAATTAATTATTCAAAACAATTCCGAGTTCACGTTCTCACAGCAACTGTAACTCTGCCATGACTATATTAAGGCGTAAATTGAACAGCATGTTTTACAATAAAGTTAATTTTATATTCACCAGAGAACTGAGTTATAGTTGCTGTGGGAACCGTCATTGCGGATCTCTCGGCTCTGGTGCATTTAAATTCTCAAGCTCATGCATTGCACAGCGCAGGGTATTCTGCGTGGACGCTCGCTGCCTTCACACCTCGGCCTGGCCGTCCTGAACTTGGAGATCTGTCCGGATCTAACGTAGCAGCCTTCTAGTTTGCCCAGCCTTCTTGCTTATCCTAGTACCTGTGACACTTTACAGAGAAGTAGCCACAAAAGCAGGATGATGCCCCGTTTTATCTTGAAAATGCCGGTTTGGGAGAGACGACTTCTCTTTGAAGTTCAGATGGGGAGAAGCACTAAGTTTCAGGCAGTGTCAGTGACAGCAGGCGATGCCATTGCATTTGTGCGGACCCAGGACTCCTATCCAGGGCATTTTGGGGATCTGTGCTGTGTTATCCAGCACACACGGGGTGACTCTGAAAGCTCCAAGTCCTTGCACGTTACCATTAATCATGCGGGCACGCACAGCTGTGCATCAGAACTTATTGGAGCTCCGGAAAAGCTAAAGCACATTTTTCAGAGCCACGTAAAATCCAAGCATCTCTAAATCAAGACGCATCGCGGGGCCCCTCTAAAAGGTACATCAGCAGCACTGGGCTAGCACTCGGGCCGAGTCCTGGTGGTATGGCATCCGTCACTTGCGCCAAGGTGAAGACAGAGGCTTGTTGGGAAGGAGTAGCAGAGGGAGATGACACTCTGAGATGGCCAGAGAGGTGAGGACTCCATTGACAAGGACTATTGATTGCTGGAGCTGTATTGGACAAATCAGCCGTGCTTTCTGCCTCCTGGGGGTTGTACTGCGGCCATTTGGGAGTGGGGGTGCAGGGGAGACTCTGCAGGTCAGCAGCTGAGCAGCAGGCCCCAGTCACCATTCCATCATCCATTTAGCTGAAATGTGACTTAGCAGAAACCTGCTGCTGTTCGGCATGTTTAAAATGTATTTGAAAGGAGGGCTTTTTGTTTCTCTGTAAATGAGAGGATTTGGAAGAGGACATTCTTGCCTGCTAAGGGCAAGCTCATTATGCAAAACTAAAGAACAGCACCGAACAACAGCGTAGGCCTGATTGTGGGGATTCTGACTCCCATTCTGCACTCTTTCGGAAAACAAGTCTCCTTAGTCCCCACACTGTGCCACACATAAATGCACCTGCTGATAGAGACCCTAGAAAGGCCAATGGCCTCCCTTCAAGTCCTTGATCCGCTAAAATCTGTGCCAAGGAAAGTACTAGAACACTATGTGCCAATAGAGTTACAAAGAGCAGCGGAAGTTCTTGATGACTCAGGGTTACCTGGGTCACAAGGGTGGGAAAGAGGGAATGACGGAAGGCATTGGATTCATGTGTAAGGGTGGGGGTGGGAGACACCTTGCCAGCCAGAAGAAAGAAAAAAGAGGACAGATTGGAATGTTTTTATATTTTGTGCACCAGGTAGAAAGTAACATAAAAGAAGATAAAATATGATTACTGTATGAGGTCATGGGACACATCGTGTTTTGAGAACAAATCTTCAGAGAATTTGGAGAGATTTGTTAGCAAGGAAGGCTTGGTAAATTAATGAAGATAGATAGATAGATAGATAGATAGATAGATAGATAGATAGATAGATAGATAGATAATAGATAGAGGATGGATGGATAAATGGATGGATAAATGGATGGATGGATATTGCTTTTTCTTTTAGTGTGTTTTAGTGCTATAATTCATATGGATCAAGCTGACCAATAGGAATAAATAGAATGCAAAGGGCTTAAAAGCCCAGCTGTAATAACCTGGGAGAGTGTTTGGTGTGGTCCAAGGAGACCTGATTGCCAAGAACTGGGCAAAGCTGGTGAAATAGATGCAGCTGCATGGCCTGGGTCATTACATTAAGAAAGTTAGGAAGCTTCCTTGCTAGAGCTGTATCGTGTTAGATTGTCAAGCCTGACCCTAGGGACAGAGCCTGGGTGACCCCCTAGTCCTCTGCTCTCCTCCATCCATGCCACCACTTCCTTCACTTCCAGGGGTTGTTTTCAATAGTAAAGCAACTTGAAGAGGCGGGGAGTAGCATCACAAAACCCAGCCTCCTCAAGCTCATTTGTTTGCTGATCCCCAACTGAGGAGTTTAATTTGTTTGCATCCACCAGAGTGTTATTTTATGGACAGTGTATTTCATCCTCGGCTTTTGTGTCCCAAAAGTCTTTCCTTCTGTAGAGATGTGTAGCGAACCTTAATCACATATAGAATTAGCTGTGCCATGTAGTCATGGTAGCAGGGCATGGTACAATACCCAAACCACCACCAGGGCTTAGCAAGACTATTATCAGAGCCCCTTCCTGGCCAACCTCCCCATCTGCTCTCCTAGCACAAAGGGATCCTTTAAGTTCAAGTCAGATCAGGCCACCCCTCTGCTCAAAACCCCCAGTGGCTTCGTTTCATTCCAGAATAAAGCCTGTATCCTTCCAGTGGACTGCGAGGCCTGTGTGACTTGACCCTACCCCATCACTCTGACCTCATTCTCTCTGCGCTCAGTCTGCTCCAGCCACAGCTACCATCTCAGGTGGCTACCTCGCTGTCCCTTCAACACCCCAAGTGCTGTATGCCTCAGGGCCTTTGCACCTACAGTGTCCTCCGCTTGGACTACTGTCCCCCAGATATTGGCATGACTTGCTTTCTCCCCTCCTGTAGACTTTTAACTCAAAGGTCACCGTATCACCAAAGACTTCACTCACCATCCCATGTACAACAGCAATCCCCACCACGCACCACCCCCATCATAATCCCTCTCCCTGTTTTTCCCCCTATATCAATTATTATCATTAATATACTAGATAAAGAGGTGAGGTGCTGAGCCCTGGTAATCACTTTTTTTTTTATTGTGCATCTCCCCCAATAGCATCTTTGAGAATAAGATGTTGTCTCTTCTGCTTACCAATATATGCCCTGTATCAGAAAGCTCCTAGCATTTGGTAGATACACAGTAAATAAAGTCATGGTTCTATTCCAGAGTTTGGCATATAATAAGTCAGTGAGTGTTGCCTATTGGACTAATATTCCTTCCTTAGAAGTCCTTTCACCCTTGACGCCCGCACGTTAGACTCATCAAAGACAAGGAGACCAAGGGCACCACTCAAGGAACCATCACCCAACTCAAGCAGGACATGTGGAGGTGGCTTCCCATTGCAGGATCATTGTGGCACATTGTCTGGGTCTCCATCTTGGTTATGCTAACAGAGTGGGTCAAGCTCTAGACTGACTCTCTCACAGGAGCCCAGATTTCTCCATTCATCGATCCACGGTGAAGAAGACTCACATCTCCTTCTCAGCGTAGTTCCTTCCTGAGAGGAACTCTATATAAGAAGTGAGGTCAAAATCAGAAGCTTGCTTGAGGAACAAGGAATCAAAGCACGAAGGAGACATTCTGAGGCCACCCCTCCCTATAGAATCCTACCTGCTGGAGGGGAGCAGAGTGTGTGGGCTCAGAGTTGGATGGGCCTGGGTTCAAACCCTGGCTACCACTTCTAGCGGTTGTGACTATGGGCAAGTTCACCCCTCTGAGCTTTAGATTTTTCAGTCGCAGTTGATGATGATGATAATTCGTACTCCAGATGGTCCTTGAAAGGACTCAATGAAATAATAAGGATAGGAAGTGCTAAGCCCCTGGTACCCACTTATCAATGGCAGGTGGTATGACTTAATTTCCCTTCACTGAGCAGAACATGCTCACTTCTGAATTGACCTTGACTTGTTCTTGCTCTGCAGGCTCCCTTTCCACTCCAGGCAGACCGCCGCTCTCTGTCAGCCCCCTTCTCTGAGCCTTGTTGAGATTTCCAAACTCGTGGATCCTTCACAGTCTCACCTCTGAGACCTCTTGTATTTTAAGGGGATTCTGTGGATTCCGTGTCACATCCATTATGTGCTGATCTCACTCATGTAATTCTCAGGAGATTACCTCATCGTGCTCATTTCCATCTCAGTCTTCAGAGGGCACCTTCCTGGGGTCTTGGCTGTATTGACTATACTGATCCTATTTTAAATAATAGTGAACAGCTGTTGCTTACGGCCAATGCACGTACAAATCAGAAGCTTTCTAAGCCACACAGATCCTCCTGCTGCCATCTCAGGTGGCTTTTTTAATAATACAGTACTTCCTATATAATAAAAGAGTAATATGCAAATTGACCGAACAGCAGAACAATGAGCACTTATCACCAGGGGGCAGATGCTCAATGCAGGAGCTGCCCCCTGGTGGTCAGTGTGCTCCCACAGGGGGAGCACCATTTAGCCACAAGCAAGGCTGTCTGTCGGCTGGCGAGTATAGAGGCCCACCTCCATGGCAGCACTAAAGATGTCCAACTGCGGCTTAGGCCCGCTCCCCTCGGGCCTAAACTGTCAGTTGGACATTCCCGGAGAGCTACTGGACTACAAAAGGGCGCAGGCTGGGCTGAGGGACCCCCCCTGTTTTCCCCCCACCCCCCAATGCACAAATGTTATGCACCAGGCCTCTAATTTTAAATATATTTTTATTGATTTTAGAGAGGAAGGAATAGGGAGAAAGAAAAATATAAATGATGAGAAAGAGTCATTGATCAGCTGCCTCCTGCACATCCCCTACTGAGGATTGAGCAGGCAACCCAGGCACATGCCCTTGACTGGGAATTGAACTATGACCTCCTGGTTCACAGGTCAACACTCAATCACTGAGCCACAAAGGTCCAGGCTCAGGTGACTTTTAACAACAACAACAATAATAATAAATAATAATAATATTAAAAACAATAATAATTGCTGTCAATTCTGGAGCATTTTTTGTGTGCATTTACAAGCAGTCTACACAGCATATGTATTACATACATTTACACATATGTACTTCATCAACTCATGCTTAGGCAGGTGATATGTATTGTCTCTTTGAAACCCCAACAACCAGGTACTTTAACTGTCATGGTTTTATAGTTGGAGGAACTAAGGAATGAATAATAATAAGCAATCATTTTTGCCCAAGTTTACGCAGCCAAGGGATGGAGCCGAGATTTGAACCCAGGCAGCCTTCTAATAGAATGATTCCTGAGCTGGCCTGTTACTTTGGCCCAAGAAAGCAGCTGAGTCTCAAATCAGCCACCCAGTAAAAGGTCTGTGCCCTCTCCCTTGCCCTTGAGTGCAGTTGCCTCAATCTCCACCATGCCTCCCATGGCCCCCAATGAAAAAAGCCAAGTCCACACTCCGAGTCCTCAGTGATGACCTTTTTTCCCAGTGCCTGACCCTAAACAGTCCCAGGGGAACAGGGACAGCTGGTCACCCCCATTAACAGCAGAGACTGTGCAGCCAGTCCACCTGGTGTCAAACCCTGGGTCCACCGCTAACCGACTCCGCAACCTTGGCCAAGTTACCTGACTTCCCTGGGCCTCCATGTCTCTGCCTATAAAATGGGAATAGTAACAGCGACTGCATTATCGGGCTGCTGTGAAGATTAAATGAGCTAATGCATGAAAGGCACACGGGAGAGTGACAGGCACACCAAAATGTCTATATGCGGGTTGGCTGTTATTGTTGCCATTATATTAAAAGCTTTCTAAAATCCATAACTGCAGTCCTTGGGCATATTCTTTGCCCTCTTTTAAAACATCTATAAGAAACACGCATTTTAGTGATTTCCTTACATTTCCTAAAATTGTGCTGCAAACAGCGGCGGCAACAACAACAAAAAATACAAGGCAATTTATCGTTGGCCTGATTTTACGCCAGGTAAAAGAGAGCCATCAGCCCGCAGTAAGTAACCAGTCCGTGCCCGCCGGCCTCCTAGGTGTTATTTGTATTTTTATGACTCTCCTGTGGCTATAAGGATGCTCAGTGGGTGTAGAAATTGGATGGTTAAAAATAACAAATAAGAAATCAAAGTCGTGCCTTTGTCCCTGTTTCCGTCCCCGGTAGGTACCACATTCATTATTTGCCGGGCAGCTGTGGGAATAGCGGCACCAGGTACAACAACTTGATTACCCTCCAAAAACCAAATTAAACCACTGGGCCTTCTTATTATCGTCGTCCCTGCCTTTGTGGAACACTTGTCACCCTCTTAATCCACCCGTGCGCCTCCGCTCCGGTCTTGCCAGGCTCTCTGTTCTGTCTCCCGCTGTCAGGAGGTGTCAGCTCCGTCCACATCCAGAGGCAGAGACCTGCTCCGGCTCTCATCCACGCTGCTGTCACCGGCTTGGTTTGGGACCCTGGGCCACAACCAGCTGTCCCTTTGCTTGGGGACATGCCATCCATCCAGGGACTTGGGGCGTGGCCAGCAGGAAGCTCTGCCTGTCGCCTGGCTGCCAAATCAAGGGCACAGAGAAGCAGCAGACACCGCACGGTGTAGCTATGCGTGCAATGGGCACACGGCCCTCCCGCAGGTCCAGGGCGGGCACGGGGAAAGCAGCCACATAAAGCCGAGTCACCGTCTCTACATACAGGAGGCGTAGCAGCCTCACATAGGAATCATCCGGGAAGCTCAGAAAACAAACATAAATAGTGATGCCTGGGTCTCCTCTTCAGAGATTCTGATTTCATGGGGGCGCAGCCTAGCATCGGGGTTGTTCCCAGCTGCCAGCTGATGCTCAGGTGTAGCCAAGTTGAGGCCGTTGCCTTAAACCACATGTGTCAAACACAAGGCCCGCGGGCCAAATCCAGCCCGCCAGGCCTTGCAATGTGGCCCACACCGCGCTGTCATCACTGCACTCCGCTGTCAGTTTATGACATTGTCAGTTTATGACTGTTCAGTAAACCATTCGGCCCGCGATTTAGGCTGGATTTTAGATTTTGGCCCCTTCTCTGATTGAGTTCGACACCCCTACCTTAAACAAAGGCTTCGTTAGGAGGAAGGTAGGTGCCGTGGCCGGACTCTCTGAGGCTGCGGAAGCAGGTAGTGGGTGGGGAAGCCCGAGCTGGCATCTGGGGTCTCCCTAAGCAAATGCAGGCTGAGCCACTGAGGCGGTCTCAGCCAAAGAGAGTGCAGCTCTGAAAATGGGGATCTGCAGAGGCCAGAGGACCTGATGCCAGCCCCGTTCTAGAACCTGCAGGGCCGTGTGGCCGAAGGTCAGAGAGCAGAGCCCCGAGTGGCAGGAGGTAAGAAAGAGAGAACAGGAAAAGGCCAGGGGGACTCTGGGCCTTGGAGGCCCTTTTAAAAAGGCAGGTCTTAGTCCTCAAGCCATGGTCCTCACAGGGAGCAGGCATCCGAAGCCCTCTCTCACCCCGTGGCTTGCTAACATGCAGATTACCAGGCCCCACCACAAGAGGTGCTGCCTCAGGGGTCTGGGATGGAGTCTAAGAATGTGCATCTGTGACACATTCCCTGGTGACATTGCTGCAGTTGGGCCCAAACTCTGATCTAAACAAGTGGGAGGAGGCTGGCCAGTGTGGCTCAGTGGTTGAGCATCAATCCAAAAACCAAGAGGTCACTGTTCGATTCTGGACAGGGCACATGCCTGGGTTTCGGGCTTGATCCCCAGTGGGCGTGTACAGGAGGCAGCTGATCAATGATTCTCTCTCATCATTGGTGTTTCTATTTCT
The DNA here is from genome assembly GCF_964339955.1 of Pipistrellus hanaki. Classification (NCBI taxonomy): domain Eukaryota; kingdom Metazoa; phylum Chordata; class Mammalia; order Chiroptera; family Vespertilionidae; genus Pipistrellus; species Pipistrellus hanaki. The sequence goes on along the minus strand of NC_140507.1, from coordinate 7,190,610 downwards.
CTCTCCCTCTACCTTCCTCTCTCTGAAGTCAATAAAAACATATCTTTAAAAAAATAAAATAAGGAAGTGGGCGGAACCCCAGGTGCGTTCACAGCAGGTGTCAGCATAGGCCAGGTGAGACCCGCCCATCACTAGCTCACTCGGTGGAATAAAGGGAGGGGATAGTCCAAGGGGAGGGGCAGCAGACTCAGGCTTGTGTCGGGCCCAGCACTAGGGAGTGGCCATGATTCAGGCTGAGTTCACGGGGGAATCGACATGCCCTTTCCCTCCCAGAAGAGCTATTTCTGGTTTCTGTTGCCTAAAATCTCAGTGTCCTCCCCCATGATCTTCTACAAAAAAAAAAATTGCTAAGAGCTTGAAAACAGAAAAAAAAAAAAAAGAAAAAAAAAATTTAAAACATATCTTTCTTTTTCCTTCTTCCTAAAAAAAAAAAGGATTGCTTTTTTTAGTTCATTTTTTCTGAGGCTGAGGCTAAGCCGGCTGCGTCCCTCTCCCCGGCAGACGGAGAGGATGCTGATCAGTGAGAATGCAGGTGCACGCAGGGAATGTGCAGAGCAGACAGCTGGATGCAGATTCACATCACCTGCGGAGGCGCTGCCGCGGCTGCTGCTGCTGGGCAGAGGGGCGGGATTTCTGCCTGCCGAGCAGAAGACAAGCAGCAGACCGTGCAAAGGACCACTGGCCTTCCCGGCCCTCCTGCCCTGGCACCCCCCCACACTCGCCTCTGTGCAAACCCTTTAGGCGTCAGATGCTGTGGAAGCAAACAGAAACATCTGCCTCTGGATTTCTCATGTCTTTTCCACCAAAGTGGGGGCAGCTGTTCAAACTCAGATTCATAGCTGAGTGTCCATGCCAGTGTGTGCCTGGAAACAGAGGCTCTCGGCCATGAGTGAGAGGGACAGCCCTGCCCGTCTCCTGAGACCAGAATGCTTCCTGGGCAGCCAGTCTCCTAAAACTAGTTGGTGTTTTCCCCAGAGTGTCTCGAAGCACCAGATTAATTTTCTGAGCATTTGCCACTGCTGCTTCGTATAAATGACCATGGAACCCCTGGTGATCCCTGATCCCCAACATCTCAGCTGTTCGCAACCTTAAAGAACCTTGGAATGTGGTGGTGAACTCTTACCCATTTCCAGTGCGTTAATTCCAATAATGCACAGCTCTCAGAAAACAGTGGTATTTAAAACAGTTTGGGGAGCCCAGCTGGTGTGGTTCAGTGGTTGAGCATCAACCTATGAACCAGGAGATCATGGTTTGATTCTGTGTCAGGGCACATGCTTGGGGTGCTGGCTCAATCCCCAGTAGGGGGTGTGCAGAAGGCAGCCAATTAATGACTTTTCTCTCATCATTGATATTTCTCTCTCTCTATCCCTCTCCCTTCCTCTCTGAAAGCAATAAAAATATATTGTAAAAATAATCCTATATAATAAAAGCCTAATATTAGCATATTGATCGAACAGCAAAACGACCAACGGAATGACTGGTCGCTGTGATGCGCACTGACCACCAGGGGGCAGACGTTCAATGCAAAAGCTGCCCCCAGCCCGCAGGCCCCAGGCCAGCCAAGGCAGGTGCCAGTGGAGTCCTACACCCCCAACACCCTGATCCCCTACCAGTAGCTCCACAGATTGGCCCTGATTGCTGGCCAGGCCTAGGGTCCCTACCCATGTATGAATTTCATGCACCGGGCCTCTAGTGATAAATAAAATTAAAAAATAAAATAAAATAAAATAAAATAAAATAAAATAAAATAAAACAATTGGGAGAGGGAGTTCCCTAATTAACATGCAAAAGTACAATTCTGCCCAAGAGAAAAGGTCACCATTAATTCTACCTTCAACCCTCAGGATTGCCCTTAGCTTCAGTGGAGTTTGTCCTCACTCAAGCTGGATTCTCATGGTGGCCGTAGGGAAGGCTCTTGTCCCTTTCCTGATCTGAAGTGGAGGCAAAGAGAATGCATGGGAGAAAAAGCCTACTGCTAATTATAATATTTGTGATAGCAAAAATCATAGCAGCACAAACAGATGCTACTATCTACTGAGCATTTACAGTGCCCTAAGCTCTGGGCTAAAACCTTTGCCTTTGTCGTTTCATTTAACCCTTCTGGCATCTGATGAAGTATTGTCATCAATCCTGTTAAGTACTCAACAAACGTTTAGTGTTCTTGACACTGAGGGTGTCTCGTTGAACAAAAGACCCACAAATCCCAGCCTTACAGCAGGTTGTGTTCTATTGGGAAGGACAATAAACAAGATTAATTAGAGAGATGTATAATTTTACTAACGGGTGAGAGGTGAGTCAACCAGCTCCAGGTGACACAGACAGCAAGAAACAGGTTTTAAGCCCAGAACTCTGACTCCACAAAAGGTTAAGGTTGTCCCTTGATCCAGAAAAGACTGTCCACGGGGGGTTAATCAGGACGCGGCAGCTCTCCTCGTGGTCTCTGGCAGCAGGCTTGCTTCTCTCGCTCTCCTTGTCATCCGTCTTCATGTCCGTGCCGCCTGGTTTGTGTTCGCACTTGCATTTCCATCCGGGGCAGGGTGCTGGCCGCCCTGGTGTTCTCAGGTGTGCTTGATGCTGAATGTTAACATGCTACTTACTTCTCTTTCCATACCCCTTCCCCAGCATTGGGCACTTCTCTCTACCTCTAAATTGCTGCGCACTGCGGAACATTTCTTGATGCTTTTTTAGAAAAGCCTTTTATGGTAATTATAGCTTTCTTCAGGCGCATTTATGCTCCCCTTTTTACTGTGCTGTAGACGTTGTTTTGCTCATGCCTAATTTTTGTTAAGCCAAAACGCCTGCCTACATAGTAAGTGTGTCCATGGAGAGGTGATTTCTTTGTGTGTGTGTTTTGGAGGGGATAGGTGGAGGGGAGTGGTCAGGTTGCTTGTGGGGGTTTCTAGTGTTTGAAATTTTATGGGTAAAGAAGCCTTGGAAACTATTTCATTTCTACTCTGCCAAAGGCATTGGAGATGCAGATTTCAGTCAGAAGTCATTCGTTCATTCATTCATTCATTCCACTGACTATTGAATACTAGCAATCCAAGAGTAAATGAGGCAGATGTGGTCCCTGTCCAGACAGAGTTACATCACAACAGGAGTGCCCAGGGCGTTGTTCAGTTGTACACTGCACAGTTCTAGGGGCAGGGTTCAAATGGTAGTTAATAATGATGTGAACACTTATTACAACTATTTTCCAATAGATGACAGTAAACTGCCTTAAGGAAGGGCCCCTACATGAGCTAGCTAGTACCAAGGAGGTACCAGACCATTGCCATACATTGTGGTAGTTGGGATAACATAGGATAGGGTAACAGTATCTGACAGGTGTAGCTAGTCCAGATTTGGGAGCTTTGGAAAGACTTCTTGGAGTTGAATTCTGAGTAGGACTCAGAAGGATGGGTTGAAGTTGGGCAGATGAGGAAAGGAAAAAGGAAATCGGGCCAAAGCCTAAGGGATATTGAGATAGGCTGACATGGTGAGAACCGGGTCATATAAGATTTTAAGGCAGGTTAAGGACCTTCAGACTTCACCCTGCGGTCAGTGGAAAGCTGTAGAATTTTTCCAACAGTGTCAGGAATAGAGAGAAATGGATCATGATGCAATACTGGAGGCAGGGAGACCAGGTAGGATGTTTGACAAGAGTCCTGTGCAATGCTGAGCATGGCTTGGGTTAATATAGTAGCAGTAGGGTTGGGGGTGGAGGGCAGGTTCCAGAGACATTTAGGAGGAAGGACAGGTAGGACTTGTTATAGCTAAGAGGAAGATTGGGTAGGACTTGGTTGTTGCTTAAATACATGAGGTGAGAGAGCTGGTGGAGGGAAAGTGGAAAAAGGAGAATGACTCCACGGTTTCAGTCTTGGGCAGTAGGGTACATGGCGGCACCATTCGTTGATCAAGAGATCAGAGTTTGTGGGGGGAGGAAGACAAAGGAGCCGAATTCTATTTAGTTTGAGATGCTTGTGAGTGAACAGATGGAGATGTTGAGATGCAAGTTAGAGTCCAGGTTTGGAGCTGAAAATTCAGGAGTCATCTGAATATAAGGAAGTATTTGGGCTTATTTGTTTTTAGTCCCAAATTTCTGCCATGGACAGTTTGGTTCAGTGGATAGAGCATCAGACAACAGACTAAAGAGTTGTGGGTTCAATTCCGGTCAAGAGCATGTACCTCAGTTTCAACTCTAATTTTTGTTAAGGCAAAAAGCCTGCCCATGGTAACTGTGCCAATGGATTTTCATTCCTAGTGGTTGGAATTTTGAGTATAGAAATTCTTGGGAACTGTTCCATTTGCACTCTGCCAAAGGCATTGGAACTGTGACAGAATGAGCTCAAGATATCACTGATGCCCTTGAAAGATCTCCCTGGGAGGTAGACTTTGACTTTGAGAAGGAGGCCATGCTCTCCTCTCAGGACTCTCAGGAGAGTCTATAAATTAAGGGCCAGGCTGAAACAATCTAGCACTACTGACTGTTTTCCATTCATTCAGGTGCCTACTATGTGCATGCCATGAGGCCAGGCCCTGGGCTCCAACAGCAAACAAGGAAGTCTCGGGCCTCAGGGAGCTACAACAGGTCAAGGGCAGGGCTTCTCAGCCTCAGCACTATTGACATCTGGGGCTGGATCAGTCTTTGTTATGGAAACTCACCTGTGCATTGTAAGATGCTGAGGAGTGGCATGCTCCCCAAATCTGATCATTGAAAATATCTCCAGCCTAGCTGGTTTGGCTCAGTAGATAGAGCATTGGTCTATGGACCAAAGGGTCCCGGGTTCGATTCTGGTCAAGGGCACATACCTTGGTTGCAGGCTCCTCGGGCCCTGGCCCTGGTCGGAGGCAACCAATCGATGTGTTTCTCTTACATCAATGTTTCTCTCTGTCTATCCCTCTCTCTTCCACTCTCCCTAAAAATCAATGGAAAAATATCCTCGGGTGAGGATTAACATCAGTAACAACAACAACAAAATGTCTCCAGACATTGCCAAATGCCCCCAGAGGCAATGATGGGGGACAAAGTTGCCTCCGTGGAAAATTATTAATTGAGGCTCATGAGAGATGAAGCCTCCAGACAGCCAGCTCTCTAGCTGCACAAAGAACTAAACCCCTGTGCCCTGAAGCCTTCTGCATCATGGTCTAGGAGATGGACGCTCAGGGAGTCAGCAGTGCCGGCCTGGAATCCAGAAGTCTCCTACAGGAGCCCTCTAGGATCCCAAGTAGGAGCCCGTAGGCCCAGTCCAACTCCAGTGACGGGATCTTCCCCAGGGAAAAGCCAGCATCAGGTAACCCATTTGCCCTCCAGACTAATTGCTCCCTGCATTTGTTTTCCCTTAAGCAGAAGCTGGCTTTGCACTTTAAAGACACAATGCATCTCAGCATCCTCAGAAGGCCACCAGCAAAATGAACTTGTGCTGGGGGTAGCTTGGGGTTGCCTAGCAACACCACGCACCTACCAAGGCTGCTTTCTTCCTCTTCAAGCTAAAAGCAAAGTCCTGTCCATTAATTCCCAGCTGCCCCCGAAACTTCTCAGAGATTTGCCAGCTTCCTACTGTTCGTGTTTTCATCTTCCTCATATGATGTGGAGAAAACCCGCTACTGTGGTCTGTTTATCTCACTTCAGTTGGTCGGGAAGGAGAAAAAAAAAAAAATCAAGAGAGAAAGAGAAAGCAGGGGGAGGGGGGAAGAAGAGGGGAGCCTCATGCAATCTAGGAGCATACGTATTTTGAGTGCATATCTCTGACTGGCATGCTAGTGTTCTTTGCAACTTTAAATTGTACCTAGTGGACGTGGGTTTCCTATAGAATAAGGCTTCTCTTGAGACTTTGGCCATGATTTTAATCAAACATGAGACCTCAAAGTAGCTGAATAGCAAAGCCCATTTAATAGATATAATAGATGGCCCGCTGAGAAAATGTAGGTGGGTCTGGCATTTAGTGTCCTCTCTGAGGTCCACTCCCCAAAACTGGACTGGTGGAAATTGTGCAGCTGGAGGTGGCTGGAAACTGGAGCCTGGAGGTGTTCTCATTTCCTCGAGGACCTGGGCAATGTCCCTGGGGCCTTTCCTCCCGAGTTCCCTTTTGCTCCTGCAGAAGCATCTGTCTGTGTCATTTCTCTGACAGTGGGGGTGGCTTCCCCTCCCAGCACTGTCCTAGTAAGAACAGGGAGTGTGTCCTGAGTGTTGCAGGCTGGGTCACGGACACTTGTAGGGAAGGACTGGACATGTGAATATGGGCTTTGTGAGGGCCATGCAAGCACGGTGCTCCGTGTGCACGCTGGATGCCGTGCAGGTTGTGCAGCAAAAAGAAAACAGTCCCCAGGCCCTTCTTTCTCTTCTCAAGACGTCGCAGCCTCCTTAGAGACTTGCCCACACCACGCTTCTCCTGTGGCTTCCCCTGCTCTCTCATCCTGACCCAGGCTACAGGGGAGAGGATGGGAGAGAAGCAGCATCTAGGAATAAAACTTCTTTTTTTAATATATTTTATTGATTTTTTTTTTTTTTTTTTTTTTAGAGAGAGGAAGAGAGAGGGATAGAGAGTTAGAAACATTGATGAGAGAGAATCATCTATCAGCTGCCTCCTGCACACTCTTCACTGGGTATGTGCCCGCAAGCAAGGTACATGCCCTTGACGCTCTATCCACTGAGCCAAACCGGTTAGGGCTGGGAGTAAAACTTATTAGAGAATTAAATTTCAACTCAATTTCAGACCCTCCAGACCTTTCCTCTTAGGAGGAGTCCTTTGAATCCGCATCACTGCCTCATGCCCTCCTTCGGTTTCCTGGCATTCTCAAGTAGGGTACTGGGAAGGAGAGAGAGAAAATGCCAGGGGAAGGCCTCTGGGATGCTTCAGATCCAGAAGATTTGGGCCAGAAAGGCTTCAAATCAATTACCTCCATCATTTCAAAGCTCTTGATCCCTCTGCCATGACCCAATCCACCCTACACTTTGTGTGGTTTTAAAAGAGATTAAAAGAGCTCTGGCTGATTTGGCTCCATGGATAGAGCGTCTGCCCAAGCACTGAAGGGTCCCGGGTTGGATTCTGATCAAGGACACCAGTCAACCAATCGATATGTCTCTCTTGCATCCATGTCTCTCTCTCTCTCTCTCTCTCTCTCTCTCTCTCTCTCTCTCTCTCTCTCTCTCTCTCTCTCTCCATAAAAATCAATGGGAAAAATATTGTCAGGTAAGGATTAACAAAAAAGAGATTATAAAGGGGGGATGGAGACAGATGTTGGCAGATGAAGAGATAGAATTAGAGGGATAGATGCAGGAAAGTTAATTTTCTGGGGGGAGGGTGAAATTAATGGTCATTTGGGATATATAAATGACATAAGAAAACCCATCTAGAATATGACTGTAAATTTACTAGGAGTCCTTGTACACGTAAAGCAGGTGCATTTTCTGGTATGGAGATTATGCCTCGATAAAGCTGCTAAAAGAAAGAAAATTTAAAAAAAAAAAAAAAAAAAAAAAAAAAAAAAAAACACTTATCTGGGACTTCTTGCAAGTAGGTTTTGTGAGTGTGGCCACATCCTACCAGTTCTGTGCGTCTCTCCACATCTTATAAAGGGCGACGGAGCCACGACGGAGACATCCCTGCTCGCTCTCGCGCCCCAGCCCTTCTTTCTTCTTTGTTCAGGCTCTGCTTGCGGAGGCACAGGTCAGGACAGCGTAGCTGCCCTTGGTCTGGGTGCTGGAGCAATTAGGGAATTAGGTAGGCTGCTGATTTCACACATACCCACCCACCCCACCCCACCCCACCCCCAAAAAAAGAAACCAAACCCACAAAATAAGCATTATGCGCCCTCTTCCCTCCCCAGGCACAGGTCCATTCCTCTGTCTTGTCCCTCAGCACCTTCTCCTTCCGCACCCTCAGGTCCTGCAGTGCTTTTAAGTCATGCCATGAGTAGGTTGAGCAGTAAGCAGCCAACATTGTAAAGGGCCCCTGGAAACTAAATATTACAAAACAGAGCAAACGGCCCAGCAGAACCATCCAGTTCCTAGCCATCAGAAACCCCATGATGATCACATATAAGTTTATCTCTAAAATTCTGAAAGATGGGGGGCACTTTGGCTCCTCTCTGGGTTGATAGGGAATTTTCTCTCTTCTGCAGAAGACACATCTAAAAAAAGAAAGAAGAAAAATATACTTTTTTTTTTTTTGAGGTAGCATCCGTCCTGAGCCAGTGGCTGGAAATAACAGCCTAGCTAGTCCTGTTGTAAGCTCAGAGCTAGTTTAGTTTTCTGGACTGTTCCCCACTTTGGGAAGGTTGCCTCAGTCCCCTCCACACAGGTCAGTGTCATGGGGGCTCCCCTGCATCTGGGAGCCCACTCCGTCTTGCACCTGCATGCGTTGCCTGCTTCCCTGACTCCCCAGCAGGCGCAGCCCCGCTCGGAGGCTGGCCCGGCGGCTGCCTGTGACCTTGCTCCCCCTCTGCATGGCTCCCCCGCTGCCCCAGCGCGGCCTCACGTCCCCCTTTCTCATCCTCTCCGTTTCTCCAACCAGATGGCTGCCCTGATCTGTGCAACGGCAATGGGAGATGCACACTGGGTCAGAACAGCTGGCAGTGTGTCTGCCAGACCGGCTGGAGAGGGCCCGGATGCAACGTTGCCATGGAAACCTCCTGTGCTGATAACAAGGATAATGAGGGAGGTGAGCAAGCGTCTTCTAATTCCCAGCCCCTCAAGAACAGAGCATGGCATCTATATGGTCGTCACGAGTCGTTTTTCCTGAAAGATCTCCCCTCTACTATTGTCAGATGTTGTCGTGACATTTCCTTTGAAGCAAACGCAGTGTCCTCGGGCCAGTAGGGGCTCCTGGGGACATGGGCTGCAGGCGCCGGGGTTGGATGTGGCTTTGGATTTTCAAGTTCATGTGCACAGAAAGGTGGCAGGGTACTGGCTCTGCCTTTGGGTAACCCATCCTGCCAGACCCTTCAGGCTGGGAGTTACAAACACATCTCTGCGCTGGTACCAAATGCGCTTCTCGCTGTGCTGAGCTGTCTAAGTGATGCATCCCTTCCTACAGCCCTAAGGGATGTTATTTCATAGATGAGGAAACTGAGGTCTAGAGAACAGTTACATATCTGTCTAAAGATAATTCAGACACAGCCCGGCAGGTGGGGCTCAGTGGTTGAGCGCTAACCTATGAACTAGGAGGTCACAGTTCGAGTCCCAATCAAGACACATGCTTGGGTTTCAGGCTCGATCCCCAGTAAGGGGCGAGCAGGAGGCAGTCAATGAATGATTCTCATCATTGGTGTTTTTATCTCTCTTCCTCTCTGTTCCTCTCTCTGAAATCAATGATAGATAGATAGATAGATAGATAGATAGATAGATAGCTCAGTCACTAATAGTAAAATTGGGGCCAAACCCAGCCCGGACTTCAGAATCCACGTTCTAACCAGTGGTTGGCAAACGACAGCCAGCTTTTTACAGGTCTAAAAGCTGAGAATGGTTTTTACATTTTTAATGGTGGGGGGAATCTAAAGAATAAAATTTCATGACAAGTGAAGACTATGCGGAAATGACACCTCAGTGTCCATATATAAAATTTTACTGGAACATAGCTACTTCCACCCCGGAGGTCAGCCCTGAGTGACCATGTGGCTGACAAAACCTGAGCTATTTTTCCTCTCTGGTGTTATTTTACTGGAAAAGTTCGCCGACCCCTGTTTTAACTTCTGAGCTGAATTTTCCTGTAATTCCCTGATGGAGTGCTAAGATTCTGGAGCAAATAGGAATGTGGTAGAATATGGGCCACCTGAATTCCTGAGAACAGCATGCCATGTTCCCCGAATGTGAGTAAAGGTGTGGGACCCACCAAAATTGTTCCCGTGTGAGAGGACCCATGTGTCCATTGTTGGATTTAATGAAGGTGTGTGTGTCCCTGCTCTGTGCTGATCCCTGCGCTCTGAAATGTCAACCCCTACCCAGGAGGTCAGCCCCAGGGGTGTCCAGGGGGAAGCACTGTCCCTCTGGGGGATGACTGAGAGTGTGAGACACTCGGTCTTTATAGTCCTCCTCCTCTTACTAGACACTCTGCAGTTTCCACAATGTGTCAGTGCAGTCGCACACGTATGTAACTTGTACATAAAGAAACATACCTACACAGTAGAAGTGCACCAAACAGTCACAGAGCCCTATTCATTCATTTCCCTTCCTGAAACAGAGCCAGAACAGAAGGCACTTAACATTCATTTTTGAGTGAGGTGAAACATAACTACCCAATACGTATGTGTTTTTTTAAGGGTGAGGTCCACCTCGCACTCCTTTCCTGTAGGGTTCCCTGTTCTTGCTCCCGGTCCCTGGTGGTTTCACGGAGCCTAGCAGTTGCTTAGACCAGCTCCTTCCTCTTCTGGAAAGAAGCTGCTCTCCAGGCCCCTTCCCTGTTGCAGTGTCAGCAGCTGAGTGCTGAGCCAGAGGCTGGATCCGCACATGGTGGAGGGGGACTCAGCCTCCCCAGGAAGCCTTGCACAGCCTCCATCCCTCCCGACCAGCCCTACCCCTGACCCAGGCTCCCAACAGGAGGAAACGGAAATCCCCAGCGTAGAGCTGTTGGAAGCATGGTGGGTGCTTCCTGACTCCCCAGTGGGCACAGGTCAGGGTCCCTCCCAGCGGGCAGAGGCAGGCCACAAAAGCCAATGAGGCGGTGATTATGCTAAAGACAATCAGAGCCTTGTTGTGGGAACCTCCCAAGAAAGTCATTAACCACCAAGAAAAAAAACAAAAACAGGCTCTGCACAGTGTTTATAAAAAGAAACTCCCAGCTCATTCAGAGTTGCTGGTGTCAGGTGAGACGCAGACACAGATTCTCTCTCACCTGGCAGAAGCAATTCACAAGTAGCTGAGTTCTTTTCTGGGCGGAGATTCCTCTGTGCAGAGTATCCTTTTCGGTGGCTAATTACTTCCCAGGGAGGTGTGCTAAGCACTTGGCTGTTTATTGATAAATATTAAAGTTACTCCTCACCTGCTCGGGATCCAATCCTGCAGCACACTGATGGAGTCACTTGTTTGTGTTTTTTTCGGGTGTGGGTGGGAGGTTCTGCCCCAGGCTCTGTCCTGCTTGGAAGTTCTCAGAACAAGTTTTAAACGTGATGGTGGGTTAGAGCAGGCACCCTGCGAATGTCACACCCCCTTCCTCCCAGCAGCTCCAAGAAACACATTTCTTACGCATCTAGAGATGGGGGAAGGAACAGCACTCTCCCAAAATGAGCTGGGAGAGACCAATCATTTTCCCACCTAGGAGCACTTTACTTTTTTTTTTTAATTTCAGTTTAATGTGCTAGATAGTGATATTGTTACAGAGAACTGGAATAATCAAACAATGCCAGAGAGTTTGGAGTCACACTTTATTACGCTCGAGTCCAGAGGAAAATTCTGGGCCCCAAGATGCAGGAATTTTCCCTATTTATATGTTTTTACCTTCTCTGTCTCCCAAATATGGGGTGTTTCCGGCCCCTTTTGCAAGTTCTTAAAGGGTCCCTATCTGCTGGGGCCTTGAGACCTCAACCAAAGGCCTGGCCTGGCGCCAGCACTAATAACTTTGTCTGGGGAAGGTTTATGGCCTCTCTGGAATGGGAGTAGTCTTATTTTCCTTCTAATTTAAGCAAGCAAGCGTTTACAAAAGCCAAAATAGCAGGGTTACAGTTTCAAACAGCAGTTTTTATATATAAGATGGATGCTTCAGAATAGCCCACAAAAGCAATGTATGCTGCTTCCCTACCTCCTTACTCTTGTCACTTTCAACATCTCCCAACACCCCAGCCAGATGACAGCTAACTTAACCTCAGGAAGCCCTGGCTGATCCAGAAGGGCCAAGCTTTGCCTGCCGTGGCCCCAAAGAAATAAGTAGAAACAGTTCAGACACACCAGCAAGCAGACCGCCTTAACAGTGAGAAGTCTCCACGTGCACTGCTCACCCCAATTTGAAAAAGAAGAGACTCTGAGAAATATTTTTGCTTACAGAAGGCAAATACCAGCTCATTAAAGTCTGAGAAAGCACACAACATGTGCAGCAAGTGACAGGCGAATAATATTTAATTATCACCGCCAAGACCGAGGTGTGAGCTTTGGTTCCTCGCCGCCAAGGGAAGGAGAGAGGGTGTGGACTTCCTCTAAAAGTGGGAGCCGGGAGGTGGGGAGGTGTTGTTAGACTGTCTTGCCTGGAGTGACAGTCCTTACTCCTTCCCTACACCCCTTTATCACCCCGAACTCTGTGTCAGGAGCCCCAGCCCTCTGTCTATGCTAAGCCCAACTCCTATCATTTCAAGCCAGCCTGGGGAATCTGCCTGAGGCTCCCACAGAATCCTGTCCTATCCTATGTCCTCTCCAGTCTGTGGGTGGAGTCCTAGGGGTTAAGGGGAAAGGAGAAAACCTTTTCTAAGCTGAGCCTATCCACAGGTCACCCTGGCATCACGTACCCCTTTCCTATGCTCGGGGCTGTCTTTGTCCCCCTCTGTTCTGCTTCAAGACAGCCCTGAAATTAGACCTCTTCTTCCTTCTCCTGTCACTTCCTTGGTTTCAGAATCGGTGACACTAATATCATGGGGTTAAGAGCCTGGAGTCAGGAGGCAGTCTTGGTGTCCTACTTTTGTAAGTCATTGTGCCACTCAAAGCCTCGGTTTTCCTATCTGTAAAAATGGGCTTCATGGGGCCTCCTCCATTAGCGGACAGGTTGGATGGCTCCGAGAGAAAATGTATGCAATACATTTTACAAGTGTCTGGCTCTGAGGTACCTTCCTGTGTTGGCTGCTGCTACCTTTCACCTCATTCGTATTAATGTTATTTTGTAGAACAAATGCTAAATCCACATAGATGGAGCTCAACCAACAGTATTCCCACAGCACATAACCCCTGAGGTTCTAACAAGGGTGCATTACACTTTGGTGTTGCATAACCATACTGGAGAGCTGGTTTAAAATTTAGATTTCCAGGCCCTCACCTTTCAGGTTCCTATTTATTAAGTCACATATGGGATCCAGGAATCTGAATTTTGACCAGGCACCCCGATAATTCTGAGGCACGTAGTCTGCAGATCGTGTTTTGTAAAAAAATTGTTTAAATAATGGTTCCCCATGGTGGGCCGACCCAGCCCAATAACACAGTGCCTGCCCCAAACACCTACCCCTAGAATTCCCAGGAAACAGGAGTGAAGTGAGAAGAGGGGAATTTTATTTCAAGAAGAAATGAGCAATTGAAAAAACTGTGGACCTATTTTCATATTTACTTCCTGAGTGAATAACTTCAGTATACTTTAAAAGTGCTCCGTATTCCTAGTTGAAGAGGTGACTGATGTTTGTTTCTGAATTTAAAAAGTGTCATTAAGTGTGAATCCATCCATCCATCCATCCATCCTTAGCCATTCATGGTTTACCAAACATTTGTTGAGCGTTTACTAAACATTAGACTTTGGAAATACTAAGACAAATATGACACGTGTCCACAAAGAGCTCACGTCCCTCTAAAAAGATAAGATGGATAAGCATGTTATTATTATTATTATTTGAATCCTGTGTGTGAGGGGTGATGGCGTGAATCACCTTAGTGCAGTAGGAGTGTAGGGAATCGAGGGTTGTGGAGTGAGGTGGCAGCCACAGGACAGGAGAGAAGGCCTGTCACAGTGGTGAGCCCAGCGTCTTCAGCCTCCCTGGCGGACCCTCTAAGCCTCAGACCTGAGTGATCAGTAATCCGAGGTGAGGACCCTCTACCCACCAGCAGCTTTCACATTTCTCTGCCTGAACTGAGGACTCAGAACAGCATTTCCCAGCCCACCTCCATCTGCGAGGCCTGATTCCTCATTCTCCCAAGGAAGCTGCCTTGGGTGGAGAGATGAGGATGCTGGCCTGCGCTCCGCGCACTCCAGCCAGCTCTAAATGAGGAGGAATAACACTGGCGTCTGTCCAAAGCTCTTGGAACAGACGAAACCCTCCCTTTGCCCACTGTCTCCTCTCTCCCCGCCCCATCCCATAACCACCCAAATTGGTTTGACATGATTCAGGGATGCTATTCCCGCATTTATCTCAATTGTTAATTAATAACTCACCTTGTCGGTGCATTGCGCAGAGCCAAGCTAAGGACTTCAGGGGCTCTGGAAGAGTTATGGTTCTCAAGTCCAAATAGTCTCGTTTCTTCATTCGGTGAGAGATAAAGCTTGGTGGGCCCATTGTAAATGCCTTGATTAATGTGTGCAAATCATGTTGATGGATTGGTTGGGAGGGGGACCGCTGATAAGGGCGGCAGTGCTCTATTAATTGGGTTGGATTGAGGATTCCCCTTGCAGTCCAAAGACCTGTGTCAAATGTAGCTGGAGCCATAAAGAGAGTCCCCGATGAGCTCCCGAGAGGAAAGCAGTATATCTAATGCTTCAGAAGAGAACTTGGCCTTGAGGCCACTGCCAGATCTTTCCATTGAAAGTAGATCTTTGACTTTCTGGGCATACTTGAGTAGAGAACCTTCTGTTTAGGAAACTAAGAGCTGGAGTTAACTTTTCTTTTATTCTATTGAGGTTAACCAAAAATGATTAGAATCCATGATTTTGCATATAAAAACTATCACCAGTAAGATTTTTGAGGGCTGGCATGGACCGAGCACTGTGCTGAGCTCAGTACCGACCTGGGTACTGGGAACAGACAGGTCTCTCTGCAGCTGCTCCTCCCTCCCCCTCTCTTACTCCCCACGGCAGCCAGAGGGAGGGATTTAAGTTATAAATCAGATCATGCCCTCCAATCATTTCTGTTTCCCCTTGGCCTAGAGGGCCTGTGACAAGCATCCTCTGCCTTCTCTCTCACTAGCCCAACCCTTACCCCCATAGCAGCTCTGCTTACTTGATCTGGCCCACCTCCCCCTCCTGCAGGCGCTAAGCTTATGCTACGATCAGAAATGCTCTGACCACCAAAACCGGTTTGGCTCAGTGGATAGAGCGTCGGCCTGCGGACTGAAAGGTCCCAGGTTTGATTCCAGTCAAGGGCATGTACTTGGTTGAGGGCACATCCCCAGTAGGGGGTGTGCAAGAGGCAGCTGATTGATGATTCTCTCTCATTAATGTTTCTGACTCTCTATCCCTCTCTCTTCCTCTCTATAAAAAATCAATAAAAAAATTTTTTTTTAAATGCTCTGACCTTGGCATTCGATGTGACTGCTCCCTCTGGTCACTCTCAGTTCTCAGCTATAATATGGGCTCCCCAAAACAGACTGTCTTCACCTGGGAAGTTCCCCTCTGCCTCTCCGCAGTCTCAGCAACGTCACACTCCTAACTCAGTCCTTCTGTCTGTCTTGTATGTTATCTTGGCTTCACACTAGATGTCAGTCTGGGAGTCTATTTCATCTTAGGTTTTCCATCTCACAGATAAGGAATCAGAGGCTTAAGAAGGTGACATTCAAAATAGGCCTTTCAGTTAACCACCAGGATGGACTGTGTGTCCACACGGAAGCCAACTTCTCATTTCTCCTAAAACGGACGAAATGTGAGGGCTGCTTCTGAAGAAGGGTCAGACAGGTTCAGCATCAGTGGTGTTGTCAAGAGGCCTCAGAGAGTCACCTCAATGATGAGACGTTCCCATTGAAAACCGCTTCCCAGGACATGTGTTTGACCATGGAATCTGTTCATAAAAAAACTAAGAAGTGTTTAAAGTTTCTGAGTTTACCTAATGTAGCATCTTTGGTTTTTTCTAATCAAGTCTTTAGTAGTTTAAATGGTTACTCAGTGTCTCTTAAGGGATTATATTATCCCATGATTAGATAACAAATCAAATATTCATCACGAAATTATGATTAAAATGCACAATCTATTAAAAAATGTTAATAATTTAAATCACTTTGGACTTAGTTTAGGGAATTAAAGGATCAATACACAGGCTTAGCTGGTGGCCAGGAGGTAACATTTATATCATTAAGGCATGTTGCCTTGGCTGGAGAAACTACCTGAATTGTAACAAGTACCCTCTTAGTTTCTGGGACCAGCACTGGAATTAAGGTTCAAGAGCCCTGAAGCCCCATGGCTAGCTCTGTGGCTCCCACAATGCTCTCCTTCATACCAATCAGTGGTTCTCAGCCAGGGGCAAGTTTGCTCTCTAGGGCAGCAGTCTCCAACTGGTGTTCCACGGCCACTGGTGGTCCTTGAAATCCGAAAGGTTGGCGACTGCTGCCCTAGAGACATTGGCAATGACTGGAGATAGTTATGAGTTACTATAGGGAGGTCAGGAGAAGGTACTACTGGCAGCTAGCAGATGAAGGCCCCAGGAGGCTGCTAAATACCTGATATGCAGGGGGCAGCTCCCATAACAAAGAATGACCCAGCTCAAAGGTCAACCAGGCCAAGGTCGAGAAATCTGAAATAGACATTAACATCATACAAGAACACACGTGAGGGTTCAGATGGTCCCAGAACAGGGAGTGTCCTCTGGCTTCATGTCAAGAACATGAGATCATGATGCATGGTGCACCTACGAGGGGCCAGGCCTGTGCTGCGACTCTACCCACATTGCTCAAGTAAATCATGACAAGAGCCCTAAGGGCCACTTAGATCCTTGACATAGAAGTAGAGACCACAGTGCAAAGAGGTGCAGAGGCTTATCCGGGTCCCTCTGCTGAAATACAGCCATGCCCTCACTCAGAACCCAGGTCCAGAGCCCCCTGGTGGGCCCTTCCCAGCCCATGTGTCAGCCCAGGATCAAGCAAGGCAAACCAGAGTGCTCAGCACCCTCGGGCCCCTCAGAAACGCGAAGTCTGCAGCATTCTGAGCAGTAGCACCGGCGTGAGCTTTTCCCCCTGTTTTGGGGAGTGCATTTTTGCCACAAAGTGCTTACACAGCGCAATGCCCGGGGCCGGCAGGAGCAGTCGCGCTTGAAATCGCCAGGCATTCTCCACGGCACAGCAAGAGCAGCTGCCCGGGGCTGGTGCTCGTGTCTTTGACTTCCCATCTCCTCAGCCAGGAGTTCTGGGGCATTGGAGCAGGGCCAGCACTGTGTGGCCAAACGTGAATCCAAGAAAACCGCAAGGTATCCCCACAGCTCTGTGCCCCGTGCTTGCCTCTCTCCCACTCACAAGGCTGAACATCTCCAAAGGAATTCCCTCTCTTTTCCAACCCTGGAACTGGGTCGGCATCAGTGTGCCCAGCCCATTTTCTGGAGCCCAGTGACCACCCGCACGGAGGGACACCACCTCTTCCGTTGATGGCATCGCGGGGTTCAGGATGTCAGATGCAGAAAGGCCAAAAGATAGAGTCCCCAGCAGCAACCAAGCCCAGAGAGGGAAAGCGACTCCTTCCAATACAGAACAGGACAAGTCTGGGCTGGAGGCCTGGCTCCCTGGTTCTAAATTGAGCACTTTTCTCCATGCCACGCTGCCCCCAAAGGGGCCAATCACCTCCCTGGCATCGCTGCTTTGATCTGAGGTCTTTCTCCAACCAACCCAGCACCTAGATGAGGATGAGTTGGGGTGCCTGTCCCCCTGAGAGTGACGCCTTCTTTAAGTTGGCGCCTTATGCTCCTCGCCCCAAATCAGCCACGCTCCGAAATCATTCATTTGGCAAGTACATGCCAGGCCTCTCCTCTGCGTGGGTGAATGAGACTCAAACAGTGCCCACAAAGAGCCCAAGGACTGAGTGGTCAAACCAGCCGTGTTTGAAGGGCCAGTGGAAGAAGCAAGGCCAAGGGCTAGGGCAGTCCAGGCCAAGGGCATGGCTCCCCGCAGGTCAGGCTGGAGTTGTGAAAGCTCTAGAGGAGTTAGATAAGGAGTTAGCAGGGAACTGTGGACAAAGAAAAGGGCAAAGGCACAGAGGCCAGACAGCAGTGAGTGTTTGGGGACCCCTGAGAAGTGGGTGCCTCTAGGGCGTGTGGAATGTGCAGGGGGTGCAGCAGTGGAAGCGGGTCTGGGCAGACAGGGCTTGTGCGCTGTGCCGGGCAGGGTGCAGTGTACCCCAAGGAGGTGCTTTGCCTTCCTCCACTAGCTTCCTGGCTCTAACACGGCAACCACCCCCCTTCCCTCAGCTTGAGTGATTCCCAAACACACATGCGCACAGCAGGGAGAAAGAGCGGCCTTTCTCTGTGTTTCCTCCACGGCACGAGTGCGTTCTCTCCCCGTGGGCGGAGGAGACAGCCCAGCAGGGTGGGAAAGAGGATTTGGAGTCGGGTTCATGTCCCAGCTCCTTTACCCATCAGCAGGTCTCGTTCTGTCCCAGCCTCAGTGTCACCCTCGGTGCATGGGGCTAATAATAGGATGCTGTGAGGTGTAGTTGATGCAAAGCACCGGAGTTCCCCTAAGTTAGTATCACAGAGTGCTGGGCCAGCTCCCGGCGTTTCTAGCAAGTGCCCCGGGGATGCCCACACTGGAGAACCGCTGACTGGCATGGTGCATACCACATCGAGGGAACTCAAGTGCCAGCAGTGATTGCTCCGAGCATGGCAGCTCTGGGCCGCCTGCTGGGGACAGACAGGCCAGAAGCTCCGTACCCTGAGGCGGTGGCAGCTTGATTGACGTGTGGACCCTGGGGGCATCCCGGGGCTCACTGAAGTCTCTGCCACAGAGATGCGGCTGTGGAGGGGGCTCAGGGCTCCAGCCTCCCAGGTCCCCCCTCCTCTTTGAAGAGCTTCAGGAACAAAGAGCTTGTAGGCTGGGAGAGGGGGTGGCAGCTGGCCCTGGGCTCTTGTCCTCAGTGGCATCTCTGCTTCTCCCGTTTCCCCTCAGGTCAGTGGTCGCCTTGGCCAGCAGCCACTGTGATGCCCTTACCGCTGGGCCCCGAGGGCACTGGGGTCGGGCCGAATTGTGTAAATTCTGGCTCCGGTTCCTACAAAGAACCTAACGTGCCCAGGCCTCTGTTCCCTCACCTGTACACGGAACAGCAGCACCAGCCTCATGTGAGGTTGGACTGGAACATTCATAGCAGGTGCCTTAACGCCACTTGATTTCAATGGCAGCTCTAAGCATGAGAATCTCCCTCTATAATGAGGCTCAGAGCTCTACAAACACACACTGCCCCCAGTCAGCAGCTCAGATTAACATCATCTCGTCAGAACATTTCAAAATGAGAAATCCGTCTTTTGGTCTCTGTTCTAACCTATCGCCCTCCATCCCACACCCACCAGCCCTGGCCTGGGTGGCTCACTGACCTGTCCTGTCTGGTCTGCATGGGGCCACAGAAACCTCTGCAGTAATTGCCGACCTTTAGCAGCAGAGGATTCCATTTAAACAACAAAGAAACGGAGGAGCCAGCCAGCTGCTTGTCCAAGGTCAGCAGCAATGCCCTGGCTTGGAAACTCAATCCTCCTCGTTGTAAATGTCCTGCCCATTCTCCTCCCAGATCTGTTTTCTGAACGTAGTTACATATCAGATTTGCCAGGGAGACCAAAGGGAAGTTCAGATAGTTGGGAAGGGGAAGGGGGATCACTCATAGAGCACCCAGCACAGGGGAGCAGATCCAGGGAGAATATTCCAGCCTCCCTGGGGAATAGTCCCCCGAGTTTTGGCTCTCCGATGCACCACACCAATGCTTTCCCTTTCCAACTACACCTGAGGTCTTCCACGTCTTCCTTTGTGCATTTTGCTGGGAAGATCTATGTCTGGCTCCCTGTCTGGCCCCTCCTCTCTCTGTTCCTAACCCTTAAGGCCACAGTTCCTTTATGTCTTTCCATCTCTGCCCACAGCATGCCACCAACCTCTCTGGGCCTCCAGCTCCACAGAGCCGTCAGAGGAATCCTCCTAAAAGTCAGGCCAGGTCCCACCCCTGTTCACACCTCCCCAGTGCACCTCACTTCCCACAGGGCACCTCACCTCCCCTGTTCACACCTCCCCAGGGCACCTCACCTCCCCTGTTCACACCTTCCCCCGGGCACTTCACCTCCCAGAGGATGGCACCCAGGCTGCAACAGTGGCCTCCTTTGGTCTGCAGGAGAGGGTCCCTGCTTCCACTCTGATCTTGCTCCTTCCCTCTAGCCCTCTCCCTTCCACTGCCCAGTATCCACCATCTTATTGTTCCTGTAACTCACACCATACACCCTCCTCTGGGTATTTGCACCTCTGTAATCTCTTCCCAGAATGCTCTTCCCCAGAAATATTTCCATGACTTGTTTTCTTGATTCTTTAGGTTTCTACCCAAATACCATCTCCTCTCCCCCACACACACCACCATCTAAAACAGCAAATTCCTTCCCTTCTCCATCCCTTTCCAAACCTTTGCCCAGTTTACTTTCTTTCAAAACACTACTAACTCTAACAAAGTCTTTTATACATTTACTAGAGGCCTGATGCACAAAATTCATGTAAGAGTAGGCCTTCCTTCCCCTGGCTGTGGCATTGCCTTCCCTCTGGCACCCGGAACCCGGGCTTTCCTCGCAGCCCTGGCTTCATCCAGAAGGTCATCTGGAAGGATGTCTGGTCTAATTAGCATATTACATTTTCATTATTATAGACTAGTAGCCCATCGCACGATATCATGTGCAGTAGGCTGCCGGCCACTTCCGAGGGAGCTTGGGGGGGGGGGGGGGGGACTGCAGCAAGCTGGCGAGAGTCACGCTGCTTCCACAGGAGCCATGTGGCTTCCACAGGAGGCAGAAGCGAGCTGCTGGCACCCACGGGAGCTGGGAGGGACCTGTGCTGCTTCTGCAGAAGGAGGGCCTACCGTCTCTTCTCTGGGCCTGCACTCGGCCTCAGAGTCTGCAGGGTCAGCTCAGGCTCCAAGGGGCCAGCTGGAGAAGGGCATGGCAGCTTGCCTACCCTCCCCTCCCCCGTCTCTGTCTCCGTCTCCGCTCCAGGCCTCACATGCGCATGCAACCTCCTCCTGTCTGGTCGTGACCCGTTATGGAGTCCTGGCCTAATTTGCATATTTCCTCTTTATATAGATAGATTGTTCAATTGTCTATTTTCCCTCTAAAGTCTAGGTCCCTAGCTGCAGGCTCCCTCTGTCTTGGTCAACTCAGTATTAGATGAATTGAATGAATGAAAGCTTTAATGAGAAATATCTGGGATAGGGAGCAGTTGTCTTTTATTCAATAGATTATTTTAGGATGAATAAATTTCATTTTTAAATTTAAAAAAACACGCACATGCATCCAGACAATGATACCCAAGTCACTATATGCCATTGACATTATTTGATTAATGCAAAGTAAGTCCTAATGTTAGCTGCATTATTTCTTTTCAGTAAGACATGACCACATCCTCATTGAGCTTTGCTCAGCATGTCTGTCCACTTCCTATGGGCTGATGGCGTAGGCCACAAGCTCCCGGATCATCCTCGAAGACAAGAGGAAAGGCAGGGCCCACTGAGGACCACTGCTGCATGACCCCAGACGCCCCAATCTGCGGCTTGCCAGGCATGGTCGAGAGCAGTGGGGGAGATCAGCAAGCCCAAGGCTGGTCCCCAGCACTCGCTAGCAGCTGCCCAAACTTGTTGAGTCATGTGTCCTCTCTAGGACTTGCTTTCTCCGTCTCTAAAGCCAGAGTAAACTGATGGTGACCATAGGATAGATGCTTCTGCATAGGTTTATTCAATCTTTAGTAACAGCCTTTTGAAGCTGATATGATTATTTCCATTTCACTGATGAGGGAAATGAGGCTCAGAGAGGTACAGAAACTACCCCAAGGCCACACAGCTAGTGTGTTGCAGCCCTCCAGATCCTGGGATCACCGCTGGCAGTACAATACTGGCTCCTGACTCCCACATGAGAAGATTAAATGAGCAGATCTGCAGAGAGTGCTCAGCACGGAGCCTGCAGCATGGCAATGGCCACGTTTAGGAATTAGTACCTCTGATTTCCCTAATCCAGCCGGAGGCTAGTACGATCACTGGGCCTGGTCTCTTCTCCCGGTTGGCAGGCTGGGATTTCTTTCTGTGGGAGGAGAGACAGCCTGTCCCCCGCTGATTCTCTCAGCTCTGGGGCCAGCCCCCTGCTTCCTCAGGAGACAGGGTCTCTCCTCAGGCAGGACATACCTGTTCTGACCTGTTGCTCCGAGGTGGTGACAGTCCCTTTTCGTTTCGAGGGGCCCAGCAGGTCACTGTCTGGCACCCTATCAGGCTGCCACCTCCTGCCGGGCCGGACTTCGCTGGCCACGGCCTGCTTCTGTCTGACCTGTCAGCCTCCTCACTGAGATGGAGGTTGATGGGGGTGGGGGAGGAGGGGACCAGGGCTGAAAGAGGCCGGACACGGCGGGCGGAGGGTGAGCGTTTGGGGAAATCGGTGACTGAGATCAGAGGCCCCTGCTCTCTGTTGTCACCGGGCTTTGTAACAGAAAAGGGGGAGACAGCAGCAGCCGCAACAGAAATCCCCCAGGTACAAAGCGCACGGCCCGGGGCTAACGAGGGTGAGGCTGAGCCAGAGAGGCCTGTCAGGGAAAGCCCAGGGTGGCAACCAGATCAAGCGAGATCATTTATTCCTGGAGGCTCTGTCTGTGCTGAGGAAAGATGGGCGGGGGGGGGGGGGGGGGGGGGGGGGGCGGGCCTGAAGGGGAGAAAATGAGAGACACAGAGAGAACAACAACCTGAAAACGAATCTGTTTTCTGAAGTCTCAGTGTCCTCCAACACGGACAGGGTACCTTTCTATGACTGTGGTTGGACCTGAGGGTAGAAGCCAGGAGTGTAGGCTTCAGAGGCAGACAGCCTAGGGCAGTGTTTCCCAACCTTCTCTCATGATGAGAATCACCTGGTGGAGTTGTTAAAACACAGATTCCTGAATCCCAACTAAGAAGTGCTAAACTAGAATTTTTGGGAACATATAGGTAAAATTGTATACTTAACTAGTGCTCTAAGACAGATGTTATATACAGAGCACTAAGTTAGGTATGCAATTTTACCTATATGTTCTCAAAAATTCTAGTTTAGCACTTCTTAGTTGGGATTCAGGAATCTGTGTTTTAACAACTCCACCAGGTGATTCTCATCATGAGAGAAGTTTGGGAAACACTGGCCTAGGGAAGACCCGCTCCTCCATCATTGACCAGCTGTGTGACTGCAGGGAGGCCCTTAACCTCTCAGAGCCTCTGTTTCTTCATGTGCAAAATGAGTACCACGGGACCCGCCTCAAAGGGTTCCTGTGCACACCGCTGGGTGACGGCTGGGAAAGGACACAGGCGCAGGCACAGAGGGATGGAGGCGGCTGGTGGGGGACGGGGACAGCCCTGGAGGGACTGACCTGAGTCAGAAGTGTAAGCCGGGGGAAGTTAGGAGCTGGGGCAGAAGGCCGGCTCAAACATCCTGCATCCCAGTTTCCCGAGAAGAAAGCAAAGTGCCCTTGGATGTATGTTTAAGTCGTTCCTCTCCTGGGTGGCCTAGCCCTGCCTTAGACAGAAGAGCTTGTCTCAGGCACGCAGCTTGTCATGGTGTCGGGCCCGATGGCTCCTGTGTGTTGGCCATTCGAGGTGTTTAAAGCCACAGACCTCCCATGGCAGCTTCGTGCAGGATTTGGCTTCAAGGAGCAAGACCCAGCCCACCATGGAGAAGCCATGTGGTCCTAGGCGAGGTGTTTCATCTCTCGCTACTCGTCCCGTTTCTCATCTGTAGCCAAGGGTACTAATGATGCTGGGATTCTGGCAGTGATTTAATGAGGAGACGCATGTGGAGCGCTCAGCATGGTGCCTGGCGCCTGGGAAGCTTTCGCAAGTGCCAACCGTTAGCTCTCATTAGACATGGCTGCCATGGATGTGTCATCATCCCACTGACCCCCAGGATGCTGTCCCCTCGTACAGGGTCCCTCCGCTGAGGAGCGCTGACTTCGGGAAGCACTAGGAGCCCACGGACAAGGTCTCTGAGCTGAGGCGCTAGTGACGTGGTTTATGCTGGGCCCGGTTACCCACAGCCAGCATTTGATGGAAAGGTCGCTCAAGCCTGGGCTGCTGCTTGTGGTTACGGAGTAGATAAAGGTTTAGCGTGTCCTTTCGGAGATGGAGTTCCCAAACCTAGAGCTCTGTCTTCTCATGAAGTGCTTCCCAGCTGAATGGCACTGGACTTAGGCATGCTCTGAGCCTAAAGGGGTCCGTGGTCAGGAAGGGCTGCCTTGTGACACTAGATTCATAATGTACATGCACACATCAAGGCTCTGAGAAGGCCTGCTGTAAGGAAACCTGCCTAGCTTGGTCTCACCAATGTCTCCCAAATTGTATGGGAACCCCTCAATTCCCTTTAAGGGAACCCCTCTTAGAGAGACATCTTTGGGGAGCCGCTGTTGTCCCTCAGGGCAGAGGTACTGCTCTGGATATGTGAAGGGTAAGCAAAAGAATCATCATGGCGTCTTCTTGAAAATGCAGGTTCCAGTTTCCACCCTGAGGAACTCAGTAGGCTGGGTGGCAGCAGGAATCGGCATGGTAACACCCCTGTGTCAGGCAGCACATCTTGACCTGCAGCAGGTTCATGCCTGGCTTCTAGAAATACGGTGCTCAGAACAGCGGTGTCCGCATCACCTGGGAGCGTGTGAGACACACAGGCTCTGAAGCCGCAGAATCACAATCTATATTTTAACAAGGTCCCCAGCGTTCCATTGCTGATTAGAATTTGACATGCATGAGTTTAGAAGGTATTTGTTGATGCTGTTTGTTCTTGTTTTGTTTTGTGTTTCATTTACTTGGCATTTTGGGGGGGGGGGGGGAGACATTCAAAAGCAAAACTGGACACACTCTACGAGCTCGATGTCATCAGATTTCTACCATTCCATACCCCCAACCCCATGCATGCACGTGGGGTCGACCAGATGCCCCAGTAGCGTCGTGATAAAGCCAGAGTCCTATTGAAGGTCCTACCCCTGCCTTGGGTAAAGTGCGTGGGTTTGCCTAAGCAGGCTTTCCTTTGTTTCCCACATCCATCCTGAAAAATAGGAAGTCCAGCAAAGCAGCTCTCAGCGGGACCTCCACTTTGCCAGATCTCCGGGGGGGACATGATTGATCTTCCACTGCTAAGTCATCAGAAAAGCCAGAAGATGCTTTGGGGCAGGGAGCTCTGGCCTCGGGATTCAGAGACTGACAAAAAGAGTTGGCAAGAAGCAAGAGGAACCCTTCCAACAGGCTTTCCAGAGGGAGCACAAATACAATTTTACTTCTTGCAATATTTAAGAATGGCAGTTGCTCCGTGGGCAGAGGTGGGGGGGACGCCTGCGGAACAACGGTCCGTCAGGCAGCCCCGGTATTAATGGCAGGTGAAACCTTCCAAATGAGCACCCTGTCAGCCAATCTATTGCTTTAAAAGGTTGGCAATGCGGGAGACCTCACGGAGGCAATGAAGAACTAATCTCATATTGCCAAGTTAAATCAAGTCAGCTTTGCCCGTTCCTTTCACTTCTTAGTTACATCAAGCCAAATACTTTCAATTATCCCTCACTTCCAACTTGTCAGCAGGCATTGGGGAAAATGCAAATGGAACAGTGCCCTTCCCTAGTGGCGAGCAGGAAGTATCATTAAGAGTAGTGGAAGTATCATCCACTTATTGTGCTTTTTTTCTCCGGGTTAGTGCAGTACCTTCATCACCTCATGTCACATGCACTGTCTTTAGCAGCCCTGTGATCTTTGGTGAAGTAGATGCACTTAAGTCCGTTCTGTCGCTGGGAAAATGACAGCCGTCACGGAAAGTCGGTCACCTGCCAAGGTTGCGTAGCTACCTTGATAGAATGATGGAACAGGTTCTAAAACCAGACCATTCTGACCCGTTATTCTTTTTGCTATTTGTCTAACTGGGCAAGAGCGCAGTGCTACCCTGGGCAAGTGTGCCTGAGCCTTGCAGTGTCCTCCTTGAGATTTTGTAAGTGTTTTTCCAATGGCAGGGACTGGCCGGGGTCAGCAGTGCTGTCTGGGAGGAGCATCCCAACCCAGAGTAGAACCCCCGTTTGCCATGGTCCCCTTTCAGGGTGTTCTCTGACCCTCTACCATCCCTCAATCCCAACCCCAGGTATGTGGGGTTGACCAGATGCCCAGGCCCAATATCCAACCTCGATTTCAGAGGGCAGATTTTGACTAGTAGACTGCTCCTACTGGCTGGAAGAGTATTTCTTTTGCAAGATCATGTGAGATCAGACTGTCAGAATGATACTGATATGCTGATTTGGGCAAATCAAATTGTTTATAAAGAGAAGTGCCTGGCAAAAGACTATCTGTCATGGGCCCCACACACATTAGGCATGGCCTTTCAAAAGCTCACCTTAACACAAGATAACTCCCAAGGCAGAACAAATCCTACGGTTGCCATATTTCTTTTCACCCAAAAGCCCCTTTATGTTTCTGCTAAAATTAAGGAGACATACATGGGCTTTGCCAGGCACAGAGCAAAGAGGGCCCTCCAGCCGCCAGTGCTCCTCCTTCATCCCCATCACAAAGAGCAAACAGCATGGTTTTCTTCCTTCTTGCCTCAGCTTGTTGCCTCCTCCCTTCTCTCCAATGCTTCATTGATTGTCCAACACCCCTATCATCAACTGATCTCAAACACAGCCCTGGGATTTACTGGGCGCATCACCTGGATGCCTTGTATTTTGGGAGGAACGAGGGAACTTGGCAAGTATCTCACTCTGTGTGCTAAACAAACTTAAATGGTGCCAAAAAGCCTCAAAAAGAAGGGAAAACATAGAAATGATTCAGAGGCACTCAGCAGGTTACTAGGTGCTCACAACTGTTCTGCATGGATTAATTTAATTAATCCTCCCAGAGCTCCTGTGAGGGATCACTATCATCATCACTACCATCACCATCATCATCACCACCACCATCATCACCACCATCATTATCACCACCACCACCAAGATAATCACCATCATCACCATCATCATTATCATGACCACTTTGAAAATGAGGAAGACAGAACACAGAGAATTTGATATCTTGCCTAAAGTCAGTCTATTCGCAAATAAAGTGCATAATCTTTAATACACACCTTGATGAATTTTTATAATATATACATATATACATTCACCTATGTAGTCAGGTGAATAAGATAAAGATCAAGAATATTCCCACCACCCATAAAATTCCCCTATATCCTTTCCCATCCAATACCTCCCCGTAAAGGTGCTCTAATGGTTAACTTTCTACCACTGTTGATTAATTTTGCTTGGCCTTGAACATCCTATGAATAAAGCAGAATGTACTCTTTAAAGCCCACACTTTAACCAATCCACTCCAGGGCCTCCTGGTATGATGAGGCGGGAAGGTGGACTTGATGGTTGGTGGTGCCTTGCATGAAACCATGATCTGGAAATAGCAAGGCTCAGTTTTTCAGTCTGAGCTGCTGACCAGCTTGGGGTTGTGTGCAGATCTTCGCAGAGCTATCTATGGTATCCGAAGCGAATTGTTGGCATTGATTGGTGCCACCCCTGTAAGAAAATGAAACTGAGAAAAGTAAATTTGGATGTTTCTCTGAAGCCTTTAATACCCCAGAAAGCCGGAGAGTTCACACAGGTTGAAGAGGGAGTCACTTGCATACCACACTAACAGGAACAAAAGGCAGGGAAAATTGAACAAAATCCAACGGTAAGCCCCTGAAGCTTCCAGGTAGATAGTGTGGTCCCTGCCGCCCGCATTGCAGGAAGTGAATTCGCAGGCATCTTAGTTCTTATGTTGATTCCTTTTCAAATGCTCATTTTAAGCAACCAAATTCTTCCCAGCTATAGGAGTAGACAGGCCTTCTGGAGTGATCAAGTCTCATGGCCGCTCACACAAACAGTTGATGGGCATCCACTGTCCTGTCTTCTGACTATTTTTGGAAGGAAGGATTTCCTCCTTCTGATGACCAAGCGTGAAGATTGCCTTTTCTGACTTTTTATCCAAAGCTGCTTCTTAGCCACTTGGATAAATTTATCCAGCTTTTTTTCTCTGACACAGTTTTCAACTCTGTAGGTTGGGTGGTATTGTGATCATGGGGATAAAACACTTATTGAGTCCTCATGAAACACACTGTTCCATGTACTATCTATGAAATTACTGCTTTAATCCTACCAATAGCACTTTATCACATCCTTTTCTTCTTCATGTTGTATATGAAGAAACTGAGGCACAGTTTCCAAGGTCAACAGATTGGTATTAGCTGATCTGCGATTCAAACCCAGATGCCCACAGTCTGCAGTTTATGGGTTACAGTATTCTGCTTCGTAAGGTTGCCAGGAGGATTTAAATCAAGGATATAAATCCTGTTAAAGCTATAGCACTGATTATTACCATCAGTCATTATTAACTGATCACTACCTGGAAACAAACAGCATTATGGCCAGGATCCAGCCTACCAAGCACATACCAGTAAATGACTCTAATAATGGGAAATTAATTTATTTTCATGTCCAGTTTTTATAAACTGGAAAGTTGAAATTAATTTATTTTCATGTCCAGTTTTATAAACTGGAAAGGAAGTTTCTGGTTACAGTAATACCTACATTTCATTGAACAGACACTATATGCCAGACTGATATCATATATACATATAAATTCATATATTCCCTATTATCACCCTATGATACATGCACTATTCTAACTCAGGTTGTTTGTTGTTGTTGTTGTTCTTTGTTTTAGGGGTTTGTTGTTGTTATTTATGTTTGTTTTCATTTGCTGTTGCATTGTTTATAACTGTTTTAAAGGTAAAGAAGTCAAGGTTCAGCAGGTTGATCCTCTTTCTAAGCTCACACAGTCAAGGGGACTAGAGACAAGCTCCACACCCAAATCCATCTGACTCCGCAGGCCAGGCTCTTCCCTCTGATGCTGTGCACGTTTCTTTTTTGGCTTTTTACTGTATTTTCCGGTGTATAAGACGACGCCCTAATTTTTACAGTTAAAACATAGGTTTAGGCCTATATTCGCTGTGTTCTAGTAAAAAGCCTGCTCAGATTGGCCAGAGTCAGAGAGGCGGTCTATTAAAAAAAGAACCGGTGTTGCCTCGGAAGTGGGGGGTAGTCTTATACAGCGAATATAGGCCTAAACCTATGTTTTAACTGTAAAATTAGGGCGTCGTCTTATACGCCGGAAAATATGGTACATTGGGAATTCTAATGGAGAGGGTTCCATTTAGCGCGAATCTAATTTCTGCTTCCTATGCCTACATGCTCATGGAAGAGTCTGGTTTTCTTTGGCAAAAGCAATGAAAAGAATGCCCTCTCTACTGTTCCCACAAAGTGTCTCCACGCCCGTATGTCTCTGAAACGGCCATTACAATTAGTGTTCACTGTCTGCGTGGGCCACGCAGCCAGAGCTGCGACTTGCGTGTGTTCTCACAGAAAGCACCTACATAATTCTCCAGGGTCGCATCACACAGAGTGAAGTCAGTGAGTCACACGGACCCAGCTGTGGGCTGGCCAGGAGAGCCTGGGTCCCTCTCCCAGGACTGCTGAGTCCAAATCAGGCCCTTTCGGAGGACTCAGCAAGCCTGTGTCACCATCCTCACCATGGGGGAAGCCAACCAGACACACACAGGAGTCGGTAGAAGAAAGAAAGAAATCGTCCAGTGTCCTAGGAGGGCTGTGCCACACTCTGGCCCCTGTTCAATGGAGACTTTGGCATCTCTCGGGCCCTACACTGGCAATTCAGAACATTCTGATTGCCCGCGTGATTGTTTGCGAGATCACTGTGCGATTGTCAGTGACAGGGTAATTTGCTGAAGATTGCGGTGTCAGACGCCACACGAGGGGCTTGCTGGCGTAAAGACGCGGTTCTCATGACTGACAGGCCACCGGGAGATGGGAGTGCCAATTTAAAGTTCACGATGTCGTCTGAAAGTGTTTGGCGGTGGCCCGTAATCACGCAACATGATGAGGTCACTGCAAGCGTCATGTGTGCTCACACCTAATAACGGATAGGACCCCAAACCATCTCTGAAGCAGATTCAGTAAATATATAGGAGGAAATCATTTATATGGGGGTTCCTCTCTCTCTCTCTCTCTCTCTCTCTCTCTCTCTCTCTCTCTCTTTCTCTCTCTCTCTCTCTCTCTCTCTCTCTCTCTCAGCATTTGCCACTTGCTCTTGCTGATGTGTTTGTAGGACACCTCCTGCCAGACAGGCCCTTGAATACAAAGCCCAGAATACAAACCAACAAAATACTGGGGAGACTTGGGGGCCACAGTCCTGAAGTACTCCCAAGTCCAGAGCCACTGGCAAATAAGAGGGGGCTGGGAGAGGAACTCGTTCAGGGTTTAATGGGAAAATTGTCTGAAGTTATGAGCCGAGCTGCCGAGTCCCCCCGCTGTTTGCACAGAGCGGGTGTGTACATGGGTTAGCGGCAGGAGGGGCGCGCTCCCTGCTTCTGGAGAAAAAGCCCACCAGGGATGGATGGATGGAGCTCCTAATGCGAAGCGGCCGGTGGCCTTATAGACGTCTGTAGTGCCAGGAGCACTGGGCTTCTCACAGAACGAAGCGCCGCCACCGCGGCTCAGCAGGGCATTTTTTAATCCAAAGGAGGCATTCCGCGGGAGGTTCCCTCTTTCTAGGGAAGGTGGTCCATGGAGGGTGATGTTAAAGGATGGTTTCTTTTCTTCCCCTTATTCTGCCACTGGCCGTGGGATCCACTGGCCAGTGGGTCGGAAGCAGGGGCTCAGCGGTATCCCACGGTAAAAGCCGACAGGATGTGCCGGGGGGTGAGATTTGGGGGCGCAGGGAAGCACCCGGTTCAGCCGGCACCTCGGGCTGAGGTGTTCGGAGCCTCGACTTAGAAAGTCTCTGAATGTAAAGCTTGTGCGCCTGCTCACCCCCCTGTGCCTGCATTTCTAGGAAATTGTGTGAATCTCATTTGTGTTATGAGACACACAAAGCCACAAATGCCCGCGTGGAAAATGAGAGGCTAGTGTTAGTCATCGAAAGCGTAGCAAAGCATGCAACCTTCTCATTTGTTTGCTAAAAAGAAAGTGGTGCATTAAAAGAATTGTACATTAATGACTAAATTACAGTGGAACTTCGGTGGAATTGCGTATTTCAGTTTTGTCAGGGGCCCAGACAAGAAGGGTAATGCCAAAAACATTGCACTGTAGCAAATGTCAAGCATGCAGCCAGGCCTCTGACTCAGCATCCCGGTACAAGTGTTTGTCAGTACAGCCCAGGATTTGCGTGTGTGTTCCTACGATCCTAATTATGGCCTGAAAATGCAGTGGTCTCAAATCCAGGAGGGGCAAGAAAGATATTCTCCAAGCCCCTTTACTGTGTTCCATCAATCCCCAGAAAACTGAATAAGGGTGGGTTAGCTAATCCGCTCTCGTAGGGAATTCCAAGGAGCACACACTGCCCTAAACATCCCCACCCTCTGGGTTAACCAACAAGCGAGAAATGAGGAACAGTCACATAGTCATTCAACAAGTATTTGTTGAGCGCCCAATGCTGTGGCTGGCACTAAACGAGGCATGAATATAGAAAGGAGTAAGACATTGTTCTTGCCCTCAAAGAGCTCAGTTTCTAGGCAGGAAGACAAGCACACAGAGGTAATTAACTCTAGCACAAGAAAGTTGGCATTAACCACTGTTGCTAAAATTGATTGTGCGTGAGAATCATGTTTAAAATGCGGCGTCCAGGACCTGCCCCTGGAGGTTGTCGCTGGGGAGGCCAGGGACAGGCACGGGATTCTCACAGGAATGTGACGCAGACCCATTCATAAGAACCTCTGTCTCAAGGATACATACAACCAGAAACCCTAACCTCACCAGGGACACCATCAGGAAGGCTTCCTGGGGGCAGGGCGGGGGAAGGCCACTTCTCTCGGGGTCTTAAAGGATGGGTCATATCTGTCTCTCCCACTACACCCTCAGCTCCTTAAAGACTAACACCATCACTCTTGGTTCTTGGTTCCCTGTTTTATTCCCAGAACATGGATGGCACGCGGACATTTTTTGAACGGTAGATGAGCAAATAGGAATGAGCCCAGGCAAGGGACGGAGGGGTGGGGATCTAAGCAAGATAACCAGGACAGTCACAGGCCTGCAGGGATGCAGTCAGGTAGCACCAGAAGCAATTGGGTGAACTCATGGCTTTGTTCCAGGGTGTTCAAGCCAAAGCTATTGGCTCGGCTTTCCTGGCGAATGTAAAGCTCCCTGTGCCCGGTGCCACCTGGTCAGCAGAACCCCCTCTGGCCCTGCTTTTCTCCCCTAACACGAGATGTAAGGAATCCTATGCTTTTTGGTTACTTGTGCACCTGTTCACGCAGGCCCCTGAGAATTGGCCATGGGTCCGTTTTTGTGCTGAGCTGTTTTAAAGCAAAGTGTATGTTTTTATTCCCAAGCATTCAATGCATACCTGCTTAGAACAGAAAAAGTAGAAATTCCAAGAAAAAAATAAAGGAAAAGAAGCACACGCATCTACGACCTGGGGATAACCATTTGTCAACATTTTCTATCATTTCTGCTCAGTCTTTACGTTTTCTCCGCACAAAAACTGGCATTGCCCTGGGAATGTTGTGCAAAAGCCGCCAAGTCGGGCCTCTGGGCCGGGTCCATGGCCTCAGGACTAAGGCATTAGCCTCTCCGGGCGGGTTTGTGCCATGAGGTGCCCTGACCTGTCTCCGCCTCTACCCTTCCAGATGGCCTGGTGGACTGCCTGGACCCAGACTGCTGCCTGCAGTCGGCCTGCCAGAACAGTCTGCTCTGCCGAGGATCGCGGGACCCTCTGGACATCATCCAGCAGGGCCAGACGGACTCGCCCGCGGTCAAGTCCTTCTACGACCGCATCAAGCTCTTGGCGGGCAAAGACAGCACCCACATCATCCCCGGAGACAACCCCTTCAACAGCAGGTAGGCATGCTCTGTCCTCACAGGCCGCTGAGGGCTCTGCTTCCCTTGCTGGGAGACAGGACCAATTGCTCCTGGTCTTACTCTGGGCCCTGGGAGCCTGGTAACTACCCCGAGGTCCAGTTCACAAGAGGCTCTATCTGCTTTGGGGGTCGATCTTTCTCCGGAGGATTTGGCCCTCAGAACCTGCTGGAGACACCTATTGACAGCCTGGTTTTTAGATCATTTTTAGGCTCTATTATTTCGTGATATTATTGGTATCATGGAAGTGCCCCTTTATAACACCTCTGGTTGTGGCTTTTTGTTTGATCACTGCGGAAATATTTCCTTCTGTGGAGTACTAACCTGATGGCATCACTTATTCTGGCACCTGAGAGTCCAGACGAGGCCAGTGGGGAGAATTTGTTGAGCACCTGTGAGGAGCCAGAGACCGTGTGCAGATTGTCTCCGATCCTCACGGCAACCCCATCCGTCCTGTCTGCTAGTGGCCTGCTGTGTGCCAGGCGTTGTGTCAGCCAGGCCATTGTACCTCTCCTTCCAAACTGGTGGGGTTTCTCTTGGGTTTATTTTTGCTCTCGATTGCTCATTTGAGGCTTGTGAATATTCTAGGAGCAAATTCTGGATTTATTTTATAGTCAGCATGGCCCCTTCCACCACTCTCCCCAGGACATAGTAGAAGTGTACGCAAGGGGAAAGGTTGGCTTTGAGACACTGCCTATCCCCTCCTCTCCTCTGGGCACTGATTTTGTTTTTAATTTTTTAATATATTTTTATTGATTTCAGAGAGGAAGGGAGAGAGAATTAGAAACATCAATGATGAGAGAGAATCACTGATAGGCTACCTCCTACATATCCCACACTGGGGATCGAGCCCACAACCAAGGCAGGTGCCCTGACCTGGAATCGAACCATGACCTCCTGGTTCATAGATCGATGCTCAACCATTGAGCCACACCAGTCGTGCCTAGGCACTGTTTCTGATTCTGAGGATGAAAAGGACAGGAGATGCAGGGATCTTCTTACCGCCTGCCTGCATATAGCTCAGCTCACTTTTGGTAGATCTGAGTCCAGACGTCAATGGTGTCTGCAGATGGGAGGATGGCCAGCATGACCTTCTTGGGGGTGTCCCACCCTGTCTCCAAGCTCCTTCCCACGGAGAAACAGCACTGCTGGTTAGGCCCTCTTTCACAACACCTCCAGGAGCTGGGAACTTGAGCAGGCTGGTCCTGGCCCCCTGGCTGCCCCGGTCATGCCATCTTCCCGCTTAGTTCTTTGTTCTCGCTTAGTTCTGCGTAGCGACAGGAGCCACTCAGGAAGAATGCTGCTTAAGCGGCTTCCATACAGAAAAGAAAACATCAGGCTTTACTTCTTACGAGCCCCTATCTTCCTAAGGCAGTGGTCGGCAAACTCATTAGTCAACAGAGCCAAATATCAACAGTACAACAAATGAAATTTCTTTTAAGAGCCGAAAACTGACTTCTGCACATGGGCCACAAAGTTTCAATCACACTGTACATGTGCGCCTGCACGTGGTATTTTGTGGAAGAGACACACTCAAGGGGCCAAAGAGCCACATGTGGCTCGGGAGCCGCGGTTTGCTGACCACTGTTCTCTTGAAGCTCCCTACCCCATTAGACCTTGGGGAGAAGGCATCCTTAGGCCAGGACTCAGACCCCATACCTCCTTGGAGAGGCTAGGGTGGGAGGTGGGGGTAATGGTGGAGCTAATTAATCCAGCAGCCCCTGAGAACTCCCTGGGAAGTGGTGCAGCCCCAGTTCCTGGCCGCTCTTTGAATATGAGGGTTCCCAGCAAGCTCACCTCGGGCCAGCCACTTGAACCTCTATCTTTTCTGGTTTTACTAACAATGAAATAGAAAAGGGGAAAAAGTAATCTCAGCCCTCTTCTATTCCAGCCCTGACCACTCCCCCCGCCACCCCCAGCTCTCTGTGTAGAATATACCACACACAGCCATATTATTTTAATACATGAAACTCCTCCCTAAGAAAAATAAAAGGAACCACAGATCTCTAACCAAGAATGTATTTTCTCTGCTTGTTAGATCCTGGTTCTGGGGCAGGGATTCTGTGGGGGGTTTTCCTTTTTAATTATGAACGGAATTCCTATTGTGGGAGACCCATGACTGGTCCTCGCACTGGGCCATAGCATTCCGGTGGGGTGTGCATATAGTTTGCTATATTCAAGTGCCCCTTTCACAGGCTCTGTATCTGTTAGCTTCCTGTTATCATTTCATTAGTCATTTCCTGCTATTCTCCTTTTCATACTTTCTCCTCACCTCTCCTTACCATTTCCTCTTACCTTCCTCACCAATAGTCAGTTGCCACTTGCAGAAGACACTGGGAGCTAAGATGCAGGAGAGTAGGCAGGGACCCCAGAATCCTTGGTGGCCCACCCCCAGAGATCTGGGCAAAAGAAACTTGCTTTAGAGAATGCTCTCCCCACCCCTACCCCCCAGTGACCCCACACTCCATCACGTCGGCACGGATGCATAGTTCAGAAACGCAAAAGGGTACTTCAAAGATGCAGGTTCAAGTTCACCAAGCATGTGAATTGCAGTCCATTGTCAAATAATGAAGAATACAACTAGAGTAAAAATAATAATAATAATAATAATCCAAGACTTCTAAGAAATCATTTCCCCTAGATAATAGGTTACAAAAATAAGTAAAATGCCTTGACTCCACCACTATAATTTATAGAGCAGATCTCACTATCTAGATAATGTGATAATTGTTACACATCAATAATCATAAATAGGAATGTAGGGATAGCATGTCTGAGCTCAAGCTTTTCTGCAAATCAACTGCCTAGAAGCAATAGGAAGCCAGGAGCAAGGAAGAATTAGAAAAGTAGGGGGTGGAAATCAGAGGCAATCCAACTACTCCTCTTCCTGTCGCTCCCTGCCAAGCCTCATGCTACAAGAATGATTTAAAAGAACTACCAGTGGTGTAAAAAAGGGAAGCTCCTAATTTTGTTTTCTCATCACAAGCATTTTGTGCCTCGTGGTCATCAACACGCGTCATGGATCTTAAAATCGTGCCTGGGAAGACCCGAAAGAAATCTTAGCCTGAGCTAAGATGAGGAACCAGAAATTGAACAAAAGAATGATTTGCATAAATTAGTTTCCCGCTTTCAAAAGGCTCCAGCATTGTGGTTGGAACCAGCTAAAAATGGGCCTCGTTTGTTAGGCAGCCAGTGGCAGACAATTAGAGCTGTCAGCAGGACGTCTCAGCCCTCCTGAGATCTCCCAGTGTTGGAGTTGAACGGTTGGGGGTATTGCTAATAAAAAGGAGAGGTGCTTGGGGAAAGTATCCCTCCAACTGTAGGGCCTCCTGGGACTGCAGAATTAAGTGCATTCCAAAAATTGAGCCGGTTTGGACAAGATTCTGGCAAAGAGCGGGTCAGCTTGATTACCTAGTCCAGAAGCTGGGAGAGTGTCCAGGAACCTGGAAAACACTCTGCCTTTGCCGAGGTGCCCAGTGGCTTAAAGGCCCACAGGACAGCTGCCGACCTGCCAGGCAGGCTGGGGCTCGGTGCGAAGGCAGAGTGCGAGTTAGCCCACTTCTCCATGACGTCGAGAAACTTCAGGTGACAGGGGACCTGTGCCTTCTCCCTCCGTGGATTCCGAATAAAGTATGGTGGCATCTCTGTGGCTTCACATATGTTCCAGGAGCAGCTGGTCGGACAGGAACCTCTTGGGAAGCTCTAGTCACTGTCGTCTGGAGGGAGGGGAGCTTCCTCTGACAGTGGAGAAGGGTTGAGTGGGATTTCAGCCACCTCGCCTGCTTTTGAGAGCAGGAATTTGATATGAGAAATGAATCGCCACATGGAATCCCGAACCCAAGATAGGCCTAACGAGGAAATAACCATATAGCTCCGATATTCCCTTCTCCTCTGGCAGTCATAGATTGTGAGAAACTCTGCTCTTAAAGGACAACACAGAGCAATGTATGTAAATGCCCTGCCTCCTCATAACCCTATGTGTGTTCCCGCCACCCCAGCCAGGAGGAGGAGGGCGCACTGCCTTCCTCCCCAGACAAGAAAGGGAATTAGTCGCAGCTGCAAGGCGCTCGTCGCCCGAGCAGAGTACTCTGTGCCCAGCTAAGGCCCAGCCTGAGTGACGGGGGCAGCCTGAGGTTGGGCCACACCATCACACGGTGTCTAACCTGAAGCGAGGCCAAGGGGAGAGAGATGTGTGCAGGGGACCCCATCACCCCACCCAGTGAGTGAGATGCTGCCCTGAGTGTCACCCCAGTGTGTCGCCAGTCCTGCTCCTCAGGTGAAGCGGGCATTGAGGCATCTCCTGCCCACACCTGTCTGTGAGATGCAGTCATGTGAGCCAGAAGTCAATGCGGAGAGTCTTGGTCTTGACTTAGGGACCAGAAGAGGCGGGGCAGGGGGTGGTAGGGGGCCTCTGTGGGGGAGGAACAGTGGCAATGAGGAAGGGGAGGGAACTGGACCCCTGTGTCCTTGTTCTCCAGGGCGTGGCTCGTGGCTCAAAGGCCTGTTTCTTTTTCTCTCAGCTTGGTTTCTCTCATCCGAGGCCAAGTCGTAACTACAGACGGGACGCCCCTGGTTGGTGTGAACGTGTCCTTTGTCAAGTACCCAAAATACGGCTACACCATCACCCGCCAAGATGGCACGTAAGTAGTGTGTGGGGCTCTCCCTCCTCAGATGCAGACAGAGAGACGGTGGTGCCATTGGCTGCCCTAGCCTTAGAGAGGAACCACGCGGCTGCCCATTGCGGGCTAGAATGCCCACTGGGCCAGGGCTCCGTGAGGACACCCCCAGAGATCGTTTTTTGCTCTTTGGTATGATATCAAAAATAAAAATAAAGAGTAGAATAGCCACGCTATGGAGGGCTGCCAACAGTCCTCCTCCTTTTCCCGTCTCAGATAAAGGCATGTGTGTGTGTGTGTGTGTGTGTGTGTGTGTGTGTGTTGGGGGTGGGGGTGGGGGTGGAGCCCGGGGAGAAGAAAGGGGTGCAGCTCTTGGAAGCTCACTCCTTTTCTAAATCAAAGGCAGCGCGGGGTGACAGGGAGCCGCGCGGCACAGCGTCCCGTGGCGAACCCCTTCTGCTTTCATCTGCGGCTCTCGGAGCTGTTGTCCGCGCCCCTGTTTGGAGGAGGTGGGATGTAATCAGGGGAATCTAATTAAATACATTTAGCCGTCACCCTGCTGCGGGAAGGAGCCAACCTTGCCCTATTATCTTCTGATTAGACGCACGCACCCATGCAGCCCCCACCAAGATGAAAGCCCGTCATTTCCTTAATCCGTTGGGCATGGAGCTGCAATTCCGAGGCAAGGATAAGAGTAAAAGAAACTCACGGGAAGGGGGAAACTCACTCAGCCTGGGCTGAACCACACACACACACACACACACACACACACACACACACACATTCTGTTCCAAATGGAAGAAGCCACTGTTGCTGTAAATCGGATGCAACACTTTTCCTATAAAACTAGACTCTGGAAAATCATAGTGTGTCATAAAATGTGCTTCTTGCCTCTCTCTGGTGAAGAGTCCAGTCTTAGTGTGTAATGTCCTAAGCCACAGTGGTCGGCAAACTCATTAGTCAACAGAGCCAAATATCAACAGTACAAGGATGGAAATCTCTTTTGAGAGCCACATTTTTTAAACATAAACTTCTTCTAACGCCACTTCTTCAAAATAGACTGGCCCAGGCTGCGGTATTTTGTAGAAGAGCCACATTGAAGGGGCCCAAGAGCCGCATGTGACTCGAGAGCCGCAGTTGGCTGACCACAGTCTTAAAGTACCCTTGCAGGTAGTTTCACAGATTTCCAGCCCCCTGCAGCCCTGTCCTCACTCGCCCCCTGACCCCCCACCCCCGGGAAACCTGAGGAAGAATCTGCTGGTTCACACCACGTTCTCAATATTTGCTACATCTCTGCAGGTCTCACACACATTTCTGAGGCCTGTGTGCCATGCAGAGCTACTCGGGCCCTTGTAAATTCTTAGCAACCAGGGCTCTTGGCCTGCAAAGTCCTGGCACAAACAGGAGGGCATTTCTGAGACCTCACCCTGCTGTCTGTCCTCACTTTATGCTGCCCCAGCTCCCTCAGCTGCTTTCTGACTAATTATGGCCCAACTCCACCTCCCAGGCTGTCTCTCCAAGCTCCCGGTCAGGGACTCTGCGGCTTGTCCAGGTTGCAAAGCCACGGGAGGGACAGGATGCTTTTGGGGGTGCTCTGAGGGGCCCTGTTGTTTAGTGGCGGGTGGGTGCCACTGACACTGGCGATGTGATTCTGTCACACCAAGTAGACATGACTTCCCTTTAAAACACTGTCCTCTCTTCTGTGTCCCATACAAAACCATCCTGAGCAGCGTACATGCCCCCAAATAAATATAGGCATGGACAAAAGTAGGTGTATAGTCGTGAGTATGCAAAAACAGAGTTCATCTTTGTATTATTATCTATCTGTTGTTGTATTCTTTATTATTACTAACCTACTTTTGCCCACCCCTGTGTATACACAAGTCTGTAATAAATAAAGTTATACTGCGCATGCTCTGTTACTACCTCAGTATTCATGTGCACTGTGTTCGTTCCTTAAAAGTGCCAAAGGTGTTACCGAAATTGGGTGAAGCTTGTGGGTCGTGTGTTTTCACTGAGTGTGACTGAGACGCAGGCTCTCGGGAGCTGCCGGGGATGCAGGAATGAAATGCCTGAGAAGGGGGAGACCCAGTGGAGGAGAAACGCTTAAAACCGAGACTTCTCGCCGTGAACGCCTCCCCGCCAGTTAATTTGGAAAGAGCGGCCTTTATTTTGCTATTACTAGCGCTGCACCTCTGTCCAGCTCTGGCGGGGCACACGGGAATGTAGTTTAAGGATGACCGGCAAAAGCACCAGTGACAGGGCACAGGAGGTGCAGGGGTCCGGAGGTACACGCTCAGGTATAAGATAGAAATGTGCCCCGGGGTGGGTGTATCACGTGGTGACTGTGATCATTAATGATACTGTGTCATGTCTTTGAAAGTGGCTAAGAGACCTTTGAAGTCTTCATCAGAAGAAAAAAACTTGTGTCACTATGTGTGGGGGTGATAGCTAAGCTGATTGTGGTGACTATTTCACAATCTGCACACATATCAAATCATGTTGTACACTGAAAATCAATATAATGTCATATGCTCCATTGTATCTCAAAAAAGATCAGGTTCTCCGAAACAAACAAAAACCTGGAAACAGCCCCGGTGGGTGAGAAGGAAGCTTTAATGCCCTCTCTGTCCTGGCATCGTATCGCGATAGCTCCATTGTGTGTGAGCCTCGCAGGATGCTAAGTGTTTTACACCAGGAGGGAAAACACTGTCTTAAAGGGCCAAGTGGTAAATATCTTAGCTTTCCATGACATCCGGTTCCTTATTACACTACTCAGCTCTACTCTGGTAGCACACAACACCTCCAGAGATGAGTAACTGGGTGGGCATGGCTATATTCCAATGAGACTTCTTTATACCAAAACGGGGGATGGGCCAGGCTTAGCTACCCCTGCTCTGCACTCATCACGATATTTCATTCTCTCAGCCACTCTGTAAAGTTGCTACAATTATCCCCAACTCAGAGGTGAAGAAAGGTAGGCTCAGAGAGGGTCAGTAACTCACCCACAGACACGCAATTAGTAAGTGGAAGAGTGTGGGTTCCAACCAGCCCATGGGCCCCAAAGCCCAGGCTCTTTCTCTACCCATCCCACCTCCCCCCCCCCATTGCTCAGCCCCTCCCTCTGCTGTCAGGGTACCTGCCTCGCCTGAGGGTGCGTTCACCGTCTCAGGGAGCCCACTTCCCTCCTCTCCAGGTTTGACCTGATCGCCAATGGGGGCGCCGCCTTGACCCTGCACTTCGAGCGAGCCCCGTTCATGAGCCAGGAGCGCACCGTGTGGCTGCCGTGGAACAGCTTCTACGCCATGGACACCCTGGTGATGAAGACCGAGGAGAACTCCATCCCCAGCTGTGACCTCAGCGGCTTTGTCCGGCCAGATCCCATCATCATCTCCTCCCCGCTGTCTACCTTCTTCAGCGCTGCCCCTGGCCACAACCCCATCGTGCCCGAGACCCAGGTAGGAAGGGCGAGAACCAGGGTAGGACTTTCCATCCCGCCCTGACCGGACCTGGCTGGCCAACCCGTCTCTCCCAGAAACCCATAGGAAGGGGAGAAGCAAAAAGTAGGAACACAGTAGAATCTGTAGTCACTGAAGAGAAGACCGGAATCTCCCCTGGACGGTCGAGATGTTTCCGGATAGCCGTGCGAGCCTCTGGCAGTCGCCAGGGCTTTTAATAAAATAAAACAATATACAGATGTGTAACCCACCTGCAAATCGCTTTTGGTTCCTGTTAGTCACAGAGACACAAGATAAGAGGCGCTTTAATGATCTACCTTGGGGCTGCAACAGAGGGCATATTACATTATTGCCTCCCTGTTGCTTTATGCCAATTGTCAGTGGAACTTGCGGGTTCATATAATTACAGCCTCTCGCGGCCTCCTCGCGTGCAGCGAGCAATAAAGCCTGCTGTTCTTATTTACATCTTTTGCCAACCGTGTGGCTTTTAAAAAAGAAACACAACAGTGACCAAGAATAATTATTAATCCAGAAATCATAACCTCAGCCCCTTCACTCCAGGGTGTAGGATAAAGTTTTGTGTGTGTGTGTGTGTGTGTGTGTGTGTGTGTGTGTGTGTTTCCATCAGTCTTGGGAAGTGGTTCTTGCACCCCACACGGGGCGGGATGCTTCGGGGAGGGTGTTTGAGTGGTGTGTGTGCCTGCCACGTGTTCTCAGGTCCTTCATGAGGAAATTGAGCTCCCGGGTACCAACGTGAAGCTCCGCTACCTGAGCTCCCGGACGGCGGGCTACAAGTCGCTGCTGAAGATCACCATGACCCAGTCCACCGTGCCCCTGAACCTCATCAAGGTGCACCTGATGGTGGCCGTGGAGGGACACCTCTTCCAGAAGTCATTCCAGGCCTCTTCCAACCTGGCCTACACCTTCATCTGGGACAAGACAGACGCGTACGGCCAAAGGGTCTATGGACTCTCTGACGCTGTCGGTATGTTTGGGTTTCAAACCCCTATTGATGCTTGAATATCATCATGTATTAATTTGACCAATCGTTATGAAGTTCCTATAGACGTCAAGAACTATTCTAGTAGATAGAAATGCAGTGGTCCATGAGACAGACAAGAGTCCCATCCATGGACCTTCTCGAGACAATAAACCCAAATTGGATGAGAAAATATGAAGCAGTGATATGTGCTAACACGGTGATTTGTACCAGGGAGGAGTGGTGTGCACTGGGGATGCCTTTTATCGAAGGCGCTCAGGGAAGGCTCCTCAGGGGGGTGACATCCTGGCAGGAAAAGAGAGGAGGATGAGGTGTGTTTGGAAGACAACGAGGAGGCCAGTGAGGCTGGGATGTAGTGGACAAGGAGAATAATCAAGAGAGGGGAGAGAGGTGTTCACTTCCGAGTAAGCACATGCAAATGATCCAGAATGCACTGTGAGGATCAGAAACTGGCACTGGGGGAGCTGGACGTCACATGCTGTGTCTCAGGCTTTGCCTTTGAGCAGATCACATCACACACAC
This sequence comes from Pipistrellus hanaki, assembly GCF_964339955.1. NCBI lineage: Eukaryota > Metazoa > Chordata > Mammalia > Chiroptera > Vespertilionidae > Pipistrellus > Pipistrellus hanaki. Next base: position 7,148,355 of record NC_140507.1, on the reverse strand, counting down.
ACACACTTATGAAAGACACCCCTTCCTCCCTTCCCCCCTAAGAGAAGTGTCCTGCAATTATCAGGCTTTGAAGAGTTGTGGGCTGTGGATTAATGTCAACCTACCCAGTAAAATTTCCTACTGGTATAAAGCTATCTGGGTTAATTAAAATCCAGATTCCTATGTTGTTGGTTTTTTGTTTTGTTTTTCTTTTTATAAACAAGCTTGTGATTTCTAAGAACTGTAGTAAGTTACCAAAATAAAAAACCAGCATATTCAGACATTTTCACTGTAATTGGTACCCTATGTTTTGTGTTAGGGGTCTTATGGTTTTATGTTTACATTCAAGCCTTTAAGCCCTTTGAGTTAATTTCTGTATATGGTGTAAGATAGGTGCCAAGTTTTCCCAACAGTATTTATTGAAGAGACTATACATCCTATCCCATGGTATAGTTTTGGCTACTTTGTCATTAATTAATTGACCTTCTATGCAAGAGTTTATTTCTGAGCTCTCTATTTTGTTCCATTGACCTATGTGTCTATTTTTACTGCTAATACCATACTGTTTTGATTACTATAACTTTGCAATATAGTTTGGAATCAGAGAGCATGATACCTATGGCATTGTTCTTTCTCAACATTTCTATGGTTTGTTTTAGGATTGTTTGTTCTATTTCTGTGAGTAAAAAAGCCTTTGGTATTTTGATAGGGATTGCATCGAATCAGTCGATTGCTTTGAGTAGTATGGACATTTTAACAATATTAATTCTTTTAACCCACGAGCATAGAATATCTTTTCATTTATTTGTTTCTTCAATTTTTTTCATCAGTGTCCTATAGTTTTCAGTGTGCAGGTCTTTCACGTCCTTGTTTAAATTTTTTCCTAGGTATTTTATTCTTTAATTTTTTAAAATTTTAAGTAGGACAACTTGATAGGTGGTGTTGTCTTCTCCATCAGATGACAACTAATGTCAGCTGGTCTTTCCTTTAGTGATTTTAGTGGACACTGATGCTTATTGCCTGGATTGATTAGGCCATTAAGATTTGCAAATTAATATTTTAATTCTGCATTGCTTCTTTATTACCTAGAATACTTTCATATAGAGATACTTTCTCTTTAACTGCTTGGTTATTTGAGATACAGTTCAAATAGGAAAGTAAGGATAAATGTTTTATCCTTTCTCTTTACTTACTATTTTTCAGTATAATAAGTCTGTCTGTTTCTTTAACATCCTCTAATGGTGGCAAATTCATGTTTTTTAAAAATACCATTCTGTCCTAGCCGGTCTGGCTCAGTGGAAAGAGCATCAGCCTGCATACTGAAAGGTCCTAAGGTTCGATTATGGCCAAGGGTACATGCCCGAGTTGCAAGCTCAATCCCCAATAGGGGGCATACAAGAGGCAGCCAATCAATGATTCTCATCATTGTTATTTATATCTCTCTCTCCCTCTCCTTTCCTCTCTGAAATCAATAAAAGTATATTTAAAATAAATAAAAATAAAAATACTCCTCTGAACTCAGAGTGAACTGTCTCTAATATAGTATAATAGTTTCCATCCATGGAAGTTATTTTCTTTACTAATGCTCAGATTGCACCATCTTTGGAAGCCTCTTCAAACTGACTTCCGAATTCTTTCAACATGACCCCAGTAGATTTTTGTTCTTTCCTTTCTATCTGGTGTGATAAAGTGGCCGGGCCTCATCTTGTTCATTTCTTGCTCTGGCTATATCTTCCAGGAGCCCTGATTCTTTTTAATGAGAAATCATATTTCAAGGCCACAGCCAGCCACTAGCAATTCTCTCTGCTGCTGGGGCAGTCATTGTTTTTTGGAATTTTCAGAGGGCAGGGTAGGATATATATGGTTTTACTCAAAAAGATCAAACGCATCTTCTGTTCCTATCGACACTCCTATATCTCAGGATTTAAAAGAAGTTGCGAGAATCCCCGAAGGTGACACACGCAGTTGAGAATTTAATGTAGTAGGAATCGCAATAATAACAGGGGCTCATCTTTCGAAAGCAGCGTTCCAATTAAAAATGTGTGGCCTCTTGGTGTCCTATCTCGTGTCTCCTTCCCACGTATCTGAGAAATTAAGGCCTCACTTGCTCCGTTTTCCACGTGGGAGAGGGAAGCCACGAGGAGGTCTGAGCAGGAACAGAGTGAGGACTAAGCCCTTTATCTCCCGCTTCTCTCTCCCATTTGTCCCTGCAGCAAACACAGGGGAAGGGCGGAGAGAGAAAGGGGGTTTTGTAGTTTCTGAATTCTGTTCCCCATGGACTTGCCCTGGAACTGCCAGGCTGGGTCGAGTGCCTGCGTCACCCAGCACCTCTGGATTCCAGAGCGAACTTTCCGAGTGCAGCCACTCAACCAGGCTGCTGCCTCCAGCCTCTTGATAAATGAGCCACTAAGCCTAGCCAGTTTGGCTCAGTGGATAGAGCGTCGGCCTGCAGACTGAAGGGTCCCGGGTTCTATTCCAGTCAAGGGCACATGCCCAGGTTGTGGGCTGGATCCCCAGGGTGAGGTGTGCAGGAGGCGGCTGATCCATGATTCTCTCTCATCATTGATGTTTCTCTCTTTCCTTCTCCCTTCTTCTCTGAAATCAGTAAAAATAGCCACTAAGCTTCCGTAGGCCTTTCTCCCAGCAACTGCAGATAAATAATGGAACTCTAATAAATGCACGTGGCGAACAGTGGGCTGGGGGACACGGTCTCTCCCGTCCCTCTCGGAAGGAGAGCCGCATCGGGTCTTAAATGATTCAGCTCCTGCCTCCGCGTCACTGGGGTCATTTCTGAAAGCCAGCTCCTCTTCAGAAAGGTCTTTCCATCCCCACGGAGTGCTCCTGTGTAAAGTTTCAAGGTTGAGTTCAGCTTGAAATTTGAATTTAATATCGTGTGGGATCGTGAGGAGAAAAGCAATCAGCCGCCTCTGTGGGGCGGGATTTGGGAGCGGGCTGGGTCTTGGGGTGAACGCGTGTTTCCCGGGCCTGGGGCGTGCTCTGCTGTAATCAGTCAACTCCCCGGTCCCCGCCGGCCCTCCCTTCTCACCCTCCAGTGTCGGTGGGGTTCGAGTATGAGACCTGCCCCAGCCTCATCCTGTGGGAGAAGAGGACCGCCCTGCTGCAAGGCTTTGAGCTGGACCCATCCAACCTGGGCGGCTGGTCCCTGGACAAGCATCACATCCTCAATGTGAAGAGCGGTACGTGAGCATGTTGCCTCCCGCAAACAGCCTCCTCTCTCCTGGACCCTCTCCGTTTCATCGGTAATCTCTCCCCGCCCCTCGGCCAGTTTCATCCAATGCCCAAATACTCACTGGTTTTCCCATCTTCTCTTTTGAAATGTCAAAGGATGTGGGGCTGGTCCTCCCAGACTGTCCGCCTTCATGTATCTCACAATTTTCCAATTATCTCTGCAAATATTATCCTGCCCAACCCCTGGGGCCTGCCCGCCCCATCTCTCAGCAAAGGGAAGACATCAGATGGACATTTCCTAGGGCATCTCTTCCCCACGTCACGTCCCGTGCCCCCAGCAGGCCGGTAGGAGTGTCTCTCTCGGGGCTGCACAGCCACCTCTGTTCCGCCCGCAGGCATCCTGCACAAGGGCACCGGGGAGAACCAGTTCCTGACGCAGCAGCCCGCCATCATCACCAGCATCATGGGCAACGGCCGCCGCCGCAGCATCTCCTGCCCCAGCTGCAACGGCCTGGCCGAAGGCAACAAGCTGCTGGCCCCCGTGGCCCTGGCTGTGGGCGTGGATGGGAGCCTCTTCGTTGGCGACTTCAATTACATCCGGCGCATCTATCCCTCCCGCAACGTGACCAGCATCTTGGAGTTACGGTAAGCGGCCACACAGACGCCTGCTTTTGTTCCATTGCTGCCATGGCCACACGGCCTCCTGAGTAATCGGTGGCTGCATTGTGGTTTCTGCAGAGAATAGGGATTCCCTGGGAGGGGCTGAGGTTCGAAACCTAGGACCGGACTCCAGTGGGGATTTGGGGAAAGGCTTTGTGTAGCTATAAAACACCGCACAGGCATTTCGTTACAAACAAGGAAAGCCATATCAGACCTGGTGTTTGGGTTGGGTCCCGGGTAGCTGTGTGTTATCAAACCCCCGGCCTGAATCTAATACATACCACACAGTGAGAGAACTGTTGGTCCATTTCTGAGGTTTCTAGATGGGCACTTTTTAAAAATACAGATTCCTGGAGCCCAATCCCGGAGGCACTAATTCAGTCGTTCTAGAGGCCAAGGCGTCCTTTATCCTTGACAAACTTGGTAGGAGATTCCTATGCCTGTCAACATCTGAGAACCACCAATAATTAATTACTAGTTCACACGTTTATGTTGAGCAGCTCTCTGGGTGAGCTCTGTGAATCCTCTGCATTTTCCCACATTTAATGGGATGTGACTTAGGATGACTTAGAATGGGCCATGCTAGGCCACTCCTGCCCCCTTCCCCAGTAGATTCAGTGCTTGCTGCTAAGTCTAAAGCCCAGACTCCCCTGCGCTGAACAGAGTTTCTTGGAAACTCTCTTCCCAGGGAAGTTGATTCCAGGCCATTGAACCTTGAGAGGGATCTGTAAGTAGAGAGAGATGAAATCTATAAATAGGGGAGAAATGTATTCAACAGATACTTGGGGGATGTATACTGTGCCTGGGACTGGTTGGGTGGGGGTGTAGGGGGCGGGGAGGCGGAGATAGGAACCAGCAAAGTCCTAGACATTGTGTTTGTGGTCTGATAGAGAACTTCAAATCATGTGGACAACTAAAAAATAACTTCAAGTTGCATTAAATACTTTAAGGAAAACAACAGGCTAAGGGATATCAATTATGGTGGGGATGGAGGAGGGATGAGGAAGCTACATAAGGTAAAGTGGTCAGAAAAATACCAGGTGACATTTGAGCTGGGTCCTGAATGATGAGGTCAACCATGGGAGGATCTGGGGGAAAGGGTTCCAGGCAGAGAGAAGTTGTGCAGAAGCCCTAATATCAGCAGATAACCTGGTTTATTTAAGGGATGAATAACATCCAATATGGCGGGTGGGTGGTGAGCTCAGGGGAGTGTCTCAGAGGGGGTCCGAGGGGGTCAGAGAAGTAGGGAAGGGACTGATGCTTCAGGCTCTTAATATCATGTTGATGAGAAGAGATCATATTCTTACTGCAATGGACAACCATTGGAGGTGGAAGTAGAAAGTGGTGGAGTTGATGTGATCTGATTTGCATTATTTTAGAAATGATTCTGGCTACTCAGCTCCCGGGGGCAGGACTTAGATGAAGTCACAGGTTGCTCTTGCATTTTAATATCTTTGAGGCCTCTTCTGGGAGAGAGATCAATGGCCTGAGCACCAGGAAGTGCTGCTGAGTATTCTTGGGAGCTGAGACTGTGCCCGGCCTTGGAGAGGTAAAAAGAGAGGAGAGAACTGCAGCTCCATCCCTAGCAGGTTGCAACCTCTGTGGTCCAGTGGACATTTCCTGAGTGTGGTGGTGAGCCACGCCTGTGCTGGACTCTGATGTCCAGACAGGGATGAAACCAAAGCTCAAGGAGCAGCCATTCCAGGCTGAGACGGGCACCCAGGCAGTGAGGCAATTCAAGCTGTGTTCTAGAAGAGCCAGCAACCCACACCACAGAAGGACAAAGGGGGAGTTCATGTGAATAAGAGGCTGTCATAACCAAAAGATGAATAAGGAGAGGAAAAAGGAGGCAAAATGGAAGAGGCTGGATAAACTCCACCTGCCAAGTTGGCAGCCAGACAAACCACTTTTCCTACAGCTCCCTGAGTAGGTCCCCTTCCCAAGAGGTTTATTTCCTTTTCTGTCCCAAGACAGCCCTCTTTTTCCTGGGCCTCCTGTGGGTCATGGAGACCTAGGAGAGGAGGCAGGGGCTGACGGTAGCATTGTCCTTTCCCATGAGGGTCACACTTCCCACTGGCATTTGTCGCCCTCCACCTCTTCCTTGTCTCTGCTCTTCCTGCTCAGCACTGAATTGGCACCTGCCAGCTGCATTCCCACCTCCGAACCTTGGCTCCTGCCCCTCAGCCTACCTACAATATCCTCCCTACTTCATCACCGAGACCATCTGTAAGGCTCCATTTGAAGGCCCCTTCTTCCTTGAAACCCGATCTCCTTAGTGGAAATAATTCTCAGCCTTGTCTGGGTCACTTCTGTCTAATTTTCCACAAAAGTTGACAGTGTTTACTGCCTTGTTTTTGATGTATTTCTGTGTAAGTCTTAGGGCCCTAGTGTGTGCGTTTCTGTGGAGCAGGCAGCTTGGGTATCTTTTCCCCTTGATGCCTAGAGTAGTGTCTGATCCACACCAGCAGCTCCCCTGGTTGGAATTTGCCCTTGGTTCCATGTCTCTTGAGTTGTAGAGTCCACAGTATGGGTACCAGCCCAGAGCCCACCCAGAGCCATGCCACACCCACGTGGTGACAGTGACACAGCTGGAGGGCATGGGACTACCAATTGCCCTCAACAGCCATATGGTTTTTGTTGTTGTTGTTTTTTTCCTTTTTAACTGCCTTTGGACGTGTTCTTGCTTTCATCAGCCAGGTATCCAGAGATGATTAGAAGTTAAGCTTTTACAAGAACACTGGTTTGATTCTTCTTTTCTTCCCACTACATACCTGAAAACAAAGGGCTGTCAATCCCCGCTCTTCACAACAGTAACCTTCAAAGGGAGAGAGGAGGGAGGGAGAGACCTGTCTTGCTTATGTCTTTTCTCCACTGTGAGCTGGCAGCCGAATGATTTCATTTCAGGAGCCAGTGCCCATCCCTCTCTCTCTCACCCACCCCAGAGGTGTGCCTCTGAATCCTAATTTTATTTAGATGCTCCCATCATGCTCGCTGTTCTTCTCCCTCCCTTTGCCTATGGAAGCACACCTGGAAGACATCCAGTGCTGGGAAAGCCTTCTTCAATTCCTCCAGCATTGGAGACATTTTCAGCATTCACTCCCCCCTCAAGCCTGACATGACCTGTTGTAGCCCATTTCCCTTCTTATTGCTTCTTATAGCTATCACCCTCTCCAGGTGACTCCTAGAAAACCTGAGTCCCGTGTAGCAGAATAAATGTCAGTCACTAACTACCATATCAGGGTGAATATTTAACCTAGATAAATCTTTCCTTCCCCCCCCAATTTGAGACTATCTTAAGAATTGGACCCCAATATAAGGCAGTAATTGATAAGGGATGGGATGCCTTTTCTTAATATGTCCCCTTTGGCAAACATAAGATTCCTGTACTTTCCATAATATTTTTAAAGTCTATTTTTTTAAAACTTTCCCAAATATAAAGTTATATTATGATACTTAATATGTTTTATTTCAACTAAAACACTTCCCGTGCTGAGATTCTGATGGTGCTATTGGCATCATTGCATTGTGAAAGCTCTTCAGGGAGGGAATGTCTAGCTCAAGGGTGTCAGTGCTGGAGAGGAAAGAGACATGAGAAAGGGAGCCTAGAAAGGAGGGCAAGGGCAGCAGAAATTGGAGTAAGCCTCACCAGGCAAAGATAAGTTTTGCCTGAGAGTTTCTACCAGGACAGACCCTACTTGATGCCAACACAGGATGTTCAGGAGGAAGACAGTTGTAGTTAGAGAGCAGACACTTTCCCTGTGAGGTCAGGGTATAAACTCGGAGGTCAGGAGACCAAATATAGCACAGCACCCAGAATAGCAGTAACAACAATAGCAGCACAGCAGTAACCACAAAACTTTGGACTGTTGTTGGCTCTATTTTCAAAGCTCTTTTACCAAAGACAGATCTGGGTTTCATGCAATTTCAGAATGAAATTGAAATTATTTAGGATGAGAAAAGAAACCAGAGCAACTGCAGATTTTGAAAAGCAGACAGTTACTCCAAACATCATAAAATCCAGACAAATAACCTAAAATTTTTTATTAATTAACTACTCTTACATTTCCAGGATACTTTTTTCCTACACTTTTTGACTGCATCCTCTTTGGTTGTCTCATAATATGACAATGACTTTGTAATGTCATTATCTATTAAAAGAGAGATTCAGTCTTGCCTTAGGTATAGCTGGTCAAAAGTTGCTTCGGATTACTGACAAATTAGATGTTTTTCTTTGATGTTCACGATTGATTACGGGAGATGTCGGGAAAATTGTTAGAATTGTCAATGTTGGGAAAACTTCATCAAGCTTCTTTCATAGTACAATATTTCTGGGCATTTCAGATTTTTGTGTGCAGTGAATAATCTAAATACTTTTTGGACCAACACTCTTCAGCCAGCTTGTCACTGATGTCCTGGTAATAGTGCAATGTGACTTCTACCCTGGGCGTGGCACTTCCTGTCACGGTGGGAGGTGAATCAGCTCAGCAGGCAGGGGCATTCCTGACAGTCCTTCCTAACCAGTGTGTCTAGCAATAATCTAACAAGACGGTGCAAGGAGGACATAGCAACCACATAAGCACATCCCCCTAAAAGTAAACTAAGTGGGTCCCAACTCACTTTTGTTTAGTTATAACTAAATCAAACAAAAAATGTGGCCATTCCAACTCCACCCTCTTCTGTGGCACAGAGAGTGTTAGAATAGAAAAAGACAAGAGCTACATAGCCCACTGACACAGACAATAGAGTGGTAAAGGCCTGGGAGGGGTGGGTGCAGGATGGGGGTCAATGAGAAAAATAAACAAACCAAGGGGACATCTGTAATACTTCCAACAATAAAGACAAATTATTTTATTAAAAAGGGGGGGGGGGGAGACAAGATCTGACTGCAGCGTGGCGATTCTGGGTAGAATATGAGGGGTTGGGAACCAGCCCAAGGCAGGGTCTACCCAGCCTCATTCCACTCTCCATCACTCAAGAACCCATTTGCCCAAGCTACCTCTCTCCAGGCCTCCTTCCTAAAAATCAGCAGCATGGGAATAAATCATGTCCATATTTACTTCTTCTGTTCACAACTAGGACAAGCGCACACACACACATAAATCACAAGACAGCCCGATGAGCCCTCTGCAAGGCAAGCTGAGAACACTCGGAGAGACCCTGAAGGTCCTCATGGGAGTCATTGAGACTCCACCGTGTGAAGAGCTAATCCAGCTCGTTCTTAAACCTGAGACACCACTTTTTCCTCAAAGCATAAACCTAAAAGCATGGTGTTATTGAGGCCACGGACACAAAGCCTATGCTTTGAAAACAGGGATACATAGACCCAACAATGCTATTATTTGGGTTTCTTGCTAAGCACCCACTCTGCGTATGGCCCTGGACTGGAATAGTAACGACCTCAGTCTTTCACCAGAGCTCATGTCCATGTGATCGTTCAGACTCTGTACTCCCAATGACTTGGTCCCCCACACCTGCCCTTCTCCTTCCTCCAACAGAGATACCATCTTAATCAACTTAAAGCAGATGTTCTTAGGCAATAAGTAGGTCAGGTCTGCAGACCCAAATCCCATCCAGTCTTTTTACAAAATCTTGACTTAAAAAAAAAAAAAAAAAAAAAAGTGGAATTGATATTGCAATAATTAAGAGCCAAATATGACTACCACTGGTGGCAGATAACATTTCACTTTCATTAAGCAATATAAAACAGACACGCCGACTCCCGGCTGCCGCCCCAGCACACCAGGCTTTGCAGAGTGAATCTCAAATTGCACCATGTCAGTCAGAGCTCGGGAGTTATCAGCATCATTTAATTAACTTTTTTTTTTTTTTTTTTTGCAAAAACTAACACATTGGAATAAAATATAAAAATGTAATCCCTGTGCAAACCCACCACTAATGATGGCCCCCAGCAGAGGCCTGAGCAGCAGGTGAGCAGGAGTCAGCCTCAAACCCTCTTTGTTCTTTCTCTGAAGTCTCCTCCCTCAGCCCAAAGCAAAAGGGGGATGGGGCTCCTTCTGCCTTAACCGGAGGCCTCAAGAATGGGGAGAAGTTCTCTTTCCTTGGGGGCCCAGCATCTCTCTTTTTTCCTCTCTAATGTGGTTAACTTCCGGCCACTTTCCTGTTGAAATTGCCATGTCTTTTTGTTCCTAAGAGAGAAAAAAACAAACAGCAAAACTTTCACTAGTTTTCCAAAAAGGAAAGGTCTTTGGCTCCAATGACAATAGGATCTGATTGTCTATGAATTTCATTTAAAAAGATCGCTGGCTGGGGGAGGGAAGGTGGCAGGGAGCAGGCATAGGAAATGGTTGTGATTCTCCGGGTTTGACAGTGTTTGCCAAACTGCAGTTGGGTGTGGGCAGGGACTTTCTCCTGGGTGGTACTGACTCTACCCTGTCATGCACCCATGACAAGTAGGTGGCCCAGGTGGCACCAGGATGCCCCCCCACCCCCCAACACCCGGGGCAGATGTTACAGATGAGTCACGGTACTCTTTATAGCTAAACTTGAATTTGGCTTCAGAATCTTTCTACTTCTGTCCCGCCTCAGCCATCACCCATCAGCAGGTGTTGGCATGCAAGAGGTCACCTCCTTGCCATCCCTCCATTGGCCACAAGACCTGTCTCACCTATTGCCACCTGTGGAACAGCCTCATTGCTGGTCCAGGAATTCAAGCATTCTTGCCTAGATTTTTCCAATGGCCAGGAAGAATTCCAAATCAGGGGTCTTCCCAGGAAATTGAGCCAGGAGCTGTCAGCTAAAAGTGGGGTAAAAAAAGACTGCCTACTTTCAGTCCCTTTATTAAAAATAATAATAATAATTATAATAATAATAGTAATAAACAAAAATGTGATGTTTGTTTTATCATCAGTTCTTCAGCTAACTGTTTGTTCTTTTTCCTTCTGTTTTCTTTCTATAAAGAAATAAAGAGTTTAAACATAGGTAAGACGAAAAACTCTTTCCTGTATCATTTGATATGATTCGTTTTGCTTCCTTGTCTTTGCTTTCTGTTTCGTGCATCTTATGTAATGTTGTGTATTTTTGTGTACCAAATATAGTCACTTTTTTATGTGCTGATTGTGTGTTGTAGATACGATAAGCTTTGGCAATTATGAAATGCAGTCAAAAAGCAAGCAAATAAGCTGACAGTAATTAGAATTTCCGGGAGATGCAAAAGCAAGATAATGAACCCTCAGCGAACTTTTATCCTGACTGCTCAGCGTGGTCCGTAATTGGGCTAAACAGTTGAGACAAACTTCTGGCTTTTGTAAATGCTGGACGGGGTTCACAAAAGCTTTAATGAACTGGAAACGGGTCAAAAACTCATTTTCAACTCATTAATGATTTCCCCTCCCTGGATAGATGGTCATTTAAAAAAAAAAAAAAAAAAAAAAAAAAAAAACTTAATTGTCAATCTGCTGGTCACAATGAATCCAAGAGTTGGATGCATTGGGGATTTTCATGGCGTTCAGTCGCTTTTTAAGTAGTATGAAGGATACAGACCAAGTACTTTTTGTCTCAATATCCTTTGCCATTCAATCGCTCCAAGGTTAGCATTTAAAATCATACTGGTACCAACATATAAGTGTGCCTACGGCTCTGGGGAGCTTCCCCTTACAAAGTTAGGACAAGTCCAGGGGGCACTGAAGTGGATGAAGCATGAGCTTTCTGGAAGAAAATGATTTCACTTTTACTTGGGAAAAGAGAAAAAGCAACACTTTTTAATACTCAAGGGAAATGTATTTTAATACTCGAGAGACATGCCTCTCCCTCACGCCTTAAAATGAAATGTGAAGGGCGATCATGCTGTTAGGTCCAAATTAGCCAAAGGGTGGAGTCCAGACACCCACAGTCATCCCAGTCAGTGGGAAAGCTGCGAGGCATTGGGGGAGTCCTCTGCCTTCTTCTCAGGCACCCCCAAATTGGCTGGTCATAGCCACCCCAATGGGTCGAATAATAAAAGCAGCAGCAGCACCCTGAAGGGACATCCCCCTTCAAACTCACCCCACTGGCCCTTCGCCCTCTCCACAGAAGTGGAGGGATGTCCTGTGCACCTCGCTGAGCTTTCCTGCAAGACTCCTGGTGGGAATGAGTAAGAGGCCTTGGGGGACAAGGGGGCTCCAGCAAGAACTGGCCCCACACCCTCAACTGTCTGCTCGCTGCCAGAGATGTGGAAAGCTTGAGTCAGGCTCCCTAGAAAGCCCAGAATTAATTAATCTAGCTCACAGATGTGCAAAACGCCGATCCTTCTGCTGGCCACGCCAGCTACTGTCCACTCAGTAACGAAGTACAGCATCTAATTAAAAGTGGCATGAATATCTCCCTTTCTGCCCTCATTTGTTTTGTATATATGGATATTCTCTAAAGACTTAATAGCCAAAAAAAAAAAAAAAAAAAAAAAAAAAAAAGGAAGGAAGGAAGGAAAGAAAGAAAGAGAAAGGACGGGATCCGGGTAGCCTTCCCTTCCAGACTAGTTATCTAGGCTGGAATTTTAGAAAGACCTTGACTTCTAGTTCAATTATGTGTCATCATAGCAGCCGGAGGAGAAGCTGGAATTAAAGATGGTCTCGCTTCACAGATTGTTCCTAAAAATAGCTTCCTTCTCCTTTTCTTCCTTAAATCAGGGAAGAACCCGAACGGTGGTGTTTTAATTAGTCGTTTACTAGCTGGTGTCTACAGGACACGCATCCAACACTGTGACCGCCCTCGCCCACCCTTCACCTCTCCCAGCTCCTCCCTTCCCATAATGCCAAACTGCAGTTGAAAAATAACTTTAAAAAATAAAAAATAAAAAGCCTGTGTTCATTTTAGGCATCATCTGTCACACTAGGGCGGAGAAACGTTCGCTGCTTGCATCCCGGAGACAGTGATTTTAGTAGCCAGCATGGGAGGGGCATGAGCACCCAATCTAGTTGCAACCTCCAACCAGCAGCAGACAGTGCAAAGGGAAGAAGCGGTAGGGTTTGAGCCAAAAGGAACATGAGAGTGGTCGGATTTGATTTCTCCATGACAAGGAATCTAGGACCAGCAGAGCCCGCAGTCTTACCTAAGGTCACCATGGTTTGACAGTGTGGCTGTTCCACAGGTGGCAATAGGTGAGACAGGTTTTATCAAAGCCGGGTCAGAGTTGAATTTGAGTTTTCTGTGTCGCATTCCTGAGCCAAGTCTACAAATTTTACTCTGTCCTGGTCAGTAAGACATAGGAGATCAGAGAAAGAGGTCTAGGTCTCTGAGGCTTCATGTCTTTCTAAGACATTCCACACACCTGAGGTATTTATCTCCTGAAGAGGCTTAGGGCCCTGGCCCATCTAGATGGTCCATACCTGTGACCTCATTATTACCCATGATTGAAAAACTGGATCTCCAACCCCAGTAATTCAGATTTGGGATGTGGTTTCCGCAAGACATCTCACACCTTCACACGAACTTGATTCGTGTCCACACTGAGAACTAGTAGAGAAGAGCTGAGGCTGAGGGCTGGGGCATCTCCCATTACAAAACCAGGAAGACTGATCCAGTACCTCGGAGGCACTGGGGAGGCATGGATTAAAAAGAGAACATTGTCCCAGGGAAGTGTCCCTAGAACCCCTTGAGAACATGTTAAACCCATGGAGGGATCAAGGAGGCTGACACCCAAATCACACACACACACACACACACACACACACACACACACACACACACACACAAAGGCAGGACCAGAGTGGGGTCTTTCGCATCGGCTAAATGAAGCAATGGTACTCCAGCATGATGGGAAGCGATGGATTCTCTAACACCAGGAGCAGGTTAAGCCCAATTAGAAAAAAAAGTAGCTAAAAACCATGGTGTGTGAGAGCACTAAGTTAATATGGTAGATTCTTTCCAGTTCACTAAAGTGGAAAGATATTGGCAATGGTTAGTCTTGCTAGGATTTTTGTCATCTCTTCAGTCGAGCAGGCCAGCTGCATCACCCCTTCCCATTTCTCTCTGTGTTTCTCCCACTAAAGCAACAACCCAGCACACAAGTACTACTTGGCCGTAGACCCCGTGTCGGGCTCTCTCTACGTGTCTGACACCAACAGTCGGCGCATCTACCGAGTCAAGTCCCTGAGCGGAGCTAAAGACCTGGCCGGGAACTCGGAGGTCGTGGCAGGGACTGGAGAGCAATGCTTGCCCTTTGACGAGGCCCGCTGTGGGGACGGAGGGAAGGCTGTGGACGCAACCCTCATGAGCCCTCGAGGTAATGCCTGCAAAGCAAGGAAGCCCGCCCCAGAGAGAGAGCTGGCCACGAGCATGGCTCGCTCTCTCCTTGTTGGAGCTCAGCTGAGCCCAGACACACCTAAGCACAGTTTTCCCTAGGAGAACTTAACTCTGATCCATTGCTGTGGTGTGGGGGGAGTGTCTTTTTTTTTTTTTTTTGTCTTTTTTTTAAGTAAACTTCAGCACCCACATATGCTACAAGTGGAAAGTGGTTGCTCCTGGAGACTTCTGGCTGCAGCCAGTCACAGAGTGGGAAGGAGCCAGAGGTCCAGCTGTGTGGGCTACAGACAGCACAGAGCCCAGTGGGTGGCCTCCAACCTCTCCCAGATGCTCCTGTTGGACAATAGTGCACACGGAGTCTAAAGCAGGGGTCTTCAAACTACGGCCCTCGGGCCACATGTGGCCCGCAGAGGTGTCTGATCCGGCCCGCCAGGTTTTTTGGGCAGTGAGCGCAGCCGAGGTGTTACAGTAGGAATTAGTAGTTCATATAGTCCGGCCCTCCAGCTCTCTGAGGGACCGTGATCTGGCCCCCACTTTAAAAAGTTTGAGGACCCCGTGTCTAAAGCACAGCGCCCGACATTTTACAAATGCCCAGCAAGAATGGGCATCATTTCCAAGGGCCTGGGGTTGGTGGGAGGGGTTCTTAGAACCAATGGGTCTCTATTTGAAAAGGAATAGATATGTCAGGTTAAGGACAGTCGTTGGAAGGGCCAATTCTTGTCACCATTTTTAGCTACCATGAAAGCAGCGGGTAAGAAGCATTGGGTGTGGGCATTAGAATAAAGATGAAAAGAAATAGAAGCCTCTGGCTGTACCTTGGGCGGGGAGGGTGGTCCTGGGACCTGCATTCCCCCAAGCTGCTGATGTCCTGGGTGAAGTCAAGTCTTCGTGGGGAATGCTTCCTGGAGGGTATGCTCAGAATGGGGAGAATGTGGCTGCAAGAATCATTATTTCTCAATCTCAGTGTTGCAATCAGTCGTGAAGGGTAGTCAAGTAATTTACCATCAATAATTTTTCAAGCAAGGAACTTGGGAAATAACTTCTTTCCAAAAAAGAACAGATGCAACGCTATTTCCCCATCCATTCATTTGCAGCCTTGGTTCATTGGCAGCCCAAGGTTTGTTCTGCAGTTCAGTGATGATACAGCCAGCACCCCAGGAATTATGCAGATCTCAACGCAGTGCTCATGAGAAAGGGGGTCACCTTAGAAGGTTGAGCACCACTGCTCTGCGTGTAATAACCTCTCAGGAGGGTCCCAGAAGAGGAGGCCCAGTAGGGCATCCCCACCTTCACCCCACAAGCCCTGGTCCTTGCCGAGAGACACACTCCCCCTTTTTGCCTTGCTCAGGTATCGCAGTAGACAAGAATGGCCTCATGTACTTCGTTGATGCCACCATGATCCGGAAGGTCGACCAGAATGGAATCATCTCCACCCTGCTGGGCTCCAATGACCTCACTGCCGTCCGGCCACTGAGCTGTGACTCCAGCATGGACGTGGCCCAGGTAGGACTCTCTCTCTGTTTCTCATCACTAACTAAGCCACACCTGGTTCTTGGCCTGAAGTTTTCACCAGCAACCTGTCTGAATGGAGTGGGAAGGGGGAGAAATAGGTAGAGATCACAGGTGTGTTTGCAGAAGGCTTGAGACGAACTAGGCAGCAGGACAGACTGGGAAATGTCAGGTAGGATGAGAGAGAGAGAAAGAGGTGGGGGGAGAAATTCTGCTCAGAAAAGTGGAGCTGGTGCTACTGCAGCCGTGACAGATTACAGGGCAGGAGTTCCTATGTAATTGCCTCTCTTCTCCATCGTTATTACAGGTTTGAGAATGTACCGTGCAGTGTTATACGTCCATCAGAACTTCCCTGTTAATCTGACATGATTGCATCCTCACTACATAAACCTTTATTTTGTGCAGCCATAGCTGGAGCAGAGCTCTCTACACGATGCCCCCAAGTGATATTCTTTAGTCCGGGCTCTTGCTGTGGCAGAGAGCACAGGCGCGCACTACTGGACAGCCCAGGAAACTGGACTGAATCATATGGATTCCAAACAACCTGGCGTACATGTTGACCCTTCCTACAGGGGCCTTTTCAACTCTCGGTCAACCTCATTAATTTCAGCTAAATTCTGTAACAAATTGACAGCTTTCTACTGGCAAAGAAATGTGTTTTGTCCAGCTCATTTTTTTCTCTCTTTTTCTTTTTTTAATGTTTTTATTGAGAGAGAGAGAGAGAGAGAGAAAGAGAGAGAGAGAGAGAGAAGAGAGGAAGGGAGAGGGAGAGGGAGAGGGAGAAAGTGGAACATGGATGAGGGAGAAGCATTTATTGGCTGCCTCCTGTACACCCCCAACTGGGGATCAAGGCAGCAACCCAGGCATGTTGCTGACCGGAAATCGAACCAGCAACCTCTTGGTGAATGGGATGAGCCTCAGCCAACTGACCCACACTGGCCAGGACTGTCCAGTTCATTTTTTCAAGCAAACACCCAAGTTGTAATTTGCTGGCAAGCCTGGGCTGGGGCTGCCCTTGAGTCAGGGCCACATTCCAAACCACACGGCTTCTTTCTGAGAATTAGATAAAGGGGTCGTCTTAACGTAAACACAGCCTCCTCTGGCCCACGGCTCGGGGAGCAGGATATGGGCTGGGTCCCATTAGCCCCTTGGGCAGTGATGACAGGTAAAATCGTATATGACGACTCTGACCCTGGTCCAGTCACCTGGGGCTGAGAAGAGCATCCTGGGGGAGCTAGTGACCTGCTCTAGCCACAGCTGACGATGCAGTGAGAGACATGTATTACACAGTCTCTTCTTCTCTGCCGTGTATGTCATCATGGGCAGTGGGCAAAGGGTTGATGATGGGCGGGTCTTCATCTGGGGTGTTAGTAAAAAGTCCTTTTCCCCAGCTGCATAAAACCAACATGAGTGGCCCTAGCTGGTTTGGCTCAGTGGATAGAATGTCAGCCTGGCGGACTGAAGGGTCCAGTCAAGGGCACATGCATGGGTTGTAGGCTCGATCCCCAATAGGGGGCGTGCAGGAGGCAGCCACTCAATGATTCTTTCTCATCATTGATGTTTCTACCTCTCTCTGTGTGTCCCTTTTTCTCTGAAATCAAAAATATTTTTTTAAAATACAAAAAAACCACAAGTGTCCGACACAGGTAAACACCGGGCACGTTAGACGCTGTTCTTCAACCAGACGCCGTGTCCCCCACAGGTCCGCCTGGAGTGGCCCACGGACCTCGCCGTCAACCCCATGGACAACTCCCTGTACGTCCTGGAGAACAACGTCATCCTTCGCATCACGGAGAACCACCAAGTGAGCATCATCGCGGGGCGCCCCATGCACTGCCAGGTCCCGGGCATCGACTACTCGCTCAGCAAGCTGGCCATCCACTCGGCTTTGGAGTCGGCCAGCGCCATCGCCATCTCGCACACGGGCATCCTCTACATCACTGAGACGGACGAGAAGAAGATCAACCGCCTGCGCCAGGTGACCACCAACGGCGAGATCTGCCTGCTGGCCGGCGCCGCCTCGGACTGCGACTGCAAGAACGACGTCAACTGCAACTGCTACTCGGGAGACGATGCCTACGCCACGGACGCCATCCTCAACGCCCCGTCCTCCCTGGCCGTGGCGCCCGACGGCACCATCTACCTCGCGGACCTGGGCAACATCCGCATCAGGGCGGTCAGCAAGAACAAGCCCGTGCTGAACGCCTTCAACCAGTACGAGGCAGCCTCCCCCGGGGAGCAGGAGCTGTACGTCTTCAACGCCGACGGCATCCACCAGCACACGGTGAGCCTGGTCACCGGGGAGCACCTGTACAACTTCACCTACAGCGCGGACAACCACGTCACCGAGCTGGTGGACAACAGCGGGAACTCCCTGAAGATCCGGCGGGACGGCAGCGGCGTGGCCCGCCACCTGCTCATGCCCGACAACCAGATCATCACGCTCACGGTGGGCACCAACGGGGGCCTCAAGGTCGTGGCCACGCAGACCCTGGAGCTCGGCCTCATGACCTACGACGGGAGCACCGGCCTCCTCGCCACCAAGAGTGACGAGACGGGATGGACCACGTTCTATGAGTAAGTGGGTTTATACAGTTATGTCCCAAGAGCACTCACCCCACCCCAGCTGGCGTCAGAGCTGGCCCTCGCCCTAGCTGGTTTGATAAGAGTATCAGCCTGCAGGCTGAGGGGTCCCAGGTTCAATTCCCGTCAAGGGCACATGCCCAGGTTGCATGCAGGAGGCAGCCAATCAAAGATTCTCTCTCATCATTGATGTTTCTCTCTCTCACCCCCCTCTCCCTTCCTCTCTGCAATCAATAAAAATATATTTAAAAAGAAAAGAAAGAAAGAAAAAGAACTGGCCCGGGTCCCAGGTTCAATTCCCGTCAAGGACACATGCCCAGGTTGCATGCAGAAGGCAGCGGATCAATGATTCTCTCTCTTCTTTGATGTTTCTCTCTTCCTCTCCCTTCCTCTCAGAAATCAATAAAAATATATTTAAAAAAGAAAAAGAAGAAGAACTGGCCCTCACATAGCTTCTAGAACTGCTTAGTCACGTTGTCTTTCTAACGTTCCTGTCTCCCCTGGCCCTCAGGCCCCCGTGGCCACTCTCCCTGGCTCCTCAGGGATTTGCACGGTGGAGCTTCCTCCCTACAAGAGCCGGGAATTCCTCTTGCCTGCCTGCCGTTAGGGTGTCAGGATATTGGACTCACGCCGCACCTGGGAGAGCAAGTGCTGATTAACTTCGCTGATTATTCGTGTTTGCCGTGTGTACGGAAATTAGAACCTAAAAGGCAAGATCCTGGCGGGACTCCTGTAATTTGCCAATAGGTCCGGCCACACACTTGATTGCACAGACAGGTAGATAAACTCTGCATTTCCTCTCCAGCAGAAGCAGATCAATACAGATAAAGTGCTATGTATATTAAAAGACGCCAGCGCCGGTCATATTCCCCCTCCCAATTATCTCATACTTAATAGTCCCGCCGTGTGTTTTGCCAGAAAAAGCTGCTGCCCCTCGTGCTTGCAGTCAGCAGCTTGGTCACTCTGCCGGCACAGCTGCAGGTATTGACTGGCCAGATGCTGGTTGGAGGAAATAGCTAAGGCCTCGTTCTGCCCATGGCTGCCTGAGACAGGATAGAATTTTCAAACATCTGGCTCTCCGGGATGGGGAAGGATCTGGTTAACCCCTGTGTTTGGCGGGGGGGGGGGGGGGGGGGGGGGGGGGAGTGCTTTCTGTCTGGGTGTTCCTGCTAGCGGAGAATTTAGTGGGTAGGGAGGGGCTGTCACAGAGGGAAGGGGGGAACAACAGAAATACTGTTGCTCACTCCTAAATCTGGGAATGTTCCCTTTCCGATGGCGGTGACAGTGGGCTTGGGAGAATGTACAGGAAGCTGATGCCACCTGCTGGGAATGTGCTGTATTGCAGAGTCGCTCTCCCTTGCTCTGTCTTTCTTGGGGCAAAGTTGTCTTCCTCAGATTTCTGAGGCATCCTAATATCCTTCAGGGCGCAGGAACCTGTCCAAACTTTACAGCCTGGTTATTTTGTCCCCCGAGGCACCATCCGAGTGCCGTCTTTAGCGCTCACGCTAAATTAGATTAAAGCTATGCAGCGACCCAAACCCCTCCCAGGCCTTCTTCATCTTCCCTCCGAAGACCCAGTGCCTCTCAGTGGCATCTTACCACTTGTCACCACCTACCGTACTCTACATTTTAACTTGGTTGATGTTAGCCCTCTCTACCCAGCATATACAGGTCATGAGGGCAGGGATTTTCACCCATTGTGTGCTAGCCGTGTCCCCAGTGCTTTGCATGGTGCCAAGCACTTAGTAGGCACTCAGTGAACACTTGCTGAATAACTGAGTCAAAGGCAGCCTCCAGCGCCATACAGACCGAGGGAGGCTGGACTGGCTTCTTTGGTGGCCTTGAGACCCCATCGCAGGAGCTCACAGCTCCTTGCACGCGTAGGCTTAGTTGCAAAAAGGCCTGAGGGTGAAGATGCCCACACTGCGCAGGGGAAGCAAGCAGAGCTGGAGGCAGCCAAAGCTTCTTTGAACGTTAGGGAGGACATGTTTCTCTCACCCTATTCCCCTGAGATTCTGGTCGCCACTCCAATCCTTTGTTCCCTGAAAGTGCAATCTCCGATGTCTGCCACTTCTGTCATAAGGAGGCAAGGCAACCTGCACATCATAGGTGTCGAGGTAATGCCCCTGCTGTGCAAGGGCTGGGACACTGTTTGTTGCTGCATACTCCACTAGGTACCCCATGCCCAAACACTCGGAACTGTCATATTATTTTTTATTGAGGTAAAATCCTATCTAATAAAAGAATAATATGCAAATTAACCATCACTTCACAATAAAGATGGCGATGCCCACAGCCAATAAGGAGGGAATATGCAAATTGATGTGATAAAGATGGAGGAGCTGACCAGAACAGGCGGGAGGCTTGGCTTTTTTGGTCACCCCAGCTGGCTCCGTGGCCACCGCCCAGACAAAACCATAGTGGCAGGGCTGAGGCAGAGGCAGTTAGGAGCGATCAGGCCAGGAGGGGAGGACGGTTGTGGGTGACCAGGCCAGTGGTGCAGGCAGTTGGGGGTGAGCAGGCCAGCAGGTGGAGTAGTTGGGGGTGAGCAGGCTAACAGGGATGGGGCAGTAGGGGGCCAGCAGGCCAGCAGTGTGGGGTGGGGGGGGAGGACAGTTGGGTGTGATCAGGCTAGCAGGAGGGGCAGTTTGGGGCAAGCATGTCTGCGGGGGCGCAGTTGGGGGCGAGCAGTCCAGTGGGGGGGGGGGGGGGAGGCAGTTGGAGCTGAGCAGGCTGGCAGGAGGCAGTAGGAAGTGAGCAGACTGGCGGAGGGGGCAGTTGGGGGCGAGCAGATTGGCAGACAAAGTTGTTAGGGGCTATCATGCAGGCACGAAGGTGAGCAGTTAGGAGCCAGCAGTCCTGGATTGCGAGGAGGATGTTCCAGATTGGACAGAGTCCAGGCTGGGCTGAGGAACCCCTCCCATGCACGGATTTTGTGCACCAGGCCACTAGTTGACATATAAGATTACATTCATTGTAGATGTGTACTATAATGATTCGGTATTTATATATTGCAGAACAATAGCTACAATAAGTCTAGTTAGCATATCTCACCATAAAATTATTAAACATTTTTCTTGTGATGAGAATTTGCAAAATCTACCCTCTTAGCAACCTTCAAATATGCAATACAGTGTTATTAACTAGAGTCACCCTGCTGTACATTACATCCATGACGTATTTTATAACTGGAAGTTTTCACCTTTAGACCCCCTTCACCCATTACACCCACTCACCTCACCTCCACCCCTGCCTCTGACAAACACCAATCTGTTTTCTGTATCTATGAGCTCATTTGGGTTTTTGTAATTTGTCTGACTTCTGTCACTGGCATAATGCCCTCAAGATCCATCATACTGTCACAAGTGGCCAGATTTCATTCTTCTATGGCTGAATACTATTCCATTACATATATACACCACATTTTCTACATCCATTCAGACATCAATAGACACTTAGTTTGTTTCCATAGTTTGGCTATCCTATATAATAAAAGGCTAATATGCAAATCAACTGAACCAGTCACTATGACATGCTCAATGCACTCCCACAGGGGGAGCACCATTCAGCTAAAAGCCGGGCTCACAGCTGGCAAGTGCAGCAGCAATAATGGGAGCCTCTCCCGCCTCTGCTACAGCACTAAGGATGTCCAACTGCTGGCTGAGGTCACTCCCCATGTGGAGCAGGCCTAAGCTGTCAGTAGGAAATCCCCTAAGGGCTCATGGACTGTGAGAGGGCACAGGCCAGGCTGAGGGACCTCCCCCACACCCAAGTGCACAAATTTCATTCACTAGGCCTCTAGTCCTATATAATAAGAGCCTAATATGCTGTGTCCAACCATTGGTTCAACCGTTTGACCAATCGCTGTGATGCACACTGACCACCAGGGGGCAGATGCTCTGACCGGTAGGTTAGCTTGCTGCTGGGATCCAGCCAATCAGGACTGGGCAAGACAGGCCAGACATGCCCTGGACCCAACCTCCTGCAGTCCCTCCTTGGCCTCTAAAATATTTCTTCTAATTAATTTCCTTTCAATGTGCACAAATTCATGCACCAGGCCTCTAGTAGTAAGTATAATCATCATATATAATAAAAGGCTAATATGCAAATAGGCAAAATGGTGGAACAACCATAACAATTAAACAACCGGTTGCTATGACAATCAAACAACCGGTTGCGCTGACCACTAGGGAGCATGTGCGGAACAAGGTAGGCATTGGCCACAGTGGGATGGTGGAGCAGGTGAGTGAGGGTGCCAGACCAAGGCAGGCACCAGTTAATGAGCCTCTGGTGGTTCTTTGCTCCCACCCAGTGCTCGAACCCACTGCTGGCACCAGAGCCACTGCTACACCAGCAGCTGGTACCCGGTGCCAGTCCTGATCACTAGGCACCATCAGCTGGTGCAAGCAGCAGCTACAGGCCCTGATCATCCCTGAGGGCTTCTTCATCTCTCCCTGCATCCCTGAGGGCAGCAGCCACTGCTCTCACCTGCTGAGAGCACAGGCCCCACTTGCACCCACTGCTGGCACTAGCCCCAATTGCTCCACACTCTCAGCAGGTGCAAATGGGGCCAGCTCCGTCAGTGCATGGGAGCAGCAACAGCGAGAGTGAGACTGCTGGCAGACAGGGGGCCGGGGGCTGCGGTGGGAGGGGCCAGGTGGGGGCACAGAGGATGGGCCGAGACCCACCCTTGTGCCCACTGCAGTCTCATGACCCACAGTTCCTTTCAAGGTGCATGAATTCATGCACTGAGGCATAGTTGTAAATAATGCTGTAATGTACATGTAGTGCATATATATCCACAAGTTGGTGTTTTCTTTTATTTTTTTATTTTTTGAATTTTGTGGGGGTTTTTTTTAATTTTTTAAATACATATTTTATTGATTTTTTACAGAGAGGAAGAGAGAGGGATAGAGAGTTAGAAACATCGATGCGAGAGAATCATCCATCAGCTGCCTCTTACACACCCCATACTGGGGATGTGCCCGCAACCAAGGTACATGCCCTTGACCGGAATCAAACCTGGGACCTTTTAGTCCACAGGCCAACGCTCTATCCACTGAGCGAAACAGGTTTGGGCTGGTGTTTTCTTATAGTTTTTAAATTGATTTCAGAGAGGAAGGAAGAGAATAAAAAATAGAAACTTAAATGATGAGAATCATTGATTGGCTGCCTCCTGCACTCGCCCCACCACCACCACCACCACCACCACCATCACTAGGGATCAAGTCCAAAACCCAGGCATGTGCCCTAACCGGGAATCAAAAACCAAACCTTGACCTCTGGTTCATAGGTTGAACCCAGCAAGTTGGTGTTATAATTTGAGTTATATGAGTTCTTTATATATTTGGGGTATTAACATCTTATCAGATATATGATTTGCAAGTATTTTCTCCCATTTAGTAGGTGCCTTTTCATTTTGTCAATCCTTTGTTGTGCAGAAGTTTTTTAGTTTGATGTTGTCCCATTTGTTGATTTTTATTTTTGTTGCCTGTGCTTTCGGTGTCAAATCCAAAAAAAAATATCACAAAGACCAATGTCAAGGAACTGGCTGCTTACGTTTTCTTCTAGGTCATTTATGGTTTCAGATCTTTCTCTAGAGTTTGCAATCACTTCATTTTTGTGAGTAGTGTGAAGTAGTGGACAAGTTTCATTTTTTTACATGTGGCTGCCCCGTTTTTCGAATGCCATTTATTGACAAGACTGTCTTTACCCTATTGTATAGTCTTGGCTGCTTTGTCGTTAATTAATTGACCATATTAGCATGGGTTTATTTCAGCTCTCTATTCTGTTCCATTGATCTGTGTGGCTGCTTTTATGCCAATACTGTATTGTTTGTATTTGAATTTGAAATCAGGGAGCATGATGCCTCCAGCTTTGTTCTTCTTTCTCAAGATTGCTTTGTCTATTTGGGGTCTTTTGTCATTCCATACAAAGTTTAGAATTGTTCGTTCTATTTCTGTGAAAACTGCCTGTTCATTGTTTAATCAAGTAGTTTGGGATTTTTTTGTTATTGAGTTGTATGAGTTCTTTATATATTTCAAGTATTAAAACTTTATCAAGATATCTGATTTACAAACACTTTCTCCCATTCAGTAGATGTCTTTTAATTCTGTTGATGGTTTTCTATGCTGTGTGGAGATGTTTTAGTTTGATGGAGTTTTACTTGTTGATTATTCGATAGGAAAGAATTGGACTTGTGTTGGGGATTGCACTGAATCTGTTGATTGCTCTGGGTAGTATGGACATTTTTTAAATCTTTGTTCTTTTATTCCATGAGCACAGAATATGTTTCCATTTACTTGTTTCTTCAATGTCTTTCATCAGTGCCTTATGGTTTACCTTCCTGGTTCAATCTGTATTCCTTTTGATGAAATTGAAAATGGTATTGTGTTTTAATTCCTCTTTCTGCTACTTTGTTATTACTGTATAGAAATGCAACTGGTTTTTACATATTGATTTTGCATCCTGCAACTTTACTGAATTTTCTTATTAATTTTAAGTGTTTTGGTAAAGTCTTTGGGGTCTTCTCTATATAGTATCATGTCACGTGCAAATAGTGACAGTTTTACTTCTTTCTTTCCAATTTGGATGCCTTTATTTTTTTTTCCATACCTAATTTCTCTGCCTAGAATTTCTGAGTTTATGTTGACTAATGTGGCATCCCTTTAACTTGTTCCCTGGTCTTAGAGGAAAAACTTTCCACTTTATACTGTGGAGTGTGATGCTAGCTGTGGGCTTATAATAGGTGGCCTTTATTATGTTGAGGTGTGTTTCCCCTATACCCACTTTATTGCATTTTTATCATAAATAGTTATTGAATTTTGTCCTTTTATAAGTCTATTGAGATAATCAGAGGACTTGTATCCTTCATTTTGTTGATATATCAACATTGATTGATTGATTGATTGATTGATTGACTTGTAGACATTGAACAATCTTTTCATCCCTGGAAAGAAATCCCCACTTGTTCACTGCCTTCCAACATCCACAGAGCTTGGCTCTTCCCAGTTCGCCCCAGAAGCAAAATTCCTCACTTCACTGCAAGTCAGGAGCCAGATCTGCGTTCCTTTATTCCAGATGCATTGGCCAATGCATCTCCATCTGTGCTGTGTAGTCCTAGGCACTAAGGGGTTACGTCAAATAGGCCACAGGGTTCTGTGCACAAGAATCCTCCCTCAGGCCCTCTTCCCCATACCTACTGCCCAAGCCCCCATCTCTAACTTTGTCCCTGTCTCCCTCTGATCCAGAGGGGGCCATACCCGGAGGTTGAATCATTTTTCCTTCTTTTTAGCCCTCCAAGCAAAATGATCTCCAATGTTCCATCTTCTTCCCCATCCCTTCTCCAGTAGCAAAGCTGATCCGGGAGACATCAAAGGCTTCAATATGTAGGCCTTGAAATGAAGGGTGTCTTTCTTTTTCCTGGATCTTTAGGAGGGCCCACGCTTTCTGAACACAGTGGATCTTCCAGAGTAGGGAAACGCCCCCCATCAAATGGAACAGTGATGCTCCTTCTAAAGGGAGATGGGAAAGACGCAAAGCACACCACACTTTGAGAAAAGATGACACATCGAAAAGGAGGGTTCCATTTCAGGCACTTTTCTGGTAGGAGTTCACTCGCTAGTGTAGTAAATGTAGGTGCTGAGGACAACTGAGGTCAACTGAGTCATTGGGAAACTGTCTGGAAAGGCTGTTTGGGGAGCAGAGCCAGGGTTGGTTTGGGGCTATAGGACTAGAGACTAGGTTACAGGCAGCCATGCCTGCTGTGCTTGAGCCAAGGCCTGGCACTGGCACTTGGTCCAGGCTGACTGTCTGGAGGACCGTGAGGTGACAAGTGAGAGGAGGTTGTATGAGTGTGGAAGACCTAGATGGGCATGGATGGTCTCAAATGGTAGGCTTTGGTTTGATTGAACAACCACAATGGGAGAAGAGTGTGGTTAGTTCATCAGAGAAGTGACATAAGGAAGCATCATTTTTAGGAAGGTTCATTTGGGGGCTTTGTGGACACCCAAAGAGCAGAAGATGCTCAGAAGCTAGGGTTCACAGCAACGTGGGAGAGCATAATGAAGTTCACCCTGCCACAGGGCAGGTAAAAGGTTTTCACTGAGCTGAGTCGGGCATAAGTGCCATCACCATTTCTCAGGGCAGGCTGGGGTTTGGGGGATTGTGATGAGGGGCCTCAGACTGATGCAGCACCTGGTCACCCCACCTTCCAATCTCTTCCTCTGGCCCCATGAACCTGTCTCTGTGCCGTTCTGAGGGTTGGAGAAGCCTTCAACCCCAATAGCTGTGTTCCAACCAGTGTGTCTGTCCTCCAGCTATGACCACGAGGGCCGCCTGACCAACGTGACACGCCCCACCGGGGTGGTGACCAGTCTGCACCGGGAAATGGAGAAATCCATCACCATCGACATCGAGAACTCCAACCGTGACGATGACGTTACCGTCATTACCAACCTGTCTTCGGTGGAGGCCTCCTACACAGTGGTGCAAGGTGAGCCCCTCACCCTCAACACCCATCCCCAGACCCAGCCCAGCAGGCTTCTAGAGATCTAAAGCACCCCTCCACGTGTTCTAGTGCAATACCCACGGCAAACACGAGCTCCACTTTGTAGAAAACGACTTAACCAGATTCAGGAGAAGGTCATCAATACCAAACCATCGAGATGTTTGGAAGTGTCTACAGGCTTATCTGAACATATCAGTCAGCTGACATCCCCACGTGCGGTCCCCACCTCCTACCTCCCTCTCCATCCCTCCCCGCCACCCCAGGACACATGGCTACATTCTCAAAGGCTGTTGATCCTCTTGAGCCCACCATGTTTGTGTGTGTGTGTGTGTGTGTGTGTGTGTGTGTGTGTGTGTGTGGCTCCCAGTCTGATTCTCTATCCTGGGCATGTGTTTGTGGTATCAGTTGTCCTGCCATCACAGCTCTTTAGTAATCTCTTGCCAAGACTGGGGCCTCCGAGGTGTCTGACCACCCCCTGGTTACTATTGCTGTTCGACATGACACGCAGCCCAGACAAGGCTGGCGAGGAAGGCGCTGAGCAGATTAATTTTCCTTTTAATTAAGATAGAATGTCAGTGGGTCAGCCCGTTGTCAGAGGATAAAAGTGTCCTCTCTATAGATAAATGGTGACAATTCTGGACCGTGATCCCGCGGCAGAGTCTGTTTCAGCGACTCTATTTCTGCCCTGCCAAGTGATTAATGATGTAGATCCCATCTCCCAGCGTGACGGCTGCAGGCGTGGGAGTGACAGGTACACGCGTGCTCACTGCCCCCGAGGTCCACGTCTCAGAGGCCAGCCCGGCTGGACTCCTTTGGCCAAATCACCAGGAAGTGGCATATCTGTACAATGGGGTCCCTCGCTCGCATTTTCTTCCTGGAACTCTCCGATAAAGGAAAAGGTCAGAAGTCTGATGGGCTCCTATAGGTTCCATTTGGGCAGATAAGCGCCCGTTATCAGCACCCACTGGCACACTCTGCCTCAGGCCAGCAGAGTCTCCTGAGGGTTCTCTTGCGTGGAGGTGGCATGTGGTGTAGTCACAAGGGACAGGACAGTTGCTGTGTCTCTTGGTTTTCTTGAAGAAACAACCCTATACTTGATTTGCAGTTGATCTGATCTGTGGCTAAGCCATCAACCTCAGGTTAGATGATAGGCAAAAAGGGGGGGAAAAAATAAAATAAAATAAAATAAAATAAAATAAAATAAAATAAAATAAAAATAAATAAAAAATAAAAATAAATAAAAAATAAATATATATATATGTGTGTGTGTGTGTGTGTGTGTGTGTGTGTGTGTGTGTGGTATCCAGAAATGTATGCACACACTTTGAATAATTAATTCCAATGAGTTAAATCTGAAAAGAGACATCAATTGAGCTATCAGGAAAAAAGTATATACATTTTGGGGGGGACAATGTGTGTGTGTGTGTGTGTGTGTGTGTGTGTGTGTTAGTTTTTGTTTATTTGTCTATTAGATTTAACATATATGTTAAAGATCAGGGATTTGATTGACACAAATTGTGTAGACAATAGACATCTTTAAATGCACTATTTTTTTTTTAATATATCTTATTGATTTTGTACAGAGAGGAAGGGAGAGAGATAGAGAGTTAGAAACATCGATGAGCGAGAGTCATCGATCAGCTGCCTCTTGCACACCCCCTACTGGGGATATGCCCGCAACCAAGGTACATGCCCTTGACCGGAATCGAACCTGGGTCCCTTCAGTCCCCAAGCCGACGCTCTATCCATTGAGCCAAACCGGTTTCGGCTAAATGCACTATTAATAGTCTTCAGCGAGTCAAGGAAAAATATCACGGCATAATTGTTTCTGGAATGCCACGTATTAATAATGTTTTTCTTTCCACGGATCAGTAGCATCTCTGCTACCCTCCTTAGCACTGTGCGTGCGCTAATTGAAGGCCGCCTTAGACGGACAGCGGCGAAGCACCACGGAAACCTACAAGAACAGGGCTTCTGTTCTCTTGCGACTCAGAGTGGATAACCAATCTCCCTGTCCCCACCCCACTTCATTTCTCCAGATCAAGTGCGGAACAGCTACCAGCTCTGTAATAACGGGACCCTGAGGGTGATGTATGCCAATGGGATGGGTGTCAGCTTCCACAGTGAGCCCCATGTCCTCGCGGGCACCATCACCCCCACCATTGGCCGCTGCAACATCTCCCTGCCCATGGAGAATGGCCTGAACTCCATTGAGTGGCGCCTGAGAAAGGAACAGATTAAAGGCAAAGTCACCATCTTTGGCAGGAAGCTCCGGGTAAGTGGGTCCACCGAACTTGTCACCACAAAGTGATAGGGGATGCACTTGGTCCTGGGGAGCAGAGGAAATGTCCCCGTTCCCAAGCCTCCCTTCCTCCTTCTCTCCCTGGAAAAGACAGGTCTTCCTACCACCATCCCCACCCCCACTCCCACCCCGGACAATAGGAGCCAGGTATTCCTCAGGGACTGATATAATTTTCTAGGACTGAAAATAGGGGGGCTGACCTGCTACGGCTACAGGTAGCCTGGGTCCTCATTTCACACGCACCTTCTTCTCTCTCAGGACCCACTGCTGGTTGGCCAGTTCAGCAGACGAACTGGTTGGTGCCAGTGCCATCCAGATAGCTGGCTAAACACTCAAGGAGTTGACAGTCAGGTGGAATATGTAGATGCAGGACCATCCTACAGGCTCAGTGAGAAGATAGAGGAGGAGCCATTCCCCAGCCTGATAATCAGGCAGGCTTCCCAGAGGGAAGTAACAAGCAATCCACAGTTGGAGGTTTGAACAACCCTCACCTCCCCAGTCTAGACAGCTTGCAAGTTGTGTCTTTTAAAAATAAACACATAACAGCCCGAGCCAGTTTGGCTCAGTGGATAGAGTGTCGGCCTGCAGACTGAATGGTCCCGGGCTCGATTGCGGTCAAGGGCATGTACCTTGGTTGCAGGCTCCTCCCCAGCCAAGACCCTGGTAGGAGCATGTGCAGGAGTCAACCAATTAATGTGTTTTTCTCACATAGATATTTCTCTCTGTCTTTCCCTCTCTCTTCCACTCTGTCTGAAAATCAATGGGAAAATATCCTTAGGTGAGGATTTAAACATTTGTCAAGAACTTTCATGATACTAGCGCTGCCTTAGATACTTTACTTACGTTATATTATTTCCAGCAACCTCATGGGGTAGCTATTATCATCTCCATTTTTCAGTGAGAAAACACAGAGTCTGGGGAGTTAAATAACCTGTCCAAGAGCACGACAGGTAGAGAATGGCAAAGCCGGGACTCAGCCCAAGCTTCGTCCTCCGGTGTGTTTCACGCACCGGCATTCTTAACCACCAGGCCACACGGCTTCCTGTTTAGATCTCTGGGCCCCCAGGTCACCTGGGGCCTGCTCTGGTCCTCTCTGTGGCACTCAGGACTGTTTCTGACCCGCAGGGGGTAACCCTAGGGATCCCGGGCTTCATCAAATCCGGCATGTGTTCACTGAATGCCACGTAGGAGCCAGGCGTTGTGCTCTGTATTGCAGACACAGGGCACACCACACAAACCCCTCCCCGCCTACAGCTCACTCACAGGGGTGGGCAGGAAGGGGCAAGAGGGCAGATAATAAGTAAATGAATCAAT
This sequence comes from Pipistrellus hanaki, assembly GCF_964339955.1. Classification (NCBI taxonomy): domain Eukaryota; kingdom Metazoa; phylum Chordata; class Mammalia; order Chiroptera; family Vespertilionidae; genus Pipistrellus; species Pipistrellus hanaki. Next base: position 7,118,074 of record NC_140507.1, on the reverse strand, counting down.
AACTGGAATAATTACAGGTGGAGATAAGCACCAGGACAGGACAGGACACAGTGGAACAGGGCAGGGTTTAACAAGTGCTCAGAGCCCCTGAGCGTGGAAGGCTTAGCATCCAGAGAATGTGGCTCATCGCTGATGCCCAGTTGTTGGGCTGAAATCCAGCCAACCCAGGTGACCTTCCTGCAGAGCCAGGCCGTTCCATCTTAGGATTCGCCTTTGTCTAGTAGGAGTCTAATTGTCCATGTCAGGTCATCAGCTGGCTCCCATGTTGGCTTCCTCTGCTGGTGTCTGCAGAGTCACAAGCTGTGCACAGTATCTTCCGAAAGACAAAAAATGGTCCGGCCTGTGTGGCTCAATGGTTGAGCATCGACCTATGAACCAGGAGGTCATAGTTCAATTCCCAAGTTGTGGGCTCAACCCCCAGTGTGGGGCATGCAAGGGGGACAGCGAACCAATGATTCTCTCTCATCATTGATGTTTCTCTCTCTCTCTCTCTCTCTCTCTCTCTCTCTCTCTCTCTCTCTCTCTCTCCCTTCCTCTCTGAAAGCAGTAAAAATATACTTTAAAAAAAAATAGACAAAAAATGAAAGGAGGTCATTAGCTAAGTCCTTCATGACTGGATTTCAAGGCTGTGTGATTGACTTTTGATACTCAGCATGGTAGTAGAAGTTGATTATACGTAGTAATCACACCTTCTCACATAGTACTCAACTATGCATTTTGACTGCGTTTTCCAAGTAAAGATAAAATGCGGGCCTAAAATAAAATGGCTATCAGCCCAACTCTGAATATTAACAACCTTAATGATGGGACTCGTGGTAATTAGCAGAAGTTAGGCACGCAGGTCTTATAACTGCATTTCTGCCAGGGTTAGATTTGCTGGCATCATGTTTATGCAAATCAGAACACAGCTTTATCTATCAACACCTCAACACTTAATTGTCTAGTGTTAGTTCCTGTAACAATAATCACATACCCATTTAGCTCTTAAATGAAAATCGCTATGAGATTATAACAGGTCGAGTGGACTGAAAATGTAATTTGAAAATGAGGGAGAAAGCCTGGAATTTATTTGCATCTCATTTGTTTTAATTCAATTCATAAATTGTTTAGTGAATGAAATAAAAGCAGCTCACAGAGATCGGCGGGAAGCAGGTGGAAAGGCAGGGTGGAGTGGGATGTGGGCTAGGAGGCCGGGGTGTGGCCCTTTCCCAGATGTGCCCACAGCAGGGGACTTTGCAGCCGCTCACACAAAGCTGTCTGGTGGCCAAAGAGATTGCGGGCCCTTCCCTCCTTCCCTCCGGTCCTGACCTTTCTTTTCACTCCATTTTGACACCCCCGAATTTTTTCATTCATTTCAAAGATGTCTACTAAAATGGACTCTTAGGAGAATGTTATATGTGATGATTATATTTTGCTTTCCTGGGTATGTCTAGTTTTATTCCTTTCTAGGTTTAAGTCTCTCCTGTATTGGGACTGGAAATCAAACCCACATTTCAAAATTTTTTAAAAAGACGTTTACTCGGTGCCAACTCTATATCCAGGACGATGAAGGGAGTAGACTGGAGAGGGAGAAAGAAAATGAAATCCTTGCCACCAAGAAGCCGGTGGTCCAGTGGAGAAGGCAGTGGGAGGAGGGTGATGGAAGCTGTCATGGGGGCTACTATCGCGTGGGCAGGGTTGCTGCGTGAGCTCGTAGGGAGAGGAGAGGCTTTGGCGGGGAATGAGTCGACATCTAGGGGCTCAACGCATCAAACCAGGTAGCTCGGCTAGGTGACCACTGGCTGTAATCGCTCTCTCTTGTGACCCTGCCTCTCAGGTTCCTGGGAAGGGGAGGTGGGCTGGGATGGCTGAAGGGAGCTTGCTGAGCAGGGCTGGATGAAACACAGTGTGGTCACTTCAACTCAGCTGCAAGGAAGCCCAGGAGATGCTATGGAGCACCGAGAGGGCCTGACCGCCCAGTTCAGGCCTGAGGTTTGACATAAGGGAGGAGGAGCTTGGTGGAGGAGTTGGAATCGGTCCTGAGGAGCAGCAGGAACTGGTCAGGCGAAGATCAAGGGAAGGCGTGAGCAGCCAGAGTGTTGCCTGTGAGACAGAAAGAGGTCAGAAAAGGGAATGGCATTTCAGAAAGCTATAACTCAACGTGGCCCGAGAGAAGGAATATGTTACACTGGGGTGCAGATTTAAAATATATATATATATATATATATATATATATATATATATATATATATATATATATATATATATATCGAGCTGGTGGGCCGCACGTGGGAGGGAATGGTTTGCTGGGCTGGCATTTATCCTGAGGATGGCGGGGGCTGTTGCCGGTTAAATAGCAGAGGGGGTCATAGGGAGAGGTAGGGATGGGTAGTATTAGAAAGACCTCTCAGAGCCCAGAAATAAACCCTTGCTTCTGTGGCCAATTAATATAAGGCAAAGGAGGCAAGAATATACAGCGGGGTAAAGACAGTCTCTTCAGTAAGTGGTGTTGGCAAAACATGACAGATACTTGTTAAAAAAAAGGGGGGGGGGGAAGAAAAGAAAAGAAAGAAAGAAAGAAAGAAAGAAAGAAAGAAAGAAAGAAAGAAAGAAAGAAAGAAAGAAAGAAAGAAAGAAAGAAAGAAAGAAAGAAAGAGAAAGAAAGAAAGAAAAGAAACTGGACCACCTTCTTACCAGATACAAAAAAAAAAAATCAACTCAAAATGGATTGAAGACTTAAAATGTTAAACCTGAAACCATAAAATGCCTTGAAGAAAACATAGACAATAAACCCTTTGACCTTGGTCTTAGCAATATCTTTTTGGATATATGATACTTCCTCAAGCAAGGGAGACAAAAGAAAAAAAGTAAACAAATGGGACTACTTCGAACTAAGAAAGTTTTGCACAGTGAAGGAAACCATCAACCAACCAAAAAGACAACCTATTGAATGGGAGAAGATATTTGCAAAGGATACATCTGATAAGGGGTTAAAACCCAAAATACATAAAGAACTCATACAAAAAAAAAGAACTCATACAACTTAACACCAACAAGTCAACCAAAGACCTTGTATGCATGTATGTGAACTAGGACAGTGGTCGGCAAACTCATTAGTCAACAGAGCCAAATATCAACAGCACAACGATTGAAATTTCTTTTGAGAGCCAAATTTTTTAAACTTAAACTTCTTCTAACGCCATTTCTTCAAAATAGACTCACCCAGGCCATGGTATTTTGTGGAAGAGCCACACTCAAGGGGCCAAAGAGTCGCATGTGGCTCAAGAGCCACAGTTTGTCGACCACGGAACTAGGAGATCACTGTTCGACTCCTGGTCAGGGCACATTTCCCTTCCTCCAGCAAGCTTTTTTCCTAGATTTTTGGAAGACAGAGCTAAAACTGAGCCCTTCTATTAAGATTTAAAGCTTCTGCTCTATCCTGAAATGGATGTAATGCGTGATTCACTCTGAAAAGGAAAGCATGTAACCAGGATATTTCCTCCGGCTTATGATTTACATCAAGATTGCAAAAGCAAGAAACAGCACTTGTGTAGGTGGCAGAACAAAAGAAAAATTGCTTCCAAGGTAATCTTCCATCATGATATTGGTATTAGCGTTATGAGTACTCCCAGAGGAAGTGGGAGTTAGTAATTTTGTTTTGGTTTCCATATAATTAATATGACATTGCAATTACACGTTGGCTTGCGTTACTTTTACTTTGGTGGCAAATGACAGTGACAGAGGAGCGAGGCATGAGGCAGCCATGCATGTGTGCCTGGGAACACACACCCTTGAGCCCAGTTCTGCATGGAGCCCGTTCAGGTAGACCTGTTGACATACTCGGTCATCATGAAAGCCTGCATTTTGCCAGCTCCTTCCTGCCCCGGTGCATCCATTCTGCACCAACTGATGCTCCCTTTTTCAGATATGAATATGTGCTGAGAACTGTACTGGGCACTCCGTGTTTACTGGTAAACAAAACAGACAAGACTCTAAATTGCAAGTGATGCGTGTGCAGAAAGAACAACGTGTAAGACATTTCATAGTAGCTTAAAGAATACTTCATTAGAAGGGCACGCTTCTGCAGACCCGTTAGACAAGGCATGCTCCAAGCACGTGTTACTTTGGGCGACTTGCTGTTTGGGAGGATGCAGTGGAAAAGTGGAAAGACCCCGTGGAGTTTAATCATGGAAACTGTGATGGCTTCTAGAAAGAAAACTGTAGGGTGAGGACAATGGGAAATGTCTGATGTAGGTTAAGGCCACTCTTAAGAAAGGCATTTGAGCTGAGAACGGGAGGAATAGGAGTTTTCCAGGCGTGGGATGGGAGGAAAATTGCCTCTGGCATATGCAAAGGCCCTGAGACGTAAGACAGTTGCTTGTAACCTGAGCAGGAGGAGAGCCCATGTGGCTAGAGCAAACCAGTGGGAGGTGGGATCAAGGGCATGGGGGCTTATTGGCCCTGATGAGGATCTTAGAAATACAGAAGTCCTCCCTGGATTTCCCCTCTAGTGTAGGGTGGAGTATATCTGGCCTCAGGGCCACAGAAGGCCCGTGAAATCATTTGGTCTGGCCCTGCCAAGGCATTAGGGGTGAGTTAATGAAATGTTAGACCAAATGCAGCGGGATAATTTTTAAGGTAATGGTTTTGTACGGCCTGCAAATGATGTTATAAATACCCAAATGGCCCTTGGCAGAAAAATGGTTCCCCACCCCTGCTCTCATGCATGCAAAGGAGCATTCTTCGGCAAGCTGTCTGCCTGCCTTCCTTCTTAGACACTGGAGACACGTGACATACTTGGCTCCTGAAAGTTTAAGTTGAAGGGTGACAAGTACAAGCTCGTTCTGGTCATCTGGGCTGAACCTCCTTAGCAGCTGTGACTCTTCTCTGCCATTTCCCTCACCATGGGCCCCCACACACACACCTTCACTAGACTGTCCCAGAGCCTCTGACACAGAGACCTCTGCTTACACAGGGCTCTCGCTCACTCCTCAAGCTCTCCCTTGCTCACCAACCCACTGCCTTTGGGACACTGTCCTTGTCAGCCCGGTTCTGGCTAAGTGTCCCTCCCCTGCTCCCATGATCTCTTCCCTCAGCTTACCCTCATTACCACGCTCATGTTTTTCATTGTTGGTTCATGTGTCTTCATCATCCTTGGCCTGTAAGCTCCATGAGGGCAGGGGCCATAACGGTCTTGCTCTATCTTGAGTGTTGATCACAGTAATAAGCACACAGTAGGTGCTCAGTCAATATTGAATGAATGAATGAATGAATGGGATTTTAAGATGGCATCTTGAAAATCCGCTCGACCTCTGTTGATTCCAGGTCTTCGGGGCCTCCCTGAGTCACTCTAATTGCTCTTTGGAATGAAGCCCTTCTGACTTTTGGAGCTCACAGATGTCCAATCTTACTTCCTGTTCTTGGTTTTCCATGTAAGAACCTTAGGTCATCAGAGTTGCCAGGATTCGGAAACTCTGCCTACTTTAAGACCCTTATTTTAAAACGTTTAAGCACCAAGCACTGCCCAAAATAATAGAGACACTAAGAAAGTGGTCGGCAAACTCATTAGTCAACAGAGCCAAATATTAACAGTACAACGATTAAAATTTCTTTGGAGAGCCAAATTTTTTAAACTTAAACTTCTTCTAATGCCACTTCTTCAAAATAGACTCACCCAGGCCATGGTATTTTGTGGAAGAGCCACACTCAAGGGGCCAAAGAGCCACATATGGCTTGAGAGCTGTAGTTTGCAGACCACGGCACTAAGAGAACTGACTGCCCACCAGAAGCTCACAGGCCACTACAGGTCAGCAAACTGAGTCACGAGTGGTGAAGGTGCTGCTTTGCAGTGACAAAGCTACTTGTTGTCAACTTGAAATTTACGTTTCCCCCCCACCCCCGTCCACCTCACCACGATCCAAAATAACAAGTCATCCAAAAATAGTGTTTGCTTGGGGGAATACATTATGTGATGTGTTTGCCGAGGCTTGCCCTTCTGATGATGCATTATTTAAGCTTAGCAAGTTGTTTTGTCTGTACAAGCACTGATCCCAGTGTAGCATTGAGTCTTACTATATGGGAGCTGGGAGAGAAGCTGCTTTTTAATTTTTTTATTTTTTAAATGTTTTTTATTGATTTCAGAGAGAGGAAGGAAGAGGGAAAGAGAGATAGAAACATCAGTGATGAGAGAGAAACATGGATCGCCTGCCTCATGGGGATCAAGCCAGCAAATCCGGTATGTGCCCTGACCAGGAATCAAACCTACCACCTCCTGGGCATGGGACAACACTCAACCAACTGAGCCACACCAGCCAGGTGAGAAGCTACTTTTTAAATCCCAGAAGACAGCCCTGGCTGGTGTGGCTCAGTTGGTTGGAATGTCAACCCATGCACCAAAGGGCCACAGTTTCAATTCCTGGTCAGGGCACAGACCCAGGTTGTAGGTGGATGCATAGGGGAAATAACCAATGTATATCCCCCTCCCTCCCTGTCTCTCTCTCTCTCTCTTTCTCCCCCTCCCTCTTTCCCCTTATCTCCCTTCCCTCTCCTTTCCTCTTTCCCTAAAATCAATAAGAACACTTCCTCGGATGAGGATTAAAAAGAAAAATAAATAAAATAAAGACAAAATACAATAAATCCCAGATAACCTACCCAGAAAGAAATGAACATGGCGTCCGAGCCAGACCTCCCCTCTCGGAAGGTGAATAACTGAACTCTCTACAGCAGGACGTCTGCCTTCAGCGTGGCCAGACGTGGAGACCCCGGGGCCTTCCTCACTGGCATTCTCTGGGTTTCCCTTACGGGAGGCAGGATGGGCAAATGGTTCTTCTGGAAGTCTCCCTGCAGCAGCGTCTCCTGCTGTGCTCCAGCGCCCCCTCCTGGGGGGACCCAGCCCAGCACTCACTTCCTCCTGTTTCTCAGATCGCCCGCTCCCAGCTGTGCCCTGAGAGCTAAGTTGGAGTCCCCCGTTATGGGCCCAGCAGGGCCGTTTTGAGGACAGCGTTTCCTTTTCCCGAGTTTTTTTATGAGCCTCCTTGTGACAGGCGTGGGCTTGGTGAGAGCCGAACATTCTGGCGGGGGAAGGAGGGCGATCCCACAGGGACGCTGCCTCCCCGAGCCTGCCCTCTGCAAAAATAAAGAGCGTGCTAAATAGCCGGGTTTTATTAACTGGGGAAGCCAGGCTGAGGAAAATGCTCGATAATTAAAAATAATGGCTTCCTTACGAACACAAAATTGTATTAATTTAAAAATTGGTTTCTGTGTTGCTCCACACCTACCGAGCCAGCTGGGAAGGGAACTGTGCTGATCCCGGCAGTGAGAATCATTCAAAATAACTTTTAAGTGCTCCAGGAAGCCTCGGGGTTAATTTAAATATGGTTAGATGGGTAATTTAATTCAGGAGAAGAGCACGGCATGGCTAAATTAAAGCTTCTGCTCTCTCGGAACTGGGGGGCTGGTGCCCATGAGCCAGCCAGCTCTCCAGCACCCCGCCCCCCACAGCTGGGGCACCTCCTCTTCACACGTGGTGCCCTCATAATTAAAGCTACTTGCTTCTCATCAGATTACACAACTGGCCTGCACTGTTTGGCTGAGCTTCCAGTGGATTCATCATATTTAATTATGAGAAGGATGGGGCACTTTAATAGAAGTCACCAAGACGGCCACATAGGTGGTTCCTGACTTTGCTCCCCTGTAAGAGTGACTGACAACTGTTCACAGACAAGCATCTGAGGGATCAGAGAACACGGGTGAGGCCGAAGCATCCCAGGCCCTGCAGAGGCCAAGACAGTTGGCACTTCAAGGGGAAGAGGGGTAGCGACATGGTGCCCACAGGAGCCACCCCTGGGCAGGCACAGCACCCTGCAGAGAGACCCTGAGGGGAAAGGGAGCCCAGAGGGGACCTCCAGCTGCCCCCACATTGTGGGGCGCTTGGTGTGAACCCCATTCTGGTCCCATCCCACAGAGAAGGCAGGAGGATCTGATTGTGACGGAGAGGGAAGGAGGGGCTTCCACCAGCCAGCACTCGGGTCTTGGGAGACGCAGCTCCCACCGGCAGAGCGCAGGTTGTAGTGCCAACCGGCAGTTTTGCTCGTCTGCAGCACCAAGTTGTGGCACAGGCTGGCCAGGGAAGTCAGCGGGGTGACGGTCTGCCCTCGCCCAGGCAGGAGAGTGGAATCATGGCCCCAGCCCAGCCCCATCGGACTGGAAGGCCTGGCGGGAACACCCGGAGGCTGCATAGCCCTGCCAGGCTCAGGCCCACAGGTGGACAGGCAGAGCTGACCACGGTAGAGCAGAGCCAGCCCAGGGCGGGGAGGCCCCCCCTGCTATGCCCAGACAGGAGGAGGCTGTTCATAGTCCCACCCTCTGCTAAGTGTAGCCCCTGGCCAGCTGGACCAGGAGGCCTATTTGGAAAGTTTGGGAGGTGCCTAGCATGGGCCCTCTTACCTTACCCAGGCAGCCCTGACCTGCCATGGGGGAGCTACAAATAATACAACTTAAAAATGAGCAAAGGACTTAAACAGACATTTTTCAAAAAAGATACACAAGTGGCTAAACATGAAAAGACGCTCAACATCACTAATTATTAGGGAAATGTAAATCAAAACCTCAGTGAGGTATCATGCCATGCCTGTAGGAATGGCCATCGTTAAAAAGATGAGAGATCAATGCCGATGAGGATATAGAGAAAAAGGAACCCTTTGTACTGTTGGTGGGACTGTAAATTGGTACAGCCTCTATGGAAGACAGCATGGAGGATCCTCCAGAAATAAAAATAGTATGGCTGTATAATCCTGCAACTCCACTTCTGGGAATATGTTCAAAAGAAATGAAAACACTTTGTCAAAGAGATCTCTACACTCCCATATTTCCAGAGAAGAATTATTTACAATATCCAAGACTTGGAAACAAAAAGTCTATCAATGGGTGAATGGATAAATAAGATGTAAGATAGATAAATAGGTAGACAGACACCATGGAATATTATTCATCCATATAAAATGAGGAAATGCTCCCATTTGCAGCAGCATGGATGGACTTGGAGGGCATAATGCTAAGTAAAACAAGCCAGAGGAAGACAAATATTGTATGATTTCATTTATATGTGAAATCTTAAAAAAAAAAAAAAAAAAAAAAAAAAAAAAAAAAAAAAACTACCTCATAGAAAATTAGATCATATTATTTGTGGTTACCAGAGAAGAGGGTAATTGGAGGAAAGAAAAGGTACAAACTTCCAGTCATAAGTAACTAAGTACAACTTATATGGAACCAAAAAAGACCCTGAATAGCCTTGGCAATCTTGCAAAAGAAGAACAAAGTGGAAGGATCACCATACCAATAGCAAACTATACTACAAAGCCATTCTCATCAAAACAGCCTGGTTCTGGCACAAAAGCAGTCACATAGATCAATGGAACAGAACAGAGAACCCAGAAATCAACCCACGCCATTATGGTCAATTAATATTTGAAAAAGGCAAGAGCATATAATGAAGTCAAGACAGTCCCTTCAATAAATTGTATTGGAAAAAACTGGACAGAGACATGCAAAAAGAAATGAAACTAGACTGCCAACTTACACCATACACAAGAATAAACTCAAATGGATAAAATACTTAAGTGTAAGTAACAAAGCCATAAAAATCCTAGAAGACTACATAGGCAGCAAAATCTCAGACATCTCACATAACAGAATTTTCACCAGTACATCTCCTAGGGCAAGAGAAACAAAAGAATTTTAAAAATGGAACTACATCAAACTAAAAAGCTTTTGCACAGCAAAAGAAATCATCCTCGAAACTAAAAGGGAGCCCACTGAATGGGAAAACATATTCACCAACCATACATCTGATAAGGGGCTCATTTCCAAAATATGTGAAGAACTCCTACAACTCAGCAAAAGGAAGACAATTCAATTTAAAAAATGGGCAAAGGACTTGCATAGATATGTCTCCAATGAGGACAGACGGCCAAGAGACATATGAAAAAGTGCTCAACATCACTAATCATCAGAGAGATGCAAATTAAAATGACAGTGAGGTATCAATAAATGGCTACCATCAATAAATCAACCATCAACAAGTGCTGGCCAGGATGTGGGGGACAGGGAACCCTAGAACACTGGTGGGAATGCAGACTTTGCAACCACTGTGGAAAACAGCATGCAGACTCCTCAAAAAATTAAAAGTAGAACTGCTATTTGAACTAGTGATCCCACTTCTGGGAATATATCCTAAGAAAACAGAAAGGATATATGCACCCCTGTGCAGTATTATTTACAAAAGCTAAGATCTGGAAACAACCCAAGTGCCCATCAGCAGATGAGTGGATAAAAGAGCTGTGGCACATTTACACCATGGAATACTATGCAGCTGTACAAAAGACAGATCTCTTACCCTTTGAAACAGCATGGATGGACCTGGAGAACATTATGCTAAGTGAAATAAGCCAGTCAGAGAAATACAAGTTTCACATAATCTCACTTATATGTGGAATCTAAAGAATAACAACAAAAACTGATGAACAAAATAAGTCCATAGACCTGGAAGCATGGAACAGACTGACAGACCTCAAGGGGAAGGGAGTTGGGGGGTTGGGAGGATAGGAGCAGGAAGGTAAGAAATTAACCAAAGAACGCATATGCATGCTAGAGGCCCAGTGCATGACATTCATTCACTGGAGGAGAGGGGGTCCTCAGCCCAACCTGTGCTCTTTAGCAGTCCGGGAGCCCTTAGGGGATGTCCGTCAGTCGGACATCCTTAGCGCTGCCATGGAGGCAAGAGAGGCTCCCGCCACTGTTGCTGTGCTCTCCAGCTGTCAGCCTGGCTTGTGGCTGAGCAGTGCTCCCCCTGTGGGAGTGCACTGACCACCAAGGGGCAACTCCTGCATTGAGCGTCTACTCCCTGGTGGTCAGTGTGCGTCATAGTGACTGGTGGTTCTGCCGTTAGGTCAATTTGCATATTAACCTTTTATTATATAGGTTATGCATAGCCCATGGACACAGACAATAGTGAGGTGAAAGCCTGGAGTAGGGTGGGCCCCAGGTCAAGGGGAGCAAAACTGAAAAAATAAAGGACATCTGTAATACTTTCAACAGTAAAAGTAATAATACTAATAATGATAATAATAATAATAAATACCAACTAACTCCAACCAATAAAAATAAATAAATACATACTGGAGACATAATGCAAACTTGATGGCTTCAGTGAACACTGCTGTGTGATATATAAGAAAGTTGTCAAGAGAGTGAATCCTAAGAATTCTCATTACAAGGAGAAAAATAGTGTTTGTTCTTTTTTTCTTTTTTCTAGATATATGAGATGATGGATGTTAACTAAATTTACTGTTCTAATCAGTTCACAATATATGTAAGTCAAATCATTAGGCCATACACCTTAAACTTGTACATTAATATATACCCATTACTTAAACTCGCAGTTCGGGGAATCTTCTGCAGTTGTCCCAAATGGAGCAACCCAATGTGGCCAGACTTCTGTCTCCAGAGGAAGTCACCCCAGCCTGTGTGACTCTAATTTGGGATCAAGATCCCCAATAATTCTGACAGCATTAACTTCAGACTGGTTTTTAAAAAAGTGATATCCCTCACCTGTTGTCTTCTTGACTGTTCTTCCCAATTGCTGCAAGTCTGATGGTGTGCATCTTCCTGAAAGCTGAGCTCCCTTGTAATCCTAAGAACTTGCCACCTTCATCCCTATATCCATGCTTTTCCAGATGTTCTATCTCAAATGTTCTATCCCTTTCTCTCCATGGCAACAGCAACAGTTTGAAGAGTCAAATAGTCCTGGGTTTAAACCCAGACCCTGAACCTGTCTAGCTATGTCACCCTCTGAGCTAACTGCCCCTGTAAGAAATAACTTCCACTTATGTTGTGAGAATTAAACTGGGATCAGGTATCTAAAGTACCTAGCATGGTACTTGTCAGAGCACCAGGGGCTTATATCAGTTTGGATTAGTTTCAACTGCAATGTAACAGAGATATAGGAATAACATGCTAGATGTAAGCAATTCAAGGTTGGTATGGATGACCACTGAAAACACATAGGTCAGTGGTCAGCAAACTGTGGTTCTGTTGACTAGTGAGTTTGCCGAACACTGGGATAGGGGCTTAATTACAAGGAACAACAACAGCCTGTGATGATTGGAATTGAGAGTCTAAGTCAGTGGTCGGAAAACTCAGTCAACAGAGCGGCAAACCGCGGCTTGCCGACCACTGACCTAGATCAACAGAGAGAGAGATTTAGATTCTTTTTCCGGGTGAGCCATCATCCTTGAGGTTTCCATCTTCAGTGTCACATAGTCACAAGTTGAATGCTGGAGCTCCAGAGATCACACCTCGGCGGGGGGGGGGGGGGGGGGGGGAGGAAAGTGGGGAAGACAAAAGGGTGCCTACTTCTTAGCTGAGTTGGCTTCCTTCAGAGCTGAATCCCAGACAAACCCCACCACGTCACTGCTGTGAGACCTGGAACAAGGATGTAACCTCTCTGTTCCCAGCTCAGTTTCCTCATTTATCCAGTGGTATTTGTGAGCATCAGCTCAGACAATAGATATAAATCGCCTGGCTCAATGCCTATACAGACTAGCCCTCACCGGCATCATTATTATCATTAAGTGCTAGTGAACCATTAGGGTAAGGTGAGGAGGTACCAGACATCTCTCCCGTCTCTTCTTTCTGCCTGTTTATATCCTCTGTTGCCTTCAGCAGTCACTCCAGGGACGTCTGGGTTTGCAGTCAATTATATTGAAAGAGCCTGACTGAGTCAGCCTCATTTTATTCACTTCCAGCCATCCTCTCAGGACTAGCTAAACCTCAAGAGTCAGCCCTTCCCTTTTTTTGGCGTCTCCCAGCCCGGCTGAGGTCTCCCTACTGAATTCTTGCACCCCTGACAGGGATAAGGTTTTTCTCTACATAGAAGGAAAGGAGTGCACCTAAGAATGAGCCTTCAGATTCCCAGGTCTTTGTAAAATATGGGTTTCCAAGACCTTCTCCCTATCCTCCTGGGTACCTTTACTTAAGGCTTCAGAAGAAATCCTGGCACCTGCTGTTACAGGTTGTTAGCTGCTCAGCTGATGACATGGCCAAAAATGGTTCTAAGCGTGCACATATACAAATCCTCTTGGCCCTGCGGTGGCCGTGCACTGCACATTTGTCAATATCCATGCTTTCTACAACCTGGTGGCACCCTTGTAATTGTGCAAGTCACCGCCCACGTGACTGCTCATGGCAGCCACGCCCAGATCAGCCATCACTGACCTTAAGCAGCCCCATGACTGTATTCCAGTACACCCTACAAATATCGCCATTTTCTATGCGTACCATGACACAAGAGTTTAGAAAGCACTCCTTTGGGTAAGTTCAGGGTTGTTTCTTCCTCCGACGTATACTAGGCCCCAGCCTCGTCAGCCACATCCTCCATAAAAGCCTGCGCTAACGTGCCCAGGTGGTATATTTCAAACCAGGCCCTTTGTGTTTGCCTAGGTCCACGGAAGGAACCTTTTGTCCATCGACTATGACCGGAATATTCGAACGGAAAAGATCTATGATGATCACCGGAAGTTCACCCTGAGGATCATCTACGACCAGGTGGGCCGCCCCTTCCTCTGGCTCCCCAGCAGCGGGTTGGCAGCCGTCAACGTCTCGTACTTCTTCAATGGGCGCTTGGCTGGCCTGCAGCGCGGGGCCATGAGCGAGAGGACAGACATCGACAAGCAAGGCCGGATCGTGTCACGCATGTTTGCTGACGGGAAAGTGTGGAGCTACTCCTACCTTGACAAGGTGGGTGCAAGTGTCACTCTGGGCCAGCGGGGCTTTCTCCTGCTAAGGCTGCCCTCTTTCAGCTGACCAGATACACTTTGCTATGAGCCATCTGAACATCTTTACTAGATTCCACGAGGGCTTCCCTCCCACTATTCCCCCCTCACTGGGAAGGAGGTAATCTGAATGACATGTTAATTCATAGCTCAGCACTATACCATTAAAGCAAAATTTAGAGAGAGAGAGAGAGGGAGAGAGAGGGGGGGGGAAGGGAGAGAGAGAGAGAGAGAGAGAGAGAGAGAGAGAGAGAGAGAGAGAGAGCACCAGATACTCAGGAATGGCAAAATGGATATAAACAGTCTGATTTTATTCCAAAAATCATAATAATAAGTGCTGTTGAAGCTGACAGAATCATCCCATTGGCAGTATGGCTAATTATCACTTGCTTATAAATTAGAAATGGCTAATCATTACTTATAAATTAGAAGTGCCTTTCCCGAAACTTAGCCATCAGAGGAAGAGATTGTGCTTAAAATTCAAGCACACAGAGCAGCACCCTTCCCTTGGGTCTGTTGTTGAACCAGTCAACAGATCTTCTCCATGGATTCCCTGTGTCTGAAAGTGCCAGGTTCAGGTCTCCATGTAGGTCTGCGGAGGTTGGCCATGCAATGAAAAGGTGTCCCTCAGGGCACAAGTCACGATTTTTGAGGCTGCCCTGGTCATCTCGTCATTAGACAGAAGCTACTGGACTCACCTTGACACAGGTCCATTTCTATTCCTTCCCTCCTCGCCTCCTGATTAGTGATCCCTTGCAGAGCTGTTACCTCCTCTGCAAGAGAGGGGCTGCTGTCTGTTGGGTCCCTCCCGAATCCGAATACTGTTCTCATTATGCCATAAAATACTGGAATGGTTGGCCAGAGGAGGCAGGAATCTCCCAATGGCCTCAAGTTCAAGGCCACTTTTTTTTTTTTACCCAAAGAATCAATGATTCTGAGCTATTTAACCCTTTCAGTAGCTTCTAAATGGAGGCTGTGCTTTCTCTTTAATCAGGGGTGCAGAAGCATAGTATGTGTGTCACACCTGTCCCCTGCTGCGTCAGTGGCAAGTCATTGCTAACCAATTTCCGGATTCCTTGTTATTGAGTCTGTAGGCAAACTCAACCAATGCCTCTCAGCTCAGTCCTTCAAGCCCTCCATGCAACAGCAGTATCACCTGGGAGCTTGTTCCAAAAGCAGATTCTCAGGTCCCACCCCCTCCCAGAGCTAATGAATCAGAATCTGCCTTTTAACAAGATCCCTGGCTATTTCACATGCACATTAAGCTTTGAGAAGCACTGCTCCAGCCAGCCACCCTGATCCATCAGAGTTGTCATGGCCAATGAAGTCAACCTACTCATAATCTCTGGTCTGTCTAAACTTCCCCATCCCTCGTGCCTTTTGAATGGACTTTCAAGGAAATGGCATAAATTCTGTCAGTGGGAGTGATTGGTCCTAAAAGGCCAACTCATGGGTTCCCTTTCCCGTTCCTTCCTGCAGTCCATGGTCCTCCTGCTTCAGAGTCAGCGTCAGTACATATTTGAGTATGACTCCTCCGACCGTCTCCACGCCGTCACCATGCCCAGCGTCGCCCGGCACAGCATGTCCACGCACACCTCCATTGGCTACATCCGCAACATTTACAACCCGCCGGAAAGCAACGCTTCGGTCATCTTTGACTACAGTGATGACGGCCGAATCCTGAAGACGTCCTTTTTGGGCACCGGGCGCCAGGTATTCTACAAGTATGGGAAACTCTCCAAGTTATCAGAGATTGTCTATGACAGTACCGCTGTCACGTTTGGGTACGATGAGACCACTGGTGTTTTGAAGATGGTCAACCTCCAAAGTGGGGGCTTCTCCTGCACCATCCGCTACAGGAAGATTGGCCCGCTCGTGGACAAGCAGATCTATAGGTTTTCTGAGGAAGGCATGGTCAATGCCAGGTTCGACTACACCTACCATGACAACAGCTTCCGGATTGCAAGCATTAAGCCCGTCATAAGTGAAACTCCCCTTCCTGTTGACCTCTACCGCTATGATGAGATTTCGGGCAAGGTGGAGCACTTTGGCAAGTTTGGAGTTATCTATTACGACATCAACCAAATCATTACCACCGCCGTGATGACCCTCAGCAAACACTTTGACACCCATGGGAGGATCAAGGAAGTGCAGTACGAGATGTTCAGGTCCCTCATGTACTGGATGACGGTGCAATATGACAGCATGGGGAGAGTGATCAAGAGGGAGCTAAAACTGGGGCCCTATGCCAACACCACCAAGTACACCTATGACTATGACGGGGATGGGCAGCTTCAGAGCGTGGCTGTCAATGACCGCCCGACCTGGCGCTACAGCTATGACCTCAACGGGAACCTTCACTTGCTGAACCCGGGCAATAGCGTGCGCCTTATGCCCTTGCGCTATGACCTACGGGACCGGATAACCAGACTTGGCGATGTGCAGTACAAAATTGACGATGACGGCTATCTGTGCCAGCGAGGGGCTGACATCTTCGAGTACAACTCCAAGGGCCTCCTGACGAGGGCCTACAACAAGGCCAGTGGGTGGAGCGTCCAATACCGCTACGACGGTGTGGGGCGGCGGGCTTCCTACAAGACCAACCTGGGCCACCATCTGCAATACTTCTACTCTGACCTCCACAACCCGACTCGCATCACCCATGTCTACAATCACTCCAATTCAGAGATAACCTCGCTCTACTATGACCTCCAAGGCCACCTCTTTGCCATGGAGAGCAGCAGCGGGGAGGAGTACTACGTTGCCTCGGATAACACAGGGACTCCCCTGGCTGTGTTCAGCATCAACGGTCTCATGATCAAACAGTTGCAATATACAGCCTACGGGGAGATTTATTATGACTCCAACCCGGACTTCCAGATGGTCATTGGCTTCCATGGGGGACTCTACGATCCCCTGACCAAACTGGTCCACTTCACTCAACGTGATTATGATGTGCTGGCTGGACGGTGGACCTCTCCGGACTACACCATGTGGAAGAACGTGGGCAGGGAACCAGCCCCCTTTAACCTGTACATGTTCAAGAGCAACAATCCTCTCAGCAATGAGCTGGATTTAAAGAACTATGTGACAGGTGAGGACACTGCTGCCTCAGTTGGGCAGCGGCTCCCTGTGGGGTGGTTGTCCTGGTACACCATTTGGGAACTTCAAAAGAAGGTCTTATGTCTTATACTAGGAGAATCTGGAGAACTGTAACCCCTAGGCTGTACAGTATGTAGGACAGTCAAGTGACAGCAGTATAGAGCAGTCACCAAGTGTGTTTGAAGATGTCCTGACATTTGCAAGTTTATTTAGTTGAAATAAGTTTTAGAAGAGCCTTTTTACCCCAACAGAGGAAAACTACCTTATGAAGAGGGAAAGAGAGGGACTCTAGTATCAGAACTATCTGGTTCCAATGTCCTTCTTGATTTATAAGCCAATGGACCATGGGCTACTTGGCCAATCTCTCTGAGCTGTAGTTTCCTTCTCTGTGAAAGGACACTCATAAAACCATCCCAGAGAGTGGCCTTGAAAAGCACATGAACTAATGTAGGTGAAGTCTAGTATTTGGCACTTAGACAGTGGATGTTTGCCAAAGGGAATCTGCTTGTGCTGTTAACATCATCGTTACTAGTGAAGCAGTGAGTTAGCCTAGGTAGAGAGATGACTAAAACCCAGTTCCCCACCTCACCCCCAGGCTGGTAGGACACACACACAAATAACCAATGATAACACAAAGCAGAATTAAGTCTGTGCTACCTTACAGGTACCTGTTATTTATTCAACAAGCATTTTTAGAGTGACCAGGCTAGTTTCTGGGGGATACAATGGTGAATGAGACAAGTACCCTTCTCTCAAAGGTGTGGTGTGTGTGTGTGTGTGTGTGTGTGTGTGTGTGTGTGTGTGACTTAAGATTTAAAATTTTTGATGTACTACAGAAGGGCCCCAAGGGTCAAACTGGGCCTGATGAAGGCGATCTTGGTTGGCAGAAATGGACTCAAGGCTCAAGAAGAACTATGAGCAACAGTGAGAAGGGCACAGGAAGCTTTGACAGGGTATGAAGAGAGAGACCAAAGAGGGTCTTCTCCACCTACCTGTCCATCCATCCATTCACCCATTCAACAAATATTTTCGTAGCATCTAACATATACTCAGAACAAGAAATGCAATGGAGAGCAAGTTAAAGTTCCTGACCTTAAGGAAGTAAGCAAGGAAATCTGGATGGATGGATGGATGGATGGATGGATGGATGGATGGAGATCCAAAGAGACCAACTTCCAGCAAAGAAGCCAAGGCCATCTCGCCTGTCCATGCATTATAGAGGAACAACATGGGGACCCCAAGTCTAAGACCCCCACGCTCCAAGAAACTTAACAGCTTTTGGCCATGGGCCAGAGAGGCATCAAGCCTAAGGGCTCCCCGACCTTCCCGTGACAAAGAGTAACTTGTCCATCCCCCAGATAGGAAAGGAAACAGCAGTTACCAGGAGCGCCCTGCGGCCCACCATGTCCCATGCTGCAGAGAGAAATAGTTCGACCTGAACGATCCACGTGTGGCTATGCCATGCCTCATAAACAAGTTCATTGAAGCCGAGCCGAGTACCACCCGCCCCCCCCAACAGAAGCAGTGGGTACCTTGTGAGCCCAGGAGCTATGGCCATGCCACGCTGGTTTCCCTCCCATGCTCCCCGCTGCACCTCGTCGGGAGGGACCCCCATGCTACTCTGCCAGGCTTCCTCTCTTCCCTGTGGCTTAGCCTCACTTCTGTCCCCCAGTTCACTGCAGTTTCAAATTAAAGCACCTCTGAGGAAAACACACACACATATGTATATAGTTTCAGATAATGATAAGTGCTATGAAGAGAAATAAAGTAGGTTAAGGGGTTCGAGAGCGATAGGCAGCGTCTACATGGCTGCTCACTGGGGCCTTTCCGAAAAGGTGGCGTGGGAGCAGGTGTTTAGAAATGGCAGGGAGGGGGCAGCAGGAGGAACAGTGTCCCAGACAGAGGAAACCGTGCGAACTGGGGGCCATAGGAGAAGACTTTCCCACCGCCCAGACCGTGCCTCCCTAGGCCCTGCTGGGCGCCGGGCACCTTAGGGGTGGATCAGCCAGAGGCACATTGGTGAAAGCCCTCAAAATGAGCTGAACAGCCTACAGCTGTCAAGGCAGAGTACACTCAACCTCACTGACCCCCTCAGCCATTTTAATGGTTCTTCTGAAAGTAGGGGGCGGGGGGCACCTTTTTGCTTTTACTGGCAGCTCAGGGGGCACACAGAATTCAGAGGACACCGGGAATAAACTGGGGTGGGGAAGACGAACCACCAGGAGCAGATAAGAACTGGCTGGCTCCTTCTGGGCCTGGTTTAGGGGAGGGAGTCGGTGCCTCTCAACACAAAGGATGGACCCCTTCCTTCAACCCAAGGGAGGGGAGAGAGAAAAAGCAGAAGGCTCTTGCTTCGGCCTCCTGAGTCTCAGGGAAATGGGGGGAAGCCAGTGCTTTGATGGCACTGACTGTGGGAAAGGAGAGAGGCGCTGGGTAGGACACAGGTCAGCTGGGAAAACTGCAGATACCAGATGGTAGCTCTGAGTGTCCTCTGAGTTGGAATCACTGCTGTATTGGGGTGGGGGTCCCCCGCTGTTCAGGGGGCTGAGGCCGGTCCTGGGCTGTGGGCTGCCTGGGTCCAGGAGGTTTTTGCCGTCTTCACTGGAAGGAGGGGTCGCTTCCTGGGTGCTGGGCTCAGGCCGAGAGCCGTCCATGGGCCCTTGGCCGGGCTTGGTCTCGCCATCCTCACCTCGTGGTAGGCTGGCTGCTGGGGCGGAGGACCTTCTGTGTCTGGGCCGGAAGCTGGGTGGGGGCACCCACTCATCTCCTAGTGGCTGGTCCCCCTCCAATGGTGCTGTCTCTTTAGGTTCTACCCTTTTGGTGCCCCTGAGGCTGCCGCTGGGCTGGGGTCCCTGGGCCTCGCCCAAAGCCAAGTCCATAGAGGAAGGTGGAGGAAGCCACCCTCTAGGCCGCCCCCAGGGTCTTCAGCTCGCTTCCCTTCGCTGCCTGTTTCCGCCAGCAGGGATGCTGTGGTACCTGTGCAAGGCAGATGGAGAATCGGTATCTGCGTGGCCTGGGGGGCAGGAGCGGCTGCCCTTCACTGGCACACAATGAGCGGGCAGTCTCTGCACCTTCTCTCCTCCCAGTCTCTCAGGGTTTCTTTCAGGGCTGCCTGGGGAAGGAGGCATCCTCCTGGGCGTCCTTCCTGTGGCTGGATCCGGAACCATTCAGACCTGGAACTGTTGTCTGGCAGCACCGGCCTGTCCCTCTGACTCCGGCTGGGGGCGCAGGGGTCCCCGAGGCTGCCGTTGCGGAAGATGGAGGGGCAGCTAGGGATGCGGGGGTCCCAGCAGCGGGAGCCCTAGGCAGGTCAGACCTCGCCGCCTGCTTTCTGTGGCTCCGGGGGCACTGGTTCCCCCAAGCGATCGCCCCAGAGGCGCGAAGTGGGCGAGTCGCCCCTGGGGGCCTCTGCCTCCCTCATCTCGGGAGTCCAGTACTGGCTGCTGATCCCGCGAGGCGAGGTCCGGTACCAGCCGTTCATGCCGTGGGGTCCAGTACTGGCCACTGCCCCGGCCCCTCCCGCTCCCCCCCCCCCCAGCTCACGAACCCGCCGCCCACCCACGTGCCCACCCACATGCGCGCTGCAGCTGCGGAGCCTTGCGCGCTGGCAAGGGGGCTCTCCTCGTTCCAGTGCTCCAGCGCGACTCCATAGATGGGAACTGAATCAGGTTGAACCAAGTCCAACAAAATTACATCCAGAAACTAGTATCAGAAAGAGTCTGACCTAAAAGGCGGTGTTAGAGAAGCCGCGTGGCTTGGGCTGATGGCTCCCGTCCGAGCTGGACAGGGAGCGGGGGAAGGGGGGGGGGGGGTGAGCAGGGCCAGGCGCCCGCCCACACCTGCTGCCCCGGCAAGGGGAGGAGGCCCCTGGAGCGGGGACCCCCGGGGGAACAGCACCTCGTCTCCAGTCTCCACTCTGCACAGGTGGGCGCATCTGGAACCCCATCTCAGTGAGCCTTCGTGTGCCCCTTAGGAGAGCGGCGGAGCGGTTGAACTTGCCGCTCGCCGTTTAAGCAGGAGAATAATTAAGACGTAGT
Source organism: Pipistrellus hanaki (assembly GCF_964339955.1). Lineage (NCBI taxonomy): Eukaryota > Metazoa > Chordata > Mammalia > Chiroptera > Vespertilionidae > Pipistrellus > Pipistrellus hanaki. The sequence goes on along the minus strand of NC_140507.1, from coordinate 7,097,127 downwards.
GGGGAGGAACCTCTCTCGTGCTCAAGAGCATCTTTGCTGTTTGGAAATAGCTCTCTGAGTGCAAGAGGCTGCTCCCGAGGCCTAGGAGGTTCTGTTTCCTCCCGGGAGTATGGCTCCCTGGCCGGGGGGGGGGGGGGGGGGGGGGGGGGAAGGGGGGGCAGGCTGTCAGCAGCTCCAAGACACCTGGGCTGGAGCAGAGGGGCAGCTGCCAGGAAGGGCAAGGAGGGCAGGAAAGATTCCTTTCCCACTCATGGCTCCAGATATGCAGCCTTTTTAGCAGTTGGATTTGTTTGTTTGTATGTTTTAATATTGTTAAAATATGTTTTTATTGGTTCTAGAGAAAGGGGGAGAGGGAGAAATAGAAACATTGATGAGAGAGTAACATCCCTCGGCTGCCTCCTGCACACCCGCTCCTAGACATCAAACCTGTTACCCCATCATGTGCCCTGACCGAGAATTGAACCGGTGACCACTGAGCCACATTGGCCGGGCTTAACAGTTCTTTTTTAAGATAATATATTGATGATTGTTATATCTGTGATTAAAAAGTTTTAGTAAAAAGACTAACAGGGAGACAGACCTCCCTCCCAATGTTAGCATCCCAGGAGACTCTCCAGTCCTGGACAAACCCGGACCAGAGCCCAGCCCAGAGCCTGGTCTGTCCTCAGGCTATTTCCTTCTGTTGGCAACACCTGAGCACACCGGTTCTGGCATTGCCCATCACTTGCTGCGTAGGTTGAACACACGTCTTAGCCTTTCTGAGCTTTCGGTTCTTCATCAGCACCATGGTGATGATGGCAGTTCTCCCCCATGGGAGTGTGAGAAGTAAATGAATTGTGACTTATAAAGCGCCTAGCCCAGCACGAAGGTGAATGCATGTTAGGAATACATTTGCTGTGCATGTGCAGCAATGAACTTGGACATGGGGACTTTGAAGAGTGGGGTCGCCACCTCTGCATCATTTTCTCGGGGGAGGACTCTCCAGCTCCACCCTGAAACAGACCCAAATTCCGCTCTGAGTGGCACGGGTTTGGCCAACCTGAAACCCCAACGAAGTTTGAGCCAAGTGAGCCTCCTCGGTGTCACCCGCCGTGAATTGCATTTCTCCCCCCCACCCCCACCCCTTGTCCTGAGTGGGTCTTTGGGTTTACAACCCCAGGCGCATGTGAGCATAGAGTCAGGTTCTGTGGGGTTTGATTTCCCTAGGTGAGGAGGAAGCACCACCTCCTCCTTCCCTCTCCCTCTCCTCCCACCTGTGCTTAACACCAAGCTGCAGTGCTGACAGCATGTTTGGGGGAGAGACTGTGCTTCCAGGTGTGTGGGAGAACCTGAGAAGAGGGAGGGAATGCGCTCGTAGGAGGGGCCGCATTGCCAGGTTGTTTAGGGAGCCCATCCCGTACCAATGAGCTCCCCGGGAGGAGGGATGTGGCCTGTTGGAATGTGACTCCTGCGGGGGAGAACGGGGTGAGCAGAGCAAGGAGACGTGGGATTGCTGGGGGTGGGGGCAGGTGGTAAATGTGGTGGTTGGGGTTGGCCCTATTGGAAAGGCAGCATCGGAGAAGACTCTGAAAGATGAGAGCCTGGGGAGACTTTTCAGGACGTGCACTCCAGGCGCTGAGATGAGTGTGCACCAGGCATGATGGAGCAATAGCAGAGGCTGGAGCTGAGGGAGCCGAGGGGAGAAGGTGAAGTCAGAGAGACCTCGGGCAAGGGTTCTTAGAGACCATCAGGAGGACTTAGGCTTTTTCGTGGAGAGAAATGGGGAGGGGCATGGCATGTTCACCCCGGAGGAATGACAGAGCCTGCTCCATGTTTGAAGGCTCCTTCAGGCTGCTGTGCTGATCAGGCATGTGGGGTCCAAGGTGGGAGGCCAGCTAGAAGTCCTCCTGGGAGAGTCCGAACCATTCAGTGGGGGGCAGGACCCAGGGGCAGGAGGTTTGATTCCCAATGCAAGAGACTGGAGCTTGCCCTCTAGCGGGAGAAGGGCAGTCTCACTCTGAGTGCACAGGGCTCTCTTTGGGGCTCTCTTTGAAGAGCAGACACCTGAGCCAAGGAGCTCGGGAGCCAGAGGACTCTGCGTTCCATGCACTCGCAGACCCTCCTTTCCTTCCATCGCGAGCCAAAGCAGGGCAGCACCCCACCCGGATGTCCTGTGCAAAGTTCATGATCATCGCTTGCCCATCCAGCTGATCACTCTATCTCTAGCTGCTCAACACACCCACTGGCCTGTCTTCAATGTTCCCTTAAATACATGCCCAAAAGAATGGGAGGATGGCCAAGACCGGTTTGGCTCAATGGATAGAGCGTCGGCTTGGGGACTGAAAGGTCCCAGGTTCGATTCCGGTCAAGGGCATGTACCTTGGTTGCGGGCATATCCCCAGTGGGGGGGATGCAAGGGGCAGCTGATTGATGACTCTCTCTCATCGATGTTTCTAACTCTCTATCTCTCTCCCTTCCTCTCTATACAAAATCAATAATATATATATATAAAGAATGGGAGGATGACTAGGTGGAGCCATCCACATGCCAGGCACAGTGATAAGCCCTTCCCATGGGTTTTCTCCTTCAGCCCTCACAACCACCCAACGAGATTGGTATAGGGGTTATCCCACATGATATCTGAGGAGCCTGAGTGCAGAGAAAGGGCAGGAGCTTATCCAAGGTCACACAGCGAGGGCATTTGAAACTAGATCTACCTCACTCCAACACTGGTCTTCTAAGTCACCACGTGGGGGGTTCACCACTGACGAAGTGTGGGAGGACATCTTTCTCGAACCCACGCAAAGTAGCTCTGGGCCTGAACCAGGGGACCTTCCCAGGCTCCTGTCTGCCTCTCCTGTTGGATTCACACCCACCCATCCATTTTCTTTGGTTCTCTTCCCAACATCCTCCACGGCCTCCCGCCCACGATGATTTCAGAAGCCCTTGTTTTTGTTTCCACCCTAGATGTGAAGAGCTGGCTTGTGATGTTCGGATTTCAGCTCAGCAACATAATCCCTGGCTTCCCGAGAGCCAAAATGTATTTCGTGCCACCTCCCTATGAGCTGTCAGAGAGTCAAGCCAGCGAGAATGGACAGGTAAGGGGGAGTTCCTGCCAAGAACACGAAGGACTGTCATCGTTTCCTTTTGCAAACAGAACTGCATAGGAGCCAAGGGTACGTGGGCAGAGGGGGGACACCGGAGCTGGGTATAAAAGATGCATGAATCGCGATGACTTTCCAGGAAAGCCAGAGTCGATGCTGTCACCGGGCTGGCATAGCACGCATTTCTTCAGCACCTCGATTATGGCCTTAATTGTGGTATCATGATCTGTTCAGTACATACCCTTGAGTTACTCCTTGATTAACAACAGCACAGAAATCTAGCATCCACCTACCGTCTGCATTGCCTGTAATATCGTAAACCTTTCGGCTTTTATGGGGCGTTGTAAAACGATGCTTTGCCGTTTCTGTCCCATTAAAGCATATTTTTATGCCCCACATAAAACGTCAAGCTTTTATGGCCCAAACGTATACAGATTGAGTTTTCAGTACAGAATCTGTCCTTGGTCCTCCCGATGATGACTGAATGGTGGTCATTTTCCATGTGGGTGCAGCTCCGAGCTCCGCCACCATGGGGTGGGTTGGGTGGGCAGCAGTGTCCAAGAGCCCCCGCCACGGAACCGGCGCTCAGCACCATCAAGGCCTGGAAGGTCCTAGCTGCTCTGGAGAGCTGTCCGGACTGTGTAACGAGAGCGATGAGGAGGAGCCACTGGGTAATTGAGAACAGCCTTCTCTCCATCCGCCCACTCAGGGACTACTCAGCAGATGAATAGCCATCATTTCTCTCATTTATCGAAGTGCCATTACCTCCCAAACACAGCCTCTCCCATTATCCCAGCCTGTCCCCCAACCACCAATGGAGACAAGTTGTAATTTGTGAGTGGAGAACGGAAGGCCGCGGCAATTTCCTCCCTCTGTGGAGCCGGGGGGGGGGGGGGGGAGGGGGGGATCCAAGGCAAATGACTCCGAGCCGGGGGACCGTCCCTCTGGCCCACGAAGCCAGGTGCACTCAGACATTCATGTGCTCACAAACCACCTAGCCCAGTGGTTGGCAAACTCATTAGTCAACAGAGCCAAATAGCAACAGTAGGACGATTGAAATTCCTTTTGAGAGCCACATTTTTTAAACTTAAACTTCTTCTAATGCTACTTCTTCAAAATAGACTTGCCTAGGCTGTGATATTTTGTGGAAGAGGCACATTCAATGGGGCCATAGAGCCAGCCACATGTGGCTTGTGAGCCGCAGTTTGCTGACCACAGATCTAGGGTGTCTGGTTAGAATGTGGCTCCTGAGTGAGGTCTGAGATTTCTGTTGTGTGTTTTTTTCTACCAGGGCGGGCCCAGAGGTTTCCCTGCTCCCAGCCCTACTTTGAGTAGCAAGGTCTTAACCTAAGGAAGGTCATGAATATCCAGGACATTGGCCTCAAAAAAAAATCTCAGTCACAGCAGCCAGGTTCCCAGCTGCTCAAACACACCCCCCGCCCTTCAGGCCAGGACACTCCGGGGTGTGAAGTGGGCAAGGCAGCTGCCAAGCCATCGGAATGCAGCCACCCTCTTCCTCCTCCAAGGAACAGTCCAGGCGAGTGGGCAGGCCTGGGTGCGGATGCCAGCAAGGTGGCAAACCCCCATACTATCGTTTCAGTTAGGGGAACAGTTCCAGCAGTCAGGCCACACCCCCCTAGCCCTGGAACCGCCATCCTGTCCCAGTCTCCAAAGGTAAGCTTTGCCCGGCCAGTGTGGCTCAGTTGGTTGAGCTTTGTCTTATGCACCTGGAGGTCACCTGTTTGATTCCCAGTCAGGGCACATGCCGTGGTTGTGGACTCGTTCCCCAATAGGGGGCATGCAGGAGGAAGCTGATCGATGTTGATGTTTCCCGTTCTCTCTCCCTCTCCCTTCCTCTCTCTGAAATCAAGAAAAACATATGGCCGAAACTGGTTTGGCTCAGTAGATAGAGCAACAGCCTGCGGACTGAAAGGTCCTAGGTTCGATTCCGGTCAAGGGCATGTACCTTGGTTGCGGGCATATCCCCAGTAGGAGGTGTGCAGGAGGCAGCTGATCGATGTTTCTAACTTTCTATCCCTCTCTCTTCCTCTCTGTAAAAACTCAAACTATATTTTTAAAAAAAAAAAAAAAAAGAAAGAAAAGAAAGAAAGAAAACATGTTTTCAGAACAGTCAGTGCATGTCATCAAAGACGCAAGCCTCGCCAAAACCGGTTTGGCTCAGTTGATGGAGCATCGGCCTGTGGACTGAGGGGTCCCGGGTTCGATTCCGGTCAAGGGCATGTGCCTTGGTTGTGGGCACATCTCTGGTGGGAGGTGATTGATGACTCTCTCTCATTGATGTGTCTGGCTCTCTGTCTCTCTTCCTTCCTTCCTTCCTCTCTGTAAAAAATCAATAAAATATATTTAAAAAAAAAAAAAAAAAAAAAAAAAAGACGCAAGCCTCAGGCTTGCAGGGAGGCCAAGCTTTTCCCTTGCTGACCCTTCTGTGCCGAACTTCCCGGCCCGTGCCAACCGTCTCAGCTCTCGTGTTTTCTCCCGCCCGCAGCTCATCACCGGGGTCCAGCAGACGACGGAGAGGCACAACCAGGCCTTCCTGGCCCTAGAAGGGCAGGTCATCACGAAGAAGCTGCACTCCAGCATCCGCGAGAAAGCCGGCCACTGGTTCGCCACCACCACGCCCATCATCGGCAAGGGCGTCATGTTCGCCATCAAAGAAGGGCGGGTGAGCACGGGCGTGTCCAGCATCGCCAGCGAGGACAGCCGCAAGGTGGCGTCCGTGCTGAACAACGCCTACTACCTGGACAAGATGCACTACAGCATCGAGGGCAAGGACACCCACTACTTCGTGAAGATCGGCGCGGCCGACGGCGACCTGCTCACGCTGGGCACCACCATCGGCCGCAAGGTGCTGGAGAGCGGCGTGAACGTGACCGTGTCGCAGCCCACACTGCTGGTCAACGGCAGGACTCGAAGGTTCACCAACGTCGAGTTCCAGTACAACACGCTGCTGCTCAGCATCCGCTACGGCCTCACCCCCGACACCCTGGATGAAGAGAAGGCCCGCGTGCTGGACCAGGCCCGGCAGAGGGCCCTGGGCACCGCCTGGGCCAAGGAGCAGCAGAGGGCCCGGGACGGGCGCGAGGGCAGCCGCCTGTGGACTGAGGGCGAGCGGCAGCAGCTCCTGAGCGCGGGCCGCGTGCAGGGCTACGAGGGCTACTACGTGCTCCCCGTGGAGCAGTACCCGGAGCTGGCAGACTGTAGCAGCAACATCCAGTTCCTAAGACAGAACGAGATGGGAAAGAGGTAACACGATCGCCGGCTGCCATCCCGTGTCCGGATGGCTGGGCGGGAGTAAGTGTCCTCTCCTCTCCTAAGGAGACGAAGACCTACCAGGGGGACGGAGGCCGGGCTGCTTTGGGGACCGGTGGCAAGCAGGCTCACATTTTTTGAGCCCCGATGCTGCTGGCCAAGCGACACGTCCCACCTCCCAAAGCAGACTAAAGCCCGGCTGACAATTTCCGAGAGAAAGGAAAACAACCAACGACAACAACACACACAACAAACGAATGAATGGATGAGCGAACGAACACACACAACGTTCCGAGTTCCCCTAACATACGGCCCGCTTGTTCTGGGTCTGTCTACACAGGAAAGAGACACGAAATGTCCAAAAGGAACAAAAGAGAACACACACACACACACACACACACACGCCAATAAAACGGAAAAGCAAAGCAAACACACGTCTGAGAAACAAAGAGATGAAGGCGAGCAGGCCTCCCGTGCTATTACCTCACTGACTCACAGGTGAGCGACGCCGAGATGGCATCCCCGGACCCAGGACCACCGGCCGAGGAGACCCCATCAGACTGCTTGATGGACAAGCTACTTTACCGGCGTTTTTTCGTTTCAATACAGGTGCATTTAAAACACGACTTGGGGGGCGATTTGTGTGTAGCGACTGGGGGGGGGGCATACACGTGAAAGAGTGAGCACTGGAAATACTTTTTAAAGAAAAATTTAAAAAAAAAAATAAAATAAAAACATGAGGGGGAGGGGGAGCAGAAAAAGGAGATTCCTTAATCCAACGTCAAAGCGAATCAATACCTACCGTTCAGCTCTTAACGCTCAGGCCCCGGCACAGCGGGGCCTGAGCCAGCCTATGGGAGCGCAGAGCATACCCTCGAATTCAGAACGGCGGCTCTGGCCCCCACAGACGAATCTCATCCTCCTTTGTCTTTGAAGATTCCATTGTGGACAGTAATCCGCAGTTACAGGGTGTAGTCCGTCTAGATTCCGTAGTTCGTGGGTTATCAGTTGCAGTAGAGGTGTGGCATCGTGACACTCTTTTGCTAACGGGCACCACTTCCAGATCACCCTGTACATACCTGAGCCTCGAGGCACAATCACTGTTTCCGATTTAAAATTCTTAGTGTGTTTGTTTGGTCCAGAAACTGAGACAATCACATGACAGTCACCACGAGGAGAGAAAAAAAGAAAAGAAAAAAAAAAAAACTAAAAAAAAAAAAAAGAAAAGAAAACCCATCAAAAAAAAAAAATAACAACAAACAAAAATGAGTTTTAAAAAAAACACACAAAAAATGTCTAATAAGAACTTTGGTACAGGAACTTTTTTGTAATATACATGTATGAATTGTTCATCGAGTTTTTATATTAATTTTAATTTGCTGCTAAGCAAAGACTAGGGACAGGCAAAGATAATTTATGGCAAAGTGTTTAAATGGTTTATACATAAATAAAGTCTCTAAAACTCCTGTGGACACTGGTCTTCTGTGGAAATGCTTTGAGGCGAGGACACGGTGAAAAGCTGCTGGAGAAAGGGGGACGCGCTGGTAGGGTGAGGTTCTGGAGGGGCCTTTGCTGGAGGCATCTCAGCGCCCCCAAACTGCTCTCCATTCTAGACTGTCTCTCCTTACACCTGCAGCCCCCTCATGAAACAGGTGGGCTAGAGAGCCTGGGTGGGACCCACGGGAAGTGAGGACCCCCAGACCCACCCAGGCTAAATGGGTCCCTGCAGGCCCCCTGGAAAGTCAGGGTTCTCCCTGCTAACTCTGAGAACACCTTCACACTTTGGGAGACATGCATGTGTTTATATGGTTCTGTGTGTGAGTGTGTGTGTGTGTGTGTGTGTGTGTGTGTGTGAAGCATGTCTAACTTGTGGCCCACGGGCTGCCTGCCTCATTTATTTGGCCCGTGTTAGCCTTTGAGTTTGACATGCTTGGTGTACTATGTGTTTGTATTTTCTTCCAGATTAGGTCAATTTGCTTCCAAATGTGCACTCTTAGGACAACCCAAGTAAGAAGAGGATTGAGGATTTAGGATTTAGATGAATTTTTGTGCACCAATCCTAGTTAGATGATCATTCAGAGATAATATTTATAGGTGCCGAGAGCAGTGCTAAGTGCCCTGCACACAGTACTTTCACTTAATCCTCACCTTTTATTCACTCACCATCATCCTACTGAGCTGGCCAGGCCCCAGGTCCCGTGCTCCGTTGTGGAGACAGACGAGGTGAATACACATAAACAGGGGTCCTCACCTCTTGCAACTCATGGTGAGGGTTGCAGAGAGACAACAGTCAAACAATGACACGAGGAAGTGAAGGAAATGACAGGGGTGTTCGTGCCGAAAGGGACAGCCTGATAGAGCTGGGGATGCACGTGACTGGGGATGTAACCTAGCCTGGGAATGCCACACAAGTTGCTGAGGTCTGAACGTGAAGTAGGAGGTGGCCAGGGGAAGAGGAGGACATGGGTTCCAGACCGACCGGGCAGCGGCATATACAAAGGGCCCGAGGTGAGACTGTCGGCTGGGCAGGTTGACACAGGACAGAAGATACAAAGATTGGAGGCTGCATTTTTTCAAACGAAACACAAGAGGGAGCCATTTTCATTTCACCAACAAGTGCTCTAGTGCTGGGAGGACAGGCAGGGGAGCCACCTGGTCATCTGGGTGAGAGGAAGGAATAGGCTGCTGGCCACTCACCCCAGGTGAAGGCCCTCTGGATGGCAGAGGAAGAAATGGGAGTGAACTTAGCGGACAGATTGCAAAGCCTTCACTGCGCAGGTGAGGGAACCGGCCAGTCATCCCCTAGCTGGGAAGTGGTGGAATCAGGTTCAAAGTGGATTTCAAAACCTCTCCAGGGCCCTAATCGGTTTGGCTCAGTGGATAGAGCGTCGGCCTGCGGACTGAAGGATCCTGGGTTCGGTTCCAGTCAAGGGCATGTGCCTCGGTTGCAGGGACATATCTAGTGGGGGCGGGGGGGGGGGGAGGCAGGAGGCAGTTGATCGATGTTTCTAACTCTCTATGCCTCTCCCTTCCTCTCTGATTTTTTATTTTAAAAAATCAATAAAATATTTTTTTTTTAAACACCTTTTCAGGGCAGTCTCTCACCCCGAGCCCCTAAGTCATGCTGCCTCCCGGCCATCTCGCCAGGCGGGTGTTTCGGGTGGAAGGAAAGGGGGAGAGAGGCTTATGCGCCCTGTCAGCATCACCAACAGGCCCCGCAAACCCGGGCCTGGGCCTGTTCCAGAGACTTCCTCTGTGGAAGCACACGCAAACCCTGTACCCAACTGTGGAGGGTTCGGGCCGTTATCCTTCAGGGAAGAAGCCGGAGGGAGGCAGGAAACAGCTGCTCCGTGTGCTCGGGCCCAGCCGCCTTGTTCAACCTGGCGGGCATCAGGACCACGTGGGCGTGACCCCACAGAACAGCCTCCAGATCGAGTCCTGGTTTCGTAGAAGCTACAGGGGGCACTGACAGCCGTGTCCTGTCTCCCGGGGGTACATGCAGCTATGGGGCCCAGCGAGGCAGGGAGCTGATCTCAGGCAAGAAGCCAGGGGGGCAGCCGGCCGAGCCCCACGTTCAGGCAGGAAGACCGAGAGGGCTGGACACCTAGCGAGGCTGGCACAGGATCATGTCGCCCGGATTTTTTTTTTTAAATATATTTTATTGATTTTTTACAGAGAGGAAGAGAGAGGGATAGAGTTAGAAACATCGATGAGAGAAAATCATTGATCAGCTGCCTCTTGCACACCTCCCGCTTGGGATGTGCCCGCAACCAAGGTACATGCCCTTGATCGGAATCGAACCTGGGGCCTTTCAGTCCGCAGGCCAACGCTCTATCCACTGAGCCAAACCGGTTTAGGTGTCACCCAGATTTTACTGGAACCTGAAACCCTCTCCTGAGCCAACCATGTCTGAGTGATCTGTGGGTGAGCCCCGGAGGGAATGTCTGGCCGCTTCCAGGAGTATTTGCACACTGACATAGAATTCTAGAAGGTGGCACAGGGAACAAGACAGGGGACAGGTGCCCTTGGATGGCAGCCCACCTGGGAACAGGCTGTCACTTGACTCTCTGAACAGGGGGACCTGGGCAGGTCCCAGTGTATCCATTAGGCTAAGTAGCAGCAGCCGCTTTGCAAGACAGACCCAACGTTAACAGACAACCAATTGAACCCTCGTTCATCTGTGGCCTTCGGCGGGTCAGCGATGGGACTTGGTTACTGTGCTCAGTTGCCCAAGATCCCAGCTCCTCCCATTGGTGGCTTGGCCTCCTTCTCGGTGGCCCTCTGGATCTTGGATGTCCTCTCCATCCTGCTGGGGTTGATGGGAAAGAGACGCAAGGTCACATGTGTAATGATTTCTAATGGCCCCACCTGGGAAAGGCGCACATCTCTTCCCCCCGCCCCCCCGCCCCGCGCACACTCCGTAGGGTTGTGGGTACTGGAACCCCAGTGCCTCCACGAGAGACTAGAAAATGGAGCCAGACTCTGAGCCCAGGCCGGGGAGAAGACGATGCTGGCGAGGCCAAGCAGTCTGCACACAACGCAGCATCCGCGAGCCTCAGTTTCCCCCGGGGAGGCCTGGCAGACAGAGCTGCTGGGATGGTCAAATGAAACACTGCCTCTATCGTTGGCACAGGTAAGTACTCAGACGTGGTGCGATTTTTTTTTTTTTTTTTTGTATGAATTAGTGCTTTATTCCTTTTTTGTTTTTTGTTTGTTTTTTATTGTCTAAAGTTTTACACTTGTCTTTTTTTTCCCCCCATGCTGGGTTTTATTATTATTACACTAGAGGTCTGGTGTATGACTATCATAAACTTAAGTGGGGTGGTGTTCTCCTCAGCCCGGCCTGCGCCCTCTTGTAGTCTGGGACCCCTCAGGATGTCCACTCGCTGGCAGTCAGACATCCCCCGAGGGGTCCTTAGTGCTGCAGGGAGGGCGGGCAGGAGAGGCTCTCTCCCCACCCCCACTGTGCTTGCCAGCCCTGAGCCCGGCTCAGCCAGAAGCCAGGCTCGCTCCTCCTTAGTGCTGCCGTGGGAGCACACTGACCACCTGGGGGTAGCTCCTGCATTGACCGTCTGCCCCCTGGTGGTCAGTGTGCGTCATAGCGACTGGTCGTTCTGCTGTTTGGTCAATTTGCATATTGGGGTTTTATTATATAGGATCTTTGCAGATGTTCTAAACATGGAAACTGAGGCATGGCCTGTTCATCACGGGGCGGGCATTTTCATCCAGGGTGTGGGGAGGCTGCCACCCCAGATACCGCCCCAGGGAGGTGACCAGGCACTCTCAGCGTGAGGCCCTTGCTCATGGCCTCAGGACCTCTCCGAAGGGGTGACTTTGGAGGGTTGGGTGTCTCAGTACCATGAAGACTGGCATCTGAGCAGGACACCCGTGGGGGCACAGTCCCCAAGCCCAACGTTGTCCCAGGCACTGTCAGAATCAGGGGATGCACAGGTAAGTAAAACATGGTCCAAAAGCTCTCCATCTAAAGCCGTGGTCGGCAAACTGCAGCTCGCGAGCCACATGCGGCTCTTGGGCCCCTTGATTGTGGCTCTTCCACAAAATACTACGGCCTGGGTGAGTCTGTTTTGAAGAAGTGGCATTAGAAGAAGTTTAAGTTTTAAAAATGTGGCTCTCAAAAGACATTTCAATCGTTGTCCTGTTGCTATTTGGCTCTGCGTACTCATGAGTTTACCGACCACTGGTCTAAAGTATGAAACAAGCTCACAAGCCAATCAGTAGGCTAAACACTGGCACAGAAGAGATGCTGAGCCCAGAGGAGAGGCCAGAGGTCTCTCCCGAGCACTGCAGTGAGGGGCTCTGGGTGGGAGAACCCCAGGTAGGGGTGGGGAGGGCACCAGGGGCCCAGAGGGGAGCGGGTGTGGCAGGAGGGAGACACGCAGAGCAATGGCTGTGCAAGAGGTCCCTGGTGGCCTATGAGAAACACCTGGGAGCTTCCTATACTCGGCCACGACCTCCAGGTCCCGGGCAATTAGATGAGAATGTCCACAGGTGTGGCCTGGGCACCGGCGGGCCCGAGCCTCCCAGGTGGCCTGCGTGTGCTGGACTGCACCCCACCCCGGAGGCACGTGACCTCAGACAGGCCGGGCAAAGAGGACGAGGCAGGAATGAAACCAGGCCCCGACGCTGGACATTCTCCTGCCGGCCACGCGGAGCCTAAAGGTTCTCCTAACTGCGGAGAAATCCAACTGGCAAGTCCTTTGATTGGCAAAGGGGGAGGGAGGAGCCGGGGTTAGCAAACACAGAGCTGGGAGGCTGCCGAGGTGGGAGGGCAGAGGGGGAGCGCCTCACACAGGGCCAGTGTGGGACGGGGTGGGGACAGTGTCTGTACGGCCTGGATCACCCAGGGCAGGATCTGGGGGCTCTCTTCAGGGTAAGCCTCGTTGTGCCAAAGCTGCTTCTTCCCCGCCGCACCTGGGAGAAGAGGAGCTTTTAGGAGAGGGTTTAAGAAGTCTAGCTGAGCCCGGCCGGTGTGGCTCTGTGGTTGAGCATCGACTTATGAACCAGGAGGTCAGGGTTCGATTCCCGGTCAGAGCACATGTCTGAGTTGCAGGTTCAGTCCCCAGTGTGAGATGTGCAGGAGGCAGCTGATCAATGATTCTCTCATCATTGATGTTTCTCTCTCTCTCTCTCTCCCTCCCTCTCTCTCTCCCTCCCTCCCTCTCTCCCTTCCTCTCTGAAGTCAATAAAATATATTTTTTTAAAAGAAGTCTGGCTGAGCACTAGCTGGTTTGCTCAGTGGATAGAGTGTCGGCCGGCAGACTGAAGGGCCCCAGGTTTGATCTGGTCAAGGGCATGTACCTCAGTTGTAAGCTCAATCCCTGGCCCCGGTCAGGGTGTGTGCAGGAGGCATACAGTCCATGTGACTCTCTCATATTGATGTTTCTCTCACTTTAACTCTCCCCCTCCCTTCCACTTTCTCTAAAAATCAATGGGAAAATATCCTCAGGCCCAGCTGGCGTGGCTTAGAGCGTTGACCTATGAACAAGGAAAACACGGTTTGATTCCCAGTCAGGGCACGTTTCCAGATTGTGGGCTCCATCCTCAGTGTGAGGATTTCAGGAGGCAGCTGATCAATGATTCTCTCTCATCATTGATGTTTCTATCTCTCTCTCCCTCCCCCGTTCCTCTCTGGAATCAATAAAAATAATATTTTTTAAAGAAGAAAAGAAAAATATCCTCGGATGAGGATTAGCAACAACAACAAAAAGTCTAGCTGAGGCTTACCTTCAGGGGTCCTCGGGGGGCCTGAGTCAGGACTTCCCAACAAGCTTCTGGCCTACGGTGCCTACACCCAAGCCCCTGAGGCTCCTGGGCAGCCCGAACCCTCCCTCCAAGGCCCAGAACTGGCACTCTGGGTGTGAGGCAGCCCTTGAAAAGCCAGCTCTAGGCGGGATCTCTTCCCAGAGACTGACTTCCATCTATTCCCAAAGCTCCCTGCTTCCCCAGCCTTGGCGTTCTCTTGGTAAATGGTAAGTTTTCAGTTGGGCCACTAGGTGGCAGCCTTTCCCGTAAAAATCTGGGCGCGGCAGGCCGGTGTGGGGAAGGTGATAGGCAGCTAAATAGATTGAGAAGCGAGAGTTCACAGAGCCTCTCCCCTCCCCCCCTTCACCCAGATGCCTGCCTGCCTGCCTGCCTGCCTGGCGGGGACACCTACAGTGGCTCCAGACTTCACCGAATGTCCTCTGGGGAGGGAGGGTTCCCTCAGTTGAGAGCCCCTGCTCCTCCCTCGCTTCCCCCAACCCACCCAGACCCCAGCCCTCGGAAGTGAGAGGCCTGTACAAAGTTACACAGCTCACCCCCTAAGGAGGCATTCAGCAGTACTGGGGTGCCCACCCCGATTCTGCCCCTCTTCCAGGGCCCACCACCCAAGAACTACCCCAGTTCATGAGAACTGACTGCTCTCCACCCGCCCTCCAGACCCCCCTCTGCCCCAGACCTCCAGGCAGAGACACTGAGCGTCTGAGGACAGAGCGGCTGCCATCTGTCCAGTGGGGGCAGCCCACAGTGTGTGACAGTGAGTGTCAGAGCAACCCACATGAGAAATGACAACGGTGAGGAGGCTCAGGGCCTTCCCCTTGGGCTTGGGGGGAGGAGGCTAGGGCCTGAGATGAGAGGGCAATGTCCCATCTCCTCCCTCCTGTCCTGTCCTGTCCTGTCCTATCCTGTGCTAAGCCCTCACCCTGGTGTTCTCAGCCATAGCAGGGATGTCTACCCCGTGGAAATATGCTGCCCAAGCCAGGTCACACGGCTCCCAGGGGAAGCCACACCCAGCCACTGGGCCACAGACACAGGCGCACAGAGCCTGCTGCTCGCCTGCATGAGTGACTTCTGAAGTGGTCCCAGTTCCTGGGCGGGCAGGGAGGTCTCCTGAGACCGTCCCAGCCAACGTCCCCTCCTGCGTCCGCCACCTCCACCCCCTAAGGTGGTGTCCCTGACACAGGCTCTAAGGACAGCCCAGAGTCTTGTCCCAGGAACTCAGCTGAGAACCCCCCCCCCCCCCACTACCCAGCCCCTGGAAAAGGGGACCATGCACAGGGCAACTGAGGCCGGAGATGGTGCAGAGACCCTGCTCGGGAGGCCAACAACCACCCCGCGAGCTCTTTACCGGGCCTGGGAGACGCAGGCCGCAGAGAGCGAGGCAGGGGTGTCCTTGGAAGAAGGCCAGCACAGCGCGTGGGGCTGGGGAGGGTTAAGCAGTATATGTGGAGTGGGGGACTAGGAAGAGAAGCATGACGAGTGTGTGTGTGTGTGTGTGTGTGTGTGTGTGTGTGTGTTGTGTGCGCGCGTGCTCGCTGATGTTTGTATTCCAAGCAGCATCCCTGTTGAAGGGGAGACTAAAGAATGTCCCCTGCGTGTTGGGCTTAGCAACACACGGTACTTCTGTGGCAAGAGCCACCTGCTCTGCTGGCGGCTGCCCAGAGAGCAGTCTGAGCGTGCAGACGCACACCCCTCCCTGCTCCAGGCACAAAACACCTGCATCCAGAACACACGCCCGCATCCCACGTCCTGGAGCTCCACTAGGGATGGCGAGGGGTGGGCCCAGGGCACTGCAAGGGAGGAAGCTCAAGAGCCAGCCTGCAGCCCGGTCACCAGCCTCTGCATTCTGCACCCCCACCCCCACCCCCGGAGCTCACAGAGCACCTTCCTTCACCCCTCGAGGCCTCACTGGGCTCACTGTTTTCCATCTTTCTGGCTGCGGAGCTCCATTTGTGATGTGAGCCCCGCTCACGCTTCCCCGGGGGATGCCTCCCAGATGGAGACCACGCCACCACCTGGAGCAGGGAGTTCCTGCCCCCCTGCCCGCGGGAGGGCTCTGCTGCACAAACCCAGGCCGTGGACTGTGCCCCTGGGATGGGATTTGCCTCCCACCTGCCCCGAGAATTCCCATGCCCAGTCTAGCACGCCGAAGGCACACCTCTGAACCTTGCCCCTCCGGGGAGGGCGGGAAGGGGGAGCCACGTTACTTGTTAACTTGCTGATTGGACATCCGTCTCTCTCAGCTCTGGAGCTGAGCGTGGGCACCGCGGAGAGGAGGGCTCCAGAGAGAAGGGCTCCCGGTCCTCATGCCCTAGAATGCCAGCGATACCAACCTCCGTTCAGATGGACCTAGAGCTTGACCAAGCCCTCAGGTGCAAGCTCTCATGCGCAGGTGCAATCTTCACTATTTCCTTTGCAGGGAGGGAAGTGATGTTATACCGGCCACTCTGCAGCCTGGGTTTGAATGTCAGGCAAGTCTGGGTCTGGATCTACAGGGTTAGATATGTTTATTGAGGCTGGAATGAGTTCTGGTTGCAGGAAGTGCCACCTCAGACCCCAGGAGACTGAGATCAGGGAAGGGCCACGGGTCCCCCTCAATTCCACGCAGGCACCTCCCAGGAGATTTCGGTCCGGAGGCGGGACCATGGGTGGACATCGGAGGGACTGCAAGCCACCGCAGCTGAGCTCCTGCAGGGACATCAGGGAGCTGTCTGGATGGGTGGACCAGAGAGAGTCCAAACTCTGGACCAGGCCACAGTTGTGACCCAAAGTCATACCCACATCCATCTTCCTTTCCCCAGATTTGAAATATGCTAGGCAGGTTTCTCGCCCGTCTTTTTGGACTGTGTTTTCTGTACCTCTGCTATTCACATGTTAAGCTCTATGGGACACCTTTGGGGCTCAGGCATATGGCTCATCCAGAAAGAGACGGGTGTGTGCTGGGCTTCTCGGTGATAAAGCTGCTCCGAGCCCAACATCAGAAGCTCAGAGGATGGAAGTCAGGAGAGCACTCTAAGCAATGCCGTGAGGCCTCAGGCACCAGCAGCTGCTGAAGTGCAGGCAGCATTGATGGAAGCGTGTGTGTTCCACCATAGAAACCATGCTCCCAGAGATGAGTGTTGAATGAAATATAAAATATGGGCCTGGCTGGCGTGGCTCAGTGGTTGGGCATCAACCTATGAACCAGGAGGTCACAGTTTAATTCCCAGTCAGGCCACATGCCTGGGTTGTGGGGCTCAATCCCCAGTTGGGCATGTGCAGGAGGCAGCAGATCAATGATTCTTTCTCATCGTTGATATTTCTCTCTCTCCCTCTTCTTTTCCTTTGAAATCAATAGAAACATTAAAAAAAAAAAAGAAAGAAAGAAAAAAAAGAAAAAGAAATATGACATGCATACCCTTCTCATTACCATGGACCAGTTGTTCACCTTTTGTTAAAAATATATATTTTATTGATTTTTAGAGAAAGGAAGGGAGAGGGATAGAGAGTTAGAAACTTCAATGAAAGAGAAATATCGAGTGCCCGCAACCTAGGTACTTGCCCTTGACCGGAATCGAACCTGGGACTCTTCAGCCTGCAGGCCGAGGCTCTATCCACTGAGCCAAACCATTGGTCACCTTTGTGCCACATTTGAGTTCTGTCCCGCCCCACCCTGCTTCTGAAAAGCCCCAGTAGTGACTGCGCCATTTGGAAGTATGTGGACATCAGGATGCTTGTAGCTCCCAAGAACCGGAGGGATCGCCTCCGGGACGGGGACACGCTGATCCTCCACACCAGGGGTCCTCAAACTTTTTAAAGTGGGGGCCAGATCACAGTCCCTCAGAGAGCTGGAGGGCCGGACTATATGAACTACTAATTCCTACTGTAACACCTCGGCTGCGCTCACTGCCCAAAAAACCTGGAGGGCCGGATCAGACTCCTCTGTGGGCCGCATGTGGCCCGCGGGCCATAGTTTGAAGACCCCTGCTCCACACCGACGCGGTGGTGCTGCCTGCGGGGCATGGCAGTCACGTTTCCCCAGTTGTCCCGGAATGTTCTTGGTAGCTTTTTTGTTGTAACTCAGGATCCACTCATGCACCACACAGTAAAGAAAGACAACAGAGGCTTAGAGAAAGACACGTTAGATGAAAACTGAAAGGAAAATCTTCCCATGCAGAACCCTGTGATGCTGCATAATCCTCATTCCTCACCTCAAGTGGGAGAGCTGTTTCTTGGAGGGGCATCTGGGCTCCTAATTGTTCCAACAGATGAATGCCATCTGCTCCCTACAGGAGGGAAAGGATTAAGAGGTGGTGTCAAGGGGGGAGAGAGAGAGAGAGAGAGAGAGAGAGAGAGAGAGAGAGAGAGAGAGAGAGGGAGGGAGAAAGAGAGAGAGAGAGAGAGAAACATTAATGAGAGAGAAACAATTATCAGCTCTCTCCTGCACACCCCCTACTAGGGTTCAAGCTTGCAACCCACATATGCCCTGACCAGAAATCAGACTTCTTGGTGCATGGGACAATGCCCAACCAATTGAGCTACACTGGCCAGGAGAGGAGGCATGTTCTTTTTTTTTTTAATTGATTTTTTTAGACAGAAAGGAAGGAAGTGAGATAGAGGGATAGAAACATCGGTAAGAGAGGAACATCATGGATCGTCACTCGATATTTCCCACTGGGGATTGAGCCCACAACCCGGGCATGTGCCCTGACCAGGAATCGAACCAGTGACCTCTTGGTTCCTGGGTCGCTGCTCAACTGCTGAGCCACACTGGCCACCAGGTGTGGAGGAGTGTTCTTAAGAGGCCAGAGGTGAGGAGAATCAAACATTAGCAAACCACATTCACAAGCTCAAATGCGCCCTGAGGGGAGGAATCAGAAAGTCACCACAGGAAGGTGGTGCAGGCCAGCCCCTCACTGGGCCTTCCATCACATGGTAAGGACTTACCCCAACCCCAGTGAAGTGCCACTGAGGGGGGCAACAGGTATCCCGGGGCCTGTAGCAAATGATGGGGCGAGGAAGCCCCGGTGGGAGGCTGCGCAGGTGCGGGCGCTAAAGGCCTCCATCGAAGCCAGTGCGGGAGGTAGAAAAGCAGACATGTTTTGGAAATAGAATCCAAGGCTCGTATAGGTAGAACGTACATGCAAGGCCTCCAGCATGACACCCAGGCCTCTGTCATTCCGCTGATGACCTCAGCAGAGGGGCAGGTAAGCTAAAGCCTGGGGCCAGGGGTCTGTTTTGTAAATAAAGGTTTCTTGGCGCACAGCCACGCCCTTGAGTTTACAGATGGGAAAGGCTGCTTTCAGCTACAATGAAAGGGGTGAGTAGTTTCCACAGAGACCATATGGCCTGCAGAGCTGAGAGTATTTATCTGGTTCTTTAGTCAAAGACGTGTGGGCCTTTTGTATTCCATATTGTCTGCCTGGCCACTCCCTGTGGCTGCAGGTACACTCAGGGCTCTGAGGAAGTCCCACCGCATGGAAGTCTCTCTCCTTTAGGGAAGCCAACATTTCCCAGATTACTTGCTCCCAGACCATTTTTAAAGCTTTTTTTTTAATCCTCACTTGAGGGTATGCTTTTGTTGATTTTAGAGAGAGAGACAAGGGAAGATAGAGAGAAAGATTAATTAGTTGCCTCCCATGAATGCCCCAAGTGGGAATCAAGCCCACAACCTAGGGGTATGCCCTGCCCGGGAATCGAACCTGAAACCTTTTTGGTGAATGGGATGATGCTTCAAACAAATGAGCCACTTTGGCCAGGGCCCAGACGGTTTTTTTATTTTGACCCTGAGGAATGCATCTTTAGACACTTGCTTTAGAAAGATTGGGAGGTATAACGGAGGGGTAAAGATTGGTGAGAATACAAGCTATGAGATCAATTAAGACCATTAAAATTATAAGAATTTGACAAAAAGGCCTGAGCTAGGTAGGGCTTGGGTCAAAAAGCAGGAAGAGATGGATGATGGGAGAGCCCGCAGGCTCCTGCGTAGGTAAGTGCAAAGAGCACAGATGGAAATAGGAAGATGGGGCGGGGAGGACCAGGATAGGAGAGATCGGAGGGGGAGGAGAGGATTCCAGCAGAGACACCCTGAGTGCTGTTGGCTCCGACTGAGCAGTGAATGTCTGTCCAGGGGGTGCTCAGGAGGCAACCCATCCATGTTTCACTCTCACATCAATGTGTCTCTCTCCCTCTCCCTTCCCCTCTCTCCAAAAATCTATTCTAAACATCTTCAAAATAAATAAAGTGAAAATAAATGGACAGAGCCCCAGGGGCCTGAGGGAGTCCCGGCCATAGAGGAGGAAGAGGGTGGGACAGTAAAAGGACTCGGAAATAATGACTGAAAATGCTCCAATTTGACAGGAACCATCAAAGTGCAGGTTCAAGAAGCTGAGAACCCCATACCAAATAAACCTAAGCAATCCATGCCAAGACACATCAACTTCTGAAATCTAAGGACAGAGTAAGCGACCTGGCCGGTTTGGCTCAGTGGATTGAGCGTCAGCCTGCAGACTGAAGGGTTCCGGCTTCGATTCCGGTCAAGGGCACATGCTCCGGTTGCAGGTTCAATCACCAGTAGGTGGCGTGCAGGAGGCAGCTGATCAATGATTCTCTCTCATCATTGATGTTTTGTTTTGTTTTTTAATATATTTAATTTATTTATTTATTTATTTATTTATTTATTTATTTATTTATTTATTTATTTATGTTTAGAGAGAGGAAGGGAGAGCGATAGAGAGTTAGCAACCAAGGTACATGCTCTTGACCGGAATCCAACCTGGGACCCTTCAGTCCACAGGCCGACGCTCTATCCACTGAGCCAAACCGGTTAGGGATACACCGCCACTCTTAATTGTCATTCATTAACAGGAAGGTGGGTATTATTGCTCCATTTGACAGATCAGCAAACTGAGGCTCAAAGAGGTGCTGTCTTACGCCCAAAGTCACACATGGTCCAAGATGCAGAGCCAAGTTTCACACATGGAAACCCCCTCCCCCCCGCCCCAAGTGTTTCCCACTGCTCCACCCAGCCACCCTGTTATGTGGGCTTCAGCCCCAGCCTTCTCCTCGGTGCCTGGTGGAATTCACTCCGATTGCTCCTTTAGCATTCTTAGCACGAGGGGCCAAGCCAGGCGCAGTGGACAGGTAAAGAGCTTTCCTCCCACCGGTCTCTAGCAGTTGGGCTGGAGTTTGATGCAAGTGCCTGGGTACCATGGCGATGCGAGCGTTATAAAGCGCTATAAATACCCCAGAGAGGCTTCTCTCAGCCGCCGCCCCCGCTCCCACCAGGGCTCCTCCGCTGAGGCTCGTGTGGGAGAAGAGGAGAGCTCAGCAGGGACTCCCTCCCTTGGCTCACACGTCTTTCTCCTCTCCACCCTCCCTCCCCCCTTGAAACTGAGATTTCATCTCCTCCTCCTGCTGCTGTGCATAATTCATTTCCTCGTTGGTGAAAGACACAGCTCGCGGTCCTCAGTCCCAGTGGACTCTTGGACGGGAGAGTGGAAACCCTCCCTCTCAGCCCCGCGATATCGTGTCCAGAAGTCCAGTTCATTTAATGAATGAACAGGCAAAGAGGAGAAATGGGGAGAGGAGGCAGGCAGCACCGGGGCAAAATGCCCTCCCACCTCCCATGGCGGCCGCTCGGCCCATTGAATTCCCGGCCTGCTGAGTCCAGCTGCGGCCCCCGGTGGAGTTCAAACCCAGGTTGATCCATCTTCAGTTTAGAACTCAGAACGCCCACTTCACTCTGCCCCATTCTGGGCCTCTATGACCTCAGCATATGCCCTCCTGCCTCCAACCACTCCAATCCTGGCTGCTCTTCCACCCTCTTCCAACCGAAGTCCCTCCCTTGTTGGCCTGGTAGAGGCCACACTTCTGTGAATTCGCCAGTAAAACCCACTGGGAACCGAGTTGGCATCTTGGCTCTATTATTTAGGATGTGCCCATAGGAAAGTCACTTCTCCGAGTCTCCGTTTATGCGCCTGTAAAATGGGGTGAATAAGAACCAGGGTAAGGTGTCACGAGTCATAGACACTCCCATCCTGGCCAGTATGGCTCAGTTGGCTGAGTGTCGTCCTATGCACCGAGAGGTCACCAGTTCGATTCCTGGTCAGAGCACAAGCCTGGGTTTCAGGTTCAATCTCTAGGAGGCAGCCAATTGATATTTCTCTCTCCCTCTCCCCTCCTCTCTCTCTAAAATCAATAAAACGTATTTTTTAAAAAAAAGGAAAGAAACACACCTCCCTATTTGTAAACTAAGTAGGCAATACTAGACTAATTTCGCTTTATTTTCAAGCACTGGATTAAGCACTAAGGGCCCAGAGATAAATAAGAAACCATTTCTCTTGTCAAGGTTTCTGCTACCCTCATTTCCCCTGGCTTAGAACATGTTTTCCCAACCCTGAAAAAAACAAACAAAAAATCAAAGCATGTGCTCAATCACGAACTTCAGCTAACACAGGACTAAAGAAAGGGGGCATCGTCAGCTCAGGCACAGAGACATCACCGTGTGTGCTGCTCAGATGTGCGGGGTGAAGTCTCGGCATCAGGGAAATCCTCAGCAGAGGTTCCCTCAGCCTCCACGCTCTGGAAGCAAACAGCAGCTAGCAGGAAACGGCTGCCGACATGCCTGTTCCTTCTGAAAGCTTCGTTTCTCCTCCTCCCCATCTTGGTGAAATATGTTACCCTGACCCGCCGCGAGTCTCTGAAACACACGTGTGGAAACTGGTCTTTCTTTCTTTTTTTAATGTATTTTATTGATTTTTCACAGAGAGGAAGAGAGAGGGATAGAGAGTTAGAAACATGGATGAGAGAGAAACATCGACCAGCTGCCTCCCGCACACCCCCCACTGGGGACTCGCCTGCAACCAAGGCACATGCCCCTGACCGGAATCGAACCTGGGACCCTCCAGTCCGCAGGCCGATGCTCTATCCATTGAGCCAAACCGCTCTTGGCGAAACTGGTCTTTCTTCTTCTCTGTGGCCACGGGGGAGAGGATGAAAGTGGGTGTCTTTTTTTTTTTTTTTTTTTTTCTTTCAAAAACAAGATGGCCTGTCCCGGGCACAGGTGTCTCCTGTGGGCCACCAGGATTCGGATGCAAATGCAGAAAGCCTTGGCCTGGGGTCACTTGTGCCGTATTCTCCGGCTGGGCTCGGAGCGGCCAGACAGCGCCCGGGAAGGAAGCGGGAGGGGCCGGGCTGCCGGCCTGTCCTTGGGATTCCTGCGGCTCAGTCACCTGGAGAGGAACTTCCACGTCACACCGTCACGTGGCACAGCCGGTTTTCCCTTTAATCCCTTTCACGTTTGTCCTCAGCTTTGAAGAATGCCTGGGGATGATTCACCGCCATCACATGGGGCAGGCAGTCATCTGTTTTATTGCCTCACCCTGCTCACCGCTCCTGGAAGGAACATAACCTGGGATCCTTGTGTTGGGGGGTGGGGTCGGGGATGGAGGGAAGAAGGATGGGTCCACAGAGAGAGGCTTCAAGGAGGCAGTTCCTGCTCTGGTTTTGCTTGCCTGCTCCCCAGCTCAGGCCTACAGGTCCAAAGGGACAGGCCATGTGGGAAAGGCCAGGGCTCCTGGGCTGGGGAGAAGGTTGAATTGGGCGGTCTAGAAGGTGTTTTCCTTCCACCGGGTGAGGCAAACAGCAAGGAGGCTTGATTGCAAAACGAGGCAAAAACAAAACCAGTCATTTGGAGGACGGTCACAAGCAGCCATACACACATCTCAGGAAGGGGAGCTGGAAGGGCATCATGTGTTGGGAAAAGACAATGCTTCATCATGTCACGTCTCATTGGGGCATGCTCAGTATAGCAGGTACCGGCACTCCGAAAATACCAGCATCTTGTGTTGTGTGGGTGCAGGCGTGCAGAACAAGGGAGGGAACCCCATGTTTGCGGCCTCAGCTCCTCAGCAGAGAAGACCCGCCATGGCCCTGGGATGATGGCTCACTGTGATGCCAGCCCTCTGCATCTCTCTCCTCCTTTGGCTCTTTCAACAGGCTTGCTGGGTCAGGATTATTACGATGTTTTCCTGACCTAAGACCAAGACTTGGGTTGAGCCAAGTTACGCAAGGTCCAAGGGCTAGAACCGTGATCTACAAACTCAAGGCACATGCGGCTCTCTGGCCCCTTGAGTGTGGCTCTTCCACAAAATACCACAGCCTGGGCGAGTCTAGGTTGAAGAAGTGGCATTAGAAGAAGTTTAAGTTTAAAAAATGTGGCTCTCCAAAGAAATTGCAATCGTTGTCCTGTTGCTATTTGGCTCTGTTGACTAATGAATTTGCCGACCATTGGGCTAGAACATAGGGTGGGTTTGGGACCCAACCAGACTGTTTCTCACCCAAAAAAAAATCATGAAGCAAGCTTCCACAGAGACCAGCATTCACCACCACCTACAATATTTCAGATCCAGGAGCTTCAGATTGTCAGTCCTCATTCAACATCGTCCATAGGTTCTAGGATTTTAAACGGAACAATGAATCATGAAACCACTATGCTGAGAGTTAAGTGGCTACTGCCTCAATGTAGCAAAATGTCACTGAACCATATGGCAGTATTCGAGGTCCTGCCATAATTGAAAAAGAAAAAGAAAGAGGAAGTATAGGTTCAAGTTAGAACCTGAGTGCTCTAGTCAGAACCCGAGTGCTCTAGCCAATAGGACAGCATTTCAGAACCTCAGTGTTTTCATCAGTAGAATGGGCATAATAAGTAGCATTCCCAGCTCCAGGGGGTTGCTGTGAGGATTAATTTAGCTCACGTGTGTGAAGCACTTAGTTGGCTTTCCTTTGGAGTTGCTTCTCATCACTAGTGGGAGGTTTTTATATAGCGAGGTCATGGTCCGGCAGAGGAAGTGTAGAAAATCCCCCATGAAAAGATGGGGAACTCCTACTTTTGTTTGCTGGTGGCCAGTGTGAGGTCCCCGTGTCCGGATTTTTATGCGTGGCCTCTGTGGAGGGAGGGAGGGAGGGAAGAAAGGGCAAATGTTGAGTTGAGTCCATAGGTGTGGCCTCAGGGAAGTAACTGACTTTGCGGAAGGCCTTTGGAGGCAAGGAATGCCATGGTGGGTGGGTCTTCTCGGTTGAGACCACAAACCTGGGATTTCCTCTCTGGTTCAGCACTCCTGGGCCCACACAACACAAGATGCTGGCGTCTCGGGAAGTCTGGGGGACTCAGCAAGAGGATCCACAGAAGCCCTGGGCTTCATCCCTCCCTCCGTCCAGCTTCCGGACACGTGTCCAGGGCAAAGATTGAGTTATACACATTCAGGAAACACAGGCAAGGCAGCCCTCCACCAATCATGCTACCGTCTTTTTTTGTATTAAATGACATTATTTTTCATTTCTCAAGAAACACTGGGTCTGCTTTTAAAATGTCTAATTTTTCTTCAAGATGAACATTTTGTGTGTGTGTTCTTTCTTCTTTTCAAAATCCCCGTTCCCACCAAATATGTAACATACCTCAAGGTAGCAAAGAAGAGAACGCATGCGAAGCTGCTGGCCCACAGCCTGGGACGGCTCTGCGCTCAATTTAGCTCAACAACAGCAACCTCGCGATGATTATTTTTACAGCGTGCTCACCCTGACACCCTCTGGAAATCCTCTCGGGGGAGGGGCCCCGAGGAGGTGGCCACCACGCCCGCTACATTTGCAAACACTGGGGCTGGGGAGGCTGGGGGATGGAAGAAACCACACGGGGAGAAAGAAGAATGGAATAAGAGGGAGACAGATGGCGTGTGTGCTGGGGGGAGGGCTCAGAGCTCCTGTGAAACTTCTGTTCCCCGATTTGCAAGAGTGTTTCTACTTAACCACTTCTTGCCTGCTCCGGGCTCTGCATGAACGGGGACGCGGGGAGTTGTCAGATGCCGGGCCACCTGTGCCCAGAGCCGGGCTGCGCGCGGCGGGGAGAGCCAGGGGCGCCTGGAAAGTAGGAGGCAGAGCGGGTCTCGCACAGCCAGCCGGGGCTCCCATCTGCGCTTGGGACCAGGTAAGCGGAGGGCTCCCTTTGCAGACCCGGGCGGCGCAGGGGCGGTCCGGGCTGTCCCACGAGGGGGCGCGTCTCGGGCCCGAGGACCCGCCCCTCGCGGCGCCGGGCGCGGGGAGGGGACCTGGCACCCGGCGCCCGGCGCTCCGCCTCCCGTTTCCGGGGCCGCGGCTACCTGCACCGCCCGCCGCACCTGGCGGAGGCTCCGGGCGCCGGCAGAGCGATCGCCGAGCGGCCGCGGGCGGAGGACGGCGCTCGGGCGCTCGGGCGGCGGCGGCGGAGGGAGGGAGGGAGGCAGCGGCGGCCGCGCTCGGCTCGCTCAGCCCCGCCGGCCGGGCGCGCACCCGGGCCGCACCGCCCCGCGCCGCCGCGGGCGCACATGGCAGCCTGAGAGGCCGGCGGCGGGCTGGGGCCGCGGGGCCACAGGGCCGCATGGGCTGCCGCGCCACCCCGACCGGCCCCCGCTAGGGCCCCCGAGCCGCGGGCACCCCCGCCACCGCCACCCCCCGCCCCCGATTATGGTGCCTCGGCGGCCGCCCGCGCCGGGTAGCAGAGCCGGCCGGAGGCGCTGAGCCGGGGCCCCAGCGGCGGCGGCCCGGAGCTGCATGGGGGAGCGCGGACTGCTCTTGGGAAGATGCCCCGGCCCGAGCTGCCCTTGCCGGAGGGCTGGGAGGAGGCGCGCGACTTCGACGGCAAGGTCTACTACATAGACCACACGAGCCGCACCACCAGCTGGATCGACCCGCGGGACAGGTAGGACCCGGGGGAGGGGAGGGGTCCGCACCCTCCACCCTCCACCCTCCACCCGCGCCGACTGTGCCTTGGGGGACTGGCCGCAGGGCGGGGTGGCTCGGCCAACCTCTTGATCTTTCTTTGCCCCCTCCCTTCCCCCTCTTGCCCTCCTGGAGCGCCGCTCCTGCCCCCGGGAGCTGCAGGGAGGAGGGGGCCGCGGCGAGTTGGCCCAGGCGGCCCCTCCGCCGTCCCCAGATGGAGGACTTAGGCCCCGGCCCGCACCTGCCCAGAGTTCGGACCTCCAGCGCCAGCCCCGCCCCCGCCCCTGTGGGAGCAGAAGGCGGGCGGGGAGGGGGGAGCTGAGCGATGCTGGGGCTTCCCGCCGAGGCTTTCCCCGGCGCGGGGAGGGGGCGGGAGGGGGTCTGGGGGGCATCTGGTTGCAGGGGGTTTGGGGGGAGGGCCTCAGGGTTCGGTGGGAGACACCCGGAGGAAGGACAGACCCGGGCGCCGGGAAGGCAGGCTGCTGGACGGAGTGGGGTTTTGACAGGTGCCTCTGAGGTTCCGCAAAGAGCGCGGAGCCTCCGGTGGCCTGGAGGCCGGAGTGGGAAGGGAAGGGAAGGGAAGGGAAGGATGGAGCAGGGGAGGGCTGCTCGGGAGACTGGTTCTCCAGGAATCCACAGCGACTCGGGAGCTGTTGGCATGTAGGTGGGGGCGAGAGGCCTCCGGCAAAGCCCTGCCCATCATTCTTCCTCCTCCCGTCCTTCCTCGGGGGGGGGGGGGGGGGGGGGACGGACGACACACACCGGGCTCCTCCGCCCTGCACCTGCGCGTCCTGACCTTGGTGGCCACCACGCCGGCTGTAGCACAGGATTTAATTTATTTAATTTATTTTATTTTTATTTTTTTATTTTTTTGCTGAGGCAGGGGGAGTCAGAGATGCCTGGTGTGGCTGTTAGCTTCCACTTTCTCCCAGTTTCCACTGTTTGGGATTTCTTTTCTTTTAAATGTATTTTTATTGATTTCAAAGAAAGGAGAGGGAGAGAGAGATAGAATCATCAGTGATGAGAATCAGTGATCGGCTGCCTCCTACACACCTCACCCTGGGGATTGAGCCTGCCATCCCCTGACTGGAATCGATCGGAATCGTGACCTCCTGGTTCATAGGTCAGCACTCAACCACCGGGCTGTGCAGGCTGGGGTGTTTGGCATTTCTTTGCACACAAGCACCCCCTTCCTGTGGATGTGGTGCGGGGAGGGAGGGCCACCTTCTGGGACGACTTAGTTGTCCTTTGCTCATCGGTCCTGGGCCAGAGTGTCCTAGGAATGTGGCCTTTTCACCTGGTCGCTGTGACCTTGGGCACAGTTGTCCCTACAGCAATGCAGGTAAATGTTTTGGACCCTTCATCTGGCTGGGTTAGGTTGGATGTCCAGAAAGCTCGGGTGGGTGTGTAACAAGGTGAGGATGAAAAGAAAGAAAAAGTGTTCAGGAGGTGTGAGTTCAGATTCTCAGGGGTGCCTGTGAGCAAGTAAGTTCACTCATTCAATACTTATCGGGTTGCTCTATGCTCAGTGCCACGCTGAACGCCTCATTTACCATAATCTGCGAGAGAAAATATTAATGCTAGAGAGCATTCCTTGGGCTGCTTTAACCTCTGGGCCTCAGTTTCCCTATTTGTCAGACGAATGGTTTGCTAGGAAGGGAAGCAGTAATAGTGGATCTCTTAAAAGTTGGAAAGGATATGGAAGATCAGAGTCCGACTCGCATTTTCAAACGTAGGATAAAATTGGAGGCCCAGGGGTGTGAGTAGCTTGTTTTGATGTTTCTGGTACTCCCATGTGCCAAGTTCTTTTTAAATATTATTGATTTCAGAGAGGAAAGGAGAGTGATATAGAAACATCAATGAGGAGAGAGCACCACAGTGGACAAGCCCACAACCCGGGCATGTGCCCTGACTGGGAATCGAACCGTGACCCCATGGCTCATAGGTCAACCCCTCAACCACTGAGCCACGCTGCCTGGGCCTCATCTGCCAAGTTCTTTACCAGCTCAGAGCTTTTAACCTTCAAACTTTCCTTCCCTAACCCCCGGGGGGCAGCCCCTTGTTCTGCTCCTGGAAGAGAGACAATTTCGAGCTGTGTCCTTCCCCAGTTTAGGTCCTGGCAGGTGTGCTGTTAGCGGTTGGATGTCAGAGGTGAACAGCTGCTGGTGCTGCTCTCTCACTTTGGGTCGCCCGTCGGGGGTCTGTTCGGGGGTCTCTGAGAGGATAGTGCAGCTGTAGGAAGCTTCTCGAACACCAGTCATTCTTTACCCTTGGAAGAGGGCAAGCAGTATTGCTTCCGAGAAAACCTGACTTGGCTAGAGCATGATTTCCCAGATTGTAGTACTAAGTGGAGCACCTTCACTATACACTGAGTGGCCAGATGATGATGATCTCTGAAGGCATAATAATCTGGCCACTCATTGTATATCCTATATAATAAAGGGCTAATATGCAAATTGTCCCCTGGACCAGGAGTTTGACCAGCAGGCAGGCCAGCCAACTGCCCATGTCCCCTCCCCCTGGCCAGGCTGGCCAGACCCCACCCATGCACGAATTCATTCACCGGGCCTCTAATACACACACACACACACACACACACACACACACACACTGAGTGGCCAGATTATTATGATCTCTGAATCCACAATAATCTGGCCTCTCAGTGTATTTTGCTGTGTATATCTGTGCTCTTACTTAATACTTGACTTTCAAGGAACTCGAGTTGAAAACTTTTTAAGCCACTTTCCCAGTGGGAAACTAGGAATATCTATTGCCATAAACAGAAAGGATCCTTAACAATACAGTGGAGGAGTAAAACCCCACTGCCATTATACTCTGGCTCATCCTGTGGCTGTGGGCCCGCGCAGCCTTTATCTTTAGGCGGACTGGCGAGCAGTGGAGAGGAATGAAAAGCATATTGGTGCCCAGTGGAGTCCCTCGCTTCTTCACTGTGCACGTCCCTGGTTTTGTGCCTCCTGGTCATGCACCCGCACTTGCACTGGGCTGGCGTGGGGCCCCTGAGCTCGGGGTGCGAGGAGACCTGAGGAAACCTTGGGGTCTCTGAGGAATCTAACTTTGGAGGTTTGGGGAAAGAGCTGGGCAGAGGGCATCTGTTCCGGGCTCCCCTGAATTTCCTTCCTGCACAAATTCCCGCACGCCCGGGTGGGGCTTGCTGTCTGCTGGTCCTGCCTGCGTGGCCTCAGGTGCAGGTGCTGCATCTGTGAGAGAACAGGGTTGATGAGATGGTCTAGACCAGTGTTTTTCAACCTTTTTTGGGCAAAGGCACACTTGTTTCATGAAAAAAATCACGAGGCACACCACCATTAGAAAATGTTAAAAAATTTAACTCTGTGCCTATATTGACTATATATAAAGTAATTCTCTTGAATAGGAATCAAATAAACACAAAGAAAGTATTTTATAATTACTTTATTATGAAATATTAAGTAAACAAAATAGTGAAAAATTATAAAATTCTTGTCTTGTCTGCACCTACGGCACACCAGGCAACATCTCGCGGCACACTAGTGTGCCGCGGAACAGCGGTTGAAAAACGCTGGTCTAGACCAGTGTTTCCCAAACTTCTCTCATGATGAGAATCACCTGGTGGAGTTGTTAAAACACAGATTCCTGAATCCCAACTAAGAAGTGCTAAACTAGAATTTTGGGGAACATATAGGTAAAATTGTATACTTAACTAGTGCTCTAAGACAGATTTTATATACAGAGCACTAAGTTAGGTATGCAATTTTACCTATATGTTCTCAAAAATTCTAGTTTAGCACTTCTTAGTTGGGATTCAGGAATCTGTGTTTTAACAACTCCACCAGGTGATTCTCATCATGAGAGAAGGTTGGGAAACACTGGTCTAGACCAGTACTTAATTTAGTGCTCTGTCTTAGTATACAATTTTACCTATATGTTCCCCAAAATTCTAGTTTAGCACTTCTTTTTTTTTTTTTTAATATATTTTTTATTGATTTTACACAGAGAGGAATTGAGAGGGACAGAGAGTTTGAAACGTCGATGAGAGAGAAACACCGACCAGCTGCCTCCTGGGCACCCCCCACTGGGTATGTGCCCGCAACCAAGGTACATGCCCTTGACCGGAATCGAACCCGGGACCTTTCAGTCCTCAGGCTAACGCTCTATCCACTGAGCCAAACCGGTCCCGGCAAGTTTAGCACTTCTTAGTTGGGATTCAGGAATCTGTATTTTAACAACTCCAGGTGATTCTCATCATGAAAGAAGTTTGGGAAACACTGGTCTAGAAGGACCCTGCCTGCTCTCAGGCTCCTCCTTTCCCCTTCTGCCTCCAAGGCAGAATTTGGGGGTGTGGGTAGGTGGGAGGGTAAGGGGGCTGTGAAGAGAAGGAAACATTTAAGAAGCTGGAAAGAGCCAGACTTCTTTGGGGTAGGGGGTGGGGGCGGAGGAGATAAATTCTGCCCAGGTGCTTACACCTCTGCAGCTGGTTCGTGCTGGGAAACAAACAGAATCACACACAAAAGTCTAATGCGTGGCTGTTTGTGGTTGGGCCTTTCCCCTTACCTGAATCAAGGGGATGCCTGCCCATTCCCCCTGCATTTGAAAGAAGCCAGTGCAATGGGCCTTCAGTCAGAAAAGGGATTTCTTAGCCACCGAGAACAAAATAGCGTCTCGGGTTACCAACCCCGAAGAATGTCCTGGCACATTCCTTCCCGCGGGGCTGAGCTGTTTTGTGTGCTGTCCGGCCGGAGGCTGCTGGGGGTAGGGAATCCAGTGTTCAGCGTTCCCTTTCACCAGGGGGTTGGAAGAGCAGCCAGGCAGCCGGCCCTGCCAGCTCCGGCCCCTTCTTCCCCAGGGGAGGCTGGGAGGCCGGGATTCCTGAGGACGGTTGTCCCAACAACCGTAGAGGGTCCAGTGGGCAGCTCGGGCCCTGCCGACTGGGCCGAGGGCTCTTCCTGAGGCCCGGCCGCTGGGGAGGTGACGGGTCCCCCGGGGAACGGGGTGCAGCCCCCTGGAGTGGCCTTCCTTTCGCAGAGTAACAGCTCCCAGCAAAGGGCCAGCGTGGCGTGGCGAGGGCACTGCACCCAGGGGGATGCCAAAACAAACATGCTGATTGTTCTCGGAGGAGGAATGGGTTGTTGGAACCGGCCCTGCCGGAGAAGGTTCCTGAGGTCGGATTCCTGTCCGTTCTGGGGTTTGTGGTCAGACTTCCTCCCAGGAGCCACCTGTAAACTCCGGGCACAGTGTGAGGGGCCGTGTGATAAGTACCCAAGGCCCCCATGGCCGAGGGGCTATGTGGAGAGGACTCAGCAGCTTCCCTCGTGACCCGAGGAAGAACTTGAGCTGACCCTGCCCACTCAGAGATCACTGACGTGGTAGGAAGTTGGGCCTAGTGGTCACAGACCTGAACTTAACCTCCGCTGGTCACAGGCCCCTGTGAGATGCTGACAGAGGTTAAGGATGCTTTTTCTTCTTCTTTTTTTTAATTTTGAAATTATTGAGGTTGTGGGGAGAGGCCAGGGAAAACTCAACTGCAGCAGCCAAGTTCCACTGAGTCTCCCTTCCCAGCTGCTTTTATTTACTAGAATACACAATTGCCTTTTAGGAATGCAAACAGACATGTTAATAGTAATGTTTATAGTCAACAGTGAGATTATCAGGTTTAAGGGTAGTGTGAACATGGTTTGGGGCACCTCATTTCAGGGGGGCTCCTGGACCCCAGGTTCATAAATTCCTGCTGAACTCTGTCCCCTCCTGTTTAGGTAGGAAGTTAATGGTTATTTACTGCATCCAGGCCTTCTGCTGAGAGTTTCCCTCGGGATTTCTCTTAATCCCCCAAACCAACCCTGGGAATAGGCAGTTATCTGCCTGAGGAGCCTGAGGCTGGGGTAGGGAGGCAGGGTGGGGGGCCGAGTTGGGTGGAGCCACTCAGCTTTTGTGAGATGAAGGCACACTGACTTAGGAACCCTCATTTCTAAGCTCCGCTCAGCTGCCTGCTGAATCCAGACTTCTGCTCCATTGCCTCAGGAATTTGGCTTTGGGGAGTGGACCTGGGGCAGGCATGATTTCACTTTCCTTCAGCCATTCTGGTGTGGCCAGACCATGGTTCACCAGAGAGCAAGTGTAGATAATGGGGAAGAGGGTGAGCCTTTTGAGTCCTGGCACCTTGTGTGGGTTGGGGAGATAGATGTGTAAGCAAGCTGGCAAGGGCAGCTGTGAATAAGCTAGGTCCGGTAGGGCAGCCAGCGTAGAGCCTGACACGCAGGAGACGCTTGGGGATGCCAGTTCCTTCCGCTTTTACTACCAGTACCTGCAACACCCTGACGTCGAGCGGAGACGGAGTCTCGCCGAGCTCTGCGGCAGCTGGCAGGTTGGACCTTTCCGGTCATGCAATCCAGGGCTCTCATTTCACCGGCGAAATGGAGACTCGGAGACAAGTGACTTGCCCAAGGTCACACAGCAGGCAGATGTCAACCTCAAGCCTCTAGCACAGGTCTCTTCCTCTTCCAAAATCTTCCTCCTCAAAATCAGATCCAGTTTCTCCTCTCCCATCACAGTCCTTTGGGAATCTTTCATGCTTGGGGCTGAGTCCTGCCAACTCCCCTTTCGCTGTGCAGACCAACACGTTTCTTTCCTGGTGTCACGGTCATGGGCGAGTTGTGTCATAGGAATGTGTCATTTGTCAAACAGTTAAAACACCAGCAGTTGCAAGTGAGTTACTACTTGGTAATCAGTTAGAATGGGTTTAAGGTTATTGTCAGACTATTTTTCACCAATTTCTTAAGCAGGAGTTATAACCTGCTTAACTCCTGAAGTTATAACCTGCAGCCTCTCTTCCCCATGCTTCTCTTCGTGGTCCCCTAACACCTACAGATGTGCCTTCACAAATTATGAGAGGGCTTTCCTTCTCTTTCCTTTCCCCGGGAGCCTACGACGCATGGGGTTATCTAATGCCAATTATTAAGAAAGAAATAGGTTAAGCAGCACTGGCAGAGATAAGAGGAAGAAATAGGAGACTTTGGAACCCATAAAGGAATAAAATAGTAATAAAATGCTAACGTGTGAACATTTACTCTCTGCTGTGCACTGTTTTCTATGATCTCATTGAATCCTTTCACCGGCCGTGTGAGGGAAAAGTACTATCATCTCCATCTTCGGATGAGGAAAAGTGAGACTCAGAAAGGTTACGTAACTTGTTCAAGGTCACCAGTCGGTGATGCACCCAGATTTGGAGCCCAGGTAGTGGAACTCCTGAACCCACCATCTTATTAGCTGTAGGAAGCATTTCTGGATGTCAGCGTGCCCCGTCTGTCCACCGGTTGGCCTTGACAGTGACCATTTATTCCTAAAACCTGCTGTGGATTTCAGCGAGAGATGTGGGCAAAGAGGCTCCACAGCGAGATAGATCCACCCGGCGGGTGGCTTAGGAGACTGTGGGGCACGGGACCGCACCTCCCGGGAGCACCCGCTAACCAGAGCTCTGGGAGGGAGAGGGCAGAGACGAGGCGGGGACCCTCAGAAGGACGCAGTGTGGGTCAGGGTCAGCATCGTTTCTAAGACTCTCGGGTAGATGCCCCCAAAGGCCGGGGAATCTGTACCCAGGCAGCTCCTGTCTGTCACCACCCCTCCTGCTTTCGGCCTGGCCACACTGACCTGGTTCTTCCGTCCCCGGGGACCGCAGGTAGCTGGGAAACACTGCTCTCTTTTGAAGAGAAGAGAATCGGGTTGCCTTAGTTACTGGGAAGGCTGGAGCACCAGGCTCAGGTGCCCAGAAGGAAAGCCAGGCTAGAGTCAGTGGCCGCTGGGGGTGGCCGGCGGGTGGCTGCAAAGCTCTTGGACGGAAGAAGCCTCGGTCAGGTGTTGATGGCATTTGTCGGGGGTGATGGGGAGGCAGGTACCAACTTAGTGGCAGTTGGCTGACGGGGCTCAGTGTCGGGCACTCTCTCCACTAAGATCCACAGCCCCCGCTTCGTGAGGGGCCTGGCTAAGAGAAAGGCACGCCCTTTAGAGAAATGAAATGGCTCGGATGACCTAGCACGTCCACTGGGACAGGGCTGAGGGCTGGATTGAGGCTGAGTCCCCGTGACAAGTTCCTGCTCAGCCTCTCCCTGCACAGAGAGGGCCCGCGGGCCGCACACCCTTCAGTAGAACGGCAAGCCAGCGACAGGCTCCGGAGCCTCCCGGCTGCCTTGAATCCCTGTTTCAGAGTGAGATAAAAAGAAGAGAAAACACAGAAACTGGATACAGTGGCGTTTTGTTATTTAACCTCCACCCAGCAGGCCATTAAGCCTCCAGCTCTGGAGCAGAAAGCCTCTTGCCAAAACGATGGGGGGAGACGGAGGAAGGGGGGACAGGCGCTCACTGTTGTGGTGTGGGGGGAACATAGGGCGTTCTGTAAAGAGGCCGGCCGGCTGGGGGAGAGGGTGTGGGGTAGTGGGGGGGGGGGGGGAGGAGGAAGAAAAGGACAAGTGTGGTGGGTCCCGTGCCCCTTCCTCCCTCCCCCAATTCCCCCCTCAAAGCTTCTACCCATGACATCTCGCCGTTGGGAAGAAACGGGATCTTTCCGTTTCAAATGTCTGCCTAAGAAAAAGGACCGAGGCTTAAGTTCTCGTACAATGGTCGGCCAGAAAAGAAAAGGAAAAAAAAAAAAGGAAGCTGCATCAAGATTAGGGACACCTTTGTTGGCTTTTTCTCCCCCCGCTCCCCCCCCTTCCATTTATCACTCTCTGGCAGCCGGGCTGCCGGGCCAGCGGCAGCTGCTGCCTTTCCCGGGCCGGCCGGCTGCCTGCTGTCACCGGGCCTGGTTCGGTGGCAGCCGGGCCGTCCCCACGCCAGCTTCCTCCCCGCCTGGTGGCAGTCACCTGTGTGATTCACTCCTGGGGCAGCCCAGCCCGCAGGATCCACCGACTGGGACCCGACGGGGAAGAGTCAGGTATCAAGAAGCAGGGATCGGGTGGCTGAGATGAGATGATCCTGGGACAGCCGTCCAGTCCTGCATCTGTCGGGGCGCTCCTTGGCTGGCTCCAGCCCTGCGAGCCCTGTTGCCGCCATGTATTCCAGGAATTTCCTTACAAGTGCATTGTCTTTGTGTCACTGACAAGGAGGGCAAGCCCTGCACCTGGTGATGACTTCAAGGATCTTAAACGTACCACAGTTACCCAGAGTCATCTTGATCCAGTGCCTGTCACGGGCCAAGCACTGTTGATTATTATGTTTTCCTGGCATTTTGCAAGTGGGGAAACAAAGGCTAAGAACAGTTGAGTGGCAAAGTCAAGGTCATAGAGGTAGAAAGAGGCAGGGTTGGCGTCTGAATCTAGGCCCGTCTGATTTCAAGGCCTTACTCTTTGTACCGCTGCGCTCAGTGAATTTGGAGAGAAGAAGGGAGGAGAGAAGAGGGTCAGCAAAGGGAATGGGGACTTTTTTATTTTTTAATTGGACTTATTGCGGTGACATTGGTTAATAAAAGTATGTAGGTGTCAGGTGAACAGATCTAGAATACGTCCTGTGTAAGGGGAAAGGGACTTTTAACAGAGAAATACACAGAAACACACCCATCAGCATGTAGACACCTTGTTCACGCCAGAGAGAAATGTCTGTGGAGTCCCAGCCAAACGTTGGTTTGCCACCCCACACTGTGCCCTGCGGTAGGTAAGGCCTTTGCCGGGATCTCCAGGGGATGCCAGGTCGGGTCCTGGCTCTGTCCTTGATGCCTCGTAAATGACCTTGACCAAGTTCCTTCTCGGCTGTGTGAGCAGCACCTGCCCACCCCGGGGGTGGAGCTGAGGATGAAACGGCACCAGACATGGCTAGTCTCAGCCCAGTGCCTCGGGCTTCCTCTCCCACGGGGGCTCCTTCCCCCGCACGGGCCTGTGTCCCGGCCTTGCCAGCTCAGGTCTCTCCCCGGTGAGCCACGGTGACATCAGCTCCTCCGAGCCACCTTGGCGGTGCTCGTTACATAAGTAAATCAATATATTCTCTCTCCCGGACCTTATCGGAGGCAAGCCCTTCTTAGGAATTTCTGCAGCGCGGTGACTCGTGCCAGTGAGCTGGCACCGGGCTGCGTGGGAAGCAGGGCAATGAACTGCAGTTGTCATGGCAGAGCTCGGAGGCCGGGGCGGGCGCTGGAGGACGTTGGGATTGGTGTGGAACGGTGTGACCCCCCGGCCCTTCACTCAGAAGCCCCCTCCTCCCGTGTTTGAGAACCCGCTGACGTTAGCCTCGTGGCCGCACAGAAGGGCACTGGGTTTTCCGTCCCACCCAGCGGGCCATTCCCTCCGCAGGTATTTATTGGGTGCCCCCTGGGCTCCGGCTGTGTTGCCAGTTCAGGAGGATCAGAGCAAAGTCCCTGCTGACACGGGAGATGGGCACCCAGTTAAAGAGATACACCAGAAGATGACGGGCTCAATGTTCTCTTAGAGGTTTTTTTTTTTTTTTTTTTTTAAACACGTCTTAGGAAGGTGCAGGGGGAGACTCAGTGACTCCGTGGGCAGTGGGGATGTGAGCTCGGACTTGGAGCGGGAGGCCTCGGTGCCTGGGGTAGAGCACTGCAGAGCCTGGCGGTGGTGAGCTGGGCCCTGGCTACGTGCTGGACATGCAGGGGGTGCAGGGCAGGTGGTCAACAAGCTGTGCAACGAAGGGTAGAAATCCCAGGTTTGCCGATCCCCCTCCCCCCCTCTCCTATTGCTTCCGACTTGGTCAGCCATTTGAAAGTATTTAGGGTCAGGCCTGTAAATGGGTAGAGTGTCTGTCATCTGTCCAGGGAGTCAGCAGTAATTAACCAACAAAGAGGCTATCCTTGTGGAGCCTCAGTGGTCAAACTGGGGAAGCTCAGAACCCCTGGAGGGCTTATTAACCCGCAGGGAGGCCGGGGATTTGCATTTCCAACAGCTCCCGGAGGAGGCGTGGACTTTCTTCACTGCACCCTAGGAGGGGGCCTCACATTCTCCCCGTTTTACAGCCTGGGAAACTGAAGCCCCAGGTGAGGTCCCGTGGCCCCCTTCTTATGCTAAGAGAGCTAGAGGAAGTGGCTCCCAGATGGCCAGCCCTTAGCCGGCCACACTGGGATTGCCCAGGGTGAGAACTATTGTTTCTCTGCTGACCTGAGGCCTGGGTGGTGGCAGGTCTCCATTATGAACGAAGTCACGGGGAAGCAGGAGGTCGGAAGGAGTTTTCTTTATTGAATGTATAGAATTATATATCCCTCCTGGGGAGGAGGGGGGCGGGACTCAAGGAAATGGTCCTCCCTGTTCCTCAGTGGCCAACACTTTGCTGAGTGGCTCTTCGGCGAGAGGGTCTCTGGGCCAGCTCAGCCCCCTTCAGCTCCGGTGGGTGTAGGGGAGGATTGGGGAAGAGGCAAGATCCTCCCCTCCAAGAACCCTCTTAACTACCAGGGGGGCAGAGTCCAGGACTGTTCCTCTTGACCAAGGCTTGGACTCTCCTCTCAGCCTTCTCACGAGCATTTCCTTCCTGCCTTGTTAGGTCATCGGAGTGATTTGGGCTCTTGACTGCCTTCATGTGAACATCTCTCACCTCCCGTTTCCGCTGGAATGCTGTAACATAAACTGGCCAGAGTTCCTTCAGAGTTGTAGGCGTGGGAGTGGGGGCCCCCTTTTGTCTGATCTCTGCCCTCCGCGGAGCCCGGTCCAGGTTTCAGGCGCACATCTGTGTCCCTGAGACGGCGGGAGGATGGGGAGTGCAGATGCTGTCACCATAGCGATCGTAGCCCGTGGCTAGGAGCAAATAATAGCGAGCATCTATTAAGACTTCAGATTGTGTCAGGATCTGGGCTGTGTGCTTGGCACGCATCGTCCCATTTAATTCTCGTAGCAGCCCTGCGAAGGAAGAACTGGTACCCTCTCCCTCCTGCTGAGGGGGAAACTGAGACTGAGAGAACGGGAACAGTTGCCCAGGATCGCACAGCCAACCAGTGGCAGAACTGGGATGTGAACCCAGTCTGTCCGCCCCCAAAATGCATGTTCTTCCCCGACCCGTAGGTCGCACCAGGCTGGTGAGCAGCCCTGACTTGGTCCTGGGAATGCCGACAGAGCCCCTCTCACTACTGTGACGGCTGCAGCGGCAGCTGCTTCCCTTCGCTCAGGGTCTGTCTGAAGAGCCAGACCTCGCTGCTTGCTCTCCGCTCCTGTCTTAGCAGACGCCCCTCTCTCAGAGCAGGGGCAGCGAGCTGTGTTCCTGAGCACAGTTGGTTTTTTAAAAACCAGCGGCATGCCTGGTGCTGCTCTCTGTGTTTTACAGTTTATCAGCTTAACTGTCACACTAACCTCCTGAGGGAGGTCCTGTGACTATCCCCGTTTAGAGATGAGGAAGTGGAGGCACAGAGAGGCTAGGTCATTTGCCCAAGGTCACACAGCTAGAAAGAGGCAGAGCTGGATTCGCGCTCAGGCCATATGGCTCCAGAGCTTACGTTCTTAGGCTGCCATCCACTGTGAAGGGTTATTGTGAGATTACAGTATGGATTTCCTCACTGAAGGCACCTAGCAGAGAGGAGGGCTCACAAGAAGTGCTCAGAAATGTTACCAGTTGTGACATCATGGCAGCGTTAGTTTGTGGGTGACTCATGGGCCTTTATGGTGCTAGTGTACCTCATAACCCTTCAGCTCAGCAGCCAGAGCTAACTCGGTGTCTCCAAATTCAAATTCTTGGGACCGATGCTGATTTGGAAAGATTACGGAGCTGGCCTTGAACTGGACTCACCTGATACGGGGAACTATGGCCGGGCTCGGAGAGTCGCGTGCTACCAATCTAGTTGGCATCCCTCACTCACTCTCACTCAGAACCTCACAGTAAATCGTTCTGAATGCTGTGGCCAAAGGCAGGACCTGATGGTTACTATGTCCAAGCACGTGTTCGATCCTGAGCCCAGCTTCTGCTCCTCTCCCCCCCCACCCCCGCCCGGTCCCGGGGCAATCTTCCATTCATTGTGTGAGCCCGACCCTCTTGCTGCTGAAGTGTGGCAGGTGAGCCGGACCCCAGAAGCGATGATGGGAAAACCCGCTGGAATCCATCTTCCCCTCCTCACCACCCTCAGCCGGGAAGGCCCAGGCAGACCACAGGGCCGCTTAGAGACCTTCTCTGCAGCCTGAGCTGGCTCCCTGCCCTCTGGGCCCGGGTCCCTCCCTAGGAGGCTGCCCTCTGCTGCCCAGTGCCGCCCAAGCAAGGCTGTGGACCAGCATGGTGGCATTGCCTGGGAGCTCGTTAGAAATGCAGAATGCCAGGTCCACGGAATCAGTGGCTGTGTTCTGACCTGATCCCTACGCATGCTCGTGTTTGAGCAGCACTGGCCTTCAATGCTGCTCAGGTTTGCGTAACCTGCTCTTGATTTTTGTTCTGTGGCTGACTGTGCCTCTTACCAGCTCTGATGTAGGACTCAGCACAGTCATGTTAGTAAGCAGTGAATTATTACAGTCAGTTGTAAACACAGTGCCAAGGCAGCCGGTCCCCCAGAGGCTCATGTTGGAATAGAATCGGGATGGAAGCCGGGGGCTCAGTTGAAAGGGAATCCCATCTGCTGAGAAATGGCAGGGTCCTGAGGCCCCAGCAGCTCCACCCGCGGGGTCAGATGCCAGAGGGCAGAGTAGACGCAGGTTGTGCAGGGAGCAGGACATGGGCACGGGGAGCACGGGGCGGTCAGAAGGTGGGAACCCTGCAGCAGGGCAGTGGCTGTAACACGTAATGATGACGTGGCCCCTGGCACTTGGCAGAGATCACAAAGGCAGGATTCTAGCCCTCAGAACACTGGAGGTCTGGGTTCGCAGATCAGCTTCCCAGGCAGGGACTTGAACCAGCGAAATGAACTGGTCCAAACAGGACAGAAATATTGCCATGAGGGGACTAACAGAAAAGGAGCCTTCAGCCACGACTTAGGCTGACTGAGCCAGATCCCGCCCCTCAACCCCTAGTCCAGCCAGGGGAACCCAGGTGGGTCACACCGGGCAGCAGAGGTCAGGCTCCCCGTGGGGGACCAGGGATCGGGGGGGGGGGGGGGGGCGGGGCCGGCCAGCTCAGGCTGGAAGAGGGCCCGTGCACAGCCTGGCCCTGCCCGGGGCAGGGTGGTGAGGGCCTGTGGCCGGATTCCAACTGGTTTTCCCGTCACCGCTCCCGGGCCCTGGCTCACCTGTGAACAGCATTCGGGCAGCAGCCTGGACCTTGCCCCAGCACATTCCTGAGATAACACCCCCTCTTCCCGGGGGAACACGGTGACAGCCCCGGGGGTGTGAGCCAGGCTCCCCTCCCCCTCCCTCACGCATGTCCAGCTCGTTGGAGGTTATGTGTATGTGTGTCTGTGTAGAATGACTGAAGGACGAGTCATGAGTGAGCTGTCCAAAGTCCCTTTGGGGGCATTCCAGGAATATAAACCAGCATTCCATCAAAGCCGCAAATGGCTCTCTGCCCCATTGCTTCGGTCTCTCAGAGTGTGGTCCGCAGACAGCCTGCATTAGACTCGCCCAGGGAGCGTGTGAAATGCAGACTCCTGGGCCCTCCCTGGAACCCGCTGAATTAAAATCACAACTGGGGCATGTGCCCTTGATGGGAGTCGAACCCAGGACCCTTCAGTCCACAGGCTGACGCTCTATCCACTGAGCCAAACCAGTTAGGGCAGGAATTTGCATTTTTAAATATGCTTCCCAGAAGATCCTAGTACCCCTTAAACTTGAAACCCTCTCCCTCCCCTCCCCCACGAGGCACTCTTCCCTGTGCATGAGCCATGGGTGCACCCTGCCTGCTGATACCCCTCGCTGCACTGCTGCACACAGCTAACGGTCGCCTCTTCTAGGAAGCCTGCCTGGCCATCTTGGTCCCAGCTCATGGAGGGGTTAGCCGTCACTCTTCCAACACGAATCTGCCACGTGGCTGTCATTTTTCATGCCTGTGTTCTCTAGGAGTGGTGAAGCTTCCTCTCTGTCTCCCCAGGCCTGGCACAAAGGTTTGCACACATCATCGGTGCAAATGAATGAATGAATGAGTGAATGAGTGAATGAATGTGCGGCCGAGAGGCATTCGATTTGGGAAGCTGCAGAGCAGAGGTGGTTGAGCAGATGCTTCCAATAAGAAACTGCCACCCACCGAAACCGGTTTGGCTCAATGGATAGAGCGTCGGCTTGGGGATTGAAGGGACCCAGGTTCGATTCCGGTCAAGGGCATGTACCTTGGTTGCGGGCATATCCCCAGTAGGGGGTGTGCAAGAGGCAGCTGATCGATGACTCTTTCTCATCGATGTTTCTAGCTCTCCATCTCTCTCCTTTCCTCTCTGTACAAAATCAATAAAATATAAAATAAAAAAAAAAGAAACTGCCACCCTCTGACTCTTCTCTTGGTCAGTCCACTCCTAGGTCCAGCGTTGGAACCAGCGGGCAAGCATCAGACCCAAGGAGAGCCCAGGGCTCAGATTGGCAGGGGCACAGCCCACCGGTTTGGGACAGTTTGCTCGCCCTGGGCGTGACCTCCAACCCAGGGTGGCCGGAATGACAGGCCGGAGGAGTCGGAGAATAGAACTATCGGGCCATGTACCTCTCTAGAGTCCTTTCCTCCTAGCGTTCCTCAGAGCCTGCTACCGTGATTTTCGTGTGAGGCTCCGAATGGCCGTTTGCCAAAACAGGAACTGTTGACCCACCAGAAATCCCGTGAAGATAGGAGAAGCCCTGGCCAGGCTGTCTTACTCTTTGTGGTGAAGGGAGAGCCAGGCGCCTACCATCTGAAGAATCCTGCCCATCACCGGCTCGGGAAAGCAGAATGCATTTCCTTATTATTAAGAACCGGAGCACCAGGGGACCTGCTTTTCCAGTCTGGCCACGCTGCCTCCTGCCAGCTCCTCTGGGTGTGGGGGGGAGGGGGGGTCGCACCTCTAGGGACTGCTGGGGGCATGGCTGGAAGGGTGGCTTCGGGAAGGCCTGACCTGGAGACTGTAGGGTCAGTTCGGAGTGCTGTGACCCCAGGGGACCTCAGAACAGGAGACAGACCAGCCTCTTAGTGTGTGAGGTCAGGGCGAGGGCAGCTGGCCCTCTCAGGCCCAAGGAGGGTCAGAGCCGGGCTTGGTTCTCGGAGAGGAAAGGATTGGCTGCACTCTAGGCAGAGCAGCTGAGGGCTCCTCGGCACATGCTCCTCGAATGGGGTTGGTGCAAGGGTAGCGTCCAGTTTAGTTAAAGGCGGGCTGGATCTGAATCCTCTCGGTGTTTGCCGGAATTCCATGGGGGGGTCAGGGATTATAAGATTCGAGGTGATTAGTGGGCTGCTTTTGTGCTTTTCTCATAAGCATGTTATCTCTGGATCCACTTCCTTTCCGTCCTCCCCAGTTTCACTTGGTTTGCTGTCAGGAGGAAGATATTCGTGTTATCACTGGGTCAAGGTTTCATATTAAAAAAACAAAGTTATTAGTTGCAGCCTCCCTCTACCCCCTTTTCTTGCTGGAGGCTGTGACGCTGCCGTTACTGAGGGATTGTATAGACATTTACTGTTTCGCTGTCCTCTCCTTCCATTTGAGGCAGCGGAAGCCCAGAGAGGTTAGGGACTCTGTCAGGATCACACAGCCAGCTGGCAAGAGGGTTGGGTTTCTGCATCCCAGTGCCTGTTGGTGCTGCAGTGCCCCTGGAGATCGCCTGGTGCAAAGTTGCTAACGCTCCCTGAGTTTGCCGCCATTTCTCAGCGTTTTGTGGGTGTGTCCTGACTGGAGAATTAGTGAAGCCTCACACTCTCCTGGGTGCAGCGGCTGGAGCCCGGGCTCTGGAGGAAATTCCTGCCTCCTTCCTAGATCCTGCAGGCAGCCGGATCCCACAGGCCCTGCTCTGTAGTGAAGACAGAGACGTGGCCTGGTGGTTGGCATGGCCCAGTGGTTGATATGGCCCAATGGTTTACGTTGCTCAGTAGTTAGCGTGGCTTGGTGGTTGGCATGGCACAGTGGTTGGCATGGCTCAGTGGTTGGTGTGACCTAGTGGTTGGTGTGGCCTGGTGGTTGGCGTGGCCTGATGGTTGGTGTGGCCAAGTGGTTGGCATGGCCCAATGGTTGGTGTGGCCTGGTGGTTGGTGTAGCCTGGTGGTTGGTGTGGCCTGGTGGTTGGTGTGGTCCCATGGTTGACTTGGACTGGTGGTTGGCATGGCCCAATGGTTGGTGTGGCCTGGTGGTTGGTGGGCAGCGTGGCTCAAGGTGCTGAGCAAGTGGTTGTGATGACCCACAGTGTTAGCATTTGGTCATTTCCTAGGCACTGAACCAAGGGCCCTCCCCTGCTGAGACCTCCTCTCCCATTTCCCCTTTGCCTCCCGCCCTCTGAGGAGCCGCAGCTCTTTGGAGACATGAGCACATGAGCCTTTGCAGAGAGAGTCCTCTCCTCCTCCAGCATCCCCAGTATCCTCCTCCCTGGGAAGAG
The DNA here is from genome assembly GCF_964339955.1 of Pipistrellus hanaki. Taxonomy (NCBI): domain Eukaryota; kingdom Metazoa; phylum Chordata; class Mammalia; order Chiroptera; family Vespertilionidae; genus Pipistrellus; species Pipistrellus hanaki. Next base: position 7,053,404 of record NC_140507.1, on the reverse strand, counting down.
AGGGGCAGGATCCTGTGGGAAGGACAGGCGAGCAAAGGGGACCGTTTAGATCTAATTGCTAGACTCCTGGAGTACGTCCCCCGAATGTCCCCGTTGGCGTGCAGGGACTCTGCCTGCCTTAGGGAAGGGCCACACCACGAGGAATGATGCGTTGTCGGTGCGATGGGATCGCCGATGACGTCATGAGAACCTGGCTTTGTGGGAATGTGTGTGTGCGCAGGCGGAATGCCGCGATAGAGAGGCGGTGGCAGGCCCTGTGACACTGCGTGACCAGCTCTGATTGTATAACTCCCGGGCTCATTGGCCCTTTGTTCCTGCTCGCGGTGACAAAGGAATTTTTTTTTTACCTTTCTGATTAGAAATCAGGAGGGTAAGCTCGCTAATCACCTCTTTGGCTCGGCATGCGGACCCAGGCAAGGCCACACAGTACCTAATCTGTTTGCCAGTGTTCTCTCGGTTCTCAGAAGTTCAGAAATGCAGTCAGCGCCCCATTTTTTTTTTTTTTAAAGTTAGACTGTAATTCAGGATACTTGCAACTGTAATGACCATAGTAAATGTTCTGAGGTTTATTTCACAGATACTGTGTTTTAGTTTGCTTTTTTAAATGTTGCTTTTAGTTGGGGTAAAACATACATACCATAAAATACACCATTTTAACCATAGCGACGTTCTTGGTTTTTTAGTTCATTCCCATCCCTGTGGCGCCATCACCAGCCATCACCACCTGGTGAAAGATAAGCTCTTTTCATCTTACAAAACTGAAACTCCATCCCCATTAGACACCGACTCCCTTTCTCTCCTCCCCGCAGCCCCTGGCAAGCCCCATTCTGCTCTCTGTCTCCACACACCTGACCGCCCTGGGGACCTCCTGTGAATGGAATCTCCGTGCCTGTCTCTCTGACTGGCCTATTCCACTAAGTGCTGTGTCGTTAAGGTCAGTCCACACTGGAGCTCATAGCGGAATTCCCTTGTTTAAGGCTGAGTAGTTTTCCATTGTATGTAGGTACCAGCTTTGGTGTACCCAGTCCTTTGTTCCCAGACACTTGGGCTGCTTCCACTTTTGTTTTAAAAAAATATTTACTTATTTAAAAAAATTTTTTTTATATATTTCAGAAAGGCAGGGAAAGGGAAAGGGAGGGGGAAAGAGAAACATGCATGATGAGAGAGAATCCTTAATCAGCTCATTCATGTACACCCCGTATTGGGGATCGAGCCCGCCACCCCAGTGTACCCTGACTAGGAATTGAATCATGACCTCCTGGTTCATAGGTCAGCACTCAACCACTGAGCCACACCGGCCGGGCTGCTTCCACTTTTTGCCTGTCATGGACGAGGCCTCTGTCATAAGTAGTGGCTGCACCACTTCCCATTCCCACCAGCAGTGCGCATGGGCTCCAGTTTCTCCACACCCCCACCAATATACCCCATCCTAAATGGATGTGTAACGGTGTGACTTCTGGTTTTGGTTTGCATTTCCCTAATGATTACTGAGGGTGAGCATCTGCACAGATACTTTTTTTTTTTTTTTTTTTTTTTTTTAACGGAACGCTTCATGAATTTGCATGTCATTCTTGCTCAGGGGCCAGGCTAATCTTCTCTATATCGTTCTAATTGTGTGTTTTTTAGTATATGTGCTGCTGGAGCGAGCACTACACAGATACTTTTTAAACAGTATAACTCCGGTCATTTCAAGGCTTGAAAGGCAGTAAAACATACTGTTAAAGCAGCTATATCCTAGAAGCCTAACTGCCCGGCTTTCATGCTGGGAATGCTGCATTCCTTACTGACTTTGTGAAGTGGGGAGGAGACATTGACTGAAAAGTTCCAGGATGATGGAACATATCAACCCACAGATCTAAGAAGCTCATCCAACCCTGAGTGAGGTAATCACGTGGAAAACCACACCTAGAAACACCAGCCAAATGGCTGAAAAACAAAAGAGAACAGTAGGAATGATCTCTGACCTCTCATCAGAAACGGCGCAAGTGAAAAAAGAAATGGAGTAATAATTTTTAAGGTCCTGAGAGAGGGGAAGGAAACTATTGGCCTCCAGTTCTCTACCCAACAAAAGTATCGTTAGAAAACGAGCACAGCCGTGGCTGGTGTGGCTCAATAGGTTGGAGTGCTGTCTGTATACTGAGAGGTCACGGGTTTGATTCTCAGGTAGGCCACATACCCCATCCAGGTTTCAGGTTTGGATCAGGGTGCATAGGGGAAGCAACCTATCTATGTCTTCCTTTCTGAAATAAATAAATATATACCCCTGGGTGAGGATTTTTAAAAATTTTTAAGAAATAAAGATTTTTGCTTGGCTGGCATAGCTCCATGGTTGAGCTGTTGGCCTATGAACCAAGAGGTCACCGTTCAATTCCTATTCAATTCCTGGCCAGGGCACATGTCAGGGTTGTGGGCATGCAAGAGGCAGCCAATCAGCGATTTTCTCTCATCATTGATGTTTCTATCTCTCTCCCCCTCTCTGAAATCAATACAAAATATATATTTAAAAAAAAAAAGAAATAAAGTTTTTTGTTTTTTTTTTATAAATGAGAGCAAAATCAGTGCATTTTCAGATAAAAGCTGAGAGGAGTTCTTACCAGCAGACTTACACAACAAAAAATGTTAATAGAAATTCTTCAAGCTGAAAGAAAAGGACATCAGGTGGAAACTTGGGTCTGCATGAGAAATTATGTACACCAGAAATAGAAAAGACTCTTACGTTATAAAATTTGATTTCCTTAAAAGATAATTGATTGTTTAAAGTAAATACAATAGTAGTGCATTATGGCTGGATTTCTTTTAAGGGAAACAAAGGAGTTAAACAGATGAGACAAATGGGAAACCATAGGCAACTTGGTAGACATCAGTCCAGTTGCATCAATAATTCATGGAAAGTAAATGAACTGCACACTCCAGCTAAAAAGCACATACTGTCAGGTTGGGTAAAAACAAGACTCAAGTGTTATGGGTTGCCTGCAAAGGAGTAACTTTAAATATCCATATACGGACAGATTATATACCATACAAATACTAAACAAAAACAAACAAAAACAAAAAACCAACAACCACTTGGAATGCCTATAACGACAACATAAGCACAAGGTAGACTGAAAACAGGAGTATTACCAGATACATAACTGGCCAAGTCAGCAAGAAGACAGGATAATCCTAAGCGTATACACACCCAATAGCTGAGGGCAAAACACACAAATAAGTGCCTGCTTTCAGAAGACCAAGTTTCTCAGCTCACTGTGCGGGGAAGGCTGGATGGACACACTGCTTCCTTCCCGGCCCATCTCCTTTGAGCCAGGGAGGAGGACCGATGTGGGCAGAAGCAAGCCGAGCCTCACGGCCTCATTCTGTGCTCAGCATTGGGACCACTGTGTCCTTTCTGTGCCCGGCTGGCCCCGGGCCTCTCTGACCACAGCCCTTCTAGATAGTCCCTACAGGGGACTCCACCTCTTCTCGCCATAAGCCTTTATCTGGAACCTGCCAGTCTCACCTAAGATGTCAGCCAGGAGGCGGGGCCATGGTTCCTGGGGTTGGGAAGGGCTGGGGTCCCAGTGTCCCAGGACACAGGGTGATGAGCAGTGTTTCCCCTCAGTCTGGCTCCTGCCTTGCAGACACTAAAAGGGGCTGAGTCAGCACCAGGTGGGGCAGGGGAAGGGCTTAGGGGAATTTTTAAGCCATAATGAAAAGTCTCCTTGGAGAGAAGGAGGTTCCCCGGTGGGGGGGTGCCTGGTTGGCAGGGCTTTACATTGTGTTCAGGTGGGCCAGTTTGCTGGCAGCCCAGCAGTGATTGGTTGGTTGGTTGGTTGGTTGGTTGATGAATTGATTTCTTTTGAACTTAAAAAAAATTGTGGTGACATGCACTTAATATAAAATTTGCAGTGAGGCATTTTTTTTAGTGTACAGTTCAGCGATGATAGACATATTCACGTTGTTGTGCAACCTTCCCCACCACCCAACTCCAGAGCTCTGTCCTCATGAAACACTAACTCCTCGTGTACCCCTCCCTCAGCCCAGCATTCTACTTCCTGTCTGAGTTTCACTACTCTGGGTGTTCCATGGAAGTGGAGTCAGGCAGTACTTGCTGTTTTGTGACTGGCTTACTTTACTTGGTATTATGTCTGTTTCTGAGATCGTCCATGTTGGAGCAGGTGTCAGAATTTCCTTTTTTTTTATTTTTATTTTTATTGATTTCCAATAAAATCATTGATCAACTGCCTCCTGCACGCCCCTACTGGGGATCAAGCTTGAAACCCAGGCATGTGCCCTGATTGGGAATGGAACCATGACCTCCTGGTTCATAGCTTGATGCCTAACCACTGAGCCACCACAGCCAGACAGAATTTTAAAGGCTGGATAATACTCCATTGTATGTCCCATGTATCTATCTATCAATCGGTGGACACTGGGGTTGCCGCCACCTTTTAGCTATTGTGAGTAATGCTGCTGCGAGCATAGTGTACAGCAGTGATTTCTTTCTGTTTAATTTTGTTTTGTTTGAAGGTAATGAGGTGAATACGTTAGTGGTAAACGTTAGTGGTTCAGGACACTGGCATGACAGCCTTATGCCACACTTGAGACCTCGAACAAAAAACATTTGGGAGCGCTTATCTCTGCAAATCTGCATATTTGATGGGACAGAAATGTAGAGACCTCTGGGTAGTTGAAGTCTTCAGAGGCTGCCCCACCCTTCTACCAGTCCTTTGCCTTTCGGGGTCCCCATAGCCACTGTCTGAGTTACGGTGCCATCCTGTGCATCCGCTACTAGCAGGGGTCTTCAAACTACGGCCCGCGGGCCACATGCGGCCCGCAGAGGAGTCTGATCCGGCCCGCCAGGTTTTTTGGGCAGTGAGCGCAGCCGAGGTGTTACAGTAGGAATTAGTAGTTCATATAGTCCGGCCCTCCAGCTCTCTGAGGGACCGTGATCTGCCCCCCACTTTAAAAAGTTTGAGGACCCCTGCGCTATTGTAACAGGCTAAGAGCGTGGCCAGGCTCCATGATCACCTACTAGCAACTCACGTTGCAACTACTTTGGGAATTTCCTCCCATAGAGCTTTCCCGGAGCAAATTGTTCCCCTTCTCAGAACTTGTCATGGTTCTCCAATGCCCTTAGAAAACCCCAAAACTTGCCCTAGCTGCTTTGGCTCAGTGGATAGAGCATCGGCCTGCGAACTGAAGGCCACATGCCCAGGTCACGGGCTCGACCCCAGTAGGGGCGTGCAGGAGGCGGCCGATCAATGATTCTCTCTCATCATTGATGTTTCTATCTCTCTCTCCTCCCTCTCCCTTCCTCTCTGAAATAAATAAAAATATATTAAAAACAAAAATAAAACCCCAAAATTTCTTATCATGACTCAGGGCCCCACTGGCCTTCTCATGTCCCTCCCACTCTACTTCCCTCCATGCCTTCATTTATTGATTGGTTCAACTGTTCACCCTGTGCCCTGTATTTTTGTATTTGTTTCTGACAAGCATGTCTAATATTGACTCATTCAAATGGTGTGTTAAAGGGCCAGCACATAGTGAATTCTGGAAAGTTTACAATTAAGAGTTTTACCTTCTGGGGTGTCATTAGCTCTTCCTGGACACCTTGGGAGCTCAATCTTGTCACCCCCGATGGACAGTTCAGGACCTTGAGCTTTAGAACTGCTGAGAAATAGGGTTCTTCATTTAGGTCCTTGGATCAAATTCAGAATCAGAGCCTGGGTGTTCCTGTGAGTGAGATTGGGCTTGATGAGGTCTGGAAGCTGGAGGCAGCAAGTGCAAATGCTCAGAGGCTCCGGTGAGCTCTGTCTTGCCAAGTGCAGAGGAGGCCTTGCTGGGCTGAGTTTGATTGAAGAACCACGGGAGGCCAGTGCTGGTGGAGGTTCTCCTAATGAATGCCCAAGTGCAAAATGGTGCGGTGGCCCCAGCTGGTTTGGCTCAGTGGATAGAGCGTCGGCCTGCAGACTGAAGGGTCCCGGGTTCGATTCCAGTCAAGGTCACATACCAGGTTGCAGGCCTGATCCCCCGTAGGGGGCATGCAGAAGGCAGCCGATCAATGATTTTGATCATTGATGTTTCTATCTCTCCCTCTCCCTGCCTCTCTGAAATCAATTTAAACACACACACAAAATAAAATGGTGCGGTGTACCATTGAGTTGGCTGCCTTCCCAACTCTGGAGGGACCTAGAGTGAGAACAGAAGCTCACGTTAGAGGGACCATGGGGAACCCAGGAGCAAGGAGGAAGCATGGCCTGAATCTGTGGCATTCGTGCTGGTAAAATTCCAGAAGCTCAGCTGGATCAGCAAGAAAGTTGGAGCAAGTGCGTGGATGTGTCTGGACTTTTTCCTCTCCTGTGTAACCCACCAAAACGCTGCTGCTGGCCCTAACTGGTTTGGCTCAGTGGCTAGAGCGTCGGTCTACGGACTGAAAGGTCCGAGGTTCGATTCCGGCTAAGGGCATGTACCTTGGTTGCAGAAACATCTCCAGTAGGAGGTGTGCAGGAGGCAACTGATTGATGCTTCTCTTCCACCGATGTTTCTGACTCTATCCTTCCTCTCTGTAAAAAATCAATAAAATATATTTAAAACACACACACACAAAAAAACAAAACGCTGCTGCTGAAGACAGAAGTGAAATCAAAAAGACCAGTAGAAGGCTGAGTGACAGGCTCATGGTTACCCTGCTGAGCTGGGCTGCCCACAGTTAAGGAGATTCAGTGCTGCTTCTACCCTGTTCCCCCGAAAATAAGACAGTGTCTTATATTAATTTTTGCTCACAAAGATGTGCTAGGTCTTATTTTCAGGGGATGTCTTATTTTTCCATGAAGAAGAATACGGTACACATTTATTGTTAAATGAAAATAAAGGAAATTTATTACCTGTATACAGTACGGTAGTACGGTAGTTGTCAACACAAACCAGACAAACTGTGAATCCTATAGTATCAAGAATTTACTCATTTATTCAATGACAATCATGTCATCATCTTCTGGAACATCATCATAACAATCCAATTCCTGAATTTCCTGGTGAATTTCTTGTGACTCAATTTCTTTCAGAATCAGTGGACCAAATCTCTCATGTTTAGCCTGGGGGGGGCTTATTTTCGGGGGGATGCCTTATATTTCACTCAGAAGGAAACCTGTAAGGAGGTCTTATTTTCGGAGGATGTCTTATTTTCGGGGAAACTCGGTAGCATCCCAGGCTGCCGGCTTTTGCTATGTCTTCCATTTGGAGGCTTGAGCATCAATTGCAACCTGAGCTTCATTTGCAAACCTTAGCCAGGTTAGCTAGCAGTGGTGATCTCTGCAGAGCGAGGATTTGCGCCTGCCTCACAGGGCGCTACTGAAGGCGAGTGAACTCGGCAGGTAAACGGCCAGCAGGCGCCCAGGGCAGAGTCATTAGGAACTGTGCTGGTTTGGGTGAGTCCTTTCTTCATCAGCTCCGCCTTCACTTCGAGATGCCTGCCATCATCACCTGGGACCTGCCCCAGGTGGCCAGGATTCTTGGTTGGCTGCGCCTGAAGGTGCTATTGCTGAACGCTCTGATTGGATACCAATGCCATACAACCGTGATGGTTCTTCCTCTTCCAGGTAGCAGTGTTTCCCAAAGTGTGGTACTCATGCCCCGGGGGAACGGGAAGAGTTTGGTGGGGGTACGCGTTGCACCGGAGTTCGGTGGGGATATGCACTGCACCGTGCTTAGCTGCGCCTAATTCCACGTTCTCATGAGTACGAGGGGCACTCAGCGTTACGAAAATTATAGAAGAGGTACACATATGCCAAAAGTTAGGGAAACATGGGAGTAGAGCATTTCCATTGGCTAACACCAGCCATCGTGGGGGTTGTCCGGGGAATTTCTCCACTTCCTGTTCTCCAAAACTGTCTGCGTGACCTCACTGTCTGGTGACTTTGTTTGTCATGGTGTCTGGTACTTACTCAGCCAGCGCCTGTCCTGGGCTGGTGCGCCCAACCCCCCTTCGCCCACCTCCAATGAAACAGACCCAGGGCAATGAGAAAATGAGCCCATTCTGCAGGGCCCAGTGGGGGCCCAGAGCCTTGCCCAGTCGTGAAGTCCGCCATGCCCTTTGGCTCCCCTCTGGTGAGGGGCCCTTCTCTTCCTCCCCGCTTCCCAATATCTCAGCCAGGAGGAAAAGTCTGCCTCAGAGTTCCAGGAGGCACTCGTTTCATTGCTGTCTGATCCCACACCCTTCTCCCCACCGCCCCCCGCAGAGACCTGAGTTATGCTTAGGATGTTACCACTGCTGGCGTCAAGGCCCAAGTGTCAAATGGAGAAGGCCCAAGTCAGACAGCGCCTCGAAGGTTTCCAGGTTTCTCATCTTATGTATTTAAAAAGGCTCCTCCTGCTTCTTTTGAGACTGAACTTCAAAGGATGCATTCCAGGCCACACTTCCTTTTGGTAAATCTTAACCAGGGTAAATGTTTACTTTTCTGTTGTAAATCTTGCGAGGTAGGGGGCGGAGGGATTCCTGGAGCAGGTGTCCTGCCAGCGAAAGTTAAAACTTAATCTGCCTGGTTTTGGCGTGTTTATAAGTCTGGAGCCATGCTGATGACCCTGCAATTAGAAGACACAGCCTTTTGCCCTAGCCCCGTGGTCGGCAAACCGCGGCTCGCGAGCCACATGCGGCTCTTTGGCCCCTTGAGTGTGGCTCTTCCACAAAACACCACGGCCTGGGCGAGTCTATTTTGAAGAAGTGGTGTTAGTTTATGTTTAAAAATTTGGCTCTCAAAGGAAATTTCAATCCTTGTACTGTTGATATTTGGCTCTGTTGACTAAAGAGTTTGCTGACCACTGCTCTAGCCAATTTGGTTCGGTGGATAGAGCATCGGCCTGCGGACTGAAGGGTCCCGTGTTTGATTCCGGTAAAGGGCATATGCTCAGTTTGTGGGCTCGATCCCCAGTAGGGGGCTTGCAGGAAGCAGCTGATGAGTGATTCTCATCATTGATGTTTCTATCTCTCTCCCTCTCCCTTCCTCTCTGAAATCAATTAAAAAAAAATACATTTTTTTTTTTTTTTAAAGAAGAAGATACAGCTTTTTGCCACCTTTAGTGAATTCCTGGCCCCTGTGCCCCAGGCCCACTAAAAAGGAAAGAATTTAGGAAAACCCACCTTGCCCTGGTGGGGAGGTCGGTGCATGGGAATGAGAGGAGCAGGCAAAGCAATAGTTAAGAGAGTAGAAAGATAAAGGGGAAAGTAATGTGATGTAGTCCTTAAAAGCTGCGGCTTTGGTTAAACATGCAAATCTTCCAATGATTGCCGAAAGAAGACGCCATTCCCATGCCACCCTTCCGTAGGTCCCCTCACTGCACCCAGGGACGTAATACATCAAACTGGGGGGTCTTGGGGGGGTGGCCTGGGATCCGCTTTCTCCAGAAAAGACTTCTGGGAGTCACCTGGCCTCCTAAGAGACAGCTGAGCTGCCCCCAACAGGATCACGGAGGAGGCTGATTGGTGGGGCCAGTTGCCACAGGTCCCTCCTGTATCCTGGATACTGAGAGGGCGGAACGTAAACTGGGCCCAGGGACTGCATTCTTGAAATTTCCCTTTAGCTCAGGAGGAGTCTGCAGGGAAGTGAACCTGACCTTGAAGTTCTTGCCTTTAATTTTTTCCTTCTCTGAGAGAGAGAGAGAGAGAGAGAGAGAGAGAGAGAGAGAGAAATGAGGTACAATCATCGACACATTCTTTCTGAGGGGGCTGTGAGGTGGGGGCTCCTAAGTCATGTTCCACTCGTTACCCAGAGACCTGAGCGCCGTCTGAGATTCCCGGGCATTGCACACCTCGGAGGCGGTTGCGATTCCTGGTGCGGGCTCCCTGGCACCCACAGTCTCCCAAGCGAGGCGCCAGAGAAGTCACAGAGTGCTGTGACGAGAATAGCAGGTGTTAATTGAGCATCTGTTATGTCTCAGGCAATGTGCTGTGTGTGCTTCATAAGAGCCGGGCCTCCCCACACGGGTAAGGGAGGGATTCTCATGCCAGAGAAGCAGATGCAGGATCAGGGCTCAAAGAACTGAACTGATCTGTCCATAGTCACACCGCTGGAGGTGGAAGTGCTAGGAGACCTGCTCATTGTCATAAGGTTGGGGGTGCAAGTGCCAGGATCTGAACCTGGACCTGAGTAGGCGTTCCCAAGCCTCTGCCACTCACAGCCTTCCTAGGGCTTCCCATTCCTTAGCTCATGTCTTTTTTTTTCTTTAAATAATTACTTATTGTTGAAAGTATTACATATGTCCCTTTTTTCCTTCCATTGACTCCCTCCAGCCAGCCCTCACCTGCCCATAGCGCATTTCATTGTTTATAGAGCCCAACCAGAAAGAGTTACTCTCATTTCCCATGTACCCGTGGTCGGCAAACTGCGGCTCAAGAGCCACATGCGGCTCTTTGGCCCCTTGAGTGTGACTCTTCCACAGCCTGGGTGAGTTTATGTTGAAGAAGTGGCGTTTGAAGAAGTTTAAGTTTAAAAATTTTGGCTCTCCAAAGAAATTTCAATCGTTGTACTGTTGGTATTTGGCTCTGTTGACTGATGAGTTTGCCGACCACTGCCATATACTAAACTGAGTTTAGAGAACGTAAGTGGCAGAACCAGGATTCGAACCTAGCGTCATTGGCCTGCCCACCCTTGCGCCCCTCCCCCTCGGGAACAGGGGAGTCTGTTCCTTCAGAGCGAAGCACTGTTCCTCGTGGTCCCCAGGTTCCCCGTAAAACAAGGACACTGGGTTTTCACACATTTCTACCAATGGAGCTACGTCTTCAAGTGGAACCTTCCCTTCCGCTGCACTCGGGGTGCAGACCATCCTGTGCCTCTCAGAGTTACTGCCCCAGCCTGCCTGGGCATGTGGGGCCCCTACATCTCTCATCCTCTCAGCCCTTTGGGAACCCCGGCAGGAGGCGACTTCCAAAGACCTTTCCAGGGTGGTCGGCTGTCTCTGTAATTTGGGGTCCAGTACAAGAGCCAGGGCACGTCCTCCTTTTTAAAAGCAGCACCTCATGGTCACCCACCTCTTTGGGTCCCCCCGCAGCGGGGTCTGAGCCTGGCTCAGAACACCCTCCCCAAGTGCATAGACACTGACCTGACTGTGGGAAATAGGGACGCACTTCGTTGTCCCAAGGGTGTGGTCGGTGGCCTGACTTGCTAGTAAATCCATGTGCGTCAGTAGTGATTGCCGGGAATACCGAATGGGCTCAGATCCCCGCACGGTCCCTTCCCAGCTTGTGCCTGTGGGTAGGGTACCTGGCCTTTAACCTGTGCTTTCGTTTCTCCCGCATGCCGGGAAGGCGATGATGCCCATCTCGGGTTCCAATAGTAAGCTAGAGGGTGTATGTACTCAACAAATATTAGCCATTATTAATACTCTTGGTTGCAGAGCATGTGTCATTTCCAATGGGGCCACCGTTAGGACTTGGCCCCGAGCTGGATATCTGTGGCTTATGTAGAGATCGGAGTGGCATTCTAAGGAAAAGGACCATTGCCCTATTCTCCGCCCAGCCATCCACACCAACTGGTGGTGACAAAATGATTGGGGTCCTGCAAAGACCTGAAACTTGTACCTTCCTGTTCCCCAAATAACTATCTCTGGGGCAGCTCCATCCCTCCCTCCCCAAGTCCTAGACTTCCTACCCCACTCCCTGCTCTAGAGGAGGCTGGTTTCTACAAGGAGCCTGGCTGCTTCCTACCCTGTTTCCCCGAAAATAAGACAGTGTCTTATATTAATTTTTGCTCCCAAAGATGCACTAGGTCTTATTTTCAGGGGATGTCTTATTTTTCCATGAAGAAGAATATGGTACACATTTATTGTTAAATGAAAATAAAGGAAATTTATTACCTGTATACGGTATGGTAGTACGGTAGTTGTCAACACAAACCAGACAAACTGTGAATCCTACAGTATCAAGAATTTACTCATTTATTCAGTGACAATCATGTCATCATCTTCTGGAACATCATCATAACAATCCAATTCCTGAATTTCCTGGTGAATTTCTTGTGACTCAATTTCTTTCAGAATCAGTGGACCAAATCTCTCATGTTTCGGGTGTGTGTGTGTGTGTGTGTGTGTGTGTGTGTGTCTTATTTTCGGGGGATGCCTTATATTTCACTCAGAAGGAAACCTTATTTTCGGAGGATGTCTTATTTTTGGGGAAACACAGTCATGTAGCCATGTGTCCTCACATGTGCCGAGGGTCAGTGGCTTCCCTGAGTTGGCCAGCCTAGGTTCTTAGCAACTCAAAACATTTCTTTTTATTAAGATACCAGAGGCCCGATGCACGACATTGTGCACTTGGGGGCCCAGCCTGCACCCTTTAGCAGTCCGGGAACCCTTGGGGGATGTCTGACTGATGCCTAAGTCACAGTCAGACCTCCTTAGTGCTGCCACCACCACTGCTGCGCTCATCAGCTGTCAGCCCGGCTTATAGGTGCGCACTGATCACCCGGGGCAGCTCCTGTGTAGAGTGTCTGCCCCCTGGTGGTCAGTGTGCATCATAGTAACCGGTCGTTCCGCAGTCTGGTCGATTTGCATATTACCCTTTTATTATATAGTGTAATTGACATTCAACACTATATTAGTTTCAGGTGTATAACACACTGATTCAGGATGTGCATACATTGGGAAATCATGACCACAGTAAGTCTAGTTAACATCTGTCACCATACATAACAGAATTTTTTTTCTTGTGATGCGGGTTTTTAAGATCTGCTCTCTTAGCATCTTGCAAACATGCAATACAGTCTTATTAGCTGTAGACACCATGCTGTACATTCCAACCCTGTGACTAATTGATTTTATTACTGGAAGTTTATACCTTTGACCCCCGTTACCCTTTACAGCCCCGCCACCCCAGCCTCTGGTCACCACGAATCTGTTCTCTGTATCTAAGAACTTGTCATGTACATGAGGTAACCAATCAATATTTCTCTCATACATGATGTTTCTCTCTCTCTTTCTCCCCCCCCCTTTCCCTCCATTCCTCTCTCTCTAAAAAAGATCAATAAAACATATCCTTGAACAATGATTACAAAGAAAATGTTAATAAGCTGGGCTGGACATTGATATTAAATGTGGGATAATATTTGCTTTTTATAAGTGCTCAGTTCATGGGTTAAGTTTTTAGATTGGGATGATTTGTGCTTCCCCAAGTGATCTAAGTAGGAATCAAAGTAATAATAAATATCCAGGTATTGAGTTTCCCATGATCAGGGGTGTGGGCTGTGGAGTCAGGATGGTTGGGTTTGAATCCCTGTGTCTACTTGTATGATCTGTGTGACCCTTGACAAGATAATTAAATTATCAGAGTCTCAATTTTTACCACCTATATAAAGCAGATATTGTTAGTTCCTAAATCATGGGGGTTTTATGAGGATTAAATGAGACAGATATAATCCTGTTCTTAATAAAGCTGCCTTGTGAGGAAAAAATAAAATAATAATAATAAAATGAGACAGATAGTTGAGGTCAAGAGCTTAGCTTAGTTCCTGAAACTTTGTATATCCTCAGCTGTGTTTATTATTATTACGTGTTGTTGTTCACGGTTTTCAGCAGCATTTTTTTTTTACTCGTCTGTCCCAGTTCTTCTGTGAGTGACAATGTCAGTGACAGTGTACATCCAAGTCCAAGGTCTAAAATAAATGAAGCCCATCAGGAAGGAGACATCTTAGAACCACATCAAGATTGGGAACAAGAGTATTAACATCATGCAAGGACTTTATATGGTGGGAGAGGCTGTACCCAGCATCACCTGGGCAGGGAGAAAGGACTGACCCTGGCTCCTAACAGAATCAGATGCCAGGGGAGGAACACACCTGCAAGAGCTTTGGCCCCAGACACCTCAGCTGGCTCTCCAGCTGCCTGGAGCTCTCTGCTCCCTGACATTAATCAGGTGCCTTGTGTCTGCTGTAGGAAGCACAGAGGAGAAGGGTGTGGGAAGGGCAGGTTCTTGCAGACAGATGTCAGCAGGTCTGGCGTTAGGCTAGATATTTTGGAGGTGCAAAAACCCTGTAAAGAGAGAGCACACACCTCGCGTGCCTGAAATGCTTGTCGGGAGAGTTAAAGGCGTGCAGAATACATTTGGAATACCTCCTGTTTTGCAATTAGCAAAGGAATTCAGCTGAACCATTGTTGAAAAACCTGTGCGACTCGTTAGGCTTAGTTAAAAAGTAAAAGCCGGGGACCTCCCAGGGCCCAATGTTGGAATGCTGTCTGACTGAGATTGCCCATAAATTGATGGCGGTTTGGAAATCATTGCCAGACGTCTGCTCTCTTTTAATGCGACATGGATGTGTGGGTCCCTGTAGGAGGATTTGAGCAGGGCCCCCTTGCTTAAACCAGGCAGAGTCTCTCTCAGTTCCCAGATGCGTTTCTTCTGATGTTGGGGCGCTGGACAAATGTTCTGAGGGTCTCTTGGGAGTCTCAGGAGGCCAAGCTCAAATCCTTGGGGGGCGCTGAGCAGAGCAGGAAATGAGCCTGCGGCCTCTGGCTTAACCGGGCTTTCGTCCCTAGCCTTAAGCAAATCAGCCCGTGACACCGGGCTTGCATTCCAGGTTCCTCTTGGCATCAACCCTCAGCCAGTCTCTGAGTGACACATCCCTCAAAGGCCAAGGTCAGGGTCTTTCCGGGTCAGCTGCCAGGACCTTGGAGCGGCCAGAAACTGTTTCCCGGGGCCTGGAATGCTGTGAATTCTTGAGACCCAAGAGGAAAGCGATTTCACAACTGCTTATTGAGCCCACTGGTCTTGGGGGAGAGGGTGGTCCGTTCACAGCCTTCCCCACGCTCATCCTACCCCGCCTGCAGAAGGAGGTGGGAGTTCTGTGCCGCCGATCCCAGCGGCTGCTCTCGGACCTCCTGGAACCTCCTGTGCTGAGACGCTGGTGTTGAAGAGAAGGTCGTGGGAAGCCCTTGAGCATCCTGCTGGCACCTGGGTGTGGGGCCCTCGCTGAAGTGGAGCTGAAACCCTGTCTTTGTGGTTCTGTCTGCTCATGGCTCGATCGGGACGCAGCCTTCATTTTCCTACCTGTGCCCTCAACTCCGGTGTCCGGGAGGGGGTGCTCTGAAGAGGGTGCTGGGGTGTCCCTGTGAGAAGCTCTTTCATTTCTTAGCCCGGGTGAAATCGGATAGGTTTTTGGGGGTGTGATTTAAAAAAAAATATATATTTTTTTTTCAGAGAAGTCATTGTCAAGTAAAGTCAGTTAAAAAAACAAATCCCTATATAGCCACTCTCATCAGATGAGCCAGGCACTATTCTGTCCACCGTCCCCTGGGGGTACGCACTGACCTCTACAGTCCTGATGCCTGACCTTGGGGAGGTCACTGTCCGCAGAACAGACTGTCAGTCATTGGAAGCAGAGCTGGGATCTGACCTGGGGTAGAGGGTCAGAGGGTTCAGGCGATGCCAATTTAATTCCTCGGCTTTCCCACCATGATCAGCAGGACTGAGCACCTAACTGTCCATGCGCTGTGCAGGCGCCTGTCCGCCTGAGCCCCTGTACCCCTAGGAGGTGGCTGTTACCATCAGCCCCATCTGACAGGCGCAGGGTGGGTCACTCAGAGATGAAGCCATATGTGCAGGGCAACTGCTCTTTGTTCACGCGTGTGTGCATGTGTGTGCATGCATGTGCCACGTGTGTTCGGGTGCAGCTCGATTAGACCCCAGCTGTCACCCTCACCCTCTCTGCTGTTTTCCCACCAGGGAGGGGGCACGTCCCCAGGATGTTTCGGGCTTTATTCCGCCTGGGCACTTCCCCAGGCTCCTTTAATCCGAGCCCGGATGGGCCCTGCCCGCCCCGCATTGTCCCGCTGGCGGACACGCCTCTCGGGGAGTTCCAGGGTGGGGCGGGAGCTTGGCCGGGAGCACAGGCCTCCCTTTATCCCACCCCGACATGGGGATGTTGGATGGGCCCGAGGAGCCTCAGCAACGTGCCAGCGGGGGGTGCCGGCCATCACACACAAGGCTTCTCCGGAAAGCTGGGGTGTAGGGACGAGGAGCCGGTGTCTGGTCAGGGTCCACTGGAGAAACACAGAGAGAGAGAGAGACAGGAGCAGCCTGGGAAAGGGCCTCACCAGGGCTCTTCCTAAAGGTGGCCCAGGAGGAATTGGGGTGGATCTAGGGGTGACCTTCACACTATAGTCTGGGTTCTTTGCTTGGGGATGCGGGGAGAAAAGGGTTTCTCTCCTGGTGGAAAGTTCCCGGGTAGCCGGAAAAGTATAGCAGCTCATGTGCCCGACTGCTTCCCCTATGCCAGACAGATTGCCTGCTGCGTACACACATCGTCCCACAATGCCCTCCCCACAATAGCCCCATGAGGTGGGGGACTGCGGTTAGCCCCATTTTGCAGGAGGGTAACTGAGGCACGGCAGTGTTGGTTGACATGCCCGAAGTTGTAGAGCTGGTAGATAGAGGAGCGAGGTGGGTTGTCCTCCTGGCTCTGCCTCTGAGTGACCCTGGCCACGTCACTTCCAGTCCCTCACCTCAGTTTCTCCTCTCCTGCCTTCCCTAGGGAGAGGCCACCACGGACCTCCCCTCCTCCCAGCCTCCCCTGGAAATCCCCCATGGCTGGCCTGGTTCTTCCTTCCAGAATTTTCGTCCAGCCCCGTGCTCCTCTTCCAGACCCTGAAGCAGCTCTTGCCTGTAGTATGTGACGTTCTTAGGTAAAGGGTCAGGATGCCACTGCAGTGCCAACAGGCGGCGACCCTGCTGAGCTCAGCCTTCCCACCCCTGCCGCCCTCGGGGAGCCTGGCCTCCCTGCCCCAGACCCGGGCTCTAGGCTGGTCCTCCATAGCTGCGTGCCAGCAGGCCAGGGATCCCAGCCCCTCTGAGCCGCTTCCGCCTGCTGCAGGGCCTGGCGCGGAGGGCGAAGACATGCAGCGCCATTTACTTGGCTGAACAATGGCTGCCCTTCAGGACCCAGGCTTGCTTCCTGCTTCCTCTCGGGAGCCACCTGGGAGCCGTCCAGCGGGGGCCTCTCGCCTTTCCCTCTGGATCCCGGGGCACCTTGCACACAGACCTTTCACTTCCAACAACGCCGTCTTTGTTCTCATTCCTTCATACACTGGTAAACGATCATGTGTGAATGAGTATGTTTATCTCCAGCTGGTTCTCACCTTACCTATAATATTTGGTGCCGGGCATAGGGTAGCTAGGTAAAAGGTATTTTTGTTCATCAGCTTACGCTCTTTCAAAAATGGATGTGTTTTTTTTTTTTATCTTCTTTTTCAATATTAAGGCACTCGAGCAGACGTGAATCAGGAGTTCATTCTTGAATCTTTTCTCACCGGTTGCCTGTTGTCTAAGGAAAAGCAAAATTTAAACGATTTGGGTATATTTTGGAAATACGTCTTCACTTTTTAAAAAGTCATTCTTTTTTAAAAAAATTTTATTTTTATTGGTTTCAGAGAGTGAGGGAGAGGGAGAGAGAGAGAGATAGAAACATCAATGGTGAGAGAAAATCATTGATCAGCTGTGTCCTCCATGTCCCCCATGGGGGATTGAGCCCACCACCTGGGCATGTGCCCTGACCAGGAATCGAACCATGACCTTTTGGTTCATAGGTCAATGATCAACCGCTGAGCTGTGCCTGCCTGGGGGGAAAAGGTCATTATTTCCTCCATTCTACATTTTTTTTGGAAACTTGGGTATGCCTAACACTGTCTTAGCCCAAAAGTAAGTAATTATCCTGAAGTTTACGGGACCTTTGGGTCTGACGTTTGTCCGTCCGCAGAGAAGGGTCTGGATGCTATGTAGTCCACTCTATCGCCGAGTTTCTCCTCCATGGGACTGTTTGGGTCCAGTCGGTTCCTGTTTGGTAGTTTCCAGTTTGCTGGGTGTGAGTGGAGGGTGGCAAGGATCCTGGGTGAGTGTTTTCTGTAGTAGGTCCCGGAGTGGGACTGTGGGCTTTGCCTTAGAGGGAGGGGAAAGGGAAAAAAGTGACAAAAACAAAACAAAACAAACCACCCGTCAAACCTTTCCCCCCTGGGGGAGGAAGGGATGCTCACAGTCCTCTGTTTCACTCATCCATCAGATTAGCAGGGGCCTCAGCCAACTCTGGGCCGCCTTAATAAGACCTCGGTGAGGTCGCAGGCTTGCTCCATCTGGGTGGGAAGGTCAGATAGACTGCCAGTCCACATGTCAATCAAACAAGCCCAGTGAGAGAAAGGAATGGGAGGGCCCACTCAGCCAGGGCGGCCTGGGAAGGCTTCTTAGAGATGGCATCATTGCTGAGAGCTGATGGACAGAGGGCAACAGCAGTGCAAAATGTGGACAGACGTGTGGGCAGGGATGGGTCGCAGCATGGCATCCTGGGCAGAGGGAACTGCGTGAACAAAGGCTGTGAGGTGGGAGTTAAGTTGCCGAGTTCTGAGAACTGGAAACCATAAGGCTGCAGAGGGAGGGAGGGGCTGTGCAGGCCATGGCCAGGAGTGTGGATGCATCCTGGTGTTGGGGGCCAGAGTTGGCAGGGATTGAGCTGGAGAGTGACAAGACTGGATTTATTTATTTTTTCTTAACTTTAATACTTTTTAATGGGAAAGGGGCGAGCAGGAAGGAGCGGGCAGAAGAACAGAGAAAGTCACCAGTTGCGGAAGTATAGAGAGCGTGAGGGGCTGAGAGAGCGAGATGTCCGTGGTTCCCCTGGGACCACGATGGGGACAGAGGCAGAGAAGTGGGGTTTGGGAAAGCCAGTGGGCGAAGGTCCTGGCCACTGACTGTGAAAGCTCGAAGCTCAAGGATCCGTTTTCCCTTCCAGGTAGAGAATGGAGAGGGAGCCTCGGGGAAGGATCCTGGCCCATTAGCCGGACCCATAATGCAATCTTGCCACGGGGTTAGACTTTCTCAGCAGACTTCATTTTAGAGGGAAAGTAGAAGGAGGCAAAGGGGCCCACACTCCTTGAGCCCTGAGCTGTGCCGGGAGCCCCCTGCAGGAGGTCCCAAGGCCCTTGCCCGGTCCCCTGACCTCGGTAAGGCTCCTGTCTTGGTGTCTATGGACAGGAAGCTGGAGCACACTGGTGTCCAGCAAGGGCCTCTCCAGCAGCGGCTGGGAGAGTGTCTGGCCTACACCCTGCTGCACCCAGGAGCGCAGTGATGGAGGCAGCAGTGGCTGAGACCTACAGACTGAGACCTACAGACCTACAGTGTAACTGAGACCTACAGACCACCCACGGGATCCTTTCCGCCCTGGGTGTCACCTGGTCTCCCAGGCCTGGAGTGGAGCAGTCCAAGGGCTGCATGAGAGTTTTCTCTCTCCGAGATGATGATTATACTAATGAGGATGAAACAGGAGCAAGAGACCGAGGCTTGGGCTATCCATTCCCCGGAAAGGAGAATCGGCTGCTGCCGCACTTCTCCAGTTACCAGCTGGGAATGAGCGGGGAGGCCCATGGAGACAGTGGATGGTGGAGGGGACCGAGCAGTGGGCCAGGGCTCAGGTGGGCCCCCGTCCAACCCTGGCACAGACCAGGGACCCGGGAATCCCGTCCGTTGAGGAAAGTCTGGAGTGTCATTTTGCTCATCTGTAAAATGGGGAATAGTCTTGATGGGAGGGAATGATACTGCCGTTGTGATGGTGAATTGAGACTCAATAAGGTCAAGGATGCAGAGGCACCCCGAGGGCCCCACCACACACTTCTCTCTGTCGGGACAAGCCGGACTTGGGGGGTCGGGACCTGGCTGTGAACCCTGCGGGGACTCCCAGTGAAACAGTTCTCTCTTAGTTTGTTCTTCGGTGAACACTCGCTCGGTGTCCACTCCCACAAGATGCTGGAGTTCCGGTGACTCCTAAGACACTGTCAGGTTCTGGTGACATTCACGGAGGTGACGGACATAGAAACAGGTAACGGAAGTCTACGTATTGCGAAGAAGTGGTTCTCCAAGCCCTGCCGGTGTCCGGGGAAAGATGTTCTGGGCGGAAGGCATGGCAAAGACAGAGGCACGGGGTGTGTGAAGTAGCGTGGAGAGAGCGTTGGGTGGTCTCGGAGCCTTGTCCTTACCCGGCAAGAGCATCCTCGGGGCAGGGAGGGGCAGGGGGTTCAGCTCTTACTATCTAGTATTGTAACTATGGCCGTACCAGTTTGTGTTGTGACCTATCAACTTTCTGATTGACACCCAAAATATCCCAAGCGGGTCCCCATCTATCGCCCTCACCAGCATTCCTCCAACCAAACCTAGTTTGGGGTGATTGATAATGGTTTGTTTTTTCCTCCTTATGGTCTTCATACCAGATACCCAGAGGGGAGTCTCTAGAAACAATTTTCAAGTTTTCTTTGAGCCTTTCGCCTCAATCCCTAGATAAACCCCCAGGCCGCTCCCTTCTTGGGTCTGCCAGCTTTAGGAGGAGACCAGGGAGGCCGATTCTTCCTCCCCGGGCAGCTGGGCTGGGCCACACTGGGCACTCCTCGCCCTCCACGCTGCTTTGTGGCTCCACTTCTACGCAGGGTTCATGTGGTTACTGTTTACGCTTGTTGACTTCCAATATTTTCATGCTTTTCTATACTTTGAATTTTTCTACAAGAAAATTTTTATTTTATTTTTAAGTATATTTGTATTTTTTACTGAGAGGAAGGGAGAGAGATAGTCAGAAACATTGATGAGAGAGAAACATCAGCTGCCTCCTACACATCCCCTACCGAGGATGTGCCCGCAACCAAGGTACATGCCCTTGACCAGAATCTAACCGGGACCCTTCCGTCTGTAGGCTGACGCTCTATCCACTGAGCCAAACCGGTTAGGGCTACAAGAAAAATTTTAGAATGACTTTTGTATTAAGGGCTAGTAAGAGATTCTAAACAGAAGGACTGAAGTTGGGTAGAAAAATATTCTTAATAACTTGAGGTTTTCTTTGGGGGACTGGGGGTGTCTTCTTTCTGGTTATAAAAGCAAAGACAGCCCTGTGGTTTGGCACAGTGGATAGACCGTCGGCCTCAGGACTGAGGACTGAGGAATCCTGGGTTTGATTCCAGTCAGGGACGCATGCCTGGTTGCAGGCTCGATCCCCAGTAGGGCGCATGCTGGAGGCAGCCAATCAACTATTGTTTCTCATTGATGTTTTTATCTCTCTCTCCCTCTCCCTTCCTCTCTGAAATCAATAAAAATAGATATTTAAAAGCAAAAACAACTGAGAAAACCTGAACTGTCTCCCCAGCATGGAAGGGCAAATACTGTCAACATTTTGGGATTTTTTTCTCTTACATTTTCCCTCTTTCTTGCAGGCAGGCACGATTTCGCTGTGTGCACAGTTTTGTATCCTGCCTTTTTCCACTTCTTGTAAAATTCTGTAGTAAAAACATTCTTCCTTCCTTCATTTAAAATGCTTCGTGAGCATATGTTTTAAACGGTGGCATCAAACGGTTAGAACCATCGTTGACTAACCATTCATTTCCTCCACATACTGATCCACGTTCATTTCCTCCCTCCGGTACGCAATGCTGCATTGAACATCTTGGTCTCCTGGGCGGGTGATGACAGCAGCAAGTCCCTGATGCGTTTGTCTTCGGGGCAAGTGGGTGAGGATGTGGAGGCGCCTCCTTTTGGGAGTCTCTTCAGGGTGCCTCTCTGACTCTCATTCTGTCCTCCTCCAGCTCCTGGGTCGAGGTCCAAGAGTGAGCATCTCCTTCCATTTATCCAAAAGACGGTTCTTCTTGTTCTTGTCTGCTGCATGCTCACCCACAGTGTTCCTGGTTAACTAACTTCCTGATATTTGTAGCCAAGGCCACAGTAGCAATTAGTAAACAACTAATTTTTAAAGTTTAAAACTATAGGGGATGGTGTTCAGTGTTTTTTAAAATCCCCTCTCCTGGCCACCCTGTCGTGTAGCGTAAGAGCCACATGACTACGGTCAACGTAAATGCTCTCTGTGTGGCTCTGTGGACTCACTGAGACCAGGGGTTTTGCTGGGAACCGCTTGTCTGGGAGGCTGGGAGAACATACCGACCTGTCATAGGTGTGACGTGCAGAGCATTGTCAGCGCCATTGTTCCCTAAAGGTTTGGACGCTGGGTCCTTACAAAGGGGCATGTGGGCCACTTCTCAGGCACTGGATGTCTTGAGAAAATGGTACCACAGGATGCCACCCCTGGGGGGGAGGGGGAGCTTGTTGTGATGGAGTCCATACCCCTTGCTTTCATTCATGGGGAAACTGAGGCCCACAGGGGAGAAGGGACTTGACCGAAGTCACCTGCCCGAACATAAGGTGTGCCATCACAGTGCCACTCCGGTGGGCAGGCAGCTGGAAGGCTGACGGGGCCCCTGCAGGAACCTGCTGGGTGCAGGCTTGATGTCCAGACCCTGGGCAGGATCAGCTGATGCTCCAGATCCCACCCATTCATTGCCTGCTGAGCCCCCAAGTCAGCCCCAGGCCAGCTGGGGAGCTGTGGAAGGTCGGGAACACCACATACAGGGTGGGGTCAATGTAGGTTTACAGTTGTTTGTATGGAAGGTAATACAATAAGTAATAACTAATAATTCAAGGGTAAACAACCTGTTATCCGTACTCACCCCTGCAAAGCTACTTTTGTCCCATCCTGGATCCCTTATATTTCCTTGTGTGCCAGGCAGGTGATCCTTTTGTCCGTCGTGTGTGTCCCCCCCCCCCTCGCCCCCCCCCGCCCCGCGCCAACACATGCCTGTGTGCCTCTTAAGCCAATTGGAAATTCATACATTCTCCCCTGGCACCGGAGCCCGAGGCGGCTGCCAACCTGTGGGTTTCTTTTCCGTGTGGCTCACCATCTGGAGTGGCCACCTGGCCTCCTTGTGGGCTGTGTGTGGGCGCCCGTGCGCCAGGCACCCATGTCCCAGGGCCAGGGTATTGTGTCCCCGCTCTGTGCTTGAATGGCTGGCTGAGCCGGGGCCCAGGGGACAATGCCCGGAGCCCTCACTGCAGTCGGAATGAATAATTCATATTGTATCTGTCGCCTTCCAGGGCTTCCCAAAATAGCTGTTTTAATTGCTTATTTGTTAGCTGCTGACTTGGACCCGGGCAGCCTTCAGCTCCGAGCACTTCAGTGGTTAACCTTGACTTGTAGGTAGGGCTTCCCTTCAGGGAACAAGTCTATTTCTTTTTCTCCTTTCGAAAGAAACAACAGGGAAAAAGAACCCCTTCAAGAAATGCCATGCTTCTCAGAGGCGAAACCCATCTTTTCAAGGCCTGCGTGCGGCTCCTTTGGGATTGGTGTCCGCAGGCCTCTGTGGCCCTGGCGAGTAAAGAAATAGCAGTCAGATGGGCAGACAAGGC
Organism: Pipistrellus hanaki; assembly: GCF_964339955.1. Lineage (NCBI taxonomy): Eukaryota > Metazoa > Chordata > Mammalia > Chiroptera > Vespertilionidae > Pipistrellus > Pipistrellus hanaki. The sequence continues at coordinate 7,030,183 of NC_140507.1, read as the reverse complement.
GAGCTTCTGGGGGGCATCAGTGTGCCCTCATGGTGCCACCAGCAAATGCTTGGGCATCTGCAGCCTTCAGCTCCTCAGACGGGCCAGGAGGTGCTGACTTGTGCTTCTTAGACCTGCCAGCGGCAGCTCAAGGAAAGGGATCAGGAAGGCCCACCTGCCCAGGTGAGCGGCCTGGAGCACTGCCCCGCCCTGCCGCCTGTGGGGTTTTAGGGAGGTGGCAGTGCCAGTTCCCTGGGGCTCTGGCAGGATGCCTCCAGGGTGACACGCATGGCCCCACTTCAGAAGGGCTTCTTTCCGGGGTCCTGGTATAAGGACCTGGACACTCAGGGGTGTTGGGAGCCCCCTATGTATGCGTACCGGGCCAGCAAGAGGTAGGGAGACGTCGTTGGAAGGGCCTGGGCAGATAGAAGCCGTGTGTGGCTTACAGCGTGAGATGACAAGCGTCACCCGAAGACACAGCACCCAGAGGACCCCGGGTGGTTGCTGAGATGGGGCCAGTGGGCTTTGGCGTCTAGTTCTGCACCTGCAGGCTGCCTGTAGGCCAGATGCAGGCAACATCCTTACTGCCCTCTCCCCACCCTGCTCGGCCTTCTGTTTACACTCGGACGCAAAGGGAAAATGGCCGATTTAATGTGGCAGGAAAGAAAAGGATGCTCATTGAAGACCTACTCTGTGCAGATCACATCCACATGCCGGCTCGGTGCTTCCTGGCTGTGTGGCCTCGGGCCCGACACAGTTTGCTGTAAAACGTGCCAGCAGCAGCCTCAGACATCCCGTGTTCGCCGGTCTCTTGATGGCATCACTTTTCTATGTGCTTCATTCAATCCCGTATTGTTTTGAAACAGACTGTCCCATCCACCCTCGGCGTGGGCAGGCTGTACCACCCAGCTTTGTGATAAGTGATGTTCGCACAACAATGAAGTCACCTCCGATGCATTTCTTACAACGGATCCCCGTTGTTAAGCCGCACACGGCTGGACGACATGTGTGTATCCATTCAGCGATGAGTGGACGTTTGGGTCGTGTCCAGCTTGGGGTTATTACAGTCGATATACAATTGATTTTAAGAAGCTCTGTTTTGTGTGCCACTAAGAAAGGACAAAACGCTACCAACTGAATAGTGACCCAGAGTTCTCAAATTTACTAGAATGTTTGTTTATTGCTCATTGAAATAAACCTTTCAAGCTTAGATTTTTTAAATACATTAAAAAAAAAAAAAGAAAGAAATACATAAATAAAACCAAGCTCCGTTGTTCCTAAAACGCCTTCCTATTCTAAATCCAATTCTTTGGAGTCACCAAGGATTGCTGTCTGTGCTTTCTGGTATTGTCCCTGGTGCCCTCCAGAGTGGCTCTGCGGCAGGCAGCCTGTTAGGAGGACCGGAGGAATTCAAAGCCTGGGCGCTGGGCCCTGCGGCCAGAGTGGCAATTATGCGGAGTTAGCCTACTCCTGCTTCGGAATGCTGCTCAACGGGTCTGCTCGCCGCCTCCTCCCCAACCCCTCCCCGCAACCAGCTGGTTTCCAGGGGTTAAAAGTGCTCCGCGGTTGTCTCTGTGCTTTTATCCCAATGACAGCTTTCATGTCTGTGCACACATAGGCAGCGACAGCTTCAGGCTGACAAGCGTTGTGAGGTGTCAGCGGGGGTAACACACACACACACACACACACACACACACACAGACACGCACGCACACACACACACCTCATTTTGGAGATGTTAAAACGCGTTTACAAAGGTGCAGCTTGGCGTGGTGGAAAGAGAGTCTACGGAAGGCACCCTGAATAGTGCCAGGTACTTGGCATACACACGCAATGAAATTTAGCTTTTACTGTTTATCATTATTACTATTACTAGTAGGCATCCGTTGCCTTGTTGGTTCAATGAGGGCGGTAGTACCCTGTTTCCCCGAAAATAAGACAGTGTCTTATATTAATTTTTCTCCCAAAGTTGCGCTAGGTCTTATTTTCAGGGGATGTCTTATCTTTCCATGCGCTAGGTCTTATTTTTGGAGGATGTCTTATTTTTGGGGAAACACGGTATTTGGGAATGACTTCTTTTACGTATAGTAGCTGGTGCAGTGCCTAGTACTTAATTGGCCTTCAGTGAAAGACGTCTTAATTATTATTTCTTTGCAATCTCACAATGCTCCTTTGGGACAGGCAGGCCAGGTAGCCGACTTCAGAAGAAGCCCAAGGAGGGTACTTGCCCTGCCCAAGTGCATGGTTGATCTGGTGGCAGGATTGGAATCCAGATCTTGTCAATCTCCTCCCAGTGCTCTGTACAGATTGTGCTGCCATGCAAGGGGCCCGAGGAGAGGCAGGGTTCTGGAGAAACCTTCGGGGCCAATTCCATTTCTAGCTGTTCCCACAGCTCCTCGGGCTGCATGCCTGGGGTAAGAGCTGGAGCTCGAGAAACAGAGAAACAGCCAAATTTCAGGCAAGAGTGGCTGCAACTTTTGCTCTTAGTGCTGGGTGCTCCCAGCCCCCCAGCCCCTGGGAAGGCTCTTGGAAAGCCAGCTCATGGGACTGGACCCCATAAAGCTGGGGGCTGAGTGCCCTCGGGCTCCTGAATCCAGAAAGGAGGAGCTCTGCGTGTCTGCTCGCCCAGGGTGTATGCCAGGCGCTGTGCTGAGTCATTCCCAGGGACCAGTGCATTGAATTCTGTGAGAACCCCGAGAGGCGGATTTCCCTGCTGCTTTTTACCTGTGGGGAAACTGAGGCTTAGAGCTGGGAAGGAATGTGCCCAGCTAAGAAGGACGGGAACCGCGAGTCCTATCTGGTTCTTTTTGCCCTATTGAGCACAGAACTATATTTTTGTTGTTTTTTGCTAATCCTCACTGGAGAACATTTTTCTTCATTGGTTTTGAGAGAGGAAGGGAGGAAGGGAGGGAGGGAGAAGCAATTGGTTGCCTTCCACATGTGCTCTGACCGGGCAAGAGATTGAACCTGCAGCCCATGTATGTGCTCTTGACCAGGAAACCAACCTGTGACCCTTCAGTGTGTGGGCCAATGCTCCAACCATTGAGCAGTACCTGCCAGAGCTGGACACAGAACTTCTATACCCTAACTCCCAATTCAGGGTTGAGGATGAAGCTGGGGTGGAGCAGGATGAGCGGCAATCACGTAGACCAGGTACTTGATCTGCTGCTGGGCTTTCAGGAAATTACCCTCCAATGAGGGTAGGCTCTATCTCCCAACATTTTCTCTGTATGAGTGGGAGCTTCATAGTCTCCTATGGGTTTGTTCAGTGATAATTATTTGTCTTCCAGTCTAATGAGGTTATAGCTATTATATAATCCATGCAACCCAGAGAATGCTAGCAGTAACTACCTCTTGGAGGCTGTTCAGATACTCACCTCCCAAAAACCAGGCTGACTTGGTCTCTTGGTGTCATGAGTGGGGTGCAGATCTGGTCTCAGTCCTGCCACTGACCCTGGGTGGCCCTGGACAAGTCTTTATCTCTATGCATCAATTTTCTCACCAATGAAACAAAGGAATTAGAGTTTTAATCCTCACCCAAGGATATGTGTTGTTGTTATTGTTTTAAACACTGTCATTGATTTCAAAGAGGAAGGGAGAGGGAGAAAGATAGAAATATCAGTGATGGAGAGAATCTTTGATGGGCTGCCTCCTGCATGCCCACATTAGGCATGTGCCCTGACCAGAATCAAACTGTGACCTCCTGGTTCATAGATCAACGCTCAACTATGGAGTCACACCAGCTGGGCAAGGATATGCTTTTTATTATTTTATTTTATTTTATTGATTTTTGGAGAGAGGAAGAGAGAAACATCGATGTGAGGGAGAAACATTGATCAGTTGCGTCCCGTACATGCTCTGAATGGAGATTGAACTCACAATCTAGATATGTGCCCTGACTGGGAATTGAACCTGCAACCTTTTGGTGTATGGGACGACGCTCCAGTCAACTGAGCCAACCAACCAGGGTTCACTGTTAACATTCTTTCATGCTCCCGCATCTGTGAAAAGGATGATAATGAATTGGCTCCTGTTTATTGTATTCACATCATGTACCAAAGTGTTGTTTCAGGAATTGTTTCATTTGATCTTCAGAGGACACTGTGAGGTAGGTGTTCCTGGAAGGGTTGTTTTGAGGGCCACGTGAGTTAATTAATGTCTGTAAACTGCTTGGATTAGTTCCTGGCAAGTAGTGAATGCTCCATAAATGTTTTGGTTTTGCTTTGTTTTTTCTGTATTTGCACATGTGAAAAACTGAGCTACAGAAAGTTTAAGTGTTTTATCCAAGACCACACAGCTGGAAAGTGACAGAGCCTGGATTCAAACCCAGGGAGTCTGGCTCCACGGCCTTCAGTTAACGGCCACTCAGGGCTGCATTAAGATGAGAAGCAGGAGTAACATGTTAGACAGCAGGGGGACTGTCTACACTCAGAGACTGCCTGCTCGCCTCATTTTTATTTTTTATTTTATTTTATTTTATTTTTTTAAAAAATATATTTTATTGATTTTTTACAGAGAGGAAGGGAGAGAGATAGAGAATTAGAAACATCTATGAGAGATAATCATCGATTAGCTGCCTCTTGCACACCCCCTACTGGGAATGTGCCCACAACCAAGGTACATGCCCTTGACCAGAATCGAACCTGGGACCTTTCAATCCGCAGGCCGACGACGCTCTATCCACTGAGCCAAACCGGTCTCGGCCCGCCCCATTTTTAAAACGCAGCACTGTAGTAGGCAAAGGTGTCTGCAGGCGGAATCTGGCCCTCCTGTAGTCAGTTGGCCATTGCTACTTGAATCCATGATCTGGAGCGAGCCACAGAGAGGAATAGCAGCCACATTCAGCATGGCGTCAGGGAGCTGGAGGCAGCGAGACATGGGGAAGGCGGTGGAGGAAGTGGGCTGGCCCAGGTTTGAGATGTGTGATCCCAAGAACCCAGCAGGGCAGATGAAGGTGAGCCACTGGTTTGAAGAGGAGAAAGGGGACTGGGAGAACAGCCTGGAACCTTCCCTCCAGCTCTCTCCCTCCTCTTCTTTTCCCCACAAAAGAATTCCAGGAGTGGGAGTGACTAGGCCAGGAGAGTTCTGGATAAACCAGCCCAGCCAAATCAGCCAAGCAAGGAGAAGTAGGGGTCGAAAAACCAGAATGTTGAGACAGGTGTGTTGAGGGTGAAGGGAGGGAATGGGGAGATTTCCAGAGACAGAGAACTTGGAAATTCCTGGTGTGACCACCTCCCTCAGAGAACAGATTTTGACAGCCGTGTCCCCTCCAGCTGCCATTTCCCATCTTCTCTGGTTTGATTTCCAAGGAGAGAGTCAGAGACCAGCTTCCCGGGGATGCCAGGGCTTCTAGGCGCTGCGCCTGGACAGTAACTTTGCTTCTGTTTTCACATCATGAAAATAGGCATGTAATACCTAACTCACAATCACAGCTAATGTTTTTGAGCCCCGTGAGCCATGGATTCAGCACGGCTAATCTGGACCAGGTGGTCACAGAAAGAAGCAGACTCAGGCCGGGTGGGCTCATGCCCCAGGGGACAGCGTGGCAGGGACGGCTGAGTCTGCAGCCTGTGAGTTTTAACCGCCACTGGGTACCTCTTGGGATGGAGAATGATGATGATGGTGATGATGATGATGATGAGGATGAGGATAGTGATGATGGTGATGATGGTGATGATGGTGATAATATGATGAGAGCTAACATATCAGTCCTAAAAGTGACCTGATTCTCACAGTACGCAGAGCACAGACGCCGCTCAATAGGCAGCGTGGACACCCCTCCTTTTACTGAGGGCGATTCCGTGCCAGGCCCTGTGCTCAGCACTTTATGTGGGTTACCTCACTTAATCCCCACAGCACCCTTACGAGACTGAGACTTCTCAGTTTCACAGAGAAGGCAACGCCCCCTCACCGGGTTACGTAACACCACCCACGGCGGTGCAAGGGGCGGAGCGTGGGTTTAAGCCGAGTTTCACTGATTTCTGAGCCTCGTGGGTAGCATCGGCCCCGTCTCCCCATTAACCGTGAAATCCATCGCTGTTCCCTTTCTTCTCCAGCCTCCCCTGACTACACCCCGTTGCCCCTGTCTCCCTCTTCTCCCCGTTCCTTGGCCTTTGGGTCTGTATGGCAAATGCAGCACCTTATTAGCTATCTTTGCATCTGGTAATTTTCTGTGGTCCGCAGTCCCAGGTCATGTAACTGCCACATGTACTGCCACCTAATGTCACGGGGACAGGTCACTTCCTGCTTTCAGGGCAAGCTTTGGCTCCCTGGCCTGAACCCAGGCTCCTGAAGGCAGAAACATCAAGGCTTACCCAAACATCCAAGCCCCTGTGGTGCCTGGCCCAGGACTGAGCTGTTGTGTCCATACCATAAATTCTTGCTGCTTGGAGAATTAATGAAATGGGGGAGCCCAGCCAGTGTGGCTCAGTGGTTGAGCATTGACCCATGAATCAAGAGGTTACTGGCTCGATTCCTGGTCGGGCACCAGGGCACGTGCCCGGGTTGTGGGCTCAATCCCCAGCAGGGAGGAGTGCAGGAGGCAGCCAGTCAGTGATGTTTCTCTTTCATCGATTTTTCTCTCTATTCCTTTCCCTTCCTCTCTCTCTCAAATCAATCTATAGACTAGTTATAGCAGTTAATAATGCGAATTTTTTTCAATAGATGGAGTCACACATATGTTGATATATATGCAATTTGATATGTATGCTATTTTGTTGTATTGACAGCAAGCTTCAAAACTTCATATGTCAAATTTTCTGAAGATGTTAACATCATGGATATTTTTACGCTTAAAAATGTCAAATTTTGTGCCAAAAAAAGAGCATTTGTGGGAAGTTTTAATTCATTACTTTATTTTGAAGAAAAGTGCTACTGAATACTTCAGGAAGCTTATGGTGAACATGCTCCATCTCAAGATACTTGTGAACGCTGGTTTAAACGCTTTAAAAATGTTGATTTCAATGTGAAAGTCAAAGAATGTCCAGGTCAACCAAAAAAGTTTGAAGACCAACAATTATAAGCATTATTGGATGAAGATGCATATCAAACTCAAAAACAACTTGCAGAAAGATTAAACGTTGCTCAGCAAACAATTTCCGATTGTTTACAAGCAATTGAAAAGATTTTAAAAGAAGGAAAATGGGTGCCACATCAACTGAAGGAAAGACAAATGGAAAACCGAAAAGTCATCAGGAAAATGTTGCTTCAACAGCATGAAAGAAAGACTTTTTTGGATTGATTTGTGATTGGTAATGAAAAGTGGATTTATTTTGAGAATCCCAAATGTGCAAAATCATGGGTTGATCCAGGTCAACCATCAACATCTACTGCAAGACCAAATCGATTCAGAAAGAAGACAATGCTCTGCATTTGGTGGGATCAGGAAGGTGTGGTGTATTATCGGGTCTAGTAATAATTAATGTCGTTTTAAAACATTCGTTTAAAATCTTGCTTGGCATTGACTTGTATTGACATAACCTTCAAACACGTGGTATCTACAGAACGTGTGAAGTGCAATTAACAAGTTTTGCTTGAAAAAGTTTGTGTTTGGTTTGGTTTTTGTTGCAAAACTAGGGCTAAGAAGATGGCGGATGAAGAGCATATTCGGCACTGCATGCTTTACGAGTTCCAATTAGGAAGAAAAGCAAGTGAGGCTGCAAAAAACATCTGTAGTGCTCTTGGTCAAGATGCAGTTAGCGCCAGAAAATGCCAGCGTTGGTTTGAGAAATTTCGCGAGGGAAATTTTTCGTTAGATGACAAGAGTGGTCGAGGCCGTGTGTCCAATTTTGATCAAGAAGCTCTTCAAGCTCTTTTGGTGCAAAATCCTCAAATTACCCAACAAGAGCTTGCAACAACTTTAAATTGTTCACAAAAAACAATTTCCAATCAATTGCGTGCACTTGGCAAAGTCCAAAAGTTTGGAAAATGGGTTCCTCATGAGTTGACCGACAACAACCGTAATCAAAGAGTCACAATTTGCAGTTCGCTCCTCTCTCGTCAAAACCCTTTGCCATTTTTAGAGCAAATTGTTACCGGAGATGAAGAATGGGTGCTGTATGTTAACTTGAAAAGGCGGCCTCAATGGCTGGACAAAAATGAGGCTCCGCAGCCCACGCCAAAACCTGACTTGCATGCGAAAAAAGTGATGTTGTGTGTTTGGTGGAATTTTAAAGGAATTCTTCATTATGAACTTTTACCATCTAACCAAACCATTACAAGTGCAGTGTATAGTGCCCAATTGGAAAGGTTAGCCCAAGCTTTAAGAGAAAAAGAACCCGCGCTGATTAATCGGAAGGGCGTAATTCTTCATCACGATAACGCACGACCGCATACTGCAAGAATCACTGCTGAAAAACTGCGCCAGTTGGAATGGGAAGTTCTCCCTCAACCTGCATATTCTCTTGATATTGCCCCTTCCGATTACCATTTGTTTCGTTCTTTGCAAAACTTTCTTCTTGGAAAAAAATTTAATAATGAAGAATGCCTCAAAAATGCATTGACCGAATTTTTTGCATCAAAATCACAAGAATTTTACAACAGAGGGATTAAAATGCTTCCTGAGCATTGGGCACAAGTAGTAGAAAACAACGGCAACTATATTGTTGATTAAATTTTGTTGTATTGTTTAAATAAATTCGATTTAAAAAAAGTATTAGAAAACGACATTAATTATTACTAGACCTAATATTAGCTTCTAAAACCAGGTGGGTAATACTGATCACAATCTACAACAATCAATTTGAACCACACTTTCATCATAAAATGACCAGAATGTGCCAGAAGATACTGCAAAGTAATTTTGTTTCATGATAATGCACCATCACACACTTCAAAACCAGTTAAAGACACGTTAAAAGATCTTGCCTGGGAAGTATTAACCCACCTGGCATATTCACCAGGCCTTGCTCCTTCAGATTACCACTTGTTCTGATTGATGGCACACTCACTTTCTGAGCAGCACTTCAAAATGTATGAAGAAGTGGAAAATTGGGTCTCTGAATGGTTTGCCTCAAAACAAGAAAAGTTCTATTGGAACGGTATCCACAAATTACCTGAAAGATGGGAGAAATGTGTAGCTAGCTATGGACATGACTTTGAATAAAGCACTTTTGATGTTTCTCTGGAAATTAAGATGTTTTCTTTGATTACAAAATCCGCCATTATTAACTGGTACCCCTAGTATATTATAAAAGCCTAAATGACCATTGGACCATTCAACCAGTAGCTATGATGTGTACTGCCCACCAGGGGGCAGATGCTCAAAGCCCAGGCATGGGAACATGGAAGAGACATGAATCTCAGAGGAAAAGGGGGAAGGGGGAAGGCAGGAAGAGACTAACCAAAGATACTAGAGGCCTGCTGCATGGATTTGTGCACTGGTGCGATCTCTCAGCCTGGCAGTCCAACATCCCCTGAGGGGCCCAGATTACGAGAGGGCACAGGCCAGATCGAGGGATCCCTCCAGTGCATAAATCCATGCACCAGGCCTCTAGAAAAAGATTTTTAAAAATGGGGAGAAAAGAAGAGAGCGGTTAGGAGGGTGAGGCAGGGAGGTTCTCTGGTCACTTTCTGCATCTGGGCAAGGGGGTGGTGCTCAAAGTCCTTACAAGAGGACCTAGACCCCTGAAAGCCCAGCTCTGCCCTCTCTGCCTCTGCCCCGTCACTCCTCACAGAGATGGGCCATCTCTAATGCCCCACCCCAGAGCCTGCGTGCTGGCTGCTCCCTTTGCTCCCACCATCTATCTGGTTTCCCTCCAAAGTTCACCTTCTCCCGGAAGCTTCCCATGGCCACCTGCCCCTTTACCCTTGATCCTGTTGTGGTGTTGTTGTTTTTTGCTTGCTTGTTTGTTTTTTGTTTTCCTCACCCAAGGATATTTTTTCATTGATTTTTAGAGAGAGTGGAAGGGAGAGGGAGAGGCAGAGAGAGAAACATCAATGTGAGAGAGACACATCGATTGGTTGCCTCCCGCACATGCCTGGACCAGGGCCAGGGACCAAGCCTGCAACTGAGGTACCTGTGTGCCCTTGACCAGAATCTAACCTGGGACCCTTCAGTTCCTGGGCCAACGTTCTATCCACTGAGCCCAAACTGGCTAGGGTTCTGTTTGTCTTTTTTCTGATTGACAGTGCATAGCTAAAATGACCATGTCAGCTCACACCGACTGCAATATGAGGGAGGGGCAGGGCGCTGTCTCGTCCACTCTGCAGCTGGCGTTTTTATTAATGAGGTTCACCTGTGTGTCTTGGGCTCAGGGCCCCCCCCCCCCACCCCCCCCAACAAACTTGGGAGATGGTTATTTCTATCAGCCCCAGATTTGTTAAAATGAATGAATGAAAGTGTATGAACAGCTGAAACCAGTTTGGCTCAGTGGATAGAGCATCAGCCTGCAGACTGAAGGGTCCCGGGTTCAATTCCGGTCAAGGGCATGTACCTTGGTTGCGGGCACATCCCGGTGTGCAGGAGGCAACTGGTCGATGTTTCTCTCCCATCAATGTCTCTAGTCCTCTCCCTTCCTCTCTGTAAAAAAATTCAAAAATATATATTTTTAAAAAATTCCTGAATTATCTAAAAAAAAAAAAAAAAAAAAAAAAAGTGTGTGAACAGAACTGGATGGGAAGGAAGGAGAGCCCGCTGCAACCTCCGAGATGGAAAAGGTGAAGGGGCTCCCCGGAAACGGTTCTGTGCAGCAGCCGGAGGGTGACTGGGGTGTGACATCTAAGCTATGGGAACTATGCGTGTGAAACGCCCTGGGCCTGAAGAACCGGCAGGAGGGCTTCTGCTGAAAGTTTGGACAGTTCTTGGCGCGGAGTCTGGAGATCGCTTTAGAAAGTTGTCCCTCCCAGCTGGGGCTGGGCCCAGCACCCGCCGGACAGATGCCATAATGAGGTTACTGTGGGAAGTGTTAGGATCGCTCGGGAAGCACCAGGAACATGAAAGATACGTCCTGCGTTCCTCAGGCCCCAGAGAATCACCACCCAGTGTTAGACTTGGCAGAGGCCTTCCCGCTTCCCCTCTGAGCTGCCTCCTTAGAAAAGACATGCTGGCTGAATGCTGAATGGCCGTCCGCCCGCCATGGCAGCCTGCTCCCCGGCCCCCTCCCACAGCCCATGGATTTGGGAGCAGGACGGGTGTGCCCGGGTGCCCGGTGCAGGGTGATCTGGCAGGACCTACCTGTATCCAAGGCAACACATCCGGGCTTTTTTTCCAGGAGGGCCTGTTGTGAAACATCCTGGAATGTTTGTGTCCCTTCGCAGGTCGGTAATGAAGCAGAGGCCAAAGGAGTTCTTGCTCAGCACCCTCGCTTCCCTCCCTCCCTCTCGCCCTTCCAGCATTTGGGTCATTTGGTTTCATCGTGGGGTTTTCAGCAGCCCAGGCCATGGAGGCTGGAGCCTGGGATTGCACCGGGCTAGTGTGGGGGGATCACTTCATCAGAGGGGGTGGGGGCAAGCCCCCCCCCCCCCCCGAGTCCTGGCCACATCTGAAAGCGGACATCCCTTCCCAGCTCACATTCTTGGCGCTTGCCCAGAGGGAACCATTACAAACCAGAGAAGTACCCGCAGTTTCCCAGGGGGGACTGGTTTAAAGCTCCTCCCTGGCAGGAAGGGTGTGTGCGTGTGTGTGTGTGTGTGTGTGTGTGTGTGTGTGCACGCGCGCGCGCACGTGCGTGCATGCACTTGTGTATACATATGTGTGTTTAAATCCTCGTGCAGCTAAATTCGCTTCCCTTCATCCTGGCTGAACGGCACGTCTCCGCACACTGAATAATTCATCTCCTTCTCGGCGTTTGTTCCTGAGTGGTTCTCGCTGTCCAGGTTTCTTTTAGCGGCACAGTGTCCCACTGGAAGCTTTTCTCTTTCCCATGGATGCACGCTGGGCGTCCGGATATCAGCCCCCTGGCTTCTCCCATGGTCCCTTTGAAGGGATCCCTCAATATCCACCAAAGCTGTCCTTTCTCCTCCCGCTCTCCCCTTCTAACTTTGGGTCCTCTTTACTCACGTTGTTGTTGTTGTTATTATTATTATTATTCTTTTCAGCCCTGTTAGCCACAATGTCTGCATTTGCTGCAAGCTGGACTCAGCATCTTCCCCCTCCACACGTCGGTCACATTTGTGGTGCTTGTAGCCAACATTATTTCGGTTCTGACTTCTCTGTGTCCAAGCTGGAACAGTCCGTGGGTCCTGCTTTGCTGGAAAAGGGATTGATTGCGTTGTTGATGTTTCCCTCCGCCTCTCCTGCTCCTCATGTCACACACACAGCTCTGTGAATCACGTGTGCCAGTGACCCTGAGTCACTCAGCTGCCTTTTCATTCAGCAGCCGTGTGTGACCCACGTGCCCTGAATGTCCTGCTGGGAAGACGTGGAAGCTGAAGGTGCAAGCAGGCAAGAGCTCCGTGCCTTGGGCCGGCTGCAGGCGTCCCTGTGGTCCTGCTTGATCCTCTCTGTCTCTGGAGTAGCTGACATTGGGTTCCAGATTGTTCTGAGTCTCACGGGGTCCCGTGAATTTTTGTTAGCAAAGCCGGGGTTTGGGAATCAGGCAGGAGGCTTCAGGTTATAGTGCTGGGGCTGACCGACTCTGTGATGTAGCTGTGAGGAGGCCTCCAGAAGGAAACATGTTGTATACGATTTGCTTTCTAGGCCTGGATCTAACCATTATTAGTTTAATTATAATTAACAAGTGAACGTTACAGAAGCATTAATTTAAAAAAGGGATAAAGCACTTAAATTCATTGAAATCTCTGTACCAAGATAACCTTTTAATGTCTAACTTTCTAATTTTTCTTCTACACACGTAACACACACACAAACACATACTTTTTTGGGCAAAATATACATAATGGTATCCTGTAGATCTTCTCTTTCTACAGTGTTGTCTTTCACATAGTAAATTGAAAGCATTCTTCCATTTTAGCAAAATATAGAACATGTTATTTTTTGTTCCTACATATGCATGATCGTATGCGCCCATTCCAAGATACTTAGTGAGAGAGAATTGTGGGGGGTATAGGGTTCCCTTGCTCAGATTCACCATTGAAGAAATTATTTCATCCGTCCCCAGCGAGGAATTCTGAAAGGTGTGCTAACGCTCACACAGATTCCGGGCAGCAGGCGGGAAGGGCCACAGCTCCTTGGTTTTCTGGGTTGCAGACTGATCGTATAATAAGCTTTATCTCCACAGCCAGGCTTGGGGAGGGCAGGGCGAGGAATGAGCCCGAAGGAGAGGTCTGAGTGTGGTTGGTGCGAGTATGCCTGCTCCCTCAGAGTTTGCCTGTCCCCCGTGATGGAGGAGCTCACCGTGGAGGGGTGTACGCCTGGGTGGAGGGTTCCCTCAGGGACGCTTTCAAAGATCTGTTGGATGAAATGGTGTGGGATGAGCTTTGGCCCTTGGGCTTCGGTCTTCAAGCTCCATAAGGAAGAGGGAGCAAACACGGAGAGGAGATGTGGGAGTGGGGGAGACACTGCTGGAAGTGGCCTTCTGTTCCTGACATCTGAGCGGGGGGGTGGGGTGGGGCTGGGTGGGCTGCAGGCAGCCTCGCAGGAACTTGACCTAGACCTTGACCCAGACCAGCACAGGTGTCCCCGAGTGAAGAGCATTCTTAGCTGAAGAAAGGCCCGTCACTTGTGTGATTCTCCTTGGCCTCAGGGGGTGCAGTGAGGATGTCAACTTTCAAGAGGACCTTTTAGCTCACTGCAGGGGCTCCGGCGACACCATTGCCTTGCTTGAAATCCCAGCCTGGCCTTTGACACTGAGAATATTACTTAGTCTTTCTTAGCCTCGGTTTCCCTGCTTGGAAAATGGGGATGATAATAACTAATGTTTTGTTGTGTGCTCCTTGGTAGCAGGATCTGTGCTAAATGTTCCTGTAAGCATGGCCTTATGTAAGCTAACCGACATCCCGGAGAATGTTTATCATCCCCACTTCACAGATCAATACACTGAGCCTTAGAGAGGTTAAGTTGCCCGACCCACACAGCTAATGGAAATCATGCTTATTGAACCCTCCCTTAATGGTGACCAAACTGTTGCCTATCACATAGACCTCTGGCCTCATCCTCATTGTCTGCTACAAGATAGCAGTAAATTACCAACCAACAGAGCTCTGGAGCCAGCATGCCAGGAATTCAGTCAATCGGTATTTCTACAGCCTGCCAGACCCTGGATATGCAGAGCTCATAAGTGCACCAGGTCTCTCCACCAGGGGCCCTTCAGTCTTTCTTTCCCCCGTGTATTTTGCTTCTAGTTTGATATGGAATGATTGTAAGAAGGAAGTTTAAGAGAGAGGGTGGATTCCTGTGGTTTGAAGGGAAGTTCTTTAAAAATAAAAACAACAACATGCTGAAACCAGTTTGGCTCAGTAGACAGAGCATTGGCCTGCGGACTGAAAGGTCCCAGGTTCGATTCCGGTCAAGGGCATGTACCTTGGTTGCTGACACATCCCCAGTAGGGGGTGTGCAGGAGGCGGATGGTCCGTGTTTCTCTCTCATCAATGTTTCTAGCTCTCTATCCCTCTTCCTTTCTCTCTGTAAAAAATCAATAAAATATATATATATAAATAAAAACAACAAAAAAACCCCACAAAGTTTTTATTGATTTTTAGTGAGAGAGAGAGAGAGAGAGAATCATCAACATGACAGAGAAACATCCACTGGCTGCCTCCTGCCTGCCCCCTCCTGGGTATCAAACCTGCATCTCAGGCATGTGCCCTGACCCCGGGTCAAACCTGCGCCTTTTTGGTGCATGGGACAGGGCTCAACCAACGGAGCCACCCAGCCAGGCCTTGGAGGGAAGTTCTTGATCAGGATCGCAGACCTCGTCGCGGTCATCTTCCTTCCTGTGCCGTTGGACCTCAGTTAGCCAGTCTGCAGAAAGGCCGATGAAGTAGCCTCTGGGAGTCTGGGACTGGAAATGGGTAGGAAGCAGACGGGAGAGGGAGGAGATGAGGATGTGACTTTTATGCAGAGGCAGCAACTCTAGAACCCCAGGAGCTGTCTGGAGGGGCCACTGGGGCGGACGGCTATGTCTGGATTCCTGGCACTCTGGCTAAAATACTTGACTGGCAGTCTGTGCTGTCTGGGGCTGGAACGAGCCTTTGTTCTTTTAGTTGGGTGAGGTGCATGTCTGGCTGGCTTAGCCACAATACCAAGTGATGACGGCCGCTTCACTTACGGCAGAACAGGGACTTAGCGGGCGGTTATTGTTACAAGATCAGTTGAGGCTGGATTGTCTCTGGAAGGAGAGCAGTGGGTTACAGGCATTTGGGAACCAGCTCAGGAGGCAAGCAATATAGCTCTTGTGTGTGTGTGTGTGTGTGTGTTTAATATATATTTTATTGATTTTTTACAGAGAGGAAGGGAGAGGGATAGAGAGCTAGAAACATCGATGAGAGAGAAACATCAACCAGCTGCCTCCCACACACCCCCCACTGGGGACGCGCCCACAACCAAGGTACATGCCCTTGACCGGAATCGAACCCGGGACCCTTGAATCTGCAGGCCGACGCTCTATCCATTGAGCCAAACCGGTTTCAGCAAGAAATACAGCTCTTGGCAAACTCATAGGGCGGGGCATCTGCTATTCTAGAAGCTGCAGTAACTCAGCTTTCCAGAGGAGACGTGGGCATGACACCATGCCATGGAGCTGGGAGGAAGACTGGGGGTGGGACGGGCGAGGGAGTTGCAGGTGGAGAAGCCAGAGAGGGCTGGAGTCAAGTCCAAAAGCAAGCTTGACCTTCGAGCCCTTTCCTGCAAGCCCTTCAGGTAGAGATGCAGAGCTGGAGGCCCAGAGAAGGAAGGTGGCCGGCTCAAATTTCCCCCTCATTAGTGACTAAGTTGGGGCTGGGACACAGATTCCCTGCCTCCTTCTATGTGTTCACCTTCCCGGGACAACAGGGACAAATGTGGTGTCATTGCCAGGTTTGGGGGTCTGCTGGGCCAGCGCTGAGGAGCATGGAGGCCCAGAGTTGCAGGGCTGTGGGCACCGTAGGCTGATGGGATCTTTCTCCTCTTCCTGCCCAGGTATACCAAACCGCTCACCTTTGCCGACTGCATCAGCGATGAGCTGCCTCTGGGATGGGAAGAGGCGTATGACCCGCAGGTTGGAGATTACTTCATAGACCACAACACCAGTAAGTTCCCGCCATCCTTCCTTCCTCATCCCCTCTCCCCATCCTCTACCTCCACGCTCACCTCCTAAGTCTGGAAGAGGCTCTTGAAGCCAAATCGTATTTTGGGGGGTTTTATCTTCTTCTTTTTAAAAAATATATCTTTATTGATTTAAGAGAGGAAAGGAGAGGGAGAGAGAGATGAAAACATCAATGATGAAAGATTGATTGGCTGCCTCCTGCACAATCGGGGATCAAGCCTGCAACCCAGGCATGTTCCCTGACCGGGAATTGAACCATGACTTCCTGGTTCATAAGTTGATACCCAACCACTGAGCCAGTATGGCTGGGCTGTATTTTGTTTTATATACAGCTAGGTAGAGATGTCAACGTAGAGATATCAACATAGGTATAGATATTGTAGATAATGTATGCACATATAATATAACAGAAGGTTTTTAAATAGAATCTGAAACTCCACCTCTCATAACTCATCTCCTCAATTCTGCAAAGGCAGCCACTGCTAACAATTTTATGTGTATTGTTCCAGAAATTTCCCAGTTGTGTATTTATGTGTGTATATTCATTAGAGGTCCGATGTACAAAATTTGTGCAAGAGTAGGCCTTCCTTCCCCCAGCTGCCGGCACTGGCTTCCCTCTGGCACCCGGGACCCAGGACCGGGGATTGCCTCACAGCCCGGCTTCGCCCGGAAGGTCATCTGGAAGGATGCCTGGCCTAATTAGCATATTACGCTTTCATTATTATAGATATGTCCTTTTTTTACATCTATCACCATATGTGCATACAGACGTTTTTTTCCTCATAAAAGTGGATGTGTCATTGCCGGGTCATTTGGGAGCAGCCAGAGCCCCAGCAAGCCCCCAGCAGCCTGCATAGATAGGTGTCCATAGTGGCGTGGTGTGAGTGTGTGTCTCTAGCCCATCATACGAATCAGCCCACTGCCCTCACTTCCTGCCGGTGATCCAGGTGTCCCGATGCAGATGAAGCTTCCTGGTGTGTTTGTCTCTGGGACTGTGGTGGAGGAATAGGCTGAGAAAGGGGCCAGCGTGCTGTCTGACAGGTGGAGGAGCCCTGGTTGCGGTCCCCGAGCCAAGGAAAGCCGAGTGTGCTTGGGCCTCATCCGCTGTGCACCTTCTTGGCCAGGAATATGCCTGCCCTCTGAAATTTGCTGCCCCATTTACTCCTGTGAGGAAGGAGGACTTTCTGTCCCACTCTCCACCTTCCCAATTGGAGGATTTCCCTGATCCTTTCAGGCAAAGGGAGAGTGGAATGAAGTGGGACAAGCCTGGCAACGCTTGAAGGCTGAGGATAGGGCATCAAACTCCAGCCCATTTACACTCTGTGCCAACGCTGGGCAAGGCATTAACTAGGGAGCATCCCACTTAACCCTCCCAACTACCCTGATTGTCCCCACCTTAGAAATGGGCCTTAGAGGCAGTAACCCATCACTCAATTCTCAGAGCTAAAGCATGGCAGAGCTGGGATTTGAACCACTTCCTCTGGGTTTCAGTAGCACCTGGCCATACCTTTGTCGCACCCCTCATCGCTCTGTGGGATAGCCACTGGCCTAGGGTTGCACGTTCTTCTAGATCAGGCACCAAGTAAGCAGAAAAGGGCATCCATGCCCGCGTGCATGACTAAAGGATGAATGAGCGGCCCGCCCCTGGCACCACAGTGCAGAGGAGTTTCTGAGAGACAGCTAACGACATTAATTGCATTGTTGGGGGCAGCAGAGCCCTTTATTAGTGCCCGTGATTGCATACTGGGTAATGAGAAGTAAATATGCCTAATTGGGTGTGCACGGGGAACGAGGTTAATGCTGGGAGGGCTGCGTGGCGTGCTGGGTTAAACACTGAAGCGCAGGGACCCTCATCAGGCCCTTCCTGTTTCTAATTGCCAAGTGCATCCCCCTCATTAAAGGCTGACGGCAGGAGCGGGATTTTAAGGTGCTTCTGGGAGACATTGGAAAGAGGAAGGAGCAGCAGGCTGTGGCAGAGTTGATTCTTGAGGGGATGATGGCAGAAATGAGGTGGGGGTGGGTAGGGGGTGGGAGTACATAGGGGCCAGGATAGGAAGAATTCTGTATGGCAGTTTTACCAGCTGTCAGGCTGCCGGTTTTCTTTTGGTGTGAAGGTGCGCTCATTGGATGGAGGGCACCACCTCTGTAGATACAGCCAGTGATGCCAGTGGTATGAATATGACCATCGTGGCCCAATCATTCAGAGCCGTGGGCTCAGAGTCCATTGACAGAAATTGCTCTCTTAAGAGTTTATAGACCTGTTAGAATTGATCGACAAATTAAATCTCCCACCCGACATTCATTCACTCAGCAAGAATTCACCTACCACCTGCCATGTTCCAGGCACTGTCCTGGGAGGTGGAGATACGTAGGAGTTCATGGCAATGATCCTTGCCCTTGTAGAGCTTTCATTTCGGCAAAAGAGAAAATGAACAGAATAAATAAGCAGATTATGTGGTGTACTAGACAATTACCAGTATTATGGGAAAAAGAAAGCAGAGTGTAGGGCTAAAGTCCTGGGTGTGTTTGAGGACGCGGGGCAAGGACAGGGAAGAACTTGTTGAGAAATGAGACGTGAGCTAAGACCTTAAGGAGGGAGGGAGCATTTCAAGTAAAGAGCATAGAGCAAAAAGCTCGAGGGATGGCAAGGAGGCAGGTGTGCAGAGAGCAGAATGAGCTGGGGAAAGGGAAGGGCATCAGACCAGAGACATATGGGCCTGCTGTCCATTGGCCTTACCTTTTGGCTTTTACTCCCATGTGGGATGGGAGCCATTGGCTAGTTTCCGGCAGATGAGTGGCAAGTTCTGCTCTATGTCTTAATGGGTCACTCTGGCTGCTGTGCTACCGATAGACTTTAGTGGGTAAGGACAGAAGCAGGGAGACCTGTGAGAGACCATTGCACTGTCCAGGTGACCCTGAGCAGGACAGTGACCCTGAGCAGAGCCATACAGCAGTGGGGGTGGGGGTGGTGAAAAGTGCCCAGATGCTGGGTATATTTTCAAAGCAGAACCACAGGACTTCCTGATAGATCGCCTATGGGATGTGAAAGAAAGAGGAATGAAGGACTCTCTTTAGACCTGAGCAACTGGCCCCCTGGAGTTGCCATCCACGGAATGGAGGGAACTGCAGGAGGAGTGGGTTTAGGAAGGAGGAACAAGGGTTCTCCAGGGCATGTTGAGTCTTCCATGCCTGTTACACGTCTGAGAGCGGATGCTGGCCAGCTTGCTGTAGGAATCAGGAGCTTGGAAAAGATCAAGGCTGAAGATACGTGCACAGGAGCTGTTGGCGTTTAGATAGTATTTCAAGACATGAAGCCGGATGAGATTACCAAAGGGAAATATTAAGACTGAAGAAGACCAAGGAATGAGCCATGTGGTCCTCAGATAGTAAGAGGGTGCGGAGAAGAGGAAAACAGGTGATTCTGAGGTGTGACCAGAAAGGTGAGGGAACCTGAGGGTCTGGGCAGCCACGGGAAGGAAGTTATCAAGGGGAGGGTTGTCAGGTGAACTATGAAGAGGCCTCAGAGTTGCCCACGAGCTTTAGTAATCTAGGTGACACCGGTGACCTTGACTGTGGAGGGCAGCTTTGGACAAGGACTGGGGGGAGGGAGGGGGGGGAAAGTCGTGAGTCTGGGGGAAAAAAATGGAGGAGAGGAACCAGAAACAGCACATATAGACAGTTCTTTCCAAATTATTACCCATTCTCGCCCTAGCTGGTTTGGCTCAGTAGATAGGCATCAACCATCAAACTGAAGGGTCCTGGGTTCAATTTGGGTCAAGGGCACATGCCCAGGTTATGGGCTTGTAGGAGGCAGCCTGTCAATAATTCTCTCATCATTGATATTCCTCTCTCTTCCTTCCTCTTTGAAATCAATAAAAATATATTTAAATAAAAAATAAGTTTGTGTGTGTATACACATATATAAAAACAAATTTTAGATAAGTAGGGGACAATGTCTGTAAGTGTGTGAACTCTTAACAGCAATTACCTCTGGGGAGTAGGATTAGAGAGGTGGGAACTCTATAAATTTGCAGTTGAGGGAATTATTGATCAAAGTGTTAACATTTCCTTTGTTTTATTTTGTAGTATATTTCTAAAAAAACTGTAAATTTTAAAAAGTTAACAAACTTTTATATAATATATATATATTCAGCCTGATCCTGACAGGCCAAGTTTCTTTTGAAAAAGTAATAGAATTCTTTGGGCGAAGTGAGACCGGTATGCAGGCTGGGTTCACCACCTGGCCATGATTATAGAGTGTCTGGTATGTCAGTCACCCCTGACTCCACCCCCCAAGTGGGAAATTGTCAATGGGCATTGGCTCTTTGACCTTGCTTTGACCTCTTCTACATCTGTTCAGCTGTCAGCTATCCATTTTTATTTTTTTAAATTAATGTCTTTTAGTCAAATTGCCACTGTACATGTTTATTGAACACATAACTAAAAAATAAAAAAATAAAATCACTGTTGATAATTTGCTATGTGTCCTTTTAATATTTTGGAGAATGTCCATATTTATTTTGATAAACACAAAATTGTTTGTGAAGTTTGTACACTGTATTGTCACTCACTTTTATGTCTTAAGCACCTTTCCATTTTATTTTTTTAATGGCTGTATTTGTGTATCATGTAAATATAACATACTTATTTGAGCATTTATTTCCTGTTTGACCTTGAGCAAATTACTTAACCTCTCTGTCTGTTTTCTCTTTTGTATAATGGGGGCAGTAATAGAATCCCCTTTACGGATGTAGTGTAAGGATTGAACGAGTAAATAGATATAAAGTAATTAGAATAGTGCTTGGTATAGAATAAACATCAAATAAGTGCTTGTTATTTATTTTTCATATTATTATCATGGTTTTGTACAAATGCATCTTTGCTTTAATTTCTTACTACTTACTAGAGGCCGGTGCAGAAATTCATGCACAGGTGGGGGTCCCTTGGAATGGCCTGTGGGGATCAGGCTCCAGCTTGCGCCCCAGGCTCTCAGCCCAGCAGCCCCGCCTGGAACCCCACCTTGGCCTGGTGCCGCCTCCTCACCTGCTCCACCATCCTGCCCATGGGGCAATCGATCGGTACTGGGTGGTGGCCCCACCCCCTGCCACTGCCACTGGTCGCCTCAGTGGGGCAATAGCCCCCCACCCCCCTCACACCCACCTTGGCCTGGCACTGCCTGCTCACCTGCTCCACCATCCCACCACTGTCTCACTCTCGTCAGGGCCCATCAGGGCCGTCAGCACCTCTACTGCCAGCATGTCCACCATGTTCTGTGCCACCTCCTGGTGGTCCGTGCATATCATAGTGAGTGGTCAAACTCCCAGTCTCCTAGTTGAACTCCTGGTCAAACGACTACCCAATGGGACAATTTGCATATTAGGCTTTTATTATATCGGATTATTATAATCAATTCCTATAAGGGGAATTATTGGTCAAAGGGTTAATTAACATTTTTAAGGCTCTTAATGTACACGGTCAGGTAGCCTTCTAGTTAAGACTCTTCTATGCTACATTTCTGGCAGAGTATGGGGTTCCTGTTTCTTCACATCCTCTGAAGTATTATTTATTTTGCTTTACTTTGCTCTTGACCAAAACAGATGACCTTAAGCATCTATCATGTCCTTGAGCCTCAGTCTAGATTAGAACTCAATCCTGGTCTTTCTCCTAGCTATACTCAGACAGACTGACTTTGGGGGGTTTGGAAATGTGTCCTGGTTTATTTTTTGTTTGCTTGCCTAATCAAAGTGAGGAGCCTTTGTGGCATAATAGGTAAGTTTAACCTGTTCACATTTATTGTGGTTTTCTGTTCATTATGCTTCTTGTTTTATGGTGGTGGATGCCACAGGCCACCAACCCAACAGATACCTGTGAGGTGCTGACCTGGGGTCTCTGGGGTCTGTTCCAGAAACCACTCAGATTGAGGACCCCCGGGTGCAATGGCGGCGGGAGCAGGAGCACATGCTGAAGGATTACCTGGTGGTGGCCCAGGAGGCCCTGAGTGCCCAGAAGGAGATCTACCAGGTGAAGCGGCAGCGCCTGGAGCTGGCACAGCAGGAGTACCAGCAGCTGCATGCCGTCTGGGAGCACAAGCTGGGCTCCCAGGTCAGCTGTGAGTAAACCCCCCCCCCCCACCAGGGCCCACCCTCCTCCACCACGAGGGGCGGCGGGAACAGCTGCCCCAAGTCCTGCCTGTGTGGCCTTTCAGATCTGCCCACTTTCCTCGTTCTCCACTCCTGTGCCAACCATCTCTTCCTGTGCCCTGTAGCGATTCGTTTGCCATTTTCCTTCCATTTTCATTCATTCATCGTCATCTCAGAACGCCAACCAGGGTACAGTATTTCTTTGTTGACAACCTTTCCGTGGCTGGAGAAGTGATGGATGGAGAGTTAATGTTTAATTGGCCTGAAGTTTCAAATTGGGAAGATGAATAAGTTCTGGAGATGGATGGTGGTGATGCTTGCACAATATGAATGTACACGTAAAGGTAGTAAAAGTGGTAAATTTTATGTTAACTTTGTATTTTAGCACATTTTTTTTAAAAGTTTATTTTTATTGATTTTTTACAGAGAGGAAGAGAGAAGGATAGAGAGTTAGAAACATCGATGAGAGAGAATCATCGATCAGCTGCCTCTTGCACACCCCCTACTGGGGATGTGCCTGCAACCAAGGTACATGCCCTTGACCGGAATCAAACCTGGGATCTTTCAGTCCGCAGGCCGACGCTCTATCCACTGAGCCAAACCGGTCCTGGCATTTTACCACACTTTAAATATATACTATATGTTTTTATTGATTTGAGAGAGGGAGATGGAGAGATAGAGAAAAGATTGATGACAGAGAAACATTCGTCTGCTGTCTCCCCCCATAGCTCCCCTCCACCTGATTCTCCACCTGATTCACCTGCACGCCCCCTACTGAGAATCAAACTGGCAACCTCTTGGTGCATGTGACAGCTAAGCCACATCAGCCAGGGCTATTTTACCATGATTTTAAAAAAAAATCTTCAGTGACTTCTCATTGTTCTTTTCATGGCCTATACAGTGATCAGGCCCCTGCCAGCCATGCCCACCCCATCTCATGCTGTCATCATTAGGCTCACCCTCTGCTCCGCTGTCTGCCCTGCAACTTTCTCTCTCGCCCTGCTGTACCCCTGCTTACAATGTTTTTCTGTTGATCCTTTTGCACAACCAGTTCCTTCTCATCCTTCCAGTGCTATCCTTCATTGCCTCTCTTAGGGGCTCACTGTAACCACTTCACCAGCAGACCCCCTTCCCCAAAGTTAGCCCCAGGAATGCTATTCGTATATTTTCTTCATCGCATTTGTCACAGAATATCTGCTTATTTGTCCGTCTGTATTTCCGTATTTGTCTGCTGGGGTTTTTCAACCTCAATACTACTGACATTGGGGGCCAGATAAATCTTCCTTGTTGGGGCCTCTATGTTGTGGCACCTTTAGCAGCATCCCTGGTGTCCCACCCCAAGTTGTGAGAACCAAACATCTCTCCAGACATTGCCAGATGTGTCCTCCGGGGCAAAATTCTCCCAGCTGAAAACCACTGGTCTAGGTACAATGATTCCCTTATATACAGGGGTCCTCAAACTTTTTAAAGTGGGGGCCAGATCACGGTCCCTCAGAGAGCTGGAGGGCCGGACTATATGAACTACTAATTCCTACTGTAACACCTCGGCTGCGCTCACTGCCCAAAAAACCTGGCGGGCCGGATCAGACTCCTCTGCGGGCCGCATGTGGCCCGCGGGCCGTAGTTTGAAGATCCCTGCCTTACAACATCTTAATGGCTGAATAAATGTCCTCTTTGGTAGGAAACACTTTCCATAATGTTTTTCGAGTATGGACTCTGGAGCTGGACCGCCCAGGTCCCAATCCAGGATATGCAACGGACTAGCTGTGTGACCGCACACACGTTATGCCACTTCCCTCTGCCTCAAATTCTTCACGTGCACGTGGACATAATAACAGTATCACCTTCAACTATGGGGCTGAAAGGAGTTAACAAATGTAAAGTGCTTGGAATAGTACCTGTCATATTCTTAAGCTCTCAGATAAACACAATTATTATTTGAAATTATCAATTCATTGACATGACAAAAATTTTGAACAGATCCTTGGAACCAGTAAGATTGAACTCATGATCAGTGGTAGGAAATAAATGATGTAGTCCTATCATATAAAAGTCCTATCATATAGGAAATAAATGATGTAGTCCTATCATATAACTTCTGGGTGTTCCAGAGAGCACCATCAGGCTCAAAGACACCACTGTTTTGAATGTTAAAGAACTTCAACCTGGCCCTTGTTGGTGTTGCCAGTGGTTAGACCACTGGCCCTCAAACCAAAAGGTTGTGGGTTCAACTCTAGGAAACATGAGTTGCATTGGAGAGGCAACTAATTGATGTGGCTCTCTCACATCTCTCTCCCTCTCCCTGTCTCTCTCCCTCTCCCTCTCACTCCCCCCTCCCCTCCACTGTCTGGGGGGGAAAAAATAGAAAAAATATTCTCCACTGAGGATTCACACACACACACACACACACACACACACACACACACAGAGAGAGAGAGAGAGAGAGAGAGAGAGAGAGAGAGAGAGAGAGAAAACTTACATTATACTTGAAGGACTAGGGTCATCTCTGGTTACCTGATCTGAGATCCAAACCAGCCAGGACTTTCTTTGGGTTTCACAAGCCAGGTTTGCCTTCCAAGTCCAGCTCTTCAGCACGTCGATAGACCGGTGAGGCCACATGCCTGGCTTCTAACTCAGCTGGCATGCCAGGGCTGGTGAGAGTTTTGCCACCTGGCCGTGGTGGTTGTGGGCCTGCCCTGGGGATGGAGACTCTGTTGTCATCTCCGGTACAATCGCTAGCTCTCTGGGGAAGGAGAAGAGAACTGCCATTTAATGTGTTCCCGTTGTGTTCCTGTAGGGCAGGGTGCTGAGGGCACTCCACACGTGTCATTAAAGTAACCTCCCTCCCCACTTGCACACACACATAGACACGTACAGTCCGCGAGATACTGCTGTTCTCATTCTACAAGTAAAGAAACCGAGGCCCAGAAAAGGGAAGTCCTTTCCTCTGGGTCACATCGGTAAAAAGTGATAGAGCTAGCCTTGGTACCCAGGAGCATCTGACCTCAAAAACCAATTCTCTTAATTCAATCCAAGCCAGCCAGTCTACTTCCAAGGCTCTTGGGTTACACTGGGATCCTCCCATCCCCTGAAAGGCGAGAACTTTTAAGAGCTGGGTTCTTTTTGGACCTCACCGCGTTCCTTCCTCACTACAGGTTAGAGGAAATTTGAAAAATAAGTTATTGGGAGCCTTACAGTTAAAAATGCTTGTTGAACTACACACTTGATTTCACTGACTCCTGTAACTAAGAAAAGATCAGAAAAAAGGTCTTTAAAAGCATATATATACACATGGGGACAAGAAGACTTGGAGAACAAAGTAGCAATAACAGGGTTTGGCCAAAGTAAATTTACAGTTGTGAGTATGCGAAAAACTGAATTTATTCTTATGTTATTCCTTATTAATTATTGTATTATTTTCTATACTAGCAACTGTTAACCTACTTTTGCCCCACCCTGTATAATGTGGAAGCTGGAAGGCAGACGTACAGGTGGCAGTCTGTCTGGTAGACCTATCTGAGAC
Source organism: Pipistrellus hanaki (assembly GCF_964339955.1). Classification (NCBI taxonomy): domain Eukaryota; kingdom Metazoa; phylum Chordata; class Mammalia; order Chiroptera; family Vespertilionidae; genus Pipistrellus; species Pipistrellus hanaki. The sequence goes on along the minus strand of NC_140507.1, from coordinate 7,004,399 downwards.
AAGAGAAAATGGGCCCATAATGGAAAACACGACAACACTGTAGTCTGTAAAGTACACCTGCAGCCCTAGCTGGTCTGGCTCAGTGGACAGAGTGTCTGCCTGGAACTGGAATGGTCCCAGGTTCGATTTCGGTCAAGGGTACATGCCTGGGTTGTGGGCCCAATCTCCAGTAGCGGGCATGCAGGAGGCAGCCGATCAATGATTCTCTCATCATTGATGTTTCTCTCTCTCTCTCTCCCTCTCCTTCTCCCTCTCCCTCTCCCTTCCTTTCTGAAATCAATAAAAATATATTGGGGGGGGGGGGGGGAAATACCTGCAGAAGCCTTGTGATTTGGAGAAGCATCTATTTCTGGGAGTGGAAGTAGGAATGAAGTGAGGAGGGTCTCAAGAGGATTGGATGAAAGTTGCTTCTGAAACAGACCACCTAATCTCCCCCCCAAACTGGTAACTGCCCATCCCTAACCCGCAAAAGAAGGGAGAGAAAAAAGAAGAGTTTGGACTGGAGGACACAAGGCAGGCTCACTGCGGAGGCTGCATCAGACGAGCACGTGGTGATTAAGGGAACATGGATAGACAGGATTTTGGGACCCCAGCCCCCAGGTACGACTTGATTCCCAGAATGGTACCAGACTATTACCCTCCAGGCTGGACAGTAGAGAGTCTGGGAAATCTGAACAGAGAAAAGAGATAAAAAGAGAAAAGATGTAAAGATACTGGCATTGAGGATTCCTAGATGAAGCAATACAATATCGTGTACCCCGTCATTCAGTCACCAAGCTCCAATGCAGCCAGCTTTTAGGTGCAACCTCCCCGCCCCTCCTCCCCCCAGCCTTAAATGTGAGCCAGCAGCTGAGATCCAGATGCCCCAAGGGAAGCCTCGAATGTGAAAAACAAGAGGTTGAAGCAAACACATGGTGATGGGAAGGCCTTGGAGGGAACAGGGAGTGTTCATGGAGAAGAAAACGTTGAGAAACTACACAACCATGAAACAAGAACAGGATGCTACATTTTCTAAAAGGAACCCACAGAGAACACAGAGGAGCCTTTGGAAATTAAAATACTTAAGAGGAAATGAAAAGATCTGAAGGAAGACTAGAAAGTAAAATGGAGGAAATCTTCTAAAAAGCAAAACAAAACCACAATGAGATGAAAAACAAGGGGAAATATAAAGCAGCAGGCCAGGAAAACTGAGTAAATATGAGTTCAGAAAGAGCAGAGGAAACGGGAAAAGAAGCATCAATGAAATTATTCAGAAAAATTTCTCAGAACAAATGGAGGGGAGTTTTTAGATTGAAAGGGTTCAGTGAGTGCCCAACACAATGGATAAAAGTCAACCACACCAAGTCTTACCATTGTGCAACTTAAACACTGGGAATGATTCAAGATCCTAAAAGTTTTCCGAGAGAAAACCAGATCATAGAAAAATGATTAGTCAGAATAGTTCTGGACCTCTGAATGGTGACACTGGAAACCTAAAAGATGATAGAGCAATGCCTTAAAAATTTTAAGGACAATCTTTTCTGACCTAGAATTTTATATCCAGCAAAACGTCTTATTTATGAACTAGTATAAGATAGAATGAAGATATTTTTAGAGATGCAAGATTTCAAAAAATTTCCTTCCTTCTCATTTTGGTTTCCTGCCAAAATGAGGGGTAGGCCCCAGAGGGGAAGACATGGTATTTAGGAAAGAAGAGAGCTGCAAGGAGGGGATCCTAGGATCTCAGCTGCACGTACAGCAAGCAGCTCACTCTGAAGCCAGCATATGCCCTGGCAAGACAGAGCCAAAAAGATGAGTGGGGTGTACTGGCCTGGACTCTGTGAGAGGAGATTTAGATAACTGGCAGAGTGTGAGGTTGATTCAGTTTGTAGGCAGTCATAAAAATGACAATTGCTAACTCTAGAAGGGAAAAGAAAAAAGAAAAAACGCTGGAAAGAAAAAGTAAGCAATGTCAGCTATGTGCTTCTGCCCCATATAGTGTTTACAGAGTGAATGTAATGCAAACACTGAAGATGGCTTCCACCCAAACGATGTGTGGTATAGGGGCTGGGAAAGGGAGGAACCTAAGCCTCCATCCCCCAGAGAGACAAGTTTAAAAATAAAACCTAGCACTGAAAAAATCTAGAAGCAGCAAAACACACGTATTAGACATAAGAAACTGGCTGAGACGAGACCGGTTTGGCTCAATGGATAGAGCGTCGGCTTCGGGACTGAAGGGACCCGGGTTCGATTCCGGTCAAGGGCATGTACCTTGGTTGCGGGCATATCCCCAGTAGGGGGTGTGCAAGAGGCAGCTGATCGATGACTCTCTCTCATCGATGTTTCTAGCTTTCTATCTCTCTCCCTTCCTCTCTGTACAAAATCAATAAAATATATTAAAAAAAGAAAAAAAAAAGAAAAAAAGAAACTGGCTGAACACGTTTAATGGTTCCCTTTTAGGGAGTGAGATATGGGGATGGGGTCCTATGAAATGCATATATATCAGAACCTGTACTGTGTTGGACTATTAAACTGTTCATATACAGGATGGGGCAAAAAAGTAGATTTACAGGAGAATCCAAGATGGCTGCTCGGGTAGGCAACTAGCCGCAGCCGCACACAACAATTTTAATAAAATACAACTAAAATATAAAACGGACATTACCCAGAACTACAGGAAAGTCAACTGACTGGAAATCCTACAACAAGAAGCAAGGAGAAAACCAGAAGGAAGAGCGGAGGAGCTGTAAAAGCCTAAGGTACAGAGACACGCGGCGCGCGCGGAGAGGACGGAGCCGGAGAGGAGGGAGGCCGAGTGCCTGGCGGGCGTTCCCTAGCGGAAAGGAGATAAAACTCCGACTGTGCTGGGCCCCTGACTGCTCTGAACCCCCGTTCTGGGCCAGACCCCGGGGACTCAGGCTCAGCCATAGGGAGCTGGGCTGTAAGTCGGAACCCGGGGAAGCGGAGAAAGGAGGTCCCGGAGGCGCGCACACTGCCCCCAGAGAAGGGACGGTCAGCTGTGCCGCGGGATTGCCCTGACGGGAAGGAGACTGGGGCTCCAGACTGCTGTGAACGCCACCTCCAACTCCACTTCCAACTGAACTGAACCCCAATACCGGGCTCATTGGGGGAGAGCATAGACTGTTTGGCAGCAGGCGAAAATCGAGGGCACCTTTCTCTCAGAGGCGCCGGCAGCGAGCACTGAAGGACCCGCATAGGGCGGGGCTGACGGAAGCCAAAGCTGCAGGCTCCACCCTGAAACCTCGCCCCATCTGTAACTGCGAAATGCGACAACAAAATAGATCACAAACAAAAGAAATGGAGGACAAAAAGCGTCTGGATATAGAGTTCAAATCTACGCTTATAAGGTTTTTCAAGAATTTCCTAGAAAAGATGGATAAGGCCTATGAGGATATGAAAAGAGATCAACTAGAATTAATAAGGAGTCAACAAGAAATGATAAGGGATCAACAAGAAATAAAGAATACATTGTCTGAAATAAAAAATATTCTACAGAGTCCTAAAAACAGAAGGGAAGATCGCAAGAATCAAGTCAAAGATTTGGAACATAAAGAGCCAGAAGACACTCCTCCACAGAAGCTAGAAGGCAAGAGAATCCAGAAAATTGAAGATAATGTAAGAAACCTCTGGGACAACTTCAAGCGAACCAACATCAGAATTATGGGGGTTCCAGAAGATGAGAGAGAGCAAGATATCGAAAACATACTGAAAAAAATAGTGACAGAAAACTTCCCCCACCTGGTGAAAGAATTTGACTTACAAGTCCAGGAAGCCCACAGAACTCCAAACAAAAGGAATCCAAAGAGGACCACACCGAGACACATCATTATTAAAATTCCAAGAGCAAAAGATAAAGAGAGAATATTAAAAGAAGCAAGAGCAAAGAAGGTAGTAACTTATAAAGGAGCACCTATACGATTGTCAGCTGACTTCTCAACAGAAACCATGCAGGCCAGAAGGGAATGGCAAGAAATATTCAAGGTGATGAATAGCAAGAACCTACAGCCAAAAATAAGCTACCCAGCAAAGCTATCACTCAGAATCGAAGGCCAGATAAAGAGCTTCACTAATAAAAAAAAGCTAAAGGAGTTCATCACCACCAAACCAGAATTATATGAATTGCTGAAGGGGGTTCTTTCAGAAGAGAAAGTAAACAAAGATAAAAATTATGAACAACAAATACGTAATTATCAACAAGTGAATCTGAAAACCAAGGAAATTAAAAAAATCTGATGAACAATATTAACTGTTGAATATAATAGAATCAGAGGTATGGAAGGGGAGTGAACTGACGATTCTTGGGGAAAAGGGGAGAGGGGGGCGTGGGAAGAGACTGAACATAAACTGTGCACCTATGGATGAGGACAATGGGGAGAGGGGAAAGGGCAGAGGGTGGGGTGGGAACCTGGTGGAGGAGAGCAATGGTGGGGGTGGGCGGAAGGAACATTTGTAATAATATGAAAAATAAAAACTTATTAAAAAAAAAAAAAAAGAAAAGAAAAAAAAAATAAATAAAAACCCTTTTTTTCTAATAAAAAAAAAAAAAAAAGTAGATTTACATTTGTGAGTGCATGAAACAGTTCTTTTATTATTGTTATTAGAGGCCCGGTGCATGAAATTCATGCACTTGGGGGGGGGGGGCAGGAGTGTCCTTCAGCCCAGCCTGCACCCTCTCCAATCTGGGACCCTTCAAGGGATGTCTGACTGCCCTTTCAGGCCTGATTCTGGTGGGTTCAGGTCTAAATGGGCAGTTGGACATCTCTCTCACAATCCAGGACTACTGGCTCCCAACTGCTCACCTGACTGCCTTCCTGATTGCCCCTAACCGCTTCTGCCTGCCAGTCTGATCACCCCCTAACCACTCTCCTGTCAGCCTGTTTGTTCCCAACTTCCCTCCTTTGCCAACCTGGTCACCCCTAACTGCCCTCTCCTGCAGGCTTGATTGCCCCCAACTGCCCTCCCTTGCAGGTTTGATTGTCTCCAACTGCCTTCCCTTGCAGGCCTGGTCCCCCAAACTGCCCTCCCCTGCTGGCCATCTTGTGTGTGGTGGCCATCTTGTGTCCACATGGGGGCAACCATCTTGTGTGTTGGAGTGATGGTCAATCTGCATATTACTCTTTTATTAGATAGGATTATATATATTTTTTTGTTTTTTAATTTCATATATTTTTTTATTGATTTCAGAGATGAAGGGAGAGGGACAGGGAGACAGAAACATCAATGATAAGAGAGAATTATCGATCAGCTGCCTCCTGACGTTCCACACTGGGAATCGAGCCACTACCTGGGCATGTGCCCCGACAGGAATCAAACTATGACCTCCAGGTTCATAGGTTGATGCTCAACCACTGAGCCCCACGGCTGGGTTTATTATTTTTTTTAAATATATATGCTTTTATTGATTTTACAGAGAGGAAAGGGAGAGGGAGAAAGAAACATTGATAGACTGCCTCCTGCACACCCCCTACGGGGGATCGAACCCCCAACCTGGGCATGTGCCCTGACCAGGAATCAAACTGTGACCTGGAATTGTGACCTCTGGGAATTGAACCAGTGGGACTAGGCTCAACCAACTGAGCCACACTGGCCAGGCCTCTTGTATTGTTATTTATTACGTTATTTTCCATACAAACAACTGTAAACCTACTTTTGCTCCACCTTGTATAACGAATAAAAACTGAACATTAAAAAAGGTGAGACTTGACAGCTGCTCTCAAGGTTCTGTTGAAATATAAAGTCCTTTTTGTTGGAGGGTCAGTGAGGGGACACATAACACGAAGGAGAAGCTGACGGCCTCTTTCTTAATTGGGTGCTTAGCTACTTTTTCGCATATTTCTTTCTGGTCTTTCTAGATGTAGAATGTGTGTATTTGTTTACTGTGTATTTTTTGCTAATTTGTTATTCTTTTTTTATAGTTTTTCATAAATGATTGTTTCTACATAACAATACATTTTAGATGTTTTTCCTTGTTCAGCATCCTTCTGCTCCATCATTTTATTTATTTATTTGAATGTATCTTTATTGTTGAATGATTACAGATGTCCCTCTCTCCCCCCCCTTCTGCCCTCCCCGCCTCCCCCCCTGCCCAGCCTACCGCACTATCGTGTCTGCTCCATCATTTTAAAATCACATACATTGTATAGTCCCCATTTTATGCATGTACCATATTTATTTGACATACCCCCCACTGTTGGACATTTAGGTTATTCACGTATACTCATTCCTTTCTGGGTTTATCTAGATGACCAAATAGGCCAATTTTTCCAATGCGTGTTTCTTCTACAGAACCTTTTTTCCCTTCTTTTTCATTGCAGTGGTCTCTGGTTCGTCCTCCAGCTCTAAGTATGACCCTGAGATCCTGAAAGCTGAAATTGCCACTGCAAAATCCCGGGTAGGGCCTCTTGGTCTGTGCTATTGATGGGGGTCACGGAGGCAGCCTTAGGTTACTAGCCCACCTGCGAGACAGAGTAGATGCTCCCACCAGGCAGAGGCAACCAGTGCTGACCCACAGACCCTGAATAGTAACAGTAGTAGCAGCAATAGGTTGTCGTCATAGTAACGGTAGTGGTAACAGCAGCTATCCTGTCGGCTAGCACTCCCAGTATGCAAGGTGCAGTGCGGAGAGCTTCATGTTATTCTTCATATCATTAGGACAGCCCCATGAAGTAGCTCCTGGCAAGATCTGCATTTAAAGATGAGCAATCAGAGGCATGGGTGGCGGGGGGCGGGCGGGGGGCGCGGTATCTTGTGCAGAGTCACAGGGACCAAGGTGTACTCCAGAGTTCGTGGTGTTGTGCACTATCTCAGCTACTGCTAGTGCTGCATGATCCTATTTAACTACTTCGTGATACCTTTTACTGATGTGGAAACTGAGGCCCAGCATTGTGCTCAAGGTAAAGTCAGCATTTTGAACACTGGTTTAACTCAACTTCAGATATGTTCTACAAACTCAGGTGCCTGTAAGAAAACAGAAAAGCAGGGAGAGGGCAGGGGGAGGCAGTAGGGAGCAGTGGGGACGTAACCTAGAGAGGTGAGCCCTGTCTACCAGGGTAGTTGAATTTCACCTCTAGCCTACTGTGGCCATGCAGGACTGCGGGCTCAATGTTGGCAGGTCTCCTAGTATTTTTAGAGAACTCTGTATCTAGGATTAGTATATGAAATTTCTCAATATTTAATTATTTGCAACTAATTTTTTAAAATTTTAGTAACACTGCAGGCCAAACAAAAGCATTCCTGCTGGCCGGATCTGGCTCTCCGGCCACGTCTCCCTCTTGGGGTTATTATATTTCTTTTTGCATCCATGCACAGCACTCCCCTCCCCAGGACCTGCTTTCAGTAACTCGAGGCTCTGGGGATTGTCATCATCCACCAGGACAGGAAAGGGGGGGCTCAGAGAGGCGAGGTGGCCTGAGGGGGGTCACCCAGCTGGGCCAGGGGTAGGCCAGGCTCTATCCCATCAGCCAGCTCCTGTCCACTTCCTGTTTTCCTGGAGCGAGGGCTGGCTGTGGGTGACCCGCAGGGCAACCAGGCTGGGATGCCGGCTGAACTGAACGGGCAGCACTGGGGTATTGTGACCATTGTGACCCAAGGGTTGTTGCTGAGTCATTATCATAGGGGCGGCAGGTGGGGAAGGGGGGCCTCCGGGCTCCCCTCAGGGGGAAGCAGCTTGCAGCTCCTCGTGGCCTCTGACCTCGCCCCCTCTGACCTCGCCCCGTGTGTGGTCTCTCATCATCCAGGTCAACAAGCTGAAGAGGGAGATGGTTCACCTCCAGCAGGAGCTGCAGTTCAAAGAGCACGGCTTCCAGACCCTGCAGAAGTGAGTGCACCTGCCCTCCCGGGCTCCCCCTTCCCCCTCCCCCCTTCTCCAAACGTGGCTCTCTAACCCCTGGCTCTCAGTTCTCTCCCCTGGCATGTACCGAACATGCCGTCACCAAGGTTGGGGTTTAGAAAGAGAAAAGCGGAATCATTTCTGACCACGGAGTTCGCACCGTCCCCTGAATTCCTGAAGCCGGCAAGGGTCCCTCCCTCCGTTCCGTCGGGGTTTATGAACCATGGAGGCTTAGGAGCCAGTTTGGAAAGAAGTACCGAGCATTTCTGTGTCCTGTCTCTTCCTCTCCACCGGAACCTCGCATGCACGAAAACGAAGCCAGCTCTTTTCTTTCCCCGTGGCCCCGGGAACGGAGCTTCATCTGGAGGGTTCCACCGAGGCACAGCCTCTTCCACAGGGAATTCCTGGAGGCAGGGCGCGACGCCAGGCGCACTGTACTTTCGGGGTGACTCGGGAATTTTCAGGGAACTCTGACCAAATAAGTTTTTTGCTTTTAGAAGCTGAATTGCAGCTAAGCAAGGTAGAGCTCTGTAGGGGTTTTTTGAGCTCTGTTGGCTTTTTTGCCCTTGTTGTGATTGTGCCAATACAGTTACCCTGTGCCCAGAGCACTTCCATGTTTCTGCATGGGTGACCTCGTGTGATCCTCACTGCCACTCAGTAGGGAGTATTCTTTCAGCTCACTCCATTTTGTAGATGAGGAAACTGAGTCACGTAGTAAGTGTTCCATCAGTGTGAGTTTACTGCTGTTCTTAACCACGCGTATAACCCAGGCTGAGGCATCGCAGATGGGCACAGCAAGCATCTCCGATGGGCTCCCGGACCGTCATCCTAAAGGAGCCTGGCTCTCTTGGATGCTCCAGGGAGGACATTCCGTAGCTTTCTCTGTCCTCACGGACATCTCAGACTCCAGGGAAGTCACATTTGTCCAGTCAGTGGCATCTGTGGTCACTTGCTCTCTCCCTGTCTCATCCTCTGAACTTCAGTCCACTCCCATCTACCTGTGGCCAGAGCCTCAGGCCTCTGGATTTCTACCTGCAAGTTCTATGAGTGGAAGGAACTATGACCACCAGCTGAGGGACCTGCTGGTCTTATTGACATCTCCTCCCCCGACCCCCCTTTACCAAGCCCCCACTGCCTGGGGTGACTCACCATGAACCTTCCCCCCAACACAAGGTATTAGAAAGTATGGCTTCGTATTAAAGGTTATACACAAGACATTTTCTATATTGTAAATTCTGGTTTTCTGTAAACTAGTAAGTGCTTATGTAGATATGCTATTTAGATATGCATATCTATGTATGCCAATCCTGTCTTTCAAAGCAGACTCTAATCTCTTTAAGATAAAGGACCTTGCCCTAGCTGGTTTAGCTCAGTGGTTAAAGAATCAGCCCTTGGACTTGAAGGGATCTTGGGTTTGATTCTGGTCAAGGGTGTGTACCTCCGTTGCATGCTTGATCCCCGGCCATGGCGAAGGCTCATGCAGGAGGCAGCCAGTTGATGTCTCTCTTTCTCTTTGTCTCTCGAAATCAATGGGAAAAATATCCTTGGGTAAGGATTAACAACAACAACAAAAAGAAAAAGACTTTGCTTCATGCTTCTTGGCAGTCTTCAGTAGTGCCACGGAAGGTTGAGGGCGGTGATGTGAGCTTAGAAAACGCCTGTTTTTGGCCTACAGGGCAAGTAGCCCTTCTGAGGCCTCCACTGAGCAGTGGGGCAGCTTCTGAGCACACGCTTTAGATGCCCGCCCGCCCGCCCGCCTCCCCCTTCCGGCAGCCCTCGGGAGCTTCTGGTGAGAACCCTGCCCATTATTCTCTGAGCCACCACAAACCTGTTTTACCACTTTGTCACCCTGTCGCAGCATTGAAAATTCTTGTCGTTTGGTAAGCTGAGCTGAAACCCCAAGGACAAGCCTCCTATTTTTCTCCCCTCTCCCTCCGCCCTCCTGATGTTTGATATCAGCCCCGATAAGACTTCCAGCGCGGTTCTGGCTGCCCACGCTCCCGTCGGAAGCCAGCTGCCCGTGTCCCGTGCCAGGAACATCTGCCTTAATGCACATCTTGGCTCAAAGGGTTAGGAATGCAGCCTCCCAAGTTGGCGGCCTGGGTTCGAATCCCAGTTCCCTGGGAACCTGGGGAAGTGACATCATCCCTCTGTCAACTGTAAAGATTGAATTGGAAAATTCACCCCAAATGCGTGACAGTGCCTGGCACCCAGGGGCGGCCCAGTGAGTGTAAGGGGTTTGGGTGACCACTAGCGAGTCGCCCCCTTGAACTTGGGGGGAGGAACTCGGATGAACTGGAGGCTATTCCGGGATTATCGCTGTGCCTCATTCTCCTCCTTCCATTGACTTTAGGCCTGAAGAGAAGTTTTTGTTCTTCTACTTTATAGATGAGGCAGTTTGGGGAAGGGGGGGGGGGGTGTTGAAAATATACCCAAGGCCTCCAAACTGGTAAGCGTCAGAGCAGGGGTTAGAACCAATTGCTATTGGATTCTGAAGCTCATGTCCAACTACGTCTCTTCCTGGCATCATCCCAGGAACCCCCTCCCCATCCAGAAAATGTAAGCCCCTTCATAGGAGATAATACAGTCACTTCCTCCTGCCCTTCTCTCTCTCTCTCTCTCTCTCTCTCTCTCTCTCTCTCTCTCTCTCTCTCTCTCTCTCTCTCTCTGCGTTCCATGGGGGACAGTGAAACTTACCATTTCTTCAGTTCATTGTCACCAGCCCATTTTCAAAAGACGATGGGGACTGGAGGATACCTCTCAGGGGAGAATGAAAAGCAACACAGAAGCTAAGCTTGGGGACTGCCCACTGCTGCAAGACCGTGTGAATAAGAAAGAGGGGGAGCAGGGCAGCGTGGGGTCTCTCTGAGTGTCCCCAAGGCCGCCCCGCCCGGGTGAGAGCCGCCTGGACAGGACGGGGAGGAGGTGGCTTCGGGCCGAGCCTCTGCCCGCTTCTCTGTCTGTGGCTGTGCTGTGGCCACCGGGCTCCTGTGGCTGCGGTGCTGAGAGAAAGGAGGGCTGCGCAATTTGGAAATCCTAAAACACATGCACCCCTCGCACCCCTCACACCCCCTCCTCCCCTAACCACACAACTTTTCTTTTTCCTAAAAAAAAAAAAAAAAAAAAAAAAAAAGATGCATTCACTGTGTTCATAATGGTGACCCTTTGTTCCCCTCCCCCCACCCCAACCCCGAAAGAGTTCCTCTCTGAGCTGCTCTCCAAGCCAAATTCCAGAGCCCGGGTTGCTAAGGCCCCTGAGAGAATCAGGTAGAGGCCATGCGGGCCCAGGGGCAGAGACAGACCGCTTCTGTCTCGCCTGCTGGGGATTCACAGCCATCCTTCCTGCCAGCACGGCCCCTCCCCAGCCCTCAGCCCTGGGTGTGCCCAGATAAAGGGCGTCTCCCCTCACCAGCACCCCTCTGGGGGCAGGGCCGCCTCAGGCCCCGACACTCGCTCCGGGGGGACGGAGCATCTTGGGCGCCTCCGCTGTGGGAAGCTCCCTCCAGGCCAGTTTCTCAAACTCAATCCGAGGCCAGAGTTAAGGTACCCGAGTTCGTGTGACCTGGCAGGCTTTCCCGGGCCTGAGTCCTCGAAAGGAATGGACGGGCTATTTTTAGTGGGAGGCACAAACGAGGCTTTGTTTGCTTTCTGAGGAGCTGAAATAACGGACAGGGAGCAGGAGGGCTGTGCTGCTGAGACCAGACCGGGGTCCCTCCCTCCCTCCCTCCCTCCCTCCTTTCCTCCCTCCCCCTCTCCCCCTCTCCTTCTCTCTTTCTCTCCTGCCCAGAGACACAGGCGATGGAACCAGGAAGGAAACCTGCTCCAGTCCTAATTCCCTCTCAGGTTATTTTTAGCTCAGGACAGGTTGGCGTCTAGGTGGACGCAGAAAGGAATGACCCTACGCAGTTTCTACGTGAATAATGGGCTTGTGGTGTTCCCTCCGCTGTCAGGTTGCTCTTTCTCCGCCCTGGATCGAAGCCTCGAGCCTCGCTTTTGGCAGAAGTGTGACGCAGTTACAACTCTGTGCCCCCTGGACCTTGTCATCACCCCAGCCTTTTTCCCTGGGGGCATCTCTGGTGTGGTCTGACCTTCCAGAAACATCATGACCCTTCACTTTTTTTGTTTCCTCTCCCCCTACCCCCACCCCATCACAGTGAAGTATTTTAATCCCTTACATTTGTCTACAGCTTGCAGACCCCCTGTTCACCACCCATTTCCCATCCTTTATCCCCCATAATATTCCTCACTGCTCTGTGACGTGGCTGGGCAGGTGGCATTACCCAGATTTTGGGGTTTGAGGAAACAGGCTCCCGGTGGCTGAGGGCCATGCCCAAGGTCAAGGTGCTACTGGCATCCAGTGGGCAGAGGCCAGGGATGGCATCAAACATAGGACATCCTCCTACAAAAAGGGATGATCCAGCCTTAGCTATCAAGATTTCTGAGGTTGAAGTTGAAGTTTTACCCGGATTAAAGGACTGATTTATGTCAGAAGCTAAAGCTCCTCAAACATTCAAGGACACGATCCCACAAATAATTCATTATAACATAGCGTAATGAACGCAGTGTTGCAGCTAGGGTGCAGTGTGTTCGGGGAACACCTGGCCCAGCCTGGAGGGCCCAGGGAGGTAATCCGGGAAGGCTTCCTGTAAGAGCTGGCACTTAGCACATCCTTGACTTCAAGAGTGGTCTTGCTTCTACAGCCCCACACGAGGGACATTTGCAATGGAACATGGTCCTTCGGTGCCTTAGTCCATAGGCAGGACAGAGAGAGGAACATTCTTGAGAGAACGAAGCTCGGTGGTCTGTACTTTCCCCCCGGGGGACACCGTGTTTCTCACCCCATCTTTGACCTTTCCCGTTGATTGTCTCCTAGGATCGACCAGAAAATGTCTGACGCTCAGGGCAGCTACAAACTGGATGAAGCTCAGGCTGTCTTGAGAGAAACGAAAGCCATCAAAAAGGCCATCACATGTGGAGAAAAGGAAAAGCAAGATCTCATTAAGGTACCGAAGTGCCCATGTCTCCTGGGCACCTTCCTATGCCAGGTATTTCGGAGCGCTGAGGCTTAAGTCAGACGGGCCAGGGAGCCCTGGCTGTGGCTTCTCCATGTAACAGCTCCCTCGTGGGAAAAGTGGGGGTAAATCCGGGCCGTTCCTGGCAGGGCTGTGGTCAGGATTAAATACAATCGTGGTAAAGCTGACAGGTCCTGAGTGTGGACTGGGCTAGCACTTTGCTCGCCTCGTTTCGTCAGCACCAAGGCCCTACGAGATGGGGTCTGTGATTACGCCCATTTTGCAGGAGAAGACACTGAGGCACAGAGAGGTTCATCAGCTCGCTCAGGTCACACAGCCAGGAAGTAGCAGAACAGGGGGATCTCAGGCAGTGTGGCTCCAGAGCCAGCGTCCACACCAGTCTCTCCCGTGGAAGGGGCCTGGCACAGCGCCTGGCACCTAGCAAGTACCCACTCCCTGCTGGCTCTGTACAGATACGCAGGTGTGGGTGAGCCTGGGTTCCCAAGGTGGTGAGGGAGGCACACGGAGAGTGACAGGCCCGGCCCTCCCCCCCCCGGAAGGTGTGCCGCTGACCCTGTCCTCCCCGCTCAGAGCCTCGCGATGCTGAAGGACGGCTTCCGGACCGACCGAGGGTCCCACTCTGACCTGTGGTCCAGCAGCAGCTCCCTGGAGAGTTCGGGTTTCCCGCTGCCGAAACAGTACCTGGACATGAGCTCCCAGACGGACATCTCGGGGAGTGTGAGTAGCAGTGCCTGTTGCTGGGGGCCTCGTGAGGGACCGCCCCCAGGAGCCTGCTGGGAGGATGGCCACCTCCTCGTGGCTCACCTCGGGGGCCGGCTGGTGGCTCTCTGTGGGGCTGGATGCACTCGCGCGCGCGCTCTCTCTCTCTCTCTCTCTCTCTCTCTCTCTCTCTCTCTCTCGTTAATTTTCACCAGAGGATATTTTTCTCATTAATTGCTAGAGAGAGTGGAAGGGAGGGCAGAAGGGGGGGGGGGAGAGAGAGAGAGAGAAAGAGAGAAAGAGAAACATCAATGACACATCAACTGGCTGCCTCCCACACATGCCCAGACCTGGGGCTGGGATCAAACTTGCAACCTAACATACATGCCCTTGACTGGGAATCGAACCTGTGATCCTTCAGTGAACAGGCCAACACTCTAACCACTGAGCTACACCAACCTGGGCTGGAGCTCCGTTCTCTTGCAGAGCTCCTGGCCCCAGCATGACAACAGATGGTGGCCTGAGGAAAAGCCGGCACTGATTCGGCGTCCTCAGTGTCACTGGGCCACGTGCTTGCGTCTAGACGCTGCACAGAAAGTGTTTTTGAAGGACCAAGGGTCTTCCCTTCACACGGTTGTGCAGCACTATTCTGTGTTTCTCTCACCGGCCGGAAAACAGGGCGTTCTCCTCCCCTGGTCCTAAAACAATGCGTGCAGCTTGCAGACCACTGCTGACTCCCAGCTCCCAGGCTCCCTCCGGTCGCCGTGGTGAACGGTGCCACCTCTGTCCAGACATAGCTCGTGAGAGCAAGAGCAGGCAGCCCGTGGCTCGGGGGCGCTCTTGTGTCCTGCCCGGCCTCTGTGGCTAAAATGCTCTTCCTGTCTGGTTTCTATAGCTGTATTCTCACTTGCGATGAGAAGCTCTGTCCACGTCTGATTGGGTGAGCCTCATAGCTTCCTGCTGCTCTCTACAGCAAACAGGCCTTCCCCTCTCCACCCCCACCGCCCCTGTGTCCAGCTACCTGCTGCCTGTGGGCCGAAACATTTGAGAACAAGCTGTGTGCCTCCTTCCGGTTCTAGAACCTTCTCTTTGCTCACCCAGTGTCTCAGTCCTGACTGCAGCCTCCTGAGTTGTCGGTTAGCCTCTTCCCCAGTGCTCCCAGAATGGCTTTTCCTGTGGATTGGCTGCCCCTGTTTCCTCCTGACCAGCTGTCCTCCGTGCTTCTGTGGCTTGAACGGGCTCCAAGCCGTGTGCGGCTGCGAGATGATAGCCTGGGCCCTCAGCTTCTCTTCTAGGCATGACTGGTGTCTGCGTTTGGGGCTCTCCCTGCAGGAAGGAAAGCGTTTCTACCACCTAACTAGCTTCCTTGCGATGCAATGCGGTGCACACAGCCAGCTCAGTAATTGGGGGCTATTCTTAGCCACGTTCCCCGAAAGCCTCCCATATCTCCTGAGCTCCTGAAATGCCACTGGGCACTGGCCACTGGCCACTTGCCACAGCAGCCACGTAACCATCTGGACTCTGTTCTTCCCTCCAGTTCGGCACCAGCAGCCACAATCAGTTGGCGGAGAAAGTCCGATTGCGCCTTCGATACGAAGAGGCTAAGAGGAGGTAACCAGGGGCTGGGGGGTCCTAACAATAGAATTACTGTTGCCGGGGGTCCACTCTTGCCTCATCTTGCCTAATCCTGCAGAGATTATGAAGATAGGTGATAAAACCATCGTGTTGGAATCCTCTCTGAAACTCAGAGAGGAAGTGACTGACCCCTAGACACTGAGCTGGGTAAAGGGTGGAGCTATGCTTTGGACCCACGTCTGGCAAACCTCAGAGCCTACTTACCTTTTCACCTGCCGGCCTCCGTGTCTGTCATCAGGGTTCTCCAGTGATCCAGTTTGGTTTGAAGGAACACAACTAGGGTTTTAGTAACAGGCCAGGGAGGAGCCTGCAACCAAGGTATGTGCCCTTGACCGGAATCAAACCTGGGACCCTTTGGTCTGCAGGCTGACGCTCTATCCACTGAGCCAGACCAGCTAGGGCACACAAATAAAATAATACTCAGAGATGACTTATTGAGAGCATCTGTTAGAGTCAGACATTGTACTAAAACATTCACATATAAAAAAAAATAGTAATTTAAAAAATAAGACATTCACATATGCATCATCTCATTTAATATTAAAAGCAAGATATAGGCTAGCTTATATTATCTCCATGCTAGAGAAGAAAAAGATAAGATACAAAATATTTAATGATTCTTCAACGTGGTGAAGTCAGAATCGGAACCCTGAACAATCTGGCCTCAAGTCCATCTTTCTATGCACTGAGCCAGCCTTACCAGGAAGTAACCCACAGGACATTGTGTAGGTGAATGAAGCCAGGCATACACACCCATTTATCCTTAGACTAAATTGCCTGGCCAAGGACCTTCCACGCCAGCCCAGGTAGAGTGTGGCAGTGCCCAGCTCTGGCCTCTGTGAACTCCCTGGGAGCAGCAGAACCCTTTGCTGCAAGGCAGAAATTCTTCAGAAACCAGAAGGAATTAAAAAGGAATTTTTTGGCTTATTGAACTCGAGTCCTGGGGTAAGCCAGCTTCAGGCACAGCTGTCTCCAGGGACTCAGCTGACGTTATAAAGACTCAGTCTCTCTTCTTCTCTCCATCCTGCCTGCCTGCCTTTGGGTTGAGCTGCAGCATTTCTAGGCTTACCTACTACCAGGGTAGCAACCCCAGTGGAAAGAGAGGCACCCACCTTTCCCAAAAGTTGTAACAAGTTTGGGGTGTGAGACACCCTGGCTTTTCTGGGTGGAACCATCGTTTTTGTGGGGTGGGGAGAATTTGAGTGATCTGAAGGCCCAGGCCTGGGTAATGGGCCCATTTCTTAAAGGGATGTTCATGTCCACTTTGTGGGAACCAAACAACTTGAAAATTTGGGAAGAGTGACTTCCCCCCCAAAAAATTGGAAGATTGTGACCAAAAGAGGGAGGCGGGATACGGGGCAGTTAGGGAAAAATACTCCCTGTGCATTATTTCAGCTCCCCCTAGAGGTCCCATAAACAATAGGACTTTTGCGTTTGGAAGGCCACTTCTTTTGACCTCTGAAGGGCACTGTCTAACCCCTGGATGTCCTCCAGCCTGTGGTGACGCATGTCTTAGGTCATCAGTTCTGGAGAGACTAAGATTGGAATCTTCCCTCTGGGGTTGAGCCATTCTTATCACAGAAGTCCTATCACATATTCTCATCACACCCTGCCTCATCTGCCTTTATCCAGCTTCCTGCCTCCCCTCCCTCTCATTCCGGAGTAAGGGACTGAGTCTGCCGAGGGGGAAATCTAGGCTGCAAGACCTGAGGGCTGGAAGCCAGAGAGAGGCTGTAGTGCAAGGTCAGGCCATTGTCTGCCAAGCTTGGTCGCCTGTGCATTTCTGGGCAGCGAGTCTAGTAGATTCTCCAAAGGATGCAGGGCCTGAAGTTTGAGGAGCACAGGCGGGGAGAAAGAGCCACTAGAAAGGACATGCAAGAAAGCACCCGTCACCCCTAAAATGTCCCACGTGCGATTGAGCTGCTGCCAGACCTGACCATTCCACTGTCCTCAGAGCAGCTGGAGAACAGCAGCAAGAGCGTTATCCCTGTCTTGATGGATTGCCGTCTATGTGATTATGGAATTTAAATTAATTAGCTCTAAGAATCCATGCGTGCTGAGATCCTTCGCTGGAGAGTGGGCAAACCGAGAAGTATCTCTCTCTGGAATTTCCACTACACAGCGCAGACATCTTGTCTCCCACTCATGCTTTGATAAACGGAGAGTTGGGCCTCATTGTCTGCAGATCTGATCAAACTGGGAGTCCAGAGGCATGGGCTCTCAACAGGTCAAAGCCATGCTGTGACTTTCAGTCGTAGGTGAGCCTCCCTGGACATGTGTCCAGCAGGGTGACCACCAGGTCTCACCTACCCTTTGGGGACCAGAAGAGGCTAGGACATGGTAGTTGCAAGCACTTTGCAAAGGCTAAACCCTAAAGGATCACATGGCTGCCTTTAGACACGGTTGTCAGTGCTCCCAATTATACTGTGGACCTTCATTTGGTCCAGTGATAATCAGACCTACTATCGGCAAGCACTGGGCAGTGTGTAAAGAGCCCCGAATGGCATGTTCTTACTTGGTCCTCAGAACCCACCTTGCAGGCACAGGATTCTGGGTCTCTAAGAAAGTTAAGGGGCAGGGCCCCCAACTCCTTCCTTACTGTTATTAAGTAACCTGCAGTATACCAGGGAAAGTGCTAGAAGCTCGTGATGCCAGAATGACTTCTTAACAAAAATTACCTTTCTTTCATCAAGAAGGCCAGAGCCGCCCTAGCCAGTTTGGCTCAGTGGATAGAGCGTCGGCCTACGGACTGAAGGGTCCCAAGTTCTATTCCAGTCAAAGGCATATGCCCAGACTGTGGACTCAATTCCCAGTAGGGGATGTGCAGGAGGCAGCCAATCAATGATTCTCTCTCATCATTGATGTTTTTCTCTCTCTTCCTCTCTTGAAATTAATAAAGTCATATTTAAAAAGAAGAAGAAGAAGAAGGCCAGCTCCAGGCCTCAGTCCTCAGGTCCGCAGTTGCTCACAGGGCGCTGCCACCACGCCCACTGGTTAGCAGTTGTAGTCTCAGCTAAGGTTGTAGGGGGCCGGTGCCTACCATTGGTTTAGCATGTGTTATCTACCAAAGAGGTGCATACATTAAACATGATATAATAAATGCATGATGGCTGAGTTTCACAATGATTCTTAATGATGAATAATTGTCTTTACATGTGAGAATGGAATTTAAATTAATTAACTCTAAGAATCTGTGCTTACTGAGCCACTTGGCTGGGGAGTGAGCAAGGCTCAGGGAGTTTGCCCAATGCCATGTACCTGATCAACCGTCAAAACAGGTACCAACAACAGAGGCAGGGAAAACATTTATTGATCACCTACTATGTGCCAAGTAGCGTGCTCTGAGAGTTTATGGATGCGACCCAAAGCCTTCAACCACAACTCACGAGGAATGGTTGCTGTCTTTAGAGAGATTATGACTTGTCCAAGGTCACATAGCTAGTGGTAAGAGGCGGTTGCCTGGAGATGAACCCAGCTCTCTATTCCATTCTGCCAGGCTAGTTCCCCCCCTACCCCTGCCCCATCTCCCACAAGGACATTGCCTTGTTTATGCTTCTACCCCATCCCTGCAGCGCCTGTTCATTGTTGGCACTTGTCAGGCACTGCCTTGGTCTCCTAGGTAAAAATATGTTCCTGGAGGCGACACGCTGAGCAAAACGAAGTCAGGAACTGTCAGGCTGCTCGGAGGATGTCACGGCTCCTTGGACCTCACAGCCTTGGACGTGCCATCTGTTACCCTGCTCCCCCAATGCCACGGGCACACCGGTCATGCCCCCCCTTCTCGGCCTGCAGGATCGCCAACCTGAAGATCCAGCTGGCCAAGCTGGACAGCGAGGCCTGGCCCGGAGTGCTGGACTCGGAGAGGGACCGGCTGATCCTGATCAGCGAGAAGGAGGAGCTGCTGAAGGAGATGCGCTTCATCAGCCCCCGGAAGTGGACGCAGGGCGAGGTGGAGCAGCTGGAGATGGCCCGCAAGCGGCTGGAGAAGGACCTGCAGGCAGCCCGGGACACCCAGAGCAAGGCGCTCACCGAGAGGTGGGGTGGGGCCGGGGCTGAGGCTGGGCGGGGGACAGGGGGAGGAGGGCGAGGTGTGGGGCCCTTCCCTCCTTGCCCATCCTGGGGCTGCCAGCTTCCCCTGTGTTTCCAGAAAAGTGTTAGGATTTATTTATTTATTTTTTTAATATTGACAACTAATCCAAAAGTGGTTTTTTTTTTTTTTTTTTAAATATATTTTATTGATTTCAGAGGAGGGAGAGAGAAACATCAATGATGAGAGAGAAGCGTTGATCAGCTGCCTCCTGCACACCCCGCACCAGGGATCGAATCCGCAACCTGGGCATGTGCCCTGACCTGACCGGCAATCAAACCGGGACCTCCTGGTTCATAGGACAACGCTCAAGTGCTGAGTCACACTGGCTGGGCAAATCCAAACATGTTTTTTCAAAAAATACTATGAAGGCTAAATCAGCTTCTTCCTGGGGGCCCGACTTAATCTGCAAATCACTGGTTTACATTCTTTGCTTTCAGCCTTGTCACAAACTTTATTTCCTTCATTGTCACACCAACATGCACACCCACACTGCACAGAGCACAGCCTCGCACCCACAGGAGGTCCCGTCAGCCCCAGCTTCTCATTTATGCATTCATTCATTCATTCATTCATTGGGTCCATTTCCTGTCATACAGTCATTCATTTAAACCTCCTGCAACCCTGAGGTTGATTTTCATTTTATAGATGAGGAAACTGAGGCTCCCCCAACATCCCTGAGTGGCAGAGCTGTGCGTAGGTCCCAGGCCCACTGGCTCCGGAGCCCATGCTTGCTTTAGGCTGCTGCCCACGTAGAAGGTCTTTCATTATTGCCTTCGCCCCTGGGTGGCTTTGCTGGAACTGTGAGTTCACACAGCCAGTCTCGGAAGCCAGGACCCCCACCCTGCAGCAGCTGCTGAGCGGGTGACCTGAAGGTCCCCCAGGGCAGGGCCCTCTGAGGGACATGCAGACCGCAGCCAGGGGCATGTGGGCAGGAGGAGGGGAGACCCTGGGGAAGGGTACGGACAGGCTGAAAGCTGTAAGCCTCTGCAGCAAGAGGAGAAAGCTGACTCAACAGTCTTCGCATCTACAGCTGCTTGCGTCCGGACCACGTTTGTCTGTCTGTGTCCATCCCTCTGCCTCCTGCCTCCTTAGGTCTCTTTCTGGACCCCATGTTCATTCGTTTGTTCTCTCTCTCTCTCTCTCTCTCTCTCTCTCTCTCTCTCTCTCTCTTTCTCTTCTCTTCTCTTCTCTTCTCTTCTTCTCTCTTCTCTCTCCTCTCTTCTTCTTTCTTTTTTTTTTTTAATATATATTTTATTGATTTTACACAGAGAAGAATTGAGAGGGATAGAGAGTTAGAAACGTCGATGAGAGAGAAACATTGACCAGCTGCCTCCTGCACACCCCCCACTGGGGACATGCCCGCAACCAATGTACATGCCCTTGACCGGAATCGAACCCGGGACCCTTCAGTCCCCAGGCCGACGCTCTTCCACTGAGCCAAACCGGCTTCGGCTCTTCTTTCTTCTTCTTCTTCTTCTGCTTCTTCTTCTTCTTCTTCTTCTTCTTCTTCTTCTTCTTCTTCTTCTTCTTCTTCTTCTTCTTTCTCTCTCTCTCTCTCTCTCCTCTCCTCTCCTCTCTCCTCTCTCCTCCCTCTCTCTCTCTCTCTCTCTCTCTCTCTCTCTCTCTCTCTCTTTCTCTCTCTCTCCTCTTCTTTCTTCTTCTTCTTCTTCTTCTTCTTCTTCTTCTTCTTCTTCTTCTTCTTCTTCTTCCTCCTCCTCCTCCTCCTCCTCCTCCTCCTCCTCCTCCTCCTCCTCTTCTTCTTCTTCTTCTTCTTCTTCTTCTTCTCTCTCTCTCTCTCTCTCCCCCCTCCCCTCCCCTCCCCTCCCTTCCTCTCCTCTCCTCTCCTCTCCTCTTCTCTTCTCTTCTCTCCTTTCTTCTCTCTTTTCTTTTTTCTCTCTCTTTCTTCTGTGTCTAGAAATGGGAGAATTATGAGTCTCATCTTCACGCAATAGCCTTTCCATTCAAGATGCCTTTGAGGACGGGATTAGTTAAGCCACACCACAAGGCCTGCCAAACCCCCGTCACAAATCAGTCAGAATGACAGACATCCCGACACCCCTCGTCCTAACCCCTCCCCTCCCCTCCTGTGGGGCCTCCCACCACTTCTTAGCGCGGCTGTGCATTCATGCAGGGTGCTTGTTAGAGTGTGGGCTCCCTGGCTGCACCCCAGGGGCCAGTTCCCCAGGCCTGGGAGGCAGCCCAGGCTCTTGCATTTTTAACCAGCACCCCAGGTGCTCAGCTCAGCTTGTGCACCTTCTGCATCCCCTGCCTTCGGTGCTTGATGTGTTGTTGGCCTCCCAGCATGGGCCTGGCATCACACACAAATGCCATCTGGCTGGCTCAGCCCAGTGCCTCTGGGAGGAGGCCTCGGCGCCTGCGTGTGGCTGCCGGCGGCTACGCCCTGTGCTCAGGAAGCCAAGGCCACCTGACTCCTGGCCCCCCAGCATCCTGTTGGGGCTTCAGGGGGGACCTGCTTTTACTCCCATAGCACGTCTCCGTGGTTTTCCCCCAGAGAAGAGGAGCACAGAGGTAGAATGGGGGCCCCAGCAGCTCTTTGATATCTTCCTTCCAGGCCTTTGCTCTTAGGGAGAGTCAGGGGCTCAGCCCTGTTCGTTCTGTGGAGAGTCAGGATTCTGTTCATTTCGGGCTCCATGTGCCCGCCTGCCGCCTGCCCTGCTCCGGGCAGGATTCTGGAAGAACAGTGCCAGGGACGGGTGCCCAAGGACCATGCCAAGGCCTCTCTGCCTGCCGCTCCAGTGGTCTCTTCTGGAATTTCACAGGTTCCATTGACCATTCATAGTCCCCACCCATCCCTGACCACCGCTCAGGTGTCTGGAGCCAGCTCTGGTCTTCATGCAAGGCCTGTGTTGAAGGCCTGCGATGCTGGTGGAGGGAGCGTGTGGTTAGATTTTTCCATGGAAATGGAGGGAGGTAACGTTGGGTAGAACCCTAATTCTGTAGCTTTAAGTAAATGATTGGACCTAAGAACAACTTCTTCATCTGTAAAGTGGTAAAAGCCCTTCTTGCCTCGTAGGGTTATTATGCAAATGAATTAAAACAATGCCATAGGTGTCCTAGCACAGCACTTGGTATGTTGTGGCTGATGATACAAGCTACTGGATTATATGGGGAGCTCACATCTCCCCACACATCACAGGGAAATGCTTCCAGAAGGTTCTTGTGTGTCGGTGTGTCCACCTCCACGGGCACATGCCTGTCATTCCTCTTTCAGGGACACGTTCCTCGGGGCTCCCCCTCATGCCTTCTCTCCCTTCAGGTTAAAGTTGAACAGTAAGAGGAACCAGCTGGTGAGAGAACTGGAGGAAGCCACCCGGCAGGTGGCAGTTCTGCATTCCCAGCTGAAAAGGTGAGCGGTGGGCAGTGAGGACCTGCTGTCCGGGGGCTGGCCAGGTGCAGGCATCCCTATCGCACGACACGGAGCACAGACCTCACTCAGGCCGGGGCCTTGGTGGGCAACTGGGTGTCGCTGGAATTCCACAGCATTTGTTTTTCTCAGATATATATATATTGATATATATATTTCTCAGATATATATATATATATGTGTGTGTGTGTGTGTGTGTGTGTATGTATATATTTCTCAGATATATATATATATATGTATATATATATGATGTATATATATGTATGTATATGGAAGGGAGAGTGAAAGAGATAGATAGAAACATCACTGATAAGAGAAAATCATTGATCCGCTGCCTCCTACCGGGCTCTCAGATATTTCAACCGTAGCCTTCTCTTTGTTACTAGAGGCTCGGTGCATGAAATCGTGCGCGGGGGTTGGGGGAGGTCCCTCAGCCCAGCTGGCACCCTCTCACAGTCTGGGAGCCCTTGGGGGATGTCCGACTGAAGACCTAGGCCCTCTCCCAGCTGTCAGTCAGACATCCTTGGTGCTGCCACAGAGGCCTGAGAAGCTCCCACCACCACCACTGCGCTCACCAGTTGTCAGCCTGACTTCTGGTGCAATCACCACCAGGGGGCAGCTCCTGCATTGAGTGGGATCAGGCCAAAACCAGCTCTCTGACATCCCCTAAGGGGTACAGGCCAGGCAGAGAGACCCCACTGGTGCACCATCAGAGTCGGGGAGGGACAAGGGAGGGCATGTCCAGCCTATTTCCCTCAATCCCAATCAGCCAGAGCCCAGCAGCAAGCTAACCTACCGGTAAGAGTCTGCCCCCTGGTGGTCAGTGCATGTCATCGTGAGCGGTTGAGCATCCTTAGCATATCATTAGTATATTATGCTTTGATTGGTTGCACCGACAACTGGACGACCAGACACTTAGCATATTAGGCTTTTATTATATAGAATAAATGATACTGCATTTCCATTACCCTTAGGATATAAAGTTTCCTTTATATATATATATATATATATATATATATATATATATATATATATATATATATAAAATCATAGCAAACTGAGTTGATATGAATTAACTGAGTTGATATGTATTATTTTGGGCTAGATTCAAATATGGGAAAATACCATGAAAATGGAAAGCAGCCAGTGGAGGTTTGGGAAACAGAGATACAGAGGGGGAAATGAGCTTTGAGGCAGTTGGCTTGGGTTCGAATCCCAGCTCTGCCAGTTTCTGATTGTGTTGCCTTCTCGGGGTACCGGTTTCCCCTAGTGAAACGGGGGGGTGTGGTCTACCCTGGAGACTGTCAGGAGGGTCCAGCGAGGTCATGCCCTCTAAGTGCTTAGGTCCCGGCTGACCCAGCCACTCCGTGTGTCCTCACCCTCCGTCCTCTCCCCGTCCCCAGCCTCTC